>NC_053389.1:111590466-112857966 GCF_905171765.1 Bufo bufo
GAGACTGTTTTTTCGTCACATATTGTACTTCATGGCAATGGTAAAATGGAGTAAAAAAAAAATCATTTTTAATTTGCAAATTTAATTTCAAAGTTTCAATTTCTCTACTTCTATAATACATAGTAATACCTACAAAAATAGTTAGTAATTTACATTCCCCATATGTTTACTTCATGTTAGGATCATTTTGGGAATGACATTTTATTTTGGGGGATGTTACAAGGCTTAGAAGTTTAGAAGTAAATCTTGAATTTCTCAGAAATTTCAAAACCAACTTTTTAAGGACAGTTCAGGTCTGAAGTCACTTTGGGAGGATTACATAATAGAATCCACCCAAAAATGACCCCTCAAGGTATTCAAAACTGATTTTACCAAACGTTGTTAACCCTTTAGGTATTCACAAGAATTAATGGAAAAGAGATACAATTCCAAAATTTCGCTTTTTTTGGCAGATTTTTCATTTTAATATTTTTTTTCCAGTTACAAAGCAAGAGTTAACAGCCAAACAAAACTCAATATTTATGGCCCTGATTCTGTAGTTTACAGAAACACCCCATATGTGGTCGTAAACTGCTGTACGGGCACACGGCAGGGCACAGAAGGAAAGGAATGCCATACGGTTTTTGGAAGGCAGATTTTCTGGACTGTTTTTTTGACATCATGTCCATTTGAAGCCCCCCTGATGTACCCCCTAGAGTAGAAACTCCAAAACAGTGACCCATTTTAGAAACTACGGGTTAGGGTGGAAGTTTTGTTGGTACTAGTTTAGGGTACATATGATTTTGGTTGCTCTATATTACACTTTTATGAGGCAAGGTAACAAGAAATTGCTGTTTTGGCACAGTTTTTTTTGTTATTTACAACATTCATCTGACAGGTTAGATCATGTGGTATTTTTATAGAGCGGGTTGTCACGGATGCGGTGATACCTAATATGTATACAATTTTTTTTAATTTATGTAAGTTTTACACAATGATTTCATTTTTGAAACAAAAAAAAATCATGTTTTAGTGTCTCCATAGTCTGAGAGCCATAGTTTTTTCAGTTTTTGGACGATTATCTTAGGTAGGGTCTCATTTTTTGCGGGATGAGATGACGGTTTGATTGGCACTATTTTGGGTGCATATAACTTTTTGATCGCTTGCTATTACACTTTCTGTGATGTAAGATGACAAAAAATGGCTTTTTTTACTGTGGTTTTTTTTTTTTTTTTTTACGGTGTTCACCTGAGGGGTTAGGTCATGTGATATTTTTATAGAGTCGGTCGATATGGACAGCGGAGATACCTAATATGTATACTTTTTTTAATGTAAGTTTTTCACAATATCATTTTTGAAACAAAAAAAAAAAAATCATGTTTTTAGTGTCTCCATATTCTGAGAGCCATAGTTTTTTTCAGTTTTTGGGCGATTATCTTAGGTAGGGTCTCATTTTTTGCGGGATGAGATGTCGGTTTGATTGCACTATTTTGGGGTGCATATGACTTTTTGATCGTTTGCTATTACACTATTTGTGATGTAAGGTGTCAAAAAATTGTTTATTTAGCACAGTTTTTATTTTTTTTACGGTGTTCACCTGAGGGGTTAGGTCATGTGATATTTTTATAGAGCCGGTCGATACGGACACGGCGATACCAAATATGTACACTTTTTTTATTTATGTAAGTTTTACACTATAACAGCTTCGATACACACGCGGCTGAATCTTTTTTTTCCCTATTTTTTACCAATTTTCTTTTACTTTATTTGGGGAAAATGATGTTTTTGTTTATTTTTACTTGAAACTTTTAATTTTTTGTCCCACTTTGGGACTTTAACTTTTGGGGGTCTAATCCTTTACAATGCATTCCAATACTTCTGTATTGGAATGCATTAGCTGTATGAGTAATACTGTGTGTATTACTCATACAGCTTCCGGCCTGTGAGATCCAGGGGGCTGGATCACACAGGAAGGCCTCGCGCTGCCTTCCATGCCATCGGGTCCCCCTACAGCCCCATGGGGAACCGATGGCACCGCCGCCGCCCGCACCATAAAAAGCCGCAAACCACAGGTCTGAATTGACCTGCGGTTTGCGGCGATTGCCGACATGGGGGAAGGTCACGGGACCCCCCGCGAATTTAGCCAAGGTGCCTGCTTAATGATTTGAGCAGGTACCTTGTTCCGATCACCACCCACCGCGCGGCGGGTGATCGGAAATACACAGGGCGTACAGGTACGCCCTGTGTCCTTAAGTACCAGGACATAAGGGCCTACCTGTACGCCCTGTGTCCTAAAGAGGTTAATGGCTTGTTGATGGTGAAACATTCCGGAGGAGACATGTCGAACTCTAGTTTGTACCCCATGCATATGGTGTTTATAACCCAAGGGGCGGAAGAAATCTTTTCCCAGGCCGTGGAGAACATCTTTAACCTGCCACCTACTTGAGACCTGGCGTCATTGGCCGGGTTTAGAAGTGGATTCAGGGTTGAATAGAAACCCCCGCCCTCTTCCTCTGGAGGATTGCCATTTTCCAGTACTGTCCTTTCTCTTCTGGTCTGGTCTATTTCTCCTTTGATTCCGAAAGGACCGACACTGCTGGTAAAACTTTGATTCTGAAGGAAATCCCTTCTTTTTGTCTGATGCTTTTTCTAAAATATCCTCAAGGACTGACCCGAACAGCTCATCTCCCTCACACGGAATAGAGCACAGCCGACTCTTTGAACTGGCATCACCGGACCAAGATCTAAGCCATATAGCTCTTCTTGTAGAATTGGAGAGGGCTGAGGATCTAGCAGAGAGTTTCACCAGGTCTGCGGATGGATCAGATAGGAAATTACTGGCTTGTTTTAAAGTAGGTATTGAGGCCAGGATCTCCTCCCTTGGAGTCCCTGCCGCCAGGTGTTCTTCAAGCTGTGTTAGCCAGACTGACAGGGATCTTGAAGTGCAGGTAGCAGCTATGCTGGGCCTAAGCATGGCTGTGTTTGTCTCCCATGCACGTTTTAACAGACCCTCACATTTTTTATCCATGGGATCTTTTAAGAGGCCCATGTCTTCGAAGGGAAGAGAAGTTTTCTTAGATATCCTGGCGACAGGCACATCAATCTTAGGCGTCTTGTCCCACAGTACTGAATCCTCCTCAGTAAATGGATATTTCCTTTTAAAGGATAACTGTCATATTATTTTTTTTGGAGTATTGGATTGTGGTGATTAATATCACCTTGGTTGCCCTATTTAAAGTTTTCACTGTGTATTCAATTACCCCTTAATTCCACAGTTTTGTTCCCTGCACTGCCTACTTTTACTTGTGCTTAAAAATAGGGTTGCTAGGCATGGTCCAGATAGAGCAGGGGTCTGCAACCTTTAAGACATAAAGAGCCACTTGGACCCGTTTCCGAAGGAAAAAAAAAACTGGGAGCCGCAAAACCATTGCGACCTTTAAAACAAATATAACACTGCATATATTGTTTCTTACCTTAATGCTATATACAGGATCGTGCAGTCAGCTGTCCAATCTGAAGAAAAAAATGACTTTTTCACTTAACAATGTAAAATATATTTTTGCAAATTAATAGCTAATTAAAATATTTAATTTACCTTTACCAGACCCCCCCAATCATGTGCCAGTAATACCAGACCCCCCCAATCATGTGCCAGTAATACCAGACCCCCTCCAATCATGTGCCAGTAATACCAGACCCCCCTCCAATCATGTGCCAGTAATACCAGACCCCCCTCCAATCATGTGCCAGTAATACCAGACCCCCCTCCAATCATGTGCCAGTAGTAATACTGCAATGAGCATCCTTCTGGCAAATAGCAGGATCTGAGGGCGCAGCCCAGGGGGTGGAGACTTGGTCCACAATATCACCTCGGTCCACAATAGAAAGTTCATGGTGGGCAGTCTCGATTTTTCCCGCTCCTGAAGGGGCGTATTCGACATCTTTGCGCCTTTCTTGAGGGGGTGTCGCTAGTTTTTCCCGCTTCTGGGGGGCGTAGACAGCATTTTCGCGCTCTTGAGAGGGCGTTCTTTTGTTCCTTTGTCTTTGGGCATGAAGATGAGGAGCCATTTTAAACGAATATGGCAAATTCCACAATATCGAATTAACTCTTTGTATGCTGTAGCGCACGTCTAGCGCTTTCTGGCACAACAATACAAGTAATAGTCACTTTTCTTTTTAGCGATTTCTTCACAATCTTCAGCCCTTATTATACTGTGAAACATGCGGTTAAAGTCTGTTTTTTAGCGCACAATTGGATGCAGTTCTGTTGTTAGGGATGGACACACAATTCAATCCTATCCTGTTCGTGACGCCACTTGATGCAATGAGCAGGACACTGGGTCAGTGGGGATGCTATGCAGTGGGTCAGTTTATAGTGTATAAGTTCGTGACGCCAGTTGCAGCTTGCGCAGGTACTGTAGCAGGGCCCTTTAAGATGTTATGAGCTCACGTACCAGGCGAGGAATGCCAGAGGGGGATATTGTCTCTGTATAGCAGATATAGTAGTGTCAACGGTGTCTCCTACCTTGGTACGGCTGGACTCCTGTATCCCGGCTCACATGCAACAAAATTGAGTGTGGTTAATAGGAGTAACTGAGGAATGATGGAAATCCACACAGATAATAGGGTCCAACTTGTCTTTACTTGGTGGTATGATATGCAGCTTTGATCCATACAAGTTACAGCTTTAGTCTAGGGTCCCAGCATGTTTTGGCAATATGTGGCAGGAATTTATATGTATTCTGCTTCTTATACATATGCCTAGTAGAATCTGGCAGGTATCTATCTTCTGCTCTGTCTGTGTTCTGCTTAGTTCGGGTGTGACTAGCTGAAGAGGTAATTATCTTCTCTTTATCTTTGGATCTTTAATTACAGGACTGCTCGCAGGGTATGATGGTGGCTTCCTGGAGATCTGATAGTTCTGTGAAGGGCTGCTTTCTTTGTCCACAGCTGAGGTAAGGGACTCAGGCTGGGAAGGTTGATCTGGGGCCTCAGCCGAGGCTTGGATCCTTGGTTGGGGTCCCTGTTTCTGGGAGCTCCTACTAACACAGCCTACCCCAGCAGGGGGTGGCTCACACACTGACTAACTTCCTTCTCCTCCTCCTCCTCCTCCTCATAAAGCATGGCATGGGACATCCCACTTCTGCTCATGTAGGGGAGACTAGACTGGAATGGTCTGTTCCAGGCTAGAAGCTAACTCTGACCTGCTGCATACTGCTGCCACCTGCTGGTGTACATTGGGAATTACAGCATATATATATGAAACAGGCATAAAAATATACATTTTGGCACATACACAGTTAAAATTACACAAGATGGTAATACACATTTACATTTAACATTATGAAGCAGGGGAACAGAAGTTTGGTGACATACTTCAGGATGTTACATACCCCGTTACTTTAAGTGAAGCCGTCCTCGGCGTATGCTAGGATAAGAGGAATAAGCTCTGGGTACCCAATAAATACAAAGTGCTGCATGAATTACATATAAAGACATTACATAGACAAAACATTTAACGGTTTCCTCGAGGTTCCTGCCCGCTAGAGTAAGGTGTCCAACACACAGTTTCCTTCTCTTGGTATAACCAGTGAACCTATAACTGCACAAAGCATGCATCGCTGACTGACTTTGTATGTTCTGGCCCTGAACATCAAAGAAAGCATGGGGGTGTCTTTACTCCGTAATCCCACCATTATGTAATGCAAAGCTGGCAAATAGAAGGGTGGCTTTATCCTGTATTCCCTTCCCTGCATAATAGCCTGAAGAAATTTGGCTTATAGCACGATCACTATGATGTCTATGAGGAAGCTAGAATATATGGCTCTAAGGTTTGAGGCGCCTTACCTTAGGCAAACGCTCAGAAAGGGAGGTATGTATCGTCTCTGTATCTTCTGGCTAGTCACAGGAGGAGGGTCTTTACCCTGTGCGCTCCTGGAAATGAGACAACTCCGGATGGGAACAATCCGGAACAAAAAACAAGCGGGAAGGAGCAGCCTAGGGCTTCTAACGATTCCCGAAGCAGCAGGGGTACCTGTGTAGTAACTAGACCTGTCAGGACTTACCACTTGGTCCTACCCTGAGTACCTATGGGTATACATCACCGGGTGTAGGCCATTAGTATTCAATGTCCCTCTGATGACAGTCCGTATGAAGGGGGGAAGAGAAGAAGAGCTGCGAAAAGGCATACTTTAAGTAAATTGCAACATTTTGGTTAAGTGCAATGGTTAAGTGCAATCATTAGAAACAGTGCATAATTTCACATTGTGGCACCTGGAAAGATACTACACACAATGGGCATGTTACTTAAACGTTACATAACTGTAAACTGTTACAATAGTGCAAAAATTATTATAATAGGACAATCACAAAGAGCTCAGGTATCACGTTTGAGTCTTTTCTTTGGGTGCAAGCTTTTTATATTGCAAACATTTGATATAAAATAGTGCAAATTTAGTAAGTGCAAGGATAGGCTCAACAATAACTTGAGTCCTTATTCCTGGAAGTGCTTGAAGTGGAAGAATCCTCAGGAAATTGATAAAAGTTCTTTGCAATCCACAGGGCAAAAGATTTAATTGTAATCCAAAGGGTTAAAATGTCATAAAATAGCAGCAACAGGCTATCAAGTAACCTGAGAAAGGGGATAAAACTTTCAACTTGGACGTAAGGGGTTAAGTGCTGATGGGGGGAGTCCTAACTAGCCTGACCATCTGGATGAGGACAGAACACTGGCAACCGGAAACAAAACGGTTAAAAGCACACAAAATGCCAAACAGGTCCTCACCCGTCAGGTAGCAGTCCACGGAGTGGCTCCCAGAACAATGTCAATTGTTGGTTATTTCTTTTCTTTGCAGGGGACACCTTATAGGTAGGTGTCCAGCTCCTCATCGCTGCTAGAGCTGCTAAAATGCATAAGAGGGTGCTCTAGCCTCTGCTGGTAGCTGAGGGTAGTGTTGGTAGTGGTGCGCCACTGCCCTCTACCGGTTGCTGTAGGGGTTGGCTGTGCAGACAGCCTGGAAAACGCTGCAGTAGCTTGCTGCAACGGGAATCCACAGCCGGTGCAGGAACTGGCAGAACTTCTGGCTGCATGGGTGCAGGGAGAGCTGGAGCAGCTTGTTGGGGCTGCTTCCAGGGCAGCATGTAGCGAGGCATGAAACAAGGTTGGACCTTGGGGTTGAAGGTCAAGACACTTATTGATCTGTCCCACTCTCAAGGTTGGTGGTGGTGACAGGTCTGGGATGAGAGGCGCAGGTGCAGGTTGTGACCTCTCTTTAAATTGTAGGCGACCATCCGGAGCCCCCTGTAGACAACGGGTCCTGCCCGCAGAGCCTGGATCCTCCTGCCAGGTCTCTGGGGTGATGGCAGGAGAAAGTGGCTTCTGTAGCAAGGTGACTCCAGCGGCAAAAAGTCCTTGCATGGACCGCATGGGGGTGAATTCTATTTGGTCTCCAGAGTACAAGTTATGCCGGGCCTGGGGCAAGTAGTGCCTCTTCACGGACCTTCGGCCCACAAACAGCTCTGTGCCGGAGTGGCTATCCTGCACGAAACCCACCCCTCGTTCGACAGAGAACCACAGGACGGTTGCGGTTCTCCTGGTCAGCTTGGGGTCTCCGGCCTGGGGGTTGTCTATTACTTGCTTAACCCACTTTTCAATAGCCGACTTATATTCCCATGCTGTCTGGGCGAACGCTGCGATTTCGTGAGGCACCTCAGGGTTAAGGCTGCGTAGCTTCTCATAGCTGGGCGGCGGAGTGGAATCTCCAGCCGCCTCCGCCGCACCAGTAGGCGGTAGTGGCGTGGTAGGCCTAAGGTTGATGGCAGGTGTTGGGGTTTCGGGACGTGGCGGATGGATGGGCACGGACCGGGCCGGGGCCTCAGGGAGCGCGGCAGCTCCTACCTGTTGTCGCGGCCGGTTCCGGTGCCTCCTGCTGGGCTTCTCGGGATTCAGGTGTTATTTTCATCTGCTCTGCAGACTGGTTACTGACTGGAGTGGCGACGTCAGCGACGTCCTCCGCGGGAACAGGCACAACGTCCACTTCCATCCTCATAGGTGTGTCGCCTTCCGCTGGAGCACTTGATAGGGCGGAGGGATCCACAGCCTCCGGGAACTCGATCAGATCTGAGTTCTTGGCAGCAGGAGCCGGGACTTCAGCAGCGGTCTCCTCCGGAATGCTGGGCAAGGTGAGCGGTGCTTCTGTCTTGGCCAGGGAGGGATCCACAGCCTCCAACATGGTAGCGAATACTGAGGGTTCACCTTTCTTCAATATTTGGGAGACATGGATCTCCGGTGGATGTTCCTCATAGACGGCTTCTCCACAAATCGCCATCTGGTTCCACCGAGGCTGGGGAAACGCCATCTTGGCCTCTTCCTTCTGGCAAATAGCAGGATCTGAGGGCGCAGCCCAGGGGGTGGAGACTTTATCACCTCGGTCCACAATAGAAAGTTCATGGTGGGCAGTCTCGATTTTTCCGGCTCCTGAAGGGGCGTATTCGACATCTTTGCGCCTTTCTTGAGGGGGTGTCGCTAGTTTTTCCCGCTTCTGGGGGGCGTAGACAGCATTTTCGCGCTCTTGAGAGGGCGTTCTTTTGTTCCTTTGTCTTTGGGCATGAAGATGAGGAGCCATTTTAAACGAATATGGCAAATTCCACAATATCGAATTAACTCTAGCGTCTAGCGCTTCCTGGCACAACAATACAAGTAATAAAGTCACTTTTCTTTTTAGCGATTTCTTCACAATCTTCAGCCCTTATTATACTGTGAAACATGCGGTTAAAGTCTGTTTTTTAGCGCACAATTGGATGCAGTTCTGTTGTTAGGGATGGACATCCAATTCAATCCTATCCTGTTCGTGACGCCACTTGATGCAATGAGCAGGACACTGGGTCAGTGGGGATGCTATGCAGTTGGTCAGTTTATAGGTGTATAAGTTCGTGACGCCAGTTGCAGCTTGCGCACGTACTGTAGCAGGGCCCTTTAAGATGTTATGAGCTCACGTACCAGGTGAGGAATGCCAGAGGGGGATATTGTCTCTGTATAGCAGATATAGTAGTGTCAACGGTGTTTCCTACCTTGGTACGGCTGGACTCTTGTATCCCGGCTCACATGATACAAAATTGAGTATGGTTAATAGGAGTAACTGAGGAATGATGGAAATCCACACAGATAATAGGGTCCAACTTGTCTTTACTTGGTGGTATGATATGCAGCTTTGATCCATACAAGCTACAGCTTTAGTCTAGGGTCCCAGCAGGTTTTGGCAATATGTGGCAGGAATTTATATGTATTCTGCTTCTTATACATACGCCTAGTAGAATCTGGCAGGTATCTATCTTCTGCTCTGTCTGTGTTCTGCTTAGTTCGGGTCTGACTAGCTGAAGAGGTAATTATCTTCTCTTTTTCTTTGGATCTTTACTTACAGGACTGGACGCATGGTATGATGGTGGCTTCCTGGAGATCTGATAGTTCTGTTAAGGGCTGCTTTCTTTGTCCACAGCTGAGGTAAGGGACTCAGGCTGGGAAGGTTGATCTGGGGCCCCAGCCGAGGCTTGGATCCTTGGTTGGGGTCCCTGTTTCTGGGAGCTCCTAATAACACAGCCTACCCCAGCAGGGGGTGGCTCACACACTGACTAACTTCCTTCTCCTCCTCCTCATAAAGCATGGCATGGGACATCCCACTTCTGCTCATGTAGGGGAGACTAGACTGGAATGGTCTGTTCCAGGCTAGAAGCTAACTCTGACCTGCTGCATACTGCTGCCACCTGCTGGTGTACATTGGGAATTACAGCATATATATATGAAACAGGCATAAAAATATACATTTTGGCACATACACAGTTAAATTACACAAGATGGTAATACACATTTACATTTAACATTATGAAGCAGGGGAACAGAAGTTTGGTGACATACTTCAGGATGTTACAATACCAGACCCCCCAATCATGTGCCACTATACCAGACCCCCCCCAATCATGTTCCCGTAGTAATACCAGACCCTCCCCCCCAATCATGTTCCAGTAGTAATACCAGACCCCCCCCCCCCAATCATGTTCCAGTAGTAATACCAGACCCCCCCCCCCAATCATGTGCCAGTAGTAATACCAGACCGCCCCCAATCATGTGTCAGTAGTAATACCAGCCCCCCCCAATCATGTGCCAGTAATTCCAGGGCCCCCCCCAAATTCCCCAATCATGTGCCAGTAATACCAGCCCCCCCCCCCCCATTATGTGCCAGACTGCCAGTTAAAAAAAAAAAAATTAAACACTTATACTTACCTCTTTGGAGCGATGCGATGCAGGCCTCTTCTGGCCTGTGTCCCGACTCCAGCGCTGTACGGCTCAGGCGGCGCGATGACGTCATCGCGCCGCCTACACCGGCCTCTGATAGGCTGCCGGCCGCCTATGAGAGGAACAGGAAAGGGACACACCTCCCTGCCCTGCTCCTCCGCACAGCCTTTTGTTTGTATCGCTGTCCTGAGGACGGCGATACAAACAGAT
The DNA here is from genome assembly GCF_905171765.1 of Bufo bufo. NCBI lineage: Eukaryota > Metazoa > Chordata > Amphibia > Anura > Bufonidae > Bufo > Bufo bufo. Next base: position 111,600,944 of record NC_053389.1, read on the forward strand.
CACTATGGAGATGAGCGCTTCGCTTCCACAATGGAAGCGCTCATCTCAGTGCCTGCCCAGCCGCCGCCGCACACACACTGCCGTTATTAGTAACTACATATATGAAAATTGAAATTAGGGTCTAAATGTGACAGTTATCCTCTCAAGGAGGCAGGAATTAAATTCTTCTTCTCTGGATCCTTCCACTCCTTTTTAATCAACATCTTAATGTTACTATGTACAGGAAAGACCTTTCTTTTCTTTTCTCCCAGCCCCTGGAACATTCTGTCCTGAATGGACTTAGCTCCTTAGTCTCCTCTATTTTCATTGTAGCCCTAATGATCCTTAATAGCCTCTCTGTATCTTCTGGGCTACAAAGAGGTCTCCCTGATTCCTCATCAGAGGATTCAGATTCCTCAAGGGATAATAGTTCTCCCTCCTCAGAGTCAGGCTCCAACTGACGGTCCAACAACTGAGATTTTTGAGAGGTAGAGGGCTGAGGAGAACACGGAGGGAGCCTTGTGTCAATTGCAGATTTAACCTCTTCCTAATCATATCTCAGATTGATTCAAGGAAAGAGGGCGATTCCTCCGAAACTATTTTGTCCGTACACAGGGCCGATTCTAGGTGAAATGGGGCCCTGGGGCAGAAAACAATAAGGCCCCCCCCCACCCCATGACACTTGCTGACTTTAACGTCCCGTATTGTAAACCAATGCAAGTGTCAAAGCAACATTTCTCCAGTCCAACTGACTGCAAACAGAACCAGGGCGGGCTAGTACACTGGCACGGGCGAGATTGTGCCTGGGATGGATCCGATCCAGTTTAATCAACCAACCTACCAGACTGGGATGGATCCCGATCCAGTTTAAATCAACCAACCAGTTACTGGTAGGTTGGTTGATTAAACTTGATCGGATCCATCCCAGGCACCATCTCACCCATCCCAGTGCCAGTGTACTAGCCCGCCCTGGTTCTGTTTGCAGTCAGTTGGACTGGAGAAATATGCATTTTGGGGGGCGGGCAGTTACTGGTAGTACCAGTAACTGCCCCCCCCCCCCCCCCCCACAAATGCACATTTCTCCAGTCCAACTGACTCCAAACACAAACAGAACCAGGGCCGCAGGGCGGGCTAGTAGTACACTGGGACGGCCCGGATGGGTGAGATGGTGCCGGACTAAGTAAGTCAGTGAGTGGAAAACACTGGGAATGGATGGATGGATCATGGATCCGATCCAGTTTAATTAACAACAAACAATATAACCAATGAATTATGAACCTACCAGTCAGTGGAAGTTTGGAACTTGGCTGGGGGCTGGCTGCCTTCTGACTGTAGGCCTTCCCTGGCGCTGCTGGCAGAGTCAGACTGGTCTCTGGGCTGTGGCTGCCAAATGCCAATGGAGCTTGCTTGCTCCTTACCTCAATGCCTCCTTAAGTTCAATCCAAGTTCTCTGCTCTGGGCGGGGGGGCGGAGCCTATGGCAACGTACGTCAGCCAGACGCTAGACGTGCCTGCCTGTGCCGTGCATGCCGCTGCTCCAGTCTCGAATCTCTTAAAGAGACAAGCAGCGGCAGCACAGCGCAGGCACAGTCAGCTGCCGCCGGCGCCCGGCGGGGGGCCCCTCCACTTGACTCCAGCCCAGTTAGTTTTAATTACATTAATGCGGCGCGGCCCCTAAGGAGTCGGGGGCCCGGGGGAAATTGCCCCCCTTGCCTCTATGGTAGCGCCGGCCCTGTCCGTACATCTTGGACATAGTGTTTTCTTTGATTTGGAGGGCAGGGATTTTTTACATATTGCACATTTGTTTTTGGAAAATGAATTCTCAGATCTTCTGGTGCCCTTGCCCTGTAAGGTAATATTTAAAATTTGTAGGGCTCTGCTATAGTGACTACACTATTAAACACCAGCACCACACCAGTGAGGGAAATAATAATGTGCTTCCCCCCCTTTTAGCAGGGTCAGTTAAACAGGAAGGAGGCTTACGGGACTCGGGAGCTTCCACGGGAGCCATGTCACCGGTCAGCCATGCTCCGAACTCCGCGCTCCCGGCCCTATATCCGCCAGTTCTCTGACATCACCCGCCACCGGAAGTGACGCCGAAAACTGGCAACTTAATTTCCGCCTGTGCGCACGCGCGCGATCCCTCTTTCCCGCAATGAGACAGGGAACGGAAGCCCGAAGGACTTATGCCGAAGGAACGGGGACAGGAACCTGCCAACTCCCGAACTCTGCACGGGCAACCTTATCCAGCCCGTGCGTCCATGAACCCCTGACGTAGCAGGAGCGGCTTCCACGTGATCCCGAGGACAGGAAACAACAAACTGAAGCAGGTAAGGGGAGGGGGCCTTTTAAGATTGAGCTTCTACATTGTTTTCTGTGCTGGGGAGGCAGGGACCTGGAGTGGCATAACAGGGAAAAAAAAATAAAAAATGGCTGATTCGCCATTCTTTCATCACTTCACTGACACAAAAAAGTTCAATAAAATGTGATAAAAAAAAGAGTCACGCACACTCCAAATCAATAAAAACTACAGGTCGTCCCACAGAAAATGAGCCCTCACACAGCTTAGTAGACATAGCTATAAAAAAGTTATTATTTTATTTCAGTATAAAAAAATACAATAAAAAGAAAAAACAACTATATGTGGTATGGTTGTAATCATACTGACCAATGAATAAAGGGCACAGGTCAGTTTTGTTGGATAGGGAACGGTTTAGGGACAAAACCCCTATAATTCCACCCCATTTGGATTTTTTTACTGCTTCTCACTACATTGTATGCCATATTAAAATGGTGGCATTAGAACGTACAACTTGTCCTGCAAGAAAACACCCCTCATACGGCTATGTGAACGGAAAAAAATAAATTTATGGCTCCGTGAAGACGGGGAAGAAAAAGTGAAACCGCAAAAACCTCCAGTATCCAAGGGGTTGTGCAAGAATGGTGGAGTTTGGCAACCCCCACCACCCATTCGTCTTGACCTGTAAAGGAAAGATGACAACCTACTTCCCTTCGCTAGCTCCCCCTCTCCTTCTCCTCCAGGTCTGCGATACTCCGATGGGCTCCCTCGATGTCAACATCCAGTTTGACATGGCCATAGCCAATCACTGGCCAACGCAGTGGCAGGCTTAGTCATGACAAATGGTCACATGACGTAAGGGGATCCGGTATCCGTTATCCGTTGCAGCCAGCGATTGGCTGTGGTGATATCAAACTTAATGTTGACATCAAGGGAACCCAGCGGAGCATCGCAGACCAGAAGGAGTGGGGAGTCGGCGACGGGAAGCAAGTCATCTTTCCTTTAGGTGCAGACATTTTACAACCGCTTTACGGTGTGAAAACAAACACCAGCTTTATGTAAGCAGCCTTAGATTATATACTTTTTGCATTGTTTACTCACACTCCCTGTAGAAACTATTTTATGCCATGATGTTTTTACAATTGGACTTTTTCCTTTTAGGGTTTGGAAATTTGGAAAATTACAATGAAAAAATTAAAATATATGCCAAAAAAAAGTTATAGTATGTGCATATACAGTACATAATACTTCTAAGACCACTGAACCAGTCATGTCAATACAATAAAATACAGGACTCCAACTACAGTGAAAAAAAAAAAAAAAAAAAAAAAAATCAGATGGTGGACAGTTTATACCCCCATAATGTGATGCTCTTTAAATTCAATAGTTGATAACGGGTCATTCATGATAATGTCACCCAGGTAGTCAAGTGACAACTTCAGGGGTGGACGAAAAAAAAGGAACCTTTAGAAGTTATTTTTTTTTTTTGTCATTACAAGGGTAAGTTATGTGCTTTTTTTTTTCAATGAATTTTGAAATCTGCGACATAAAAGGCATGCTGTGGATTTGAAAACCTGCAGCATGCCCTGAAGTCCATTAAGATCTTCTCAGTTTTCTTATTTTATTTCTATTCACCTGTATTGTACAGGCTTGAAAACGCCTACACAGTGCATTGTAAAAAAAATTAAATAAACCCTATGAGGACAACATGATGGCTGTTACCTCTGTTGTTTTGTAACACTAGGGTCCTGGGCTCGAATCTGACCAAGGGCAACATTGAAAAAAAATAAAAACTTGATATGTCATAGTGACATATCGATAGCTTTAATCAGTGGTGGTCTGAGTGTTGAGAACACCCGCCAATCAGTAAAGCGAGGAGAAAGAAATTCTCACACAGAACGCCTTCTCTCCTCGCACCATGAGATGAACTTGACACAGGCTTGTAGACTTTCTATAAGGCCTCATGCACACGACCGTTGTTTTGGTCTGCATCCGAGCCGCAGTTTTGGCGGCTCGGATGCGGACCCATTCACTTCAATGGGGCCGCAAAAGATGCGGACAGCACTCCGTGTGCTGTCCGCATCCGTTGCTCCGCAAAAAAAACAACAAAAAAAAAAAACATGTCCTATTCTTTTCCACGCTTTGCGGATAAGAATAGGCATTTATATTAAAGGCTGTCTGAGCCGTTCCGAAATTGCGGAACGCAAAACACACCACGGTCGTGTGCATGTAGCCCTTAAGCTCATTTTGTGCAGCTCAGAGAGACAACACTTCTTTCTCCTTGTTTTAGCGATCGGTGGGGGTCTCAGCTCCAGACCCCCACCAACCAAAAACATTGATCTGTTAAGACATATCGAACGTTTGTTAAAAAGAGCAGGAACACTTTAATAGATTAATTTGGAATTTATACTGGGAGCCTCACTGGGTGCAATGCGATGTCAAGATAGAAATTTGCAACAATCATAGGCCGTTACCTGGAATGCTTGGATTACCCTGTTCCCCCTGTAAATAGCACAGCTCGTTTCATCAAAAATCTTTGAATTGTTTTATTGGTCATAGAAAAGTTATGTGAAACGAATAAAAACAAACCATTATATCGCTCACTGCCAGGTCTCATTAGAAATGTTAACAGTAACCCATTGTACGTTACGCTCGTCTCTTCAGATCCTTGGCCATCGAGGTGGCTGTTCTTCTATGGTATATAAGACAATAAATACCAATCAGGAAATTGAGCAAATTTAAGTTACACACATAAAGAGGGGCCCGACTCGCATTACAGTTCAGTCAGTTTTTGGAACTAGTGATAATGCACCACCCGAGAAAATATTCCTTCAGGTTCCTTCCCATCTCCAAGTGCCGCCACCAAACCTTCTTCTCTTCTCCTCTTTGACAGAGCTGCCAATGATTTGAACGTCTTGGGTTCGAAGATGGCCAGATCAGAAATGATCTTCCTGTTTACAGCCACCTGACACTGAAACAAGACAAGAAACAGATTAAGGGTCCATTCACATGTCCGTAAGTGTTTTGCGGATCCGCAAATTGCGGATCCACTAAACACGGACACCTGCAATGTGCGGACCACACATCACAGACGCTATAATAGAAAATGCCTTTTCTGGTCCGCAATTGCGGACAAGAATAGGACAGGTTCTATTTTTTTCAGGAACGGAATTGCGGATCCCGAAAAAACGGATGAGGATCCCGGAAATGTGGATTCGCATCCATTCCACCCCCATTGAAAGTGAATGGGTCCGCAAATTGCGGAACGAATGCAGACCCAAATTACGGACGTGTGAATGGACCCTAATACGGCTCTCTTCAAACTATACAAGCGACATGTTTGAAAGGAAGAGAAACTTACCTTTGCAAGATTGGAAATAAAGTGTGGGTACTTCATGCCATGTTCCTGGAGGGCTCCTGCGATACGGGTTACCCATAGCTGAAAGGAAGCGAACACACAATTTGAAGATAAGAATGTGGGGGAGTTTTATCAAGCCAAAAAAAGTTGTCAAATTGTGTGCACGCTCTATTTGCCACATAAACGTGTCATTTTCTGCCCATTTATGAGGCACTCGACTATTTTGTTAACCCCTTTAGGACACAGCCCTATTTCACCTTAAGGACTTGGCCATTTTTTGCAAATCTGACCAGTGTCACTTTAAGTGGTAATAACTTTAAATCACTGACTTATCCAGGCCATTCTGAGATAGTTTTTTCGTCACATATTGTACTTCATGACACTGGTAAGGCCTCATGCACACGGACGTTTTTTTTCACGGTCTGCAAAAACGGGGTCCATAGGTCCGTGATCCGTGACCGTTTTTTCGTCCGTGGGTCTTCCTTGATTTTTGGAGGATCCATGGACATGAAAAAAAAAGTTGTTTTGGTGTCCGCCTGGCCGTGCGGAGCCAAACGGATCCGTCCTGAATTACAATGCAAGTCAATGGGGACGGATCCGTTTGACGTTGACACAATATGGTGCCATTTCAAACGGATCCGTCCCCATTGACTTTCAATGTAAAGTCTGGAGTCCCTTTTATACCATCGGATCGGAGTTTTCTCCAATCCGATGGTATATTTTAACTTGAAGCGTCCCCATCACCATGGGAACGCCTCTATGTTAGAATATACTGTCGGATATGAGTTAGATCGTGAAACCTCATTTCCGACAGTATATTCTAACACAGAGGCGTTCCCATAGTGATGGGGACGCTTCTAGTTAGAATATACTACAAACTGTGTACATGACTGCCCCCTGCTGCCTAGCAGCATCCGATCTCTTACAGGGGGCCGTGATCAGCACAATTAACCCCTCAGGTGCCGCACCTGAAGGGGTTAATTGTACTATCATATCCCCCTGTAAGAGATCAGGGCTGCCAGGCAGCAGACCCCCCCCCCCCCCCTTCCTCCCTCTATTGTAATTCGTTGGTGGCACAGTGTGCGCCCCCCCGCCCTTCCTCCCTCTATTGTAATAATTTGTTGGTGGCACAGTGTGCGCCCCCCCACACCTTCCTCCCTCTATTGTAATAATTCGTTGGTGGCACAGTGTGCGCCTCCCCCCCTCCCTCCCTCTATTGTAATAATTCGTTGGTGGCACAGTGTGCGCCCCCCCCTCCCTCCCTCTATTGTAATAATTCGTTGGTGGCACAGTGTGCGCCCCCCCCTCCCTCTATAGCATTAACAACATTGGTGGCCAGTGTGCGGCCTCCCATCTCCCCCCCCCCCCCCCGATCATTGGTGGCAGCGGGTTACTAGCAATAGTACAATAGTAAAAGATTCATACTTACCTGGGAGCTGCGATGTCTGCTTCCGGCCGGGAGCTCCTCCTACTGGTAAGTGACAGTTCATTTAGCAATGCGCCGCACAGACCTGTCACTTACCACACGAACATCGCAGCAGGTAAGTATGAATCTTCTACTATTGTACTATTGCTAAGTAACCATGGCAACCAGGACTGTAGTAGCGTCCTGGTTGCCATGGTTACCGATCAGAGCCCCAGCGATTAAACTGGGACTCCGATCGGAACTCCGCTGCCACCAATGATGGGGGGGGGGGGGGGGGGGGGAGATGGGAGGCCGCACACTAGCCACCAATGTTGTTAATGCTATAGAGGGAGGGGGGGGGGGGGGGCGACGCACACTGTGCCACCAACGAATTATTACAATAGAGGGAGGGAGGGGGGGGGCACTGGCCACCAACCTATTATTACAATAGAGGGGGGGGGGGGGGGGCCCGCACTGGCCACCAATGATATTCAAACTGGGGAGGGGGGAGGGTCAGCCCTGATCTCTTACAGGGGGATATGATAGTACAATTAACCCCTTCAGGTGCCGCACCTGAAGGGGTTAATTGTGCTGATCACGGCCCCCTGTAAGAGATCGGGTGCTGCCAGGCAGCAGGGGGCAGTCTTGTACACAGTTTGTAGTGTATTCTAACTAGAAGCGTCCCCATCACCATGGGAACGCTTCTGTGTTAGAATATACTGTCGGATCTGAGTTTTCACAAAGTGAAAACTTAGATCTGAAAAAGCTTTTATGCAGACGGATCTTTGGATCCGTCTGTATGAAAGTAACCTACGGCCACGGGTCACGGACACGGATGCCAATCTTGTGTGCATCCGTGTTCTTTCACGGACCCATTGACTTGAATGGGTCCGTGAACCGTTGTCCGGCAAAAAAATAGGACAGGTCATATTTTTTTGACGGACAGGATACACGGATCACGGTTTCGGCTGCAAAACGGTGCATTTTCCTATTTTTCCACGGACCCATTGAAAGTCAATGGGTCCGCGAAAAAAAACGGAAAACGGCACAACGGCCACGGATGCACACAACGGTCGTGTGCATGAGGCCTAACTTGAAGTAAAAAAAAAATCATTCTTATTTATAAAAAAAATACCAAATTTACCAAAAATTTGTAAAAAATTGCAAATTTCCAAGTTTCAATTTCTCTACTTCTATAATACATAGTAATACCTACAAAAATAGTTATTACTTTACATTCCCCATATGTCTACTTCATGTTTGGATCATTTTGGGAATGATATTTTATTTTTGGGGATGTTACAAGGCTTAGAAGCAAATCTTGAAATTTTTCTGAAATTTTCAAAAACCCACTTTTTAGGGACCAGTTCAGGTCTGAAGTCACTTTGTGAGGCTTACATTATAGAAACCACCCAAAAATGACCCCATTCAAGAAACTACACCCCTCAAGGTATTCAAAACAGATTTTACAAACGTTGTTAACCCTTTAGGTGTTCCACAAGAGTTAATGGCAAATGGTGATAACATTTCAGAATTTCAATTTTTTGGGCAAATATTCAATTTTAATCCATTTTTTTCCAGTAACAAAGCAAGGGTTAACAGCCAAACAAAATGCTATATTTATTGCCCCGATTCTGTAGTTTGCAGAAACACCCCATATGTGGCCGTAAACTAATGTACGGGCACACAGTAGGGCGTAGAGGGAAAGGTGCGCCGTATGGTTTTTGGAAGGCAGATTTTGCTGGACTGGTTTTTTTGACACCATGTCCCATTTGAAGCCCCCCTGATGCACCCCTAGAGTAGAAACTCCATAAAAGTGATTCCCATCTAAGGGGTCACTTTAAAAAGCTGCTTTTTTATGCTTAGGAGTCCAGTGAGTGGTCCCATCAATGACGGACAGTGATACAGGGAGGACTGTCAACCACTTAGGCCAGTTGCATATCTGCAGCATTGTTGCCGGACTGCGACCAGATCTCGACCGGACCCCATTATACCTAAAGGGGCTCGGGGGCATTCCGTTTGCATCTGGTAGCACCAGATCTGGAGAATTCTGGCAGGCTGTTCTCTGTCTGAACAGCCTGCTGGAATTGCTGCCGAAGACGTGGAAACTTGCCTTAGGCCTCATTCTCACATATGTGGACCACAGTCCGTGAAAACCCGTCCGGCTGAGCGCACTGCTTCATTAGTTGCTATGACGTTATGCGCTTCGTGCCGACACTGTACAGTAATACACTCGTTTAGATCATACGAGTGTATTACTGTATAGCGGCACGAAGCGCATGGCGTCATAGCAACGAATGACGCCGTGCGCTCGTGCACTCAGCAGGACGGGTTTTCACGGACCGTGGTCCACATATGTGAGAATGCAGCCTTAGGATTGCCCACTGGACTAGATAGAAAGAGCAGAGATTGACATGAAGAAATGACAAACCATAATGAACCTTTCCCTACAAAGCTACACATCAATCTGCTCAGCAACTCCTGCTCTACAACATGCTGCCGGAAGATAGCACTGCATTAACATCTCAGGCCCCTTTCACATAAGCGAGTTTTCCGCGCGGGTGCGATGCATCAAGTGAACGCACTGAATCCTGACCAATTCATTTCAATGGGTCTGTGTACATGAGCGTTGTTTTTCCACGCATCAGTTCTGCGTTTACGCGAGAATTGCAGCAGGTTCTATATTCTACATTTTTCACGTCGCCCTGGCCCCATAGAAGTGAATGGGGCTTCAGTGCGGATGCGATGCGTTTTTCACTGTTGGTTGCCAAGAGATGTTGTTTGTAAACCTTCAGTTTTTTTTTGAAAAACGCATCAAAACTAACTGCACCCGCGCGGAACAAAAACTGAACACAATTGCAGACAAAACGGACTGAACTTGCTTGCAAAACGGTGCGAGATTCACTGAACGCATCCAGACCTAATCCGTCACGCTCGTGTGAAAGGGGCCTCAGATTCTCTTTAAGAGCTTGTTACAGGCAGCAGACATTTTCCACATGCAGCGGTCACTGGAATGGAAATCCCTTTAAGGGTCCATTCACACGTCCGTTGTTTCTTTCCTGATCTGTTCCGTTTTTTGCGGAACAGATCTGGACCAGTTCTGTACCCATTCATTTTCAATGGGTCCTGAAAAAAAAAATCGGACAGCTCAATGTCAGATTTTTTTTCAGGACCCATTGAAAATGAATGGGTACAGAACTGGTCCAGATCTGTTGCGCAAAAAACGGAACAGATCAGGAAAGAAACAACGGACGTGTGAATGGATCCTAAGAGAAATAGAGGTCCATACTGCTTGTGTGGGAACAATGTTCTCCCAGTTCTAGCAAGAAGTCTCAGCAAATAAATGCAGATAATTCTATTTATTGGGACGTCTCAGACTGAGCGGGGGGGGGGCCATACATCGGATTGGGTGGTCGTAGAGAAGTTCTTCATTACCTTTCGCATTATGTGCTTCTTGGCTTTCCTGGCTTTCGTTGAATACACAAAGGCTCGGCGAACAGCTCGTATGGCCAAGCTGAAGCAACGATTCTTTCTTCCACGGAAATGCTGTGTAATAACAGAAGAAATACATGAAACGTCCTATAGAGAGTCCTGGTTCAGGCAGGATATTCAAAAGTATCTCAGAACCCACAAGGGTCGATTATTTCAGCAATGAAAAAAACATTAGACTGAAATGCAAAACCTCCGTTATCATCCTGTACAATCTAATAAAAATACCAACTAACATAAATGTGCTCCAATATGTCCTGCACAGAATGTACAGAAAATAAGGGCTCATAGATCTGCAGACAACCGTCAGCAGGCAAAAAAAAGAGAAAAGAGAAATGTAGCCCTTCAAAGGGACACATCCACCTTTGCAAGAATTTTATTTATGGCTTTGAAGCATTTAAAGGGTTGTGTCATCTGGGACTTTGATTGTATATTGCTAGGATATGCCACAGATCGGTGCAGGGAACCGCACCTGTCACTAGAAAAGGCCCCCAAAAGTGAGGGGGAGCACACCACCTATGTTGGGAATTCCAAAAAAAAAAAATTTAAAATGTATTTTAAAATGTATTGCCGAGTGAGTGTGTTAGGGTAATTTCAACAGTCTCATAGAAATGAATGGAGAGCACACCACGCAAGTGCAGCCATTGCTTCTATGGGAACGTCGGAGATAGCTCGGCCAGAGCTCAGCTATTTTCTGCAGTCCCATAGAAATGAATAGAGGGCAGCCACTCATGTGGGTGCTCTCTGCTCAATTCGGGTGTCTTGTTCTGGAGATAGGTGCCAGTCCCAGAGGTGGGATCTGACATCAGTGGCATTTCAGCAGATTTGTCCCTATGACACTGTCTGACCTGTTCCATGTGCACTTGGCAGCTGAAGACATCTGTGTTGGTCCCGTGTTTATATGTGCCCGCATTGCTGAGAAAAATGATGCTTTAATATATGCAAATGAGCCTCTAGAACAATGAGGGCGTTGACTAACCCCCTTTTCCTCTGCACTTTGATTGACAGGGCCAGGTATGATGAAGTTTTCACTGCCTGGCCCTGTCAAAGCGCAGAGAGCGCTGAGCCATTAAGGGTGTAATGGCAGCACCCCCGTTGCTCCTAGAGGCCAATTTGCATATATTAAAACATCATGTTTCTCAGCAATGCGGGCACATATAAACATGGAACCAACACAGAGGCCTTCAGCTGCCAAGTGCACATGTAACAGGTCAGATGGTTTCATAGGTACAAATCTGCTGACAGATGCCCTTTAAGAAAAATGACGCAACTTTGCAAATTGCGTTGAATAAAAAAAATCTTCTACCGGTATGCAGAGTTAAGGGTCTTCATAATTACAGACTACAAAAAAAACCCTCTGTGAAGTGTTATCCTGCAAGGGGTTGTCCCGTGACAACTTATTCCCTATCCACAGAATCTGATTGGCGGGGGTATAAATGCTGGGGCCCCTGTCAATCACAAAAACAGGGTCCTGGTGGTTAGACCCCTGCTGATTAGATACTCTCTTGTGAATAGGTGATAAGTTGTAATGTGAACTACCCCTTTCAAACATATACAAGACTAGGGCTGCAGCTATCGACCATTTTTGTAATTGAGTATTCTATCGATTAATCCAACAATTAATCGAGTACTCTAATAACAAAAAACTAATTAAAAGAACATTTTTATAAAAACTCATCAGCCCCCCTGTGCCATCAGGTGCCCATCAGTGCCACCCGCTTTCCCCCCAGTGCCACCATCTCCCCCTCCTAGCCATTGCCCCAGCACCAGTGAAATAAAATACTCACCTGTCCTGTAGGGGCGCCGCTCCACGGCCGTCCTGACGTCACAGTGCACTATGTCCAGACGCTGTGTCAGGATACAGCGCAGCGCGGTGCGGGTCGGTGGGCGACCACTAAGCAGTGAGTAATAGCAAGCGCTTCACTATGATACAATCAAATCCTCGATGCAAAAGAAATTTGCATTGAGGATTTTTTTTTTTGTCGAATTACTTGATTCAGTCGAGTAATCATTTCAGCCCTATACAAGACAGGAGGAAAGAAACCACGACCACACGTGGGTCTGCACGGTAGTTGTATACACAATCCGGAAACTCATTTTAAAAGCTTTGCTCAAAGATTTCCACATCCATCTGATCCATCCACCATTAGTCTCTTTCCACCTTGAGGATCCGTAGGAGTTGAACAGACCCCCAAAACCCTTTTGCTCTAGAAGAATCATGTGACTTATCCAATTAGCAGCAGGTCTTTGATCATGATGCATGCTGGGACTTGTAGTGCAACTTCAACAGACGTGTCCCACACACAATGGGCAACCACTGTGCCATCCAGGGCTCCAGTGATGACCAGTGGATGGTAGGGCATTTCTGCAGTGAGGGCAGCGTGCTGTGAATGTCACTGTTCACACAGGGCAGACACCAATGACCTCCCCCTCCTGTCCGTCTGCCCCTCACTCACCCTGGCATGTTGCAGCACCTCCTGAGCCCGCCAGTAATGATCAGGACCCCGGCTCCGGACCCACCGAGACAGGCTCAGGAAAACCATGTTTCGTCCTTTAGGAAGTTCCCCAGCTGCCCTTAACAAGCATGGGCGCCTCTGACAACCTTGTCGAGCGCAGTGTACGTCACGTTTTTTTTTTTCTTTCAAGCTTTATTTACACATCAACTACACAATATCCATAGACATTGCGCCTTTACAGCTTTGTCCACTGGGGGGCAGTGCGCGTGTGTTCTGCGTCTAACATTGTGTGGTGACATTGGCTTTATAATGGGCATAGCAGGCCGCTTTATCCTATAATTATGGCGCAGTGCAGTTATAGGGGTCATGTGGCTGAGTTATGGGGCACTGTTGTCACAGCTTGCACTACCTGAAAAACGTGTGGTGCGGCACGTGTCAACCCATTTCATTCAGGTGCACAATTAAAGCTCATAATAATGAGGTACTCTGTCAGCATATTGGTTCTCAGCTCGGTGCAAATGTTAGACTATGGCCAGAGGCTTGCACCACGTACTGAGACGTTATATGAACATTATTATTGGGCGTTTTTCTGGTAGGACTGGAGCAGTGAGAAAAGTCGCGTGCCTCAGGGCGCAGATCAGTCACATTGGGCGTGGTCGGGTAACACATGGAACAAGTCTCCGTCTACTTCAGCCCAAAATGCCAGACATTATGTTGCCAGTTCACCTTGTGGACAATCTAATATGTAATTCCTCTCTATCTACCAATGGCGTATGTCATAGGATATCAGCATGCCCTGTTCTTTGTCTTGCAGGTCTGAAATAAAATGCCGTAATACACTCCTCCTTATAGGTCCTGTACTTCTTATGTAGATACATCAGGGGGTTCTGAATCAGCAGGTTTTCAATTTAAGCTGCCCCAGAAATTAGCTGGATGTGCAGCGATCCCCTGAGGAGCCGGTGAAGAAGATAGGAGTGGTAGTAGTGACCCTTATGAAATGTGTCAAGTGAACTCCCTCGGGCTGTTGTTTCCTGGGGATCGGGGTAGTGGAGTTATAGTACTGAAGAATCAGGCCAGAGTTAAACTAAGTGCAACATAGAACTTGAAATCAGGGGCCGATTGGCCATAGACCTTACAGGGATGCTCATGGGGCTGCCTGAGCCCTCCTAATGGCTGGCGGCCGGCTACATAAAGATCTGATGCTCTCAGCATTAATTAGGCCAGCAGCCGCAGGTGCCCTCCTGAACCAGCTGCATCACAGCGACACAGTGCAGCAGTTGAATACTGCCATGATGCATACCGAAGAGGGACACTATGAAGAGGGACACTATGAAGAGGGACACTATGTGCGGCGCGTGAAGCGACAATCTTTTTCAGCACTAGGCGTGGCCTATATTCAATATATGTGCCCCCTCAGACCTGCAGTGTGGAGCTCCAGAAGGGGGGAGGAATGATGGAGCAGGGAGCAGACGGACGTCTCTCTGCTTCATCATTACAGGCAGCTGTCTCTGCTTCCTATGAAAGCAGGAACAGCTGCCAGAAAGCGGGACATACCTCCCCGTACCAGGACCACGGGAGACCCACTGAAATCTGGGACTGTCCCGCCGGATCCGGGAAGGTTGGGAGTTATGATGATGGCAGCAGTATTTTGTGCTGCACTGTGGTATTTGCTCCAGAACAATACCTCCAATGAAAGGCTCAAAAGCAATGTGAACAGAGCACTAGCGTATTATGTGAACTATGGAAATGTGAATATATGGCTTGTATAACACAAGTTGCCATTGATGGTTCAGTATTTGCATTGGAGCCAGGGGCTTAGCTATAGGGGAAGCAGGGGATGTTGCTGCTTCGGGGCCTGAACTCAGAAGGGGCCCACCTAGGACAGCAGAGGTAAGGCCCCTTTCATACGGGCGAGTTTTCCGCGCAGGTGCAATGCGTGAGGTGAACGCATTGCACCCGCACTGAATCCGGACCTATTTATTTCTATGGGGCTGTGCACATGAGCGGTGATTTTCACGCATCACTTGTGCGTTGCGTGAAATTGCAGCATGCTCTATATTGTGCGTTTTCCACGCAACGCAGACCCAATAGAAGTGAATGGGGCTGCGTGAAAATCGCAAGCATCCGCAAGCAAGTGCGGATGCGGTGCGATTTTCACGCATGGTTGCTAAGATGAAAGTCTATTCACTGTATTATTTTCCCTTCTAACATGGTTATAAGGGAAAATAATAGCATTCTTTAATACAGAATGCTTAGTAGAAGGTCAATTGAGGGTTAAAAAAAATAAAATAAAAATATAAATTAACTCACCTTCTCCTCTTGATCGCGTAGCAGCCGGTCTCTTCTTACTTCTTTAATCATGAGCTGACGGCTAAAGGACCTGTGGTGACGTCACATCACATGGTCCATCACCGTGGTGATGGACCATGTGATTGGACCATGTGATGAGCTCAGTGACGTCACCACAGGTCCTTTGACAGGTCCTGAAGAAAGAACAGGAGATCGGCAGCTACGCTCTCAATTGGAGGAGGGTAGTGAATTTTTATTTTATTTTTTAACCCTCAATTGACCTTCTACTAAACATTCTGTATTAAAGAATGCTAATATCTTCCCTTATAACCATGTTATAAGGGAAAATAATTACATCTACACAACACCGAACCCAAACCTGAACTTTAGTGAAGAAGTTCGGGTCTGGGTACCACATTCAGTTTTTTATCAGGCGCGTGCAAAACGCATTGCACCCAAGCGATAAAAACTGAACCATGCAACGCAATCGCGCGGGTTTGCGTACCTACTCGCGCGGGTTTGCCGCAATGCACCCGGGACGCATCCGGACCTAATCCGGACACGCTCGTGTGAAAGGGGCCTAATACCTCGGAACCATACCCCCAATGAAAGGCTCAAAAGCAACGTGAACAGAGCCTAGCGTATTATGTGAACTATGGAAATGTGAATATATGGCTTGTATAACACAAGTTGCCATTGATAGTTCAGTATTTGCATTGGAGCCAGGGGCTTAGCTATAGGGGAAGCAGGGGATGTTGCTGCTTCGGGGCCTGAACTCAGAAGGGGCCCACCTAGGAAGAGGACTAAAAGATTTATTGTGCATTCAGATATTTATTGTGCATTCAGATATTAACAAGGACAGCTCAAGCCCATCAGAAGGAGGGCTGCACTAATAGAGGTGGGTCCCAAACAAGGAACCATCTCCTTTGATGTCCATTCGCCATAAGGGGTTGTCTCAGAGACCCGTCTCACTACAGCAATAAAATGCATGGCCTCCGGGAGGTAAAATTAGTTGAAAACCATTTTAAAAGAGGAATCCAAAGTCGGCTTCAGTATCGTCTGGGACCTCAGTACTGAAGCCGACTTCGGATCCAAGTTTTAAAATCGAAGTCCGAAATTATTCACTAGAGTCCCCTGAGACTTCGGTGATAACAAATTTCCCTCACTGGAGCCCATACATTTGACTGCTGTACGGAGATGAATCTCCGTACAGCATTCAAACGCAGTTTTCAGGGAACCGACTTTGGATCTATTATCTGATGCTCGATTCGCTCAACACTAATCATAGAAAATAAGCTTTATTTCTCTGTCACACTTTTCTTTTCCACAGCATTCTCACATGTATCCATCAGACATGTGGAACGTTCTTCAGATCAGATATTTGGATGTAATTAGTGTTGAGCGAACTTGTGTCTTCAAGTTCGGCGTACAAGGTTCAGGTTCGGTTATCTAGGAATTCCGTTATAGATTCTACTACCACGGACCATAACTTATTATGGTCCATAGTAGTGGACCGAACCCGAACCTTGTACGCCAAACTTGAAAACACAAGTTCACTCATCCGATAGATGTAATTTGTTAGGCCCCTTTCACACGGGCGAGTATTCCGCACGGATGCGATGCGTGAGGTGAACGCATTGCACCCGCACTGAATCCGGACCTATTCATTTCTATGGGGCTGTGCACACGAGCAGTGATTTTCACGCATCACTTGTGCGTTGCGTGAAAATCGCAGCATGCTCCTCTTTGTGCGTTTTTCACGTAACGCAGGCCCTATAGAAATGAATGGGGTTGCGTGAAAATCGCAAGCATCCACAAGCAAGTGCGGATGCGGTGCGATTTTCACGCACGGTTGCTAGGTGACGATCGGGATGGGGACCCGATCATTATTATTTTCCCTTATAACATGGTTATAAGCGAAAATAATAGCATTCTGAATACAGAATGCATAGTAAAATAGAGCTGGAGGGGTTAAAAAAAATAATAATAATTAAACTCACCTTAATCCACTTGCTCGCGCAGCCCGGCTTCTCTTCTGACTTCTTTTTTTGCTGTGTGCAGGAAAAGGACCTGTGGTGACGTCACTCCGGTCATCACATGGTCCGTCACATGATCTTTTACCATGGTGATGGGTCATGTGATGGACCATGTGATGATAGGAGTGACGTCACCACAGGTCCTTTTCCTGCACACAGCAAAAAAAGAAGACAGAAGAGAAGCCGGGCTGCGCGAGCAAGTGGGTTAAGGTGAGTTTAATTATTTTTTCTTTTTTTTTAACCCCTTCCAGCTCTATTTTACTATGCATTCTGTATTCAGAATGCTATTATTTTCCCTTATAACCATGTTATATGGGGAAATAATACAATCTACAGAACACCGATCCCAAGCCCGAACTTCTGTGAAGAAGTTCGGGTTGGGTACCAAACATGCACGATTTTTCTCACGCGAGTGCAAAACGCATTACAATGTTTTGCACTCGCGCGGAAAATCGTGCGTGTTCCTGCAACGCACCCGCACCTTTTCCCGCAACGCTCGTGTGAAAGAGGCCTTAGAGTGTGATGCAGAGCTACAATAGTAATTCAGTAATGCAGAACGGCCAGCAGGGGTCACTAGACTTCACTGGGACTCTACCATGGTTACTGTAAAAACCCTCAGAGTAGGAGTCATGCACATTTCCCAGAAATTGATAGAACCTGCTATTCCCACACATGAACAAAAGACCCAACGTGCTGGAATAGTTTTGGGACAGACAAAAGTATGTGTAATACTTTGCAACTGAATCCTCCCTTCCATGTAGTCACTTTATAAGAGATGGAGTCGAAGTCTGATTGTAGTAAATCAGAATGGAAGACAATTACAAAGAAATTAAATAGATTTAATGAATGCAAATATTCTTTTATTGCAGAAAAGATGTTGTTCACAGAGAAAGTGTTCAAATAATAGGGAAAATAAATAAATATGACAAATCAGACAAATTAATTCTCTGTACTCCAGAAATATGGCTTTAAAATATAAAAATATTTCAAATTAGGGCTTTAAAGGGTTTCTATCACTTCGTTTCACCTATTTAGCTTTCAGACACTAGCGATCCGCTAGTGTCTGCTTTATCTAACCATCCTAATATAAGAGCTTATTGTCCTGCCGTTTAGCTAAAAAAATAACTTATATAGATATGCAAATGAGCCTCTAGGTGCTATGGGGGCGTGATTAGCACCTAGAGGCTCCGTCTACCTTAACAAACTGCCGCCGCCCAGCGCGTCCCTCCAGCCCGCCCATCTCCTCCGGAATGCGATGCTCCTCGTATTCGGCGCATGCGCAGTGAATGTCTGATCGCTTCCCTGCTCAGACATCTCCACTGCGCCTGCGCCGATGACGTCATAGTGCTCCGAGGAACAGGCGCAGTGGAGATGTCTGAGCAGGGAAGCGATCAGACATTCACTGCGCATGCGCAGAACAGAGACGCGCACGGAGAGGATCGCTTCAGCTGGAGATGGGCGGGCTGGAGGGACGCGCTGGGCGGCAGCAGTTTGTTAAGGTAGACGGAGCCTCTAGGTGCTAATCACGCCCCCATAGCACCTAGAGGCTCATTTGCATATCTATATAAGTTATTTTTTTAGCTAAACGGCAGGACAATAAGCTCTTATATTAGGATGGTTAGATAAAGCAGACACTAGCGGATCGCTAGTGTCTGAAAGCTAAATAGGTGAAACAAAGTGATAGAAACCCTTTAAGGCTATTAACATATGCATTAAATGCCTTTAACAGATGGGCTTACTTTTTTGAGGGAGGAAGGTATTAAATGTACAAAATGAATACGTTTGATGGATAGATACTGGAGATTCATCAAACTGGTGTAAATGAAAACTGTCTTAGTTGCCCATAGCAACCTATCAGATTTCACCTTTCATTTTCCAACGGAGCTGTGAAAAATGAAAGACGGAATCTGATTGGTTGCTATGGGAAACTAAGTCAGTTCTACTTTACACTGGTAGGACATGCTCTATCTTTTTTGCCGGGCCATTTTTGCCGGTGTGCTGTCCGCATCTTTTGCGGCCCCATTGAAATGAATGGGTCTGCACCCTTTCCTCAAAATGGGAGTTACTTAAGGGGCCATCATACTATGTCGGCAGAACTAAAGGAGCATCATAACTGGATCATCATTACTGTGTAGACGGCACTAAGGGGCATCACTATTGGGAGGGGGCATTAAGGGCACAGCCCACTCAGCTGTTTGGATAAGTCCGGCCATGAATCCCTGAGATGGGAAAACTCCTTTATAGAGCCATAAAAAGTAACTTCTTAATGGGAACCTGTCCCCATGATCTGACATATAAAACCAAATGTACCTTAATGATTGTTTACCCTGATAGTTCCCAGCGATCGATCCATAATCTTCTCAGGACTAACCTGTCCTATTTTTTCGCCCTATAACACTTTCCAGCCTTTTATGCTAATTAACAGAAAAGAGTCATATCTTACATGCTTGGCCAGAGAAGAGTCATATTTTCTCCGAGTCAAGCTCCTCAGCTCCGCCTAAGAAACGCCCCTACAGATAAAATCTCGCGTGAGCTTCCTTGCTTCGAGTCAAGGTAAGCATGCCCCCTAACCGTCCCATCTTTTGTTAGATTGACAGCCTGCAGTGTGGCCTGGATCGCATAAGTCTCACGCATGCGCGGTGCGCTCCTGTCTCCGGCTGCCGCTGTTAGCCGGGTTTCAGCGGCGCACTGCGCATGCGCGAGACTTGTGCCATCCCGGCCGTGCTGCAGGCTGTCAATCTAACAATAGAGGGGACGGTTAGGGGACGTGCTTACCTAGAGTCGAAGCAAGGAAGCCTCATTTGCATATGACCTGCGGTGGAAAAAAAGTTGTTTTACAGCGATCATGCGCCTCAGACATCTTACACAAGAACATCATTAGAAGCCGGATGTTAACAGCTTTAAGGTACTGCTGGCGGTTTATGATCCATTTTGGTGCTGACAGGTTCCCTTTAAATACATTGCATTAGTTATTGTGCGATAATTCTGAATTACAGAATTATACTCCAGAGCTGTAATCACAAATCTGCTGGTTTACTGCCAGGCACATTTCTGACAACCTATCTATGTTCCTGTAATGGTACTGTTAGCTGTTTCTACGTTAGATCACAGCACCTGGTGTTAAAATGAATCCGAATGCAAATAAGCAAAACAAGGGCTGAGTGGACGCTGAACAAGCAGAGAATGCTGGGAAGTTTCAGCTCTGAAGACTACAGAATTGTGAACGTATTATACATGTTATAACTGAGGATCAGTAAAAGAGAAATAATTTATTCTATAAAATCCTGTTTAAAGGGTGAACCTGCAACGATGAACATGCAGACAGTTTTGCAGGAAATTCAAGATTCAACATAAAATGATTCATTGACAAGGTTGCGCCATGAAAAATATTCTGCAGTTTTCAAACCAGCACCTGGATCTGAATACTTTTGTAATTGCATGTAGTTAAAAAATGTGTTTAGCCACTGAGTTATACAATAAGATATATCTGTATAGCGCCACCTGCTGTGTATTTTTTACTGAGGTGGATGCACATGATTAGTTCCAACCTCCAACTGCCTCCTGAGTTGTGATAGGGAGAGAGCTGCAGCAGAAAGGGTACACCCCCTGAGAAAAGGACACGCCCCTGAGCTGCCAGGTTGATATAAATCTAGCAGAGCAATCAATGGGGATATATCTGGATCCATGTGAGGTACAGGGCTGGTTCTAGCTGTGTTAGAAAGAGATTGATATGTACTATATGATAATAATAATTTTTTTATTTTTTTTTATTAAACTCGAGATAACCCCTTTAACTTTAAAGGTACAAGCACACAGATGTAAAATGTAGTAGAAAATTCACTGTGGATTTTTTTGCTGAGTAAAAGTCTTTGGCCTGTGTGAAAGGCTTATCCTGTTTTTCTCCCGAAACCAAAAATCATTGTTTCTGTGCAACAGATTGTTCTGTCTAAACCGGGATCTGATGCCCAGTAACAATGATTCTCTATGGGGACAGGTGCTCCCTGTATCGATCATGTGTTCCCATACAGCAGCAGTGATTGCTGCATGTAAATCCTCAGTCCCCATCTCCATTGATCAGGCAATTATCGGGCTCTCCATTGATCAGGCAATTATCGGGAACATCTGGTTTGCTCCTGATAATTGCCTGACACATCGATCCTTGTAAAAGGACCTTCACATGCAAATTTTGCTGCAGAATTTAAAGAATACCATCCGCTGTGAAAATCCATTGCATAAATTGACGTGCTGCGATTTTAAAATCAAAAAGGTCAATTTACTCTGTGGATTTTTTTCACAGCTTGTCGATGAAACCTCTTAGGCTAAGTTCACTCGTCATGGATGAAATTTGCATGTAAATCCGTAATGAAATATTATGCGGCTTTGGTGTGGATCTGAGGATGATTATAAGTTAACAACCCCTTGAAGTCCTATTAAAAGGCTCATGCTAATTATATCTGGTGAACTCCATTGAGTTCAAAGGGAAAAATCTGCGGTAAATCCGCAGGCAATGCGCAAATTAATGGACACGCTGCAGATTTCAAAATGAAATCCGCAAAAAGGAATCCACACAAAAAAAAAAACTGCAATGTGCACAGTGTGAGCAAAACTCTATTGACTTGTACTGTACTGTCATTTTCCGCGTATTTGTGAATTATTCACTACATGTGAACATAGCCTTAAAGGGAACCTGTCACCTGGATTTAGTGCATAGAGCTGGGGACATGGGCTGCTAGATGGCCGCTAGCACATCTGCAATACCCAGTCCCCATAGCTCTGTGTGCTTTTATTGTGTTAAACAGTTTTGATCCATATGCAAATGACCTGATATGAGTCCTGTATCCGGAGATGAGTCCAGCGGAAAGGAGCCCAGCACCGCCCCGCGTCCTCCGAATCTCCTCCTTGCTGGCTGACGTCACAGAGCGCATGCGTATTGTCGGCATCATGTTCATTCCTTGTACTGGCATCAGCACAGGGAACGCATCGCGAGATTTCGGCGCTCCAGCTCTGTGACGTCAGCCGGCAAGGAGGAGATTCGGAGGACGCGGGGCGGTGCTGGGCTCCTTTCCGCTGGACTCATCTCCGGATACAGGACACATATCAGGTTCATTTGCATATGGATCAAAACTCTTTTTTAACACAATAAAAGCACACAGAGCTATGGGGACTGGGTACTGCAGATGTGCTAGCGGCCATCTAGCAGCCCATGTCCCCAGCTCTATGCACAAAATCCCGGTGACAGGTTCCCTTTAAGATCTCCTTCAGGCATATCTGCCATGTGGGAACAAATCCTTATTCTTGTTAATTTGGGCTTAAGAGTCCAGTAAGCGGTTTTATCAATGCGTCATACTGCGCCTGCACAAGAAGGCGAGGACTGACACTGATGTCAGAAGGAGAGGGAGCTGTCAATCAGGAGCAAGGGGGAGGGGAGCACCCAACTGGGCACTTGCCCTTCACAAGCATATCGGCTCAAACTTCTTTTTTTGGAGCACGGAACCACCAACAAGGGAAACATTGTATGCTGAACATGATGTTTATGTCACCTGCAGTAGAAAATGAGGTGACAGACTCCATTTAAAATGAAAAAATAAAAAATTATACTGAAAATTATACTTTCCCCACAAAACTCAATGGGGGAGATTTATCAAACTGGTGTAAAGAAAAATTGGCTTAGGCTAGTTTCACATCAGCGGTACAGAGATCTGGCCGCCTGTTCCGGCAGAAAATGCCCCTGCAGTAAGCGAAACTCAGTCTCTTGTAAGTAGAGACAACAGAATATCCCACTAATTAACAATATACTAATCCATGTGATATCAGCAACCTATAGAGACATTTCTCTGCATATAGCACCGATCTAAGACTAAGGGCTCATTCAGACGGCCGTATGCTGTCCTCAAAAATGCGGATCAATTTTTTGGGGGACAGATCAGCATGTCCGCAAAAAAAAAAAACGGATTGCATTCCGTTTTTTTTGCTGATCTATAGACTTCAATAGGGCCATGTCCTGATTTTCACGGACAACTATAGGACATGTTTCATTTTTTTTGCGGAGCCGTGGAATGGAAAAGGGCCCCATAGAAGTGAATGGGTCAGTATGTAATCCGCAAAAAAAAAGGATCCGCATTTTTGAGGACAGCATACGGCTGTCTGAATGAGCCCTAAGTCAGTTATTATGACCAGTGATGGCCAGTTCGCAGTGTTCGCCAGCAAAAACATGCGAGCTGCCATCTTAAATCACAAGTCCGGCGAGGCAAAGGTAAGTCCTTACCTGTGCCTGCGCCGCGAGCCGGTCTGAAACAAATGCGGTCACCGGGAGCAGGCAGTTCCGAGAACAGCCCGATGAAGGCCGCCGGCGGCTGTTCTTGGAACTGCCTGCTCCCGGTGACCGCATTTGTTTCAGACCGGCTCGCGGCGCAGGCACAGGTAAGGATTTACCTGTGCCTCGCCGGACTTGTGATTTAAGATGGCAGCTGGCATGTGTTCGCGGGCGAACACTGCGAACTGGCCATCACTGATTATGACCAAGTGTTTCATTTGATAAATACTGTATCTGTTCAATACATAAGAACAGACAAAGTTACCGTCACAGTAGTGAATAGACTGATAACATACTGTCAGCAAAACTACACTATACCTGTTTTGGGACAAGTTCTGAATAACCATATTAAGGGTACTTTCACACTAGCGTTTTTCTTTTCCGGCATAGAGTTCCGTCCTAGGGGCTCTATACCGGAAAAGAACTGATCAGTATTATCCCCATGCATTCTGAATGGAGAGTAATCCGATCAGGATGCATCAGGATGTCTTCAGTTCAGTCTTTTTGACTGATCAGGCAAAAGATAAAACTGCAGCATGCTACGGTTTTATCTCCGGTGAAAAAAACTGAAGACTTGCCTGAATGCTGGATCCAGCATTTTCCCCCATAGGAATGTATTAGTGCCAGATCCGACATTCAAAATACCTGAATGACAAGCGGAGAGACGGATCCGTTCTTCCAATGCATTTGTGAGACGGATCCGCATCCGGATCCGTCTCACAAATGCTTTCAGTCACATCAAAATTGGCGGATCCGGCGGGCAGTTCCGACGACGGAACTGCCCGCCGGATAACACTGCCGCAAGTGTGAAAGTAGCCTTACAAACATATGTGTGTCAGCAAAATCACAATTCACTTGGATGGATATTCACGGAATAAGTTCGGAACAATCATACTAACCATATGTGTGACTACTAATAAACTATCTACCACAATTCTAATCCCACTAAAGTATACTATACCAGGACTGGAATAATCAGAATTACGGCACCCACAAACCAGTGTCTATGCATGCACTCTTCGCTACTTTTATTAAATCTAGTTTATCCTATATATTTTTATATTTTGGGACAAATGCTTTGTGTTGGATGTTTTATTTGATATTGAATGTTTTTTAATACCTTTCATGATAAGATTATTTTCTATGGATTTTAAAACTATTTACTATAAATAAACCTAGTATATGTATGAAATACAGATGGTGAGTGCCTGCAGCGTGCAGGAATGCAGCAGGATTGTCGCCAAACCCTATTATACATAACGGGGCCGGCAGGCGTACCGTTTGCATCCGGCAGTGCCGTATCTGGAAAGAATATACTCCGCTGATGTGAAACTAGCCTCAGTCCAATCATATTTCACCTTTCCAGGGGAGCGCTGTACAATCAAAGGGGAAATCTGATTGGTTGCTATGGGCAACTAAGCCAGTTCTACTTTACACCAGTTTGATAAATCTCCCCCAATATATACCAGTCTGCTCAGCTCCTCTTCCTGTATACTCCACTGCCTGTAGATGGAACTGCATGTTCAATGTGACAGGTTCCCTTTAAAGGTGAACCTTGTTAGAGACGTACAGGATTAGAGTACATTTTGAACTGTAGGTAGTGCTCCTTGCAGGTAGGTAGACACTTGCTTGTGTCCCATCATGGCCGCTCTCTGCATTGGTGTGAGACACAGGCTGTCCTTTATATTCACGGAGGCTCCGTTCTGGACAAGGATCTGTACCACAGTGAGATGCCCTGCTGCCGCGGCCTTGTGTAAGGCGGTCCGTCCATGATTGTCCGCAACGTTCGGCTGAGCTTTATTATCCAAAAGCAAGTGAACAACCTATTGAAAAAGAGGGAAGGGGACAGAAAAGGGGTCATTAAATATATAAGACTAGGTAGAAACCTATTAACTAGGAAGGGTCACATTTTTATCCTTCTGTAATAGATGTGTGCCAGGCACTGGTTCACTACAACCACCAGACCCAAGTAAGACTCTGTTCACACCCTGTTATTGGCCACATCGGAGGTATATGTTGAGGGTATTCGCCGACATATGCCTCTAACATGTCCATAGGCCCCATGTACCCTCGACCAGTATGCATCAGCGTACCCTTATTGCATTTTATAGGAAAATGTAGTTTGCTATGCACAGTAAAACACCGTATAGGACGCAGTATGGGAGTAGGAATGGGAGGCAATGGCCATTGTATGCCCAGACAGTGGCACACGTCAGAGGTTTCTATGGGCTTACTCCAATGGTTCCTCAGGGTCTTATTGCATCAAGGATTGAACAATTTAAAGGGATTTTTCTGGTTTGCATCAACATCCTTTAAAAAAGATAATTTATAAAGGTAGCAGTATTTTGTAATGTATTTCTTCTGTTCTGGGCTGTGGTCACATGACCATGTCCATACAGCTCTGTCTTATTTCCTGTGATGTTATGTCCATACGGGGGCAGTGAAATGGGAGTGTCTGTGTAACTAGCTGGGTGGGAGGAGCTATAAACTAACTGGGCGTTCTTAGGGTCGGTGACAGAGGAAGAAGAAATGCTTTGTTTGGGTGCTATAATTACGTTATGAGCTTGGTTCTGGTGCTGTCTATATGCGCTGAGCTTGGCTCTGGTGCTGTCTATATGCGCTGAGCTTGGCTCTGGAACTGTATGTATGTTATTAGATTGGTTCTGGGGCTGTCTTTATGTACTGGTCATGTTTCTATGTTTCTATCATGGGTCTGGTTGGAGACAGCAACAAGAAGTGCTTCATAGAGGATGGAAAGAAACCAGAGGGATTTGTGTACATGAAGTAAGCAACTACATGAGCATATCTGTTAGAGACCATAGTAAACACCGAAAACCTCTTTAATTCTTTATTTTAATTAGGATAGGCAGTATCAGACCTTTCCTTTAGGGGTGGCCAGGCATGGGCTAAAAAAAATAATTATTGGTTGGAACCTCCCAGTGTGTCTCCGTCCATACTGGTCAGGAAGTGTCATGTGCTGTCTTACATGCACGTCACCGCTGCCGGCCAACCAGTGGCCTCAGTGGTGGTACATGCCGGAATGACATGTGATCTCTGAGGCATGTGCCGTTCCCGATAGGAAATCGGCGGGTTTGGATGATGTAAGTAATGAGTATAACGTATAGCTAGGTTTATTTCCCTCTCTCTATTAAGAACACAAAATCACTGTAGGCCAAGCTGAGCATGTATTTGTATCGGGGGTCAGGAAGTATAGCTGTCGGCTACTGAGGAGTATGGGCAGCCGAAGACTTATTGGCCTTCTAGCTATTTCCACCTGTCACCTGGATGTCACATGCATTTGTCTGCCAGATCAAAGGCTTGAACTAATTACTTGTCTTTCCTTCCTTGTGTACTGTACATAAGGACATTATGTTCCTTGTTTAAGTGAATGTAGTTGTCTTAGTTACGTAAAGTGTGTCCTAGGTCCAGGGGCGTACAAAGAGGAAAGGGGCCATACAGCGGAAGGCCCATTTACATGGATCCGACTGAGCAGGCAATTATTGGGAACGAAAGGTCGAGGCGATGAGAGCTACATTTACACATTCTCTATGGCAGACCTGACAAATCACCTGGTATTCCTGGCAGTCACCCAGGTTCTGGGCCCCCACTCCTGGGCACCTTCTCACAAGGTCAATTCAAGCAAATAGTATCTGCATTGAGCATTTTTTTGAGCAGGTGCTATACCATGTACCGTGTACCGTGCTTTGTTTGGGTGCTATAATTACGTTATGAGCTTGGTTCTGGTGCTGTGTATATGTACTGAACTTGGTTCTGGTGCTGTATTTATGTAATGATCTTGGTTTGGCACTGTATCTATGCTACCACAGTATTTGAATAATTAGGGCATACCCTATTATGTAACCCATGAGACTCAAAAAGTCCACTATTATTTTTGACACCACCTGCTGCGTTAGAGTGAAGAACTCTCCCTAACATCTCTGTGGTTGACACCACCCTCTACAATAGGACAAAGCCAATGTGGACCCCCTCTTCCCTTCTCTCTATAGTACATATAACCTGTCCTAGGCTGAAAATGTCTTCTCATTCAGCAACACATACCTCCAAGCTACCATTACTAGCTGCAATTGCTAGAGCTGTTCTGCCCAGCATGTCTTGGACATTCACATCGACCCCCTTCTCCAAGAGATAGTTCAGAGCCTCCATTTTTCCAGTCTCAGCTGCAACATGCAAAGGGGTCAAATTCCCAGAGGTCTCAAGTCCAAGGGAGACATTGTGTTCACTTAAAAGTTCTAAGATATGGACATGATTGCTGACGGTTGCCCAGTGCAATGGACTCCACTTGTTGTTGTCACCAATACATGGGTCTGTATTTTTCTTCAACAATAACTGTGCAATGAGTGTATGACCATTTGCTGCCGCTAAATGTAAAGCTGTTAGACCTCCTTTTGTAGGAGCGATGGCACTGGATCCACGGTTTAACAGCATCTCAGACAAGTGTGTATGGCCACTCCATGCAGCATGGTGGAGAGGGCTACAGCCTGAAGCATCCTGAACATTTATTGAAGCTCCTCTCTGGATTAAGAGCTTTGCTGTAGCTAAGTGACCATTGGATGCTGCGCAGTGAAGAGGAGTCCAGCCAAGCTCATCCCTGAATAAGGCAAGCAATATGTTTATTATAATGTCAAATATAAAAAAGCAAAAAACATTTTTTATTAAGGTAGTTTTAATTCGAAAGCCACTTGTCAAGACTGCCCCTTCATGCTTTGTGTGGGATCAATTCATAGCTGCGGTCTATAGGTCAGTGATTTCCAACCTGTCGCACTGCACTTGTTGTAATGACTTTTTTTTTACAGTATAAGAACGTGCAGTATGCATCTGTGTGCATGGGGGCCTATGGATGGGCTATGCCAGTGCTAAACATAGCTTCATAATGTGATGTCTTAGGGTACTTTCACACTAGAGTGGATCCGGAAATCCGTATGCAAACGGATATCTCTTTTTTCTCTGGATCCATTAGACTTATGCATTGAAGTATCGGCTCCGTCTTTCCGGTATCATCCGGAATAACGGATCCGGTATTAAATATTTTCAAAGCTAGAAAAAACTGCGCATGCGCAGACCGGAAAACTGGATCCGGCGATGCGGCAATTTCCTGAACACTTGGTACCGGATCCAGCATTAATACATTTCAATGGTAATTAATGCCGGATACGTCAAGTGCGGTAGTATTCCAGGATTTTGGCAGGAAAAAATACTGCAGCATGCCGCGGTATTTTGTCCGGTCAAGTACCGTACAAGGGATGGAACGGAAGACATCCTGATGCATACTGAACGGATTGCTTTCCATTCAGAATGCACTGGGACAAAACTGATGCGTTTTTTCCCCGTAATTGAAACCCTTTACCGGATTTCAATACCGGAAAAGAATAACCCTAGTGTGAAAGCACCCTTACCCATACAATAGACCAGTGGTGGCAAACCTATGGCACGGTTGCCAGAGGCGGCACTCAGATCCCTCTCTGTGGGAACCCACTCCCTGGAAAAAGTCTATGGTGTACCAATATGCCTTAGACTTTTCCTCCCATTCACCAGTGCAGGGCGCACTATGAACAGCACAGGCAGCACATTGAATGTAATCAGGCTTTTATAGCTAAATGATAAAGTACATGGAAGATATACTACTGTATATTGGACTGTAGTATTCAGGTTAAATTGCTGTGTTTGCACTTTGTGATAAATAAGTGGGTTTTGGGTTGCAGTTTGGGCACTCGGTCTCTAAAAGGTTCCCCATCACTGCAATAGACCATTAGCTGTGCAAGCAATTCTTAGTATAGGCCATCAATATATAATCGGTGGTGGTCTGACTTCTGGTACCCAGGTGCATAACTATCATATTGGCAGACCATGCGACTGCTATGGGGCCCAGGGCAAGAGGGGGCCCAGTTGGGATCATCCCCTCTTCTACTTGGGGTGGTGAAAACTTGGTCAGGACTCTACCCTCTAAAGAAACAACTTATAGCAAATGAGGCAGTGGAAAGAATGTCCCAAGGGTCATTGAAAGGGGTTTAGGTGGAAATCCTTCTGTCCTGTCTGGGGGGGGCCTGGTTTGATCCTTGCTATGGGGCCCTTACTATGTACGCCACTGCTGGTACCCCTGCTATTGATCTGATGTAATGGACCAGGCACAGTTCCATACATTTTGTAGTGGCTGTGCCTGGTATCGCAGCTCAATCCCATTCATTCAAATGGAACTGAACCCTAATGAGCTTCTGTATCTGGCACAGTCACTAGCAGATGCCAGATGCCCACTGATCTGATGCTGAATAACTGATCAATATTGTAGTTTTGAGTAACTCTGATGGAGGCTCATGTGACCAGACACATCACTCATCTCCTCTATTCAAACACAATGCAGATGGCAGGTGTGGTGTGTATAAATGGAGAAGACCTTACAAACAGTCTGTTTGCCTTGTCACATGAACCTCCATAAGCTGACATTTAATGGACAGGACCTTTGTGTGGACAGCACACAAGACTTAGCAAACAAGGGTACATACCTTATGAAATCTGGAAAATGGTACAGAATTTCCACAAAGGCTATATTAGCAAGTGCTATATAGTCATCTTATAAACATATTGGTCAACAGTAGCAAGAAAGTGGCCAAGCCCTTTAAGTAATATTTTTAAAGCAGATATCTGTTGACAAAGCAAGATCAATTAATCCCTGACGAACTATTGACTGGAAATGAATCATCTGTAAGGTTTAACAAATAATTGGTTTGTCAAGTATCAGCACAGCGAAATATCTCGAATGTCTCACATGTCCCATACAGTATGTTTTAAACATTCCACCCATAGAAATCACATCTATTGTCCTATCTAGATTAATCTCAAGTATCATCTTTCGGTTGCTCAGTCACCTATTTGACGCCGAGAGACTTTATCACCAGCGTGTGCATAGGATTAGAAGTCTTCATGGACATCAAGGCCGGGGAGGGATTAACACCTTGAAAGAACATTAGAACCCAACAAAGACTCTGGCTCTCAAGACGGATTTATGTCTGTAAAAGAATCTTAGCAATTGAGGTGTGTGGGGAGCAGTGCAGACATTAGTGGCTATATACACATACCTGTCATCAATCTTTTCTCCTTGTTGTAGAAATTGTTTCACAAGACCAGTGTTCCCATTCCAGGATGCCAAATGGAGGGCTTTCCATTCATAGGTAGCATGACCCAGCTTCTCTGGCACACTTAGTTCTTCGCTTAGTTGTAGGCATCTTCTTGCCAGCTCAGCGTCCAGGGTTGGTGTCCCTAATTTCTGCTGCATATCTTACAAGAAAGATCATTAATATAAGGTTACTCATTAATGACAACAATATACGTACAGGGCTATGAAAATCTGTAAATGCTTTGTGCATGTCCTACAGATCCGAGGACATTTGCGAGTTTGCTAATAGGTCAGCAGGTATGAACATACATACAGTATCTTATAGGCAGAAAAGGTAGCTGCCTTGAGGTCTCCTGTAAGACCCTAAACACGCTATTTACTGCCGAACCAGCCAATTTGGTGGGACAAGCTGATAATCTAATGTGTATGGGGAACTATTGGTGTGCCATGGAGGATCTTAGGCTACTTTCACACTTGCGGCAGAGTGATCCGGCAACCTGCATGCAAACGGACAGCATTTGTAGACGGATCCGGATGCATTTTTACCGGTCTGCGCATGCGCAGACCAGAGGGACGGATCCGGCATTGCGGTATTTTTAATGCCGGACCCGGCACTAATAAAAATTTTATGTAAATTATTGCTGAATCCGGCATTCCGGCAACTGATCTGGAATTTTGGACGGAGATAATACCGTCCAAAACGCCGTTCAGTGACTGAACTAATGACATCCTGATGCATCCTGAACGAATTTTTCTCCATTCAGAATGCATGGGGATAAAACTGATCAGTTATTTTCCAGTATTGAGCCCCTAGGACGGAACTCAGTGCCGGAAAAGAAAAATGCTAGTGTGAAAGTACCCTTAGTTGTGAGAAAAGATTAAAAGAATAAAATTTGTTTAGTCTTGAGAAGAAGTGTCTAAAGGCGGACATAGTAACATAGTAGTAACATAGTACATAAGGCCAAAAAAAGACATTTGTCCATCCAGTTCGGCCTGTCATCCTGCAAGTTGATCCAGAGGAAGGCAAAAAAAAACCTGTGAGGTAGAAGCCAATTTTCCCGACTTTAGGGGAATAAAAAATTCCTTCCCGACTCCAATCAGGCAATCGGAATAACTCCCTGGATCAACGACCCCTCTCTAGTAGCTATATCCTGTAATATAATTACACTCCAGAAATACATCCAGGCCCCTCTTGAACTCTTTTATTGTACTCACCATCACCACCTCCTCAGGCAGAGAGTTCCATAGTCTCACTGCTCTTACCGTAAAGAATCCTCTTCTATGTTTGTGTACAAACCTTCTTTCCTCCAGACGCAGAGGATGTCCCCTCGTCACAGTCACAGTCCTGGGGATAAATAGATGATGGGATAGATCTCTGTACTGACCCCTGATATATTTACACATAGTAATTAGATCTCCCCTCAGTCGTCTTTTTTCTAAAGTGAAAACCCTAATTTTGATAATCTTTCAGGGTACTGTTGTTGCCCCATTCCAATTATTACTTTAGTTGCCCTTCTCTGGACCCTCTCCAGCTCTGCTATGTCTGCCTTGTTCACAGGAGCCCATAACTGTACACAGTACTCCATGTGTGGTCTGACTAGTGATTTGTAAAGTGGTAGGACTATGTTCTCATCACGGGCATCTATGCCCCTTTTGATGCAACCCATTATCTTATTGGCCTTGGCAGCAGCTGCCTGACACTGGTTATCTGCAGCTTAGTTTGCTGTTTATTAAAATTCCTAGATGCATAACTTTACATTTGTCAGTGTTAAACCTCATCTGCCACTTATCTGCCCAAGCCTGCAATCTATCCAGATCCCTCTGTAGTAGTATACTTTCCTCTTCAGTGTTAATTACTTTACACAGTTTAGTGTCATCTGCAAAAATTGACACTTTACTATGCAAGCCTTCTACAAGATCATTAATAAATATATTGAAGAGAATAGGGCCCCATACTGACCCCTGAGGTACTCCGCTAGTGACAGTGACCCAATCTGAGTATGTACCGTTAATAACCACCCTCTGTTTTCTATCACTGGGCCAGTTACTTACCCACATACAGACATTTTCTCTCAGTCCGAGCATTCTCATTTTATATACTAACCTTTTATGCGGTACAGTGTCAAATGCTTTGGAGAAGTCCAGATATACGACATCCATTGATTCGCCGCTGTCAAGTCTAGAACTTACCTCCTCATAGAAACTGATTAAATTAGTTTGGCATGACCGATCCCTCATGAAGCCATGCTGATATGGCGTTATTTGCTTATTTCCGTTGAGATGCTCTAAGATAGCATCTCTCAGAAAACCTTCAAACAGTTTACCCACAACAGATATTAAACTTACCGGCCTATAGTTTCCAGGCTCTGTTTTTGGACCCTTTTTGAATATTGGCACCACATTTGCCATGCGCCAATCCTGTGGGACATTCCCTGTCAGTATAGAGTCCGCAAATATCAGAAATAAGGGTCTGGCTTATGACATTAGTTAATTCCCTTAGGATACGGGGGTGTATGCCATCCGGTCCTGGCGATTTGTCTATTTTAATCTTTTTAAGTCACTGTTGTACTTCTTCCTGGGTCAGACAGGACACTTTTAATGGGGATATTATTTTTACATTCAGCATTTCATCTGACAGTTTATTTTTCTCAGTGAATACAGTGGAGAAAAAAATATTTAACAGCTTTGCTTTCTCCTTTTCGCTCTCTGCGACTCCCCCCTCATTACTCTTTTTAACATTTATACTTTTTAACATTTATATAATTGAAGAACATTTTAGGGTTAGTTTTACTCTCTTTGGCAATTAATCTCTCGGTCTCTAGTTTGTCCGCTTTTATTTATTTTTTACATGTTCTATTTTTTTCCTTTTTTCCTATAGTTTTTCAGTGCTTCCGTGCCACCCTCCTGTTTTAGTGATTTATATGCTTTCTTTTTGTCATTTATTGCTTTCTTTACAGTTCTATTTATCCACATTGGTTTCTTTTTGTTCCTTAACCTTTTATTCCCATACGGTATGTACCTCTCACAATGAGATTTTAGAATGCTTTTAAAGATATCCCATTTTGTAGCTGTATTTTTATTTTTGAGGACTTTGTCCCAGTTAGTTAGGCCTATGGCCTCTCTTAGTTGGCTAAAGACCATGACAACACAGTAGCGGTGCTGATGTGTCACATATTGGTGACCACACTGCAGCTTGGAAACTATGGGTCCTGTTATGCCACAGTCTGGTGTTTGGAGAACGTTGCTCACAGCAGTCATCATTGCAGAACATAAATCTCCTGACAGTGCTGAAAGATGTGCCTAGTGACCTCCAAGACAGCACAAGATACACACTTATCACACAACAGCATTATTATTATGTTGATGTTTATTAAGAAAAAACAATGTCAGACTATGGCCTCATGCACACGACCGTTTTTTTTTAAGGTCCGCAAAAACGGGGTCCGTAGGTTTGTGATCCGTGACCGTTTTTTCGTCCGTGGGTCTTCCTTGATTTTTGGAGGATCCACGGACATGAAAAAAAAGTTGTTTTGGTGTCCGCCTGGCCGTGCGGAGCCAAACGGATCCGTCCTGAATTACAATGCAAGTCAATGGGGACAGATCCGTTTGACGTTGACACAATATGGTGCAATTGCAAACAGATCCGTCCTCCATTGACTTTCAATGTAAAGTCAGGAGTCCCTTTTATACCATCAGATCTAAGTTTTCTCCAATCCGATGGTATATTTTAACTTGAAGCGTCCCATCACCATGGGAACGCCTCTATGTTAGAATATACCATCGGATTTGAGTTAGATCGTGAAACTCAGATCCGACAGTATATTCTAACACAGAGGCGTTCCCATGGTGATGGGGACGCTTCAGGTTAGAATATACTACGAACTGTGTACATGACTGCCCCCTGCTGCCTGGCAGGTGCTGCCAGGCAGCAGGGGGCAGACCCCCCCCCCCCCCCCTGTATTTAACTCATTGGTGGCCAGTGCGGCCCCCCCTCCCTCCCCTGTATTTAACTCATTGGTGGCCAGTGCAGCCGGCCCCCCCTCCCTCCCTTGTATTTAACACATTGGTGGCCAGTGCGGCCCCCCTCCCTCCCTTGTATTTAACACATTGGTGGCCAGTGCGGCCGGCCCCCCTCCCTCCCCTGTAGTTAACACATTGGTGGCCAGTGCGGCCGGCCCCCCCTCCCTCCCCTGTAGTACTGTAGATTCATTGGTGGTCAGTGCGGCCGGCCCCCCCTCCCTCCCCTGTAGTACTGTAGATTCATTGGTGGCCAGTGGGCCCCCCCTCCCTCCCCCTCCTAATTAAAATCCCCCCCCCCCCCTATCATTGGTGGCAGCGGAGACTGTACCGATCGGAGTCCCAGTTTAATCGCTGGGGCTCCGATCGGTAACCATGGCAACCAGGACTCTACTGCAGTCCTGGTTGCCATGGTTACTTAGCAGTTTTTAGAAGCATTATACTTACCTGCGAGCTGCGATGTCTGTGACCGGCCGGGCGCTCCTCCTACTGGTAAGTGAAAGGTCTGTGCGGCACATTTCTTATAGCACAGACCTATCACTTACCAGTAGGAGGAGCGCCCGGCCGGTCACAGACATCGCAGCTCGCAGGTAAGTATAATGCTTCTAAAAATTGCTAAGTAACCATGGCAACCAGGACTGCAGTAGCATCCTGGTTGCCATGGTTACCGATCGGAGCCCCAGCGATTAAACTGGGACTCCGATCGGTACAGTCTCTGCTGCCACCAATGATAGGGGGGGAGATTTTAATTAGGAGGGGGAGGGAGGGGGGGGGCCGACTGGCCACCAATGAATCTACAGTACTACAGGGGAGGGAGGGGGGCCGGCCACACTGGCCACCAAAGTGTTAACTACAGGGGAGGGAGGGGGGGCCGGCCGCACTGGCCACCAATGTGTTAACTACAGGGGAGGGAGGGGGGGCCGGCCGCACTGGCCACCAATGTGTTAAATACAAGGGAGGGAGGGGGGGGGGCCCACTGGCCACCAATGAATTTAAAAACTGGGGAGGGAGGGGGGTTGGCCCCCCCTGCCTGGCAGCTCATGATCTCTTACAGGGGGCTTTGATATGCACAATTAACCCCTCAGGTGCAGCACCTGAGGGGTTAATTGTGCGGATCACAGCCCCCTGTAAGAGATCGGGTGCTGCCAGGCAGCAGGGGGCAGTCATGTACACAGTTCAAAGTATATTCTAACTAGAAGCATCCCCATCACTATGGGAACGCCTCTGTGTTAGAATATACTGTCGGATCTGAGTTTTCACGAAGTGAAAACTCAGCTCTGAAAAAGCTTTTATGCAGACGGATCTGCGGATCCGTCTGTGTGAAAGTAGCCTATGGCCACGGACGCGGATGCGAATCTTGTGTGCATCCGTGTTTTTTCACGGACCCATTGACTTGAATGGGTCCGTGAACCGTTGTCCGTCAAAAAAATAGGACAGGTCCTATTTTTTTGACGGACAGGAAACACGGATCACGGATGCGGCTGCAAAACGGTGCATTTTCCGATTTTTCCACGGACCCATTGACTTTCAATGGGTCCGTGGAAAAAAATGGAAAACGGCACAACGGCCACGGATGCACACAACGGTCGTGTGCATGAGGCCTATGTCTGATAACGTCAACAGTACACTGATGAAATGCGTCACACTTATACTTTTATATGTAGTGTAATACAATTCCTTTATAAAGTTCGGAAATAGCGCTCCTCAATCTGAATTTTTATACCTGACCTTGCGGGATCCAAGTGGAACTCCTGTTGCAGGAGAGAGCTGCTGAGATTTCCATTGGCCTGTTCAGCCTACATGTCCACAACAGCATTATGCATTGGGTCATGTCCTTGCGGTTCAAAGCTTACACGTGAGGTGTGGCCCTGTCTCCTCTTTGCATTGTACATAGAATAGAGGAGGCCCAATGGCAGCAATCAAACATTATAGTGCAAGGTTTTATCAGGACAGAATGGAATATTACTGTAACGGGGTTCCGAAGGTGCACTCGGTCCCCCATTGCCCGCAGAACTGTTGTTTAGCTTTAGGAATGAGGATCTGTGTTTGACCTCATTCCCAGGGCGGCTTTACTAGCTGGGTGGCTCCCTGCTCCTAAGTCTGCCTTGAGCGCCGAGCTGATCACTCGGTGCTCGACTGGTTGGTCTGTCGGTCATGTGACGCTGGCCACGTCACATGATCCTCACTCCCACTATAAATACAGGCAGCCTGCTGGCCACAGGTTGCCTGTTAATTTAGGTTCAACCTGTGATTTGGTCTTTCCTGGCGTACTTACCTCCTGCTGAATTCCTGACGATCCTCTGCCTGCTCCTAGTGTACTTTGCTGCTCTCCTGGTATTTATGACCCCGGCTTCTCCTGACAATTCTCTGCTTGCTCCCTTTGTACCTTGTAGCTTTCCTGGTATTGACTCGGTCCGTTCACATCCTGGTGTTTGTCTGTCTGTCATCCCTGCACTTATTCCAAGTTAGGGATTGCCGTCCAGTTGTCCCCTGTCATTAGGACTCGCGAGGCAAGTAGGCAGGGCCAGGGGTAAGGGGGGAGCGCAGGTGGTCACTTCCCTTCCCCCTGTGTGTGTGTGTACGCGACCGTTACAATTACCAACGAGGGCTAGACCCCTCTCCAAGTGCCCCATGGAGAAAGGGGCTAGCACTGGCTGGTCTTATGGAAAGGGCTCCCTGATCAGCCAGTTTTGTCCACCATGTTGCTGTCAGGATCATTTGTATGAACCCATGGTCAATTGATTGCCCACATCGTATGAGTAAAGCTGGACATACATGTAAGATAAACTGTATGACGAGTTGGCAAACAGCTATCTCTCCATATTCTCTCATACATATGCGTGCTTACCAATCATGTATATGTAATGAATGGGTAGAGGGGGGAAAAGCCGTTCCCAGACACCTGTAGCTGCGGCTTCTCTTCTGAGAACGGAAGTTGAAATCTAATGTGCTCGATCATTATCTCCCCTAACATGAGAAATTAGAGGACAGTTGGGAGGCCCCATACACATTAGATGGTTGGCCAAACCCACCAAAATCAGCGAGTTCAGACGACATAAATCTAATATGTACAGTGCATTTGGAAACTCTTCAGACGCTTTCACTTTTGGGCCCTATTCTCTTCATATATTTATTAATGATCTTGTAGAAGGCTTGCACAGAAAAATAAATTTTTTGCAGATAACACTAAACTGTGTAAAGTAATTAGCACAGAAGAGGACAGTATACTACTACAGAGGGATCTGGATAGATTGGAGACTTGGGCAGAGAAGTGGCAGATGAGGTTTCACACTGACAAATGTAAGGTTATGCACATGGGAAGGAATAATGCAAGTCACCTGTACATACTGTGAGGGGTAGCTCTCTTACAGGGGGTCACACTCACAGACGTCTTCACGGACACCAGGTTTGAGGTCCAAACTTGTGCTTTATTGAGGCATATCAACACAAAAGACAGCACTCCAAACAGAAACCAAAATAAACACCTGCCTGTCTAGGCACTACCTAAACAAAATAACGTCCCTACCTCACTTGTAGAGCCCTGTTCACACGTCCAAGTAGGTACGGCTTTGCACAGCCAAACAGTCCACACACAGGGAAGGTATCAGGCGTCACATAGCCTTGGGGCCCCTCAGCCCTCGTGACTGAGACCACACAGAGCCTCCACAGGTCTGTGTATCACAATCCTCCCTTCCCCCAGACTGACAGCCTGGACAGGTTTTTATTTCCCTTAACGATCCCAGATGATACCCGGAGATCCCTCAGGCTTAGGAAAAAACAGGCCCTGGAATGGGGTGGACTGGGGAGGTCCCACTACCAAGCCTACCTTCCCCAGTCCAATAAAATCCAGCCCATGAACTACTAAAGAAAAATAGCTTCAGCAACTATGTTTGCTGAAGCCAGTACCATCCTGGATCTTATTTACCTCACCCAGTTGAAGAAACCTGGGTGAGATATACACCTCTTCCGGGACTTTCTCACAGATTTCGCTGTTCACATCACCACCAATACTAAATGGTAAAACACTGGGTAACACTGACATGGAAAATAACTTAGGAATTTTAGTGAACAGCAAACTGCTGTGGAAACAAGCGTAAGGCAGCTGCTGCCAAGGCCAATAAGATAATGGGTAGCATCAAAAGGGGCATAGATGCCCATGATGAGAACATAGTCCTACCACTCTACAAATCACTAGTCAGACCACACATGGAGTACTGTGTACAGTTCTGGGCTCCTGTGTACAAGGCAGACATAGCAGAGCTTGAGAGGGTTCAGAGGAGGGAAGCTAAAGTAATAACTGGAATGGGTGGACTACAGTACTCAGAAAGATTATCAAAATTAGGGTTATTCACTTTAGAAAAAGATGACTAAGGGGAGATCTAATAACCGTGTATAATATATCAGGGGTCAGTACAGAGATCTCTCCCATCATCTATTTATTCCCAGGACTCTGAAAAGGGGACATCCTCTGCGTCTGGAGGAAAGAAGGTTTGTATACAAACATAGAAGAGGATTCTTTACGGTAAGAGCAGTGAGACTATGGAACCATCTGCCTGAGGAGGTGGGGATGGTGAATTCACTAAAAGAGTTCAATAGGGGCCTGGATGTATTTCTGGAATCTAATAATATTACAGGCTATAGCTACTAGAGATGGGTTGTTGATCCAGGGAGTTATTCTGATTGCTTGATTGGAGTCGGGAAGGAATTTTTTCCCCCTAAAGTGAGGAAAATTGGCTTCTACCTCACAGGGGTTTTTTGCCTTCCTCTGGATCAACTTGCAGGATAACAGGCTGAACTGGATGGACAGATGTCTTTTTTTCAGCCTCTGTAATTCTTAATATAGAGACGTTTGGAACAACCAAGACTCTTCCTAGAACTTGCTGTCCCTAACATATTAATCGGGGGGAAAGGACCTTGGTAAGAGAGGTAATCAAGAACCCAATGGTCACTCTGGCTGAACTCCAAAGATCCTGAGTGCAGATGGGAAAAACTTCCAGAAGGTCATCCATCAGTGCAGCACTCCGCTCCACCAATGTGGGCTTTATGGCAGAGTGGCCAGAAAGAAGCCTCTCCTCAGTAAAAGACACATGAAAGTTTGCAAAAAAACAAAACTTCTTGGCCTCAATTCTAAGCGTTATGGAGGAAACCAGGCACTGCTCATCACCTGCCCAATACCAGTGTTAAGGGAAAGCTGAATGGAGCAAAGAACAGAGGTATTCTTAATACAAAACAATTCCAGCATGTGGGCTGAAGGGTCACCTTCCAGCAAGACAATGACCCTAAGCACACAGCCAAGACAACACAAGAGTGGCTTAGGGACAACTCTGTCAATGTCCTTGAGTGCCCCAGCCCCAACCCCAATTGAACATCCCTCGAGAGACCTGAAAATGGCTGTCCACTGATGGTCCCCATCCAACCTGACAGAACTTGAGAGGACCTGCAGAGGAGAATGTCAGAAAATCCCCAAATCCTGATGTGCAAACCTTGTGGCATCATACCCAAGAAGAGTGAGGTACTGAGTACAGAATGATGGGAGGGGAAAGTTTTGAACTTTTTTTTTATTTTAGCACAAGGCTGCAACATAACAAAATTTGAAAAAGTGAAAGGGTCTGAAGACTTTCACAATGCAGTGTATATCTTAATGACTGTATTGTACTATGGTGATTATCACATAAAACTTAATCTGACTATTTGTATGCTAATTACAGTGTTAATGGATGTATAACAATGGAGGAGTCAGGTTCTAAGCAATAAACTGTTCTTGGGTGCACATTGCACAATAACTACTTTGTACACAGCAATCCATAAGACATGCAGGGTAAATAATAACATGCAATTATGGGTAAATTACACATACAGGACACATGCACTTCATGTCACGTGCTAATTAGTACATAGTAGGTGACCTTGCCGTGTTGATAGGCTGCAGACATGTGAGGAAATGTGGTTGCTTTGAAGATAGAATCCAAATTTACCTTTCCGGCTTCTCCAAGCCACCGATATAATGATAAAGGGAAATCTCTATTAATATTTGAATAATATTGTTGGATTTATGTAAGCCTATTTATTCACTATTCAGACATCTGCATTAGATTAGCTGAATGGGCAGCATGGTGGCTCAGTGGTTAGCACTGGTGTCTTGCAGCGCTGGGTTCCTAGATTCAAATCTGACCAAGGACAACATCTGCATGGAGTTTGTATGTTCTCCCTGTATTTGTGTGGGTTTGCTCCCATACTCCAAAGACATATTGATCGGGACCTTAGATTGTGAGCTCCATTGGGGACAATGTGATGCTAATGTCTGTAAAGTGCTGCAGAATATAGTAGCGCTATATACAGTTGCAAGAAAAAGTATATGAACACTTTGGAATGATATGGATTTCTGCGCAAATTGGTCATAAAATGTGATCTGATCTTCATCTAAGTCACAACAATAGACAATCACAGTCTGCTTAAACTAATAACAAGAATAAGAATTAAATGTTACCATGTTTTTATTGAACACACTATGTAGACATTCACAGTGCAGGTGGAAAAAGTATGCGAACCCCTAGACTAATGACATCTCCAAGAGCTAATTGGAGTGAGGTGTCAGCCAACTGGAGTCCAATCAATGAGATGAGATTGGAGGTGTTGGTTACAGCTGTCCTGCCTTATAAAAACCACACCAGTTCTGGGTTTGCTTTTCACAAGAAGCATTGCCTGATGTGAATGATGCCTCGCACAAAAGAGCTCTCAGAAGACCTACGATTAAGAATTGTTGATTTGCATAAAGCTGGAAAGGGTTATAAAAGTATCTCCAAAAGCTTGCTGTTCATCAGTCCACGGTTTATAGACAAATTGTCTATAAATGGAGAAAGTTCAGCACTGCTGCTACTCTCCCTATGAGTGGCCGTCCTGTAAAGATGACTGCAAGAGCACAGCGCAGACTGCTCAATGAGGTGAAGAAGAATCCT
The DNA here is from genome assembly GCF_905171765.1 of Bufo bufo. NCBI lineage: Eukaryota > Metazoa > Chordata > Amphibia > Anura > Bufonidae > Bufo > Bufo bufo. The sequence goes on from NC_053389.1 coordinate 111,642,669, forward strand.
AGAGTGTCAGCTAAAGGCTTAAAAAAGTCTCTGGCGTATGCTAACATCCCTGTTAGCGAATCTATTATACGTAAAACACTAAACAAGAATGGATTTCATGGGAGGATACCACAGAGGAAGCCACTGCTGTCCAAAAAAAACATTGCTGCACGTTTACAGTTTGCACAACAGCACCTGGATGTTCCACAGCAGTACTGGCAAAATATTCTGTGGACAGATGAAATCATAGTTGAGTTGTTTGGAAGAAACACACAACACTATGTGTGAAGAAAAAGAGACACAGCACACCAACATCAAAACCTCATCCCAACTGTGAAGTATGGTGGTGGGGGCATCATGGTTTGGGGCTGCTTTGCTGCGTCAGGGCCTGGACAGATTGCTATCATCGAAGGAAAAATGAATTCCCAAGTTTATCAAGACATTTTGCAGGAGAACTTAAAGAGGACCTTTCACTAGTTTAAAAACTAAAAACTAACTATATCAGTGGGCAGAGCGGCGCCTGGGACTCCCAGGCTATGAGCTGTGCGCTACGATTGGCCAGCGCTGCAGCAAGGGACAACCCTAATACAAAATCTCCGCCCGGTACAACAGAGGGAGCTGCACACCACCGGAGCCTATACAGGGCGAACGGAGCGGCGCCCAGACATACTAGTAAGTGCAGGGGGACCCCTGGGCGCCGCTCTGCCCACTGATATAGTTAGTTTTAGTTTTTAAACTAGTGAAAGGTCCTCTTTAAGGCCATCTGTCCACCAGCTGAAGCTCAACAGAAGATGGGTGTTGCAACAGGACAACGACCCAAAGCATAGAAGTAAATCAACAACAGAATGGCTTAAACAGAAGAAAATACGCCTTCTGGAGTGGCCCAGTCAGAGTCCTGACCTCAACCCGATTGAGATGCTGTGGCATGACCTCAAGAAAGCGATTCACACCAGACATCCCAAGAATATTGCTGAACTGAAACAGTTCTGTAAAGAGGAATGGTCAAGAATTACTCCTGACCGTTGTGCACGTCTGATCTGCAACTACAGGAAACGTTTTGGTTGAAGTTATTGCTGCCAAAGGAGGTTCACCAGTTTTTAAATCCAAGGGTTCACAGACTTTTTCCACCTGCACTGTGAATGTTTACATGGTGTGTTCAATAAAAACATGGTAACATTTAATTCTTTGTGTTTTATTAGTTTAAGCAGACTGTGATTGTCAATTGTTGTGACTTTTTATGACCAATTTGTGCAGAAATCCATATCATTCCAAAGGGTTCACATACTTTTTCTTGCAACTGTAAGTGCATAAAATGAACAACATCTTAGTGGCACAATGGTGATGTTCATAGGAATGCATTGAGCTTGACAGTGTGAATGACCAACTCCAAATTTTGCCTGACTTGGCTCTGTTGTGTTCATATACATTGAATTTTAATTTGCTCTATTATTGGACATGCTGTCAATATACCATAGAGAGATTTATCTGCCTATATTGTTCATACATTTTTCTGGAGGTCCTGTATTTTTACATGAACAATGCAAAATACTGATGTTATATGCATTACTGGCAAGAATTCATTGTCTTTCCCCCCATGTCACTCAGCCCCCCTACCTGACCCATCCATTACGGTTAATAGCACAACGCTTTCTCCCAGGCTCACAGGTCCGCTGCCTGGGGGTAACATGATGAAAAAAGATTGAGATTCCTCAGTGGTTGATACCTTTTAATAGCTAACTGAAAAAATTACAGAACTGCAAGCTTTCGAGGCTACTTAGGCCTCTTCGTCAGGCGGTCTCTTAAGACAGTATCTGAAGAGTCAAATATTTATACACCAAAGTACATAGGAATAATGAGGTAGATGAGACAAGTGATGTAAAGCAGATCAATATGTGGAGGAGAAAACAAACAGTTGTAACAGTAAATTGTTGAAGCAAAGTATGAGGAAACTGAGGAATCTTAATCTTTTTTTATCTTTTATTTACTGGCTAACACAGTACAAATATATATATATTTTTTTTTACTAATTTTACTAATTCTGCCCTGTATTTTCAGCCACAAATCCAAACCATCACCTCCAGCTGCCACTTTCAACTTAAAGGGAACCTGTCATCAACTTTATGCTGACCTCACTGAGGGCAGTATAAAATAGTGATAGAAATACTGATTTCAGCGGTGGTGTCACTTATGAGCTAAAGTAAGTGGTTGCTGAGAACCAGCATCATAATCACTGCAGCCCAGGCTGGAAAAGAGTCAAATCTACCTGAGAAGAGTCATGGTTATTCATAATCTCCTTCTCTCCCGCCCATCTGCTGATGATTGGCAGTTCTCTGCTAGAGAGAAAGGGAGAAAACTAGGTATTAGACTGTCAGTCATCAGCAGGTGGGCAGGAGAGCAAGAATTTTTGAATAACCAGGACTCTTCTCAGGTGTCCGTGACTCTTTTCCAGGCCCAGTCTGCAACGATGGTGATGTTGGTTCTCGGCAACCACTTACTTTTAACTATATAAATGACAGATCACTGAAATCAACTCACTGTCTCTACTTTATTCTGCTGTTAGTATGGACAGCATAAAGTTGATGACAGGTTCCCTTTAAGAACATCTCTCGTATTCGCTCCTTCCTCACCTCTGAGTCAACTAAAATGCTAGTGCATGCCCTAGTCATTTCCTGCCTAGAATACTGCAAAATTCCATTCTGTGGCCTCCCATCTAGCGGTGCCTAGTTAATTCACCTCTCCCCTCGTTTCAACTCTGCCTCTCTTCTTTGGCAGTCCCTTCACTGGCTTCCCATTGCCCAGCGAATGCAGTTTAAAATACTAATAAATACATATAAGGCCATCCACAACCTGTCCCCCTCTGTACATCTCTGACCTGCTTTCTAGATACATCCCCACATGTAATCTCCGATCCTCACAGGACCTCTTCCTCTCTTCTCCTCTCATCTGTTTTTCACACAGTTGACGACAAGATTTCTCACGTGCCTCTCCCCTACTCTGAATCTCCCTATTCAGGACATCAGACTCTCCCCAACATCCAAACATGTGTTGAGCGAATCGAAGTTAAGGAAGTGGAATTTGATCCGAATTTCAGGAAAAATTTGATTCACTACGAATCCGAATTTTTTGGCGCTTCATGGTAACTAATCAATTTTGATTGCGGAGAGGCCGTCGCGGCCATCTTGAGTAAAGAAAATGCACCAATTCTCACATGCACTGAGAATTGCCAGATTTTCTTCAATCTAGATGCCCGTGACGGCCTGTCCACGATCAAATGGATGAGGTGAGTATGTATTTTTTTTGTTTAACCCCCCTGATAGGATAAATGTGACTCTCAGATGCTGCAATCAGCATTGAATGCGGCATCTAAAGACTTAAATGACAGTGGCGGGCCGTCATTGTGCCCGCTTCATACAATGGAATGCGATTCAATACGAAAGTCTATTACCTCCAAAAAGCATGCTGCCACCACACCACCAAATGAGTAGCCTTTACCCTCACCTACTGTGTTCTTCCCTTGTAGATTGTAAGCTCTTGCGGGCAGGGTCCTCTTCCCCTTTTTTTTACCAGTCTGTTAATAGTTTATTGTTCATTGTATTTTTATATTATGTATGTTTACGCCCTTTTGATTTACAGCGTCATGGAATTATTGCATTCTCAAATAAATAATTATAAGCATGATCACCTTTCTGGGAGATCAGATATGCCTTGACAGTTGTCATTTTCAGCCAATTTACCAGCAGCTTGTATTATAAAACACCAGGGGACTGAATCCTACAGAGAAAGGTATAATGGAAAGATGCATCTCTGAGATGTTCTAGAACCACCAATGGTTTTGGCCTACAAATACTGACCAAATACTGACCGTGTGAAAGTGGCCAAAGTATTATGGCCTATCAGCAAGCTAGTCCCATTTGGTGGCGAAGAGCAGGTAATATAGGTGCTGTCTTTCCTCATAGTAACAAATCAAAGTTATAGTTAACACTCCATAGTCTCCAGATTAATGGAGAGAGACCAGACACGTGAAGTCTGCACTCCACTTGTGTAGAACTAATACAGTACTATTCTCAGGATCAGTGACTGACTTCCATCAATCAATGTGTTATGACCTATCGTACAGAATACAATTTTATGATGTGAATATATTGTAATACATTATAAGTCCTCATGCACACGACTGTATTTTGCATCCCTGTCCGATCCACATTTTTTGCGAATTGCACAGACCCATTCATTTCTATGGGTCTTGTAAAAAAACGGACAACACACAGATGTCATCCGTGTGCTGTCTGCATCTGTGTGTCCGTTCTGCAAATTATAGAACATGTCCTATTCTTGTCAGTATTGCCAACAAGAATACTCATTTCTAGTGATGGTAGCAAGAAAATTGCACAATGAAGATGTCCGTGTTATGTGGATCCATGGTTTGCAGAACGTAATACAGACACAGTAAAGCGCATGAGGCCTAACACAAATGCTGTTCATTTATTCACACTTAAAGAGGTTGGCCACTTTCTGGTTACTGTTGACCAATATGTTTGTGAGATGATTACATGACACTTACTAATATAGTCTTTGTTGAAATTCTGCACCATTTTCTGTATTTCATAAGGTATGCCCCCTTTGTTTACAAAGTCTTTTGTCCTGTCCATACAGTGCAGAAGAAGAGCAAGGAGCGGTGAGCAAGCAAGGTAAGTGCATTTCTTTTTTTTACACTTGATCTGAGGCTGACAGGGGTCCAATATGAAGCTGATGGGGTCTGATCTAACCTGATCTGAGGCTGATGGGGGTTAGATCTGAGGCTGAGGGAGGCTAGGGGGTCTGATCTGAGACTGATGGAGGTTGGGAGGTCTGATCTGAGGCTGATTGAACTTGAGAGTCTGATCTGAGGTCTGTTGGAGATAGAGGGGAGGATTTTGGGGTGTGATCTGAGGACTTCAAACATGGCGCCCGCTCGCATGTGCAGCGGGCGCCATAGCCACCAGGTGCCTGCTGTTTCATACAGCAGACACCCGCAGCTAAAGTCTGCGACTGGCGATAATGCCGATTGTGGACTTTTAACCCTTTAGATGCCAAGGTCAAACGAGACCATGGCATCTGAATGTGCTAAACCTGGAATCACACGCTTCCAGGTGTGCTCCGGCTCCCCCCGGGAGAACCGGATGCATTGTGCGGCAGCTTGAGTCCTCCGAAATGAACTGAAGCTGCCGTACATTACCTCCTTGTTGCAGGGCTCTATTGGAATACATTGTAACTCTCATACACTCCAATGCTAATGCAGTGAGGTTTGACGAGTTAAGGGTACTTTCACACTAGCGTTTTTCTTTTCCGGCACTGAGTTCCGTCTAGGGGCTCTATAGCGGAAAAGATCTGATCAGATTACCCCCATGCATTCTGAAAGGAGAGAAATCAGCATGCTGCGGTTTTATCTCTGTCCAAAGTTCCGGGAACACTTGCCGGAATGCTGGATCCAGCATTAATTTACATTGAAATGTATCAGTGCCGGATCCGGCATTAAAAATACCGCAATGCCGGATCCGTCCTTCCAGGCTGCGCATGCGTAGACCTTTAAAATGTGGAAAAAAAATTGAAACGGATCTGTTTGTCCATATGAGAAACGGACAGATGGATCCGATCTTGCAATGCATTTGTGAGACGGATCGCATCCGTCTACAAATGCTGTCCATTTGCATGCAGATTGCCGGATACGGCACACAGTTCTGGGGACGGAACTGCTTGCCAGATCACTCTGCCGCAACTGTGAAAGTACCCTTAGGCTGTATTACACAGCCCGATGTGATTTCCTCCCGGCAATCGCCTACTCACTAGCGGAGGAGACCGCTGCTATTACATGTGGGGATCTCCTCCACAGCATGGGGAGGAGTGATCACTATGCCATGCTGTATAGTGGTTTGCCGGCGGCAGATAGTGATTAGACACCCACAACCTGCTGCCTGCAAATGAAAATTTTTTAACATGTCAAAAGATTTTGATTGCCTGAAGAATGAGCGTTGGGCAATTGGGGGCAGTATTAAACTGCAAATGATCGCTAACAATACAGGCTTTAGCATGTATTCTTTCAGTATATGTAGATATGTGTCCTATATTTGGTAAGCAGTTTTGGTTAGATCATGGGAATCCAAACTAGAGGGACACCTCAATGTGTTACGTATAGTACATCCAAACCATTTGATGCTTACATTGTGATGTATGAATTCCTCGCTTATGGACACACTAGATGTAAAGGGCCACATATAACCTACAACACAGGTCCCTCTGGACAGATGCTGCAGGGGATATGTTACAGCAATGTGAAACACTTGTTTCAATTTGTACAAGACAACCCCTTGAGGGTACGGCCACACAGTCAGGTTTCTTCATGCAGGTTTTGGAAGCCAAAATCAGGAGTGGATCATAAAGGAGAGAAATTATAAAGGACAGAAATTATGTCTCCTCTCTTTTTTAAATTCACTTGGTTTTGGCTTCCAAAACTGCATCAGGAAACATGACATGTGGCCGTATACTTAAAGAGTAACTAAACCTTTGAATGAAATTTTAATATGTTGTCCCTAATGCCCTAAAAACTTTTTCCAATATACTTTATTTAACTAGTTTTGTATTTTTCTTAGTGTTTACCCTACCTAAAGCGCACCATTCACTGTGCACTTAAAACTCAGTTCTCCGCACACCCTCTAACAGCTCACCGCAGCAGCGCTGTGAGTACGGGCAGGAGCGCATATTGCTGCTCCAGCCCGCGTTCCCCGGAGGATTACTAACTCCTGGCATAGCACATGGGTACTTTGTACCCATGTATTATGCCAGGATTAGCTGAGCAGAGCGGGGCTCCTGCTTCTGCCTGCTACGCTAAGCTAAGAGAACTTCATGTCAGCTCTTAGCTTAGCGGAGCAGGCAGAAGCAGGATCCTGGCATAGTACAGAGTACCCATGTGCTATGCCAGGTGTTAGTAATCCTCCGGGGGGGCGGGCTGGAGCAGCAACATGCGCTCCTGCCGGTACTCACATCGCTGTGCGGCCCCATTCATGAATTTCACACTCCATACTCCGTACAGCACTGAGCTGTCAGCGGTGCACGGAGAACTGAGTTTTGAATGCACAGTGAATGGTGCGCTTTAGGTAGGGTGAACACTAAGAAAAATACTAAATTAGTAAATAAACTATATTGGAAAAAGTTTTTTTTAGGGCATTAGGGACAACATATTAAAATTTTATTCAAAGGTTTAGTTACTCTTTAAAAAATTATATATTTTTTATTTTTCTTGAGCTAGATAACACCAACATGTTAACAGGTTCATAGAGGATGCATTCATCCCTGTGGTGTAAGGTAGTACTATGCAGGTATTAATAGAGCTGTTATATTATGTTCTGTTTATACAAGGGCTTGTATGCCCACAGTCTATATTGTCTATAATATATATTTTTTTGGGCAACAGAAATGGATCTTGGCAGAGAAAGTTCATTAAAAAATCCCTTTATGAAAGGTTACTGCCCCTTGGTTTCTCCTGGGTTTGGTTAAAATACAGGGTGGAAACATCGGCCGCAAAAAATGGCCATATATCTGTGTTAAAATAATGCATATGACAAGCAGCATGCACAGAGCGTGTGTGGCGACATTCAGATCTCTATGGTTCAGTATTATGGAGCAGTATATTATCTTGGTGCCGCACTGTATACAGAAGCATCTAGGGAAGAGTACCTCTAATGGATCCATAGAACACAGAACTACAGTATACATTTTTTATAAATCTCATTCTTATACATCTAGTTGCTCTGGATATTCCATTGAAAAAGAAGAAAAAAGCTCAGTTTTAGGCCCTGTGATCTCAGATTTACCTGAACAGTACTTGGTCAGCGCAGTGTCGGTCCAGGATAACTGCTGGCTTCCACCTTCAGACGTCTTGTAGTCTAGGATCATTACCCTGTGTGTCCACTACACCCGCTGCTTCACGCTGTGCCGCACATACTGTACACAGCAGGTTGACTTGAAGTGAAATTGAGAAGAAGATTAAACAAAGCAGATCTTGTGCAATTACACTTGTTGGATACCTTGGCAAGTAAAAACTTGTTCCCCTACAGAGCTTCCCTTCTGTTAAAGGGTAATCTGCTAATGATTTCAGTGAAGTTTACAAAGTACCGGGGGAGGGGCACAGGCGGGAGGGAAGCATAATAGCTGAAAAGACACATGAGGACAATGATAGGCCCTAGGACAAATCACTAGACTGACCTCCTGGGCTAGTGTTGCACAGTACAAACATGCCATGCCTTATAAATCTAGGTATGAAACAACGTACCGTATCCTCTAAGATTTACTAAAAACAAGAAAAGCAACAGTAGTTAAAAAAAAAACTAAAACATAAAAGTGTACCTTACGTTTTGAAGAACTTTATTAAAAACTATTCTAAATGCCATAATTTATTATTGTTATATACTTTTTCACATTTTCCTTTCAGGTGTCTATAGCGTTTTTGGAGGGTACTATATCTCCTTAAGGAGAGTGCCTTAATTGGTGTAAGGAGTCTTATAGGCCAGACATGCTCCTCTGGAATTCTGGGAAGTAGGGATGCAATAAGCTCTTAGCAATCTCTGCCTCTGATTCCACCAGATGTAAGGCAGCTATCCTATAAGTTAATGTTTGACCTTTTAAACAGGCCTTGAAACATGACTTGGATAATAAATAAGCCAGCATCTCATCTGCAGGCAGCTGTTTCAGGGGGATTGCCCCTCATCAGAGCAGGGAATACTGGGTGAGAGACCTAGGTCAGGATTTGGGGGGGTGGGGGACGGGGGCGACGACTATATCTCCTTATGGTGAGGAGTCTTATAGGCAGGTCTTATAGCACTTTGGATACCGTACACTCGGATTTGGAACGGGAATCCACTGTGGGGCCAAAGTGGGCTACAGGGAGGGGTCTTCTGCACTAATGTGCTATGCAGATCTGCGCTGGCACAGGCAACAGCTCATGTCTGTACATCGCTCATTGTGACCCCACAGTTAAGTTATAGACAACTGAACCTCAGGTGCCTATTTTGTAAGTAAAATGTGGAAAAAACCTATATGACAAAATTCATGCAACCATGCAATATGCAACTGATCAACAAAAGGGTAACAATGCTTTGAACTTTTGACTCCATATTTCACTATCCACTACAGCTTCGAACGCGAGGATTACCATACTTTTATAGACAATCATCTTGGCTATCTCATACATAAGTTGGATTTGCAGCTATTTAGCATATGATTAGTTATGCAGATTATTGTATGTAGCTGCATTGTTACTGTTTTGCTCCTGGTGGTGGAACAACCTTTTTCTTCTTGTATACTACAAATTACAACCTGTTCTCGCATTCCCCGATAGCTCAGTGTGTTATTAGGTAGTCTCACGTTGGAAGCTGTAGTGGATGGTGAGATATGGAGTCAAAAGTTCAAAAGATTGTTACCCTTTTGCTCATCAGTGTAAGTATTCAGACCCTTTGTTATGAAACTTCAAATTTTGCTCTGAGACCTCCCAATTCTTTTGATCATTTTTCAGATGTTTCTACACCTTGATTGGAGTCCACCTGTTATAAAGTCAGTTGCTTGGACATAATTTGGAAAGACACACTGCTGTCTATATAAGGTCTCACTGCTGACAATGAATCAGAGCAAAAACCAAGCCATGAGGAGAAAAGAATTGACTGTAGAGATCCGAAACAGGATTGTGTAGAGGCATAGGTCTGGAGAAGGGTACAAAAAATTTCTGCTGCACTAAAAGTTTCTAAGAGAACAGGGCCCTCCAGAATTATATAAAATTTTGAAACAACCACGACTCTTTCTAGAGCTGGCTGCCTCGCCAAACTAATTAACAGTGGGAGAAGGGCCTTGGTAAGAGAGGTGACAACTCTGTGAAGGTCCTTGAGTGGTCCAGCCATTCAAACATCTCTGGAGAGACCTGAAAATGGTCCCCATCCAACCTGACAGAGCATGAGAGTATCTGCAGAGAAGAATGGCAAAATCCCCAAATCTACCTGGGGTATGATGCAATCCTTGTGGCATAATACCCCAGAAGACTGGAGGATGTCATCACTGCCAAAGGTGCTTCAACTAAGTCCTGAGTAAACCGTCTAAATACCTATGTCAATGCAAGATTTTTGTTTTATCTTTTCAATAAATTTGCAAGGAATTTTTAACATTCTGTTTTCACTTTCTTATTATAGCGTTTTTAGTGCAGAATGATGGGGAAAAACTAGAATTTTTTTTTTATTTTAGCACAATGCCGCAACATAACAAAATGTGAAAAAAGTGAAAGAAACTGAAGACTTTGCAAATACGGTACACTGTATTTCATTATTTTTCAGTGCCTCCGTATAACTCGTCTCTGAGGTTGTGTCTCCGACACCAGACCTTGTACACAGGAGGCAGAAACACTAACAATGAGTTGTCTATTACAGGATTTTATCTGCCTAAGGCCTATTGCACACGACCGTATGGCTTTTTCAGTATTTAGCGGTCCGCAAAAAATACGGATGACATCCGTGTGCATTCTGTTTTTTGCGGAACGGAACATCTGGCCCCTAATCGAACAGTACTATTCTTGTCGCTTTTGCGGACAATAATAGGACATGTTCTATCTTTGAACAAAAACAGAAAAATGGAAATACAGAAACGGAATGCATACGGAGTACATTCTGTTTTTTTTGCGGACCCATTTAAATGAATGGTTTCGTATACGGACCGTATACGGATGCAAAAAAACGCAACGTAAATGAGAAAAAAAACGTTGTGTGCATGAGGCCTAAGTACGTTCTTCTCTACAGACTTAGGAGGGATTTATCTAAGGCTATACACAAGTTTTGTGGCTTACAAAAGTCGCAACTTTTTGTGCAAGTGACATTTTGTGCAAACATTTGTCCTTTATCCATTTCTATACAACTATCGCCACTAAAATGTGGAAATACATGGTTTACGAAACACCAGTCCTGCTACAAACTAATAGGGATACAGGTGCCTCTTCCCTTTTAGGCTATTTTCACACATGGTGTTTTTTTGGTTCTTGCGTTCTTTGATATAGATTACAAGAAAATATATTTACCATTTACAGGGGTTGTGGTGCCACTATTAAATGTTATTTTAATATAATTTATCATGGAAAAATAGTTTTGTAATTTACTTTCTGTTAAAGAAATGCTCCATTTGTGAGATATTTTCTTTGCTTCATTATAATGGTGCCCCCTGTATAGTAATATGAACATCCACCTACTGAGGTGGTCGCACTTGCTTTGTTCCATCCTTTGATTACCACCAGCCATATCTACTGTTAAACACCATGACAATTCCTGGAGTGAGCTGCAGCAGGAAGGACATGCCCCCTGAGAAAGGACACACCCTCTGAATTGTAACAGGGAGAGAACATACCCCTTGAGGTGTGACAGGGAGAGAGCTGCAGCAGAAAGGACACCCCTCCTGAGAAAGAACATGCCCCCTGAGAAAGGGTAGGTCCCCTGAGAAATGACATGCCCCCTGAAAAAGAATATGCCCCTGAGCAACCAGCCTGAAAAAAAACTAGCAGATAAATTCATCAATGAATTTGGAAAATCTCTGGATCCATAACAGATACAGGGCTGGCTCTAGCTTGGTTGGGCTACTTTCACATCAGTGCTTTTTTCCGTCATAGGGTCTCATACCAGAGGAAAACACTTCCGTTTTGTCCCCATCCATTGTCAACGGGAACAAAGCTGAACTGAACGGAATGCCTCCAGAATGCATTCCGTTCCGTTTGGTCGCATTCCCATGCCAGACGGAAAATTGCTGCAGCACTCTCTTGTCTTCAATTCTGTGGAATTTATTTCACCAGCAAAAAATGCGACGTTTCGACCGTAATGGTCTTTTATACGGTTTTCTACGTAATGGTCTTTTCTAACCATAGAAAGACCATTACGGTCCAAACATTGCATTTTTTGCTGGTAAAATAAATTCCACAGAATTGAAGACAAGAGAGTGCTGCGGTTTCTTCTATATGAAGCATCCAAGGGGGGAACTTCTGACTGGCTGCCAACACGGCTGGCACCACCACAAGATAAGGCTTTAATTTTTCGTTGTGCTGCTATACGCATTTTTTTCTAAGACCGAAAAATGCTGAAACCATAATTTTTGAGTGCGTCTTGGGATGCGGAGCAAGACGGCCTGAAACGCAATGTAAGGATCCATTCAGACGTCCGCAAGGGTTTTGCGTTCCGCAAATTGTGGATCAGCAAAACACAGATACCGAACGGAACTACGGATGCGGACAGCACACTGTGTACTGTCCGAATCTTTTGCAGCCCCATTGAAATGAATAGGTCCACACCCGTCCCTCAAAATTGTAGAACGGATGCGGACCCTGAACTACGGATGTCTGAATGGACCCTAAATCAATGGTGCCGGATCCATCCCCCATTGACTTACATTGGTTTTAGTGCCAGATCCGTTATGGCCATTTTAGACATAATACAACCACCTGATCCGTTCATAACGGATGCAGCGGTTGTATTCTCCTGACGGAAGCATTTTTGTGATCCATGACGAATCCAGCAAAGACGCAGATGTGAAAGTAGCCTTAGAGATTGTCATGTACTATATGATGTTGTTCCATTTTTTACAATCAACAAAAAGCAGCAAAAATGAAGAAAGAAAACTGGTCAGTGGTGTTGGTTGTCTTGAGGTGCCTAATGTGTACATGGGGCGGCAGTAGCTGTCGTCTTCTGTGATCTTCCTATTGTGTATCTCCTTTGTCCTGCGATGTCCACATTCTGGTTATTCCTTCCAGCGCTGTGTACACAACTGTCGGATTACATCCAGCAATACTGTATCTTAGTAATAGGATGTTCCGCAAACAATGTAACTCGTTTGCTGTTATTATTGAGCTAATACTCCAGCACAGACCAGGTTTCTTTTCTAAATCCTTTTGACTGCAATGAAGAGTAAAGCCAGCTGACAGCGCTCTGTCTTGATCCCTCCACATACATGCATGTGTTGTCAAAGCTGCTGCCAGTCACCTCGCCTTATCTCCCGAGAACTAAAGGATCGGGGCATATTAAAATCCAACATGCCAGACCCATCTGTTATGGAGGCCTCCTTAAACATTAGATGGTCAGCCAATCCCGCCGAATTTACTGGCTTCGGCCAACATATAACTAATGTGTAAGGCCAGCTTAAAAGCAATGGCTGATGCAACCAGGTGTGAATGAGCCCAGATGTTTTCAGTTGGCTCAAGAATAAAAATCTTAGGAGAATCTTAGGTTCCCTGACCCCATTGTACAATGGCGCATCCTAGTGGAGACTGAATGAAAGTGGCTGTGCTTGTGTCTACATATACAGGGGAAAGTCGAAAAATTTGAATATCGTGCAAAAGTCCATTTATTTCAGTAATGCAAATTAAAAGGAATTGCATTAATTCAGCTTAAAATAAAAATTTTGTGAAAAGGTTCAATATTCTAGGCTCAAAGTGTCACACTCTAGTCAGCTAATTAATCCATACCCCCTGAGCAAAGGGTACCTGAGATTGTGACTTTGGGTTTTCATAAGCTGTAAGCCCTAATCATCCAATTTATTACAAATAAAGGCTGGAAATATCTCGCTTTCCATGTAATGAGTCTATCTCATATGTTAGTTTCACCTTTTAAGTTGCATTACTGAAATAAATGAACTTTACACGCTATTCAAATTTTTCGAGTTTCACCTGTATATCAAATTTGGTATCTCTATCTATCTATCTATCTATCTATCTATCTATCTATCTATCTATCTATCTATCTATCTATCTATCTATCTATCTATCCGTATCATAGCTAACCAGGGTCAGCGTCAGCACCCGACATACCCGGGCAAGTGCCGGGGCCATTGCTCCTGGGGGGACCCACTGAGCTGCTATGAGCACTTCCATCACAATGACACTGCTGTCATTTCACTTACGCAGTACCCCTCTAGTGGGTCCTCTGATAGTCACATGAGACTGGCTGCTGCAGAGCTTAAGACCGCCCCTCTACACAAGACGTGCTGCCTGAGGAGAGAGACTGCAGGGCTGGAGCAGAAGTGTAGACACAGTCTGTGAGTCTGCACTGTGATTGTCTCTTCTCTGTGGGACAGGAGGGTGGGCAGGCTGAACTCTTTGAGTTGCTGCTGGATGCTGTATACCAGCAGCTTCATGCTATTGGTTGTTTTTACTGCCTCATTAACCCTTTGGCTACGGGAGGTTTTTCGTTTTTGCGTTTTCATTTTTCTTCCCTAATTTCGTGAGCCATAACTTTTTTATTTTTCCGGTCACATAGCTGTATGAGGGCTTATTTTTTGCGGGACAAGTTGTTAATTTCTAATGCCACCATTAATATGGCATAAAATGTTGTGGGAATGTCACGACTGTGACTGATCCAGGACAGGTCTGGGAGGAGAAGGTCGCAGCGACTTGCTACTCGCGATAGCTTGTGAGTTTGCCTCCATGGTTTAGGGTATGTCATCCGGGTTTTGCCTTGTGAACCTTTTTGTCCTGACTGGGAGTTTGTAGGCATCCTTCTCAGGTGAGTCCTGTCTGCCACTCCCAGCTACTATATTAGTTTCAGTTTCACTTGCAGTCATTGCCAGATATAGTCCTTACTTCCAGTTCTATTCTGACCTTTGAAGGAGATCGTTTTGATGGTGTTGCTGTGGAGCTCTTGTCCGGCGTGGGACTGTCGTGATTGGGATCGCCTTCTCTGCTCGTGACTGGATAAGTCTATCTCTGCTATAGTTTGTTTGTTGCTGTCTTCCCTGCTGTTCTCCTAGACATGAGTGATGGTGGGAAAGCGGTCGTGACAGTATATCTGGCCTTTTAAAAAAAAAAAAAAAAAAAGTGACATTTCTTTTTTTTTTTTTTTTTTTGCTTGCTGTTTTGCTTTGTATTTTTCTGTTCCACTATGGATCCGGTTACGGTTTTGGCGAACAAACTACAGGGATTATCCCTTGAAAGTGGCAGGATTAAAAGCAACAGTGCTGCAGCAGCAGCAGCCATCCTTGGGTTCCACCGTTGCTACGGAAACCAAGGTACTCCTGAGCCAAAAGTGGCTTTACCTGATAGGTTCTCAGGAGGGAGAGACCAATTTGTAACCTTCAGAGAAGCTTGCAAATTGTTCTTCAGGTTACGCCCTAGATCCTCCGGCGGTGAGGAACAACGGGTGGGCATTGTAATTTCTCTCCTGCAAGGAGATCCGCAGGCTTGGGCTTTCTCTCTACTATCAGACTCTCTGGCCTTACGATCAGTGGAGGAGTTTTTTGAAGCCTGGGTCTCGTATATGATGACCCAGACAGGGTCTCACTGGCTGAGTCTAAGCTACGTAGACTTCGGCAAGAGAACCGGTCTTGCTGAACTATATTGTTCCGAATTCCGTAGGTGGGCTACTGATACGTTATGGAACGACTCGGCCCTTAGGAGTCAGTTCTGCAGGGGTTGTCTGAAAAATTAAAAGACGCGCTGACTGGGTCTCTGGAGGCTGCTATGTCTCTGTCATAAGAATCGACAGACGGACTCAGGGAGAGACTATTAAATTTACGGAGGCCTCTATAGGGCAGGGATCGGTTTGTTATGATCCAGTCGAACCATCGCAAATAGGGGGCGCCACTAGACGGGTGAATCCTCCTAAGTTCCGCCGTAGGTCAGAGGTTTGTTTTCGTTGTGGGGGGGAGGGGTCATTTTGTAAAGGTTTGTCCCTCAGAACCCAAGAGACCACAAACAAAGGGAGCCGCCGGAAACTAGAGTCCCCAGATTGTGCGGAGGATAACAGTCTGGGCGTATTCGTTTCCTCCATACGCATGTCTCAGTTTTTGTTGTCCGCTACCGTTGAGGCGGGCAATAAGACTGAGATCTGTTCCGTCTTTTGGACAGTGGGGGCGGGGGTCAACTTGGTGGATTCACGGTTTGCTCAGGCTCTGGGTTTTACTCCGGAACCGATACGCAGAACTATTCCTGTTTTTGCCATCGACTCCTCCCTCCTTACTCAGAAAGAGTTAACTCAGATCATCCATAATATCCATCTGCAGGTAGGGGACCTCCATAAAGAGCATATCTCTTGTATGTCCTGGACGGTCTTCCGGCTCCTATGGTATTGGGGCTTCCCTGGCTGGTGACTCACAATCCAGTGGTCGATTGGCAGGTCGGGGAGATTGTGGAGTGGAGTGAACATTGTAAGGACAACTGCTTGAGTAGTAGGTGCTCTACACTCTCTGTAAACATCTTTACCTGCCTTTCTGTCAGATTTTATGGATGTGTTCTCTGAGAAGGGTTGTCAGGGGTTACCACCTCATCGTCCATATGATTGCCCGATTAATCTATTACCTGGGGCAAAACTACCTAAAACCCGGTTATACAATTTTCCGGCCCGGAGAGGAGGCTATGAAAGATTATATTTCGGAGAGTTTGGCTAAGGGACACATCAGACCCTCTTCTTCACCTGTGGCTGCAGGGTTATTTTTCGTTAAAAAGAAAGATGGGGGCCTACGTCCTTGCCTGGATTTCCGGGAATTAAACCGGATAACTATCCGAGATCCCTATCCTCTTCCTCTCATCCCGACCTCTTTAATCAGGTTGCTGGTGCTAAATGGTTCTCCAAAATGGATCTCAGAGGAGCCTATAACCTGGTTCGCATCAAAGAGGGGGATGAGTGGAAGACGGCTTTTAATACTCCGGAAGGGCATTATGAAAAATCTGGTCATGCCATTTGGTCTTACTAATGCGCCTGCGGTATTCCAACATTTTGTCAACGATATTTTTAGTCACCTTATCGGGAGATTTGTTGTGATATATCTTGATGACATCCTGGTCTATTCCCCGGATCTGGATACACATAAGATCCATGTGAGACAAGTGCTGCAGATATTAAGGGCCACAAATTGTTTGCTAGTTAGAAAAATGTGTGTTCGCCGTAAAAAGACTGCCATTTTCGGGGTATGTGTTGTCAGATTCAGGTTTCCGCATGGATCAGAGAAAGTCCGGGCGATTATAGACTGGGATCTGCCTGAGAACCTGAAGGCATTGCAACGCTTCCTGGGGTTTGCCAATTTTTATAGAAAGTTATAAAGAACTATTCCTTGGTGGTCAAACCACTGACGGACATGACCCGAAAGGGATCCGATTTTTCCAAATGGTCACATGCAGCCAAAACTGCCTTTGCATCTCTGAAGGAGAGATTCATCTCGGCCCCCTATTCTCGTACAGCCAGATGTCTCGCTTCCTTTTATTGTAGAGGTTGACGCATCAGAGGTGGGGGTGGGAGCGGTACTATCTCAGGGCCCGTCCCCTGGTGAATGGCATCCGTGTGCTTTCTTTTCGAAGAAATTGTCTACTGCAGAAAGGAACTATGATATTGGCAACAGGGAACTTTTGGCTATTAAGTTGGCTTTTGAGGAGTGGCGTCATTTTTTGGAGGGGGCGGTTCATCCCGTCACGGTGATTACTGATCACAAAAACTTATTATATCTGGAGTCTGCTAAACGTCTCACCCCTAGACAGGCTCGGCCTGGTCGTTATTTTTTACTAGGTTTAATTTTGTAATAACTATCGCCCGGGGCAAAAAATACTAAGGCGGATGCATTGTCTCGAAGTTTTCTGGACGGGGGGTGATGTTGAGGTACCAGAGCCCATTTTGCAAAAGGGGGGTGGTGGTCTCTGCATTACACTCAGGTTTAGAGGGGAGGGTGTTGGAAGCTCAGGGGGACGCCCCGGCCTCCTGCCCTCGGGTAAACTGTTTGTGCCAGAAAATTTACGCCTGGAGATACTAAAAGAACACCATAACTCCACACTGGCAGGACACCCAGGTAGTAGGGCAACCTCTGAATTAGTGTCTCGTCGGTTTCTGGTGGCCTAAGTGGCGCCAGGAGGTGTGAATTTTGTGTCTGCATGTGCTACCTGTGCTCGTTCTAAGGTAGATTATACTCGTCCGGCAAGGGCGTCTTTTACCTCTAGCCATCCCCAACAGGCCTTGGACCTATCAATGATTTCATTACGGATCTACCAGTATCAGCGGGGGGAAAACTGTTATTCTTGTAGTTGTTGACAGATTCAGTAAAATGGTGCACTTTATTGCTCTTGCCACATTGCCTAATGCTAACACACTGGCTCAGGTTTTTATTGAAACATCGTGAAGCTTCACGGGGTCCCTTCGATATTGTTTCAGATCGTGGTACCCAATTCGTTTCTAAATTTTGGAAAGCTTTTTGTTCTCGTTTTAGGGGTTCATCTGTCGTTTTCTTCATCTTTTCCATCCACAGTCCAACGGTCAGACCTGAACTTACCAATCAAAACCTAGAGACATATTTGAGATGCTTTGTTTCCGAAAATCAAGGAATGGTCATCTTATTTACTGTTAGCCGAGTTTGCCATTAATAATCGTCGTCAAGAATCCACCGATAAGTCACCATTTTTTGGTGCGTTATGGTTTTCCATCCTCAGTTTTGTACATTTAGTGAGGGGGGGGCCGTCTGGGATTCCCGAGGAGGAACGATTTGGCGTCTTCACTTTCTTCAGTGTGGCAGAGTGTGTAAGAAAGTTTGAAGAGAATGGGTGGTAGATACAAACGGTGGCTGATAGGAGGCGCTCTGAAGGTCCGGACCTTGGGGTGAATGACTTGGTGTGGTTGTCTACCAGAATATCAAGTTGAAGGTTCCCTCATGGAAATTAGGTCCGAGATTTATTGGTCCTTACAGGGTAATTAAGATCATTAACCGGTGGCTTTTCGTCTGGTGCTACCTCAGACTCTAAGGATCCATAATGTCTTCCACAGATCTCTGCTTAAGAGATATGTAGAACCTCTGAACCATTTCCACTACCGCCTCCACGGTGGTTGTTGATGCAGTCTTGAGTTTCAGGTAGAAAAGATTGTTGACTCACGATATGTTCGCCGCTCTCTTCAGTACCTGGTGCACTGGAGAGGTTATGGTTCCGAAGAGAGAATGTGGGGTTCCAGCTTCAGAGATAAAAGCGGACAGACTCATTCGGGCTTTTCCATAGCTCCCATCCGGAGAGGCCTGGTCTTGAGGGTCCGGGGGCCCCTCGTAGAAAGGGGGGGTACTGTCACGACTGTGACTGATCAGACAGGTCTGGGAGGAGAAGGTCGCAGCGACTTGCTACTCGCGATAGCTTGTGAGTTTGCTCCATGGTTCAGGGTATGTCATCCGGGTTTTGCCTTGTGAACCTTTTTGTCCTGACCTGGGAGTTTGTAGGCATCCTTCTCAGGTGGAGTCCTGTCTGCCACTCCCAGCTCTATATTAGTTTCACTTTCACTTGCAGTCATTGCCAGATATAGTCCTTACTTCCAGTTCTTTCTGACCTTTGAAGGAGAATAGTATGGCCACCCCTGACTAACCCTAAGCTGGCACCTGTCTGCCCTGATACCCTAGACTGGGTGTGAACCCGTGCGGCGAGTAGGATGCCTAAACCCACAGTCACCCTAACAAGCCTAGAGTGGGGAAAGGCCGATGGGAGCACTAGTCACCATCACTCATGTCTAGGTGTTGCTGTGGAAGCTCTTGTCTGGCGTGGACTGTCGTGATTGGGATCGCCTTCTCTGCTCGTGACTGGATAAGTCTATCTCTGCTATAGTTTGTTTGTTGCTGTCTTCCCCTGCTGTTCTCCTAGACATGAGTGATGGTGACTAGTGCTCCCATCGGCCTTTCCCACTCTAGGCTTGTTAGGGTGATGAGGGTTTAGGCATCCTGCTCGCAGCACGGGTTCACACCCGTCTAGGGTATCAGGGCAGGACAGGTGCCAGCTTAGGGTTAGTCAGGGGTGGTGGCCATACTATTCCCATCCGTAGATAAGGGTCCCCCTTCCCCTCCGTCTGGTGCGTCACGACTGCTTCTGGAAAGCGGTCGTGACAGGGAAGCAGTTAAAAAATTCCAATGGGGTGGAATTGGGAAAAAAAACCACAATCCTCCATCGCTTTTACGGGTTTTGTTCCCACAGCGTTTTGTTTACGGCAAAACTGACCCATGCCCTTCATTCTCAATACGATTACATCGATACCCCATATGTATAGGTTTCTTTATGTTTAAATAGTGTAAAAATAAATGTCAACTTGAGAACATATTTTTTTTTATATCACCATATTGTGACCCCCATAACTTTTTATACTTATACTGAGCTGTTTAGGACAATTTTTTGCGGAACAATCTTGATACCATTTTGGAGTATGTGTGACTTTTTGATCACATTTTATGACATTTTTTGGGGTAAGAGAAGCAATGAAAAGTTGGCAAATCGGCCATTTTTACCCTTTTTTTCCGTTTACGCCATTCGATGTAATGGATTTTTTTTTTTCTATTTTAATAGTATGGGCATTTTCAGTCGTTGTGATACCCATGATGTTTATATTTATTTTTATTTAGGTATTTATTTTTTAATTATCGGAAAGGGGGGTGATTTAAACTTTTATATATATTTTATTTTTTATATATTTTTAGACATTTTTAAAAAATGTTGTGATAAGTATGTGCCTCATATATGAGCTTATTACTTTTTTTTTGGCCTTATCAGGAATTTATTATTAGCTTATTTTGCTCACTTTTGCTAATTTCTTATCCTGGCCTGCCATCTGGTGGACAAAATAAGAATTTCAGTTTGAATACTGTTAGCCTACTCAGTAAGGCTACCAGTATTCAGCGCAACTACCTATGCCCGGATTGGACACACGGGAGCACGGCATCTAAAGCATTTAATTACCGCGATCGGCATTATTGCCGTCACGGTAATTAGCCGCAGGTCTCTGCTGTATGAAACAGCAGAGATCTGCCGGCCATGACGCCCGCTGCACGTGTGTGAGTGGGCGTCATATTTACACATCGCACCTATCGTAGCCTAAGGGTTAAGCAGTTTGCCTCCATGACACCTGCCCCCCCCTTCATATCTCTGTCCTTATCTCATCCTCATGGAGCCTCTGCTGTCTCCTTTCCTCCCTCATGTATCCAGAGCTCCTGTTCTACCCTCCTATCTCCTATTGCTGCCCTTGCACAGAACCTCCTGCCCCCTACTTTTTGTATGAATCCCCCTCAGAGCCCCTTCCACCTACTTGCTGTGTCCAACTCTCCTGTCCATCCAGGGGCCCCTGTTCCACTCCTCTGCCTCTCATTATGGTGGCGTCTGAACCGCATGTGACTGTGCCCCCTACACCGTACTCTGCCCTCACCCCGTACTGTGCCCCCTTATACCCTGCATTGTGCCCTCTTAACCACATCCTGTACAATGCCCCTAGTCATTCCCTGTACTGTGCCCCCTTATACCCTTTTATCCGGTCACTGTATGGCAGTGTTATCCGGTCACTGTACAGAGGTGTTATACGGGTCCACTTTACAGAGGTGTTATACGGTCACTGTATGGCGGTGTTATCGGTTACTGTACAGATGTGTTATCCAGTCACTGTATGCCAGTGTTATCCGGTCACTGTATGGCAGAGTAACAGACAGTCTGGTTAGACAAAAAGTCAGATATCAAAATTCTTCTAATGCCACAGCGCAAAAAAAGGCACTTCATAGTGCTGCGCCTGCCACACCTGGAGCCGGCCCTGTATCTATCTACTCTATCTATGTCTGTCTAATCTATCTATCTATCTATCTATCTATCTATCTATCTATCAAAATGTCTCAGAGGTCTGAACTGGTAAAGCACTTTCATTTTGTCTTACAAAGCCTCCCAAAAATGCTGTCTTTCATCCACACCTCAATGCTATATACGGTATATCTGTTTTCATCTATTATTAAAGGAATTGTCTCACAGAAAATTTTGTCTGCCAGTTAAAACAAGATAGTGACACACTTTTTTTTTTCTCGATTGTGTTTTTATTTTCTGGTTGTAGATTTTTTTTGCTCTATTTTCAGAACATGATTTTGCCTAAACTGTTCTTAACAGCATTTAGAAAGCATTTAGAGAATTGCTTTACGGCAGCCCCATGATCCATATTCACAATGGTCAGGAGGGGACCTCATTGACGTCTATGGGAGAACTTTCTAGGCATGCTCTGTGACCTGTGCAGAGGTCAGGAGGGATCTGATAAAATTTGACAATTATCTATTGTGAATGGTGGATCCTGCATTATCTATGTATATAGGTGATATGTGTCAATCCAATCCTGCCTGTATTGATAAGCAGATAAATGCAGTAAATAGAAGTGGCGTCTATTATTAGGCTGAATGGTCAGTGCAAAAACTGCAGGATCTTATGTTGTTTTATATAAATATTGACATAGAAAACTAAAAAAAAGAATAGCAAAAAATTATTTGCTCTTGAATTGGGGGCAGTAGTACCAAACGCGTTTCGGGACTGTGTAGAAGGAAGGGACGATACACCACTGAGGAAGGGACGATACACAGTCCCGAAACGCGTTTGGTACTACTGCCCCCCAAATCAAGAGCAAAGAGGCCTTTTCTTCGAATCATCATATCGGACTTTATACCATTTCCGGTACTACATCTTTGCCATGCGATTTTCTATCAACGAACCAACATAGAGCCGTTAGCCGTGGAGGAGCAAAACTACCCACCCGCCTGCGTAAGGACGTCATCGGCCTTAAGGTGTCACGGCCTTTGCTGTGTGCGCCGTGACACTGGTGCCATGCTTGCTGCTGCCGGTGGCAACGTGTTGCTTTTATGGCATGTGGTGGCAGTGTCTCGGCTTTGGCTGTGTGCGCCGTGACATGGTTGCCACGCATGCTGTTGCCGGGGGCAACGTTGTAGCTGGTGTGTGCACTTCCACTTTAAGTTGTAGCCTTCCACTGTCTGGTGCAGTAAGGGTTAACTACCAACTGACCTTCAGGCTCACAACACAGTATAAGAAGAGCCAGAGGCCACAACCTGCTCCACCAAGCACACATCTTAACCCCGAACACACCAGGATGGGAAGGGACACACAACTTAAAGGGGAAGTGTCAAAACATGCAAAACAACATGTTGCCACCAGCAACAAGCATGCACGGCAAAAGTGTCATGGTCCACTACACCAGACCATGACATATGGTTAATCTGATATCGATACATGTCTGCTGGTCACCGTGTGATGTGAACAAGAGCGTTTTAATTGAAGGGCTCAATCGAAGAGTAGAATCGTGGACACGTAAGTGTACCTGTTACTATACAACACCAGTGTCACGAGGGTGTCAAGAGCCACATCTGACTCCGTTATACCCGGGGTCAGGAAGTCGCAGCGGGTGGCTGCGCGCTCTATGTATAAAGATAGTGCTGTTCTTTAATGGTAGCTTTCTGGGTTTGCCTTGCAACCCTTTTTGGCTCACTCAGGGATTCGTAGCTTCTTCTCCTCATCTGTTTCTTGTCCAGCACTCCCAACCTCCTTATATTCCCCTCTCCCACTTCTCTGGTTGCCAGATATAGAGCTTCCTGCCTGGACTTCTATACTGACCCACTGGAGCTGAGTAGCTGTGATCCCTCCGTTACCCTCCGGATCCCTGTTGGGCTTTTGTTGTCTGCAATTGTCACCCACCTGGGATTATATGTTTTGTCTGTATTGTCTGTCCTCTCCTTGGTGTTTTCCTTTAGTGTCAGTGGTGCGGACTAGTGATCCCACCACCCTGTTTACTACGTAGGGCTTATCTTAGGGAAAGCCAGGGTTTAGGCACGTGATCGGCGTACGGGTGAGGAACCCGTCTAGGGACGTCAAGGCAGTCAGGTGCCAGCCTCAAGGTGAGTCAGGGGTCACCACCTTTCCCTCTCCCTTGGACAGGGCCTTCCCATTTCCCTCCCTTTGCGTGACGCCGGTCATGACATTATATCTGGCCATTATTTTGTGTAGGTAGGAAAAAATAAATAAAAAAAAATATAAAAAAAAATACTTTTTTCTTTTTCTGCCTATTTAGAATCCAGTATGGATCCAATTGCTGCTTTGACAAAGCAACTTCAAGGCCTGTCTTTGGAGGTGGCAGGATTGAAGGCGTCGGTCCTGCAGCAACAGCATCAATTGCAACAGACCGCAAGCCCAGCGGTTGCTACGGGTAACCAGGTTGTTGCGGAACCCAAGGTTGTTCTTCCTGACAGATTTTCTGGGGGAAGGGAAAAATTTGTGACGTTCCGTGAGGCCTGTAAGTCATATTTTAAGCTGCGCCCTTACTCCTCTGGTAATGAAGAACAGCGGGTGGGGATTGTTATTTCCCTGCTTCAGGGGGACCCGCAATCCTGGGCGTTCTCTTTGACCACTGATTCCCAGGCTCTCCGGTCAGTGGATGAATTTTTTGGGGCTTTGGGTCTCATATATGATGACCCTGACCGAATCGCTCTGGCTGAGTCAAAATTACGGCGACTCCTACAGGGAGAGCGGCCAGCAGAGGAGTATTGCTCAGAGTTCCGTAGGTGGGCTACGGATACCCAGTGGAACGACCCGGCTCTCAGGAGTCAGTTCTGCTGTGGGTTATCCGAAAGGGTTAAGGATGCGCTTGCGCTGTATGAGACTCCCTTTTCCCTTGATGCTGTTATGTCCCTTTCTATCAGAATAGATAGACGTCTGAGGGACAGATTGAAAAATCCGGAGTAATTGGTAACCCCTCCCAAGCAGCAGTTAGTCTGTATGGACTTAGACGAGCCTATGCAGCTAGGAGGAACTACTCGTCAGGTCCGTCCTCCTGAGGCTCGCCGTAGGCGTGGGGTTTGTTTTTTCTGTGGGGGGAGGGGTCATTTCATTAATGTCTGTCCTTCCTTTATCAAAAACAAGAGACCGTCGGAACTACTAACCCCAGGCTGTGTGGAGGATGTCGGCCGGGGGGTATATGTTTCCTCCATACGAACATCGCAATTTGTGTTGCCAGCGGTTGTTGTTTTTGGTGTTAAGACGGAGACTATTTCTTTCTTTCTAGACAGTGGAGCAGGAGTAAATTTGATAGATGCCCATTTTGCCCACACTATGGGTTTGTCTTTCTGTACGCTACAGAGACCTATTCCCATATTCGCTATTGATTCTGCTCCTCTGTCTCAGAGAAACCTCACTCACATTGTCCATAACTTACACCTTTGGGTAGGGGACCACCATAACGAGTGTCTTTCATGTTATGTTCTGGAGGGGCTTCCCACTCCTGTGGTATTGGGTCTTCCCTGGTTGGTAGCGCACAATCCAGTGGTGGATTGGCAGGCTAGGGAGATATTGGAGTGGAGTGAGCATTGCAGAGAAAATTGCTTAAATAGCAATTGCTTAGTCGCCTCTATAGTTACCCTACCTAAATTTGTTTCGGACTTTGAGGACGTTTTTTCTGAAAAGGGTTGCCAGAAGTTACCACCTCACCGTCCTTATGATTGCCCGGTTAATCTGATTCCCGGTGCAAAATTACCCAAGACCAGGTTATATAATCTTTCGGGTCCGGAGAGACAAGCCATGAAAGATTATATCTCCGAGAGCTTGGCTAAGGGACACATCAGACCCTCTTCTTCACCCGTGGCTGCAGGGTTTTTCTTTGTTAAAAAGAAAGATGGGGGTCTGCGTCCTTGCCTAGATTTCCGCGAACTAAACCGGATAACCATCCGAGACCCTTACCCTCTTCCTCTCATTCCTGACCTGTTTAATCAGATTGCGGGTGCTAGGTGGTGCTCCAAACTTGATCTTAGGGGGGCCTACAATCTGATTCGTATCAAGGAAGGGGATGAGTGGAAGACAGCTTTTAACACCCCTGAGGGGCATTATGAAAATCTAGTCATGCCTTTCGGTCTGACCAATGCTCCTGCTGTCTTCCAACATTTCGTTAATGACATTTTTAGTTATCTTATCGGCAGGTTTGTGGTGATATACCTAGATGATATTTTAATTTATTCGTCTGATCTGAAAACACATGAGGTGCATGTCAGACAGGTACTGCAGGTCCTACGGATGAATAAATTATATGCGAAAATTGAAAAGTGTGTCTTCGCCGTTCAGGAGATACAATTCCTAGGTTATTTATTATCTGCTTCAGGTTTCCGTATGGATCCTAGGAAGGTCCAGGCAATTTTAGATTGGGATCTTCCTGAGAACCTCAAAGCACTGCAACGATTCTTGGGCTTCGCAAATTTCTACAGAAAGTTCATAAAAAATTATTCAGTGATTGTCAAACCCCTTACTGACATGACTAGGAAGGGGACTGAATTTTCTAAATGGTCTGACGCCGCTAAAATTGCTTTTTCCTCTCTAAAAGAGAAGTTTACCTCGGCACCTGTACTAATCTAACCTGATGTCTCCTAGCCTTTTATTGTTGAAGTAGATGCGTCAGAGGTGGGAGTGGGGGCTGTACTGTCTCAGGGTCCGTCTCCTGGCAAATGGCGTCCTTGTGCTTTCTTTTCTAAAAAACTATCTGCAGCGGAGAACAACTATGATATTGGCAATAGGGAGCTATTAGCTATTAAACTTGCGTTTGAAGAATGGCGTCACTTTTTAGAGGGGGCAATCCACCCCGTCACGGTAATTACAGACCACAAAAACCTTCTGTACCTCGAATCAGCTAAGCGTCTCACCCCTAGACAAGCTAGGTGGACGCTATTTTTTACCAGGTTTAACTTTTTTATTACCTATCATCCTGGGGCAAAAAATAGCAAGGCAGATGCATCTCGTTGTTTCCCTGGAGGGGGTAATGTGAGTGATCCGGTACCCATTCTACAAAGAGGAGTGGTTGTCTCTGCGGTACACTCTGTTCTGGAGGGGAAGGTGTTAGAGGCCCAGGGGGACGCCCCGGTCTCTTGCCCCTCAGAGAAATTATTTGTACCGTTAAACCTGCGTCTCAAATTATTAAAGGAACATCATAATTCGGCACTTGCTGGGCACCCGGGTAGTAAAGCAACCTTGGAACTATTGTCTCGTCGTTTTTGGTGGCCAAGGTTGCGTCAGGATGTAATGGATTTTGTGTCTACTTGTTCTACTTGTGCGCGCGCAAAAGTCTCTCATACACATCCTGCAGGGTCTTTATTGCCGCTTGTCATTCCCAATAGGCCATGGACACATCTGTCAATGGATTTTATTACTGACTTACCTTTGTCTGCGGATAAAACAGTTATCTTGGTAGTAGTAGACAGGTTTAGCAAGATGGTACACTTCATTGCGTTACCCGCACTACTTAATGCTAAGACTCTTGCTCAGGTATTCATCAGTGAAATCGTGAAGCTTCACGGGGTCCCTTCCGATGTTTCGGATCGGGGAACCCAGTTTATTTCTAAGTTTTGGAAAGCTTTTTGTTCCCGTTTGGGGGTACACTTGTCCTTTTCCTCAGCTTTCCATCCTCAGTCGAATGGACAGACTGAGCGTACCAACCAAAACCTTGAGACATTTCTAAGGTGTTTTGTGTCTGAAAACCAAGAGGTGTGGTCATCATATTTACCGTTAGCCGAGTTTGCCATAAATAACCGCCGTCAGGAATCCACTGGCAAGTCACCATTTCTTGGTGCATATGGTTTTCATCCCCAATTCTGTACTTTCAAAGAGGGGGGGGTCTTCTGGGGTTCCCGAAGAGGAACGGTTTTCGTCATCTCTTTCCTCTGTATGGCAGAAAGTGCAAGCTAATTTGAAAAATATGGGAGGTAAATATAAATGCATGGCTGATAAGAAACGGTCGCCAGGTCCGGACCTAGGAGTGAATGACTGTGTGGTTGTCTACTAGGAATATTAAATTAAAGGTTCCCTCTTGGAAACTGGGTCCTAGGTTCATTGGTCCTTACAAAATAGTAGCCATCATTAACCCCGTGGCTTTTCGCCTGGAGCTACCTCAGACTTTTAAAATTCATAACGTCTTCCATAAGTCGTTACTCAAAAAGTATGTTCCACCTCTAGAACCATCACCGCTGCCACCCCTTCCTGTTATTGTGGATGGTAATCTAGAGTTTCAAATATCCAAAATTGTCTGTATTGTCTGTCCTCTCCTTGGTGTTTTCCTTTAGTGTCAGTGGCGCGGACTAGTGATCCCACCGCCCTGTTCACTACGTAGGGCTCATCTTAGGGAAAGCCAGGGTTTAGGCACGTGATCGGCGTACGGGTGAGGAACCCGTCTAGGGACGTCAGGGCAGTCAGGTGCCAGCCTCAAGGTGAGTCAGGGGTCACCACCTTTCCCTCTCCCTTGGACAGGGCCTTCCCATTTCCCTTTCCTTTGCGTGACGCCGGTCATGACAACCAGTGTCTCAGGACTTACGGCTTCACACGGTGTCTCCATATTCTAAAAAGCCATAATTTATTTATATTTTTTGGGCGACTGTTTCATTTAGGGGCGCATTTTTTGCGGGATGAGATGACGGTTTGATTGGTACTATTTTAGGAAGCATATGACTTTTTGATCGCTTGCTATTGCACTTTTTGTGATGTAAGGTGACAAAAAATGGCTTTTTTGACACCGTTTTTATTTTATTATTTTTACAGTGTTCACCTGAGGGGTTAGGTCATGTGATATTTTTATAGAGCCGGTCGATACAGACGCAGTAATACCTAATATGTCTACTTTTCTTTTTTTCCCTATTTCTTACAATTTTGGGAAAAGGATCCAGGGGGCTGGATCTCACAGGCTCTCCCGGAAGACGATGCCTAAGGATGCGTGAGGATACCGAACGTGCCAGAGCATACAGTGACTGCTGGACCCCAGCCTCTGATCGGCAAGTGCAGCTCCTGCAAACCACCCCCCCATCAGCGCTGTACCTGTACTGCGCTGGGATTTCTGTCCCGTATTTCTGTGCCGTACATGTACGGCGCTGGTATCCTAAGGGTTAAAATATATTTGACATAAAAATGTAATTAAAACAATAGGCCATTTTCAGATGACACATTCCCTTATATCCATCATATGCAGCAAGCAAGTGTATACACCCTATATCCCTTACACTTGTGGATCGCTCAAGAGCTTGATTTGTATTAGACACTGTCATATCACACAAAAAGGTTCTTCCCTTTAAGTTATATATCTAATGCCATTCAGCTTTATTATTTTGTAGTATTTATTTAATATTCAGGACGTAACGATCCATGAGAACTGAAAGCGCTGACATTTTCTCTCTTTGATGGTTGATGGTGCTCGGTTTCAATTTAATCGATCTCCGACCCAAAACTTCAGAAATCCTATGCCAGTAATTCTGGATATGCGGGCAACTCCACAATAGGTGGCTGAGGCCTGCTTCATCCCCCTGGGCATTTCCAGCACCTATGATCTTTATCTATATACATCTTAGCAAGAGATGCGGGGGTATAATATAGTCGATGTATGATCATAAATTGTATTAATCTATACCTACTGGAAATAGACGCCTTCTTGATGTTTTTTCATATTACTGTCCACTAAAGAGGACTACTGCAGCCCAGCTCCTGTTCCCATTTAGTTTCACTCTTGAATTTTGATGTGAGACCTTTAATATTTTAAGCATGAATGAGCAGGCCTGTATACACAGGAGATGTGCACCTCACATGGATATAAAGGGAGCATGAGACCATGGTACACACTGAAATCAGCCAACTGTTTTATCCACAGATAATATCAGAATTGAGGCCATTAATGTATGATCTTAGGGTTGTGCAAATCTGGGAGCCCCAAGTGCTGAACATACTGATACTACAATCCAACCCATATAAGAGTTCAGGGCTGTGAGGGCCTGAATTATTTGCAGCTCCTTCATTGTTCTGATTGGGCCAGACCCTCACCAATCTCACATTGATGGTCTTAAAAGGGTTGTCCGAATTTTACATATTGATAACCTATCCTCAATATAAGTCATCAATATCAGCTCAGTGGTGAACCTGCACTCCACCGTTCAGCTGTTCTCAGCAGCCAGAAAGAGCACAGTGAACAGATCTTGAAGCAGCAAGCACTGTCTACTGAAATTAGTAAAATGGTCTACCTCTTTCCAAATATAGTGCCAGTCTTATCAGCAAACTGTAGCTTAGTATTACAGCTCCAGTAAGAACCTGCAACATCTGAAAACTTGCTGATTTTGCAGTATGTGCCTGGAATTCTTCATGCCGTGAACATACCATGAGGTCCTTCCATGCTTGCTTATGCTGCCCCATGTTCAGGTTTTGATGCAGTTTTTGTAGCCAAGACCAAGAGTGGTTTCAAAAAAGAGGAGAAAGACTATCTGCCCTTAAAGGGGTTTTCCAGGAGTAGAATATTGATGACCTATACTCATGCATCAGTATCTGATTAGTGGGGTTCCGACTCCCGACACCCCACTGATCAACTGTTTAAAGAGACCATGGCACACCAGGGAGTGTTGCAGCCTCTTCCTAGGCCAGTCACTTCACGTTCATTGGTCACCAGTGATGGTCAGTTCGCAGTGTTCGCCAGCGAACACATGCGGGCTGCCATCTTTAGTAAGGTAGACTCACCCGTCCGACGATGCACAGGTAAGCCCTTACCTGTGCCTGTGTCGGGAGCCGGTCTGAAATCAAATGCAGTCACCGGGAGCAGGCAGTTCCGAGAACAGTCTGATGAAGGCCCCCGGCGGCTGTTCTCGGAACTGCCTGCTCCCGGTGACTGCATTTGATTTCAGACCGGCTCCCGACACAGGCACAGGTAAGGGCTTACCTGTGCATCGCCGGACGGGTGAGTCTACCTTACTAAAGATGGCAGCCCGCATGTGTTCGCTGGCGAACACTGCAAACTGACCATCACTGTTGGTCACGTGACCTAAGCGCAGCTCAGACCTATTCATGTCAATGGGACTGAGCTGCAATACCAAGCACAGCCGCTATGCAATGTAAGGCACTGTACTTGGTAAGCTGTGAAGAGACAGCAACGCTCACAGGTATGCCATAGCTTCTTCCAACAGCTGACTCAGGAAGCCATGTCAGGAGTTGGAGAAACACCAGTTTAATATTGATTACCTATCCCTACCCGGAAAACCTCTTTAACCACCTCGCTGTACGCAGATTCGCGTTCCGGAGGTGGCAGCGCTGCGCACAATCACGCATATACGCGTCATCTCGCGAGACGCGAGATTTCGCTCAAAGCCGGCCCGCGCATGCGCATCGCGGGCCGGCAAAATTAAAAGAACAAGTTCGTCACCAGCCTGCCAGCAACGATCATTGGCTGGCAGGCTGGCGATTTTCAAAAAATCCAATCACAAGTCATATAACAGATCATATTAGTAAATATGATCTGTTATATGGCTTGTCTGCTCCTGTGCTGGTCCTTTTCGTCGGTTGGATCCAGCACAGGAGCAGACTGAACTGTGAGTACACCAAACACTACACATTAGCCCCAGATCACCCCCCTGCACCCCAATTAACCCTTTGATCACCCCTTTGATCGCCCCTGTCAATCACTAGTGAAAGGAAAAAAAGTTACTTTTTTTTTCCACTGGTATTGACTGTTAGGTTTTAGGGATAGTTTAGGCCCCTTGGTTAGGTAGTTAGCGTCAGTTAGCGCCCACCCCACCGCACCGCAGTCACTTTTATTCGCTGATTAGCGTATCGCTAATCAGCATTTGTACTTTTATAGTATCTGTAAGTGATCAAAACTGATCACGGTCAGATCTATAATAGTATTAGTGTCACCTTAGCTCGCCCTCCACCCAAAACGCAGTGTTTGCCCGATCAGGCCTGATCGGTCGCCCACACGTGCGTTCACCCACGCCCGCCCCACCGCAGTGACAAAAAATATATATTTTTTTGATCACTGCACTTTCATTTTACACGCACTGCGGCGATAAAAAAATTAGTTTTGATATTTTTTATCAACCGCAGCGGCCTCCGGTACTTCGCTAGCCTCCCCTTTGTAAGACAGGTTTGCTTTTTTTCTTGGGTAGTCTCAGGGAATACCCCTAAATTTAGTAGTCCAAAATGTCAAACAGGGGGTATTCTTCTGAAGAGGCCTACAGGATTCTGACCCAGTCGGATGAGGAGTGAGAACCCTCATCTGACGAATCTAGCGGGTCAGAATATGAACCTGTGGAAAGCAGTGGCTCTCTGACCCAAAGTTCGGACGAGGAGGTTGAGGTCCCTGGCAGCACCAGGCGTACCCGGCCCCGTGTCGCTAGACCACAGGTTACGCAGGATCCGCTTCAAGAGCAGCAGAGTGGGGCTGTCGCTGCCGGATCACGTGGTGAGGCATACACCAGCAGCGCAGCCCTCCCTGGACCTAGTACCAGCACTGCCGTACAACATGGTGACGTGGCGAGCACCAGAAGGGCAGTTGAAGCTGTTACGGTGGCACGTGCAGTAGTTACCCCGTCGCAGCCACCGCACAGACAGGCCCGTAGAGCCCCTAGAATCCCTGAGGTGCTGGCAAACCCTGATTGGCAGTCACCAACTTCAGCCGCACCTGTAGTTCCCCCTTTCACCGCCCAGTCTGGAGTTCGGGTTGAGACGGCTCAAATCGGTTCGGCCCTGGGATTTTTTGAGCTGTTCTTGACTGCGGAGCTCTTGGACTTAGTCGTGGCAGAGACAAACCGGTATGCCACACAATTTATATCCGCCAACCCGGGAAGCTTTTATGCCCAGCCTTTCCGGTGGAAACCAGTCCAAGTTTCCGAACTTAAATTTTTTTTGGGCCTTCTCCTCAACATGGGTCTAACTAAAAAGCATGAATTGCGGTCATATTGGTCCACGCACCCGATTCATCACATGCCCATGTTCTCTGCTGCTATGTCCAGGGCACGATTTGAGGCCATTCTCCGTTTCCTGCATTTTAGCGACAACACCACCTCCCGTCCCAGAGGCCACCCAGCTTTTGACCGGCTCCACAAAATTCGGCCCCTCATAGACCATTTCAACCAGAAATTTGCAGATTTGTATACCCCCGAGCAAAACATCTGCGTAGACGAGTCCCTAATACATTTTACCGGGCGCCTTGGCTTCAAACAATACATCCCAAGCAAGCGTGCCCGGTATGGGGTCAAATTGTATAAGCTCTGTGAAAGGGCCACAGGCTATACCCACAAATTTCGGATCTATGAGGGAAAAGATCAGACCCTGGAGCCGGTCGGTTGCCCTGACTACCTGGGGAGCAGTGGGAAGACAGTCTGGGACTTGGTGTCACCCTTATTCGGCAAGGGGTACCATCTTTATGTGGACAATTTTTACACAAGTGAGGCCCTCTTTAGGCATTTGTTTCTAGAACGGATTTGCGCCTGTGGCACCGCGCGAACTAGTCGCGTGGGCTTCCCCCCAACGGCTTGTAACCACCCGTCTTGCAAGGGGGGAGAGGGCTGCCTTGTGTAACGAAGAACTGCTCGCGGTGAAATGGAGAGACAAGCGTGACGTTTACATGCTCTCCTCCATTCACGCAGACACGACAATCCAAATTGAGCGAGCAACCCGTGTCATTGAAAAGCCCCTCTGTGTCCACGACTATAATGCGCTCATGGGAGGGGTGGACTTCAATGACCAGATGTTGTCTCCGTATTTAGTTTCCCGCAGAACCAGACGCTGGTATAAGAAGGTGTCTGTATATTTAATTCAATTGGCGCTGTACAATAGTTTTGTTCTCTACAGTAAGGCTGGGAGAACACGATCCTTCCTCAAATTCCAGGAAGAGATCATCGAGAACCTCCTTTACCCAGGAGGTTCCGTGGCCCCATCCACCAGTGTAGTTAGCCGTCTACACGAGCGACATTTCCCCAGTGTCGTTCCTGGTACCTCAACCCAACCGTCACCCCGAAAAAGATGTCGTGTCTGTAGCAGGAGTGGAATAAGGCGTGACACCCGCTATTTCTGTCCTGACTGTCCTGACCACCCTGCCCTATGCTTTGGTGAGTGTTTCCGGAAGTACCACACACAGGTACACCTAGCATAGGGATTGCATCTCACAGGACAGGCACACAGGGCTATTAGGGCCCTTTTACTCACAGCTGCTGCAAACCTCTCCTTTCACCTGGGATAAAGTGCATAACGTACTTTGCCACATCTTTGGGCGATTTGCGCTTTGCACATTGTCCCATGGGGAAGGAGAGGTTTGTTCTATAAAGGTAAAAAAAACTAAACAAAAAAAAAATTACCGGTAAGTAAAAAAGTTAAAAAAAAGTTAATATGTTCTGTTCTAAAGTTAATAAAGTTATTGCGTTGCGGCCTGGTTTTTTCTTTTTTGTTTTGTTTTTTTTACCTTTCAGGTGGACCAACCGATCGACTAGCTGCAGCACTGATGTGCATTCGGACAGAAGCATTGCGCTGCTGTCAGATTACACGCAAGTCGGTGTATGCGGCGCTGCAAGACGAGATTTCTCCTCTGCAGTAAAAGATACGTTTGCCGAGGCATATGAGCTGAGGAGGTGGCGGTGTTCATATACTTTGGCAAACACTTTGTATATATAAAAAAAAAAATCCCGGCAATGATTTATTCATCCACATCGATTGATGTGAATGGAGAAATCTGGTTTGCCAGGGCATACGAGCTGAAGTGGGTATGGATGTTGGGCGGAGCTCCTATGTCCTGGCAGACGCCTTTCCCCTCCTTTTTCTTTTTTTGGCAGAGATTTTTTCATCCACATTGATCGATGCGAATGAAGAAATCTGTGCCGTTCATTTTTTTCTTTCAGCCCAGAGGCTGAACGGAAAAAAAAAATCTCATTACCTGTATGCTCAATATAAGGAGAATAGCAGAAACTCCTAATGCTGGGCATACATGTAATGATTGCGGAGACCCTCAAATGCCAGGGCAGTACAAACACCCCACAAATAACACCATTTTGGAAAGAAGACACCCCAAGGTATTCGCTGAGGGGCATATTGAGTCCATGAAAGATTGAAATTTTTGTCCCAAGTTAGCGGAAAGGGAGACTTTGTGAGAACAAAATAAAAAAAAAACAATTTCCGCTAACTTGTGCCAAAATTTTTTTTTTTCTATGAACTCGCCATGCCCCTCATTGAATACCTTGGGGTGTCTTCTTTCCAAAATGGGGTCACATGTGGGGTATTTATACTGCCCTGGCATTTTAGGGGCCCCAAAGCGTGAGAAGAAGTCTGGTATCCAAATGTCTAAAAATGCCCTCCTAAAAGGAATTTGGGCACCTTTGCCCACCTAGGCTGCAAAAAAGTGTCACACATGTGGTATCTCCATATTCAGGAGAAGTTGGGGAATATGTTTTGGGGTGTCATTTTACATATACCCATGCTGGGTGAGATAAATATCTTGGTCAAATGCCAACTTTGTATAAAAAAATGGGAAAAGTTGTCTTTTGCCAAGATATTTCTCTCACCCAGCATGGGTATATGTAAAATGACACCACAAAACACATTCCCCAACTTCTCCTGAATACGGCGATACCACATGTGTGACACTTTTTTGCAGCCTAGGTGGGCAAAGGGGCCCACATTCCAAAGAGCACCTTTCGGATTTCACAGGTCATTTACCTACTTACCACACATTAGGTCCCCTGGAAAATGCCAGGGCAGTATAACTACCCCACAAGTGACCCCATTTTGGAAAGAAGAGACCCCAAGGTATTCGCTGATGTGCATAGTGAGTTCATGGAAGTTTTTATTTTTTGTCACAAGTTAGTGGAATATGAGACTTTGTATGAAAAAAAAAAAAAAAAAAAATCATCATTTTCCACAAACTTGTGACAAAAAATAAAAAATTCTAGGAACTCGCCATGCCCCTCACGGAATACCTTGGGGTGTCTTCTTTCCAAAATGGGGTCACTTGTGGGGTAGTTATACTGCCCTGGCATTCTAGGGGCCCAAATGTGTGGTAAGGAGTTTGAAATCAAATTCTGTAAAAAATGACCAGTGAAATCCGAAAGGTGCTCTTTGGAATATGGGCCCCTTTGCCCACCTAGGCTGCAAAAAAGTGTCACACATCTGGTATCTCTGTATTCAGGAGAAGTTGAGGAATGTGTTTTGGGGTGTCTTTTTACATATACCCATGCTGGGTGAGATAAATATCTTGGTCAAATGCCAACTTTGTATAAAAAAATGGGAAAAGTTGTCTTTTGCCAAGATATTTCTCTCACCCAGCATGGGTATATGTAAAATGACACCCCAAAACACATTCCCCAACTTCTCCGGAGTACGGAGATACCAGATGTGTGACACTTTTTTGCAGCCTAGGTGGGCAAAGGGGCCCATATTACAAAGAGCACCTTTCGGATTTCACTGGTCAGTTTTTACAGAATTTGATTTCAAACTCCTTACCACACATTTGGGCCCCTAGAATGCCAGGGCAGTATAACTACCCCACAAGTGACCCCATTTTGGAAAGAAGAGACCCAAAGGTATTTCGTGATGGGCATAGTGAGTTCATAGAACTTTTTATTTTTTGTCACAAGTTAGTGAAATATGAGACTTTGTAAGAAAAAAAAAAATAAAAAATCATCATTTTCCGCTAACTTGTGACAAAAAATAAAAAGTTCTATGAACTCACTATGCCCATCAGCGAATACCTTAGGGTGTCTACTTTCCGAAATGGGGTCATTTGTGGGGTGTTTGTACTGTCTGGGCATTGTAGAACCTCAGGAAACATGACAGGTGCTCAGAAAGTCAGAGCTGCTGCAAAAAGCGGAAATTCACATTTTTGTACCATAGTTTGTAAACGCTATAACTTTTACCCAAACCATTTTTTTTTTTTACCCAAACATTTTTTTTTTATCAAAGACATGTAGAACAATAAATTTAGAGCAAAATTTATATATGGATCTCGTTTTTTTTGCAAAATTTTACAACTGAAAGTGAAAAGTCATTTTTTTGCAAAAAAATCGTTAAATTTCGATTAATAACAAAAAAGTAAAAATGTCAGCAGCAATGAAATACCACCAAATGAAAGCTCTATTAGTGAGAAGAAAAGGAGGTAAAATTCATTTGGGTGGTAAGTTGCATGACCGAGAAATAAACGGTGAAAGTAGTGTAGGTCAGAAGTGTAAAAAGTGGCCTGGTCTTTCAGGGTGTTTAAGCACTGGGGGCTGAGGTGGTTAATATTTTCTGTCCTTTTATGCTCTACTCCTGATTTTGGCTTTAAAAACGGCACTGTAAAACCTGAACATATAGCAGCGCTCTAAGGGTACAACCGCATGGCCAGGTTTCCTGATGCCGCTTTGGAAGTCAAAAGCAGGATGTATTTGTCTTTTACACTTTCTCTCCTTTTTTCATCCACTCCTGATATCAGCTTTCAAAACTGCATCAGGAAATCTGACCGTGTGGACAGAACGTAACTCTCAACAAACCTTAGACCACTGAAGATCTGTTGCTAGTGAAGTGCATCTAAGTTGTTCATTTATTTTTTCCCTCCAATAAGTCTCTATAGAAGCAATTATGAAGTTACTATACAATTATCTTGGCATCTTGATCATGTCTAATCCTTTCTCAAACCGTCCATGTCACTAAGCGACCTCTGTTACATACACATTCTTTATAGTAATTATAGTAATAGGCTTAATGATTCATGTCCCTTTTTCATCCATGACCACACTTGTCTACTCTCCTGGCATGTCTGAGAAAATCACAAAGAGGTGACCCTCCTGGAGTAGTATGCTATTTTCCTAGATTACTCCAAATTCATCGGTGGTTCTGTGGTGACGGCAAGGATCGGCAGTTGTCCCTGGGGCCTGCACACTATAGTCTGAGTATTCGGGCAGGTAGATATCAGGGCAAATATCAGGGCAAATGCCAGTAAATGTATCAACAATAGCATCATGGCTGCTCCAAGGGAAAGGGACCCTCTGGAAGTTAGGCACTGGGGCAATTTTAGGGTATATTCACAAGTGGCAGATGTGTTGCACAAATTTCTGTATATTTTAAGCAGCAAGGCATAAGCCTGAAATAATTTATTAAAAGTAGTCTAGTATGTTTTAGACCAAATTAAAATATTACAGTTGCCCGGAAAGTGTGGACAGATATGGAAAAATAAGCTTGGATTTTAGGAGACAATATAGAAATTTTAATCCAGAAAATGCCCTCTTGTAGATTTTTTTGAAAATGTTTTTCAGAGGTTTAAAATTCTCAGTATGTGCTATCGATGTGTGATCTGTGAGGGTATGATAGGCAGGAACCTGTCATTTTACATATACACCACCACTGTTATCCAGGCACATTTGCCCACATTTACTAATGTGTGTGCCCCTAAATTTTGGCAGAAATTGTTCTAAAAAGTGACCTACTATCTGCTGTTTTAAGCCTTCAACCTTTTAAGGACTCCTTAGACATGTCCCCTGTATGAATTTAGCACTGATCCACAACTGCTCCTCCCAAATCTATGGGACTGCCAGAGATTGGCAAGTACAGCGCTTCCCTATATCCAGGAGGCCCATAGACCTTGAATAAAGGAGTGGTGGGAATACTTGACCAGCGCTCCATCCAAAAGGTCAACACTTGGTCAATGGAGGTCCTCAGCAATCAGACCTCCACTGATCCAACAGTTATTCCCTATCCAGTGGATAGTGGATAACATCTTATAACCAAAATACCCCTTTAAGAACCCTTAGGGGGGAATCAACACTGGAGAAGTAAGTTTGGGACACTAGTTCAACCATGAAGTCTTTTTTCTTTCTCATTCTATTCCAGCTGTGAACTGGAAGAAAAGACTTCATGGCTGAACTACTGTCCCAAACTTACTTCTCCAGTGTTGGAAAAAAGAAATTTCAGACAGCTGAGCATTGAGGATCATCAGTTGCTGTAGTAAAGGGAGGGTCGGTCGGCAGCCATCTCATCAAAGTAGGCCCATCTCGACATAGGTGGTGGCCCCACAGAGTTAAGTGTGGAGATTTGGGAGAAGCATTTGTAAATGGAGCAGTGATTGACTACATCAGAAAAAAGATCTTATAGGTTTATGTGTCTTTGATCCTGTGAAGACTTGCTCAGAACAACCAGTAGCAGCACGTTTTTTTCTTTTGGACAATACAAACGTTATAGGCCTGCAAATGTCAATCTAAGGGGCACTGTTGGGAAAAAAAAAGGAGAAAATTCCGACTCATGCAAGTGACGAATCCCAATATAATGAATGGGATCGGTCAGGCACTGGCGGTGTCCGGCATATGCTGGATGTGGTTTTCTGTTCCTATGCCAGAGGAGAAAACTGGACTTTCCCCACGTATGTGAGACTTATCTTAGGGACACGGGCACATAATAGACTGTCCAGTAACTTTCATAACAGGTGAATGTTGCCAAAGATATTTATACATGTTAGAGAACACAATCTTCAATATGGCAGCTCTTACTGTATGTAATAAATATTGCTTTGGTGAGAAATTGTGATTTACACAACATACTTTCTTTCCATACACATAAAAAGACATGCAGTATGTCCAGGAGGTGGCACTAGTGTTACAGAAAACTCGTTGATGGCAACGTCTTCAGAAAACTTCCAGCATCTTTAAATGGTCGGTCGGGAAAGGTACATTTCATTTTTTCATCTCCAAACATGACATTTGTTTATAATAATAACCGCTTCTTGATGCTGTAAATGTTGGTCTTAGCTGTAATTTCTAGCAGGGTGTGAGGTTCATGCTTGATATATAGAAGACCACTGCTTTTAGTGATTGCACATTTTGTATTGAGAATTGTGTTCAGGATAGAATATTTTCTATAACCGGATTGGCAGTTTGAGAGATGTTGGAGAATTGCTTCTAGTCTGGTACACCAAGCAGCATGCCTAGCTAATATCGGTGTGCCAGAATAAATGTATTACGGTGTAGACACCCCACTGTATTCAGCACCATATTCTACCCTAGAAGTAATATTTCTAGTGGAGAATACCTCCTCAGTATAGGATGGGGTGCTATGTGCCATGATTTTTTTTTTCTCATGGGGCTCCAAAGACACTCAGTGAAATATTTCAGATCCATAGC
Source organism: Bufo bufo (assembly GCF_905171765.1). Taxonomy (NCBI): domain Eukaryota; kingdom Metazoa; phylum Chordata; class Amphibia; order Anura; family Bufonidae; genus Bufo; species Bufo bufo. The sequence continues at coordinate 111,682,335 of NC_053389.1, forward strand.
ATGTTATGGGTGCTTTTTCAGGATCTAGGTGGTGTGAATGAAGAACACAGCCAAGTTTATGAGGCCTAAGTGAATGGGCAAGTGGTACGGTTGTGGTGGATATCCCACGTTTAACAGACCACATGACATCACAACATTCCATGCCCTCACCATGCCATGACATCTCAACATTTCATGCCACTCCATAACATTGCAATATTTCATGCCGCACGATTCCATGACATCACAACATTTCATGCCTCACCATTCTATAACATCACAACATTTCATGACATCACAATTCTATTCTTGTATATACAGGTGAAACTCGAAAAATTTGAATATCGTGCAAAGTTAATTTATTTCAGTAATGCAACTTAAAAGGTGAAACTAACATATGAGATAGACTCATTACATGCAAAGCGAGATATTTCAAGCCTTTATTTGGTATAATTTGGATGATTATGGCTTACAGCTTATGAAACCCCAAAGTCACAATCTCAGGTACCCTTTGCTCAGGGGGTATGGATTAATTAGCTGACACTTTGAGCCTAGAATATTGAACCTTTTCACAAAATTCTAATTTTAAGCTGCATTAATGCAATTCCTTTTAAGTTGCATTACTGAAATAAATGGACTTTTGCACGATATTCAAATTTTTCGAGTTTCACCTATAAATACCATATTCTAACCATCAGAGGAGCTCCTTTCTACATAAAGAGGATAGTAGAACCCGAAGAGGGTAATCTACATAGTCCAAAACAGAGAGTCACCAGGTAAATTTTAAAGCTACACAACGATCATCTACTGTACAGATCACATATGTCTATGCTGGAAAAATTCCAGGATCTTTACTTCCTCTAGCATCAACCTGACAGCAGGTCAGCTTTGTCAACTTACACATTTCCATAGGCATTTTTGAACTGTGTCAGTAGACCGGTCAGACCTCCTGGTACTCTCTGCTCTATAATACTTAGAGATAGATTACACAAGTTGACTGCTATAATTACATTGAGAAATACGGTGTTCAGAGTGAGTAGGATACCAGGACTCACCAAAATGAATGGAGCGGCAGGTTGAACATGTGCACTTTCACTCCATTCATCTCTATGTAAGTTCTGGAGATAGCTAAGTACAGTGTATTATGGTGTGGTGACTTCAGACATGTCAATGCTGTGTGCATGGCTCTTGTAGACCTTCCATTATAGGCTGCGTTCCACAGCAGATTCTTCCCTAGAAGTGGTATTTCTAGTGGATTAGAGATCTATGGCATGTTATACATACCTCCTAACTGTCCCAGATCTTTTTCTGTTTTTCAGAATCTAGGCAATATGAATGATAAACACAACCAAGTGCATGAGGCCTAAGAATACGGGCAAATGGTACAGTTGCAGTGTAGCAGGCTGCGCCTACTGATTTTTCATGCAGTATTTGACTGACATGATTAGGCGTGGCGTGGCATGTGCGATGGCCACACTGCATCTGTTCCAATTGCCCACATCTAAAGCTAGCCATGCTGTTCCAGTGTAAAGTAAGTACCAGGTTATACCATGTTTGACAGACCAAATGAGATCACAACATTTCATGACCTTCCAAGATTTCATGACATCACAACATTTCATGGAGATATAGGGAAAAACACAACGGCACTCATATATTAGACTTAATATATGATAGATATAAGGAACACCTAAACCAGTGATGGCTAACCTCCGATACTCTAGCTGTGGTGAAACTACGACTCCCAGCATGCTCCATTCATTTCTGTGGAGTTCTGAGAACACAGCTGGAGTGCCAGAGGTTAGCTGTCATGGACCTATATGCTCACCAGAGGGCAGGGGCATACAAAGAAATAACTTGACCCCATAGCAAGAATCTAAAACGGGGCCCCATGCCCCATTCAAAGCCCCTCCCTCTACCCATTCCTGACCAGTATATACAGCAGTGTACTGATATGTGAGATATGAGGTATAAACTACATCTCCTATCACATATCAGTACACTGCTGTATATACTATATATCTGTACACACTGCATCTATTATAACTTATGCCTCACATATCAGTACTCTGCTGGGTATACTACATACCTGTGTCTACTGCATCTATTGGCATCTTGGCACCAAAGATGATACAAATTAAAGTGGGCCCACCATGCATGTGGAACCTACACTCCCTGAATTGTATGGTAGCCGTCATGGCACATAACAGGTAGAATTTAGTGTTAGGTTCCCGTCTTACAGAGATCGCCTTGACGTGTGGCAGACGGGCTCAAATAATTTTGTACAAAATGTATTTGCCAAGCATCTCTAATTTATAAGCATAGCATTAGCAATTATTTGGTTTGCAGAGAGCTGTTGCATTGTATGTTTTGTTCTATGTTGTGTTTTCAGCCATAGCAACGTGCATCTGCGCATTGGGATGTGCTGACTGATCCCCTTTTTTTCTTTGCAGTTTATACTGGAGGTGTGGCTGACACCTCAGTCATGCACTCCTGACCAGCCTGTCTGCCCCATAGGCTGATTTTAATTAGTGTGAGTATAAAGCTATAGCCTGCTCTCCCTCACTCACTGGAAGCCATTTGGCACCAGGAGAGGTATAGGGTGGACTCTCATTGCATTTGTTGGTGGCCATTTGACACCAGGAGAGGTGTGAAGTGGGCTCGGCATGCATGCTGGTACCTGCATTCCCTGGATATAATGGAGGCCATTTTGGCACCAAAGATGATAAAAATTAAAGTGGGCCCAGCATGCATATGGAACCTACACTCTCTGAATTGTATGGTAGCCGTCATGGCACATAACAGGTAGAATTTAGTGTTAGGTTCCCGTCTTACAGAGATCGCCTTGACGTGTGGCAGACGGGCTCAAATAATTTTGTACAAAATGTATTTGCCAAGCATCTCTAATTTATAAGCATAGCATTAGCAATTATAATGCATTTTTGTACTTTATTTGGTTTGCAGAGAGCTCTTGCAATGTATGTTTTGTTCTATGTTGTGTCTACTGCATCTATTATACTGTATAATAGATGCAGTGTGTGTGTGTGTGTGTGTGTATGTGTATATATATATATATATATATATATATATACACACTCACCTAAAGAATTATTAGGAACACCTGTTCTATTTCTCATTAATGCAATTATCTAGTCAACCAATCACATGGCAGTTGCTTCAATGCATTTAGGGGGGTGCTCCTGGTCAAGACAATCTCCTGAACTCCAAACTGAATGTCAGAATGGGAAAGAAAGGTGATTTAAGCAATTTTGAGCGTGGCATGGTTGTTGGTGCCAGACGGGCCGGTCTGAGTATTTCACAATCTGCTCAGTTACTGGGATTTTCACGCACAACCATTTCTAGGGTTTACAAAGAATGGTGTGAAAAGGGAAAAACATCCAGTATGCGGCAGTCCTGTGGGCAAAAATGCCTTGTGGATGCTAGAGGTCAGAGGAGAATGGGCCGACTGATTCAAGCTGATAGAAGAGCAACGTTGACTGAAATAACCACTCGTTACAACCGAGGTATGCAGCAAAGCATTTGTGAAGCCACAACACGCACAACCTTGAGGCGAATGGGCTACAACAGCAGAAGACCCCACCGGGTACCACTCATCTCCACTACAAATAGGAAAAAGAGGCTACAATTTGCACGAGCTCACCAAAATTGGACTGTTGAAGACTGGAAAAATGTTGCCTGGTCTGATGAGTCTCAATTTCTGTTGAGACATTCAAATGGTAGAGTCCGAATTTGGCGTAAACAGAATGAGAACATGTATCCATCCTCTGATGGCTACTTCCAGCAGGATAATGCACCATGTCACAAAGCTCGAATCATTTAAAATTGGTTTCTTGAACATGACAATGAGTTCACTGTACTAAAATGGCCCCCACAGTCACCAGATCTCAACCCAATAGAGCATCTTTGGGATGTGGTGGAACGGGAGCTTCATGCCCTGGATGTGCATCCCTCAAATCTCCAACTGCAAGATGCTATCCTATCAATATGGGCCAACATTTCTAAAGAATGCTATCAGCACCTTGGCAGTTCTGAAGGCAAAAGGGTGTCCAACACCGTATTAGTATGGTGTTCCTAATAATTCTTTAGGTGAGTGTGTGTGTATATATATATATATATATATATATATATATATCTGTAGTTACATGATTGATCCACTGCACCTCCATTCAATCCCATTCTCAGTGGTATGGGGAGAAGTGATAGATGGATTAAGGACCCTCATTCTAGTGATCGATGGGATTCCCTCTGGCCCCCGGAAACGATACATTTATGACCTATTCTATGTATAGATGAGGGAGGAACTCAGACAGACCTTCGTTATAGTGGTTGGTTGTGGCTTCCAGCACAATACAGTTTTTACCTATACTGTGGATAGGTGATAAATGTTTAAAGGGGTTGTCGCTATAAGTATAAGCAAGATATTGCTGCATTTGTGGGAGGGGAGGCTGATTACAAGGCTATTCATACGTACCTGTGGGCCCAGGCTGGCTGATTACTAGGCTATTTATAGGCACCTGTGGGCCCAGGCTGACGCCGATTCAGCTGATTTCACTACCTCTGTGTCAGCTCTAGGATACAGCAGCATGGTGTGGAGGCTCCTTACGGCTGGGCGACGGCAGAATGTCTCAGGAGGGCGCTGGTATTCATGGTAGGATCGGAGTTGTTTGCACGGGACCCACGCTGCGGTCCGCGACATGTAGCGCTCTGGGATGAAGCAGAGTTTGGGCGCTAATGGTCGAACCATGGTTGTTTGTCTGGCCGTTCAGAGGCCTGGTGGGGCCATTGCATACAGTTAATGGGGTAGCATGTGCTTAGCGTAAGCATGGTTGTATGTTTTCTGATACCTGGTTTACATGCGGTACACGTGTCTGCAGTTGGCTCAAGCTATGCATGCTGTGTTTAAGTGATGGTAAGTGAGGAGTGCGGCGTACCTGGAGATCCTGGGGTCGGCAAGGGTAAGAAGCTGCTTCTCCGCAGCATGCAGTATTAGAGTCCGGCCGGCGGGGGGGGGGGCGGCCCCCTAGGTGAGGGGGGCACCCCCGCACCGGAGCACAATGCCAGGGAGCTGTGCGGCTCCCCACGCGCATGGGTGCCCAGCCCTAGGTGAGGGGGGCACCCCCGCACTGGTACACTCTGCCAGGGAGCTGTGCGTCTCCCCATGCGGCACACGATTCAAACTGGCGGGGGGCAGGGCCCTTGGCAAAGGAAGGGCTCCCCCCGCCCCGGTGCACATTGCCAGGGAGCTGCGCTGCTTCCCACGCGGTACGAGTGTCCAGCCGGCAGTGGGTCGGCCCCTGGCTGAAGGGGGGCTCCCCCGCTCTGGTGCACTCTGCCATCGAGCTGTGCGGCTCCCCACGTGGCACACGATTCAAACCGACGGGGCCCATGGTAAAGGAAGGGCTCCCCCTGCCCTGGTGCACATTGCCAGGGAGCTGCGCTGCTCCCCACGCGGTACGAGTGTTCAGCCGGCGGTGGGTCGGCCCCTGGCTGAAGGGGGGCTCCCCCGCACTGGTGCACTCTGCCAGGGAGCTGTGCGGCTCCCCATGCGGCACACGATTCAAACCGGCGGGGGGTGGGGCCCATGGTGATGGAAGGGCTCCCCCTGCCCCGATGCACATTGCCAGGGAGCTGCGCTGCTCCCCACACGGTACGAGTGTCCAGCCGGCGGTGGGTCGGCCCCTGGCTGAAGGGGGGCTCCCCCGCACTGGTGCACTCTGCCAGGGAGCTGTGCGGCTCCCCACGCGGCACACGATTCAAACCGGCGGGGGGCGGGGCCCATGGTAAAGGAAGGGCTGCCCCGGTGCACATTGCCAGGGAGCTGCGCTGCTCCCCACGCGGTACGGGTGTCCAGCCGGCGGTGGGTCAGCCCCTGGCTGAGGGGGGGCTCCACCTTACTGGTGCACTCTGCCAGGGAGCAGCTTGAGCTCCCCACGCGGCTATGTGTAAAGGTACAGGGGACACCGTGTCCCCGCTCCTCATCTTCATTAAAGTCTGGCACGGGCCGCCGTGCCGTTAGTTAGGCAGGGATCAGGGGTGGGAGTACTAGGCTCGGTCAGGAGGAGCAGATCATAGGCGGTGGCTTCCTTCTGCCGGCCGTACATAAGGTTTCCAAGGGGGTTATTTAGGCACAGGGTGTTAGTTAGTCCATGCAGGGGATCTGCTTTATACCATGCTCATACTCAGAGCTGTGCCCATACCATGTTTTTAGGCACCACTCGCATCCAGAGCTGCATTCACCCACTTGTTCTTACATTATGTGTTATACTCTGCTTCCACTTAAAGCTGCATTTCTTTTCATTGCTACATTATGGTTACTCAGTATTCTTACCAGGGCAACCAGCACACCGCTCTGATACTGCTCTACCTATAAACATAGCTGCTTTCTTTTCAGGCTTACGTTTCTTTCTGTATATATGCACAACTGCATGTGGGTTCGAGCACCTCCTGCTAATGCCAACCTGTCTTCTTAGTTTGTATATATAGATTCCTGGAGGTGTATAAACTCCAATTTAAATGTGCCTGTTTTCCATCTACAGGCCACATTTAGGTGCACCTGTGAGGCCTGGGACATATCAGCCAGTCTTGAGTGGGACTCGCAGACTCCTCCCTCCTCCCATTGCAAGCATGGCTACATGCTGGAGGTAACTGGTGAGCTGTTTGTGAGTCGGCCTTATGCTCCTGTAATTTGCCCACTGGCTCCTGGTATCGCCCATACGGCTCAGGTAGGAGAGTGTTAGGTCCCCGGGCTACTTGAGAAACCTTGGCGTGGTGCCCGGGCTTAGACATGTTCTACACCGTAGAACATGTTGACTAATCTCTCAATTTTAAAATCAGTTTGAGGGTTTAGTGAGACTACAGAGTGCACCTGTGTTTGTTATTGTTTTGTTATATTGTTATATTAAGTATGACATCCGCACTTGTTACCTTGTGTAGGATGTCTATTGTGGTACTTGTGGTTCGCCGCGGGCATCCTCCACCGTATGCATTTTGCTGGGGATTGCCATTAGCAACGGGCCACAAGTGCAGGATTTGCTCCCCTGTATATATGCACAACTGCATGTGGGTTCGAGCACCTCCTGCTAATGCCAACCTGTCTTCTTAGTTTGTATATATAGATTCCTGGAGGTGTATAAACTCCAATTTAAATGTGCCTGTTTTCCATCTACAGGCCACATTTAGGTGCACCTGTGAGGCCTGGGACATATCAGCCAGTCTTGAGTGGGACTCGCAGACTCCTCCCTCCTCCCATTGCAAGCATGGCTACATGCTGGAGGTAACTGGTGAGCTGTTTGTGAGTCGGCCTTATGCTCCTGTAATTTGCCCACTGGCTCCTGGTATCGCCCATACGGCTCAGGTAGGAGAGTGTTAGGTCCCCGGGCTACTTGAGAAACCTTGGCGTGGTGCCCGGGCTACACCGTAGAACATGTTGACTAATCTCTCAATTTTAAAATCAGTTTGAGGGTTTAGTGAGACTACAGAGTGCACCTGTGTTTGTTATTGTTTTGTTACGTTTCTTTCCTCAGTGGTTTGTTACATTTCATAGGTCTACCTTTTCTGTTCACTTCGAAAAGAAGAAGGAAAGAAAAATATATAAATAAATAGATTTTTGTGGTGTTCTTTAGTCCTGCTATGCATTCACTTAGACTGGTCTCCTTTACTTCTGGTTCGCATTCACTCAGATTGGTCCCCTGCCCCAGTTAACCAAATAGCTCCCTAGCGGTCAGTGGGCCGATAGGAGTAAGTTCCTACTATGTTTTCACAGTTGTTCATTCGTTTGTCACGACAAGGGTCTTCTCTTAGCGAACTGCAATGCCTCTGGCTCTTGTTTTTCTCCCATCTATTTCAATTTCGCGGTTGGTTTAATGTTTCGTTTATGCACGTGGTTCAGATCACTAATGTCTATGCATTTTCCTTTAGGTCTGGCTCACGTTGTAATTACTTATCGTCACTGTAAGGTCATTCAGTTCAGTCTCTTGGCTTCGGGGGGCCTCATGGCTTCGGGGGCCCGATGACCATTCTTCATGTTCGTTAGGTATACAATATGGTTTATATTTAAAAAAAAATAATTATATATTTTTTTAAAATAATAATAATAATCCGTGATACAGACCAGCGGCTCAAGCTATAGACCGAATGGAAGAGGGTGCTCACCTCTCGGTCCACCCAGACCGCACGGTAGACAAAAAATGGTAATAGAAATATGAGGGGCACTCCGTATAAGGGAACAGGAGACGGTAGTTAAGGATTAGAATTTAATTAATTTAATTGAAAATAACTAAGGGTAAGGGTAGTGGCTTCTTCTTCAAATTGTCTCTGGTCAGTACAATTACGCTTCAGTCGCCTAAATTGGCTGACTGGTATATTCAATAGCCACTTTGGTAGGTGGCAGCTGGAAAAGCGAATAAAGCTATTTCTAGCTACCTCCTTCACAAAGGTACTACATTTAATCGTCGTTCCCTCTATCACTACTCTAATGTCTAGAAACTCAATTTCTTTGTGAAGGAGGTAGCTAGAAATAGCTTTATTCGCTTTTCCAGCTGCCACCTACCCAAGTGGCTATTGAATATACCAGTCAGCCAATTTAGGCGACTGAAGCGTAATTGTACTGACCAGAGACAATTTGAAGAAGAAGCCACTACCCTTAGTCAGCAGTTTCTGGATAGAGAATACCCAGACCAGACAATTAAGAAAGCCTTAGAAAAAGTAAGGAATATGAATAGGCAGAACTTTTTTGTCCCGAAATGTACATCCCCAACAGATGAGATATTAAGGATGATCCTACCCTATCATTCACAATATCGACAGGTAGAAAAAATCATCAGGAAACACTGGTATCTTCTCTTGGATGACAAGATTATAGGGACATCCCTTACTAGAGATCCAAGAATTACCTACACAAGAGCCACTACATTGGCAGCAAAGGTAGCACCCACATTGAAAAATAGTAAGAAAGGTCCAATTGAAGGCCACAATTGGTTAACAATTGGTGGCTTCCATAGTCCTTCAGGTTCGACATTAATGAATGTCTGACCTGTGATTCGACAGATGTCATCTACCTGTTACAGTGTGGTTGCCGTAAACAATACATAGGGAGGACTAAGAGGACATTAAAGAAGAGAGTGGCAGAACACCTGGCCAATATTAAAAAGGGTTATATATTACACTCCCTCTCGAAACAGTTCAATGATATACATAATTGCGATCCCTCGTCCTTGACATTTTTTGCATTAGAGAGAGTCAAGAAACCATGGAGAGGTGGTAACCATGTGGCCGCTATGTCCAGGCAGGAATCCCGCCGTATTTTTGAATTTGAATCCCTGATCCCCAGGGGCTTGAATGCCGAATGGGAATTGTTCGGATTCCTCTGAGGGATGGGGGGTAAGCCGGGTTGTGATGTAGATTCAGAGTTTGGCTGTTTTTCAGCACTCTGTTCCTTCCTCCCTGCCCTGCTCCCCTCCCCTTTTTCGACTCGTATAGGCCTTCTGTAAGAATTAGATAGATATTTTCACTTCCCTTTGAATATAATTTCTCCAGATTCTAATTTGATGAAACTTACTACCCTGTATGCTTTTTTAAACCTCCCAAAAGGTGGATTTTATTATTTTTATCGTTTTTTGAATAAAACGCATCAAAGACGCATCGAAAACGCACCTGACCGCATGTGCATTTTCTGTGCGGTTTCTTTCCATTTGGCATGATTATTACATCGGTATTGTTATTTATATGTTTTATCATTTTATGAAGATATTTATGTATGATTAAATATTTTATGGTGGTTAGATTTGGGATACCACTCTATATACCCTCTGGATTTCCCAAACAGATGATTTCTTGTGTGATTAGGCGCATGAAGGCACATTAAAGACGCAAGGGTCGTCATATGCGTCTTTTCATGCGTTTATATCATTTTTATTATTTTGACATTCATATTGCCATGTCTATATGCATTTTAATATGTCTATATTATTTATGATGTTAGTTTTGCAGGATTAGATGTTTTATATGGTTCGGGATACCGAATATAATTGGTTTCCATACCGGGTTTTCTTGATGTCCCAATTAGAGCAGTCCCACCCATGGCTGGCTTTCTGGGAGGATATAAAATGCTGTTTAGAGCTCACTGTCTTTACCACTGAGGAAGGGGTGTATACCCTGAAACGCGTTTGGGCAAGTTGGGACAGTGAGCCTTTTTCCCCCAAGCAACTACAAGTGACCGAGAAGAAACTACATCGGTCGGGGTGATCTGCATAGCCAGTCTCGCATTGAGGTGGTGCTTTCAAGTTCAACTGAGTACGTTACCACAGCTCCAGCTGATGAGTCACGTGAGATGTCACGTTCAGACTCTATACCACGTGGGACGCCGCGTTCGAGCTGTGATCGGCTGTTTCTTTGATTCACCACAGTGAGCCTAGTGAAGGCATAGGGTAAGAGACGTTTGTTACTATTTTGCTACAACATCCGAAGAGAGATTCCTCTCAGGACTTGACACAATTGTCTATCCTCCTATCTTGGAGGTTTGAAGTTGGACAGTGTTTGATATCTATACCCTCCGTTTGACGCCGTCAAACCATGCGCTTTTGGAGCCTTAGGCTACTTTCACACAAGCGTTCGGGGCTCCGCTTGTGAGTTCCGTTTGAAGGCTCTCACAAGCGGCCCCGAACGGATCCGTCCAGCCCTAATGCATTCTGAGTGGATGCGGATCCGCTCAGAATGCATCAGTCTGGCACCGTTTGTCCTCCGCTCCGCTCAGCAGGCGGACACCTGAACGCTGCTTGCAGCGTTCGGGTGTCCGCCTGGCCGTGCGGAGGCAAACGGATCCGTCCAGACTTACAATGTAAGTCAATGGGGACGGATCCGTTTGAAGTTGACACAGTATGGCTCAATTTTCAAACGGATCCGTCCCCCATTGACTTTCAATGTAAAGTCAAAACGGATCCGTTTGCATTATCATGAACAAAAAAAAAAAAAAAAAATTTCTTTTTTTTTGTTCATGGTAATGCAAACGGATCCGTTCTGAACGGATCTAAGCGTTTGCATTATAGGTGCGGATCCATCTGTGCAGATACCAGACGGATCCGCACCTAACGCAGGTGCGAAAGTAGCCTTATCTAGGTGTATCAAGACCTGCTGGGACTGATTTTCATTGCGGGGAGTGTCTTATGAACCCTTGAACTTTTATTACCATCAGGTTTTTCTAGGGCCCTGCTCTCATTCACCTATTTTACTGTTATTTGATATGATGTTTTTATGTATGACTATCTGATGCGATGGGTGTTATTTTCAATTAAATTCTAATCCTTAACTACTGTCTCCTGTTCCCTTATACGGAGTGCCCCTCATATTTCTATTACCAATAATAATAATCCGCCATTAGAGTCAAAAAACAAAAACAAAAACAACAGTCTCTCACGTAGGACTCCGCCATTAGTCTCTCAAGTAGGACTCCGCCATTAGTCTCTCACGTAGGACTCCGCCATTAGTCTCTCACGTAGGACTCCGCCATTAGTCTCTCACGTAGGACTCCGCCATTAGTCTCTCACGTAGGACTCCGCCATTAGTCTCTCACGTAGGACTCCGCCATTAGTCTCTCACGTAGGACTCCGCCATTAGTCTCTAACGTAGGACTCCGCCATTAAGGTCCCTCACGCATGACTCCGCCGTTAGGGTCCCTCACGCATGGCTTCTCCGTTTTTAGTTTTACACATATGACTCCGCCATTAGAGTCTCTCACGCATGGCTTCTCAGTTTTAGGTTTACACATATGACTCCGCCATTAGTCTCTCGCGCACGGCTCTGCCATTAGAGTCTCTCACGCATGGCTTCTCCGTTTTAGGTTTACACATATGACTCCGCCATTAGTGTCACGTATAACTCTGTCATTAGGGTCTCTCACGCATGGCTTCTCAGTTTTAGTTTCACACATATGACTCCGCCATTAGAGTCTCTCACGCATGGCTCCTCCGTTTTAGTTTTACACATATGACTCCACCATTAGTCTCATGCATGGACACATATGTCTCAGTCATTAGAGTCCCTCACGTATGGCTCAGCCATTAGAGTCTCCTGTGCATGGCTTCTCTGTTTAAATTTTACACACATAAACTCCGCCATTCGAGGCCGGCTGCGTGGTCCCCCCACAAGTAGGTTCCATGTCTTTTTCTGCCTCACTCACATTATTGTTTTCTCTAACTTTTAAATTTTCTAGATTGTTGGGTCTAAAAGGATAATCTTTGTTTTCTTTATAAGCCGTCATCCCGAGCCTGTCTTTGCGGACATCACCTTCTCCCAGGCATGCTTACTTCATCTACAAACTCGGGCTGGGTATCGGTCTGTCTTCCAGTAGGAAGTATGGTGTGTACGTTCGGTCCTTATTACAGGCAACATTAGCTCATTAATCGAAAGAAGCATGTATTCCTGTTTATGGTTCCCCAGGCCTGGTGAGTTTACATATTTCACTTAATCTACTACTAGAGTAAGACGGCAGACGCCATGTTCTAACTTTTGGGTCCTTTATAAAAAATAAAATAAAAAGTGTGGCCTGGGGAATAAGTAGAGGTGAAGTATTTTGCCACCAGGAACAGGTGGTGTCCTATCAGGGCCCTTGGCGAATGGTTGGAGTTCATTTAGGCCCTTCCAACAGATTCACCATTGTTTGTTTGTCTGCAGCTCTCAGGATTCAGACCTTCTCGTTATATGGTCATATGTTAGTCAACATAGGAGTAAATCATTTCTGGTTACCGACCACTCTTTCAATCGCATCAGCATTAACCATCTCCATGAACGATGTGGCGGTGCACAAGACAAAGAGGTAAGGTAGATGGAAGTCACTGTGGTATATACGGTATATTCCGCACCTTCATCATGAAAGGTCTTTTCGTTCAAAAGTGGGTGTCGTAACGGTATGTATATATTTACTCTAAACTAAGGTCTGCTCTTTTTGGCCACTTTAGACTGCCCTACCACGGCAGTCATGGCATAACTCTACTGCTTGTTGTAGATGGGGTTAGATAGGTTAGGTTCACCTTTCGGATAGCCGATCCGACCACAAATATAAGCAAGATATTGCTGCATTTGTGAGAGGGGAGGCTGATTACAAGGCTTTTCATACATACCTGTGGGCCCAGGCTGGCTGATTACTAGGCTATTTATAGGCACCTGTGGGCACCTCTGGGCCCAGGCTGACGCCGATTCAGCTGATTTCACCCACCCACCCACACCTTCTTACAGTCACTTCACATTAGGGTGGTCCACTTTAGGCTGCCCTACCACAGCAGTCATGGCATAACTCTACTGCTTGTTGTAGATGGGGTTAGATTTGTTCTTTTCTTCATCTCTCTGTCCACCTCACTGAGACACTCGGTTCCATCCTTCAACATTTGCCATAGCATTTGTTAGAAGCTGTTACAGGGGATGTCCTTTTAACAAGATCATGCTCCTTGAGCAAGGACACAACCTCTGAGCTGCCAGCTTGAAATCTAGCAGAGTGATTGGAGCAATGAATGGGGAGATTTCTGGATCCATGAAAGATACTGGTCTGGTTCTAGCTTTGTTAGAGATTGTCTTGTACTATATGATGTCTGATTTTCATTTATTACATTAAATCTGGGATAATCTCTTTAAAGGGAACCTGTCACCTGGATTTTGGGTATAGAGCTGAGGACATGGGTTGCTAGATGGCCGCTAGCACATCCGCAATATCCAGTCCCCATAACTCTGTGTGCTTTTATTGTGTAAAAAAAACGATTTGATACATATGCAAATTAACATAAAAGAGTCATATCTTACTTGTGTGACCAAAGAAGAGTCATATTTTCAAGCTCTGACTCATCTCAGGTTAATTTGCATATGTATCAAATCAGGTTTTTTTACACAATAAAAGCACACAGAGCTATGGGGACTGGATATTGCGGATGTGCTAGCGGCCATCTAGCAACCCATGTCCTCAGCTCTATACCCAAAATCCCGGTGACAGGTTCCCTTTAAGGGAGAAAGAAAATGCTGCCAACCAAAGTGCACAGCTCTTTTATGTGTTTGTTTTCAATTAAACTGCTCAGAGGGGTGCTACCCAGAAAAGATCCAGTGTAAAACAATCAGATTTACATTGGTTGCAAATGGGAGCAGAACAGAGGTTCCTGTGGCATATACTTAACAGAACACAGTGGAAATTGTTTTCAATGTTTTAAGCACAATTTGGAAATATGTTGAATTCTGTGGTTAATGCAGCTGTTAATGGGATAGCGTACTCGAACAAAAAATATATAGGGGGTCATTTACAATCAGAAATACGCCTATATTAGTATCATAGTATTATAGTATCCAAAGTGGACTTTGATTACAATTTCAGGAAAAAGTAGATTTGTCACAAAGCCAAATTTCCTTGCGCTTTGCGGTAACGAATCAGTTTTTCGTAAAATGGTGGCTGAAAAAAATAATAATACTCAACTCATCCACTTGCTCATAGAGAGCCTGCTTTCTCCCGTCTTGATTGAAGAAAACCTGCTAAAGGATCTGCGGCGAGCGTGATGACGTCACCATGTTGATCACGCTGGGTGCGCGCAGTGACATAATCAGTGATGACAGTTAAATGACATATGCCCGTTCCATACAATGGAAAGCGATTTGTGATGAAGTAATTCATCATGAATCTAATTTCTTGTTGAAGTTCGGCGAAGCAGCCGAATCAAATTTTTCAAAACTTCACTCTACTCTAATTCTACCCATTTCATATTTCATGGTTCCTTACATGCTTTCTTTGCATTATTATTTTATTTTTAACTATGTTATTTTTTTTTATTATGTTATTTTTTTAAACAAGAGTATACAGGTGAAACTCGAAAAATTTTAATATTGTGCAAAGTTCATTTATTTCAGTAATGCAACTTAAAGGTGAAACTAATATATGAGAGACTCATTACATGCAAAGCGAGATATTTCAAGCCTTTATTTGTTATGATTTTGATGATTATAGCTTACAGCTTATGAAACCCCAAAGTCACTATTTTGAGGTCCCCTTTTCTCAGGGGGTATGGATCAATTAGCTGACTAGAGTGTGACACTTTGAGCCTAGAATATTGAACCTTTTCACAAAATTCTAATTTTAAGCTGCATTATTGCAATTCCTTTTAATTTGTATTACTGAAATAAATGGACTTTTAGACGATATTCTAATTTTTCAAGTTTCACCTGTACAGTTTAAAATGTGTCAGCTGTTGCATGGCTACAGTCTTTATAGCAGCAAGGTGACTACTACCGTCTCTGAGCTTAGAATCAGTGTACAGTGATGTTCACATTGCCATGAGGAGCAGTACATCTTTTTAGCAGAAGCTACTTTACTACATTATTCTGAGGTCCACCCTCCATCTATACTGAATATGTACATGTCCACATTAAATTCAAACCTATCCTAATCTAATAGGCTCATTGTGGTCATCCCATAAAAAAAAGTCACAAATGTCAAGTGATTTGGCACTGCGATTCCCCAGTCTTCCAGCTAAACTGCTGCTCAACATCAAATTTTGCCGATAAAATTAAGATTTCATTCCATCAGTGTGCCTAATTCAACATTTCAGCCAATAACAGGCATTATTTCCATAAATTTTGAGGCAGATTTACTAATCCTATAGACGTCATAAAACTAGACCAACTGTCTAGACCTGCACCAGATTTATCACACTGGCTTAGACTGAGTGATAAATTTGGTTCTGAGATAGACATTTTTGTCTCTATACCAGCTATTGGTTGTCTTACTTTGTGATGGTATTTTACACCAGAATTTTGTAATTCGGAAACAAAATGTCACATCTTTCACCACTTCCTTTCCTCTGTCAAGCAAGTTGAAAATATCACAGAAACATTGCTCCAATTTGTGCCAGTTTTTTCACAGATTCTAGGCGCAGACACATTAGTAAATCTGGAAGATTGCGTTAAAAAAAACACTCCTTCCTGACGGTAATGATATGACTGATAGTGATGAGCGGGAGGTGCCATATTCGATTTAGACGAAATTAGCGAATATTCGCTAGAATATTCGTCAAAATCGAATATTCGTCATTATTCTAGTTATCGCGATTAATATGCGATTTAAATAATTGCGTATTGTGATTTTAACTTAAGGCAACTTTCCTATTGGCTTGATATCTAGAATTAGCGAAGATGACAAATATGACGAATGTATTCGTCATATTCCTCAAAAAGAAGATAACGAAATATTCTCCATCTTCGTTTTAGCTCCATATTCGTCAACTTCGTCAAATAGGAAAGTTGACTATAGAGACAGCTGTGTTTAATTTGCTATGCGATTATATTACTTAGCTTTTTTTTTTAATAAATAGAATAATTATAATAATTATCAAGTATTATAATTATTCTATTTATTTTAAAAAAAAGCAAAGTAATATAATCACATAGCGAATTAAACACAGCTGTCTCTATAGTCAACTTTCCTATTTGACGAAGTTGACGAATATGGAGCTAAAACGAAGATGGAGAATATTTTGTTATCTTTGTTTTGAGGAATATGACCAATACATTTGTCATATTCGTCATCTTCGCTAATTCTACCAAGCCAACCATAGTAAACCAGGTCTAAGTTGAAATCGCAATGTGATTACTTCAAGTTATTTTAATCGCATTGCGATTTCAACTTAGCACTGTTATATTCCATATTCGTTAACTTCGTTAATTCTAGCCTAGAATTAACGAAGTTAACGAATATGGAATATAGCAGTGCTAAGTTGAAATTTCAATGCGATTAATATAACTTGAAGTAATCGCATTGCGATTTCAACTTAGCACTGCTATATTCCATGTTCGTTAACTTCGTTAATTCTAGCAAGCTGACCCATTAGAAACCCAGCTCTAAGTTGAAATCGCAATGCGATTAATTCAAGTTATATTAATCGCATTGCGATTTCAACTTAATTCTCACATCCGACAGTACATTCTAGTATGGAGGCGTTCCCATGGTGATGGGGACGCTCCATGAGCATGGAAGTCGGCAGAAGCGGCAACGGGCACTGACTGGAGCAGACAGGAAGCCAGGAATCCTCAGAACAGGTAAGAACTACTTTTGGGAAGTGGGAAAGAAAAAAATATAACAATAATAAAAAAATTAAAAAAAACGAATATTCAAAATAATGAATTTATAGCACTATATTCAAAATATTCGCAAATTAGCAAAGTGCCGATATTCGCAAAAAAAATTCGCTATTCGAATATTCGCGCTCAACACTAATGACTGACATAATTCTGCATGCAGCCACCAGTAGAGGGAGCTTACTGCATATAGGTGTATGCATTTACTGAGCTTTTACTTTCTAAAAACTTTAGTAAAAAGTGGTTATCTGTGCTGTAAAGGAAATACCATTTTCTTGCTGATCTATAAACACAGGTACTGTATAATATACTCTCATATACACCAGCCCTTACTTGGAGATATCAAAGCTCTAGCATTCTGGGACCTACATATAATAAATGAGGCGCATGGCAATCTGTCTTATTATGTGCTGCACATTTTTCTGTCTGTGATAAATATGAGTTATTTCCATTCCCTGCTTTACTCTTACTAGTCTACAGAAGCTCCCAGCACTGACACCCAGTGCCACTTATTCAGATTGATGGCTTCAGGATAGAGTGTAATTGGGGGATACATGAAAAACAGCCAAGAGGAAATGATTTTAAAGGTTAGCAGAATTCACATTTTATTTTATTGTAACTATTTTACAGTTTTATACAGGCAGGAGGCTGCAAAAATAATTACGCCTCTAGTTACAGTTTGGCGCTTTATAAGTAATGTATCCAAAATTATTATCATGCTGTCATCACTGAATCTAATTTCTGGAGCTAGAAAATAAATACTGGAGTATGTGAAAAGAATGCCTTCAAAATGTCATAACAATCTACCTCTGGTAAAGACGTCATTCACATCTCTCGTTAGACATATAAAAGTGAGACGCAGCCAGGAGATCAAGAGGTCCTCTAGACAATGCTAAAGCTTGTCTTGTAAGGCTAATTTCAGATGAACATGTCCTCTAAGGAAAAATTATCTTTGGATCTTTGATCTCCCTTCACAGTTCTGCTCCTTTCACAGGACTGCAGGGCATTACAATGATTTATAATGCTGTGTGTCTCTGGCTGACCTTGCACCTACAGAATTGTACTGACATGAGAGAGAGAGAAAGCAAAAAGTCCTAGGAGACCTCAGTGTGTCATATACCAATCTTCATCCCAATTGGAGCACTTTTGGGGTAGAATCGATGCTGACCTAAACTGAATTTTTTTAAAGAATCGACAAATCGGACACAACACTTATTTCATTAAATTCGCTCATCTCTAGTTTGCCATCATCAATGGGAATTGTCAATCTCATAGTAGAGGAGGAAAAAGCCTCCTCTGCTGTAGTAGCACGTAACTGCTCTTTAGGCGGCAGCAGCGGTGGTCCCTCTATGCGAGTGACCATTCACATCAAGTTTGCAATTTGACACAATGTAATCGTGCCAACTCTGTGGCGTTGTTTGTGCCAAAACTTTGGTGCACTTCATTTTTGACACATTTATTATTCGGATGTGCCAAGAAGAATGCATTTTCCATGATATTTCGTGGTTTTGAACTAGAATGTGTGCGTGGCCAGCTTCTGTCCACAATTCTGGCACAGTGGAGCAAATTAGTCCAATTTAGAGTAAGTCAGTAATTTATGATGGACAGACTTTTGCCACATTGGGACATCATTTTTAGGGTATGTGGACACATTTTTGGCATAAACTAAGCCGAGGTGGTATAAACTAGACTAGACAGTTTAAAAATGCTCCAGATTTATCATCTAGCAGCAGCAGCCACTGTGATAAATTTGGCACATTTTAAGACTGTCTAAATTTAATCTGTCTACAAATTAGGACATCAGGACAGACAGCAGCAGCATGTAAATGGTAACGGGTAGTATAAGGCCTACACATATATCGGCCATAATTATCAGGACAGACAGCAGCAGCATGTAAATGCTAACGGGGTAGTATAAGGCCTACACATAGCTGGGCCAAACTCAGTCAGAACAGACAATAGCTTTGTTTGTAGCAGGAATATGTTCACAGCAATGGGCCCCCGCCAGACCGGGGCAACACCAAAAATAAACCTATACACCTCTGACAGCAGCAGGTTCTTTGTCTACAGCAGGAATATGTTCCCATGCATACAAATTGAAATATATTCCTTTGACAATTTTTTCTCCAAAGGATTTTTAAGATTGTAAAGCCCACAAGAAAAAAACATTTTTATATATATATATATATATATATATATATATACACATGCCATGGCACAGCCTCCAGAGAATGTGCGTTTATTCACCCCAAAGCGACGTTTCGGTCCAAACAATGGGACCTTTCTCGAGCAGTGACAAAAGTGAATGGTGCCAAGTACAAATACAAATACTAAGGGTACTTTCACAATAGCGTTTTTCTTTTTTGGCATAGAGTTCTGTCACAGGGGCTCTATTCCGGAAAAGATTAAGAGATTAATAAGCGTCCCGTTTGTTTAACAGCACATGTCAGCGCATTGCTTCCGCATTACATTAAGAAACATTAGATGTAATCACATGATCACATCGAAGGAGGAACACACACAGGCTTCGAGTGTCCATAGACAGGGCGTTCACATGATAACAGATCACGTGTTCGCACCTGAAATTGAACGCAAGCTGAGTCACAAACGCATCCTGTCTTTGCGGTGTAGGAAGGAGCAAGGGGCCGTCATTGATGGAAGGTATGTGTCACCGAGATTCCTGCCCTCGGTGAGGTAAGAGCCGGTAATTTTAAGTGTCAGCGGCATCTAGTGCTGACTGACACTGTTTTGTTGTTAGTATGGCTGTAAAGCCGATCTGGGCTGGCTCTTACTGGGAGTAGCCAAAGTGCTGGGTGGGTGGCTTCTCCCCACGCTCCAGGCCGGGTCTTTTTTGGCCTATATAAAACCCAGCCAGCAGTCTCAGCTGGGTGTGGTTCATCCTCCATCTGACAGAGAAGCTGGGGAGTCTTTGTGTTTTGGGACCTGTGAATTTGTGCCGTGCTAAAGGACTGAGAGCCGCATGACGGGAAACAGGCCCCTAAAGCCTGCTGTGGACTGCGGACTGCGGATGGAAAACTGCTAACCAGGTGAAGATTTTGTTCTATGGACATTGCATGGTGTGAACAAACACCAAGACTGTGAACGGTCATTTTTGTGTTTTCTTATGTGTGAATAAACACCGAACTGTTTAAGTTAAAGACTTTGTGATTGCCTCTATACTGCGTCCGCTAGCCTGTCTACCAGAGCAAAACCCCACAATTGGTGGAGGATGCGTGCAAACGCAGTTAGGCAGGCCTGAAGGCCAAAAAGTTTATTTGTTTTTCCCGGGCACAAGTGCATGTCCTACATTAAAGGGATTCTGTCACCAGGATTAACGATATAGTGATCTTTAGATGTGCCCATTAGTCTCCATGCAGTGTTTAAAATGATCCCACTGTTTATGCTCTGTGTGTGTTAGATTCTTATAAAAAAACGATCTTATTGATATGTAAATTACCTCTGTCAGGAGCCCAAGGGGTTGTCCCACGATATGTTGGAGCCCAGCCATGCCAATCGATCCGGAGCCCAGCACCGCCTACCACTTAATTTATTCACTCCACTATCCCTGACGTCAGTTCTTCTCAGTGCCGTAATCTCGTGCAGGCGCAGTGGACACTGTAGTCTGTGCCTGTGCGGACTACTGGCACCGGCTTCAACGAGTGAACGCCGGCTCCCTCTGCGCGAGATTACGGCACTGAGAAGAACTGACATCAGGGATAGTGGAGTGAATAAATTAAGTGGTAGGCGGTGCTGGGCTCCTGATCAATGGGCGCGGCTGGGCTCCAACATATCGTGGGACAACCCTTTGGGCTCCTGAGACAGAGGTAATTTACATATCAATAAGATCGTTTTTTATAAGAATCTAACACACACAGAGCATAAACAGTGGGATCATTTTAAACACTGCATGGAGACTAATGGGCACATATAGTGATATTTATATCGTTAATCCTGGTGACAGAATCCCGTTAAGCCGGCAAGGTTACGACCCGTGTCCCCTGAGAAAATAGAGGCGGTTGTGAAAGCCCTCGTGGAGGCTAACTTGCAGCAGCGGGAGGCTAACAAGCAGCAGCAGGAAACTAACCAGCTGCTATTACAACATGTCATGGCGTTGCAAGCGGCCGGAGTGTCCCAGAACGTCCACGATGCCCGGAAAGCTGTCCGTGCGGTGATCCCTAAGATGTCCCCCTCGGATGACGTTGAGACCTATATGGCGATGTTCGAAAAGGTGGCCGTGAGGGAGAAGTTACCCCGAGACCAGTGGGCTGAGGTTGTCGCTCCGTTTTGGTACTGCACAAATCGGGACCCAACCCTGTCCCGAGCCTGGGAAAATGTATTAATAATAGATGGGGAACCACAACAACCGGGGGCAGAGGTGGTGTTTCCCCGTTTTGTGATTCATCAAGAGATGTTGTATCGAGTAAACCAGCTGCAAGGTGAATCCATTGAACAGTTGGTGGTGCCCCAGGCTTATCGCAAACTCGTGTTAGAGTTAGCTCACCAGCATGTTCTCGGAGGAAATCTGGGAATGCAGAAAACGCATGATCGGATTCTACAGCGGTTTTGCTGGCCCAGTGTGTTCAGAGAGGTAGAAGAATATTGTAAGTCTTGCCCAACCTGCCAGATAACTAGCCCCCAGCCATATTTCCGTAGTCCCCTGGTATCCCTCCCGATTATCGAGGTCCCGTTCGAGCGAATTGCTATGGATCTCGTAGGCATGGTACCAAAGTCTGCTAGAGGACACCAACACATCTTAGTTGTCCTCGACTACGCCACTCAGTACCCAGAGGCGGTGCCACTGCGGCATACATCAGCCAAACTCATAGCTAAGGAGTTAAAGGGGTATTCCCATCACAATGATCACTGTTAAATCTCTTAATGATTTGACAGTGATCATTTTTCTAAATACATTTTATTACCCAATTCCCACCCTTTTTGAGAAAATAAGTCCCCTCTTACCTGATTGTTGTCTTTCATCTCCCCTGGTTACGACCACCTCTCCTGTCGAATCCCGCCGGGCCGCGCTTGCTCAGAAGACTGAAGATTCTCTCCCAGCCAGTCCGCGCAATGTCCTGAACGCGCACGCCGCCGCGCATGCGCCATGATGACTTCTTCCCTGGCCAGTATAGTACAGAGCCGCGCACGCCGGCTCTGTACTATACAAGCCAGGAATAAGTCACCATTGCGCATGTGCGACAGCGTGCACGTTCAGGACATTGCGCGTCGTGGCCGGGAGAAAAACTTCAGCCTTCTGCGCAAGCGCGGCCTGGCCGGGAGAAGACGTCAATCAAGCACCGCCGAATCCAGGAAGTGAACGTCGCGCTGGACAATGGTAAGTATGAAAACCTAAGATGGGAATACCCCTTTAATGGAGATGTTTTCTCGCGTGGGTCTGCCTAAAGAGGTTCTTACTGACTAAGGGACCCCGTTTATGTCCAAGGTCATGAGGGAACTCTGTAAGTTGCTCCACATAAAACAGCTACGGATGTCCGTGTATCATCCGCAAACGGATGGCCTGGTAGAAAGGTTTAATCAAACATTAAAAAATATGCTAAAAAGAGTGGTCTCTATGGATAGGAGGGACTGGGACCTTCTTCTGCCCTATCTCATGTTCGCCGTGCAAGAGGTGCCCCAGGCCTCTACTGGGTTCTCGCCCTTCGAACTGCTATACGGCAGACACCCTCATGGTCTCTTGGACGTTGCCAAAGAGGCTTGGGAACAACAACCTACACCGCACAGAAGTGTTGTTGAGTACGTCACCTAGATGCAAGGACGGATGGAAACCGTTTTACCTCTGGTTAGGGAGCATATGGAGGCAGCGCAGTCAGCCCAGAGTAGGATCTATAATCGGCAGGCTCGGGTCTGGACCTTTAACCCGGGTGATCGGGTATATGTTCTGGTACCAACCGTAGACAGTAAGTTCCTAGCAAGGTGTCAGGGGCCCTACGAGGTGCTTGAAAAAATTGGAGAGGTAGATTACAAGGTACACCAGCCAGGGAGGCGAAAGCCGGAGCTGGTGTACCATGTGAATTTGCTTAAAGGGCTTCTGTCGGCCCACTAAACCGTTTTTATTTTTTTTTGTTTACTAATAATCCCTACACTGCGATTTATGCATACATAAGTTAAATAATCTTTTCTGTTCAGTAGAATTTGCTAAAAAGCGATTTTTAAAATATGCAAATTACCTTGCTACCAGCAAGTAGGGCGGCTACTTGCTGGTAGCAGCCGCATCCTCGGACCCTAATGACGCCCCCTCCGCATTGTGATTGACAGGGCGCCTGCGCTGCGGCCGTACGTATCTTCAATCTGCGCAGGCGCACTGAGAGACGACCACTCGCTCGGCCGCTCCATGCTCAATGCGCCTGCGCCGATGATGTCACATCTACACCCGGCGCAGGCGCATTGAGGAGAGAGTGGCCGCCTCTCAGTGCGCCTGCGCAGATTGAAGATACGTACGGCCGCAGCGCAGGCGCCAGATTTTGAATGCTAACAGGCAGGGCCAGCAGAGAACGATTCCGTTCCCTGGCCCTGTCAATCACAATGCGGAGGGGGCGTCATTAGGGTCGGAGGATGCGGCTGCTACCAGCAAGTAGCCGCCCTACTTGCTGGTAGCAAGGTAATTTGCATATTTTAAAAATCGCTTTTTAGCAAATTCTACTGAACAGAAATGATTATTTAACTTATGTATGCATAAATCGCAGTGTAGGGATTATTAGTAAACAAAAAAAAAAAAACGGTTTAGTGGGCTGACAGAAGCCTTTTAAACCCTGGAAAGACAGGGAAACCTGTACGGAAGACAGCCCACGACCAGGGTTCCTAGGAGAAGCGGAATGAGTGAATGGGCCAGTCCGATAGCCTTAATACCTAAGCCGGACGGGACATTGCTTATTGAGAAGTTGGGCCAAGCCCGGTATTTTTCTGTGTTGGACCTCACCAAAGGGTACTGGCAGGTACCCTTGACGGAGGCTGCCATGGAAAAAACGGTTTTCATCACGCCAGAGGGGCTGTATCAGTACAAGGTATTACCCTTTGGTCTACATGGCGCTCCCACCACATTTCAAAGGCTAATGGACATTGTACTCCGTCCACATCGTCGGTACGCTTCGGCGTACCTGGACGATATCGTTATCCACAGCACCGACTGGGAAAGTCACCTACCTAAAGTACAGGCTGTAGTGGACTCCCTTAGGAAGGCTGGTTTAACTGCTAACCTAAAAAAGTGCGCGATAGAGTTAGAAGAGACCAAGTACCTGGGGTATGTAATTGGGTGCGGAATTATTAAATCTCAGGTTAACAAAATTGAGGCAATTAGGAATTGGCCCTGACCTGTTACTACTCAGCAAGTAAAGTTGTTCATGGGTATGGTGGGGTGCTATATGAGGTTTGTCCACAATTTTGCTACAGTCGCCGCACCATTGACAGGCCTTTTGAAGGGACACAAGTCAGTGACGGTTCAGTGGAATGAGCAGGCGGAAAAGGCTTTCTCCGCTTTGAAGTCTGCCCTGTGTGGGTCCCCGGTATTAGTGACACCTGACTTCAAGAGGGAGTTTGTGGTACAGACCGATGCTTCTGAAGTAGGCCTCGGAGCTGTACTCTCTCAGGACATCACTGGGGAGGAACATCCTATTGTTTTCCTGAGCCGCAAACTTACCCCAGCCGAGACTAGTTACAGTATAGTGGAGAGAGAGTGCCTGGCCATCAAGTGGGCACTCGAGTCTCTCCGCTATTATCTGTTGGGGAGAAAATTTTGTCTGGTGACCGACCACTCCCCTCTCAAGTGGATGAGCCAAGCCAAAGAGAGGAATGCTCGCGTCAACAGATGGTTCTTATCTTTACAAAACTTTTCCATGGAACATAGGACAGGCAGGTTACAGGGAAACGCAGATTCCCTGTCCCGGGTACACTGTCTGGAAGGTGTTCACCCCCTCAGGGTTGAAAAAAGGGGAGAGGTATGTAGGAAGGCGCAAGGGGCCGTCATTGATGGAAGACATGTGTCACCGAGATTCCTGGCCTCGGTGAGGTAAGGGCCAGTAATTTTAAGTGTCAGCGGCAGCTAGTGCTGACTGACAGTGTTTTGTTGTTAGTATGGCGGTAAAGCCGATCCGGGCCGGCTCTTACTGGGAGTAGTCAAAGTGCTGGGTGGGTGGCTTTTCCCCACGCTCCAGGACGGGTCTTTTTTGGCCTATATAAAACCCAGTGTGGCGAAACTTACCTCTGGGTTTTGGAGGGGCCTGTTTGCCAGCCTCTTGCCTCAGGATTATGGCCCATATACTAACTTTGAAGGAGATCCGTTACAATTGGTGGCAAGCAGCGGGATCGTTCTCACAGCCAGAGGGACAGCTACAGGAGACACCATTCCGAGGATTTACAAGTTGGGGGCAACGCATGTCCCAGTACAGCGACCCTAAGAGCAACAGAATGGAAACAGCAGTGGAGTACGATGAGGGTGTCATGGATGACCGAGATGCAGTCCGCAAAGCCATCTGGTACCAGGCACTGGGTATTGTGGAGTATCTGCGGGACGAGAGACTCCCCACGGAAGACCAGCAATTGCAGAAGCGAGTAGCCCTGCGGATGCCCATCCTGGGAGAGCAGCCTCGGGAGGAATGGGTAAAGGAATTGGAACACCTAGCATGCGTCACCGCCAGCTCTCTGAGAAGGTCTGGCAGACGTTCTTCTGTACCTCTTGCATGATGTTCTTTGTTTTGTTTTCACTTTGTCATCTCCTTTCCTTCTCCCAGCTGTCACCTATTTACACTAATTGCCTCCCTTTATATTCCCTCCCATACTGCCTCACTTTGCGGTTTATACTACTTCCTGGATTGAAGTGTTCACTGCTGGAAACTCCTGTTACTGCTTGTTGAGATAAGTCCTTTCATGTATTGTGTTTCCTTGCTGGCTTGATTCTAGGTGACCCTGACTCCCTCCGTATTAAGTGCAGGGAGCCGGTGGTCGTGTCCCCTCACTATTATAGGGTTTTCAGGTGTCACACAGTCTAGGTATGAGGACATGCAATCATCTACCTCTGAGACCCTTGTATGTGCTTAGCAGTCAGGGTGAGCTCTTAGGGTTTTATAGGGGTCACCTTTATGCTCCTTAGTTTGGGATCAAGCCAGTCAGATGTTTATCCATAACTTCCAGCTATGTGCAACATCATCTGTGACAGCATGGCAGGAGCTGTGGCTGGAAGATGCCTACCAGACGCTCTGGTGGTATGGGGCACAGTACCTACCCAGGACAGCTGAGCATGACAAGCCAGAGGGAGAGGAGTTTGATGGTCCTGGCTTGTTATGGGAGACTTTTTCAGAGCTGGAGTTTGGGAGCCCTACACAAGCCTGCTTCCGTGATCTCTTGGAATGGAGGGAGAGCAGGTATGACTGGGACGAAACTTATGAGATTGAGCAGGACCTGGTCCACCTGGTGACCCGGGAGATGGAGCTGGAACAGGGCTACCAGCAGCTGTTCCACTCCAGTGAGAAGGCTCAGCAGGAGAGCAGAGTGACAGACCTCTTCAGCTGGGAAGATATTGTGGAGGTTTACTGGGAAGAACCCCAGGGGGCCGGTGGAGATGTGTCACGGATGGTGTTGCAGAAAACTGGAAGTTATAAATAAACATCCGACTGACTTGATCCCAAACTAAGGAACATATGGGTGAGCCCTATAAAAACCCCTAGAGCTCTCCCTGACTGCTATGCCCATGCAAAGGTCTTTATGATAGACTATGGCATGCCCTCGTACCTAGACTGTGTGACACCTGAAAACCCTATAATAGTGAGGGGACATGACCACCGGCTCCCTGCACTTAATACGGAGGGAGTCAGGGTCACCTAGAATCAAGCCAGCACTGAAACACAAATAAAGGAAAAAGACTTATCTGAGGAATCAGCAGTTGCAGCGTCCAGCAGTGAACACAATCCAGGAAGTAGTATAAACCGCAAAGTGAGGCAGTATGGGAGGGAATATAAAGGGAGGCAATCAGTGTAAATAGGTGACAGCTGGGAGAAGGAAAAGAGATGACAAAGTGAAACCAAAACAAAGAAGCAAGAGGTACAGAAGAACGTCTGCCAGAGCTTCTCAGAGAGCTGGCGGTGTCAAGATGGGACCGAGGTCTCTCCACCGGTCCTGCAGGGAATTGGGAGCCCAGTCTCCATTCCCCAGCGGCAGGCTGAGTTACAGGGGGCAGAGACAGTCGGTCCTGTCCCCCAGCAGCAGAGTGTCCAGCAGGGAATAGAGAGCCCAGTTTCCTTTCGCCAGCAGCAGGACACTGTATTGGGAGCAGAGACGGTCGATCGCCCTCCCCAGCGGCTGGAAGTATGTATGGGAGAGGAGCTCGTTACCCCCTCTCCCCAGCGGCAGCTTAACGCACCAGGGGGAGACAGTAAGCCCCACAGATGGGACCGTGGTCTCTGCACTTACAGCACAGGGGGTAGGGACAGTCGGTCCTGTCCCCCAGCAACAGGGCTGTTTAGCCAAAGGGGAGACAGTCGGTCTCCCCCTCCAGCAGCAGAGTTGGGTATCCAAAGGGGAGACAGTCGGTCTCCCCCTCCAACAACCAGGCTCCAACCAGGCTTCTTCAGTGGTAGCGCTGGCACCAGGGCAGAGTACCGCTGATCCCTGCCCACAAAGCAACCTCCACTCCAAGCCAGGAAGCAACACAGAGACCGGGACTACCAGTTACCAACATAACCTTGGTGGACTCACTGGACAGAGACAGGCTACCAAATTCAACAGGTCCAGTATTTGGTTGTGGGTGGACTGCCAGACTAACTCAGATACCGACCGGCGTGAGGTCAGGTATCTGGTTAGTCTTCCCTGGGAGGGGGAGATGTGTGGCGAAACTAACCTCACCACTGGGTTTTGGAGGGGCCTGTTTGCCAGCCTCTTGCCTCAGTTTTATGGCCCATATACTAACTTTGCAGGAGATCCGTTACACCCAGTATCACAGTTCAGACTATAACCCGTCTGTAGGTATGATTTATATAATGTGGCAAATTCTAGTACTCAAAATCACAGGCTACCACCCTTAAAACTTAGCTTTTAATATTATCTAGAATATAAAATATACAAGGAACCCTCCAACATAGAACACAATAATGAACAAACACAAAATATGGAGCAATAGCGCTTGGTTAATAATTGATATTCGGGTTAGTATATGACAGGGGTGGGGCCTAATAATGAGCTATGTTCTCTCTCCCTATAGCTGACCCTCTCACTATTTATACCCTGCCTATAAACGTAATAGCCGCCCCGATAGGGGCGATCCCGTATCAGGAATCTTCTGGATGCCCTAGGATGGCCCTGATTAGGGATTTCCTTGATGGATAATTTATGCTATCCTATCGATAAACCATTCTTATGATACCTAGCGACTAATTGCCATAAACAAAAACAGATATACTATAAAAAAGTACAGATATACTATAGAAAAGTATGAATTCTAGAACAAAGATCCAGAAATAGATTATGTGATAGTCAATCCATTTCCTAGTTGTAATCATAGATGCTTATTGTCAGTTATCAAATAGCACATAAATCACCCTTTAGTGTTTTGCGTCAACCAAGATTGGTGACACCAATATCCCCTTGATACATGAATGATAGGATGCCATCTAGATTGATGACCTCCTCATCCCAACGTGTTTCACCCTTATTGTCTTTGGGTTCTTCAGGGGACAAATTACACACAAAATGATAGGGGTATAGAATAGTGCCTTAATATTTAGATGATATTTAAATTGGTAGTATATGACATTAATAGAAGATTGTCTACTTGCGTATCACAGACGTGGGTAGTATACCCAATATCTTGCTATAGTGACAGCCACCTGTACATGAGCTTCCAACTCACATTAAAGTAGCATAGATTCACATTAGGTAATATCACGATTGAGTACCTGGTTATGGCTGGCCTCTGAATATAACACAGCCCCCAGCACCGGCCTCCTGACCAGGCCCAGACTCCTAGACGTCAACAAACTTGTCAACAAATTCTTCCTCCTCCTCGTCCTGGGCCTGGTCTTGGTGGAGCAGTGTTGCCTCTTCTTGCTCTACCAAGGTACTCTCCCCAGCATCGAGCAGGCGTTCTAGTGTCCTGTTCAGCAGGAACACTATGGGGAGCACGTCATTGACGCCGACATGCTCCCCGCTGACCATCTTGGTTGCCTGCTCGAATGGGGCCAACACGTGGCAGACCTGGTGTATCTGCCCCCACTCCGCATTGGTGATGTAGGGGAGTGAGTGTGATGGCCCAGAATTGGCTTGGTCGAGCAGATACTCTTTCACCGCCCGTCGCTGCTCCCACAACCTCTCCAGCATGTGGAGGGTGAAGTTCCACCATTTCACACTGTCCACAATCAGCCTGTGAGGTGGCAGGCTGTTGTCATGCTGCAGTGGCGGTTGGGGAGTGTTGGAAGTGGCTTGCAATCCTCCATACCCTTTGCACGATGTCGCTCAACCTTGGGTATGTGCGTAGGAACTTTTGTACCACAAGGGTGAGGACATGTGCCATGCAGGGCACGTGTGTTAGACTGCTAGCATGGAGAGTGGCGAGGAGGTTGCTGCTGTTGTCAGAGACAACCATACCTGCCACTGTCAGCCACTTGTGGACCTGAGCCTGGAGGGTGGCCAGAACATCAGGTCCAGTGTGTCTCCGTTCCCCTAAGCTCACAAGCTGGAGCACGGCCTGGCAGCGGACGTGCCCCACACTTGGGTAGCTATGGAGACGCTTGCTGGGGGGGCTCAGCAGCAGTGGGGACAGTGGCTTGAGGGAGAGCAGCAGTTCTCCCCTGGACACCCTGGGGCGGCACCACAAACTAAGATGCCACCACATCTGATGATCCCTCCCCGGTGCCTTGGAGGGACACCCAATGGGCTGTGAAGCTGATGTATCGTCCCTTCCCATGTCTGCTGGTCCAGGCATCCATTGTCAGATGCACCCCGTCGCTGACAGCATGATCCAGCGACAGGGAAACATTCTTCACAATGTGCTGGTGTAGGACAGGGATGCCGGTCCTGGCAAAGAAATGGCAGCTGGGGACACGCCATCTGGGTTGGGCCTGCTCCAACATCTGCCAGAATGGATTCAAATCCACAATATTGAAGGGCAGCAGATGTTGGGCGATAACCTTGCCAGGAGCCCATTGAGTGAACGCAACCGTCGCTCCCCGGGGGCGTAGGCCGCGGTGCGTTCAAATGCCTCGGCGACCGCCGGCTGCCGCCGGACGGCAGTGGAGGCGATAGAGGAGGGTGCAGAGGAGGCAGAGGTCTGGCTGCTGGTACCAGTACCTCTAGGAGGGGGAGTGGGAATGCATTGTTGGAAGGGGGTGGAGTGGCTACAGGACAGTGGCAGGAGCTGCTGTCCCCTGTGCACTGCTGCTGGCGCTGCTGCGACCACCCTGCATCTAGTCCCACTCCCTCCAGTGGTTGACTCTCAGGTGCTGGGAAAGGGCAGTGGTACCCAGCCGAGCAATAGACCTCCTTCTCCTTATCCTGGCATGGCACAGCTGACAGATGGCAATTGTCTGATCGTCTGCTGCCACTGTGAAGTAAGCCCAAACAGGCGACTTACGCACCGACCTCCTGTCGGATAGGGTGGTGTTGGCTTGCGCCTGTTCGGGCTCGGTGCGCACAGGTGGAGCTGGCACCTGCTGCTGATGCTGCTGCCGCCTCCCTGACCTGGCTCCGCTGTCCCCTCGCTGACGCCTGAGTCTGACTAGGTGCGGGGGTTCTGTGGCTGAAACCACCCGCACCAGTTGGAAGGGATGTCACTGGGGTACTGACGGGTGGTACTCCCTCCTCCTCCTCCATCCCTTTCAAAAGGTCCTGAGCATCCAGACCAAGCTCTAGCTCTCTCTCCCGCATTACCTCCCCCAAGATGTCCCTCTTGCTGTCGCCGGGGCAGAGGACTCCGTGCCACTGGCTTGTGTCACGAATGACACAACTGCCTCGGCGTTCTGAGATGAAATGGGGCGGCTGCCATGCCCCAAAAATCACGGATGAGGCGGACACCCCTGCCACCTGCGCCCGCCTCTCCATGGATAGAGGAGCGGCCCCGTGCTGGCAGCGGCCCACGGCTGCCGGCACGCCCACATCCACTCATGATTTGACCACAAAGTTTTTAAACACCAGAAAAAAAATATAGAAAGAAAATGAGGGAGTTTGGGGTAACTTTATTGGGTTGGGGACAATGGGGCAAAAATGAAATAAAATAGACACGAAACCCTAAGACAATGACACAAAAACAGACTGGAAAAGCCTTTTTTTTTTTTTTCACAGACAAAAGACGCTGACAATAATCACTCCCTAGCACACGAAACCCTAAAACAGTAAGGCCTCTTTCACACGGGCGTCGCGGGTGAGGGCGGGATGCATTCAGGGTGCATCAGCGCAGGTCCTGCTGAATGAAGATAGAAGGATCTTCTATCTTCATTAACCTCTTCAGGACACATGATGCACCGGTACGTCATGATGTCCTGGTACTTAAGGACACATGACATACCGGTACGTCATGTGTTGTTCCGATCACTGCCGCCCGGCCGGCTGTGATCGGAACAAGGTGCCTGCTCAAATCATTGAGCAGGCACCTCGGCTAAATGCGCGGGGGGGTCTCGTGACCCCCCCATGTCGGCGATCACAACAAACCGCAGGTCAATTCAGACCTGTGGTTTGTTGCGCTTTCAGCAGTTTCTGATCGGACCGCGGGGATCAGAAACTTTATATGCCTAAAATATAGTTTTATTCACCCCCCCCTGCACCCCCGAATGATTTTATGGTGGCGGGAGGTGCAGGGGGAGGGTTTCGGGCGGTGCGGGATGCGGGCGGTGCGGCAGGCGGGATCGCGATCCCCCGCCCGCCTCCCCTTGAATAATCGTTGGTGTAGAGTGGGTATACCAGGGTGTCAGCACATTGCTGACACCCTGGTATAAACGGCTGACATCTGTGATGCAATATCAGCCGTTTAACCCTTTCCATACCGCGGTCCGTACGGACCACGGTATGGAAAAGGTTAACAGCTCAGGGAGCTCCCTCCCTCTCCCATCGGGGGGCTGCTGTGCCTTTGCAGCCCCCTGATGGAGAGGGAGAGAGCCCCCAGACAGCCCCCCTCCCTTCCCCGTCTGCGCAGTTCTGGCCATGGTGCTGAACAGATCTGTGCTAAAGGCATAGATCTGTTCAGACAAAGTGTAAGTAAAATACAGTACAGTACACTATATATTGTACTGTACTGTATTATACAGACATCAGACCCACTGGATCTTCAAGAACCAATTGGGTCTGGGTAAAAAAAAAGTGAAAAAAAAGTGAAAAAAGTTAAGATAAAAAAAAAAACATTTATCACTGAATAAAAAAAAAAAAAAAAAAAAAATTCCCTACACATGTTTGGTATCGCCGCGTCCGTAACGACCTGATCTATAAAACGGTCATGTTACTTTACCCGAACGGTGAACGCCATAAAAATAAAAAACTATGATGAAATAGAAATTTTACCCACCTTACTTCCCAAAAAAGGTAATAAAAGTGATCAAAAAAGTCGCAAGTACGCCAAAATTGTCATCTCATCCCGCAAAAATCATACCCTACCCAAGATAATCGCCCAAAAACTATCTCCGCGTCCGTATCGACCGGCTCTATAAAAATATCACATGACCTAACCCCTCAGGTGACCACCGTAAAAAAATAAAAAATAAAAACGGTGTAAAAAAAGCAATTTTTTGTCATCTTACTTCACAAAAAGTGTACTAGCAAGCGATTAAAAAGTCATATGCACCCCAAAATAGTGCCAATCAAACCGCCATCTCATCCCGCAAAAAATGAGACCCTACTTAAGATAATCGCCCAAAAACTGAAAAAAATATGTCTCTTAGACTATGGAGACACTAAAACATTTTTTGTTTTAAAAATGAAATCATTGTGTAAAACTTACATAAATAAAAAAAATTGTATACATATTAGGTATCGCCGCGTCCGTGACAACCTGCTCTATAAAATTACCACATGATCAAACCTGTCAGATGAATGTTGTAAATAACAAAAAAAAAACGGTGCCAAAAAAGCTATTTCTTGTTACCTTGCCGCACAAAAAGTGTAATATAGAGCCACCAAAAATCATATGTACCCTAAACTAGTACCAACAAAACTGCCACCCTATCCCATAGTTTCTAAAATGGGGTCACTTTTTTGGAGTTTCTACTCTAGGGGTGCATCAGGGGGGCTTCAAATGGGACATGGTGTCAAAAAAAACAGTCCAGCAAAATCTGCCTTCCAAAAACCGTATGGCATTCCTTTCCTTCTGCGCCCTGCCGTGTGCCCGTACAGCCGTTTACGACCACATATGGGGTGTTTCTGTAAACTACAGAATCAGGACCATAAATAATGAGTTTTGTTTGGCTGTTAACCCTTGCTTTGTAACTGGGAAAAAAATATTAAAATGGAAAATCTGCCAAAAAAGTGAAATTTTGAAATTGTATCTCTATTTTCCATTAAATCTTGTGCAACACCTAAAGGGTTAACGACATTTGTAAAATCAGTTTTGAATACCTTGAGGGGTGTAGTTTCTTAGATGGGGTCACTTTTATGGAGTTTCTACTCTAGGGGTGCATCAGGGGGCTTCAAATGGGACATGGTGTCAAAAAACCAGTCCAGCAAAACCTGCCTTCCAAAAACCAAACCGCGCACCTTTCACTCTACGCCCCGCTGTGTGGCCGTACAGTAGTTTACGGCCACATATGGGGTGTTTCTGTAAACGGCAGATTCAGGGCAATAAAGATACAGTCTTGTTTGGCTGTTAACCCTTGCTTTGTTAGTGTAAAAAATGGGTTAAAATGGAAGATTAGACAAAAAAATGAAATTCTCAAATTTCATCCCCATTTGCCAATAACTCTTGTGCAACACCTAAAGGGTTAACGAAGTTTGTAAAATCAGTTTTGAATACCTTGAGGGGTGTAGTTTATAGAATGGGGTCATTTTTGGGTGGTTTCTATGATGTAAGCCTCGCAAAGTGACTTCAGAGCTGTAGTGGTCCCTAAAAATTGTATTTTTGTAAATTTCTGAAAAATTTCAAGATTTGCTTCTAAACTTCTAAGCCTTGTAACATCCCCAAAAATAAAATATCATTCCCAAAATAATTCAAACATGAAGTAGACATATAGGGAATGTAAAGTCATCACAATTTTTAGAGGTATTACTATGTATTACAGAAGTAGAGAAACTGAAACTTTGAAATTTGCAAATTTTTCTAAATTTTTGGTAAATTAGATATTTTTTTATGCAAAAAAAATATTTTTTTTGACTACATTTTACCAGTGTCATGAAGTACAATATGTGACGAAAAAACTATCTCAGAATGGCCTGGATAAATCAAAGCGTTTTAAAGTTATCACCACTTAAAGTGACACTGGTCAGATTTGCAAAAAATGGCCTGGTCCTTAAGGTGAAATAAGGCTGTGTCCCTAAGGGGTTAAGAAGGACCTGCGCTGACGTCACCGCACTCACCAGGTCCTGAAAGAAGAAGAAAGAAGATGATGCCGGCTGCGCGATCAAGTGGATGAGGTGAGTTCATATATTTTTTTTTTTAACCCCTCAAGGCACATTTTACTAAGCATTCTGTTTTAAGAATGCTATTATTTTCCCTTATAGCAATGTTATAAGGGAAAATAATACAGTGAATAGACTTTAATGGGGTTCGGGGTTTCTCATCTCTATCATCTCCTAGCAACCATGCGCGAAAATCGTACCGCATCCGCACTTGCTTGCGGATGCTTGCGATTTTCACGCAGCCCCATTCATTTCTATGGGGCCTGCGTTGCGTGAAAAACGCAGAATATACAACATGCTGCTATTTTCATGCAACGCTCAAGTGATGCGTGAAAATCACCGCTCATCTGCACAGTCCCATTGAAGTGAATGGGTCGGTATTCAGTGCGGGTGCAACGCGTTCACCTCACACATTGCACATTGCACCCGCGCGGAATTCTCGCCCGTCTGAAAGAGGCATAACACTAAAACACAGCCAAAGACTTTTTTGTTTTGTTTTTTTCACAGACAAAAGACGCTGACAATAATCCTAGAACACAAAACCCTAAAACACAGCAAAATACTTTTTTTTTTTTCCACAGACTAAACAGACAGTAAAAGGCTACACTATAGTATATCTCTATCTAACCTACACTACACCCTGCACTTTAACCTATCAGCTACACTATTCACTAACTAACCTACACTATCTTCCACTAACTATCTGGATTATATATATGACTGAGCTAATTAACTAATGTACCTAACACCCTGCACTGGAACTTATCAACTACACTATTCACTAAGTAATCTACACTATCTTCCACTAACTATCTGGATTATATATATGAGGTATCAAATGTAATATGACAAAGCAATTAAACAAAGCTCAGAAATCACACTCCTCTCTCTCTCTCTCTCACAACTGCATGAAACAGCACAAAATGGCTGCTGGGGAGGTTCTTATATAGTAAGGGGTAGACAACTTTCCTATTGGTCACTAGGGATGTTGCTAAGCTGTGACAAAGATATTGCAGCCTTCTCATTGGCCCACAAGCTAGAAGCAGGGAGGGATCATGTGTACTGTTTAAAAAAACAAAACAAATATATAGTGCAATATCCTAAATATTCGCGAATTCTCGAAGTACTGATATTCACGATTAAAATTCATGATTCGAATATTCGCACCCAACACTAGTGTAAAGGTAATTTTATAAAAACAAACCATAAAATTAATCATGTAAGGTATATAGGGTTCATAACTAAACAATAAGTAAATATTTTACATTAAAAGGGTTGTCTCACTTCAGTAAGTGGCATTTATCATATAGAGAATGTTAATACAAGCCACTTAATAATATATTGTTATTATCCATATTGCCTCATTTGCTGGCTGGATTCATTTTTCCATCACATTAAACACTGCTCGTTTCCATGGTTACAGACCACCCTGCAATCCATCAGTGGTGGTCGTGCTTGCACAATATAGAAAAAAGCACTAAGGCTAGTTTCACACTTGCGGCAGGACGGATCCGACATGCTGTTCACCATGTCGGATCCGTCCTGCGGCTATTTCGCCGTGCCCCCGGGCCACCGCTCCGTCCCCATTGACTATAATGGGGATGGGGGCGGAGCTCCGTCGCAGCACGGCGGTGCACGGCGAACGCCACCGGACTAAAAAACCTGACATGCAGTAATTTTAGTCCGGCGGCCTTTCGCCGTGCACCGCCGTGCTGCGCCGGAGCTCCGCCCCAGTCCCGATTATAGTCAATGGGGACGGAGCGGCGGCCCGGGGGCACAGCGAAATAGCCGCAGGACGGATCCGACATGGTGAACAGCATGTCGGATCCGTCCTGCCGCAAGTGTGAAAGTACCCTAACCTATGTGCGCTCCGATGGTCCCGATCACCAGAGAGGCCGGCACTTTTCCTTATAGTGTGCAAGCACGACCACCACTGCTGGATTGCAGGGTGGTCATAACCATGGAAACGAGCAGTGTATAGTGTGATGGAAAAATGAATCCAGCCAGCAAAGGCGGCAATATGGACAATCACAATACATTAGTAAGTGGATTGTATTAACTTTCTCTACATGATAAATGCCACTTACTGAAGTGAGACGACCCCTTTAAGCAGTAATACCAGCCATATTGAATAGATAAACTCTAATAGATATAACTAAGCAACGGATAAATATAATAATAATAAAAAACACAAACCCTGCATTTATATTTACTGGTGATTTCTTTTCTTGGGAAATTCATTTGAATACTAATCCTCCATAGTAGGTTTTACTGCAGAGAAGGTGACATCCCCTCATCTCATACTGTATAAGGGCCAACACTTCCGCGTGAGGAGCACTGTTGCATATTACATCTTATAAGTTATTCATAGCAGATTGATATCTCTTTACTGATTCTGCTGTGAATAATGAATTTCCCATCACGATTACATTGTTCCAGGCTTTGACATTAAGAAAAGTGATTGCAATTGTCATTCTCTCCTCAGCCTCACTAATTTATCACTCTGTAAAACAAGTGCAGGAGCCGAAGGTTATAATGGAAGGATTTTCTGTGCATTAATGGAAGTACTTAGGAGCAGGAGTCTAAATGTGGGTTCAGACTTATTTTTGTGGATGAAAGTATTTTAGCTTTCAGAAGAAAGATATGGAGAAACAACTAAACCATTAATCGGATTATATTCTTTATTTTAAAGTGAGCTCCAACTGGGCATTATGTATGAAGTCTGAGGCAACCGTATGACAACCGAAGCCTCTGATATACACTGCTCAAAAAAATAAAGGGAACACAAAAATAACACATCCTAGATCTGAGTTAATTAAATATTCTTCTGAAATACTTTGTTCTTTACATAGTTGAATGTGCTGACAACAAAATCACACAAAAATAAAAAAATGGAAATCAAATTTTTCAACCCATGGAGGTCTGGATTTGGAGTCACACTCAAAATTAAAGTGGAAAAACACACTACAGGCTGATCCAACTTTGATGTAATGTCCTTAAAACAAGTCAAAATGAGGCTCAGTAGTGTGTGTGGCCTCCACGTGCCTGTATGACCTCCCTACAATGCCTGTGCATGCTCCTGATGAGGTGGCGGACGGTCTCCTGAGGGATCTCCTCCCAGACCTGGACTAAAGCATCTGCCAACTCCTGGACAGTCTGTGGTGCAACGTGACGTTGGTGGATAGAGCGAGACATGATGTCCCAGATGTGCTCAATTGGATTCAGGTCTGGGGAACGGGCGGGCCAGTCCATAGCATCAATGCCTTCGTCTTGCAGGAACTGCTGACACACTCCAGCCACATGAGGTCTAGCATTGTCTTGCATTAGGAGGAACCCAGGGCCAACCGCACCAGCATATGGTCTCACAAGGGGTCTGAGGATCTCATCTCGGTACCTAATGGCAGTCAGGCTACCTCTGGCGAGCACATGGAGGGCTGTGCGGCCCTCCAAAGAAATGCCACCCCACAACATTACTGACCCAATGCCAAACCGGTCATGCTGGAGGATGTTGCAGGCAGCAGAACGTTCTCCACTGCGTCTCCAGACTCTGTCACGTCTGTCACATGTGCTCAGTGTGAACCAGCTTTCATCTGTGAAGAGCACAGGGCGCCAGTGGCGAATTTGCCAATCTTGGTGTTCTCTGGCAAATGCCAAACGTCCTGCACGGTGTTGGGCTGTAAGCACAACCCCCACCTGTGGACGTCGGGCCCTCATATCACCCTCTCGGAGTCTGTTTCTCACCGTTTGAGCAGACACATGCACATTTGTGGCCTGCTGGAGGTCATTTTGCAGGGCTCTGGCAGTGCTCCTCCTGTTCCTCCTTGCACAAAGGCGGAGGTGGCGGTCCTGCTGCTGGGTTGTTGCCCTGCTACGGCCTCCTCCACGTCTTCTGATGTACTGGCCTGTCTCCTGGTAGCGCCTCCATGCTCTGGACACTACGCTGACAGACACAGCAAACCTTCTTGCCACAGCTCGCATTGATGTGCCATCCTGGATAAGCTGCACTACCTGAGTCACTTGTGTGGGTTGTAGACTCCGTCTCATGCTACCACTAGAGTGAAAGCACCGC
Source organism: Bufo bufo (assembly GCF_905171765.1). NCBI lineage: Eukaryota > Metazoa > Chordata > Amphibia > Anura > Bufonidae > Bufo > Bufo bufo. The sequence goes on from NC_053389.1 coordinate 111,721,030, forward strand.
CAGTATTCAAAAGTGACCAAAACATCAGCCAGGAAGCATAGGAACTGAGAAGTGGTCTGTGGTCCCCACCTGCAGAACCACTCCTTTATTGGGGGTGTCTTGCTAATTGCTTATAATTTCCACCTGTTGTCTATCCCATTTGCACAACAGCATGTGAAATTGGTTGTCACTCAGTGTTGCTTCCTAAGTGGACAGTTTGATTTCACAGAAGTGTGATTGACTTGGAGTTACATTGTGTTGTTTAAGTGTTCCCTTTATTTTTTTGAGCAGTGTATAAAGGCTTCATAGGAGAGGCTTCACACATTGTATGGTTGCCTGAGTGGAAGTCGGTCATACAGTGACATAAAGTTCTCCCACTTAGAAATCATGGAGGGATCTGACATTCACATTGTAGGTGCATTCCCACTGTGAGAGACAGGAAATCACATTGTATGATTTTTTAAGAATTTATTTGTCTTGCACTGCTGAACACCTGAGAAACAGCAAGAATTCTGTCTCTCAAAGTCCTGTTACTGTGCCTTTAAAAAGTCCACCTCTACTGCACTCATTAATCTAACTTAGTAGCACCTGTCTGAGCTCTTTAAAGACACCTGTCCCACAGTCAGTCAGACGCCAACTACTACCATGGGCAAGACCAAAGAGCTGTCAAAATACACCAGAGACAAAATTGTGGACCTCCACAAGGCTGGAAAGGGCTATGGGGCAATTGCCAAGCAGCTTGGTGAAAATAGATCAACTCTTGGAGCAATTGTTAGAAAATGGAAGAGGCTAAAGACGACTGTCAGTCTCCCTCGGACTGGGGTTCCATGCAAGATCTCACCTCGTGGGGTATCACTGATGATAAGAAAGGTGAGGAATCATCTCAGAACTACAAGGGAGGAGCTGGTCAATGACATGAAGAGAGCTGGGACCACAGTTTCAAAGGTCACTGTCGGTAGAACACTACGTCGTCATGGTTTCAAATCATGCATTGCACGGAAGGTTCCCCTGCTCAAGTCATCACATGTCCAGGCCTGAAGTCAGATGAAACCAAAGTATAACTTTTTGGTCAAAACGTCACTCATCGTGTTTAGAGGAAAAAGAAGGAGTTGCATCCCAGAAACGCCATCCCTACTGTGAAGCATGGGGGTGGTAACATCATGCTTTGGGGGTGCTTTTCTGCGAAGGGGACAGGACGACTGCACTGTATTAAGGAGAGGATGAATGGGGCCATTTATTGTAAGATTTTGAGCAACAACATCCTTCCCTCAGTCAGAGCATTGAAGATGGGTCGTGGCTAGGTCTTCCAACATGACAACGACCCAAAGCACACAGCCAGGATAACCAAGGAGTGGCTCCGTAAGAAGCATATCAAGGTTCTGGAGTAGCCTAGCCAAGCACACACATATTGACTTTGCCATGTCAAACACTAGAAAGTGAGGCCGGACTGGAGGCGTCGCCTTGGGGGGAGGCCGGCATGATGTGGTTTTGGTTCAGGGAAGAAGAGTCTGTCAGGATTGGGCTTTTCAATTAGCTGGGGGTGGGGGCTAATGAAAGGGGGGTGGTGGATGGGGTTTTAAAAGAGTGCAGAGGGGGGATAACGGGCGCCATTTGCTGGAGAAGGGGACAACCGCCCGCCGACCCTCCTTTATTTCAAATGTTATATAGTGCGAAAGCAAGGTGGGGATCAGGAACCAGTGGCATAACGTGGGGGGACCAGGGGGGCCGTTGCCCCGGGCGCCAGACTGCAGGGGGCGCTGGCCGCCGCTTGTGCAAAAAATCTATGAACTTACTGACTGAGTGAGTTTCACTTTGCTGCACTGCGCAGCACCGACGAGTGAGAAGTAGTATCAACAGAACGAGTGCGCGCCCTTTCTGGGCGGGAAAGACACTGCGGAGCAAGAAGAAGAAGATGGCTGCCGCAGTGTGTCGCTTCATGACTCCACAGCAGGCAGCCTGAATGAGCGTCGAGCGACACTGACAGTGAGTCAGGACTGCGCATGCGTGAGGACGCAGGTTCCCAAGTTGATGACGTGATGACGCCATTGTCATGTGATCACGTCATTACGTCATCACGCACAGATGGCAGTGCGATCAGTGGTAAGGGGTTGCTAGGCAACCAGGGTGCATCCCCAGCACGCAACACCAACACAGTCCCAAATTATGGCCGTGTAAGGGAGTGTTTACATCTGCGTTCTGGATTCCGTTATGGCTTTCCGTTATAACATGGTTATAATGGAAAATAACGGAATCCATAAGACGGAAGGACGGATCCGTTCTTCTGCCTATAGACTTGTATTATGACGGAATGCAAAACGGAAGCCTTTTAAAGGCATTCCGTTTGCTTTCCGTCCTAATAGAAATCTATGGGAATCAAAACGGATCCGTCTGGGTCCCGTTATGCAAGATGGAAAACAAAGTCCTGTTGACAGGACTTTGTTTTCTGTCTTGCATAACGGGACCCAGACAGATCCGTTATGCTTTCCAATAGACTTCTATTAGCACGTAAAGCAAAAGGAATGCCTTTTAAAGGCTGCTGTTTTGCATTCTGTCTGGGCATTCCGTTATTTTCCGTTATAACCATGTTATAACGGAAAGCCATGACGGAATCCCTAACGCTAGTGTGAGCCCACCCTAACATGAGAAGACATTTATAGCGTAAATAAAGGTTGTAAACCAGGCCTGGGAATAAAACAATTCAAAAATGGAAAAAATTGTGGCTCACTCACTGTTCCACTTCTGGAGAGGTGCACTACCCCACAGCACTCCCAAATGCTGGTATATAGGAAATGGAATAAGAAAACTTTGGTAGGGGGTCACTCAATATCAGGCAAACACATGTTTAGATTGTATCCAAAGTAAAATCTTTATAGCAAATAAACATAAAATATATCACATACAGATCATAACATGTCATAAAAAGCTTAAAATATCGCAATTTAAAAAATCCCAGTGCACGTAACACAGTGTAAGAAGGGTGGATCAATTAGGGCATATGACCCAATATAAAAGATGAGCCGATCGGGTCTATATCACAGTGGTATCAATTCAATTGAGCTAGACCTCAGGGTCATATATTCATATGTACTCGCATGTATTTATAAGCCACAGAGAGTTAATGGTATTCTATTGGTTGTTTTACGTTACTAAATCTTCATCTGTTATCGCCAGTTTGTTTGTATGGCGTGGCGTGTGTTTCCGCAGTCGTCTACACATACCTATGGGTGAAACTTCCCCCGCTCCTACGAGTACGATGCAGCAGTATAGCACAGTTCACCGTTGTGACCTGCCAGGACCTACGTGGTTCACTGTTCGGTCATGTGATTTTAAAGTTTTCCAGCGGAGATTCGAATCACCTGTAGACGTGGTTAGTCAATTCGAAGATTGCTATTTTCCCCAGTATTGGAAAATGCGATTTTTGGAGTATGCAATTTTTGGAGCGCTCCTTCTCGATGATCCCTCACTGTGAGGGATCATCGAGAAGGAGCGCTCCAAAAATTGCATACTCCAAAAATCGTATATTCCAATACTGGGAAAAATAGCAATCTTCGAATTGACTAACCAAGTCTACAGGTGATTCGAATCTCTGCTCGCCACGCCATACGAACAAACTGGCGATAACAGATGAAGATTTGGTAACGTAAAACAACCAATAGAATACCATTAGCTCTCTGTGGCTTATAAATACATGCGAGTACATATGAATATATGACCCTGAGGTCTAGCTCAATTGAATTGATACCACTGTGATATAGACCCGATCGACTCATCTTTTATATTTGGTCATATGCCCTAATTGATCCACCCTTCTTACACTGTGTTACGTGCACTGGGATTTTTTAAATTGTGATATTTCAAGCTTTTTATGACATGTATGATCTGTATGTGATATATTTTATGTTTATTTGCTATAAAGATTTTACTTTGGATACAATCTAAACACGGAATAAAACAATTACCTCTTGTTTATATATTTGAAGCCAATGATTAGTTATATATTGTTACTCCAACAAATAGGCAAGGAAAAAGTACTATATCGGGAGTGCATATTAGGATATAAACCAAATCCTTGAAACTAAAATATTTAGAGTACAGTATGACCTGGGGAATATTCTAATGAAGCAGCTAAAATTCAGCTGCTCATTTAGTCCATTCGGTGAGACCATACACAACAGGAAAATCCACTGGGCCTCACGCTCGGTCCCAATCGCCCCCTCTATTATTATTTTACCTATCATTTATAATTTCTTTTGACAGATACTATATTATTACAGTCCTGATCAAAAGTTTAAGACCAAAAAATCATATTTAGCACGGCTGGATCTTAACAAGGTTCCAAGTAGAGCTTCAACATGCAACAAGAAGAAATGGGAGTGAGACAAAACATTTTTTGAGCATTCAATTTAATGAAAACAACGAATAAACTGAAACAGGCTGTTTTTCAGCTGATCAAAAGTTTAGGACCACACCTCCAAAAAAAAACTAAACCCCCCACCAAAACAGAAATCCAACTTCCAAACATGAACTCAGTAATGAGTAGCTCCGCCGTTATTGTTTATCACTTCAAAAATTCATTCGCTTCGGCATGCTTGATGCAAGCGTTTCCATGAGGTGAGTGGGAACATTTCTCATCCATCCGGAAAGGTTCTCAATTGGATTTAGATCAGGGGAACACGCAGGATGGGCCAAAAGAGTGATGTTATTCTCCTGGAAGAAGTCCCTTGTCCTGTGGGCATTGTGTACTGTAGCGTTGTCCTGTTAAAAAACCCAGTCGTTACCACACAGACGAGGGCCCTCAGTCATGAGGAATGCTCTCTGCAACATCTGGACATAGCAAGCGGCCGTTTGACACCCCTGCACTTCCTGAAGCTCCATTGTTCCACTGAAGGAAACAGCACCCCAGACCATTATGGCGCCCCCTCCATGCATAGAAAACATCTCAGGTGGGATCTGCTTGTCATGCCAGTAACGTTGGAAACCATCAGGACCATCAAGGTAAAAAAAATTCTCATCAGAGAATAAAACTTTCTTCCACCTTTGAATGTCCCATGTTTGGTGCTCTGTTGCAAAGTCAAAACGAGCAGTTCTGTGGCGTTCAAGGAGACGAGGTCTTTGAAGACGTTTTATGTTGTTGATGCCCTTCAATCTCAGATGGTGTCTGATGGTAAGGGGCTGCAGTCAGCACCAGTAAGGGCCTTAATTTGGGTCGAGGATTGTCCAGTGTCTTGATGGACAGCCAATTGGATCCTCCGGCTCAGTGCTGATGAAATTTTTTTGGGTCCTCCACTTGACTTTTTTGTTCCATAACCCTCAGGATAATTTAAGAAATTCCAAATGACTGTCTTACTGCATCCCACCTCAGCAGCGATGCAGTTCAACAACCCGACCACTTTCAAAAAGGGAGAGTTTTTTTGCCTTTGCCATCACAACCAGGGCCGTCTTTAACAAGAGGTAAAAGGGGCAGCTGCCCTGGGCTCAGTTGCTCCTGGGGGGCCCAAGGCAGCTGCCTCTTGAGCCCTTCTAGCCACTGTCCCGGGTGTCAGGCTGTCAGCTACACAGGGGGTGCTGCCATGCCATGCCTGCCGACACTCCAGGCAGCGTACTGTGAGAGCTGTGATTCTCTAGGACCTTAGATGACATCATCACCATGTGACCAGTAACCTAGCAATATTACTGGTCACATGGCTATGAGGTCATCAAGGTCCTACCAGGAGTGTTGCTGTAGAAGTTTGCCTTAACTGTGGAGCTTTTTTTGTGAAGATTACATCAGAAAAAGGTGACAGGGGCTGTTATGCTAATATACTGTAAACTACTGTATAGTGGGGTGCTGTATAGTGTGGGGGCTGTATACTGTGGGGGCCTGTATACTGTGGGGGGCTGTATAGTGTGGGGGGTTGTATACTGTGGGTGCTGTATATTGTGGAGTGCTATACTGCTGTACTGTATAGTGTGGGGGGCTGTATACTGTGGGTGCTGTATATTGTGGAGTGCTATACTGCTGTACTGTATACTGTGGGGGGCTGTATACTGTGGGTGCTGTATATTGTGGAGTGCTATACTGCTGTACTGTATACTGTGAGGGGCTGTATACTGTGGGGGGCTGTATACTGTGGGTGCTGTATATTGTGGAGTGCTATACTGCTGTACTGTATACTGTGGGGGGCTGTATACTGTGGGTACTGTATATTGTGGAGTGCTATACTGCTGTACTGTATAGTGTGGGGGCCTGTATACTGTGGGGGGCTGTATACTGTGGGGGGCTGTATACTGTATACTGTGGGTGCTGTATATTGTGGAGTGCTATACTGCTGTACTGTATAGTGTGGGGGCTGTATACTGTGGGTGCTGTATATTGTGGAGTGCTATACTGCTGTACTGTATACTGTGGGGGGCTGTATACTGTGGGGGGCTGTATACTGTATACTGTGGGTGCTGTATATTGTGGAGTGCTATACTGCTGTACTGTATAGTGTGGGGGCTGTATAGTGTGGGGTGCTGTATCGTGTATAGTTTGGGGTGCTGTATACGGTGAGGTGCTATACTGCTCTACTGTATACTGTGAGGTGTTGTATACTGTGGGCTGCTATACTGCTCTACTATATACTGTGGGGTACTGTATAGTGTGGGGTGCTATACTGCATACTGTGTGGTGCTGTATACTATAGGGTGCTATACTGCATACTGTGGGTTGCTGTATACTATAGGGTGCTATACTGCATACTGTGGGGTGCACTGTAACACTAGGGTGAGCCGAATCCTGGTCTCCTTCTTACAGAGCGGTGCCCACTTTCAGCCTGAGCCCAGCTGCCCAGAGCACTGATCCTGAGCCACTGGAGTCTTCAGAACTGGAAGTATTTACAGTCATTCACTGTACTCTACCAGATGTGTGGATTTTTTGTGTGTGTGTCTTGGTGGAGGGCGTGATTGCCTGCTAAGGTGTGGGAAGGCGGGATCCAGGGGGCCCAAGTAAATTTTTGCCCAGGGTCCAATCAATATTAAAGACGGCCCTGATCACAACGTGTGACTACCTGACAGAAAATGACAATGAATCCACATCTTTGCACAGATTTGGCCTTTTTAAAGGCATGTGGTCCTACAATTTGAATCAGCTGAAAAACAGCCTGTTTCAGTTTAATAGTTATTTTCAATTAATTGAATGCTCAAAAAATGTTTTGTCTCACTCTCATTTCTTCTTGTTGCATGTTGAAGCTCTACTTGGAACCTTGTTAAGATCCAACAATGTAAAATATGATTTTCAAGTGGTCTTAAACTTTTGATCAGGACTGTATCTATGACATACAATAGACAACATAGAACAGATAATCACACAAAGGCTGCATGCCAAAAGCTGGGTATGTGCAAGCCAACAACCTATCCAAGAGACAGGTACAGTCAGCATACCTTACAATGGCAGCCTTGTGTGCAATGAGACATTCAAACCCATCTCTTATCTGACTAAGAGCTGGTAAGCCTCAAAGTTGCTTGAATCCTGTTGGATGGCTTGGGGGACCTGCGCACCTAGATCATTATCAGCTAATTCTTCTCTCATTGCTTAGGAAGGGCTGGTTAGTAACGCTATGCGAAAACTGTGATCCATAGCGATACTACATCAGTATTTCTCACTTTTTTGTGTAGTACCGTATATAATGATGGATTATAATGCGGCTCTGCATCATTCACTTTAGCTGTTTGTTCACCAGCTCAATGATGTACTAAATTATGGTAATGTTCCACATAGTTAATAATGTTCCACATGTTACTCACAGTTGGTAATATGGTATGAAATAAACGTCTTTTTCCTTAATCGGATGGCAATGTAATGTATCTTACCACCGTGCCTTCTATACAAGAGAGTTGCCGTTTACCCGCTATGATCTTGTGCGCTGGCGTCCCACATGGTTTCCTGCTCTCAGCGGCACACGTGGTTTGATGTAAACGCCGCTCAGGTCGGCAGTCTTGCTTACAACTGAAAAGTCCTTTGGAGCTCTCCAATTATTCTTTAGTAAGGTCAAGGCTTTTGATGGATCATTCCTTAAATCATGGATCTTGTTTCCCCAAACGCGTTTCAGAGTGCTTCCCACCAGGTGTTCTCCAAGTTGGACTTAAGGGGGGCATATAATCTGGTGAGGATCAAGGAAGGGGATGAATGGAAGACGGCTTTTAATACCCCAGAGGGTCACTTTGAGATCCTGGTCATGCCTTTTGGGTTGACCAATGCTCTTGCGGTTTTCCAGCATTTTGTGAATGACATTATTCATCACCTGGCCGGGAGGTTTGTTGTCGTGTATTTGGATGACATACTAATTTATTCTCCAGACGTGGAGACTCATCAGGATCACGTTAGACAGGTGTTACAGATTCTAAGAGATAATAAATTGTACGCAAAATTAGAGAAGTGTGTTTTTGCTGTACATGAGGTGCAATTCTTGGGTTACCTGCTGTCATCTTCATGTTTTAAATGGATCCAGAGAAAGTCTGTGCTGTATTGGACTGGTATCGACCCGAAAATCTGAAAATCTGGCTCTTATGCGGTTTTGGGTTCACCAACTATTACCCAAAATTTATTCAGAACTATTCGACAGTGGTGAAACCCTTAACTGACATGACTAAGAAAGGGACGGATGTTTCAGTGTGGTCTGATTCGGCGTTGCGAGCCTTTTCTGCGATTAGGAGTGCTTCGCTTCTGTCTCTATATTGCTGCAGCCGGATGTATCACAACCTTTCATTGTGGAAGTTGACGCGTTCGAGGTGGGGGTAGGAGCAGTCTTATCGCAGGGCCCGTCACCTGGTAAAAATGTGCATATTTTGCCCATGTGCATTTTTCTCTATAAAAACTGTCTGCCGCAGAGAGAAATTACAATGTGGGTAACAGAGAGTTGCAGGCCATTAAGTTGGCTTTTGAGGAGTGGCTTCATTGGTTGGAAGGGGCGATTCATCCGATCACGGTGTTCACAGATCACAAAAATCTGGCTTACCTGGAGTCGGCTAAATGACTGAACCTGACGCAGGCCAGATGGTCTTTGTTTTTCACCAGATTCAATTTCATTGTCACTTATCGTCCTGGGGTTAAGAATGTCAAGGCAGATGCCTTGTCACATAGTTTTCCTGGTGGTGGCGATTTTGAAAATCTGAGTCCGATACTGTCGGAGGGGGTGGTGATATCCGCTCTATACCCTGACCTTAGAGGCTCAGGGAGACGCATCGGAGTCTTGCCCCTCTGGGAAATTGTTAAAATTGTTTATTCCATCAGAATTGTGTCATAAGGTGTTTGAGGAACATCACTGTACGGTTCTTACGGGACACCCTGGGAGTAGATCCACTGCCGACCTCATCTCTCGTAGATTCTGGTGGCTGGGGTTGCGTAAGTGTGTTGAGGACTATGTGTCGGTGTGTAGTATCTGTGCACGCACTAAGGTGACACATACTCAACCTTCTGGATCTCTACTTCCGTTGCCCATATCGTCCAGACCATGGACTCGCATATCTATGGATTTTATTACTGATCTGGAAAGACAGTTATTCTGGTGGTAGTTGATCGTTTTAGTAAAATGGTGCACTTTGTAGCATTGCCTAGCCTACCTAATGCTAAAACACTTGCGCAAGTGTTTGTTGACAACATTATGAAACTTCATGGCATTCCCTCTGATGTGGTCTCGGATCCTGGGACTCAGTTTGTGTCCAGATTCTGGAAGGCACGTACTCGGCTGTGGGTACAACTGTCTTTTTCTTCTGTTTTTCATCCTCAGACGAATAGACAGACGGAGCGCATTCAGAGTATGGAGACTTGCTTAAGATGTTTTGTCTCTGAGAAACAGGAGGAATGGTCCTCCTTTTTGTCTTTGGCAGAGTTTGCCATAAACAATTGTAGACAGGAGTCCACTGATAAATCACAATTTTTTGGGGCATATGGGTTTCACCCGCAATTTAGCACATTCTCTGGTTCGGATACTTCTGGTATCCCTGAGAAGGAAAGTTTTTCGTCATCATTGTCTTCTATATGGCGGAAAATTCAAAATAACTTGATGAATATGGGCAACAAGTATAAACATGTGTCTGTCAGGAAACGTATGAATGGTCCGGACCTAAGTGTGGGTGATTTTGTGTGGCTGCCAACAAGAAATATTAAGTTGAAGGTTCCTTCTTGGAAGTTGGGTCCAAGGTTTATTGGTCCATATAAGATCACTGCTATTATTAATCCTGTAGCTTTTCGTCTTGAACTTCCTCAGGCTCTGAAAATTCATAATGTGTTTCACAAATCTTTGTTGAAGAGATATGTTGAACTTTTGGAGTCGTCCCCCTTCCCACCCGCTCCTGTCATGGTGGACGGCAGTTTGGAATTCCAGATCGCCAAGATTATTGTCTCTCGAGTTCTCCGTAGATCTCTTCAGTATCTTGTTCACTGGAAGGGTTATGGACGAGAGGAGAGGGTGTGGGTACTGGCATCTGACATGAATGCCAGTCGTTTGGTGAAAGCCTTTCACAGGTCTCATCCGGATAAGGTTGGTCCTGGGTGTCCGGAGGTCACCCGTTGAAGGCGGGGTACTGTCATGGACATTCCAACGACAGGTGGCACGAGATCGGTGAGACTGGCAACATGTAGTTTGATCTGACATGTTTTCTGTTCGGATCAAATGACGTCTGTGTTGTTTCTGGTGCTTGCCACACCTTCTTGCCCCAGGTGTGGCTATTATGGTAATTTAACCTTCTCTATTTATTGTTGTTTCTCCCACTATGCTCTGCGGTTTATAGCTTCAGTATTAGTTGTGGATAGCTGGTGTGTGGATCTCGGCTGAGTTCCTGGTGCTGCCATAGCCACTTGAAGTTTAGTGTTTTCTTTCCTTTTTGTATTTTGTTTGAGTTATTTTGTGTGTTGCATTTCCCTGTCATTTGTATTAAGGCCTGAGGGAGACTCCTGTTTGTCCTTCCTTTTGGAGGAACAGGTTGTCTCAGTCCTGACATTAGTACTAGGGTCCTATAGGGTGAGTTAGGACATTAGGTATTCCTGTGTATGAACTCACCTACCTCCTGGGTCTGTTTATACTGGTAGTTAGTCAGGACTTTGATTAGGGTTTTACTAGGAGGTGTCCATCTCCTTTCCCTAGTTTCCAGGCCTTATTCCCTCACCACTTTCCCTCCTATGTTCAGTGTGGTGTTTCCCACACACACCCGAACATGACACCACATACATTGTGGGTTGTAACTGGGCTAAGATCACGGGCTCACATGGCTGAAACCTAATTAGACCAGGGAGCAGAGCACTGGCCCAGTAGGGAAATTTTAATCATCATCATTGCAGAAGTTATAATTCACATCAAAGGGGGAGGCAAGATAAAATAAATTTAAAAAAATCTTGGATAACCACTGCTACCTCTGCACCCCTATATCTACGCCCCTGGCTCCTCCTCATCAACTTAATGTGCTTTTTCCGTCTGCACCAAATCTAAGCTCCTCCTCCTATCTCCACAGGTGGACGCAGCTAACATTTTCTTGCAGCGCGACTGCCATTCCAGCAGTATTATCCAGGGTCTCCTCCTAAGCTCCCTTCAGACCAGTCCTCCTCTCTCAGGCAGCAGTGGCACTGGAGCGGCCCGTGCAGAGACATAGTGAGGCTCAGATTCCTCCACTGTGCAGCCCTGCCTACATTTGTGTTGAAATAATGTATTTCAAAGTTTTGTTGCATATCGCAACAAAACTGCTATGTAGAATAGTCCCCACAGAAACAGATATTTGTGGGGGCAGTTAAGATGGCATTCTATAGTGTTGGGGCACTGAAGTGGGTATTTTACTGTGTGAGGGCACTTAAGAGATTTAATTACTGTGAAAGGGGCACTAAGGCGACATTATACTGTGTGGGTGCACAAAGTCTTAGAAGCGTGGCTTAGTGTCGTAAAAATGTGCTGCCGCGCACTACGCGCACTGCTAATAGTGTCCCTAGTTTGGCTGTTCACAAATTGGGAGGTATGTATTGGCTATATGTGGTTTTTCTGTATATGTAGGTTCTGGAGAAATGAACAATGATCAGAGTTGGTGGCGGGGGGCCGTTCTTGAATTTTTTGCACGGGGTCGACCAATGTATTAAATTGGCCCTGAACCAGGATGCTCAAGTATGTAGCTCCTTTAACAGTCTATGGAGTATGTGATGTCTTAGTTAGGGCTCATTCAGACGGCCGTATGCTATCCGCAAAAATGCGGATCCGTTTTTTTGCGGATAAGATGCTGACCCATTCACTTCTATGGGGCCCTTTTCTATTCCACAATTCCGCAAAACAAATGAAACATGTCCTATACTTGTCCGTGAAAATCAAGACATGGACTCATTGAAGTCTATGGGTCCGCAAAAAGACAGAATGCTATCCGTTTTTCTGCGGATCCGCAAAAGAACGGATAGCATTCTGTATTTTTGCGGACAGCATACGGCCGTCTGAATGAGCCCTTAGTCATATCATTGGTACACCAGGTGCCTTCTGCTTTTTGCCAAACTTCTCAGCAGATTCAAATCACTAGTAACTTTGCTGCCTCTTACATTGATTGGCTGCTCCCTGCAGCCTTTTGCTCCTTGGTCTACTTAAGTAACCTGACTCTACAACACTGGTGTTGCTACTTCTCTTCTTCACCACACGTGCTTACCTGTCTGCACTCCCGTGGCTAGTCCAGCAGCAATATGGTGGTGGCGAAGGCATCGCTCTGCTACGGCAACCAGTCCCACTGACAGTGGGCCTGCTTTACCTAGCAGTGAGCCGGGATGCCGGAACAATCAGTCTTTGTGCCAGCATCACATGTTCCCTGAGGCGGGCTATTTAAATAGTCTGCTGCTGGCCACAGGTGCCTGTGATTGGTTTTCTAAGCCTCACTAGCTAGTGGTGTGTTTGCTAATCTGACCTTTGCCTGTTTCTTTGACATTGCCTCCGATTACTGATTTTGCCTCCGACTTGACATCCTGGTATTTGGCTATGCCAGTTTGTGACATTGCATTTGCCTTCTGATGTCTCAGACATTTTCTCCAGGTTTCAGTTTGTTGTGTATTTGTATCTTATTTTGGATCCTGATCCGGTCCTGGTTCTGTCTCTCTGGATTTCACCTTGTTCTGTTTTACTACTCTTTTACCATTTTGGTTTAGGCTCCTGCACTTAGCTAAGAAGGGATTGTCATCCAGTTGTGGGCTGTCAGTTAGGATGGATCGTACAGTAGTTAGGAACAGTTGTGCGGGTGGAGCACAGGACTGCACTATTCCCTACCCTTACAGGATTATGCCTTACCTCAGATTAACTGTGCTTCACAAATCTCTTCCATCAGGAAACCAGTCTCTCTCATATACAGTATTACCCTTTAGCACAGGCTACACCTTAGGGCTCATGCACACGACCATATGTATTTTGTGATCCGCAAAATATACTGAACAGCTGGCCCCTAATAGAACAGTCCTATCCTTATCCGTAATGCGGACAATAACAGGACATGTTCTATCCCTTTGCGGAATATATATACGGAAACTGAATGCGGACCTGTTGAAATAAATGGTTCCGCATACTTCCGCAAAAATGAGAAATGAGGCTCTTTTCTTGCGTAATCCCCATTTAGTATGTGTTCCATTATTGACAGCGCAGTCCAGTGCACATCTTGTCTAATGTACAGTGCCTTGCAAAAGTATTCACCCCCCTTGACTTTTCTCGTATTTTATTACATTACAGCCTTAAAGGGAACCTGTCACCGGGATTTTGGGTATAGAGCTGAGGACAAGGGTTGCTAGATGGCCGCTAGCACATCCGCAATATCCAGTCCCCATAGCTCTGTGTGCTTTTATTGTGTATAAAAACTGATTTGATACATATGCAAATTAACCTGAGATGAGTCAGAGCTTGAAAATATGACTCTTCTCTGGGCACACAAGTAAGATATGACTCTTTTATGTTAATTTGCATATGTATCAAATCGTTTTTTTTACACAATAAAAGCACAGAGAGCTATAGGGACTGGGTGTTGCGGATGTGCTAGTGGCCATCTAGCAACCCATGTCCTCAGCTTTCTACACAAAATCCCAGTGACAGGTTCCCTTTAAAGGGACACTGACAGGCCCAATAAGCATAATTAGCTATATATACAGTACAGACCAAAAGTTTGGACACACCTTCTCATTCAAAGAGTTTTCTTTATTTTCATGACTATGAAGGCATCAAAACTATGAATTAACACATGTGGAATTATATACATAACAAACAAGTGTGAAACAACTGAAAATATGTCATATTCTAGGTTCTTCAAAGTAGCCACCTTTTGCTTTGATTACTGCTTTGCACACTCTTCCAACAGTCTTGAAGGAGTTCCCAGAGATGCTTAGCACTTGTTGGCCCTTTTGCCTTCACTCTGCGGTCCAGCTCACCCCAAACCATCTCGATTGGGTTCAGGTCCGGTGACTGTGGAGGCCAGGTCATCTGGCGCAGCACCCCATCACTCTCCTTCATGGTCAAATAGCCCTTACTTTCAAAGTTTTCCCAATTTTTCGGCTGACTGACTGACCTTCATTTCCTAAAGTAATGATGGCCACTCGTTTTTCTTTACTTAGAATTTGTATTATGGCAAGAAAAAAGCAGCTAACAGTCTATTCAGTAGGACTATCAGCTGTGTATCCACCTGACTTCTCCTCAACGCAACTGATGGTCCCAACCCCATTTATAAGGCAAGAAATCCCACTTATTAAACGTGACAGGGCACACCTGTGAAGTGAAAACCATTTCAGGGGACTACCTCTTGAAGCTCATCAAGAGAATGCCAAGAGTGTGCAAAGCAGTAATCAAAGCAAAAGGTGGCTACTTTGAAGAACCTAGAATATGACATATTTTCAGTTGTTTCACACTTGTTTGTTATGTATATAATTCCACATGTGTTAATTCATAGTTTTGATGCCTTCAGTGTGAATCTACAATTTTCATAATCATGAAAATAAAGAAGACTCTTTGAATGAGAAGGTGTGTCCAAACTTTTGGTCTGTACTGTATGACTGCACAGGTCTTCTAATGTGCATTAAAAACATATAAGTATAACCCCTGTCCACCTTATAAATACAGCAAACTCATGTTTTATAACCTGAATTAATCGCTTTTCTTTCTGCCCATGGGGCGGCGTTTAGGCTTCACTTCTGCCCAGCCAGCCGCCCCTCAACCACCGTTTTGAAGCGCCGCCCAGCTCATCAATATTCTGCTGTCCCTGACGTTCCGAGATCCGGCGCATGCCCAATAGAAAGCTATGGGTGCAGAAGCTGAAAGTGAGTCCAATGCCCATAGCTTTCTATTGGGCATGCGCCGGATCGCTATTGATCATGCGCCGGATCTCGGAATGTCGGGGACAGCAGAAGCCGCCCAGCGAAGTGAATATTGATGAGCTGGGCGGCGCTTCAAAACGGCGGTTGAGGGGCGGCTGGCTGGGCAGAAGTGAAGCTGAAACGCCGCCCCATGGGCAGAAAGAAAAGCGATTACTTCAGGTTATAAAACATGAATTTGCTGTATTTATAAGGTGGACAGGGGTTATACTTATATGTTTTTAATGCACATTAGAAGACCTGTGCATTCATATATATAGATAACTATGCTTATTGGGCCTGTCAGTGTCCCTTTAAGTTCAATGTTTTGTTAATCTGAATTTTATGTGATGGATCAGAACACAATAGTCTAAGTTGGTGAAGTAAAATGAGAAAAATATATAAATTAAACTATTGTTTAGAAATAGAAAACAGAAAATTGGCATGTGCGTATGTATTCACCCCCTTTGTTAGGAAGACCATAAAAAGCTCTGGTGCAACCAATTACCTTCAGAAGTCACATAATTAGTGAAATGATGTCCACCTGTGTGCAATCTAAGTGTCACATGATCTGTCATAACATAAACACACCTTTTTTGAAAGACCCCAGAGGCGGCAACATCTAAGCAACAGGCATCACTAACCAAACACTGCCATGAAGACCAAGGAACTCTCCAAACAAGTAGAGTGGAGTATCTGTAAATAGGACGACAATAAGCCGTACGCTCCATAGAGTTAGGCTTTATGGCAGAGTGGCCAGAAGAAAGCCATTACTTTCAGCTAAAAACAAAAAGGCACGTTGTGAGTTTGCGAAAAGGCATGTGGGAGACTCCCAATATGTATGGAGCACCTTCGCTCTGGTCTGATGAGACGTAAATTGAAGTTTTCGGCCATCAAAGAAAACGCTATGTCTGGCGCAAACCCAACACATCACATCACCCAAAGAACACCATTCCCACATTGAAACATGGTGGTTGCAGCATCATGCTGTGGGGATGTTTTTCAGCAGCCAGGACTGGGAAACTGGTCAGAGTTGAGGGAAAGATGGATGGTGCTAAATACAGGGATATTCTTGAGCAAAACCTGTACCACTCTGTGCGTGATTTGAGGCTAGGACTGAGGTTCACCTTTCAGCAGAACAATGACTCCATACACACTGCTAAAGCAACACGAGTAGTTTAAGGGGAAGCATGTAAATGTGTTGGAATGGCCTAGTCAAGGCCCAGATCTCAATCCAATAGAAAATCTGTGGTCAGACTTAAAGATTGCTGTTCACAAGCGCAAACCATCCAATTTGAAGGAGCTGGAGCAGTCTTGCACGGAGGAATGGGCAAAAATCCCAGTGGCAAGATGTAGGGATCGACCGATTATCGGTTTTACCAATATTATCGGCCAATATTCTGGATTTTGACCGTTATCGGTATCGGCATCTATTTTGCCTATATTCCGATAACGCATGGGGAACACAGATCGCGCTGCTCTCAGCTCTCTCTGTGTTCCCTCAGCAGCACAGGGGAGAAGGAAGCAGTGTCTCCCTCCCCCCTGTGATGCTGCTGCCGCCAATGAAGAGACAGATGGGAAGAGGAGAGCAGGGGCTGTGGCCACTGTGCCAACGATGATGTTAACTTACTCATACATTCAAATTGAACAGGAGGCGGGAGCTGGCTGCAGAATCACATAGCCGGCTCCCGACCTCTATGAGCGGTAGCTGCGATCTGCACTGCTGTAGTTAACCCCTCAGGTGCCGCGGATCGCAGCTACCGCTCATAGAGGTCGGGAGTCTGCTATGTGATTCTGCAGCCAGCTCCCGCCTCCTGTATATGAATAAATGAGAGATTTATGTTCATTGGTGGCGCAGTGTGCCCCCCACCCCCGTATTAAAAACATTGGTGGCGCAGTGCGCCCCCCCACCCAAGCCCCCCCAGTTTTAATCATTGGTGGCAGTGGCCACAGGGTCCCCTCTCCCCCCTCCTCCGATCGGAGCCCCAGCAGTGTAAGCCTGGGGCTCCGATCGGTTACCTTGGCAGCCCGGACGCTATTGAAACCCTGGCTGCCATGGTAAGCTCCATGCTGCTGTGTGCACAAAGCACAGAGCAGCAGGGACAGTGTGAGATCCTATTCACCCTGATAGAGATCTAACAGGGTGAATAGGACAAGGGTTCTAGTCCCTAAGGGGGTTAAAAGTTAGTAAAAAAAACCACCAAAATATTAAGTATAAATAAAAAAAGGTTTACAAAAAAAAACAACTACACATTAACAATAAAAATATTAGTTTTCAGCAGATGTGTGTAGGAATAATTTTTTTCAAAAATGAAATTTCACAGAATATCGGTATAAATTATCAGCTATCGGCCTGAAAGTTCACAAATTATCGGTATCGGCCCTAAAAAATCAATATCGGTCGATCCCTAGTAAGATGTGGCGAGCTCATAGAGACTTATCCAAAGCGATTTGGAGCTGTGATTGCTGCAAAAGGTGGCTCTACAAAGTATTGACTTTAGGGGGGTGAATAGTTATGCACATTGATTTTTTCTGTTATTTTGTCCTATTTGTTGTTTGCTTCACAATAAAATAAAATAAAAACATCTTCAAAGTTGTGGGCATGTTCTGTAAATTAAATGATGTAAATCCTCAAACAATCCGTGTTAATTCCAGGTTGTGAGGCAACAAAATACGAAAAAAAGTCAAGGGGGGTGAACACATTTGCAAGGCACTGTATGCAGTCCTGGAACAGCTGTTTGAGGGTGCATATCTTTGTTCAAAATGTGAGCAAATTGCCCGTTTGGAATCGCACATCATGTATCTAACCGGGGCGAGTTTCAACACTGAAAAGCGTTGACAATTTGGAAAAGAGTTTGCTGCTCACTGAGTAGATGTGTGGGAGGGTGGTAGTGAAGATAGCTGGGTAACAGTTAGAATGCGGGGTAGAGGGAAGATTGCCAGGGAGGCTATCCCTGATCTGACACACCCTAACAAGTTTGCAAGGTTGGCAGATGAGGGGGATGCCAGTTCAGGGAGAGCACTGCTGCAGCCGGACCCTTCCTCTGCCAGTCAGGGGAATGTCAGCTCCAGTAAGCAGGAGAGCAGGGCAGGCCAGACAGGTGCTGGTAGTGGGAGACTCAATTATTAGGGGTACAGATAGAACGATCTGTCACAAAGACCGGGATCGTCGAACGGTGTGTTGTCTTCCTGGTGCTCGAGTTCAACACATCGCGGATCGGGTTGACAGATTACTGGGAGGGGCTGGAGAAGATCCAGCGGTCATGGTCCATATCGGAACCAAGGACAAAGTTAGAGGTAGGTGGAGAGTCCTTAAAAATTATTTTAGGGATTTAGGTCACAAGCTTAGGGCAAGGACCTCAAAGGTAGGGTTTTCCAAAATACTACCTGTACCACGAGCCACACAAGAAAGGCAGCGGGAGATTAGGGAGGTTAACAAGTTGCTCAAGAACTGGCGTAGGAAGGAGGGGTTTGGGTTCCTGGAGAACTGGGCCGACTTCTATGTCTGGTACAGGCTCTATCGTAGGGATGGGCTGCACCTCAATGGGGAAGGGGTAACTGTGTTGGGGGACAAGATGGCTAGAAGGTTGGAGGAGTGTTTAAAACTAGGGCCCGGGGAGGGGGGGGGGGGGGTAATTACATTATAGGATGGGAAGATATTGCAGATAGAGACCGGGGGTGAGGTAATGGGACTGGGGGAGAAATGGAAGGAGGGACTAGAACAGTTCAGAAGGAAAGGTGTAGGGTAAAGAATATACATAAACCTCTTAATTGTATGTATACTAATGCCAGAAACCTGACTAATAAAACTGGTGAACTGGAATTAGTGATGTGTCAGGAGTAGAGATGAGCGGACCCGAACCCGAACATTTTCGTAAAAGTTTGGGTTCGGTGTTCGACGCTTTCTTGGTGTCATGGTCTTACCTTCTTGCTGTTCTCCTTCGTTTGACATGTGCTGGCGGCCATCTTGGTTTCTGGGTTTCTTGTAGCCTTCCACCCTGCGGCTCCTCCTTCCCACTGGGAGGAGCTGGATGCCTAGCTCATATATATAGGAGGTCTGTGGCTTCAGTTCCTTGCTTGGTCCTCCTGTGTTCACATGCTTCTAAGACTGCTGCTGCTTCTGGTTCCTGATCCTGGCTTCGTCTGACTACCCTGCTGGTTCCTGATCCTGGCTTCGTCTGACTACCCTGCTGGTTCCTGATCCTGGCTTCGTCTGACTACCCTTCTGGTTCCTGACCCCTGGCCTCTCAAAGACTCTGCTTCGGTTTCACCATCCGTTTGGACTTTTGCTTTACAGCTTTATTTTCAATAAAGCCTTCTTATTTTCACTTATCTCTTGTTGTACGTCTGGTTCATGGTTCCGTGACACTTGGCGCTTTTTGAAAGGCTGCAAAGCAGCCAATCAACAAGCGTCATACTACTTGCCCCAAGAGGCCATCACAGCCTTGCCTACTATTGGCATGGCTGTGATTGGCCAGTGCAGCATGTGACCCAGCTTCTATATAAGCTTGGGTCACGTAGCGCTGCACGTCACTCTGCTGTTACAAGTGTAGGGAGAGGTTGCAGCTGCGACGTTATGGCGAGATTAGGCAGTGATTAACTCCTCCAAAACATTTAAGACAGTGATCGATCTACAGCTGTGGATCATTGAACTGCTGCTATTCAATTGCTCACTGTTTTTAGGCTGCCCAGAGCGTTTTTCAGTCACTTTTTTCTGGGGTGATCGGCGGCCATTTTGTGGCTTGTGGTGCGCCAGCACAAGCTGCCACCAAGTCCATTTAACCATCAATAGTGTGGTTATTTTTTGGCTATATCCTACATCAGGGGCAAGCTGCCACCAAGTCCATTTAACCATCAATAGTGTGGTTATTTTTTGGCTATATCCTACATCAGGGGCAAGCTGCCACCAAGTCCATTTAACCATCAATAGTGTGGTTATTTTTTTGCTATATCCTACATCAGGGGCAAGCTGCCACCAAGTCCATTTAACCATCAATAGTGTGGTTATTTAAATCTATCCCTAAAAGGGTATATTAGATTCAAGGTGCTGATAGGGTCATTCTCAATAACTTCACACACACGCTACTGTGCATATCCAAGTCTAATTCTGTCCGTAAACGTATACCTGTCACCCAGCGCCTAAATAATAGGCCTCAAATTCGCCTAAATAATAGGCCTCAAATTTATATTCAGCTAAATCTGTGGTTATTGCTGTAGCTGGTTAAGTTATATTGTGTCCGTCAAAGCACAGTTTTTGTTCTGGTTTAAAATACAATTCCAACCTAGCAATTTCCTAAATTAGTGGTTTCTGCTGTATCACGCCTACTTTAAATCTATCCCTAAAAGGGTATATAAGATTCAAGGTGCAGATAGGGTTATTCTCAATAACTTCACACACACGCTACTGTGCATATCCAAGTCTAATTCTGTCCGTAAACGTATACCTGTCACCCAGCGCCTAAATAATAGGCCTCAAATTTATATTCATCCAAATCTGTCATTATTGCTGTAGCTGGTCAAGTTATTTAGTGTCCGTAAAAGCACAGTTTTTGTTCTGGGTTGAAATACAATTCCCAATTTTGCAATTCTCTAAATTAGTGGTTTCTGCTGTATCAGGCCTACTTTAAATCTATCCCTAAAAGGGTATATAAGATTCAAGGTGCAGATAGGGTTATTCTCAATAACTTCACACACACGCTACTGTGCAATTCCAAGTCTAATTCTGTCCGTAAATGTATACCTGTCATCCAGCGCCTAAATACTAGGCCTCAAATTTATATTCAGCTAAATCTGTCGTTACTGCTGTGCCTTTATTAGTGTAATACGGTACCTAAATAGATAGCCAGATAGTGTTAGGTGTCTGTAAAAAAAGGCTTGAATTTGAATTCAATACATTGGGCCAAATAATATTTTTCTTATTGTGGTGAACGGTAACAATGAGGAAAACATCTAGTAAGGGACGCGGATATGGTCGTGGTGGTGTTAGTGGACCCTCTGGTGCTGGGAGAGGACGTGGCCGTTCTGCCACAGCCACACGTCCTAGTGTACCAACTACCTCAGGTCCCAGTAGCCGCCATAATTTACAGCGATATTTGGTGGGGCCCAATGCCGTTCTAAGGATGGTAAGGCCTGAGCAGGTACCGGCATTAGTCAATTGGGTGGCCGACAGTGGATCCAGCACGTTCACATTATCTCCCACCCAGTCTTCTGCAGAAAGCGCACAGATGGCGCCTGAAAACCAAGCCCATCAGTCTGTCACATCACCCCCATACATACCAGGGAAACTGTCTGAACCTCAAGTTATGCAGCAGTCTCTTATGCTGTTTGAAGACTCCGCTGGCAGGGTTTCCCAAGGGCATCCACCTAGCCCTTCCCCAGCGGTGGAAGACATAGAATGCACTGACGCACAACCACTTATGTTTCCTGATGATGAGGACATGGGAATACCACCTCAGCACGTCTCTGATGATGACGAAACACAGGTGCCAACTGCTGCGTCTTTCTGCAATGTGCAGACTGAACAGGAGGTCAGGGATCAAGACTGGGTGGAAGACGATGCAGGGGACGATGAGGTCCTAGACCCCACATGGAATGAAGGTCGTGCCACTGACTTTCACAGTTCGGAGGAAGAGGCAGTGGTGAGACCGAGCCAACAGCGTAGCAAAAGAGGGAGCAGTGGGCAAAAGCAGAACACCCGCCGCCAAGAGACTCCGCCTGCTACTGACCGCCACCATCTGGGACCGTGCACCCCAAAGGCAGCTTCAAGGAGTTCCCTGGCATGGCACTTCTTCAAACAATGTGCTGACGACAAGACCCGAGTGGTTTGCACGCTGTGCCATCAGAGCCTGAAGCGAGGCATTAACGGTCTGAACCTTAGCACAACCTGCATGACCAGGCACCTGCATGCAAAGCATGAACTGCAGTGGAGTAAACACCTTAAAAACAAGGAAGTCACTCAGGCTCCCCCTGCTACCTCTTCTGCTGCTGCCGCCGCCTCGGCCTCTTCCTCCGCCTCTGGAGGAACGTTGGCACCTGCTGCCCAGCAAACATGGGATGTACCACCAACACCACCACCTGCGTCACCAAGCATCTCAACCATGTCACACGGCAGCGTTCAGCTCTCCATCTCACAAACATTTGAGAGAAAGCGTAAATTCCCACCTAGCCACCCTCGATCCCTGGCCCTGAATGCCAGCATTTCTAAACTACTGGCCTATGAAATGCTGTCATTTAGGCTGGTGGACACAGTCAGCATCAAACAGCTCATGTCGCTTGCTGTCCCACAGTATGTTGTTCCCAGCCGGCACTACTTCTCCAAGAGAGCCGTGCCTTCCCTGCACAACCAAGTATCCGATAAAATCAAGTGTGCACTGCGCAACGCCATCTGTGGCAAGGTCCACCTAACCACAGATACGTGGACCAGTAAGCACGGCCAGGGACGCTACAGGGAGTGCAGAATTATTAGGCAAATGAGTATTTTGACCACATCATCCTCTTTATGCATGTTGTCTTACTCCAAGCTGTATAGGCTCGAAAGCCTACTACCAATTAAGCATATTAGGTGATGTGCATCTCTGTAATGAGAAGGGGTGTGGTCTAATGACATCAACACCCTATATTAGGTGTGCATAATTATTAGGCAACTTCCTTTCCTTTGGCAAAATGGGTCAAAAGAAGGACTTGACAGGCTCAGAAAAGTCAAAAATAGTGAGATATCTTGCAGAGGGATGCAGCACTCTTAAAATTGCAAAGCTTCTGAAGCGTGATCATTGAACAATCAAGTGTTTCATTCAAAATAGTCAACAGGGTCGCAAGAAGCGTGTGGAAAAACCAAGGCGCAAAATAACTGCCCATGAACTGAGAAAAGTCAAGCGTGCAGCTGCCAAGATGCCACTTGCCACCAGTTTGGCCATATTTCAGAGCTGCAACATCACTGGAGTGCCCAAAAGCACAAGGTGTGCAATACTCAGAGACATGGCCAAGGTAAGAAAGGCTGAAAGACGACCACCACTGAACAAGACACACAAGCTGAAACGTCAAGACTGGGCCAAGAAATATCACAAGACTGATTTTTATAAGGTTTTATGGACTGATGAAATGAGAGTGAGTCTTGATGGGCCGGATGGATGGGCCCGTGGCTGGATTGGTAAAGGGCAGAGAGCTCCAGTCCGACTCAGACGCCAGCAAGGTGGAGGTGGAGTACTGGTTTGGGCTGGTATCATCAAAGATGAGCTTGTGGGGCCTTTTCGGGTTGAGGATGGAGTCAAGCTCAACTCCCAGTCCTACTGCCAGTTTCTGGAACACACCTTCTTCAAGCAGTGGTACAGGAAGAAGTCTGCATCCTTCAAGAAAAACATGATTTTCATGCAGGACAATGCTCCATCACACGCGTCCAAGTACTCCACAGCGTGGCTGGCAAGAAAGGGTATAAAAGAAGAAAATCTAATGACATGGCCTCCTTGTTCACCTGATCTGAACCCCATTGAGAACCTGTGGTCCATCATCAAATGTGAGATTTACAAGGAGGGAAAACAGTACACCTCTCTGAACAGTGTCTGGGAGGCTGTGGTTGCTGCTGCACGCAATGTTGATGGTGAACAGATCAAAACACTGACAGAATCCATGGATGGCAGGCTTTTGAGTGTCCTTGCAAAGAAAGGTGGCTATATTGGTCACTGATTTGTTTTTGTTTTGTTTTTGAATGTCAGAAATGTATATTTGTGAATGTTGAGATGTTATATTGGTTTCACTGGTAAAAATAAATAATTGAAATGGGTATATATTTGTTTTTTGTTAAGTTGCCTAATAATTATGCACAGTAATAGTCACCTGCACACACAGATATCCCCCTAAAATAGCTAAAACTAAAAACAAACTAAAAACTACTTCCAAAAATATTCAGCTTTGATATTAATGAGTTTTTTGGGTTCATTGAAAACATGGTTGTTGTTCAATAATAAAATTAATCCTCAAAAATACAACTTGCCTAATAATTCTGCACTCCCTGTATATCTCCCTAACTGCACACTGGGTAAATGTAGTGGCGGCTGGGCCCCAGGCGGAGAGCTGTTTGGCGCACGTCCTTCCGCCGCCAAGGATCGCAGGGCAACATTCTTTGCCTCCTGTTGCCACCTCCTCCTACTCAGCTTCCTCCTCTTCTTCTTCCACCTGCTCATCCAGTCAGCCACACACCTTCACCACCAACTTCAGCACAGCCCGGGGTAAATGTCAGCAGGCCATTCTGAAACTCATATGTTTGGGGGACAGGCCCCACACCGCACAGGAGTTTTGGCGGGGTATAGAACAACAGACCGACGAGTGGTTGCTGCCGGTGAGCCTCAAGCCCGGCCTGGTGGTGTGCGATAATGGGCGAAATCTCATTGCAGCTCTGGGAATAGCCGGTTTGACGCACATCCCTTGCCTGGCGCATGTGCTGAATTTGGTGGTGCAGAAGTTCATTCACAACTACCCCGACATGTCAGAGCTGCTGCATAAAGTGCGGGCCGTCTGTTGGCGCTTCCGGCGTTCACATCCTGCCGCTGCTCGCCTGTCTGCGCTACAGCGTAACTTCGGCCTTTCCCGCTCACCGCCTCATTTGCGACGTGCCCACCAGGTGGAACTCCACCTTGCACATGCTGGACAGACTGTGCGAGCAGCAGCAGGCCATAGTGGAGTTTCAGCTGCAGCACGCACGGGTCAGTCGCACTGCGGAACAGCACCACTTCACCACCAATGACTGGGCCTCCATGCGAGACCTGTGTGCCCTGTTGCGCTGTTTCGAGTACTCCACCAACATGGCCAGTGGCGATGACGCCGTTATCAGCGTTACAATACCACTTCTATGTCTCCTTGAGAAAACACTTAGGGCGATGATGGAAGAGGAGGTGGCCCAGGAGGAGGAGGAGGAGGAGGAACAGGGGTCATTTTTAGCACTTTCAGGCCAGTCTCTTCGAAGTGACTCAGAGGGAGGTTTTTTGCAACAGCAGAGGCCAGGTAGAAATGTGGCCAGCCAGGGCCCAGTACTGGAGGACGAGGAGGACGAGGATGAGGAGGAGGTGGAGGAGGATGAGGATGAAGCATGGTCACAGCGGGGTGGCACCCAACGCAGCTCGGGCCCATCACTGGTGCGTGGCTGGGGGGAAACGCAGGACGATGACGATACGCCTCCCACAGAGGACAGCTTGTCCTTACCTCTGGGCAGCCTGGCACACATGAGCGACTACATGCTGCAGTGCCTGCGCAACGACAGCAGAGTTGCCCACATTTTAACGTGTGCGGACTACTGGGTTGCCACCCTGCTGGATTAACGGTACAAAGACAATGTGCCCACCTTACTTCCTGCACTGGAGCGTGATAGGAAGATGCGCGAGTACAAGCGCACGTTGGTAGACGCGCTACTGAGAGCATTCCCAAATGTCACAGGGGAACAAGTGGTAGCCCAAGGCCAAGGCAGAGGAGGAGCAAGAGGTCGCCAAGGCAGCTGTGTCACAGCCAGCTCCTCTGAGGGCAGGGTTAGCATGGCAGAGATGTGAAAAAGTTTTGTCAACATGCCACAGCTAACTGCACCACCACCTAATACGCAACGTGTTAGCAGGAGGCAACATTTCACTAACATGGTGGAACAGTACCTGTGCACACCCCTCCACGTACTGACTGATGGTTCGGCCCCATTCAACTTCTGGGTCTCTAAATTGTCCATGTGGCCAGAGCTAGCCTTTTATGCCTTGGAGGTGCTGGCCTGCCCGGCGGCCAGCGTTTTGTCTGAACATGTATTCAGCACGGCAGGGGGCGTCATTACAGACAAACGCAGCCACCTGTCTACAGCCAATGTGGACAAGCTGACGTTCATAAAAATGAACCAGGCATGGATCCCACAGGACCTGTCCATCCCTTGTGCAGATTAGATATTAACTACCTCCCCTTAACCATATATTATTGTACTCCAGGGCACTTCCTCATTCAATCCTATTTTTATTTTCATTTTACCATTATATTGCGGGGCAACCCAAAGTTGAATGAACCTCTCCTCTGTCTGGGTGCCGGGGCCTAAATATATGACAATGGACTGTTCCAATGTTGGGTGACGTGAAGCCTGATTCTCTGCTATGACATGCAGACTGATTCTCTGCTGACATGAAGCCAGATTCTCTGTTACGGGACCTCTCTCCTCTGCCTGGGTGCCGGGGCCTAAATATATGACAATGGACTGTTACAGTGGTGGGTGACGTGAAGCCAGATTCTCTGCTATGGGACCTCTCTCCAATTGATATTGGTTTATTTTTATATATTTTATTTTTATTTTAATTCATTTCCCTATCCACATTTGTTTGCAGGGGATTTACCTACATGTTGCTGCCTTTTGCAGCCCTCTAGCTCTTTCCTGGGCTGTTTTACAGCCTTTTTAGTGCCGAAAAGTTTGGGTCCCCATTGACTTCAATGGGGTTCGGGACGAAGTTCGTCCGAACCCGAACATTTCCGGGAAGTTCGGCCGAACTTCTTGAACCCGAACATCCAGGTGTTCGCTCAACTCTAGTTATTATATGTTGTATTGTGTTAAATATAGCGGCCATTGGTTTATGAAAAGGGATGATATATTTATGGTATTGGTATACACCGTTATTATAATTTGGTGATTGTTGAATTCATACCTCTCAGTGCCCATACAATTATTGTTTTATTACCAAGGTGGTGGGGTAGGGAAGTGTTTTGTGCTTACAGCCCTATATCTTGCGTATCATGCTTTTCATTGTTTTTAACCCTTATTGTCTGATTAATGAAATCACTTTTGATAATTTGGAGTCCATTTCTTTATGGCCTATACGCATTGGGGGAGAAATATCAAAACTGGTGTAAAGGAAATCTGTCTAATTTGCCCATAGGAACCAATCAGATTCCACCTTTTGTTTTTTAGAGCTCCTTTGGGAAATGAAAAGTGGAATCTGATGCTATGGGCTACTAAGGTTGTTTTCCTTTATTCCATGTTTTATAAATCTCCCCCATTGTCTGTTGTAGTCTTGTAATAAGAGTAAAATAATCACAACCCTCCCCCCCCCCCCCCCCCACCATGTTATACTTTGTTTAACTCTTGCAAACAATGCATAAAACAACTGTTAGTTATGATGATATCACAAGACATATGACATCATAGACATTGCATTATGTCACAATTGGTGCAGAATGTCCAAAGTTCTAAACCAGAACCATTTTGTGTCACATGAGCTTGACAGGTTGAAGTGGACACGTTCAGGTATGTAGCTCTTCCCTCCGTGCTGAGACCTTCATACATCGTGTAGTTAGAGGCTGTGTTGTGAAATACCACACAATTAACAGGGGTGTAAGTAGGGGCTGCAAATGGGGCATGTGTACTGGGTGCTGAGTGCCAGGTGATGCGCCAACATGCCACTTTTCCTTGGTCAGGCTGTTAAGAAACTGGGCTAGGTCAGGAAATTCAACGCTCTGGTAAAAGTAAGTCTTCAGCTCTACCATTTACCCCCCCCCCCCATCCCCTAGAAATCTCGACAACAAACCCAGTGGGACATATTTCTTGCTGTGACTGTCAGGACAAATCTTTAAAGGGAAGACATTTTTAAGAAAGGCATCTGGACAACCCCTATATGAGAACTCCCTTGCAACCACTGGGGGGGACCCTGTTGTCTCCCCAGTACACAGGTGGTATGTTAATGGCCCATTTTCAAACGTATGGTCATCTGGAGCATGAGCTGCTCTTTGAAGTGTGTCCCAGACTGTAATGTGGTTTTATATAGGTGCAGTCCTAGGAAGATTTTCCTGGAATTGTTCCTTCTACAGATCTATGACGTTGATCATGTTCATGCGGGTTTAATGATGCAGATCTCCTCTGTATCATTATCATTCTGTAAATCTATATTATGGGGACTTGTTTGTGGTCTTTTTTAGAGTCTTAGGGGGCCATACATGGTATATTAATGTCATCTGAGTGGGATAGGCAAATTTTTTTATGTGTATGGGGTGCCACAACCCTCCCCTTATGACAAATGTTAAGGGAAGAGAAGGCTTGGGTAGGTTGGAATTTAACATGACCAATTTTTTATGCCTATGGGGGTGTCAGGGGGAATAGCTGTTGGCTGAAATATTGTCTGACTGTCAGCTATGATGATGTCAGAAGACACATGACATCATAGACACCACATGACATGCAAGTTCTAAACCAGAATCATCTTGGTTCATTTCAGCTTGAAGAGGACACATCCACATCCAGTGTGAAGCATTTGAAGAGAACAAGCCCAGGAATGTAGCTCTTCACTCAGGTCTGTAAGATTGTAAGCTCTGGGGAACAGGGCATGTACTGTATATTAGATTGTAAGCTCTGAGGAACAGGGCATGTACTGTATATAAGATTGTAAACTCTGAGGAGCAGGATGTCTATTGTTGTATTAGACTGAGAGGTCCGAGGAGCAGGACATGTGCTGTATATTAGATTGTAAGCTCTTAGGAGCAGACCTTGTATTGCATTTTAGACTGTAAGCTCTAAGGATCAGGGCATGTACTGTATGTTAGATTGTAAGCTCTGAGGAGCAGGGTTTCTATTGTTCTATTAGACTGTAAGATCCGAGGAGCAGAAAATGAATTGTATATTAGACTGTAAGCTCTTAGGAGCAGAGCTTGTATTGCATATTAGATTGTAAGCTCTTAGGATCAGGGCATGTACTGTATATTAGATTGTAAGCTTTGAGGAGCAGGTTGTCTCTTTCTTTCCAGGGTCAGCTCTCCGGAGCTTTATATTACATACATATATACAGCAATATGCAGCAGGACAGATGTAATCCAGGGAATTATCCGATCGCCACATCTGGGGTCAGGAAGGAATTTTTCCCCCCCCTGAGGTAGAAATCTCCGGGGGGTTTGTTCGCCTTCCTCTGGATCTTTGGATCTGGTGGCTCTCATCTCAGGACAGTTTTGGACTGGTCTGAATGACCGCAGCAAGTTCTGTGGTCTCCACCAGTCCTGGCCTGAGAGTCACTGTGATCCCTGTTTATTTTATTAAAGGGCCAGTAATATTTTATTACAATGTTGCTTATTGCTATTCCAATAAAAATAAATAAAAAGATATATTGTGGTGTTTTTATTTTTTTTATCTGGATTTGTCCTTACACAATGACCACAATTAGGCTGATTCTTGCCGCTCAGTGTTTTAGTACTAGTCATAGCTGCTAATCCAGTAAATAATAAAGTACATCATCTCCTAAACACATGGCGGCAGCTGCTGCAGGACCAAGAACTACATGGGAATTCATTACAATAAAGTACATTATCTTCTAAACACATGGTGGCAGCTGCAGGACCATGAAGTATAGGGGACTCCATTATAATAAAGTGTATCTTCTCCTAAACACATGGTGGCAGCAGCTTCAGGACCAGGAACTACATGGGAATTTATTACAATAAAATGTATTCTGTCATAAACACATGGCGGCAGCTGCTGCAGGACCACGAACTGTAGGGGTCTCCATTATAATAAAGTGTACCATCTCCTAAACACATGGCAGCAGTTGCTGCAGGACAAGGAACTATAAAGGACTTCATTATAATAAATTGCATCTTCTCCCAAACACATGGCGGCAGCAATTGCTGCAGGAGCAGGAACTATAGGGGACTCCATTATAGTAAAGTGGCACAGTACCTGCACTGTCTGTAATCGGTGCTCACAGGTTTTGGTATCTCTGCCGTCATAACCACTGCACACACTGTTCTCAGCCAGGCTAGGCACTTTCACGTGACACACAATATTGCACAAAGTATTGCTTACAGGCTGTAGGCTGGTCTTTGCCTATCTCTATACAGATCAATTTTAATTAAAAATTATAACTCCATCAATAATTGCTTTTAAATAATCATCAATTTTATTAGTACTTACAGAGTTACAACCATTTCTGGCCTCACAGACATTAAGAACATTTAAAATATTAGTCAGACTTCGGGTGTGTGGCAATTGCTATTCATACAAATAAAGTGCAAGTGCAACAGTATATATGGGAGAAAACAATCAGTGCATAAAAAAAGTGTTATCCTGTCCACAATGTATGGTCACAGAGTCAGACTTCCGACCCTGGATCCTACGGACATTGTCAAACACACTGCCTTACTGAGTTAACATACAATCGGCAGAATATCAAGCATACTGACCCAAGTATCTGCCACAACACCGTCAGACTGTGCCCCGACGCGCGTTTCGCCGCCAGCTTTTTCAAGGGGTAATGATAATAACTACATAGCCGGGTATATATGGTCACGGGAGTGGGCGGTCTAGTTTGTATTAGACCAATGAATAATGGTCAAATCAATAGTGGGCCGGGTGATGTATATCCTCACCTGTATGGATTTAAATTGACGGCATCGCCTGGTGTGGTGCGCGAACCGCCGCGCACCGCCGGTGCCTGCGTACGCGGTCGCAGCGATGACGTAGGACGGCCGCGCTCCTTAGAGCACAGGGCGTCCCACGTCAGAGCCACGACCGCGCCAGCACGCCCGTGGCTGCGCAGAAGGATGCGCGCACTACGAGCCCCATCTTGGGTGAGGGAAAATAAATCTCACGGCCCATCTATATATTATGTATGTCCATCGTCCACATATATCACATTTTCCAATCATTATATGGATACCCATATAGAATACAACATGTTTCTCCATAGATGTATATGAAATTCACCAACTTATCAAATAAGTGCCAATACATATATACAGTGATAGTGAACATACATACAGTATCTCCAATCATTTTCTTACATAGAAAAATCCTAAATAGTCATGAGGATCTTAATACAATAACAATGGTGCATATAATAGTTTAATCATCATGAAGATCTGACAATATTCAATTGTGTTGACATATTATAACTAACAATATACATTATGTCCTATAATAATACATTAGAAATTCATAATTCATTTAAAGTGACAGTGCATATATTAATTCAAAGTTTTTAATTCTTCCATCACATGGTAACAATTTATTTTAAGTTTTTGATCCAACACAGAGAAATTCATCACATGTGAACTCAGGGAAAATAATAATGAAATAAATAAATAAATAGAAGAAAAAGAGGGATAGAGAGATGAAGAAAGAAGAATACGTGTATAAATGTGACTACACATACCAGCGTCACTATGGTCACTGATATGAGGGGATTATATCAAAGTGACAGAAAAAAGGACAAGATAAAAAAGTATATATATATAAGTGAAGGAAATACATATATGGATATAAGGAGTCCATGGGGTCTAGGAGTGTGTGATCCGATAGGCCGGATCACACAGCCCCAATCCCATCCCTACATTCATCATAACATAAAGAAACAAGAATAAAAGCAAAAAAAAACATATTAATCATATACATAAACATGTGTAATTAAGTAAATTAAGTTAATCAAAACTATTGTGTTTATCACAAATCCCACATAGAGCGGATAGTGGTGATAAAATCATCATGGAGAGGATGGACTTCCAGTATTCATATTCCATGGCCAAACTATACACATATCCTACATATAAGGATAAGGGAGAATATATTAATAGATATCACACAACATGACCACAATATTCCGACTACAAGACCACTAAAATACTATAATCTTTATTAATCAAACTACTTAAAGCACCACAATTCAAGGATGATGCTGCACCCTACAAGAACGAAGCAAATGGGATCTTATCATTCAGGCCATGTGGCACTTGCGTGTTTAATTTTAGAATCCACTTGCTTTCAACCTGCTCCAACCGTCTGAATAAATCTCCGCCTCGCGCACCTAGAGAGACCCTATCTATCCCCCTAAATTTTAGATCTTGCCAGCAATTGTTATGTTTTTGGCGAAAATGTTTCGCAATCGGTTTTAGCTTTAAAAGCTTGTCCCTATCTCTATCACCTATTTTGGCTGCTGCCCGAATATCTTTTTGATGTTCCTGTATGCGGATCCGTAGTTCACGGGTCGTCATACCGATATATATCAGGCCGCATGGACATGTGGCATGATATATAACACCTGTAACACTGCAATTAATGAAGTGCACAATGTTATAACTCACTCTACCAGAGGAGTCCTCAAAGGTCTTAGTCCTTACAATGGCCCTACATGTTGTACAATGTCCACATGATACTGATCCCCATTTGGGACCCTTGGACTCAAAAATGAATCCAGACTTTGGTGGTATATAGTGGCTCCTCACCAGGATATCCTTAAGATTTCTACTGCGTTTAGCCACAAACATGGGGGTAGGTGTTAATATTTTGCCCAAATCAACATCCGATTTCAGAATTGGCCAGTATTTCTTAAAGATCCCTCTCATATTGTACCATTGTGTATTGTAGTTGGTTATCATGCGTATAGTGGACAGCGCCAATGAATCATCTCGAGTTTTTGAGGATAATAGAGACTCCCTAAATGTATTAGTAGCACGCATATAGCTGTGCTGTATGTCGCATTGATTATAACCCCATTGATTATAACAATTGCACGGGGTGGCGATGGGTGCGACATGCGCACCCTCGTATGCAAATTTATTTCTAGGCAATTGGGAACGACAGTGTGTGCAGGCATCCATGGATGAAGTAGATGGGGAGGTAATTTCATGGATGCGATTTATAGATGATGTTTTGTTTATATGGCAGGGGTCACGGGAGTCTTTGAATTTATTTTTGGAAAAACTGAATGAGAACAAATGGAACATCATCCTAACCAAAACGGTGAGTCAAAAGGAAATTGAATTTCTGGATATAAATATTAAAGTAATGACAAATGGTGACCTAGAAACTTCGGTCCATAGGAAATCCACTGCTGTCTACTCTCTGCTTCATGCTACTTCGTTTCACCCTAAGCATCAGAAAAACTCAATACCTATTGGCCAATTTTTAAGGGCAAAACGTATCTGCACATCAAGAGAAGACTTTGAAAGGGAGTCAGACACACTGAAAAATCGGTTCACACAACGGGGTTATAATCAATGCGACATACAGCACAGCTATATGCGTGCTACTAATACATCGAGGGAGTCTCTATTATCCTCAAAAACTCGAGATGATTCATCTGCGCTGTCCACTATACGCATGATAACCAACTACAATACACAATGGTACAATATGAGAGGGATCTTTAAGAAATACTGGCCAATTCTGAAATCGGATGTTGATTTGGGCAAAATATTAACACCTACCCCCATGTTTGTGGCTAAACGCAGTAGAAATCTTAAGGATATCCTGGTGAGGAGCCACTATATACCACCAAAGTCTGGATTCTTTTTGAGTCCAAGGGCCTCAAATGGGGATCAGTATCATGTGGACATTGTACAACATGTAGGGCCATTGTAAGGACTAAAACCTTTGAGGACTCCTCTGGTAGAGTGAGTTATAACATTGTGCACTTCATTAATTGCAGTGTTACAGGTGTTATATATCATGCCACATGTCCATGCGGCCTGATATATATCGGTATGTCGACCCGTGAACTACGGATCAGCATACAGGAACATCAAAAAGATATTCGGGCGGCAGCCAAAATAGGTGATGGAGATAGGGACAAGCTTTAAAGCTAAAACCGATTGCGAAACATTTTCGCCAAAAACATAACAATTGCTGGCAAGATCTAAAATTTAGGGGGATAGATAGGGTCTCTCTAGGTGCGCGAGGCGGAGATTTATTCAGACGGTTGGAGCAGGTTGAAAGCAAGTGGATTGTAAAATTAAACACGCAAGTGCCACATGGCCTGAATGATAAGATCCCATTTGCTTCGTTCTTGTAGGGTGCAGCATCATCCTTGAATTGTGGTGCTTTAAGTAGTTTGATTAATAAAGATTATAGTATTTTAGTGGTCTTGTAGCCGGAATATTGTGGTCATGTTGTGTGATATCTATTAATATATTCTCCCTTATCCTTATATGTAGGATATGTGTATAGTTTGGCCATGGAATATGAATACTGGAAGTCCATCCTCTCCATGATGATTTTATCACCACTATCCGCTCTATGTGGGATTTGTGATAAACACAATAGTTTTGATTAACTTAATTTACTTAATTACACATGTTTATGTATATGATTAATATGTTTTTTTGTTTTTTTGCTTTTATTCTTGTTTCTTTATGTGATGATGAATGTAGGGATGGGATTGGGGCTGTGTGATCCAGCCTATCGGATCACACACTCCCAGAGCCCATGGACTCCTTATATCCATATATGTATTTCCTTCACTTATATATATATACTTTTTTATCTTGTCCTTTTTTCTGTCACTTTGATATAATCCCCCCATATCAGTGACCATAGTGACGCTGGTATGTGTAGTCACATTTATACACGTATTCTTCTTTCTTCATCTCTCTATCCCTCTTTTTCTTCTATTTATTTATTTATTTCATTATTATTTTCCCTGAGTTCACATGTGATGAATTTCTCTGTGTTGGATCAAAAACTTAAAATAAATTGTTACCATGTGATGGAAGAATTAAAAACTTTGAATTAATATATGCACTGTCACTTTAAATGAATTATGAATTTCTAATGTATTATTATAGGACATAATGTATATTGTTAGTTATAATATGTCAACACAATTGAATATTGTCAGATCTTCATGATGATTAAACTATTATATGCACCATTGTTATTGTATTAAGATCCTCATGACTATTTAGGATTTTTCTATGTAAGAAAATGATTGGAGATACTGTATGTATGTTCACTATCACTGTATATATGTATTGGCACTTATTTGATAAGTTGGTGAATTTCATATACATCTATGGAGAAACATGTTGTATTCTATATGGGTATCCATATAATGATTGGAAAATGTGATATATGTGGACGATGGACATACATAATATATAGATGGGCCGTGAGATTTATTTTCCCTCACCCAAGATGGGGCTCGTAGTGCGCGCATCCTTCTGCGCAGCC
Organism: Bufo bufo; assembly: GCF_905171765.1. Lineage (NCBI taxonomy): Eukaryota > Metazoa > Chordata > Amphibia > Anura > Bufonidae > Bufo > Bufo bufo. Next base: position 111,756,225 of record NC_053389.1, read on the forward strand.
GCGGACGTGCTGGCGCGGTCGTGGCTCTGACGTGGGACGCCCTGTGCTCTAAGGAGCGCGGCCGTCCTACGTCATCGCTGCGACCGCGTACACAGGCACCGGCGGTGCGCAGCGGTTCGCGCACCACACCAGGCGATGCCGTCAATTTAAATCCATACAGGTGAGGATATACATCACCCGGCCCACTATTGATTTGACCATTATTCATTGGTCTAATACAAACTAGACCGCCCACTCCCGTGACCATATATACTCGGCTATGTAGTTATTATCATTACCCCTTGAAAAAGCTGGCGGCGAAACACGCGTCGGGGCACAGTCTGACGGTGTTGTGGCAGATACTTGGGTCAGTATGCTTGATATTCTGCCGATTGTATGTTAACTCAGTAAGGCAGTGTGTTTGACAATGTCCGTAGGATCCAGGGTCGGAAGTCTGACTCTGTGACCATACATTGTGGACAGGATAACACTTTTTTTATGCACTGATTGTTTTCTCCCATATATACTGTTGCACTTGCACTTTATTTGTATGAATAGCAATTGCCACACACCCGAAGTCTGACTAATATTTTAAATGTTCTTAATGTTTGTGAGGCCAGAAATGGTTGTAACTCTGTAAGTACTAATAAAATTGATGATTATTTAAAAGCAATTATTAATGGAGTTATAATTTTTAATTTAAATTGATCTATGTATCTATGAATTGGTTGCGCTAATGGTGATACTGGATCGCTGATATAGCAAACTAAAGGGAAACAAGTGTTGGTTATCTATCTCTTATACAGGCCTTAGCTGCTTGCAGGATGCAAGGACTAGGTAGATTCTCTCTACCCCTTAGGCCCCTTTCACACGGGCGAGAATTCGATGCGGGTCCAATGCGTGAGGTGAACGCATTGCACCCGCATTGAATCCGGACCCATTCACTCCAATGGGGCTGTGCACATGAGCGGGGATTTTCACGCATCACTTGTGCGTTGCGTGAAAATCGCAGCATGCTCTATATTGTGCGTTCTTCACGCAAAGCAGGCCCCATAGAAGTGAATCGGGCTGAGTGAAAATCGCAAGCATCCGCAAGCAAGTGCGGATACGGTGTGAATTTCACGCATGGTTGCTAGGTGACGATCGGGATGGGGACCCGATCTTTATTATTTTCCCTTATAACATGGTGATAAGGGAAAATAATTGCATTCTTAATACAGAATGCTAAGTAAATTAGGGATGGAGGGGTTAAAAAAATAATCATTAAACTCACCTCATCCACTTGTTTGCAAAGCCCAGGTCATTTTCTTTCTTCTTCTTTGAGGACCTGGGAGGAAAAGGACCTTTGGTGATGTCAATGCGCTCATCACATGGTCCATCACCATCGTGATCGACCATGTGATGAGCCACCAAAGGTCCTTTTCCTCCCAGGTCCTCAAAGAAGAAAGAAGACGAGCCGGGCTGCGCAAACAAGTGGATGAGGTTGAGTTTAATTTAAATGTAAAAAAAATTTAACCCCTCCATCCCTAATTTACTTAGCATTCTGTATTAAAAATGCTATTATTTTCCCTTATAAATAATAAAATCTACACAACACCTAACCGAAAACTGAACTTCTGTGAAGAAGTCTGGGTTTGGGTCTGGGTACCAAAAATGCAGATTTTTCTCACGCGCGTGCAAAATGCTTTAAAAGGCTTTGCACTCGCGCTGAAAAATTGCGCATTTTCCCGCAACGCACCCGCATCTTTTCCGCAACGCCCGTGTGAAAGAGGCCTTAGCTCCAGTCTCAATTCCTCTGTGGTATTTGGCCTGTTTCCCTAGCTACTCCCCAGCGTGTTGCACCATTTTTCTAGTACTAATCACTTCTGCTAGGGCAGTAATGCAGATATGGTGAACCTGGGAGAGCCGGTCACAGGGGGATACTCGTGCAGCAGGTGGCAGCAAAAATAGGAGTGGTCTTTTTGATTGGTGTGGTTTACATAATAGGGCATGGCTAATCTATATAAGATACCATAGTAGCGGTAACATACCAATCTCATTACATGAGTAAGGGTCACACTTTAAGATCCCAAACGTGTAGACGCTAACGCTGTGTGTCTACACTGTGTCATTGGATATTTTATTGCTTTAAAGAATAAAGGCTATCACTTTTATATTGCAAACTAGACGTCTCTCCTTGTTTTGGATTATACTCAGTGCCTGGTTCCAGGCTGATCCGTGCCTCCCCAAGTGAGTGCAGGTGAGCTGAGCCCTTTACTGCCGTTGAATTTCATTGCGTAAACATAGCACCACATACAGTACCAGAACCAAGATACACATATAAAGCACCAGTTCAAAGTAAATGCATAAATACAGCACCAGAGCCAAGCTCATAACAATCGCCTACCAGATTGTGCAATGTAATACAGGCTTAAGAGAATTCAACAATCACAAAATTATAGTAGTAGTGTATACCAATGCCATAAATACAGTATATAATCCCTTTACATAAACCAGTGACCACTATATCCAGCACAATACAACACCGAATAACCAAAACTACATGTACTAATAACAAACACTAGCCTACAAGCGAGGACACATAATATACTTAAGTGTATGAGATGTAACACATTATCTATTATTTATGTAATTTATAAAAAGCACATGCTCTTCCATCGGCTATCTTGCCTGAGCTGTTCTTAACAGCATTTACAAAGCATTCAAAAATTGCTTTACGGCAGCCCCATGGTCCATAGACACAATAATCAGGAGGGAACCTCATTGACTTCTATGGGAGATGCTCTGTGACCTGTGCATTGTACAAGGAAAGAATAGATAAGATCTGACAATCACCTATTGGTGGATCATGTTTTATCTATACACAGAGGTGATATCACTACAGGCAGGATTATAGAATGATAGATAGGCAGATAACTGCAGGTGATCTGTATAGACCAAGAAGTGTTTCCTATCATTAGGCTTAGCGAGCAGTGCGAAAACTGCAGGAATTTATGTTTTTTGTTTGATTATAGTTATTAACATGCAAAATTAACCTGTTCCGTACAGGTACACCCTGATGTCCCGGTACTTATGTACGTCCTATGTATTTCCGATCACCGCCGCATGGCGGGTGGTGATCGGAACCCGGTGCCTGCTGAAATCAATCAGCAGGCACCCAGGGTTAATGTCCAGGGCGGTCCTGTGACCCCCGCGTATCGGCGATCACTGCAAACTGCAGGTCAATTCAGACCTGCGGTTTGCAGCGCTTTCGGGAGGTTTCTGATCCCTGCGTCTGTGACCGCGGGGATCAGAAATTTCAAAATGCCTTTTTTTTATGTTTAACCCCCTCCTGCAGCCCTCTGTGTTATGTGCCGGCGGGCGGGGGGGGGGCAGATGTCAGGCGTTTAAACTCTTCCATGCCGCGGTCCGTAGGGACCGCTGTATGGAAAAGGTTAACAGGGAGCTGCTGTGCCTTTTCAGCACCCGATGGGAGAGGGAGGGGGCCCCCCTCCCTCCCCATCACCCACTGCTCTGCTGTGGCAGCGAGTGATGGTTACAATGGCAACCATGGTGCTGATCAGAGGCTGTCCATGGTGCTGATCAGACTTCTGCTAAAGGCAGAAGTCTAATCAGACTTTGTAAAGTGTACTGTACTGTATTATACAGACATCAGACCCACTGGATCTTCAAGAACCAAGTGGGTCTGGGTCAAAAAGAAAAGGGGAAAAAAAGTTAAAATAAAAAAACACATTTATCACTGATTTAAAATAAAAATAAAAAAAAGACACATGTTTGATATCACCACGTCCATAACGACCTGATATATAAAACGGTCATGTTACTTTCTCCGCACGGTGAACGACATAAAAAAAATAAAATAAAAACTATGATGAAATTTAAATTTTGCCCACCTTACTTCCCACAAAAGGTAATAAAAGTGATCGAAAAAGTCATATGTACGTCAAAATAGTACCAATCAAACCGTAACCTCATCCCGCAAAAAATGAGCCCTTACATGAGACAATGGCCCAAAAAATAAAAAAAATATGGCTCTCAGATTAAAACATGATTTTTTTGTTTCAAAAATGCTTTTTTATGTTAAACGTAAATAAAATAAAAAAAGTTCACATATTAGGTATCGCCGCATTCGTAAGAACCTGCTCTATTAAAATACCACATGACTTAAACCCTGAGGTGTTGTAATGACCGGCGTCACGCACAGGGAGGGACAAGGGAAAGCCCTGCCCAAGGGAGAGGGAAAGGTGATGACCCCTGACTCACCTTGCGGCTGGCACCTGACTGCCCTGACGTCCCTAGACGGGTTCCTCACCCGTGTGGCGATCACGTACCTAAACCCTGGTTTTCCCTAAAATGAGCCCTAGATAGTGAACGGGCCGGTGGGATCGCTAGTCCGCACCACTGACACTAAGAGGGAAACACCAGGGAGAGGACAGACAATACAAACAAACACATACACCCAGGTGGGCAACCACAGCAGACCACAAAGGTCCAACAGGTATCCGGAGGGTAACGTTCTGGACCAACAACCAGAGAACGCAGCAACACAGCTCCAGAGGGTCAGTATAGAAGTCCAGGCAGGAAGCTCTATATCTGGCAACCAGAGAAGTGTGAGAGGGGAATATAAGGAGGTTGGGAGTGCTGGACAAGGAACAGCTGAGGAGAAGGAGCTACGGATCCCTGAGTTAGCCAAAAAGGGTTGCAAAGCAAACCCAGAAAGCTACCATAAGGAAACAGCCCTATCTTACATAGAGCGCGCAGCTAACCGCTGCAACTTCCTAACCCCGGGTATAACGGAGTCAGGCGTGGTTCTTGACACCCTCGTGACAGGTGTACACAGTAAAAAAATAAAAATAAAAACGGTGTCAAAAAATACATTTTTGGTCACATTACATCACAAAAAGTGTAATAGCAAGCGATCAAAAAGTCGTAATCCCCCCCCAAAAAGTGCCAATCTAATAGTCATCTCATTCCACAAAAATAATACCCTACCTAAGACAATCGCCCAAAAACTGAAAAAACTATGGCTCTCAGACTATGGAGATACTAAAACATGATTTTTTTGTTTCAAAATTGAAATCATTGTGTAAAACTTACATAAATAAAAAATTGTATACATATTAGGTATCGCCGCGTCCGGGGAAACCGACTCTATAAAAATACCACATGATCTAAGTCTAACCTGTCCGATGAATGTTGTAAATAACAACAAAATAAACGGTGCCAAAACAGCTATTTCTTGTTACCTTGCCTCACAAATAGTGTAATATAGAGCAACCAAAAATCATATGTACCCTAAACTAGTACCAACAAAACTGCCACCCTATCCCGTAGTTTTCTAAAATGGGGTCACTTTTTTGGAGTTTCTACTCTAGGGGTGCGTCAGGGGGGCTTCAAATGGGACATGTTGTCAAAAAACCAGTCCAGCAAAATCTGCCTTCCAAAAACCGTATGGTATTCCTTTCCTTCTGCGCCCTGCCGTGTGTAGTTTCTAGAATGGGGTCATTTTTGGGTGGTTTCTATCATGTAAGCCTCACAAAGTGACTTCAGACCTGAACTGGTCCCTAAAAAGTTGGTTTTTGAAAATTTCTGAGAAATTTCAAGATTTGCTTCTAAACTTCTAATCCTTGTAACGTCCCCCAAAAATAAAATGTCATTCCCAAAATGATCCAAACATGAAGTATACATATGAGGAATGTAAAGTAATAACTATTTTTGTAGGTATTACTATGTATTATAGAAGTAGAGAAATTGAAACTTGGAAATTTGCAATTTTTTGCAAATTTTGGGCAAATTTAGTATTTTTTATTAATTAAAAATTATTATTTTTTCTCCATTTCACCAGTGTCATGAAGTACAAAATGTGACGAAAAAATAATATCAGAATGGCCTGGATAAGTCAAAGCGTTTTAAAGTTATCAGCACTTAAAGTGTCACTGGTCAGATTTGCAAAAAATGGCCTGGTCCTTAAGGAGTTAAAAATAACATCAAAAAAATCTTTAAAAATATTTTAAACATAAAAATTTGATTTACACAATAGGTGATTTTCTGATGACACATTCCCGTTAGTGCATGTACTTTTAGTTATTATATGTTGTATTGTGTTAGATAGAGCGGCCATTGGTTTATGAAAAGGGATGATATATTTATGGTATTGGTATACACCGTTATTATAATTTTGTGATTGTTGAATTCATACCTCTCAGTGCCCATACAAAGTATGGGGGGGGGGGGGGGGGGGGAAATGTTTGGTGCTTATAGCATGCTTTTCATTGTTTTTAACCCTTATTGTCTGATTAATTAAATCACTTTTGATCATTTGGAGTCCATTTCTTTATGGCCTATACGCATTGGGGGAGAAATATCAAAACTGATGTAAAGGAAATCTGTCTAATTTGCCCATAGGAACCAATCAGATTCCACCTTTTATTTTTTAGAGCTCCTTTGGGAAATGAAAAGTGGAATCTGATGCTATGGGCTACTAAGTTTGTTTTCCTTTATTCCATGTTTTATAAATCTCCCCCATTGTCTGTTGTAGTCTTGTAATAAGAGTAAAATAATCACAACCCCCCCCCCCCCACCATGTTATACTTTGTTTAACTCTTGCAAACAATGCATAAAACAACTGTTAGTTATGATGATATCACAAGACATATGACATCATAGACATTGCATGATGTCGCAATTGGTGCAGAATGTCCAAAGTTCTAAACCAGAACCATTTTGTGTCACATGAGCTTGACAGGTTGAAGTGGACACGTTCAGGTATGTAGCTCTTCCCTCCGTGCTGAGACCTTCGTGTAGTTAGAGGCTGTGTTGTGAAATACCACACAACTAACAAGGGTGTAAGTAGGGGACTGCAAATGGGGCATGTGTACTGGGTGCTGAGTGCCAGGTGATGCGCCAACATGCCACTTTACCTTGGCCAGGCTGTTAAGAAACAGGGCTAGTTCAGAAAATTCCACCCTCTGGTAAAAGTAAGTCTTCGGTTTGGGATGTTCTCTTATGATTGTAATTGATAATAATAATAAAATCTTATTGAACCATAAAAGTAAGTCTTCGGCTCTACCATTTATCCCCCCCATCCCCTAGAAATCTCGACAACAAACGCTGTGGGACATATTTCTTGCTGTGACTGTCAGGACAAATCTTTAAAGGGAAGACATTTCTAGGAAATGTTCACAGACCTTATTTTATGGAAAATGTGCACATCTGGGCATTCTGCTTTGTCCCTCCTAAAGGCATCTGGACAACCCCTATATGAGAACTCCCTGGCAACCACTGGGGGGGACCCTGTTGTCTCCCCAGTACACAGGTGGTATGTTAATGGCCCATTTTCAAACGTATGGTCATCTGGAGCATGAGCTGCTCTTTGAAGTGTGTCGATACTCTGGCTGAGTGGGGTCCCAGACTGTAATGTGGTTTTATATAGGTGCAGTCCTAGGAAGATTTTCCTGGAATTGTTTTTTCTACAGATCTGTGACGTTGATCATGTTCATGCGGGTTTAATGATGCAGATCTCCACTGTATCATAAGTGGGTTATTGGTTATTCACTCGGGGGCCCCTCTCTTGCTGCTTTGCCCACACCTTTTTTTAACCCTAACTCCCCAAATAAACACAGAGACCAAACTTGGATTATAATGGCCACAGCAGCCGTTTATTAACATAAATACAATAAACCATAAATAACATTACAATTTCTTACCCCTGACGAGGGAGGTCCTTGAAGCCCCAAATTCGTTTAAAACACAAGTCCCCAAAAACTGGCACATCCGTGTTGCCTCCAGCCGTAAAGCACCAGCTCGGAGACCACCTGACGGACGCCTTTCATCCGAGCCAACTGTCCAACCATGGGAGTCCAGCCCCACCATTGAGGCCCTCCCATTCACCTGAAGCATCCTTACCACCAACTTCGAGGACCTCCCACCGCCAACAACGTGCAACCTGACTCAACACCCTCAGAATTGCGCGTTCCTCCACACACCCAATGCTCGCTCGATTCCTCCTTGAAGCCCCAACGACCACAAGTCAATACCAACGGCATTCAAATGCACACCATCGGCCCTCCAAAACGCCCCCACTCCAGGCTCCAACTCAGAATGCCGCACTGCCACTGCCCCATTCCTGGCCATAAACTTACCCACCGCCCTATTGACCTTTATCCTTGCCTTATTGAGGCGCTCCACTGAACGCGCCCCACGCCATACCTGCCTAGGCACAATGTCTGACCACACCGTGACCATGCCCGGGAATAAAGACCACAAACGTAACAGGTCAAACTTAATATCTCTTAACAGCTCTCTCACGGGCCGCCCCCCTAAATCATTCCCCCCCAAATGAAGCACCAACACGTCCGGCGCTCTACTCAACCGTACATAACGATGAACCTCCCTTAACACCCCCTGCCACAACATACCTCTCACTCCCAACCATCTGATGACCGCGACATCCCTGCCAAACCCCAGCTGCCGACCCTCATGACGAACATCCGCCCTCAAAGCACCCCAGAACACGAATGAGTGCCCCATGATCCAAACCAACGCGGCACCGGGATCTGAAAAATAAAACAAGGCAAACACAAGACACATCAGTCAATGCACTTCTACAACATCCCCACCCGCACGTAGGACCTAAACCTAACCGACTCCCATCTACCAATCCTTTTGATCACCTCGTCACTCATTCCCCACCTGGCCGCCTCTGTAGCCGCCCCTATCCTGAACGAGTGTCCCGCAAAATCCTCCGCTGCGATACCCAACTCCTGTAAACAGCGCCTGAACACTGCCAGAAACTGGTAACGCGACAAAAACGAGCCGTCCCTGTGTCTCAACAGCGGACCTACCTCAGCAATACCTGCAGCTGTATACTCTCTTACACACCGAACTGGACACATCAAACAGCCGGGCACCTCAAACAATCGCACAAAGCTCCCCTTACCTTCTTTGTCAGTCTTAGACCTACGAATTTTTATCACCACCCTATCCCCCAACAACACAACATCCTCCTTCAGCAGCCCACCGCCAACAGCCCGCACACTTTGACATACCAACTCGCCTAACTGAAACGCTCCAAAAAACGCCAAAGAAAAAGCTGCCCTAAACAACTTTACCTCCCAACCTGAACTACCGACCGATTCCAACTGCGTCCCTAATCTTAACAACAAATCAAACGAAACTGGCCTCCTTCTGTCCGCAACTTTCTGTCCACGCCGCCAACCACGCAACACCTGCCTCACCAAAAACGTCTTCGTCACATCCGCCAAACCCCTCAATTTGAAACCAAAAGCCAGCCCAGCAATCCACTTATTCAATTTTGACACCGACCAATCCAGCTCCTTAACATGCCCCAAAAACAACAATAACGGGATATCCCCCTCATCCACTCGAGCCCCCAACTCCTCACACCAACGCAGCCACTCTCCCCACACTTTACCGTACGCCAACCATGTACCGGTACTCATTGAATCCCGAAGGAGACCGTCTATGGTACCTCCAACATCTCCCACATGGACTCCGGACATTCCAATCCCTCGGCATCCGCTCCTGGCGCCAGCTGCCGAAACCGCTCCAGCTGCGAACGAGAAAGGGCATCCGCAATGTTATTAAAAATACCTGGCACATGTACTGCTACCACCCACACATTACGTGACAAACAGACCAAAACCAAATGCTGTAACAGGCGAATCACCGGCGGCGAGGACGCCGTCATACCATTAATAGCCTGAACCACCCCCAAATTATCACAATGGAAACAGATTTTTTTATCCTTAAACCGGTCCCCCCACAACACCATAGCTAATACAATCGGAAAAAGCTCTAACAATGCCAAATTCCGAACCCATCCCCTCTCCACCCAGGTCGTCGGCCACCTGCCCGCACACCATTGCCCATGACAGTACACACCAAATCCCGAACCGCCCGCCGCATCCGAAAACAACTCAAAGTAAAAATTATCCACAGCTGCCCCCAAAACCAAAGTCCGTCCATTAAAATGCTGCAGAAAATCCCCCCACACCGCCAAATCCCCTTTTAATTCCTTCCCCAACCTAATAAAATTATGCGGGGCCGTAACGCCCGCCGTAGCCCCCGCCAATCGACGACAAAAAATCCTCCCCATTGGCATAATCCGACATGCAAAATTGAGTTTACCAAGCAACGATTGCAAGTCCTTCAACCTGATCTTAGCCGATTTTCTAGCCCTCTCCACCACCATACGTAAATCCTGCAATTTATCTTCAGGCAACCGACATTCCATCCTTTCTGTGTTAATAACAATACCCAGAAAACTCAATTCCGTAGTGGGACCCACCATTTTTTCCTCAGCCAACGGCACCCCAAATAATCCAAAAACCGACTCCAATGTGCTAAGTAACAACGAGCAAACCCTAGACCCCGCCGGACCCAAACAAAGAAAGTCATCCAAATAATGAATAATGGATGAACAACCCGAAACGTCCCTAACGACCCACTCCAAAAACGAACTGAATGCCTCAAAATATGCGCAGGACACTGAACACCCCATTGGTAAACACCTATCCACGAAATAACCCCCCTCCCAATAACAACCCAACAAATGCAAACTATCCGGATTAACTGGCAACAACCGAAACGCTGCCTCAATATCCGTTTTTGCCAACAACGCCCCCACCCCCAATTTCCTCACCCACTCTACAGCCGCATCAAATGAAGTATATACCACCGAACAGAGTTCCGGATCAATACCTTCATTGACCGACGCACCTCTAGGATAGGACAAATGATGAATCAACCGAAACTTGTTCGGCTCCTTTTTGGGGACAATCCCCAAAGGTGATATCCTCAAATTGACCAAAGGCGGACTCAAAAAGGGGCCATCCATGCGCCCCAAAGATACCTCCTTCGCCAATTTTTCAGACACCACCTCGGGATGCTCAAGTGCCGAACGCAAATTTTTTCTCCCTGCAATCACTGGTACGGGAAAAGACGGGATACCAAACCCTTCCGTAAACCCGACCCTCAAAAATTCCGCCATCCCTTGATCAGGATATCTATTTAGAAAGGGCTCCATCTCTGCTACCCGAACCGGTGTCAGCCCCTTTTCCAGCTGCCTCCCCCCCTTTTGCCTACCCCCTCTGAAACAACGACTAAATCCATGATTCCCGCCGCATGCGGAACATTCATGTTTAAAACGACACTTTGCCCCAAACCTGCAGTTGCCCTCGTTAAAGAGGAAGCAAAGCCCTTTTGCCGACGCCGCTGAAAAAGCTGCCTGTCCTGATCCACCCGATTCCCCCCGAAAGGACTGCCCCGCACGCACCGGAGCCATCACCCGCATCCATAACCCTATGTCCTTATGATCCCATCTAATGGTACTACGCACCGCCATCCTCTGCCGGAACTGCTCGTCGTAACGCAACCAGCCCGTCCCCCCATACACCCGAAATGCTTCCCCAATCGCATCCATATAACAGAAAAGAGCCGAACAACACTCCGGCTTCTTTTCCCCTACCACACTGGCCAAAATAGCAAATGCCTGCAGCCAATTAGAAAACGTCCGTGGAATAAGACGAAACCTCCGTTTCTCTTCCTCATCCTTCTTGCCATCCTCCTTCTTACCCCTGTCTAAATTAAACCTCTCCAGGGGGAGCAAGGAAAATATTTCCACATACTCCCCCTTCCATATGCGCTCCCGCACTTCCACTTTTAAGTGCGCCCCCAACGGACCCTCAAAGCAAACATACACTTCCCCCTGCGCTGTGTCGTCCACTTTTGACCTATCATCCTCCCCCCCAACCTGCGTCTGCACGGACACCGAGTCTCCTACCCTGCTTGCAACGCTGGCCGGTCCTCCACTAACCCCAGCCCCCACTCCCCATGCCGGCACCGGTGACATTCCTGCCCCCCCAAAACCAGACACCCAACCCGCCAAACTCTGAAAAAGCTGTCCCAATCCCTTACCCAAATCACCTTGTGGCACCCCACCCCCCCCTTGGCCACCCGTCCACGCATTAATGGTACCCCAGTTAGCCTCACCAAGCTGCCGGGGGGCTGTGAACCCCGCAGCCGAAGGTCCTGCTTCCTGATGATCTTCCACCTCAGCACGAACATCTTCTCCCTGCGCCATCAACATCCCAGCACCTGGCCTGCTGGATGTGCCTTGCAACGGCCCTTGATCATCTCCCCTCACACGATGGGCGGAGCCTCCGCCATGCTGTCCATCCGTCTCCTGTGGCCTGTGCGCAACCGCCATTTCCCTGCACACAGCCACGACCGCATGATCCTCACTCCCACGCCGGGCGGCCTCCCCCGGACTGGGGGCACCCGCCGTACCTGGTCCCGCATCCAATACTCTCACTGCCGCAGGCGGGGGAGGAATACTCCCGCCCGTTCTAGGGCTCCGCCGTGCATATTGATTCCTCCCACGTCGGGAGGGTCTGGCAGCAGACACACCGCCGCCCTCCCTAAGTGAAGGGTCCCCGGAGGGGCTCTGCACCCGGCGCCGAGCCCTGGGGGTCGCATCCGGACTAAGGCGCGCCGGCGGCCGTACCCGCCGCGGCCGTCTAACAGTTGGCGGTGAGCTGACATTACTCACCGCCGCCCCCTGCAACACACCAGCCACCTGGTCCTGCAGCCATTCGGGTCCCCGGGTCTCCGCCGCTGCCCGCAACTGCTGTATTAATGCCTCAACCTCCATCACGTAAGTTTGCTCCGTCTCCTCAGATTAGAAAATCTAAAATGGCTCCGACACCCCTCCCCTTAATATAACCTTCCTATACCACCCCCTTTTTACTCCACCCACCGCAATTCCTACCTCCACATTAACCCTATCACCACTGGCCCCCTCCTACCAAAACCCCTCATGACGGCCTCCCCTAACTGTCGCCCAGTACGGCCTCACTTTATCATTCTGTAAATCTATATTATGGGGACTTGTTTGTGGTCTTTTTTTAGAGTCTTAGGGGGCCATACATGGTATATTAATGTCATCTGAGTGGGATAGGCAAATTTTTTTATGTGTATGGGGTGCCACAACCCTCCCCTTATGACAAATGTTAAGGGAAGAGAAGGCTTGGGTAGGTTGGAATTTAACATGACCAATTTTTTATGCCTATGGGGGTGTCAGGGGGAATAGCTGTTGGCTGAAATATTGTCTGACTGTCAGCTATGATGATGTCAGAAGACACATGACATCATAGACACCACATGACATGCAAGTTCTAAACCAGAATCATCTTGGTTCATTTCAGCTTGAAGAGGACACATCCACATCCAGTGTGAAGCATTTGAAGAGAACAAGCCCAGAGAACTAGCTCTTCACTCAGGTCTGTAAGATTGTAACCTCTGGGGAACAGGGCATGTACTGTATATTAGATTGTAAGCTCTGAGGAGCAGGACATGTACTGTATATAAGATTGTAAACTCTGAGGAGCAGGATGTCTATTGTTGTATTAGACTGTAAGATCCGAGGAGCAGGACATGTGTTGTATATTAGATTGTAAGCTCTTAGGAGCAGACCTTGTATTGCATTTTAGACTGTAAGCTCTAAGGATCAGGGCATGTACTGTATGTTAGATTGTAAGCTCTGAGGAGCAGGGTTTCTATTGTTCTATTAGACTGTAAGATGCGAGGAGCAGAAAATGAATTGTATATTAGACTGTAAGCTCTTAGGAGCAGAGCTTGTATTGCATATTAGATTGTAAGCTCTTAGGATCAGGGCATGTACTGTATATTAGATTGTAAGCTCTTAGGAGCAGGTTGTCTTTTTCCTTCCAGGGTCAGCTCTCCGGAGCTTTATATTACATACATATATACAGCAATATGCAGCAGGACAGATGTAATCCAGGGAATTATCCGATCGCCACATCTGGGGTCAGGAAGGAATTTTTTCCCCCCCTGAGGTAGAAATCTCCGAGGGGTTTGTTCGCCTTCCTCTGGATCTTTGGATCTGGTGGCTCTCATCTCAGGACAGTTTTGGACTGGTCTGAATGACCGCAGCAAGTTCTGTGGTCTCCACCAGTCCTGGCCTGAGAGTCACTGTGATCCCTGTTTATTTTATTAAAGGGCCAGTAATATTTTATTACAATGTTGCTTATTGCTATTCCAATAAAAAAATAAAAAATAAATGATATATTGTGGTGTTTGTTTTTTTAAATCTGGATTTGTCCTTACACAATGACCACGATGAGGCTGATTGTTGCCGCTCAGTGTTTTAGTACTAGTCATAGCTGCTAATCCAGTAAATAATAAAGCACATCATCTCCTAAACACATGGCGGCAGCTGCTGCAGGACCAGGAACTACATGGGAATTCATTACAATAAAGTACATTATCTTCTAAACACATGGTGGCAGCTGCAGGACCATGAAGTATAGGGGACTCCATTATAATAAAGTGTATCTTCTCCTAAACACATGGTGGCAGCAGCTTCAGGACCAGGAACTACATGGGAATTTATTACAATAAAATGTATTCTGTCATAAACACATGGCGGCAGCTGCTACAGGACCACAAACTATAGGGGGCTCTATTATAATAAAGTGTACCATCTCCTAAACACATGGCAACAGCAGTTGAAGGACCAGGAACTTTAGACCAGGGTTCCCCAACTCCAGTCCTCAGGGCCCACTTGCTGGTCAGGATTTAGGAGTATCCCATAGAATGAATACCTGTGGTAAATCCTGATGCATGGACACTAATTATATCAGCTGCCCAATACTAAGGAAATCCTGAAAACATGACCGGCAGGTGGGCCCTGAGGACTGGAGTCGGGGACCACTGCTTTAGAGGACTTCATTATAATAAAGTGTACCATCTCCTAAACACATGGCGGCAGCTGCTACAGGACCACGAACTATAGGGGGCTCCATTATAATAAAGTGTACCATCTTCTAAACACATGGCGACAGCAGTTGAAGGACCAGGATCTTTGGAGGACTTCATTATAATAAAGTGTATTATGTCCTAAACACATGGCAGCAGTTGCTGCAGGACCAGGAACTATAGGGGACTCCATTATAATAAATTGCATCTTCTCCTAAACACATGGCGACAGCAATTGCTGCAGGAGCAGGAACTATAGGGGACTCCATTATAGTAAAGTGGCACAGCACCTGCACTGTCTGTAATCGGTGCTCACAGGTTTTGGTATCTCTGCCTTCATAACCACTGCACACACTGTTCTCAGCCAGGCTAGGCACTTTCACGTGACACACAATATTGCACAAAGTATTGCTTACAGGCTGTAGGCTGGTCTTTATTATAGGCCTATCTCTTATACAGGCCTTAGCTGCTTGCGGGATTCAAGGACTAGGTAGATTCTCTCTACCCCTTAGGCCCCTTTCACACGGGCGAGAAGTCCCTGCGGGTCCAACCAATGCGTGAGGTGAACGCATTGCACCCGCACTGAATCCGGACCCATTCACTCCAATGGGTCTGTGCACATGAGCGGTGATTTTCACACATCACTTGTGCGTTGCGTGAAAATCGCAGCATGCTCTATATTGTGCGTTTTTCATGCAAAGCAGGCCCCATAGAAGTGAATGGGGCTGTGTGAAAATCGCAAGCATCCGCAAGCAAGTGCGGATACGGTGTGATTTTCACGCATGGTTGCTAGGTGACGATCGGGATGGGGACCCGATCTTTATTATTCTGCCTTATAACATGGCTATAAGGGAAAATAATAGCATTCTTATTACAGAATGCTAAGTAAATTAGGGATGGAGGGGTTAAAAAAAAATAATAAAAAATTAAACTCACCTCATCCACTTGTCCGCGCAGCCCGGATTCTCTACTTTCTTATTCTTTGAGGACCTGGGAGGAAAAGGACCTTTGGAGACGTCACTGTGCTCATCACGTGATGAGTGCAGTGAGGTCACCAAAGGTCCTTTTCCTCCCAGGTCCTCAAAGAAGAAGAAAGAAGACGAGCCGGGCTGCGCGAACAAGTGGATGAGGTGAGTTTAATTTAAATTTTTATTTTTTTAACCCCTCCATCCCTAATTTACTTTCTGTATTAAGAATGCTATTATTTTCCCTTATAACTATGCTATAAGGGAAAATAATAAAATCTACACAACACCTAACCGAAATCTAAACTTCTGTGAAGAAGTCCGGGTTCGGGTCTGGGTACCAAAAATGCAGATTTTTCTCACGCGCGTGCAAAATGCATTAAAAGGCTTTGCACTCGCGCTGAAAAATTGTGCATTTTCCGGCAAGGCACCCGCATCTTTTCCCGCAACGCCCGTGTGAAAGAGGCCTTAGCTCCAGCCTCAATTCCTCTGTGGTATTTGGCCTGTTTCCCTAGCCACTCCCCGGCGTGTTGCACCATTTTTCTAGTACTAATCACTTCTGCTAGGGGAGTAATGCAGATATGGTGAACCTGGGAGACGGTCACAGGGGGATACTCGTGCAGCAGGTGGCAGCAAAAATAGGAGTGGTCTTTTTGATTGGTGTGGTTTACATAATAGGGCATGGCTAATCTATATAAGATACCATAGTAGCGGTAACATACCAATCTCATTACATGAGTAAGGGTCACACTTTAAGATCCCAAACGTGTAGACGCTAACGCTGTGTGTCTACACTGTGTCATTGGATATTTTATTGCTTTAAAGAATAAAGGCTATCACTTTTATATTGCAAACTAGACGTCTCTCCTTGTTTTGGATTATACTCAGTGCCTGGTTCCAGGCTGATCCGTGCCTCCCCAAGTGAGTGCAGGTGAGCTGAGCCCTTTACTGCCGTTGAATTTCATTGCATAAACATAGCACCATATACAGTACCAGAACCAAGATACACATATAAGGCACCAGTTCAAAGTTAATGCATAAATACAGCACCAGAGCCAAGCTCATAACATAAATACAACACCAGAACCAAGCTTATTATATAAAAACAACACCAGAAGTTTATTACCAGTTTATTACACAAATACAGCACGAGAACCAAACTCAGGACATTTACAGTATACAGCAGCAGAACCAAGCACAATACACACACACACACACACACACACACACACACACACGTGTATACATGTATATATATATATATATATATATATATATATATATATAAACACACAGGGTGGTTCATGAAAAAGTATCCTCTAGTTGCGTCTAGCGATAGTGCAATACAAGGGCCAGGGTGCAAATTCTACCATTGCACCCCTTATAGACAGCAGTAGCGCACGGCGTCATTGGTTGCTATGACGCCGTGCGCTTCATGCCGCCGCTGCACTACAGTTATACACTCGTTTAGATCATACGAGTGTATTACTGTAGTGCACCGGCGGCATAGCAACCAATGACGCCGTGCGCTCCTGCTGTAGGGTTTATGGCCAGTCCACCCTTGCATACTGATCTATATCTCCAAAGGAAGGCTTGGGCATATGCTACTGTATAAGCATATAGTGACATAAATTGCCCATAGGCCTCATCATTGAATAAATAAGTTGTGCTATTTAATACAGTAAAAAGTATGGTGATCCACATCTCCCTGACATAAAGAAAACAATGCTCAGTGAATAGGTTTGACATACTGTAAGCATCAGGAGTAGGGATGAGCAAACCCGAACTGTATAGTTCGGGTTCGTACCGAATTTTGGGGTGTCCGTGACACAGACCCGAACCCGAACATTTTCGTAAAAGTCCGGGTTCGGGTTCGGTGTTCGGCGCTTTCTTGGCGCTTTTTGAAAGGCTGCAAAGCAGCCAATCAACAAGCGTCATACTACTATTGGCATGGCTGTGATTGGCCAGTGCAGCATGTGACCCAGCCTCTATATAAGCTTGGGTCACGTAGCGCTGCACGTCACTCTGCTGTTACAAGCATAGGGAGAGGTTGCAGCTGCGACGTTAGGGCGAGATTAGGCAGATTAACTCCTCCAAAACACTTAAGACAGTGATCGATCTACAGCTGTGGATCATTGAACTGCTGCTATTCAATTGCTCACTGTTTTTAGGCTGCCCAGAGCGTTTTTCAGTCACTTTTTTCTGGAGTGATCGGCGGCCATTTTGTGGCTTGTGGTGCTCCAGCACAAGCTGCCACCAAGTCCATTTAACCATCAATAGTGTGGTTATTTTTTGGCTATATCCTACATCAGGGGCAAGCTGCCACCAAGTCCATTTAACCATCAATAGTGTGGTTATTTTTTTGCTATATCCTACATCAGGGGCAAGCTGCCACCAAGTCCATTTAACCATCAATAGTGTGGTTATTTAAATCTATCCCTAAAAGGGTATATTAGATTCAAGGTGCTGATAGGGTCATTCTCAATAACTTCACACACACGCTACTGTGCATATCCAAGTCTAATTCTGTCCGTAAACGTATACCTGTCACCCAGCGCCTAAATAATAGGCCTCAAATTTATATTCATCCAAATCTGTCATTATTGCTGTACCTGGTCAAGTTATTTAGTGTCCGTCAAAGCACAGTTTTTGTTCTGGGTTGAAATACAATTCCCAATTTTGCAATTCTCTAAATTAGTGGTTTCTGCTGTATCAGGCCTACTTTAAATCTATCCCTAAAAGGGTATATAAGATTCAAGGTGCAGATAGGGTTATTCTCAATAACTTCACACACACGCTACTGTGCATATCCAAGTCTAATTCTGTCCGTAAACGTATACCTGTCACCCAGCGCCTAAATAATAGGCCTCAAATTTATATTCATCCAAATCTGTCATTATTGCTGTACCTGGTCAAGTTATTTAGTGTCCGTCAAAGCACAGTTTTTGTTCTGGGTTGAAATACAATTCCCAATTTTGCAATTCTCTAAATTAGTGGTTTCTGCTGTATCAGGCCTACTTTAAATCTATCCCTAAAAGGGTATATAAGATTCAAGGTGCAGATAGGGTTATTCTCAATAACTTCACACACACGCTACTGTGCAATTCCAAGTCTAATTCAGTCCATAAACGTATACCTGTCATCCAGCGCCTAAATACTAGGCCTCAAATTTATATTCCGCTAAATCTGTCGTTACTGCTGTGCCTTTATTAGTGTAATACGGTACCTAAATAGATAGCCAGATAGTGTTAGGTGTCTGTAAAAAAAGGCCTGAATTTGAGTTCAATACATTGGGCCAAATAATATTTTTCTTATTGTGGTGAACGGTAACAATGAGAAAAACATCTAGTAAGGGACGCGGACATGGTCGTGGTGGTGTTAGTGGACCCTCTGGTGCTGGGAGAGGACGTGGCCGTTCTGCCACAGCCACACGTCCTAGTGTACCAACTACCTCAGGTCCCAGTAGCCGCCATAATTTACAGCGATATTTGGTGGGGCCCAATGCCGTTCTAAGGATGGTAAGGCCTGAGCAGGTACAGGCATTAGTCAATTGGGTGGCCGACAGTGGATCCAGCACGTTCACATTATCTCCCACCCAGTCTTCTGCAGAAAGCGCACAGATGGCGCCTGAAAACCAAGCCCATCAGTCTGTCACATCACCCCCATGCATACCAGGGAAAATGTCTGAGCCTCAAGTTATGCAGCAGTCTCTTATGCTGTTTGAAGACTCCGCTGGCAGGGTTTCCCAAGGGCATCCACCTAGCCCTTACCCAGCGGTGGAAGACATAGAATGCACTGACGCACAACCACTTATGTTTTCTGATGATGAGGACATGGGAATACCACCTCAGCACGTCTCTGATGATGACGAAACACAGGTGCCAACTGCTGCGTCTTTCTGCAGTGTGCAGACTGAACAGGAGGTCAGGGATCAAGACTGGGTGGAAAACGATGCAGGGGACGATGAGGTCCTAGACCCCACATGGAATGAAGGTCGTGCCACTGACTTTCACAGTTCCGAGGAAGAGGCAGTGGTGAGACCGAACCAACAGCGTAGCAAAAGAGGGAGCAGTGGGCAAAAGCAGAACACCCGCCGCCAAGAGACTCCGTCTGCTACTGACCACCGTCATCTGGGACCGAGCACCCAAAGGCAGCTTCAAGGAGTTCCCTGGCATGGCACTTCTTCAAACAATGTGCTGACGACAAGACCCGAGTGGTTTGCACGCTGTGCCATCAGAGCCTGAAGCGAGGCATTAACGTTATGAACCTTAGCACAACCTGCATGACCAGGCACCTGCATGCAAAGCATGAACTGCAGTGGAGTAAACACCTTAAAAACAAGGAAGTCACTCAGGCTCCCCCTGCTACCTCTTCTGCTGCTGCCACCACGGCCTCTTCCTCCGCCTCTGGAGGAACGTTGGCACCTGCCGCCCAGCAAACATGGGATGTACCACCAACACCACCACCTGCGTCACCAAGCATCTCAACCATGTCACACGGCAGCGTTCAGCTCTCCATCTCACAAACATTTGAGAGAAAGCGTAAATTCCCACCTAGACACCCTCGATCCCTGGCCCTGAATGCCAGCATTTCTAAACTACTGGCCTATGAAATGCTGTCATTTAGGCTGGTGGACACAGACAGCTTCAAACAGCTCATGTCGCTTGCTGTCCCACAGTATGATGTTCCCAGCCGGCACTACTTCTCCAAGAGAGCCGTGCCTTCCTTGCACAACCAAGTATCCGATAAAATCAAGTGTGCACTGCGCAACGCCATCTGTGGCAAGGTCCACCTAACCACAGATACGTGGACCAGTAAGCACAGCCAGGGACGCTATATCTCCCTAACTGCACACTGGGTCAATGTAGTGGCGGCTGGGCCCCAGGCAGGGAGCTGTTTGGCGCACGTCCTTCTGCCGCCAAGGATCGCAGGGCAACATTCTTTGCCTCCTGTTGCCACCTCCTCCTACTCAGCTTCCTCCTCCTCTTCTTCCACCTGCTCATCCAGTCAGCCACACACCTTCACCACCAACTTCAGCACAGCCCGGGGTAAACGTCAGCAGGCCATTCTGAAACTCATATGTTTGGGGGACAGGCCCCACACCGCACAGGAGTTGTGGCGGGGTATAGAACAACAGACCGACGAGTGGTTGCTGCCGGTGAGCCTCAAGCCCGGCCTGGTGGTGTGAGATAATTAGGGGGCGAAATCTCGTTGCAGCTCTGGGAATAGCTGGTTTGACGCACATCCCTTGCCTGGCGCATGTGCTGAATTTGGTGGTGCAGAAGTTCATTCACAACTACCCCGACATGTCAGAGCTGCTGCATAAAGTGCGGGCCGTCTGTTCGCGCTTCCGGCGTTCACATCCTGCCGCTGCTCGCCTGTCTGCGCTACAGCGTAACTTCGGCCTTCCCGCTCACCGCCTCATATGCGACGTGCCCACCAGGTGGAACTCCACCTTGCACATGCTGGACAGACTGTGCGAGCAGCAGCAGGCCATAGTGGAGTTTCAGCTGCAGCACGCACGGGTCAGTCGCACTGCGGAACAGCACCACTTCACCACCAATGACTGGGC
This sequence comes from Bufo bufo, assembly GCF_905171765.1. Lineage (NCBI taxonomy): Eukaryota > Metazoa > Chordata > Amphibia > Anura > Bufonidae > Bufo > Bufo bufo. The sequence goes on from NC_053389.1 coordinate 111,777,540, forward strand.
CTCCATGCGAGACCTGTGTGCCCTGTTGCGCTGTTTTGAGTACTCCACCAACATGGCCAGTGGCGATGACGCCGTTATCAGCGTTACAATACCACTTCTATGTCTCCTTGAGAAATCACTTAGGGCGATGATGGAAGAGGAGGTGGCCCAGGAGGAGGAGGAGGAGGAAGAGGGGTCATTTTTAGCACTTTCAGGCCAGTCTGTTCGAAGTGACTCAGAGGGAGGTTTTTTGCAACAGCAGAAGCCAGGTAGAAATGTGGCCAGCCAGGGCCCACTACTGGAGGACGAGGAGGACGAGGATAAGGAGGAGGTGGAGGAGGATGAGGATGAAGCATGGTCACAGCGGGGTGGCACCCAACGCAGCTCGGGCCCATCACTGGTGCGTGGCTGGGGGGGAAACGCAGGACGATGACGATACGCCTCCCACAGAGGACAGCTTGTCCTTACCTCTGGGCAGCCTGGCACACATGAGCGACTACATGCTGCAGTGCCTGCGCAACGACAGCAGAGTTGCCCACATTTTAACGTGTGCGGACTACTGGGTTGCCACCCTGCTGGATCCACGGTACAAAGACAATGTGCCCACCTTACTTCCTGCACTGGAGCGTGATAGGAAGATGCGCGAGTACAAGCGCACGTTGGTAGACGCGCTACTGAGAGCATTCCCAAATGTCACAGGGGAACAAGTGGAAGCCCAAGGCCAAGGCAGAGGAGGAGCAAGAGGTCGCCAAGGCAGCTGTGTCACGGCCAGCTCCTCTGAGGGCAGGGTTAGCATGGCAGAGATGTGGAAAAGTTTTGTCAACACGCCACAGCTAACTGCACCACCACCTGATACGCAACGTGTTAGCAGGAGGCAACATTTCACTAACATGGTGGAACAGTACGTGTGCACACCCCTCCACGTACTGACTGATGGTTCGGCCCTATTCAACTTCTGGGTCTCTAAATTGTCCACGTGGCCAGAGCTAGCCTTTTATGCCTTGGAGGTGCTGGCCTGCCCGGCGGCCAGCGTTTTGTCTGAACGTGTATTCAGCACGGCAGGGGGCGTCATTACAGACAAACGCAGCCGCCTGTCTACAGCCAATGTGGACAAGCTGACGTTCATAAAAATGAACCAGGCATGGATCCCACAGGACCTGTCCATCCCTTGTGCAGATTAGACATTAACTACCTCCCCTTAACCATATATTATTGCACTCCAGGGCACTTCCTCATTCAATCCTATTTTTATTTTCATTTTACCATTATATTGCGGGGCAACCCAAAGTTGAATGAACCTCTCCTCTGTCTGGGTGCCGGGGCCTAAATATGTGACAGTGGCCTGTTCCAGTGGTGGGTGACGTGAAGCATGATTCTCTGCTATGACATGAAGACTGATTCTCTGCTGACATGAAGCCAGATTCTCTGTTACGGGACCTCTCTCCTCTGTCTGGGTGCCTGGGCCTAAATATATGACAATGGACTGTTACAGTGGTGGGTGACGTGAAGCCTGATTCTCTGCTATGACATGCAGACTGATTCTCTGCTGACATGAAGCCAGATTCTCTGTTATGGGACCTCTCTCCTCTGCCTGGGTGCCTGGGCCTAAATATATGACAATGGACTGTTACAGTGGTGGGTGACGTGAAGCCTGATTCTCTGCTATGACATGAAGACTGATTCTCTGCTGACATGAAGCCAGATTCTCTGTTACGGGACCTCTCTCCTCTGCCTGGGTGCCTGGGCCTAAATATCTGACAATGGACTGTTCCAGTGTTGGGTGACGTAAAGCATGATTCTCTGCTATGACATGCAGACTGATTCTGTGCTGACATGAAGCCAGATTCTCTGTTATGGGACCTCTCTCCTCTGCCTGGGTGCCTGGGCCTAAATATCTGACAATGGACTGTTCCAGTGTTGGGTGACGTAAAGCCTGATTCTCTGCTATGACATGAAGACTGATTCTCTGCTGACATGAAGCCAGATTCTCTGTTACGGGACCTCTCTCCTCTGCCTGGGTGCCGGGGCCTAAATATATGACAATGGACTGTTACAGTGGTGGGTGACATGAAGCCAGATTCTCTGCTATGGGACCTCTCTCCAATTGATATTGGTTAATTTTTATTTATTTTATTTTTATTTTTATTCATTTCCCTATCCACATTTGTTTGCAGGGGATTTACCTACATGTTGCTCCCTTTTGCAGCCCTCAAGCTCTTTCCTGGGCTGTTTTACAGCCTTTTTAGTGCCGAAAAGTTTGGGTCCCCATTGACTTCAATGGGGTTCGGGTTCGGGACGAAGTTCGGCCGAACTTCTCGAACCCGAACATCCAGGTGTTCGCTCAACTCTAGTCAGGAGGACTATGACATAGTGGGAATAACTGAGACATGGCTGGATGATAGCTATGACTGGACGGTTAATGTACAGGGTTACAGTCTGTTTAGAAAGGATTGCAAAAAACAGAGAGGGGGAGAGGTCTGCCTTTATGTAAAGTCCTGTCTAAAGCCCACAGTCTGAGAAGATATAAGTGAGGGACATGAACATGTGGAGTCACTGTGGGTAGAAATACATGGAGGCAAAAACTATGGTATAATAAAATACTAATAGGAGTTTATTATAAACCATCTAATATACCCGAGTCCACAGAAAATCTGCTACTGAACGAGATAGACGAGGTGGCAAATCATAATGAGGTAGTTATTATGGGGGACTTCAACTAACCAGATATAGACTGGGAAACTGAAACCTGTACATCTCATAAAGGAAACAGGTTCTTGGCAATAACCAAAGACAATTACTTTTCCCAACTGGTTCAGGACCCGACTAGAGGGACGGCCACACTGGACTTAGTTTTAACCAATAGACCTGATATTCAAACTTCTCTTCGTGTTTTTCCATGTGATGTCTTGATAGTGGGTGTCCCTCAAATTTTATCTGGACATAACATGGAAAAACACAAGGGAAGTTTGAAAGGTAAATTTTTTACGGAGTAGAAATAGTGGAGGCAGATGATCGGGAGGGGGGGGGGAGATTATATAAAAAAATGTAAAAAAAGTGTATTTTTAATATGGATACATTAGTACCGAAAGGTTTAAATGTGGAAATAGAGTTGTTTGCTTTTGAATAAAGTATATGTATAAGGAATAGAAGAGTGAAAGTAAGATGCGGCACATGAATAGTTAAAGCAGGCTAATGTTTGAAGGTATAAAAGGATGGTATCGAGCAGTGCCAGAGTGATTCCCTGACGAAGGACAACGCATTGTCCGAAACGCGTTTGAAGTTTGGCACTTGTAGTGATCTGTAGCTCCAGCGAAAAGAGATACCAGACCCGCAAGCATCCTGAAATCAAGCCTGCAATAGGAGTGGTACACAGATCACAGAGGAGGATTCAATAGCAAGGTAATCTTGTTTTGGTATTGATATGTGACTGTGGTTTCTCTCCCAGTAAGGTTAACAGGATCCATAGCAGAGAAGGTAGTGCGCGGTACCCTGTATTAAAAAGAACTGTAAATAAAGCAGTAAATTACAAAAAGAAAGCATTTAAATCATTAAAACAGGAGGGTAGCGAGGAAGAACTGAAAAACTATAAGGAAAAAAATTGAATATGTAAAAAACTAATAAAAGCCGCCAAACTAGAGACCGAGAGATTAATTGCCAAAGAGAGCAAAACTAACCCTAGAATGTTCTTCAATGACTTGGTGCCATAGAGAGAGAGAGCTGCCACTGCCAAGCGCCTGTGTAATTAACTGTTGCCTGGTTTGTAATCGCTTTGCCCTCCTGTGGAGAGAATTGAGAATTCAAGTAAAGTCCTTCAAGTGACTATTGACTGTTAGGTTTACAAGAGTCTTCAGCCCTGTGAGGAAAAATCAGCAGCTGGAAATGAAGATGCAGTACTATCTTTGTGTGGCTGAAGTTTGACCACAGGCAAGTCTGCTGAAAAGAGACCTGAGCAAGTGCAGAGGCCACAGTGGCCACCTGATGGCTAACCCACGAGGGTGCGGAGAGGGACTAAGCTAAGGGTCCTTGTGTGAAAAATATATGAGAGACTATGTTCTTCAACCTAAACTGAGAGGTTGTTGCTGGATTACTTGTTCCTAGCACCTTGTGTGCAAGACGGAGAAACTTGAGTTACTTCCCTGTCCTTATCAGTTATTGGACAGTTGTTAACAGTGACTCTTGAAGTAAACAGATTCATTTTGGAAGGTCTGGTTTCTGTAAATGTACCTGCTCATACCCCACATTTCATATGAGCCCTGTGAGTGGAGATGTTGCGGTGCAGATGGTGTTTTTGGGAGCAAGGGTCAGGGCTGTTTTAACACATCGGTGGGCCTACTGCAAAGGTCATGAGTGGACCCTGCTGCTGTTAACCTCCCCTGAACAATGTTGATTATATTCCATTGTCTTCACAGTAAATAAAACAGGCAGTGCTCCATACGTTAAAAGGGGCCTACATGGTGCCCCGTGCAGGAAGAGTTAGCTGCTTTATGCTCCATACAGTAATAATACTCCTTTTAGGCCCCCCCCACGGACCAATGGTGCCTGCTTTTAGTCCCAACACTCTAATAGTGCTCCTTTTAATGCTCCCTACAGCAGTGTTATTGCCTCTATGGTATAATAATAAAACCTCCACATAGTTATTGAACCTATTTGTGCCCCCCCCTTTTTGTTCCTCAAAAATAATGAACACGGATGCTCTGTCTCGCCAGATGCAATTGCTCATTGTCTCTCAACTCTGTCCTACTTTATTGCAGCCATTCTGCTCCTCCTAGGACTCCCTTTCTTCCCTGTCTTCTTCACAGCGAGCCCGCTCTTTACCATGTTGCTTTTTGTACACCACAGTTTTATTTAGGCGTTGTACACTATTTCAGCAGTACAATTTAGCAGTGTGCCTGGAGACAGCTTTTCTTTCTCTGGGACCTTTCAGAGTTTTGCTGTGGGGCCCACTGTTTTCTGTGTAGACCTCTGCTGGCTGCTCTCAAAACAGCAATTGTAGTCAAAGCAGGCGACACAAGCAGAACTGGGCCATTCATTTTATGGTGTTTAATTTCAGAGCACGGTTTCTTAATAGACAGACAAACATCCTTAAGCAGTGACATTTCACTATGGAGGGATGCTTAATATATTGATGACTTATTAATAAATAATATTTAGCAGTAAAGTGTCTCATAGCTGAGCACCATGTATTAAACATGAGGCCTGTGGTCTCATTTCCCAGCCAGTCAACGTAATTATTATTTCATATATCTGGCATCCATAGTCATCTGGAATGTGGCAGGCTTTATAACAATAAATGTTTGATATGCTTATAACAGAAAGCCATTTATTCTGCTTCCCTTGTTTCTGTCCCTTTAAACCATACGTTGGCCGTACATTTGCTGAAGGCTGAGCCCCATAAAGCGTGTTTACGCTTACAGGGATAAAGATTGACACCCTATAATTTCCGCTGCTAGATGCAATGCAATTTAGTCATGGGCAAGTAATAATTATTCCCAGCGTGTGAATGTAATGTGCTGGAATCTGCGGTAAACAAGCAGTCTGAGTATAAAAAATTACCATAGAGTATTATTCCTTGAGAATTTTCACCAATGGCTTGTTGATTTAGAAATGAAACCATTGCTTAGGGAGACATGGACTATTTATTAGTTATAGTTTATTATGCATTAATAGCACATCTCTGTTCTCAAACCTAAAATGATATGCTAGGGCAGTGATGGGCAAACTACGGCCCGGCGGACCTTTTTATCCGGCCCGCAGAGCTGTCCGGTGGCAGCAGGAGTGGAGATGAGCGCTTCCATTGTGGAAGCGCTCATCTCCATATTCATCTGTATCGCCGTCCTCAGGATACAGATGAATGGTGCGGAGGAGCTGGGAAGAGGCGTTTCTCTTGCCCGTTCCTCAGATAGGCTACAGGCCTAGTGCCTGTAGCTTATCAGAGGCCGGTGCAGGCGGCACAATGATGTCATCGCGCCACCTGAGCCGTGCAGAGCACGACACAGGCCGACAGAGGCTTGCATCGCATCACTGACAGCAGCATAAGGTAAGTATATGTGTTTATTGTTTTTATAATTACTGTGGCAAGAAGGGGGGTGAGGGCCCTATATTCCGGCACAATATGGATTGGTACTATGGAGAAGAGGGGAAGCACTATGGGGGCCACTATGGAGAAGAGGGGAAGCACTATGGGGGCCTTATATACTGCCAAAATATGGGGGGGCACTATGGAGAAGAGGGGGAAGCACTATAGGGGCCACTATGGAGAAGAAGGGAAGCACTATGGGGGCCCTATATACTGGCACAATATGGGGGGGGGGCACTATGGAGAAGAGGGGAAGCTCTATGGGGGCCATATATACTGGCACAATATGGGGGGCACTATGGAGAAGAGGGGAAGCACTATGGGGGCCCTATATACTGGCACATTATGTGGGGCACTATGGGGGCCCTATATACTGGCACAGTATCTATTCAGCGAATTGCAACAACAAAGCTAACTCCAGACTTTGATGCCTTAGCAAAAAAGGAGACCAGCAACACTGTTCCCACTAAAATGGAAGGTGAGTTATACATACTATGTTATGAAAGAAATACATTGCATAAAAGTTTTGTACAATAACTCTTTTTATGCTTTTCTACCTTGAATTAAACTAAACCTTTAATGTTACGAAATGTAAATTAAATTTATATTAATTCACACAAACGCCCCATCCATCTAATCTTGGTCTGGCCCCTGGGTCCAATATATGAACCCATTGTGGCCCACGAGTCAAAAAGGTTGCCCACCTCTGTGCTAGGGTGACGCGCAAACTGCCTATTGGAAGTCACAATAATAGCTAGATCCAGCCTAACTCTATTATCCTGGTGGAACCTGGTGATCCAATGATCTGGATGTCATTATTTTGGGACCACTTAGTACCTACATACTGGTGCCCCTATGTAAGCCAAATATTAATGCAGTAATAGTAATAGCGTCAGTGCAGAATTGCTACACCATTATGCCCATCTCACAGAATTATGCAATAAAATGTGACAACTTTATAACAATCCATACATGCATTTAGAGTTGAGCAGACACCTGAATGTTCGGGTTCGGCAAAAAAAGTTCGGGTTCGGGACCCGAAATTGACCCCGAACCCCATTGAAGTCAATGGGGACTCTAACTTTTGGCCACTACAATGGCTCTAAAATAGTCCTGGAAAGGGATAGAGGGCTGCAAAAGGCATCAAAATGTGCTTAAGAGCATGGCAAGTGCTCTGCAAACAAATGTGGATAGGGAAATGACTTAAAATAACATAAAATACAGGAAAAAAAAATACAAATCTGGATCTAGGAGTAGGAGGTTGAGGAGGCGGTGGATGGGTGGAAGTGGCGGTGTAGGTTGACGTGGAAGCGGCGATGAAGGAGGAATAGGTAGCCAACACTGATTTGTGTTATTTTTTATTTTTAAATTGGGGTATCCCCCAAAATATTGGGACATATAACAAAATAAAACAAAGAATAAGTGCACTTGAGTACAAGAATGGATGGTTGAGGCTGGTATAAATGTCTATTCTGCACAAGGTACGGACAAGTCCTGTGGGATCCATGCCTGGTTCATTTTAATAAACGTAAGCTTGTCTACATTGGCTGCGGCCTGTGATAATGCTCTCTGCCGTGCTAAACACACGTTCACACTATACACTGGCTGCAGGGCAGGTAGCACCTCCAAGGCTGACAAAGCTTTTCCACATTTGGTCCATGCTAACCCTGCCTTCTCAGCAGGGCCGGATTAAGAGCATCATGGGCCTGGTGCTGAGGATTTTGCTGGGCCTTTTTATGGAACTGCACTCAGTGTCTTAATTACATATATATTTTATCGATACCATTAAAGTATTTTGTTCCTGCAACTACCCCTTCATTTGGCGTCTATCTTGGCAACATGGAGGGGGACCACGGGAGGGGGACCCTGAGGGTGGGGGCACCCTCAGGGCGCTATAGTGTCAGGAAAACCGCTTTGTTTTCCTGACACTATAGTGATCATTTAACATTACTATGAAGATTACTGTTTTCTAGCTGCTGTGGACTGTGAACAGCAGCTAGAAACAGTAATTTTCATAGAGCTGTGTTATGATTTATGGACACAGCACTCAGCATGCTTAGACAGTCAGATAGAAAGCTGGCTAAGCATGCTGAGAGCTGTGTCTAAATAACATAGCACATTAAAGGGATTCTGTCACCAGGTTTCACCCCTGTCAGCTAAACCTATGCTGATGTTCAGGGCGTCTTCACGATTCCTAATGTGGGCTTATAAATGTCATCTGTGGGCTTATTTAGCTAAAAAACAGCTTTTACTAACCTGTCAGTCAAACAAATAAGGTGCCCAAGGGGATGTTAATGGATGCAAGGTGCCGGCCGCACCCGCCGCCGTTCGTGCCCAGCGCCGCCTTTCTGGACTTCTGCGCCGCCTCCTAATCCTCTGTGCCGCCTCTCGCTCTCCCTCCCTCCCCCCTCCTCCTGCTGTAAGATCTCGCGCATACAGGGGTTGAGTGAAGTGCCGGCGCACTTCGCTGTAAGAAGCCAAATGGAGAAGTCCGCACGGGCGCATCAGGCAGAGCCCTGTGCGCAAGCGCGAGATCTTACAGCAGAAGGAGGGGGGAGGGAGGGAGAGCGAGAGGCGGCACAGAGGATTAGGAGGCGGTGCAGAAGTCCAGAAATGCGGCACTGGGCACGAACAGCGGCGGGTACGGCCGGCATCTTGCACCCATTAACATCCCCTTGGGCACCTTATTTGTTTGACTGACAGGTTAGTAAAAGCTGTTTTTTAGCTAAATAAGCCCACAGATGACATTTATAAGCCCACATTAGGAATCGTGAAGACGCCCTGAACATCAGCATATTTTTAGCTGACAGGGGTCAAACCTGGTGACAGAATCCCTTTAAAGAAATTACTGTTTCTAGCTGCTGTGGACTAGCAGCTAGAAACATTAATTTCTTTAATGTGTTATGTTATAGAGACTGAGCTCTCAGCATGCTTAGCCAGTCAGTAATTTTCATAGTGCTGTTATGATTTATGGACACAGCTCTCAGCATGCTTAGCCAGCCTTCTATCTGGCTGTGCTTCTTGAGAGTCACAGTCCAGAGGCTCAGAAACAGCCAGATAGAAGGCTGGCTAAGCATGCTGAGAGCTGTGTCCATAAACCATAACAGCACTATGATTGCCCTCCCTTCCAACTGGATGAGTTTATCTGATACCTGCCCTGCTCCAGAAGCTCCTGCTGTCTCGCGGGCTGGTGTGGCTGAGCGCTGTGGGCCATGTGCTGGTCGAAACTGCTGAGCAGGTTGTACACAGCACAGCGTGCAGGAGGGATAACCGCGGGCGCAATGAGGTCATATCCGGCGGGCCGGCATTACATGAACCGCACCAGCTGCTCTGACATCCTGCCGCCGGATATCCTGTGACGTATATCCGGCGGCAGGATGTCAGAGCAGCTGGTGCTGTTCCTGTAATGCCGCGGCCCGCCGGATATGACCTCAGTAGTGATGCGAAGTTCGGATCTTTCAGATGAATCGGTTCATGAATCGGATCTTCGGTTCACTTGCTGAGTCACTGACTGCTGAGCTGACTCGCAAGTGAACCGAAGACTCTAGGTGCCGGTGCGCATGCGCAGATGCTATCCATCCGATTCACTTGCTGCTGCTGACTTGCTCTTCAGCTCTCTAATGAGTGAGTCAGGATCAGGAAGAGTGATTGATTATAGTGATAGTGAAGGGAAGCTGAGGCTGACGCCGGACAGGAGTACTCAGGACAGGAGTCAGGAGCTGTCACTGTGGTGTGCATTGTTGTCTGTTATGCATTGTTACCCACAGTGACAACAGTCTGACACTGACAGTAGTACAACGAACCAAGTGAAGTGAAATGTGAATGCACGCACAGGGAAAACTATGTGCTGAATTGATAACAGTATTACAGTAACACAGTCACTGGCTGATAATAAAATAGTCCCCACTTAACGGAATCCATAAAGGAGATGTAAACCCACCCTTAGTTATATAGCTACTGAATGAGATGCCTTTAACATATATATCTCCTGAGAAGCCAATTTGACCCTAAAGGGTTAATTCAACCTGTAATCTAAACTCTGTGTCATCTGTCACTTCTCTTATCTCTCTGCTCCTGTCCCTTAATCTTATCACTGCTGCAACAAAAGCATCAGCCTCAGTGTAACCTGTTCTAGACTCTGACTCACGGCTCTTTTAACTCATAGAATCTCTAACTAATCGGATCTTTAGATTATTTTAACCTGCGACTCATTCGATTCATTTCTATTCTTAGACTCCCTGTACTACTCAGACAACTCAGAGCTGCTAGTGCTTGCCTTGCCTCAGCTCTGATTGGTTGGTGGGCAGGGAGGGGAGGGGCTGGCAGAAGCAGCTTCCACTCTAGGATCATATTACGCTCCTCCCGAGTCCCTCCCTCAGGCTCCTCCCTGCTGCCAGCGGGAGGTGAGCGTCTCTGCATTGTCTGTGTGCTGTGTGACAGCTGCGCTGTGTGTACAACAGAGGACTTTTAGCGCGGGCCACTCCCGACGGCCTTTTGGCTGGCGGATGGGCCTATTTTATGGTAGGGGCCTGGAGCTGCAGCTCCATCAGCCCCTACGTTAATCCGGCCCTGCTTCTCAAGTGCTGGCGGTGCCCCAGCTGCGTTGGCGACCTCTTCCTCCTCCTCTGCCTTCGCCTTGTGCTTCCACTGTGCCCCCGCTGTCAGGTGAGAATGCCATCAGCAGCGTGCGCTTGTAGTCGCGCATCTTCACATCAGTAACAGATGTTTTCACTAAATTTAGTTCCCTGTCAGCAATGTAGAGCAGGGGTTCATTCACGGCAAAAGGGGGATCATGTCACCCAGCAATAGAACAGAGGATTTTGAGAGAACGAGGCCCATGTCACCCAGACACAGCAGGGGTTCATTTACGGCAAAACGGGGATCATGTCACCCAGCAATAGAACAGACGATTTTGATAGATTTAGGCCCATGTCAACCAGGCACAGCAGGGGTTCATTCACAGCAAAAGGGGGTTCTTGTCACCCAGCAATAGAACAGAGGATTTTGAGAGATTTAGGCCCCTGTCAACCAGGCACAGCAGGGGTTCATTCACGGCAAAAGGGGGTTCATGTCACCCAGCAATAGAACAGACGATTTTGATAGATTTAGGCCCATGACCAGAGGCTCCACCAACACCACCACCGCGACCATGACCGCGTCCCTTATTTGATGTTTGTCTCATAGTTAGCGTTCACAAAGCAAAGTAAAAATTGGTTAAGTATGTTAAAAATAATTAACCGCCAATATAAACCCTGATGTAGGGTTTTGCACAATTTTTTTTTTTAAAACTCTATATGACAGCGGTATTTGTGGCCTTAATGTGACAGTCACCGATGCAGGTGTAATCAAAGATGACCAGTATATGAACAAAAGTTTTTTTTTAACCTCAGTAACCTAATGGCCGTATTTGTGGCCTAAATGTGACTGTAATCAATGTACGTTTAATCAAAGATGACCAGTATATGAACAAACGTTTGTTTTAAACCGCAGTAACCAAATGGCAGTATTTGTGGCCTAAATGTGACTGTCACCTATGCACGTGTATTCAAAGATGACCAGTATATGAACAAACTTTTTTTTAAACCGCAGTAACCAAATGGCCGTATTTGTGGCCTAAATGTGACTGTAATCAATGCACATTTAATCAAAAATGACCAGTATATGAACAAATGTTTTTTTTTAAACCACAGTAACCAAATGGCCGTATTTGTGGCCTAAATGTGACTGTAATCAATGCACGTTTAATCAAAAATTACCAGTATATGAACAAACGTTTTTTTTAAACCGCAGTAACCAAATGGCCATATTTGTGGCCTAAATGTGACTGTAATCAATGCACGTTTAATCAAAGATGACCAGTATATGAACAAGTGGTTTTTTGAAACCGCAGTAACCAAATGGCCGTATTTGTGGCCTAAATGTGACTGTAATCAATGCACATTTAATCAAAAATGACCAGTATATGAACAAAAGTTTTTTTTTAACCGCAGTAACCTAATGGCTGTATTTGTGGCCTAAATGTGACTGTAATCAATGTACATTTAATCAAAGATGACCAGTATATGAACAAGCGGTTTTTTGAAACCGCAGTAACCAAATGGCCGTATTTGTGGCCTAAATGTGACTGTAATCAATGCACGTTTAATCAAAAATGACCAGTATATGAACAAACGTTTTTTTTTAAACCGCAGTAACCTAATGCCCGTATTTGTGGCCTAAATGTGACTGTAATCAATGCACGTTTAATCAAAAATGACCAGTATACGAACAAACGGTCTTTTTTAACCGTAGTAACCTAATGGCCGTATTTGTGGCCTAAATGTGACTGTCACCTATGCACGTGTAATCAAAGATGACCAGTATATGAGAAAAAGGGTTTTTTTAACCGCAGTAACCTAATGGCCTTATTTGTGGCCTAAATGTGACTGTCACCTATGCACGTTTAATCAAAGATGACCAGTATATGAACAAACGTTTGTTTTTTTGACCGCATTAACCTAATGGCCGTATTTGTGGTCTAAATGTGACTGTCACCTATGCACGTGTAATCAAAGATGACCAGTATATGTAAAAAAGTTTTTTTTTAACAGCAGTAACCTAATGGCAGGCTTAAAAAAATTGTGCACTGCACCCACAAAACACATTGGATTTAGATCGCTGAGTAAAAAGGCAGTTCTTCCTAATATTTCTCCCTGATCTCTCCCTGACAGCAGCTGCAGCCTCTCCCTACACTAATCAGAGCAGAGTGACGGGCGGCGCTACGTGACTCCAGCTTAAATAAAGGCTGGGTCACATGCTGCAGTTGGCCAATCACAGCCATGCCAATAGTAGGCATGGCTGTGATGGCTTCTAAGGGCACACAGTTAAACGCTTGTTGATTGGCTGCTGTGCAGCCTTTCAAAAAGCGCCAAGAAAGCACCGAACCCGAACCCGAACTTTTACGTAAATGTTCGGGTTCTGTTCGGTACGAACCCGAACTTTACAGTTCGGGTTTGCTCAACTCTACATGCATTGTCATTATGCACTGTGTATCTCAAGGGTTGTGTGTGGGGAGTAGGGAGTTCACTGGCCCTTAGTAACAATTATTAGGTGAGCTGGCTCCACCTCTTCCGGGAAGCAGTGTAGTGTGTGTGTGTGTGTGTGTAGCCTTTGAGAGAGTGAGCAGCAAGAAACTGAGTGAACTGCAGATCTAAATTGAAAGCAAGTACCAGAGCTACAGTATATATGCCAGCCCCTGAGGAAAAGAACTGCTGGTATAGCCATACAAAGAGAGTGCTGAAAAATTTAAGTCAGTGAAGGTAACACATCTATGCCTGTTTTGGAATTCACTGCATTGTGGTTGGGATGATACGCTTTAGGTCTCTCTACTATATTAAAGTATAGACTGGCCATCTTTTTAGAATGACTACACCCCGCTGAGGGTACTGTGGATGTATAGATCTAAACATAGAAAAAGTGCACACCTTTGGCCGGGTTGGAGAGATTGTACAGGCTGAATGGTGAGGGAGAGACTCAAAGGGGACTAGTATACTGTCTACTTATCCCTACACACAGTCTTAGGAAATGTTTCCAAACCACCTGTAAAGACTGTGCTTATGTTTAAAAGTGCCAGTGTGAACCACCAAACTGCCTCAGTAAAGTACAGTGAACTATTTTCATTAAAACCGGCCTCATCATTGCATGCACCAACACGACCCCTTATTTCATCCCCATCTTTCTCAGAAACCCTGCCTTGCACCCCACCACATCACTTACCTCAAGAGCACCCCATGCAACAACAGGCAGGAGACTCTGCCAAATCCAGGTTGCGCCCTAAGGAAACCAAGATACACCCTCTCATCACTACATAGCCCAGGGAGTGCCAAAGTAAGGACTGCCACCATGAGTACTACTGATCCCATCAGTGCCACTACCACCACTCCTGCCCTCTGCCCTATTCCCTTCCTGGGCTTGTTGCACATAGTAGTATCCCCAGAAGAGTTACTGTTACAGCAGTATCCATATAGCTATAGCGTTCCTAATTCAAAAACGATCCTATTTTGACTCTTTCACTGTTGTCTACCCTTCTATCGGGAACTACATACACTTACAGTATGAGAGAAACTACAGAGCTCACTGCCACAACCACAGACAGCAATTCAAAAAACTGTTACCGATCTTCCTACACCACTCAGGTTAGTAGAATCTGAGGCTACCCCTAACTTGAGTCTGCCATGAGGCTAGATAGACTTAGCTGCTAGGGACCCAGGATACATCTTTGCAGTAAGAAAAAGTTACAGAGGGATATATAAGCAGGAATAGGGTGTGAGTACTAAGTAGAGATGGACGGACAGGATCTCGGACACATACCAATTCACAGGCACTAAAGTCAATGTCTGATTTAAATCCCCCACCTAGCCCTCAAATTGGACACTGAGCAATAGCCCTGACTTGCTCGCCATCCCACTTCTCTGATAAACCAACCAAAAAAAGCAAAACAGCAAACAGCACAGCAGTAAGAAAAGTAAAAACAGAGTGCCAGCGGCTGTAGAGGCGATCCACCAACCATAAATATAAATTGACTGAACTCCACGTCACTTCCAAAATCAAACGTGTGTTTATTCACCAAGTGACAGCGACGTTTCGGTCCGCTCAATGGAACCTTTCTCAAGCAGTGATGACCATCACTTGGTGAATAAACACACATTTGATTTTGGAAGTGCCGTGGAGTTCAGTCAAATGATAAACCAACCAGCTAGGGCATGGCTGATCGGCATTGCCAGGGCCGTCTTTAATATTGATTGGACCCTGGGCAAGAATTTACTTGGGCCCCCTGGATCCCGCCTTCCCACACCCTAGCATGCAATCACACCCTCCATCACAACACACACACACACACAAAAAAAAAATCCACACACCTCGTAGAGTAGTAAACTTTAACCCCTTCCCGACACATGACGTACTTTTATGTCATGGAAGCCACTGCGTTCCCACTTTGACGTAATAGTACATAATGGTGATCGGGCGGGCATCGGAGCAGTGCGCGCGTGATCACTGCAGAGGCCCGTCAGTCCCTGGTAGCCAGGCCCCTGCTGTATCCGCCGGTATCGCTGTAAAAGCTGATGCCATCGGATTAACCCCTTCTATGCCGCGATCCACGCTGACCGCGACATAGAAAGGGTTTTTGTCGGGTGAGGGAGCACATCGAGTCCCTGCGCTGCTGTGGCGGGGACTCGATGCGTCAGAAGACAGCCCGATGCCGTGCAGAGGCTGCCCAATGCCTTGCACAGCATTAGGACCTGCCTTCTATGGGTGCCCAGGAGATCCAACCTCAGGCTGGGTCTCCTAGGCAACCTGTTAGTGTACTACTCACAGTAGTGTACTACTCACGAACAGGCAATGCATTACAATACAGATGTATTGTAATGCATTGCAGAAGGGAATCAGACCCCCAAAAGTGAACGTCAGAAATAAAGTAAAGAAAAAAAAGAATAAAAAAGGGTTTTTAATAAAATTAATAAAGTTTTTAAGTAATAAAAGAAAAAAAAACACGCCCCTTTCCCCTTATATTATAATAAAAAACTGAAACAAAAACAAAAAACGCACACATATTAGGTATCGCCACGTCCGTAATGATCGGCTCTATAAATATATCACATGATCCACCCTGCCCGATAAACACCAAAAAAAAAGAAACGGTGTAAAAAAAGCAATTTTTGTCACCTTACATCACAAAAAGTGCAACACCAAGCGATCAAAAAGGTGTATGTCCCACAAAATGGTATCAAACTGCCATTATTGTGCTAAAGTAAAATACATTTAAAAAAATATACATATTAGGTATCACCACGTCCGTAACAACCAGCTCTATAAAAATATCACATGACCTAATGCCTCAGATGAACACCGTAAAAAAAAAAAAAAATGTAAGTCATTTTTCTCACCTTACATCACAAAAATTGCAAAAGACAATCGATCAAAAAATAAAAATGCTATCACTCTCAGACAATGGAGACACAAAAATATGATTTTTTTTTGCTTCAAAATTGCTATTATTGTGTTAAAGTGACATAAATAAAAAAAGTTGACATATTAGGTATTGCCGTGTCCGTAACAACCTGCTCTATAAAAACCTTACCTAACCTAACCCATCAGGTGAACACCGTAAAAAAATAAAAACTGTGTAAAAAAAATGACATTTTTGTCACCTTACATCACAAAAATTGCAACACCAAGCGATCAAAAAGGCATATACCCCCCAAAATAGTACCAATCAAACTGTCACCTCATCCTGCAAAAAATTAGATCTTACCTAAGACAATCGGTCAAAAAATAAAAAAGCTATGGCTATCAGACTATGGATACACTAAAACATCATTATTTTGGTTTCAAAAATGCTATTATTGTGTAAAACTTAAATAAATAAGAAAAAGTAGACATATTAGGTATTGCCACGTCCATAACGATCTGCTCTATAAAACAGTCACATGACCTAATCCCTCAGGTAAACGCTGTAAAAATAGATAAATAAAAACTGCGCCAAAACAACCAATTTTTTGGTAACCTTGCCCCATAATGTGTAATAATGAATGATCAAAAAATCATATGTACCCAAAAATGGTACCAATAAAAACGTCAACTCTTCCTGCAAAAAACGAGCCCCTGCACAAGACGATCGGCAGGAAAAATAGGGCATTCAGAAAATGGAGATACAAAAACATTTGTTTTCAAAAATGCTTTATTATGTAAAACTGAAACAAACAAACATAGAAAGTAGACATATTTGATATCATTGCATCCATAACAACCTGCTCTATAAAAATAGCGCATGATCTAACCTGTCAGATGAATGTTGTTAAAAATAAAAAATAAAAACGGTGTCAAAACATCAATTTTTTGGTTACCTTGTCTCATAAAAAATGTAATATAGCAATTAAAAATCATATGTACCCCAAAATAGTACCAATAAAACTGGCACCTTATCCCGTAGTTTCCAAAATGTGGTCACTTTTTTGAGTTTCTACTGTAGGGGTGCATCAGGGGGGCTTCAAATTGGACATGGCATCTAAAAACCAGTTCAGCTAAATCTGCCTTCCAAAAACTATATGGCGTTCCTTTCCTTCTGCTCCCTGCCGTGTGGCCATACAGCAGTTTACGACCACATGTGGCGTGTTTCGTAAACCACAGAATCAGGGTAAAAAATATTGAGTTTTGTTGGCTGTTAACCCAGAAAAAACTGCTATCACAGTCCCACCGAGCGCAGAGGGAGGTAAGCCCACACTTGTGGGAAGCTACATAGGAGATCTCTTCTATAAAAAGCAAAACGGACTTGGGCAATTCTAGTTGCGAACACATAATGAATGAATGGAGCCATTAATCAGCATCTATATGGCAATATATTTTATGCGCAAGTAATCAATTGCGATTCAGCTGACATTCTTTCACTACAGACTTACCTGGCCGATAACTTCAAAGAAAAGATCATCAGCTTTTAATAATATATATTGCAAATACAGGCATACTATCCTGTTCTGAAAGTTGCGACAGTGCAAACATCTACTGACTTGAAATTTGCTTACAGGCTTCTGTTTGCAACATTATAACAGCCGGAGTGGATATAGACATACTTCTACTGAAAGTTACTCTATAGAGAATTATAGTCTTCTGTTGATGCGGTATATTTTATTCTGTAGATGCGGGATATTCCTAATATATAGGATATATATGGAATTTATTTGATTGTATGTGAAACCATTTTGTACAAGGCAATTACCATTTGCAGCCACAGAGACCGACAGCACGATTGTCTATATAGTTTGTATTATTCCACCTAGGACCACACTAGGCCCATGGACATTTGGCGCTGCCGGCTTCTGTATTATTGAATTGATACATATATTTTAATTTATCGGTTTGGTTATTATTTTTCACTTTTTATTTTTCATTTTAATTAATTTTTTACCTTTGTATTTTAATGAAGATATATATGTGACAGGTGATATCATCCCTACTTTATGAAACCATTTCCTATTCCATATATGAGTGCCAGCTCAATTTTTTACATATTTAGCATTTATTTTGAGGGGTGACTCAATTTTTGAGCTAGAGCACCTACCCTGAGGGGACATTGGTGAGCGGGTCCCTTTCTTTAATTACTCTTTTAACCCTTGCTTTGCTACTGGAAAAATGGAAATTCTGAAATGTCGGCTCCATTTTCCATTAATTATTGTGGAACACCTAAAGGGTTAACAAAGTTTGTAAAATCAGTTTTGAATACCTTGAGGGGTGTAGTTTCTAAAATGGGGTCATTTTTGGGTGGCTTCTGCTATGAGCAGGACACTGGGTCATGGGGGCTGCTATGCAGTGGGTCAGATTTAGGTGTAATTAAGTTCGTGACGCCAGTTGCAGCTTGCGCAGGTACTGTAGAAGGGCCCTTTAAGATGGTATGAGCACACGTACTAGGTTAGGAATGCCAGAGGGGGATATTGTCTCTGTATTGTGTCAACGGTGTCTCCTACCTGTAGTATGGCTGGACTCCTGTGTCCTGTATCCTGGCTCACATGCAACAAAATGAGTGCTGTAAATAGGAGTAATGGAGGAATGATGGAATTCCACACAGATAATAGAGTCCAACTTGTCTTTACTTGGTGGTATGTTATATGCAGCTTTAGATCCATACAATTTACAGCAATAGTCTTTAGGTCCCAGCAGGTGTTGGCAATATGTGGCAGGAATTATATATATATACTGTATTCTGCATCTAGTACATAAGCCTATAGATCTGGCAGGTATCTGTCTTCTGCTCTGTTTTGAGTTCTGCTTTCTTTGGGCCTGACTAGCTATGGAGGTACTTATCTTCTCCTTGTATTTGGAATCTGTTACTTACAGGACTGCTCGCAGGGAATGGTGGCTTCATCCTGGAGATCTAGTAGTTCTGAAGTTTGCTGCTTTCTTTGTCATCCAGCTGAGGTAAGGAACTCAGGCTGGGAATGTTGCTTTGGGCCTCAGGTTAGGCCTGAATCCTTGGTTGGGATCCCTGTTTCTGGGAGCTCCTATTCACACAGCCTACCCCAACAGGGGGTGGCTGGTACACTGCCTAGAACTTTCTGTCCTCCCTCTGAAGTAGGATCTGGGAACATTCCACTCCTCCTCAGATGGGGGAAGCTAGCCTGGAATGGTATATTCCAGTCTAGGTATACTAAACTGTCCTACAGACTATCTGCATATTGCTGCCACCTGCTGGTGTACATTTGGAATTACAGCAAATATATTCAATACAGATAAATACAATGTCAGAATACACAAGATGACAACACATCTACACTTTAACATCATGGAGCTGGGTGACAGAGTTTTAGTGACATACTCTGGCATGTTACACTTCTATTATGTAAGCCCACAAAGTGACTTCAGACCTGAACTGGCCCTTAAAAAGTGGGTTTTGGAAATTCAAGTCAAATCAAGATTTGCTTCTAAACTTCTAAGCCTTCTAACGTCCCCAAAATAATAAAATTCAATTTTCAAAATGATCCAAACATGAAGTACATGACCTAATATGGGAAATGTAAAGTAATAACTATTATATGAGGTATTACTATCTATTATAGAAGTAGAGAAATCATTTTTGGTAAATTTTGGATTTTTTCACAAATAAAGGTTAAATATATTGACTCAAATTTATGACTATCATGAAATACAATGTGTCACGAGAAAACAATCTCAGAATGGCTTGGATAAGTAAAAGTGTTCCAAAGCTATTACGACATAAATTGACACATGTCAGATTTGCAAAAAATGGCCTGGGCAGTAGAGCGAAAACTGGCCCGGGGTAGAAGTGGTTAATAATGATGATTGGCCACTAGAGGTGTTCCTTGTCAGTAATGTAAATACTGCCTTTTTTTCTGAAAAGGCAGTGTTTACATTAAAAAGCTTGCAGAGACATGCTATAGACACCAGAACTACTACGTTTAGCTGTTGTGGTTCTGGTGACTATAGTGTCCCTTAATATAGAGGGAAAAAAAGAAACAGCACAAAAGTATCAAATAAAATGCCTGTATCATTATTCTAAAAATTAAAAATGCACAACTTCTGACACAAATATATAGTATTTTGCAGATTACTTTTTTTTATTACAATGTGCAGATAGTACTGTACTACTAACCCCTCCATCCACCCCTACATACAGGGTAATACAGCGCCACATACCTCTTACATCCAGTGACGTCTCTTTGATGTAGATGTTCTATTTCCCCATTTTCTCCTTTCAGACCAGACCACCATTTTTCAGCCATTTCTCGTCTCTGCATTTTGACAAACAAAATCTTAGTTTACTACTTTTCCATCATCCTCCCATCTTCTGGACAAATCATCCTACCACCCCCAATACTGTGCCGCTGTGCTCCCCAGTACTATACTGCAGAAACAGATAAACCTCATGATAATAGTAGTTAGTGCCCTTAGCATGCAGATAGTGCCCTTCAATAATTATTGGCACACAGTGCCCTAAAGTAACTGCACCCAGCAACTAGTGCCCCTGACACTAATAGTGTAAACATAATGTCCCCCTAAAATAATTGTGGTAAGCTGATACTGTGCCAAGGTGCCCCCACAGTAATAGTGCTCCCAAAATTCCCACCAATGGGAATAATTCTCTGCTAGAGCACACATAGTAGTGATAGTGTACCTACAGTGCCCCCAACATATCCCCACTATGCCCCAGACGTAATAATGCTCCCATAGTGCCCATACAAGTAATCATGTTCCCCATAGACCCCTAGTAGTGATAAAGCCCATCATAATGCCCCCTAGTAGTAATAATTCTCCTTATAATGTGCCAGGGCAAGAAATACCCCCTTTTAATGCCCCCAGTAGCGCTAATGTCCCCATAGTGCCCCCATAATGTGCCAGTATAAAATACCCCTATATAGTGCCCCAAGTAAATGCCCCCATAGTGCTCCTCTCCCCCTTCTTCCTAGTGCCCCCATAATATACCAGTATAAAATGCCCCATATATAGTACCCCAGTAGATGCCCTCAGTGTCCCCCATAATTTGCAAGTATAAAATACCCCTTCTTAGTGCCCCCTATAGATGAGCCCATAGTACTCCTCTCTCCCCTTCCCCATAGTACCCACCATAATGTGCCCCAGTATAAAATGCCCCTATACAGAGCCCCCTCATATAAAATACCCCTTCTTTGTGGCCTCAGTAGAAGCCCCCATAGTGTTCCTCTCCACCCTTCCCCATATAAAATACCCCTTCTTTGTGGCCTCAGTAGATTCCCCCATAGCGCCCCCAATAATGTGCCAGTAAGAAGTGCCCCATAGATCACCCCATAGTGCCACCCAATAATGTGCCAGTAAAAAGTGCCACCAATAATGTGCCAGTAAGAAGTGCCCCATAGATGCCCCCACAGTGCCCCCAATAATGTGCCAGTAACAAGTGCCCCAATAGATGCCCCCCAATCATGTGCCAGTAACAAGTGCCCCCATAGATGCCCCCAATCATGTGCCAGTAACAAGTGCCCCCATAGATGCCCCCCAATCATGTGCCAGTAACAAGTGCCCCCATAGATACCCCCGATAATGTGCCAGTAACAAGTGCCCCCATCGATGCCCCCAATCATGTGCCAGTAACAGTTGCCCACATAGATGCCCCCCAATCATGTGCCAGTAACAGGTGCCCCATAGATGCCCCTCAATCATGTGCCAGTCACAGGTGCCCCCATAGATGCCCCCCAATCATGTGCCAGTAGTAGTGCCATATAAAAAAAATTAAACACTTATACTTAACTCCATCAGGCTGGCAGCGATGCAATGCAGGCCTCTTCCCGCCTGTGTCCCGCGCTGTACGGCTCAGGCGGCACGATGACATCATTGCGCCGCCTGCACCGGCCTCTCATAGGCTGCAGGCCTAGTGCCTGCAGCCTATCAGAGGAACGGGGAAGGGAGACGCCTCTCCCTCCCCTGCCCTGCCGCAGCACTTCCATCTGTATCGCTGTCCTGAGGACAGCGATACAGATGACTATGATGATGAGTGCTTCCACAATCGAAGCGGTCATCTCCCTGTGCCCTGCCGCCTCCCCCCACGTCACCAGTGGCCAGCGGGGCTCAAGAGGCAGCTGCCTTGGGCAGCTGCCCCTTTTGCCCCGCGTTAAAGATGGCCCTGGGCATGGCAGCCTTCCAGGAACACACACACTCTTCTGATCTCCCCTAGCACTGCTGCACAGACTGAAGTGGCACCACTACATTGTGGTTATATAAGTTTATGGCACTACAGTCGTGGCCAAAAGTTTTGAGAATGACACAAATATTAGTTTTCACAAAGTTTTCTGCTAAACTGCTTTTAGATCTTTCCGTACAAACAGGAAAAAGAAAAAGAACGAAGCGGCACTGCAAGAGTCAGGCAAGTGAAGCCGGTACTCTGACTGGCTCAGATAGCGGCACCGCAGCAAAACATACACTCCGTCTGTGGTGCTCAGCATTACATAAAGGTCATATCGATAGTGCGCATGTAGAGAGATCAGAAATAATATGCGGCACTCACCGGAATCTTCACAAGGTAATGTTCTTTATTGGTCCTTCATACAGGACAGAAAGATAGGGTGCTGGGGCGGACAGGTTCCTGCAGGTGAATGGCGGCTACGGCCGTTTCGCGCTATGGATTGCGCTTCTTCTGGCCGCACTAATCGTCAGGGCGCAGCATTGCGCCATATATACGCGACGCTCCACAGCCGGCATCATGTGCAGCAGCTGTGCGCCGCCAGTAAATGACGAAAAACTATATGACAAAAGGGAACAAGACAAATCACACAGACAAATGTAAGAAACAAATATAAAAACAGACAGACACAGGTTGGATGGATCGCATTGGCACGGCAGCTATACCATATGCAGCAATCATAAATGTAGATAATAATATTATACGGTGCAGCGTTAGGAGAAAAACTGGGCAAAGGGGAGTTAATCCCTTAAAGGGACCTGAGGTTCATTTTGGAAAAGCTGGCTCACACCTGCAAACAGACTTTTGGCAACCCGCTCTTAAAGGAACACGGACATGTCGTTCCTATCGTTCAGTCCTGCCGCTCCAGTGGCTTGAGTGGAAAGAATCCACCTTGCTTCCCTCTGCAGGAGCAGCCGGTGACGATCCCCTCCCCTAGGAATGGATCGGACCTGCTCCACTCCCGCAAAGGAAAGACAACGCGGACGGCCACCATGTGCGGCCCTGATATGTTCAATCAGGCGGGGACATCCTCTACCTGAACGAATGGAACTGACATGTTCCCGTATTCGCTCAAAGAGCGGGCGAATCGTTTTACCGATGTAATATCTATTACATGGACAGAAAACGACGTACACAACGTAGGGCGTCCGGCATGTTATAAAATCCCGTACCACATGCTGAACCCCTCCTATTTGTAACCACTTGCCACAATTATTTAGTGCGCAAAAGGAGCAATGCCCACATCTATGGTTGCCTGCGGGTTTTTTGCCGGTGAGCCATGTCTCCGCCTGTGGTGTGCGGAATACGCTGTTCACCAATTTATCTTTGAGAGTTGCGCACTTTCTGAACGTGACCAGTGGTCGCTGACTGGAGAGGTTGCTTAGAGCCGGGTCCCCCTTGAGGAGATCCCAGTTCTCATATATCACCCGTTTGATGATATCTGCGGCAGGGCTGTACTTGAATGCAAAAGCAAAACGGGGTCGCTCAATGCCTTTGTCCTTCTCCACCAGCAATGTGTTACGGTCCAGTGTGGCAGCTTTACGAAGGGCTGCTGAAACTATTCCCGGTGGGTAACCCCGATCCACGAGACGTTTACTGAGCTCGTCGGCTTGCCTGTGGAACCCAGAGTCGGTGTCATTAATCCTCCTCAAACGGACAAATTGTCCGTATGGGACGGCTTTTTTCACCGATGGTGGGTGGAAACTGGACTGGTGAAGTAGCGAGTTAGTCGCCGTGGGCTTGCGGAAGCCCGTGGTATGTAATACACCATCTCTCACTGTGATACGCACATCCAGGAAGTCAAGCTATTCACCCCCAAAATTGAGGGTAAACCGCATGTTCATCCTGTTGTGCGCATTGAGATACTCCACAAATCTGTGGCATGACTCCTCGCCACCCGACCAGACCATGAAAACGTCATCCACATAGCGTAGAAATAAATGCATGAACCGTAGAAAGGGGTTACCCACCGAGAATATGTAGGTCTCCTCAAATACCGCCAGGTACAGGTTCGCAAACGTGCACGACACAGGCGTGCCCATTGCGGTACCTAGTACCTGGCGGTACCACTGACCGTCAAACTGGAACACATTGCTGGTGAGAACCAGATCCAGTGCCTCCAAAATAAAGCTGTTAAACAGGGCCTCTTTGTTACTCCTACTCAGTACTGTGTCAACAGCACGGAGCCCTAATTTATGGGGGATCCTAGTATATAGACTCTCGACGTCCAAGGACACCAGGCAGAACTCCCTCCGCCACTCAAAATGTTGGAGTGTTCGGAGGAAGTCCCCGGTGTCCTTGAGATACGTCGGAGTCCCCACAAGGAGTGGCCTGAGGAGCCAGTCCACATAGCCCGATAGTGGCTCCGTCACTGACCCAATCCCGGCCACTATGGGGCGACCAGGGGGCTGGGTCAGTGACTTGTGGATTTTAGGTACAAAGTACCAGACGGGGACTTTGGGGTGGGTGGGGATGAGCCGTTTGGCCATGCCCTTGGGTAAGAAACTGGCCCCTATGTACTTCTCAACAAATGCCTGAAGTCTGGCAAGAATTCCCTGTATGGGGTCTCCCTTCAATTTGAGGTAAACTGTGCCGTCTCCCAATTGCCTCCCCGCCTCCTCCCTATAGTACTCCCTGGTCATCAGAACCACATTCCCTCCCTTGTCGGCCGGCTTGATAACAATGTTATCCTGTTGTTTCAACCACAAAAGGGCTCGATACTCTTCCCCAGTAACATTCGGGGGTGCTGCTGGGTAAATCAGCGCACGTATCTCTCTTAACACCCTTTCGTGGAACAGGTCTACTGCTGAGCCGGCCGGCATGGGAGGAAGGAAGGTGGAACTGATGCCACCGGTATATTTGTCAATCTTACTACTACCACCACTACTGACTGGCGTGTCTGACTCCATATTGGCTAGGAACTGGATGACCTGTATCTCCTCCTCACTGTAGCGACCCTTAAGGTGGAAGTCAGCTCCTGTAATTGTCGCCGGGATTTCTCCCGGCAATGGTGCAGCATTGCTCGGGGGGATCTCGGCAAACATTTTTTTCAAAAACAGTTTGCGGATGGAGAAGGACAAAGGCATTGAGCGACCCCGTTTTGCTTTTGCATTCAAGTACAGCCCTGCCGCAGATATCATCAAACGGGTGATATATGAGAACTGGGATCTCCTCAAGGGGGACCCGGCTCTAAGCAACCTCTCCAGTCAGCGACCACTGGTCACGTTCAGAAAGTGCGCAACTCTCAAAGATAAATTGGTGAACAGCGTATTCCGCACACCACAGGCGGAGACATGGCTCACCGGCAAAAAACCCGCAGGCAACCATAGATGTGGGCATTGCTCCTTTTGCGCACTAAATAATTGTGGCAAGTGGTTACAAATAGGAGGGGTTCAGCATGTGGTACGGGATTTTATAACATGCCGGACGCCCTACGTTGTGTACGTCGTTTTCTGTCCATGTAATAGATATTACATCGGTAAAACGATTCGCCCGCTCTTTGAGCGAATACGGGAACATGTCAGTTCCATTCGTTCAGGTAGAGGATGTCCCCGCCTGATTGAACATATCAGGGCCGCACATGGTGGCCGTCCGCGTTGTCTTTCCTTTGCGGGAGTGGAGCAGGTCCGATCCATTCCTAGGGGAGGGGATCGTCACCGGCTGCTCCTGCAGAGGGAAGCAAGGTGGATTCTTTCCACTCAAGCCACTGGAGCGGCAGGACTGAACGATAGGAACGACATGTCCGTGTTCCTTTAAGAGCGGGTTGCCAAAAGTCTGTTTGCAGGTGTGAGCCAGCTTTTCCAAAATGAACCTCAGGTCCCTTTAAGGGATTAACTCCCCTTTGCCCAGTTTTTCTCCTAACGCTGCACCGTATAATATTATTATCTACATTTATGATTGCTGCATATGGTATAGCTGCCGTGCCAATGCGATCCATCCAACCTGTGTCTGTCTGTTTTTATATTTGTTTCTTACATTTGTCTGTGTGATTTGTCTTGTTCCCTTTTGTCATATAGTTTTTCGTCATTTACTGGCGGCGCACAGCTGCTGCACATGATGCCGGCTGTGGAGCGTCGCGTATATATGGCGCAATGCTGCGACCTGACGATTAGTGCGGCCAGAAGAAGCGCAATCCATAGCACGAAACGGCCGTAGCCGCCATTCACCTGCAGGAACCTGTCCGCCCCAGCACCCTATCTTTCTGTCCTGTATGAAGGACCAATAAAGAACATTACCTTGTGAAGATTCCGGTGAGTGCCGCATATTATTTCTGATCTCTCTACATGTGCTTTTAGATCTTTGTTTCAGTTGTTTCTGTGATGTAGTGAAATATAATTACACGCACTTCATACGTTTCAAAGGCTTTTATCGACAATTACATGACATTTATGCAAAGAGTCAGTATTTGCAGTGTTGGCCCTTCTTTTTCACGACCTCTGCAATTCGACTGGGCATGCTCTCAATCAACTTCTGGGCAAATTCCTGACTGATAGCAACCCATTCTTTTATAATCACTTCTTGGAGTTTGTCAGAATTAGTGGGTTTTTGTTTGTCCACCCGCTTGAGGATTGACCACAAGTTCTCAATGGGATTAAGATCTGGGGAGTTTCCAGGCCATGGACCCAAAATGTCAACGTTTTGGTCCCCAAGCCACTTAGTTATCACTTTTGCCTTATGGCACGGTGCTCCATCGTGCTGGAAAATGCATTGTTCTTCACCAAACTGTTTTTGGATTGTTGGAAGAAGTTGCTGTTGGAGGGTGTTTTGGTACCATTCTTTATTCATGGATGTGTTTTTTGGCAAAATTGTGAGTGAGCCCACTGCCTTGGATGAGAAGCAACCCCACACATGAATTGTCTCAGGATGCTTTACTGTTGGCATGACACAGGACTGATGGTAGCGCTCACCTTTTCTTCTCCGGACAAGCCTTTTTTCCAGATGCCCCAAACAATCGGAAAGAGGCTTCATCGGAGAATATGACTTTGCCCCAGTCCTCAGCAGTCCATTCACCATACTTTCTGCAGAAGATCAATCTGTCCCTGATGTTTTTTTGGAGAGAAGTGGCTTCTTTGCTGGCCTTCTTGACACCAGGCCATCTTCCAAAAGTCTTCGCCTCACTGTGCGTGCAGATGCGCTCACACCTGCCTGCTGCCATTCCTGAGCAAGCTCTGCACTGGTGGCACTCCGATCCCGCAGCTGAATCCTCTTTAGGAGACGATCCTGGCGCTTGCTGGACTTTCTTGGACGCCCTGAAGCCTTCTTAACAAGAATTGAACCTCTTTCCTTGAAGTTCTTGATGATCCTGTAAATTGTTGATTGAGGTGCAATCTTAGTAGCCACAATATCCTTGCCTGTGAAGCCATGTTTATGCAACGCAATGATGGCTGCACGCGTTTCTTTGCAGGTCACCATGGTTAACAATGGAAGAACAATGATTTCAAGCATCACCCTCCTTTTAACATGTCAAGTCTGCCATTTTAACCCAATCAGCCTGACATAATGATCTCCAGCCTTGTGCTCGTCAACATTCTCACCTGAGTTAACAAGACGATTACTGAAATGATCTCAGCAGGTCCTTTAATGACAGCAATGAAATGCAGTGGAAAGTTTTTTTTCATGGCAAAGAAGGACTATGCAATTCATCTGATCACTCTTTATAACATTCTGGAGTATATGCAAATTGCTATTATAAAAACTTAAGCAGCAACTTTTCCAATTTCCAATATTTATCTAATTCTCAAAACTTTTGGCCACGACTATACATGCAAGCAGCTATGGGCAGCCACTTAAAGGGGCTGTCTTGTCAGGAACTCAAAAATGAGATGAAAAAAAGTACATGCAGGGGATGAAAATCTGCTATTTTTTCACAGATCCTGCTCCTTGGCTGCTTTTTAGCTCATCAAGAACCTGCTTAGCAGTAAATATATCTAAGGGAAGAATAATTGAATATATACTGGAACACCTTCCCAATTAAAATATACCTTTTAATAATAATCTATTAAAATCTGGCCTACAGCCGGACTACAAATACAAGGAAGGTCGACAAACAATATAAACACTGTCATATAATGGCAAAAAGGTATATTGGAAATGGCTACAGTTACACCTATACAAGATTACAGTAGATGTATATGCAGGACTGGTGAGCAATCCATAGGATTTTGATTACCCCCACATGAGGTACTCTATGTGTGGGACACAGCTGAGGACCAATAAACATAGAAACCAATATATTATAGTTCACTGATGACCTTATTTACATGGGTTCACATAGTACATGTTCCGTGATTATTCACGGTTAGCTGAAATACTAAATATGTATATCGTGATTATTCACACATTGCTGAACCACTATAAATAGGTTAATTGGTTACTCACGGTTTGCTAAAAATACCAGAAAAAATGGAATAAGATGGTTGGCTCAGTTGTCAATGGGTGTAGTGCTCCATAGCTAGATGGAGATCTAGTGCTGGTGGAAGAAGCGTTAAGATGATTATTTAGCACTAGTGATAATTATGGTGGTCTGTAGGTCGTGATAGTAATAGTACAGCTCAAAACTGTGATATCCAGTAGTAAGAGAGATAATCCTATCCTATAAAAATCCCTTCGTGACCCTAAACAGACTCAGCCCAGGGACACCCCTTGAAGGTAGAGGTTCCCTGTCCTCGTGCCTCAACTAGCTCTCCCTATATTACCCTATCCTAATTGACCAAAAATAAATATGACATGACAGACACACTAGAAAAACAATTACAAATACAAAAACACAAATCCCAACGTTACTTTTCCCCAGTCCATATGACTTGTGACTGGTTCGTCAGGGGAAGTGGAGATCAATACTCCAACAACAGTGTCTCATAATAGAGATTTTCAAATTTGGCGTCCCTCAATCAAGACCCTCCAGGAATATAAGCCCAGATGTAGGCAATAGATGACCGGTGTCCCCAAGTACTGATCAAAATCAGCGCCTTATAAAGTGTCCACCCCCATTTAGTCCCTCCCCTCTTAAACAGTTTAGTTCCCAAAGTAGATGAAAATTGATATTCAAAGTAATCTCTCCTGGTATATTTAGTATTCCCCATAGACATGGTGATACCACATTTAAGGAAAAAACACATTGTAAAATCACAAGATACCTCACAGTTGATAATCCCATTGAGACAGCATGTGAACGCCGATTTGGAACGCATATGCGTTCCACAGGCCGGAAATGATGTATAAAACCGGAAGTGACGCATATAATGCTGTCCCGATAACCGGAAGTCGCTTTGGAACGCAAATTGCCTTCCACCATGCGATTAGAGGGTTCAGTGAGGCTGTACAGTTAGTTTGCAGTCATAATGATGTTTAAATAACAGGAAGTAGCATGTTTATTAATGTATTCTTGCAATCTGTATACTATTTCAACCGGAATCGATCATTA
This sequence comes from Bufo bufo, assembly GCF_905171765.1. NCBI lineage: Eukaryota > Metazoa > Chordata > Amphibia > Anura > Bufonidae > Bufo > Bufo bufo. Next base: position 111,807,216 of record NC_053389.1, read on the forward strand.
GATGGATAATATAATATAACACTTGACAAACATTAGCGAAGGGGGAAAGGGACGCAAAGGGGAGGTTTGGAGGTAATTAGATCAATCCAGACACAAAAAGGGAATATAAATCTTTATATATTGACAAGGTACCGCCGGACCAAATATTAACAACCCATCAAGGGGAAAACTTGTTTACAAAAAACACCCCCTTCCGGCACCATAATAATTACTATGGGATCAATTCTGATCCGATATTTTAATTTATGACAGAACACATGATAGCAATTGAGTCACCATTGGTAGTTGGTTTATTTGGAGAGAGAAAAGGGGGCCACCCCTGGAGGGAAGACCCCATATAGCCGGACATTATAAATGTATTTATATTTTAATAGTCGTGCCTAAGTGGGCAAATGAACAAGGCCAAAGAAGACTACTAATTTTCCTATAATAATCGTCTGTTCAGGGCCTCCACATAATGTATTCTTCTTTGGCCTTGTTCATTTGCCCACTTAGGCACGACTATTAAAAAATAAATAAATGGGGTCTTCCCTCCAGGGGTGGCCCCCTTTTCTCTCTCCAAATAAACCAACTACCAATGGTGACTCAATTGCTATCATGTGTTCTGTCATAAATTAAAATATCGGATCAGAATTGATCCCATAGTAATTATTATGGTGCCGGAAGGGGGTGTTTTTTGTAAACAAGTTTTCCCCTTGATGGGTTGTTAATATTTGGTCCGGCGGTACCTTGTCAATATATAAAGATTTATATTCCCTTTTTGTGTCTGGATTGATCTAATTACCTCCAAACCTCCCCTTTGCGTCCCTTTCCCCCTTCGCTAATGTTTGCCAAGTGTTATATTATATTATCCATCTAATGATCGATTCCGGTTGAAATAGTATACAGATTGCAAGAATACATTAATAAACATGCTACTTCCTGTTATTTAAACATCATTATGACTGCAAACTAACTGTACAGCCTCACTGAACCCTCTAATCGCATGGTGGAAGGCAATTTGCGTTCCAAAGCGACTTCCGGTTATCGGGACAGCATTATATGCGTCACTTCCGGTTTTATACATCATTTCCGGCCTGTGGAACGCATATGCGTTCCAAATCGGCGTTCACATGCTGTCTCAATGGGATTATCAACTGTGAGGTATCTTGTGATTTTACAATGTGTTTTTTCCTTAAATGTGGTATCACCATGTCTATGGGGAATGCTAAATATACCAGGAGAGATTACTTTGAATATCAATTTTCATCTACTTTGGGAACTAAACTGTTTAAGAGGGGAGGGACTAAATGGGGGTGGACACTTTATAAGGCGCTGATTTTGATCAGTACTTGGGGACACCGGTCATCTATTGCCTACATCTGGGCTTATATTCCTGGAGGGTCTTGATTGAGGGACGCCAAATTTGAAAATCTCTATTATGAGACACTGTTGTTGGAGTATTGATCTCCACTTCCCCTGACGAACCAGTCACAAGTCATATGGACTGGGGAAAAGTAACGTTGGGATTTGTGTTTTTGTATTTGTAATTGTTTTTCTAGTGTGTCTGTCACGTCATATTTATTTTTGGTCAATTAGGATAGGGTAATATAGGGAGAGCTAGTTGAGGCACGAGGACAGGGAACCTCTACCTTCAAGGGGTGTCCCTGGGCTGAGTCTGTTTAGGGTCACGAAGGGATTTTTATAGGATAGGATTATCTCTCTTACTACTGGATATCACAGTTTTGAGCTGTACTATTACTATCACGACCTACAGACCACCATAATTATCACTAGTGCTAAATAATCATCTTAACGCTTCTTCCACCAGCACTAGATCTCCATCTAGCTATGGAGCACTACACCCATTGACAACTGAGCCAACCATCTTATTCCATTTTTTCTGGTATTTCAGCAAACCGTGAGTAACCAATTAACCTATTTATAGTGGTTCAGCAATGTGTGAATAATCACGATATACATATTTAGTATTTCAGCTAACCGTGAATAATCACGGAACATGTACTATGTGAACCCATGTAAATAAGGTCATCAGTGAACTATAATATATTGGTTTCTATGTTTATTGGTCCTCAGCTGTGTCCCACACATAGAGTACCTCATGTGGGGGTAATCAAAATCCTATGGATTGCTCACCAGTCCTGCATATACATCTACTGTAATCTTGTATAGGTGTAACTGTAGCCATTTCCAATATACCTTTTTGCCATTATATGACAGTGTTTATATTGTTTGTCGACCTTCTTTGTATTTGTAGTCCGGCTGTAGGCCAGATTTTAATAGATTATTATTAAAAGGTATATTTTAATTGGGAAGGTGTTCCAGTATATATTGCTTTTTAGCTCAGCTCCATTAGAGCAGAGCTGTGATCTGTTACTAAAGTTTAGCTATAGTGCCCCCCTCCCCCGTCACATCATTGGTTCAGACTGCTGCTTTCATGTGTCCTGAAACAAGGATGAACTAGAAGGTTTGTGTTAAGACTCCCTGTAGGCAACCTTTCAGTTGGTAAACTCAGGTAATCTAACTCCACCCATGGGAACGGCCTGACACACCTGGGAACACCCACTTATGGGTGTGGTTTATCTAAGCTACACCCATTTTTCATCCAGGGACCGTGCAAATTTGCCTGAACTGTCTCTGAAAATCAGGGACAGTCCCGCCAAATTTGGGGCAGTTGGCAACTATACCGATGTAGCTAAACTGAATTCAAATATCCCTGCTCTGCCCTAATGGAGCTGAGCTAAGAACAGCCGGATCAGCTTAAATGTAGCTATTTCTTCTTTTGCTAAACCTGTGCAGTCAGAGATCATCAAACAGGGTTTTAGATGTGTTACTGTCCGGGACAATGTCAAGTTGTATGCCACTGAATCATGGACAGTTATTTGGCATGTGGTGAATGAGTAGTGAGATGCTGCATGTGACTTGCCTAGTACTTTTCATAGTGCGTGCACAATCTCTCTGGCTCTAAAAGGGCCAGTGCGTGCATATCAACCAATAGCTGGCAACCCTGGGATACTTAAGGCACTGGGCAATAGGTTCCTAGGTTGCTACTTCCTATAAAGTTGTGCTGTATTTGTTTGTCTTTCCATGTACTGACTTTTTGCCTGTTTACTGGATTCTGAACCTCCCCTGCCTAACCTGACCTGTTCTTGACCTCTGTATTGACCCTTCACTGCCTGCCCTGGCCTTGAACTCTTTTTCAGATTAATTGTACTCTGCCTGCCCTGACATTGGCCTGTCCCCTCGGTGCTCAACACTGGTGTCTCTGACCCCTGCAGGTCAGCTGTCAATAACACAGAGACTACTCCAGGAGATATACGGCTGGTGGTCCCCATGCAACAAAGTCCAGGTCCCTGTATAAAGGTTAAATAGTGAAAACCAGGGGACTGCCAGGCCCTTATAAATAGCCGTAAGACCAAGTTAGTTGGTTGACTTATTAGTCAGAATGAGTAAACGAGCGTGTTATCAAAACCAAGCTTCATTCATCGGCACCAATATCTTCTGGCAGTCAGCTGTAGTCTCCACCAAGCCTAAGTCTCTTCGTAGACAGATTTTTCGCTGCTGAGAGGAGGACGTCGCTGCTGCTCAATTCCAGGAGGAATATTTAGCCGACCTGGAGAAAAAAACACAATCAGCAGGGCCTCGTAGCTGGACACCTGAGCAATGCTCCATCGCCAGATTCCCCTAGCGGATAAGAGCCTGTTGCCACAGCTGCTAATGTGACAGAAATGCCGCAGAAGAAAAAGAAATTGTCCTATGCCTGCAGCACTGGCAAGCTCTCCCTGGGTATGAAGTTCTCCAGTGACCCCACAGTGACGTACGGGGTTACCCCACTTGTTGCCTAGCTTGTGCAAACTCCCAGAGAGCTGGAGCCTACCTTCACTACATCTGAGGAAGACAAGCCTTCTAGCGGGCTGGAGCAAGAGAATTACCCCCACCTGTCAGTAGGCCGGCTGGCCACTGCTATCCCTTATGTTAAGGGAATTGACTGTATGAAACCAAAGCCACTGGCTAGTGAGAGACTCCCTATTGTTTTTGTGACAGTTTCCCCAAGCCACTTAGGAGTCCACTACCCCTTTAATGGACTTCCTAAAGGACTCCTATGGTGCTAAAATCCCTGTTGCGCAAGTTGGCACCTTTTTATCCCTTTTCCCCTTCTCAGGTTTTCTGGGATTATAAATCCTATGCCCAGATGTGCAACATTTTAAGCCATGTGCCCGGAAAGGAACTTTCTGTGTTTTATCCTATGCAACGTTAAATGGTTTTATCAAGCACCAATTGCCCAGAGACTGATATAAAAAACCTACTGTGTACAGTACCCCAAATCAGGGATGGACTATGTCTTGGGTGTTTTGCCATGGACTGAATGCCCAAAATTAAGATCAACGCCCAATTTTGTCACCATCAAGCACCAAAGTTACCATGCCCAAATTCACCCTGCATCATGAAAGCTGAAAGAGATATGTATGAGGTGTATTGTTATGCATAACCCTTTGCCTATATGTGGTTATCTAAGTAACATAATAGTATTGTGCAATATGGATTTCTATGCATTTGTGTTTGGGGAAAATTTGTAGTATTTGTTGCTGGAATAGCTCCCCATTCCTATCCTTCATGCAGGCTAGACCTGCTCCTGCTCTGTTTGTAGGACATGTGTTCTCTCTCTCTGCCTCTTAAAGAGCCATCACATGCACTATAATCTTCATCAGTAAGTGCCTGGCAACCCTGGGGTACCTAAAGCACCTTCCCCTGTGGGAGGGTGCCTGAACAATAGGTTCCTACTTCCTAGCCATGTACTGACCTTCTCGCCATTTCCTGGATTTTGACCATTCCCTTCCTATTTATCAAATTGCTCATACTCTGGCTGCCATGACCTCGGCTTGTCTATGACTATGGTGTTGCCTGACCCCAGTGGGGGCCTGCAGCAAAGTCCAGATCCTTGTATAGCGTAAAAACCAGGGGAAAACAGGGTAACACTGTTAGGAATAGCCCTAAGCCAAATTTATTGGTTGACACAGTGGTACCATACCCACTGCCATAACACTAAAGTTCATAGTCTGAACATTTCTGATATAGACATAGGTTGTGACTGTAAAATTCCTAAGAATTTAGACATTTGTCCCTACATCTTGTCCCTAAATGATGAAAAGATATTGACTAGATGAACTATCGATCTGCAAACAGAAACATGCTTATTTTCTCTGGATAGGTGATAACATTTTGTGGGATTAGCCCTATAATGGGTCAATTGGTCAAGACAACCCAGTCCATATGTCCTACAAGATCATGAAGACACCACTATGGGTGACCCCACTGTGAACCTCTCTCTATCAGTCAGGGTGGGGAGCCAGCTCTCTAATACGTCATGTATGATTAATTGAACCCAAATGTGGCAATCAAGCAATTGTTGGGGGCGACTGCTTTTAGAAGAGGGTTTGTATTTCCGCTTGGATTGCATATCATGTGGTAGTTGAACAAAGTCTGTTATCAGGTTTTTTCCTATTTAACTAAGTATAGTGGCTGGTAGGGCTTGCATACATAATTAAATCATTACCAATAAGGCAGAAATTTTGATGCACGGTGCAAATTGTGTCTGCAAGCCCTACCAGCTGGTATGCTTAGTTTAATAAGCAAAACCCTGCAAGCAGATTCCCTTTTAAGGTTTTTTTTCCAGTTTACTTCAACATCCCTTAAAATAATAATTTATGAATGTACCTGTTCATCATTTCCTGTGATGTTTTGTCTATGGGTGTGTCAAAGCAGCAACAGTGGCAGTGATAGGAGAGTGTCTATATAACTAGCTGGGTGGGAGGAGCTATAAACTAGCTGTGCGTTGTAAGGGGCAGTGATAGGAGAGTGTCTATGTAACTAGCTGGGTGGGAGGCGCTATAAACTAGTTGTGCAGTGTTAGGTGCAGTGATAGGGGAGTGTCTATGTAACTAGCTGGGTGGGAGGCGCTATAAACTAGCTGTGCGTTGTAAGGGGCAGTGATAGGAGAGTGTCTATGTAACTAGCTGGGTGGGAGGAGCTATAAACTAGTTGTGCATTGTAAGGGGCAGTGATAGGAGAGTGTCTATGTAACTAGCTGGGTGGGAGGAGCTATAAACTAGTTGTGCATTGTAAGGGGCAGTGATAGGAGAGTGTCTATGTAACTAGCTGGGTCGGAGGAGCTATATACTAGCTGGGCAGTGTTAGGGGCAGTGATAGGGGAGTGTCTATGTAACTAGCTGGGTGGGAGGAGCTATAATCTAGCTGGGCGTTATTAGAGGCGGTGCTGGAGCTGTGGTAGAGAAAGGAGAAGTGCATCATGGGTTTGGTTGGATTCAGCAACAGGAAGTGCTGCATAGAGGATGTAATAAACCAGAGGTTCCACATTGAAAATAGAGCATGGGGAAGATGTACATGAGGTAAGAACTACATAAGCATATCTATTAAATACTATAGTAAGCCCAGAAAATGATCATGATAAAGTAGGCCACATATGGGCTACACACCAATAATTCTGAATGCATAGTTGGCTACAGCAGACGTTTGTGGGAATTTGCATACTTTTTTGTATTTGTAATCAAAGTAGAAAAAAAATTCAAAATTAACAAAGAGAAAATGAGCAATTCATATGGTCCTATAATTTCTAACCAGAGCCGTTCAGATGTATTCTTTGGTCTCGCAGTCCTCTGAATCCTCTGCATATTATTTTTAATTAGATGCTTAATAAAAAGAAATCTGACTCCTGAAGCCATTAGTACCTTATGTGTTAATTTGAGCAATCGTCAGAAAAAAATGCAGCTTTCTCCCTCATCTACGGAATTTGATCAAGAGGCAATATAAAGAATGTCAATTAAATGGGCTAGCTGTATAACATGGAATAAATGAACGCAATGATAATGTTCATCCCAGCGAGAGACCAAAACATCATCAATGTCTTTTACCAAGTGCAGTACTGGTTTTGCATGTGAATGATGAAGTCAGTGTCAAAAGTGGAGCTTAATGCTTTTTGGCAGCTTTACTATAATGCTTGCGGCATAGGAAGCAGTGACGGCAGGACAGCAAAGCTGATAGATGACAATAGGCCAGCTGTGCATGTAAGCAGAAAGTGAACTACTGTAAAATAAGAGGAAACAAATTCACCAGCTATTGTCAGAATAATATATATATATATATATATATATATATACATACATACACACACTCACCTAAAGAATTATTAGGAACACCTGTTCTATTTCTCATTAATGCAATTATCTAGTCAACCAATCACATGGCAGTTGCTTCAATGCATTTAGGGGGTGGTCCTGGTCAAGACAATCTCCTGAACTCCAAACTGAATGTCAGAATGGGAAAGATTTAAGCAATTTTGAGCGCGGCATGGTTGTTGGTGCCAGACGGGCTGGTCTGAGTATTTCACAATCTGCTCAGTTACTGGGATTTTCACGCACAACCATTTCTAGGGTTTACAAAGAATGGTGTGAAAAGGGAAAAACAATTTGCACGAGCTCACCAAAATTGGACTGTTGAAGACTGGAAAAATGTTGCCTGGTCTGATGAGTCTCGATTTCTGTTGAGACATTCAAATGGTAGAGTCCGAATTTGGCATAAACAGAATGAGAACATGTATCCATCCTCTGATGGCTACTTCCAGCAGGATAATGCACCATGTCACAAAGCTTGAATCATTTCAAATTGGTTTCTTGAACATGACAATGAGTTCACTGTACTAAAATGGCCCCCACAGTCACCAGATCTCTACCCAATAGAGCATCTTTGGGATGTGGTGGAACGGGAGCTTCGTGCTCTGGATGTGCATCCCTTAAATCTCCATCAACTGCAAGATGCTATCCTATCAATATGGGCCAACATTTCTAAAGAATGCTATCAGCACCTTGTTGAATCAATGCCATGTAGAATTAAGGCAGTTCTGAAGGCAAAAGGGGGTCCAACACCGTATTAGTATGGTGTTCCTAATAATTCTTTAGGTGAGTGTATATATATATATATACAGTATATATAACTTTGCAATGGTAGAACTCTACCACGGGTAGGTTTCTGTATGACATAGGTCAACCCCCATTCTGATTCAATTGTATGTGTCAGAGAGGAACTGACAGTTGTTCAGTATGGCATCCAGTATGGATTCATTTTTTAATCCCTTAAAGGGGTATTCCGGTTTTGAAGTTATCCTCTATCCATAGCATAGGGGATAACTTTAAGATTGGTGGTGGTCCTACCGCTGGGACCCCCACCGATCACGAGAATGGGGACCCCATACCCCTTGCAGCTCCTCGCTGTACTTGGCTATATCCGGAACTCCCATAGAAATGAATGAAGTGGCAGCGCACATGTTCACCCGGCCGCTCTGTTCATTTCCGGGAAGCTGCAGGGGGGTACGGGGCCCTCGATCTTGTGATCGGTGGGGGTCCCAGCGGTAGGACCCCCACCAATCTTAAAGTTATCCCCTATCTTGTAGATAGGAGATAACTTCAAACAAATAATGTTTGAAATAAAACTGATGCAGAATAAGTCCTGCACTCTCCCTGCACTGTCCCTGCACTCTCCCTGCACTCTCCCTGCACTCTCCCTCTGCAATATTCTTCTATTAATTGTTTTCAGCAACACTCTCCCTAGCATTCGAGCGCTTGCCACGTCTCTCCCTATGCTCAGCTCACCGGACAGTGGCGTATCCCGCGGGGGATGAGGGTTTTATACGGCTGTGACATCACAGGAGATGGCTATCTGCGGATTGGATGGCTGCATGGGGTTATGGGTGATCTTATGTTCCCAGGCTTGTCTCCTCTACACTTAGTTTAACTTTGAAACACATGCAGCTGTCATTTTAGTAAAACCTGATATGTTACCATGAAGCGCAAGGAAATTCGGATTCGTTGCAAATTTAAGTTTTCCTAAACTCCTGACCGTATTCTGCTTTGAATGCTTCACTTCGCTCAACACTGTATTCCAGTAGAATCCCTTTAATTAATATTGCATTCCCCACCACTCCGATAATGTTGCGCGAGCCCCAATAGACACATCGCTGTTAGGATTGATTGGCACTTTGAAGTTAAGTAGATTCAGAAACCTGGCGAGGTTCATTTCCATAAGCAGCAATGGTACCCTTAACTTTTTAGTGTGCAGAATGGCGGTGTGCGCTCGGAGGCTGCAATCATTTGGCATATAACAGTATTTCCATTATGAATAATGGATGGCATCAAGGATAAATAAAGCGAAACATCTCAGTCATTCTCCTAGGGGCAGCATAAAAATCCACTTCTCTAATACAATTGCTTTATGGAAATGAAATGGCAACAGAAGCCGTGTTAATAAATGTGTTTCAATAAGACAAGGGATTGCAGTTTACGAGTAAAGACTAGAAGGGTCTATGCTCCCTCATCTTCTGCTGAGTATCCATTGCAGGCTATTATTGCCTCTGTTTGTCAGGTCCGGTAATCTGTGACAGCAGCATATTAGAGGAGAGACCTCTCAGCTATCCGCTCATTACTCTTCTGGGTTCTGGAGACTGGCTTCTATTAAAGGGCCGTGGTACAGTAGTCAGCACAGGCCGGGCAGTCTACAGCCGCATTTCATCCCAAAAACACCAGTAATACAAGTCCTTTGGCTTATATCGAATTCTTTCTCTGTGATTTCTTTTTCTTCCCATGCCAATAAGGGTAAGGCCCCTTTCACATATGTGTTTCTCTTTTCCAGTATTGAGATCAAGCAGAGGATCTCAATACCGGAGACAAACGCTTCCATTTGTCTCCATTCATTGTCAATAGGGACAAAACTGAACTGAACAGAATGTGCAACGCCCCAGAGTGGCATTACCACTTCTGCACCCCGCTACTGTATCCTATGGGCTAATATAGTGTCATCTTATGCTTTTATTTCCGGTCCAAACACTGTTCATTTCTAATGTTGGTAACTGTTAAATGTTGGTAACTGTTATTGTCCATGTAATTTACCTGGTTCACCAGAAGGTGGCAGCAAGCATGGAAGAGCTACATTTACAGAGGATGGAGCAGAGTTCCCTGGATTAAACTGGAGTCAGACTACAAAGAGAGAAGTTGCAGCATACAGCTAAAGCAAAGTTATTCAGTCAGCCTGTCAGCACAGCAAAGCCAGAGAGCAAACAATGTAGCAGAGTTGAGTGTGTTCGCCTGCCAGAGTTAATGCGAAAGCCTGCTAGCCAAGACAAAGCCTGAAACTACTGGAAAGACATTTATGCAAAGTAAAGCTGTTATTGAACTTCATCACAACCCCCCTTATTATTGCTTTGGGGCCAAAGCCTAGGGTCCAGCGTATCCAGGTAGGAGCACTGTGACACGTGCACCAACATTAAGGGACATTTAGGCCACCCTACACCACTCTGGCATTCCTACACCTGGGTACCATCCACAGTATCATTAAAAGGGCGTCACAAAACAAGTACCACTCCTCTTAAAGGGCCCTGGGGGGAGGCGCCCGCTGCAAATAGAATGCTCCAAAATGCATTCCATTCCGTTAAGCTGCGTTCCCATACCGGACAAAAAACCGCAGCAAGCTACGGTTTTCTGTCCAGCATGAGATGCGGATGGGATTTCTCGGACACAATAGAAAACGGATCCGGCATCCATTGGTGTTCATGCCAGATCCACCATTGCTATTTTAAAGACAATACAACCGGATCCGTTCATAACGGATATAGCCGGTTGTATTATCATAAACGGAAGTATTTTTGCTGAGCCCTGCCGGATCAGGCAAAAATACAAGTGTGAAAGTAAGTATATGGGGTGCAGGGGTAGCAGATGCATCCGGACCTCTTTGCTGCATAAGACACAAGTATTATAAATGGCTCATGGTAGGTCGAGGACTGTGTTACAGATTTTACATATTGCAGAAAATCCACCACAGAACTGTATGAGTTGCATGCTGATTTTGATGCTGATTTCCACAGATCCGGTGGGGCAGTCCAGGATTTTGGAGGCTGTCCTGTGCTCCAGAGTACAATCTGCTCCATCATTTCCGGACAGTTCTCTCCCCAGCAGCAGACGCAATGTGGTAACCTCTTCACTCCTGATGGGCCGAAAAAGAGATGGCCGAGACCAGGGAATGATGATGATCATCCTCCTGGTTGTGTGCTCTTGTGCTTAGCGCAGCAGTCATGATGACGTCACTTCATTGCACCTGCTGCTCAGGGAACAGCAGACGCCCCCTGTATTTAACTCATTGGTGGCCAGTGCGGCCGGCCCCCCCTCCCTCCCCTGTAGTTAACACATTGGTGGCCAGTGCGGCCGGCCCCCCCTCCCTTCCCTGTAGTTAACACATTGGTGGCCAGTGCGGCCGGCCCCCCCTCCCTCCCCTGTAGTTAACACATTGGTGGCCAGTGCGGCCGGCCCCCCCTCCCTCCCCTGTAGTACTGTAGATTCATTGGTGGCCAGTGGGCCCCCCTATCTCCCCCTCCTAATTAAAATCTCCCCCCCCTATCATTGGTGGCAGCGGAGAGTACCGATCGGAGTCCCAGTTTAATCGCTGGGGCTCAGATCGGTAACTATGGCAACCAGGACGCTACTGCAGTCCTGGTTGCCATGGTTACTTAGCAATTTTTAGAAGCATTATACTTACCTGCGAGATGCGATGTCTGTGACCTGCCGGGCGCTCCTCCTACTGGTAAGTGAAAGGTCTGTGCAACGCATTGCTTATAGCACAGACCTGTCACTTACCAGTAGGAGGAGCGCCCGGCCGGACACAGACATCGCAGCTCGCAGGTAAGTATAATGCTTCTAAAAATTGCTAAGTAACCATGGCAACCAGGACTGCAGTAGCGTCCTGGTTGCCATGGTTACCGATCGGAGCCCCAGCGATTAAACTGGGACTCTGATCGGTACTCTCTGCTGCCACCAATGATAGGGGGGGAGATTTTAATTAGGAGGGGGAGGGAGGGGGGGGGGCCCACTGGCCACCAATGAATCTACAGTACTACAGGGGAGGGATGGGGGGCCGGCCGCACTGGCCACCAATGTGTTAACTACAGGGGAGGGAGGGGGGGCCGGCCGCACTGGTAAAGCGGTACTGAATATAATAGCGCTATATAAGTGCATAAAATAAATACAATTTACCATGTCTTGTATTTGAAAACAGGAAAAAATTATTTGTGGGAAAAAATTGAAAGAAAAAAAAAACACAATTCAACAAGGTTTTGGGGGTTTTGACATCACAACATTCACTGTGCACTAAAAATATCATGACATCCTTATTTTGCAATTTAATATAATTATGGTGATACCATACTTGTATAGTTAGTATTTTCTTTTATTACTTAAAAAAAAAAACTTAGAAAAAAATCGAACTTTTCTTTGTATTGCCATATTCTGACAGCCATAGCTTTTTTATATTTCGGTCTACAAATATGAGGGCTTGTTTTTGTGGAACAACGGCAGTTTTTTATTGGTACCATTTTTCTGGTACGACAAGGTGACTTAAAAATTGCAAATCGTGTGTTTTTCATTTTTTTCCATTATGGTGTTCACCACGCAGGAAATTTTTGAAAATATGTTAATAGTTCAGAATTTTTGGGACACGGCGACCCGGTGCCTACTGTATTATATGAAGCAGGCTTACTGCAGCAGTGTACATGTATGGCATTATGCGTTAAGGGGTTAAATAACATAAAGTATCATTAAATAACAAGAACAGTTTGCAGGTAGCCTGGTCTGGGGTACTGCAATAGCCTAATCTTAGAGGAGCCTGGCCTGTGAAAGTTTCCTTTAATTCATCATTTAACAACGTATTTCAGTGGAACGGAAACCAAACAAATGATTAACATCTTACATCACAAAGGCGCCATTGATTGAGTGCCCTGTGTTTAACACTCCGCAGATTGCATACGCTTATTAATACAGACCAGCTGCCAGATCCTCTTTGTATCTTTGTATTTGTTAATCGCACTATTACAGTGCATTAATAATAGAGATGATACATGTTGTGCTCATTTCCATACAACTCAGGTTGGTAAAAGGGTGTACATTGGGATGTCAGGGGTCATCGCTGCCATGTGGTATCTCCATTACCTGATATGCACTTGTGGTGCTGCTCACATTTTTCCACGGGAAACAGTTGTGAGCACATCTTTCATTTTCTGAAGACTGAAAGGTCCATTAATTATTCCCGTTTTCTTGCCTGAGATACAGATGAGCATCCTCCAGTTCTCTCATGTACCTCAGACTGACGGCGGCAGAACAATCACCGTATTCACAACTGGCGCCGAGCAAAGTCTCTGCAGGCGATGACATTTCATTATTAGCTTTTATCTGATCATCTCACACTTTTGCACATAAATGGAGCCATTATAACAACTTGACCTGAATATCTAAACAGCAGGAAACCCTGTGTAAATGGCTACCCCTTGGATCCCTTGTTCTGTGTGGACTTTCTCAGTGAACACTATCATGGTGCTGGGTTTTAGATGTACAGTCAGGTCCATAAATATTGGGACATCGACACAATTACTTTTGGTTTCTTAACAAGTGGGAGGCACATATGCACAGGGGCGTAGCATGGGGGGGGGGGGGAGACCGGGGGGGCCATTGCCCCGGGTGCAAAACTGCAGGGGGCGCCAGGCAGCAAACACTTCAATGAGGGTTATGGGAGCTTATGGCTCCCGTCCAATCCGTTCTTCCTCATAGGCTTCAGGCTAGTGGCTCCTGGGAGGTATGTTGTCAGGGGAAGAGGTGGAGTCTCGTCATCCAGAGGGCGGAGTCTAAAGATGTGCGGGAGATTCTAGAGAGCAGGAGCAGAGTTTGTAGGTAAGTATGTGGAGGAGAATAGTGACTGTTATTTTTACTTGGGGGGCTTTTTGCAGGGGCTGAAGGGAGACGGAATCATCTTTGTACTGGAGACTGTATGTTAGAGGGGTCTGAAGAGAGGGTAGTAGGGGTGATATTATTTACATGGGACTGTATGCTGGAGAGGCTGAAGGCAGGGGGTGATATTATTTTACATGGGACTGTATGCTGGAGGGGCTAAGGCAGGGAAGTGATGTGTCTTACATGGGACTGTATGCTGGAGGGGCTGAAGGCAGGGGGAGTGATGTATTTTACATGGGACTGTATGCTGGAGGGGCTGAAGGCAGGGGGAGTGATGTATTTTACATAGGACTGTATGCTGGAGGGGCTGAAGGCAGGACAAGTGATGCATTTTACATGGGACTGTGCAAGAAGGGCTGGAAGGCAGGGGTGTGATGTATCTTACATGGGACTGTATGCTGGAGGGGCTGAAGGCAGACGGCAAAGAGAGGGAGTGTGATATTTACATAGGACTGTATGTTGGAGGGGATGAAGGCAGGAGAGTGATCTACCTTACATGGTTCTGTATGCTGGAGGGGCTGAAGGCAGGGAAGTGATGTGTCTTACATGGGACTGTATGCTGGAGGGGCTGAAGGTAGGGGGAAGGTTGTATCTTACATGGGACTGTATGCTGAATTCCGAATGAAGATGCTGAGGAAAGTCTACATCACAGGAGAGGTCACTGGATGTAACAGGTATGGTGCTGTATTCTCCTGTATATTTCATAGCAATGTATGTTATGTCCATCCAAATATCTGTTTGGGGGGGGTGGATATAGAAATTGGGCCACACTGCCGAAGCCTGGCCCCAGACTTCAGGTCACACAGGTCACACCCATCTACTACATCATCTGTACTCAGAGAATTATCCCTGTGTTATCTGTGGTGTTACATAGGACTGCAGATGACATCTACTGCATTATTTGTAAAAAGGGGCGTGGTCACAGGTGGGGGGGGGGGGCGCAATACTTGGCTTGCCCCAGGTGCTGGCAACCCACGCTACGCCACTGCATATGCAAACTGTTGTAATTCCTAAACCATTCACCTGATTTGGATGTAAATACCCTCAAATTACCGTATTTTTCGCCCTATAAGACGCACCGGCCCATAAGATGCACCTAGGTTTTTGGGGAGGAAAATAAGAAAAGAAAATTTCTTAACCAAAAGGTGTGCTTTTGGTGGGTTTGGAACTAATTCTGTGGATGACGGACACTGTTATGGGGGGGATCTGTGGATGACGGACACTGTTATGGGGAGGATCTGTGGATGACGGACACTGTTATGGGAGGATCTGTGGATGACGGACACTGTTATGGGGGGATCTGTGGATGACGGACACTGTTATGGGGGGGATCTGTGGATGACGGACACTGTTATGGGGGGGATCTGTGGATGACGGACACTGTTATGGGGGGGATCTGTGGATGACGGACACTGTTATGGGGGGATCTGTGGATGACGGACACTGTTATGGGGGGGATCTGTGGATGACGGACACTGTTATGGGGGATCTGTGGATGACGGACACTTATGGGGGGATCTGTGGATGACGGACACTTATGGGGGGATCTGTGGATGACGGACACTGTTACAGGGGGGATCTGTGGCTGGCACTGTTACAGGGGGGGATCTGTGGATGGCACTGTTATATATGTGCCATCCACAGACCCCCCACCCCATAACATTGCCATCCACAGACCCCCCCCAGCCCATAACAGTGCCATCCACAGACCCCCCCAGCCCATAACTGTGCCATCCACAGACCCCCACCCCTTAACTGTGCCATCCACAGATTCCGTGTGCCCCCCCCCCCGGCCGCGGGCGCCGCCCCCCCAGTATACAAATGTAAAATGTATTATTGAATTAAAAGTTATTAAACATGCCCCCCTCACTCCTAATAGTACCGTATATCCTAATTGCTTCTGTATAATGCCGGCAGGCCGGGCGGCCGGCGCGTCCCTCAGTGACGTCACTTGTCTGCGCCGCCTGCTTCATTCATAAAGTAGGCGGCGCAGGCACGTGACATCAGGGAGTTACGCTGCCGCCCGCCCGGCCTGCCGGCATTATACAGAAGCAATTAGGATATACGGTACTATTAGGAGTGAGGGGGGCATGTTTAATAACTTTTAATTCAATAATACATTTATATTAGAATACCAGAGCGGTGGGCCGGGGCTATAGTACAGTGACCGCACCGCCCCACCGCTATTGCCGGCCCCCAGCTCCTCCTCCCAGTCCCTCCCCTGGCCCCCGCTCCATACATCGCATCCAGCGATGTTAAACTGTCAGCATTCGCCCCATAAGACGCAGGGGCATTTTCCTCCCATTTTTGGGGAGGAAAAAGTGCGTCTTATGGGGCGAAAAATACGGTAAGGCCTCCTGCACACGACAGTATTTTTTAAAGTCCCGCAAAACATGGTTCCGTTGTTCCGTGATCCGTGCCCGTTTTTTCTTCCGTTGTGCTTCTGTGTGTCCGTGTTCCCGTTTTTTTTTGCGGACCGTCAGAAAACATTGCATGGTGAAAAAAAAATTATTTTAATAACTCCACCCAGGATACTGGTATAAATGAGGGTCACCTGAGTATGCATTTGTGGCCATTTTCTGTAGTCTTCACAGAGTACAGAGATTCATTTGGCTGCTTCTCTTTGCTGTATCACCATGTCTGATTCAGAGGAAGAGATCTTACTGCATTGGCTTGTTTCTCGGCAATGGGGACCGCGCACTCCTTTGTTGAATGAGGAACCGAGTAGAAGGCGACGATTTTGGGTCCATCCGATTGTTTCCCAACGGTACAGGAAAGGACACTTTCATTCCCTCTACAAAGATCTGCGCCTGCATCCTGAGAAGTTCTATTCCTTCTATCGGATGTCAGTGGGTACATTTGATCGCTTGCTGTCGTCTCTACGTACTGTCCTTACCTTCATGGACACCAATATGAGGCGCAGCATTACTCCTGAGGAAAGGCTCATCGTCACGTTGAGGTAAGCAGTATAGTAATGTGCACTGCTTCTGTCAGGAGGAACATGTGCTAGAAAATGGCTGCTGTTAGACATGTGCTACTGTTTGCAGAAGTCACGTTTCTTTCCCCTTTTTTTTTTATTTGTTTGTGGTTGTTTTTTTTATATCCCCTTAATCCCTGGCACCTAACATCCCAATATTGTTATTTTTTGTTTGCTTTTGTGCAAGTTTCAAACTTGTGTTCAGCTATTGGCCTCCAGACAATCCATGAATCCTCTGCACTCGCCAGTAGTTTGTTTAAGATGTTGTTTTATCCAGTCAGTTACAGCATGCTGTAACCTGCCTGTCTGAGTGAATAATTTAATATTTTTCTTGCATTACTGGCGAGTGCTGGGGAGTTTTGTTGTTTCAGAAAGCATTGGGTCCCTCTGTCAGGATCTCTATCTGCGTGCACCACCCTGTTAGAAGTCTATATACCGGTCTGCAACCTATTTCGTAGGATTGTGCTGCTGCCAACCCCTGAGATTTCCATCAAACGTCCTCATCATGCCTAATGTTCACATAATTTCAAACGTGCACAACACTCTCAGCATTTTGAAGGGGCTAAACACAGTTTATGTAACTTAGTTGTGGTAGTACTGCCCACAACCCAATAGCTGTTAGTGTTTTGCTCATATACACCTTTTTTTTTTTTTTTCAGTTTAATCAACCAAGGACATAGGGCAGTGATGGCGAGCCGTTATCAGACAGAGTTGGCAATGTTGTAGCCAGATCCATAGCTTTTATTGCAAAATGTCAACACAGCAATTTAGCATGAATACTGTACTCCAATATAGTTTAACGTCATTGCATTTTAGCATTTTGCTCTAATTGCCTGCTTAAATTCAGTGCTGCCTGTCATTTTCAGAGTGTGCCCTGTGCTGATGAATGCTTTGTAAAGTCAAGGGTGTATATTTGTAAACCATAGTCTTTTCAATGGGTGTGGGTGCCCACAGAGTGGGCCTTGAGTGCCGCCCCTGGCACCCGTCCCATAGGTTCCCCACCACTACACATAGGGTGTTTACAATCATGGAGTGTATACAACATTATACTTGAATCTTAAATCTGTTGTTCCCTTTAATTTGCAGTTTACAGTTTGTTTTTTTTCTCAACAGATTCCTTGCAACTGGGAACTCTTTTGCATCACTGCATTTTGAGTTTCTTTTAGGAACCTCGACGATCTTGAGTATTGTACGCCACACTTGCCATGTGATCTGGCAGCAACTCCGAGAGACGGTGATGCCGCAGCCCAAGGCGGACGATTGGTTTCGGATCGCTGAGAGCTTCCAAAATTCAGTGCAGTTTCCAAACTGCATCGGGGCAATGGATGGCAAGCACATCTGTGTGAAGAAGCCGCCACACTCAGGGAGCCGTTACTTCAATTATAAACAATATTTTTCGGTAGTGCTGATGGCAGTTGCTGACAGTAACTACCGGTTTATAATGGTTGATATCGGGGCCTATGGAAGCACTGCGGATGCTCGCATCTTTAGTGCTTCTAGAATGGGTAAGCGGCTTAGTGCCAACCAGCTTGCCCTGCCCGAGTCCAGAAGACTGCCCGGATATGCAGGTCCGCCGGCTCCATTTGTCATCATGGCAGATGAAGGGTTTGCATTGACTCCACATGTTATGCGGCCCTTTCCAAAGCGTGGTTTGGATGTCAGGAGGCGTATATTCAACTACCGGTTGACTCGTGCCCGTCGGTATGTTGAGTGCGCTTTCGGGATACTCTCTAGCAAGTGGAGGGTGTTTTTGTCATCCATACAGATGACTCCGGAGAATGCTACCCTCGTGATTAAAGCTTGTGTTGTTCTACACAACTTCACCAGGATTCACGAGGCTTCCTATTCTGTTGACATAGAAGATCTTCCTACGTCTTCAGATTTGGGTTTGGAAAGGACCCTGCAAAGACGACCTGGGACTGCAGGCATTGCAGTTCGGGAACTCTATGCAGACTACTTTTACAGCCCAGAGGGGTCCGTGCCATGGCAGAGGGACGCTATTCGTGGCAGTTTTTGAAATCTTCTGGGCTCTTTAGCTTTTTTTTCTTTTGTAGATAGAATACTAAAAATTATTGTGGTAGTTGAGTGTAGGGACTTGCAAGATAATGAGGACCCTTGACGTGGGCTTGCGGGCTGAGATTTTTTTGACATCACATATTTAAATCTGCATATAACTTAATATAAATGATGATTTGGTCAAAATGTAAATTGACTTTAACATCTTTATATTTGTATTTTCTGGTCCAAAAAATTACCTCATCATGACAGTAATATGACAATAAAGATGTTGCTCATCAAAATAAAGTGTTGCTTTGTGAGTTAAAGTATGTGGGGTTTCTTTTTTATATAGAAATTTGAAATGTAAATGTTTTGTGGAGTGTGCCAAATAAAAAACAGTCGACTACTTTTTCGCCCAAACAACATTTATGTTGAATATTGAGATCAACGTGATCAAATGGAAGCCTATGGTTCCAACATTAAGGCAAAAACATATAAAGTGCTCCAAACAAAAATAAAAAACATATTTACAAATTAAGAAGGTCCTGAGTGAAGGAAGCCGGTGCAAACGAGGACCGTGGCCTTACATGGGCCTGTTGAGGTGCCACAGATGTGAAACTGCCTGGGTAAAGGGGCTGACCCGCTTGTTGCATTGGGCCCTGGGGTAGGCCGTACTGGGGTTGTTGTTGGAAAGAAGGCCCTTGGGATGTTTGGGGCGCAAACTCAAAGGGTCCTGGCCTTTGCTGCTGTTCGGCATTCTCAATATCTAGTTTCATGCCATTTAGTTTCCCCAGAATGTCGCCATGGTTGGGTATTGAATTTTTTTTTATAACGACCGCTAATGAAGCAAGGCACTCATGATGCTCCAAAGGAGTGACGTGCTTCATTAGCGGCCCTAAGCCCCGTAACATTTTCTCCTCAACACCATCACTCCTCCTCTGGGCAAGAAAATCGATGACGCGGGCGTCAATAACTTCCCGACTCTCTTGCCCAGAGGTAGAGGAAGGGACTTGGCGGCGACGTCTGGGCTGGGGCTGGACAATCCGGGGTGGACTGGCCAGTGGTAGGGGGGCCTGGGCCAGTGTGGAGTCCTCCGGGTCCTCAGCCGGCGTTGGAGCAGGACTTGTTTGGCGGGAGAAAACCGCAGGGGTTTCACTCCCCGACGTGTCCAATTCTTGGGACGGTTCCAGACTGTCCACAGTACTGTATTTGAAATAAACAAAAATAAACATTAGATCATTTGATTTCAACATTACAAAAGTACATTGATTATATTAGTTGAAAACAGCCGTGTGAATACAATATATATACGGAGTGGCAGCATACATCAGAGATTTGATTTTACACAATGAATAACAGCTTCTATATGAAAATTGCAAATCCGATTTTGATTGCATTTAAAATCTATCGATGGGACAAGTTTTGTAAAGGCCTAATGTTACTGTAATGGGAAAACATTGTTTGCTGTTTGGAGCTGTCCAACCTCTGAAGAGGATTCCTCATTCAAGGACCAAAACCAGTGCTGATATTCAGGCCATCTCATCTGTATGTGCCCCGCTACCACCATCCAAAGATACAAGATGTAATTTTAACCTAGTAGAACATCATTTACAGAGAAAGAACATGTACCAGGCCACACTTGACCATGGTGAGAGTAGTAGTTTTAATCCTGCTGGTCAAGCGTAGTTGGAACATCATTATTATCCATTTTCATAGGATCTGGTTATTGTCATTTTATATGAGCAATGTAAGGAATCCATGTTGTGTTTGGTGCAATACCATTTAAGCAATATAAATGACAATGCCAATACCTAAAGGGTAACCATTTCCAAAACATCCAAAAGTAAGATAATAGGTCGATATGGTACAAATCTCACGTCGCCCAAAAAAATTTCAAATAAAAACACTATTCAGGGCTCCCATTAAAACGGGAGGCTTTCTGAAAGCTTTTTAAAATATTGGTGTGTGACTAAGAGCCGGCAAACACGATGATCTACTATATGAGGAAATAATGCGTGCAGTGCGCAAGTGTCATCTCCATTCTCTTTTCTTGTTCCGATTGCAAACATCTATGTTCCAGGACGGTCAATAAATTGCTTCTACACGAACAAAACAGAGAGGGGAGGCGCTATCTGCACACTACACGTGTCGTCTCATCATTCAGCTCATAAGCGGTGGGCCCTGGTTTGACTCCACCACAAAACTGATGTAGACAACCAACACCAGGCATGTACAAACTGTTGCCCACCAGCTGATGCCCAACTACAACTCCAAGCAGGACTGGTTAGCTTACAGCTATTCTGGCATGCTGGGAGTTTCAGTTGGTAAAGAGCTGGATGTAGTCAGTTATGACATGGCTGTCCTACCGAAAGAATAGGTCTTCAATACAAGAACACAACTGTATCCATTAGTTTCTTGGACACTTTAGCTCGTCAAAATTCAAACGTAAGTGTGAAAATATTTAACGTTTAGAAAAAAACATTAAAAATACTTACGGCCTCAATTCCATTACTGGCCTTAAAAACTGCAACTGGGCTGTATAAATGTAGGCCCGTTTCCTGGAGGTTCCCTCCCCACTCCGGCCTTTGCTGGTCATCTCCCGCCGGAATTGGTCCCGGCAACTCGCCCAGCTGGTTTTGGTTTGTTTTACTGTTTTGAAATGACATAATAGACAATTGTGAGGTAAAAAATGTATAAAGGGGAAAAATAGACGTCTCTTTAATAAACCATGTACAGGCCTTTATGCAAAATGAAGCTGGACCACAAAAAAAACACTATTGTGACCTCCGGGAATTTAAAACGACATCTTTTGGCCACACAGAGGGCAAGGACAGCACAACTACATTGCTATCACTTACCTAATTCTGCCCGGCCTCGGCTATCAGCTTTGGCCCATTCACTTTTGCGCATGCTCCGTGCAACTTGCTCCCACGAAGCATCCTTTTTTACTCGGTCACTATAGGAATTTGCTCGGGTATCCCATAGCTCGGGCCTCTCCTGGACCAGGGTTATAAGTTTTTCAACATTCCATCGCGGCATGGTGGATGAAAATAAAAAGCTGAAATGGCTGCCTCACCACACACAAGCTGTTTGGCATAGATGGCTAGAAATTAGCATATCCTGTGACCTTAAACTTCCTGTATATATATTTTTTTTAATTTTATTGCAACAAGTTTTGCCAGACAATTTGCCCATGCCATAGGTATGAAATAAAACGGGCGCGGACGCAGATGTCAATCGGGTATGCAACCGTGTTTTTCACGGCCCCATTGACTTGAATGGGGCCGCGAACCGTTAGCCGTGAAAAAAATAGGACAGGTTATATTTTTTGATGGACAGGAAACACGGGTCACGGGCGCGGGTGACAAAACGGTGCAGTAGCCGAGTTTTCAACGGACCCATTGAAAGTCAATGGGACCGCAGAAAAACACGTTAAACGGGCCAACGGCCACGGGTGCACACAACGGTCGTGTGCAGGAGGTCTAAAGCACATCTTGATTGTTTCATTTCAATTGTGCTGGTGTATAGAGCCAAAAATTTTAGAATTGTGTAGATGTCCCAATTTTTATGGACCTGACTGTAGATGCTTGTGCAGTGCTCCACTTAAAAGAGTTTTCCGAGATCATCAGTGTCTTTTCAGTGGGGGTCTCTGGATAGGTCATCAGTATTTAAATCTTGGAAACGTCTTTAAGGGGTTAAAAATGTGTAAGGGATTAAAAATGTAGTTACTGTGCATGTCTATCTACAGGTTGCAGAAGGGGTTGACAAGTCTTCTAATACTGTTGTTAAGTGGGACTGTTCTACCCTCCCTGAAGGTAGGAGTAGAGAAGCAGAGTAGTGAAAGTCAGTGAGAGAGAAGAAAACAGAAAACAGTCCTGGGCAACGCGTCAGTCAGCTTTAGGCCCCATTCACACGTCCGTATTTTTCAATCCGCATCAGTTCTGCAATTTTGCGGAACGGGTCTGGACCCATTCATTTCAATAGGGCAGTAAAAGATGCGGACAGCATTCGGTATGCTGTCCGCATCCGCACTTCCGTGATGATGTCACCTTGGCACCTGCTGCACCATGTCACTGTAACAGTGTAGGAAAACTCGGCCTGCCATGCTGCTGAGTGCAGGAGTGCACAGCGTCATTGGTTGCTATGCAGCATTGGTCTGCACCCAAAAATATTAACAATCTAACCGTTAACTCATCCCGCAAAAAATGAGCTCCTACATAAGACAGTTGCCCAAAAAATATTAAAAAAACTGTGGCTTTATTAATGTTGAGAAATTTAAAATATTTTTTCTCTAAAATGCTTTCTTATTTAAAATTAAAAAAAAAAGTAATATTTGGTATTATCGCATCAGTAACAACTGGCTCTATAAAAATTGCACATAATCTAAACTGTCAGATGAACGTTGTAAATACCAAAATTTTTACTTTTTAATCAATTTTACACTGTAACAAAGCAAGGGTTAACAGCCAAATAAAGCTTAGTAAATTGCCCTGATTCTGTAGTTTACAGAAACACCCCATATGTTGTTGTAAACTGCTGTGTGGCCAAACAGCAGGGCACTGAAGTAAATGAACGCCATATTGTTTTTGGGATTCAGATTTTGCTGTACTGGTTTTATGACACCTTGTCACATTTTAAGCCCCCCTGATGCACCCCTACAGTAAAAACTACAGAAAAGTGACTCCATTTTGGAATTTACGGGATGAGGTTGCAATTTTGTAGGTACTATTTTTGGTTGCTCTATATTACACGTTATTTGAGACAAGGTAAAAAAAAGAAATTGAATAAATATCATTGCCTTTTGACTTTTAAAGGGTTTCTATCACCTCGTTTTGACATAATTAGCTCTCAGACACTAGCGATCCGCTAGTGTCTGCTCTACCAAACAATGCTATTATAATACCTTTGTGTGCAGCTGTTTGCCTAAAAAACGAACTTTTATTAATATGCTAATGAGCCTCTAGGTGCTATGGGGGCGTCTTTTCAGCACCTAGAGGCTCGGTCTACTCACATTGTATGCCGCCCCGCTCGTCCCTCCAGCCCGCCCATCTCCTCTTGAATGCCATCCTCCATCTGAGCCAGCGGACGAATTCTCGCGCCTGCGCCGTGCGAGTCTGTATTCGGCGCAGTGAATGTCTGACCGCTGCCTGCACAGACATCTCGGTCATCGGCGCAGGCGCAGTGGAGATGTCTGTGCAGGGAGCGGTCAGACATTCACTGCGCCTGCGCCAAATGCAGACGCGCACGGCGCAGGCACGAGAATTCGTCCGCTGGCTCAGAGGGAGGATCGCATTCCAGAGGAGATGGGCGGGCTGGAGGGACGCGCTGGGCTGCATTTTGTGTGAGTAGACCGAGCCTCTAGGTGCTGAAAAGACGCCCCCATAGCACCTAGAGGCTCATTAGCATATCAATAAAAGTTCGTTTTTTAGGCAAACGGCTGCACACAAAGGTATTATAATAGCATTGTTTGGTAGAGCAGACACTAGCGGATCGCTAGTGTCTGATAGCTAATTATGTCAAAATGAGGTGGTAGAAACCCTTTAATACAAATGTTGTCTTGTAAGGGGGGTTCACACTAGCGTTAGGGATTCTGTTATGGCTTTCCGTTATAACGGAAAATAACGGAATGCCCACACAGAATGCAAAACGGAAGCCTTTAAAAGGCATTCCGTTTGCTTTCCGCCCTAATAGAAGTCTATGGGAAAGCATAACGGATCCGTCTGGGTCCCGTTATGCAAGACGGAAAACAAAGTCCTGTCGACAGCTTTCCTATTGACTTCTATTAGGACGGAAAGCAAACGGAATGCCTTTTAAAGGCTTCCGTTTTGCATTTGTAACATCCCAGAGTTATGTTACTAAACGCTTTCTCCCCGCTACAACCTATTAAGTGTATTTATCTTGTCATCTGGTATAATTTTATATCACATCCTCAATAATGTGCATATTGAAAGCCTGTTACATGTAATTTGCTGTAGATTTCATGTTTACCAGCAGGTGGCAGCAATGTGGCAGCAGGACCTTAGTAACAGTTTAGCATATCTAGACTGAAATAGTACATTCCAGTCTAGCTCCCCCCTCTTTGAGGAGGTGTGGAATGTTCCCACATCCTGCCTCATGGGTGGGGAAGGAAGTTAATGTTAGTGTGCCAGCTATCCCTGCTTGGGGAAGGCTGTGCTGGTAGGAGCTCCCAGTTGTAGGGATCCCAACCAAGGATCGTGCCTCGGCTGAGGCCAAAGATCTTCATCCCCAGTCTGAGCCTTCAGCCTCAGCTGGTTGACAAGCAAGCAGCACCTCCAGAACTACAGATCTCCAGGACGAACCATTCCCTGTGAGCAGAACTGTGAGTAACTATCCAGAGACCAGGACAAGACAAATTCCTCCTCAGCTAGTCAGTCCCATACCAAGCAGAAGATAGACAGAGCAGAAGACAGATTCCTGCCATATTCTCCAGGCACACAGTATAGGAGCAGAAGAGATATTGATCCCTGCCATACATTGCCAATACCTGCTGGGACCCAAGACTATTGCTGTATATCTCATGTGGATGAAAGCTGCAACCAGTAAAGACAAGTTGAACTTTATTACAAGTCTGGATCTCACTCATTACTACCAAAATCCCTCAATTACTCCTACTAGCAACACACTAATTTATTGCAAGTGAGCCAGGATCCAGGAGTCCAGCCGTACCAAGGTAGGAGACACTGTTGACACTATACCTACTGCTACACAGAGACATTATACCACTCTGGCATTCCTCACGTGAGTTGCAACACCTTAAAGAGCCCTGAGACAGTACCCTGCGCACGCTGCAATTGGCGTCACTAACAAAAACCATAGACTATTATACACATTTCCTGACCCACTGCATAATTGGCATCCGTGTAACCGTACCACGGTCCTGCTCATTGCACATTCCGTCATAATCCAAGTCTATGGGCAGAAGAACGGATCCGTCCTTCCGTCTTATGGATTCCGTTATAACCATGCTATAACGGAAAGCCATAATGAGATCCCTAACGCTAGTGTGAACCCACCCTAAATTTGTTTTATTTAAAATAAATTTATAATATATATATATATTTTTTTTTTTATAGTACAGCAACTAAAAAAGCGGTGGAACACCAGCCGGGACCAATACCGGCGAGAAATAAAAGAGTGGAGAAGGTTTAAAAAAAACAAACAAACATACATGTATACCCGACTTCTTGGATTTTTAAAGCCGATAATGGAAATGAGAGCCTAAGTAAATTTTATTTAATAATTTTAAACATTACATAAAAAGGGCTTGTCCACACGACTGTGTGAAGCCCATGCCCGTGCTGTGGACCGCAAATTGCGGTCCGCAATGCACGGGCACCTTCCGTGGCCCAGCCGCATGGGGATCGCAGACCCATTCACTTAAATGGGTTTGCGATCCCTCCGTTCCGCTAAAAGATAGAGCATGTTCTATCTTTTTGCGGTGCGGAGGCACAGAACGGAACCACAGGAAACACTCCGTACTGCTTCTGTAGTGTTCCTTTCCGTGCTTCCGTTCCGCATCTCCGGATTTGCGGACCCATTGAAATGAATGAGTCCACATCCATGATGCGGAATGACAACAGAACATTGCCCGTGTATTGCGGATCCGCAAATGTGATACGGGAACGGGACACCAACTGTCGTGTGAATGAGCCCTAAAAAATTGTAATATAAAATGGATTAATTATAATATTTTCTAAACAGAACCGTGGACAATCTTTCCGAAGTTCCGAGATCTCATCAAGCAGTGTCAGAAGCTCCTGGATCTGAATCTTAGTCAGAAGCTCATGGATCTCAAGCTCTTTCAGAATCTCATGCTCTGTCAGAAGCACACGGATCTGAACAAATGTCTGCCGAGGTGGAGGGAATAATTGAAGAGGTTAACCAGGAGGCTACAGAACAAGATCCACCACTGCAGCCTTCTATAGTAATCGAGGAAAGACCGGAAGAAATTCCTCGTCCAGAGCCAGTAACCCCTGTAGCAGCTAATGCTCCGTGTGTCGTTCTTCTGGCAGACGACAGCGACAGCAATAGAATGATTCCAGTGTAGATCTTCGAACCCAGGTGGATGCAATGTTCATGGAATATTTAACCCGGAATCGCTCTGAAGCCAAGGAGGAAACTTTGTTATAAGGCCTAGGTTAACTTTTGCGCCGTGTGCCAGAAGACTATCTCGATCAATTTAGAAGACAACAGTTGAATCTTCCTTCCCGTCATCGCCCCGATCCCCCAATTGTACAAGCATCGGGCCCTTTTATGAGGGAATTGTATGACCTCTAAAAAAATTTTTTTTGTTAATAATAAAAGTTTTAGACTTTTAATCTTTTGTTAGAAATTTTTAATAAAAAAGGTTCTAATTTTTTAAATAAAAATTATGTTTGTTTTTAATATTGATTACATATTATCTATTTAGGTCATTATTATTAAATAAGGCCTCATGCACAAGAAAGTTGTGAATCTGTTCCACGCATTGGGGACCACAATTTGCGGTCCTCAATACACGGAACGGCCGCACAATAAAAACATTTTTTTATGATATGGTACATAATTACTTCTATTATTTTTTAGCACACCAATGCTTGAGCTGCATTGAAGTTCAGTAAGGCTTTTTTCACACGAGCGGATGCCATGCGTGACACCCGCTCCATGAATGATAGCCAGGACCCGCAGCAGAAGCACGGAGTGTTAACATGACTGATAATGCTCTGTGCCTCTCTGTGACCTTTTTACTACAAAAACAGTAGAAGTTATCATGTCCCCGCCCACTAGGGGTTGCCCGGGTTCAGAGATGAACCCGGACATAACCATCAGAGCATTTTATGTTCTGGATCTCTACCTTGCCCTGAGCTTGATCATGCATGGAAAGGACTTTTTCAACAACACAATGCCGGGCAGATACTTCAGGCAAGCAGTGTTTTTGATGACATCACCAGCTATGATAGACCGGCTTTAGCACTGCCCTAGCCTTTGTACAGGCCAGGTCCACGCAGAAGCCCGCACTTTAGTGCTGATGACATCACCAAACACACTGTTTGCTGGAATCATCTGCCCGGCAGTGTCTATTTTTAATAATGAGAACCCTTTCTATGCACGATCAGACACAGGGCGAGATAGAGAAACAGAACATAAAATGCTCTGATGCTCATATTGCAGGGTCTGCCTGGATTAAAATATGATGTTATATACTTACCAGTTCAGCATAGAAGTATTTTCTTTGTGGATTGCGGGCCTTATTACGTCTGGTGTAGTCCTTGGTCAAAGCTGAACGCAGACATATACCATTTTTATTAATAAAAATGGGATATGTTTGTGTTTAGCTGTGAGAACATACACAAATTTTAAAATATAAAAAAAAATTTAATTGACGTAATTAGAAATGAGGTATTAGAAGGTATTTACACCAAATTTATAAAAAAAATATTAGATTTTACAAAATACCTCAGCCCGCAGGCCCACGTCAAGGGTCCTCATTCTCTTGCGAGTCCCTAATCTTAACTAACTATTTTTTGGCGGAATGGACCGTTGGATGCAGATCGTGGATCCCATTTATGTGAATGGTTTCGCAATCCGCATGCGGCTGTCCCACGGTCGGTGCCCATGCATTGTGAACCATGTGCAAGAGGCTTTTAACATCTTTTCTTTTTTTTGTGGTACCCTAGCAACATCTATTCCTCCTTCCTTTTTTATTTTTGCGGAAACACGGAACGGATCTGGATGCATTTTTGAAAAAACTGAAGGTCTTTGCGGAAACACGGATCTGCAAAAAAACGGTCCGTAAGGCCTCATGCACACGACCGTATGTGTTTTGCGGTCCGCAAATTGTGGATCCGCAAAAAAAAGGATGACGTTCCGTATGGCATCCGTTTTTTTGGCGGATCCGTTTTTTTTTTGCGGATCCATTGTAATAATGCCTATCCTTGTCCGCAAACTAGAAAAAAATAGGACATGCACTATTTGTTTTGTGGAGCAATGCAACGGACATACTGATGCGGCAGCGGCAATGTGCGTTCCGCATTTTGCGGACCGCACATTGCCGGCACTAATAGAATATGTCTATTCTGTATCCGGGCAGTACATCATGCTGCCCCATAGAAATGAATGGGTCCGCAATTCCGTTCCGCAAAAGGCGGAACGAAATTGCGGACGTGTGAATGGACCCTAAGAGACAGAGCCTTTAACCAGCCTCTGAGGAGGCATAAAAGAAATATTGGAGAATACCAGTTTTGAGAGGAGGTGTGTGCAAAAGATAATGTGGAAAGAACTTGTGACGCAGACTTGTCCAGGAGATGTAAGGTTTCAGGAGACTGGACATACTTTGGATGCAGACAGCAGGTCGTTTAAGGACTACACCATGAAGTGGGAATTCGTAGCACCACCTTGTGAGTACAGAGTTGAAGTGAGTAACAGTGAGGTTCAGAGAGCAGCAAGAAAAGTATTCCACCCCTATGTCTGGATGCATGAAGTTGAGAGAAAAGTACAGATGCAGGAAGATTGACTCAGGGAGAAATAAACTAGGCCTGATTAACACTGGGGTCTGTATAAATTTGGGGTTTGCTCTGGGGTCTGTATAAATGTGGTGTCTGATCTGGGGTCTGTATAAATTTGTGGTCTTATTTGGGGGTCTGCTCTTAGGTCTGTATAAATGTGGAGTTTGATCTGGGGTCTGTAAATCTGGCATCTGATCTGGGTTCTGTGTAAATTTGGTGTCTGATCTGGGGTCTGTATACAGTAAATTTGGGGTCTGATCTGGGTTCCATATGAATTTTGGGGCTCATTTGGGGTCTGCATGAATTTGGTGTCGGATCTGGGGTTTGAGAAATTTGAAAAAATTGATAATAATTTTGGATCACCTATTATTTAACAAAGAAGCCTAAAGAGGCGATCAATTGGAGTATGTATGAACTAAAACATAACTTTTAATACCGTGTTTCCCCGAAAATAAGACATCCCCCGAAAATAAGACCTACCTCTAGTTTTGCCTATCGCTGTAATATAAGGCATCCCCCCTAAAATAAGGCCTCCCCGATAATAAAGCATCCCCCGAAAATAAGGCCTCCCCGATTATAAAGCATCGGCCGAACATACCCTAATGCCTCCCCGATTATAAAGCATCCGCCGAACATAATGACTCCCCGATTATAAAGCATCGGCCGGAAGTAATGCCTCCCCGATTATAAAGCAAGCCACCCCAGAATGTAAGGAGCTCACTGATTGGCCGCAGCCGCCGCCAGGACAAGCTGCCGCCTTCTTCCGCCCGCTGCTCGCTCTGCCCTGATGGAGTCTCACAACTTGGCTGGCACGGACACACAGGGGAAAGGGTGACAGGTAGGGGGGGGAATATCTGATGGAAGGTGGGGGATGTCTGGTGAAGATGGGGGGGGGGACTAAAAACGGTAATTAAAATGACACAGGGTGATCAGAGGGGGGAATCAAAATGACACAGGGTGATCAGGGTGGGGAGGGGGATCATTTAAAATGACACAGGGGGATCAGAGGGGGGAATCAAAATGACACAGGAGGATCAGAAGGGGTACTAAAATGCTATAGTAAAAATGCTATAGTAATCCCACCCCTTCTGATCCCCCTGTGTCATTTTAAGTGATCCCCCTCCCCACCCTGATACCCCTGTGTCATTTTGATTCCCTTCTCTGATCACCCTGTGCCATTTTAAGTGATCCCCCTCCCCACCCTGATTTCCTTTTTTTTTGTTCAACAATAAATGTGTACCGTATTTTTCTTCATGGAAAAATAAGACATCCCCTGAAAATAAGACCTAGCGCATCTTTTGGAGACTGTCTTATTTTCGGGGAAACAGGGTACATATTACTAATATAATGTGTCCCTGAAAATAAACGATTTACAAAAACATTACATAAAGATTGTAGTAGAGAAAATTGGTGCACGGCGGCACCTAAGGGTAACCAATTGTCCTACCACAACCCGGAGGGTTCCACTGTTCCACGGTCCCCTGAAGGAAGCTGCAAATGAAAATTGACAATTGAAAGCTATCCCTGGGTGAAATAACGTGGTAAAGATTGACAGGTAGAGGGGAATAATATCCCTAGTTGCGCCCTAAGTGGGGGGTACTGCTCTGGCCCTGCTAACTAATGAAATTGTAGCAGCCTAACAGCAGAGCACCCGCCCTGATAAGGACGACCCTGTCAGGAACCTTTCCCTGAGATAAAAAGCCCTAGTACGCCCTGCTCCAAACTGTCCCTACATTCATGTTTCACTTTCCGAAGAAGGACTATTCAGGGGAAACATGGGGAGCTGAGCACAAAGTGAAATTGAGGTCCCTGCTGAGAGCTGTAATACACTGGCCCCCAACAGACGGATCCCAAGTGGTGTCAGAGCTATATCCAGATATGGAATCAGCTCAAAAAAGGCAAGAATCAGGCAATATAGTGGCGGTGGTGATAGTCACGAACTGCCTAGACTAGAGGCCTGATAGCGCAGGCGATGATAAGCCCAACTCACCCGGACAGGCCGCTGGTCTTTTGAAAGGAGCGCCATCCCAGAACGAGGCCTGGCTCTCTCCCTGTGACGCGGCGACTGATGGTGATATCACCGCGCCTTGGCATGCGCAGTTCGGCCGACGTGGTTGCCAGGTGACTGGGACGCGTCTCCGGCAGGCGTCTGCATTGCGATCCAGCAGATAGGCGGCCGCAGTAGAAGAATGGTATTTGGAGCGTTATGATAGGATAATTTTAAAGTTAATGGCATCAGGCGAATAGGAATACTTGTAGTCAGCCCATGGCAAGGTTACAGAGTGGAAACTTAAAAAAAATGGTCGGCAGTACACAAAATCTAAAATATCTGCCATACCTATGTTTTATCATGTGTATAATAATCAGTCACTCCTGTGCCATCCAGCAACTTGCAACTTATATACACATAAAGAAACCATAAATCTGAGATATGAGTAGTCAAGGTATTAAGGGGTTAAATGAAGCAACTATAATTGAGCTGCTCATTTAAACCTGATAGAGAGACAGTTTGTAGTCGATAGGTCCACCGGGCCTCATGCTGTAGTAAGATGCGGTCCCAGTCTTCACCACGAATGGGTGGATGGACCACCTCAATGCCTATGGCTTTTATGCACTTGGGGTTAGCCTGGTGACATTCATGTACATGTTTGGACACCGCAGTGTCTCGTTGGTTGACAATGTCTCCCAGGTGTTCCCCTATGCGTCGGCGGAACTCCCTTTTCGTTTTCCCAATGTATTCTTTTTTACAGACACAGGTAATCTTGTAAATAACCCCCTTAGTCCTACAATTGATGAAATGCCTAATTGTAAAAGATCTCATTAGGTTGGTGCTGTAAAAAGTTTTGCTACATTGCATGGTGTTGCGTTCAACACAGCCACTACATCTAAAGCATCCTTTAGGCTCGCGGTCCAGCCAAGTGCCCTTTTGTGGCGCTGGAGTGTAGTGGCTTTGGACCAAGAGATCCCGTAGGCTACTGCCCCTCCTGAAAGTGACTTGTGAGTAGTCATGAATGACCTCCCTGATGTCGGGGTCCATTAACAGGATGGGCCAGTGCTTTTTTAGGATCTCTTTAATATGCCCTGACGCACCATCAAACGTGGTGATGAGGCGTATTTTATCATCACCATCCTTCTTTTCACCCGGAGTAAGTAGTTTGGTGCGGTCAGTAGAGAGGGCTGTCTGAAAGGCTGGTCTGAGCATATGATCTGGGTAACCCCTAGATAGAAATCTATCCCTCAGTACATCTGCCTGTTTGATGAATTCAGATTTCTCAGAACAGTTGCGGCGAAGGCGCAAGTATTGCCCCCGCGGGATCCCTCTTTTGAGTGGTGTAGGATGACTGCTGTTCCAGTGCAACACTGAGTTAGTTGCAGTTGGCTTTCTGTAGATGGTAGTGGAAAGTAAGTTCACCAGAGGTGTTTTTATAAATGTGCACGTCTAGGAAAGGTAAGTTTTCTGTATTTGACTCATGTGTGAATCTTAAGCCAATAGCATTAGAGTTAAGTTGTTGAACAAACCTGCTAAAGGACATGGAGGTATCATTCCAGATGATAAAAATGTCATCTATGTACCGGGCCCATAGTGAGATGGCCCCGATACATAGTGACGAGTCGTCGCTGAAGACAATGGCAGACTCCCACCAGCCCAGGAGCAAATTTGCATAAGATGGCGCACACAAACAGCCCATAGCTGTACCCCTGAGCTGGTGGTAAAGCCTACCATCGAAGAGGAAGAAATTGTGGGTCAGCAAGAAATGGAGGAGTCTCAGGACAAACTGGTTATGGTTATAAAATTGTTGTCCTCTCATGCTTAAAAAATGTTCAACGGCTTTGAGGCCTACATCATGAGGGATTGAAGAGTAGAGAGCCTCCACATCGATGCTGCCCAAAATAGATTCCCTCTCAATACTGATACCATCAAGACGCTTCAACAGATCCATGGTATCTCTCGTATAAGATGGGAGAGACACTACGAATGGCATAAGAATGCGATCTAGATAGATACCCAAATTTTGACTGATGCTACCTATCCCTGACACAATAGGTCTCCCTTTTAGGGGGTTAGTCCCTTTGTGTAACTTTGGTAAGCTATAGAAAGTAGCTGTTGTTGGAAATTTTGGGTATAGAAAGTCTAGCTCTTCCTGCGAGATCAGTCTATCCTGTTTAGCTGTAAGTAACAGGTCCCTTAGTTCTATCAGATAGGGTTCAGTGGGATTTGATGTCAGGATCGCATAACTCTCCCTGTCCTTCAGAATTCTATCACACATGGTTTTGTAATCGCAGCGGTTCATAACAACAATATTCCCTCCCTTATCCGAATGTTTGATGACTATTGAGGAGTCATCTTTCAGGAGGTAGATGGCGGTCCATTCCTCATTTGTACAGTTTTGTGATGGGGGATCTGGGGTTTGTATAAATTTGTGGGCTGATCTAAGGTTTGTATGAATTGGGGGGTTGATTTTGGTTCTAATCTGGGGTCTGTATTAATTTGGGGACTGATCTGCAGTCTCCCTTAAAAGGGTATTCCGGTTTTTACATGTAATAAATATTAGATCGGTGGGGGTCCTACCACTGGGACCACCACTGGTCACGAGAATGGTAACCTCGTACCCCCTGCAGCCTCCCTGAAATGAACGGAGCGCCCGCTTGGGCATGTGTGTGGCCGCTCCATTAATTTCTATGGGAGTTCTGGAGATAACCGAGGGCTGTAGTCTTTTTTATCCTTTTTTTTCATTATATTTAAGTCTCCCTAGGGGACTTTAACATGCAATCCTCTGATTGCTTCTCCCATAGACTGCAATGAATTACCATTGCAGCCTATGCCTGTGGGTGTCTCCTGTGTAAAGCAGCAGGCATCCGACAGCTATGGCGGCTATAAGCTTGTAAGCTGGCGTCATGTTTAAAGTTCTGAATTCCATTGTATATGTATAGTGGAGGTCGGGAAGGGGTTAAAATAAGTAATTCCCCATATAACTAGGGCCTTCAGCATTATCATAGTGCTTGAGAACACTCCTGTATATTTAAAAGCTTTTATTCCCCTTTTATCCAAATTGTCACTGCTGCATCTTGAACCCAGGACCTTCTGTATAGGAAGCAAAAACTTACCAGCTGAACCACAGGCTAAGGCCTCATGCACACGACCGTTGTGTGCATCCGTGGCCGTTGTTCTGTTTTCCGTGATTTTCTGCGGACCCATTGACCCATTGACTTTCAATGGGTCCGTTGAAAACTCGGAAAATGCACCGTTGTTCATCCGCGGCCATGATCCGTGTTTCCTGTCCGTCAAAAAAATATGATCTCTAGTAATATGTTTAGAAAGACCAGCACTCCGTTTTGCTGAGCTGAAAACTTCTTTATTCGTCACCCATGTGACGCACGTTTCGGCATAAGGTTTGCCTTTATCAAATACAGGTGATGATAGCTCAATACAACACAAACCTTATGCCGAAACGTGCGTCACATGGGTGACGAATAAAGAAGTTTTCAGCTCAGCAAAACGGAGTGCTGGTCTTTCTAAACATATTACTAGAGGGATCGGACCTACTGACCGCGCACCCGGACCTTACCAGAGCGCAGTGCCGTCCAATTGTTTGTTTCAAAAAAATATGACCTTTCCTATTTTTTTGATGGACAACGGTTCACGGACCCATTCAAGTCAATGGGTCCGTGAAAAAACACGGATGCACACAAGATTGGCATCCGCGTCCGTGGCCGTAGGCTACTTTCACACAGACGGATCGCAGATCCGTCTGCATAAAAGCTTTTTCAGAGCTGAGTTTTCACTTCGTGAAAACTCAAATCCGACAGTATATTCTAACACAGAGGCGTTCCTGCGGCACCTGAGAGGTTAATTGTGCTGATCACAGCCCCCTGTAAGAGATCGGGTGCTGCCAGGCAGCAGGGGGCAGTCATGTACACAGTTCTTAGTATATTCTAACTAGGGGTGGGCGATATAGGCGATATAGGCGATATGCGATATAAATTTGGGCCACGATATGGATTTTCGCCATATCGCCGGACCGCGATATGATCGCGCTCTCTGCGCGCACCATTTTCTCCTGAGCCGGCCGGCACAGTGGAGGGAGAAGGAGGGAGCGCCCCCTCCCCACTGTGCGCGGCTGCCACTGAACACCAATGAGGACAGAGTAGGAGGAGGAGGGGAGGGACTGTGGCTACTGCGCCACCAATGAATGTGCCGGCCATATCCCACAGGGTCCCCCTCTCCCCCCCAATCATTGGTGGCAGTGGGCAGTTCCGATCGGAGTCCCAGCAGTGTAATGCTGGGGCTCCGATCGGTTACCATGGCAGCCAGGAGTCACGCTACTGAAGTCCTGGCTGTGATGGTATGTTAGTGAGCAGCATTATACTCACGTGCGCCGTGGCCGCCGGGCGCTCCTTCTTCTGTCTGTGCGGTGGATTGCTAATGCTTATAGCATTAGCAATGCGCCGCACAGACCTATGAGAAGAAGGAGCGACCGGCGGCCACGGCGCACGTGAGTATAATGCTGCTCACTAACATACCATCACAGCCAGGACTTCAGTAGCGTCCTGGCTGCCATGGTAACCGATCGGAACTGCCCACTGCCACCAATGATGGGGCGGGAGGAGGGGGACCCTGTGGCCACTGCCACCAATGATTAATACTGGGTAGGGAGGGGGGGGTGGGTTTGAGTTACCAGAACGGCCGGATCAGAGTCTGGGGGAGGAGATCAGAGTCTGGGGGGGGGGGGCAGATCAGAGTCTGGGGGGGCAGATCAGAGTCTGGGGGAGCAGATGAGAGGCTGGGGGAGCAGATGAGAGGCTGGGGGAGCAGATGAGAGGCTGGGGGAGCAGATGAGAGGCTGGGGGGGCACATGAGAGGCTGGGGGGGGCACATGAGAGGCTGGCTGCCACGGTCAGCTCCCTGCTGTTGTGTGCACAAAGCACAGGGCAGCAGGGAGAGTGTAAAGTCCTATTCACCCTAATAGAGCTCTATTAGGGTGAATATGACAAGTGTTCTAGCCCTTAAGGAGGCTAATAGTTATTAAATAAAAAGTAAAAAAAATAAAAGTTTAAACACCCCCCCCATATAGAAAACAATATATCGTAATATATATCGCATATCGCACATGCTTAAAATTATATCGCAATATAGATTTTAGGCCATATCGCCCACCCCTAATTCTAACTTGAAGCGTCCCCATCACCATGGGAACACCTCTGTGTTAGAATATACTGTCGGATCTGAGTTTTGACGATCTAACTCAAATCCGATGGTATATTCTAACATAGAGGCGTGGTGATGGGGACGCTTCAAGTTAAAATATACCATCGGATTGGAGAAAACTCAGATCCTATGGTATATAAACTCCTGACTTTACATTGAAAGTCAATGGGGGACGGATCTGTTTGCAATTGCACCATATTGTATCAACATCAAACGGATCTGTCCCCCTTGACTTGCATTGTAAGTCAGGACGGATCCGTTTGGCTCCGCACGGCCATGCAGACACCAA
Source organism: Bufo bufo (assembly GCF_905171765.1). NCBI lineage: Eukaryota > Metazoa > Chordata > Amphibia > Anura > Bufonidae > Bufo > Bufo bufo. The sequence goes on from NC_053389.1 coordinate 111,844,027, forward strand.
AACTACTTTTTCTTCATGTCCGTGGATCCTCCAAAAATGAAGGAAGACCCACGGAAGAAAAAATGAACACGGATCATGGACCTACGGACCCCGTTTTTGCGGACCTTAAAAAAAACGGTTGTGTGCATGAAGCCTTAATTGCAGTGAGTGATAGGGATTTCTCTAACTAAAAACCCTCACTAGTATTCATGTACAATGCACTGGTATCTAAAGATACATCTCTGTATACCATGACATTGGGAGAACAGCAAAAGTCTAATTATTTAGCAATCGGAAAAAATATAAGTGAGCAAAATAAATTATAATAAACACATTTTATCTCTCTCTCTAAACTATACATTTTTGTGATTAATAGATGAATTAGACTTTTGCATTTATCACAGGACTTGAACTCATGACTTTATGTATGGGAGACTAGTGTGCTACAGAGCTAAGTGGTATAATTTTAAAAGTAAAAAATCAGCTCCTCTGTCATTAACATCAGCACGAGGAACTTCGTGGCATGGGTTTCCATGGTCGAGCAGCTCCATGCAAGCCTTACATCTCCGCCTGATGGACACGTCTGGGTTTGGTGAATATCTGGAGTACGTTACCTGCCTGACTTCACTGTGCCAACTATAAAGTTTGGCTTTGGAGGGATAATGCTGGGGTTGTTTTTTGGAAGTGAGTCAAATGTAAATGGGTTAAGGAGGCATAGTGAGCAAGAGATAAGACTAAGTAGTTCCATTATTGGAATATGGTCGGGACTGTCCCAGAGTTCCAGATATGGTGAGTCAAGGCTAGTCAGAACTCTGGGGATTAAGTTTGACGGGAGGAGGGGGGATGGGGTGGGAGCCAGCTTATTCCTCAGATTTAACCAAACTAGGCACATTCCCTTTAGTAAGGGACTGGGGTTGTTTTTCAGAGGTTGGCCTCAGCCCCTTAGTTCCAGTGAAGAGAAATCTTAACAGCATACCAAGACATTTTGGACAGTTGTATGCTTCTAACTTTGTGTGAACAGTTTGGGTAAGTGCCTTTTTCTGTTCCAGCATGGCTGTGCTCTAGAGCACAACGCAAGGTCCATAAAGACATGATTGGGTGAGTCTGATGTGAAAGAAGTTGAATGGGCTGCACAGAGCCCCGACCTCAACCCCATCAAATACCTTTGGAATAAACTAGAACGGAGATTGTGAGCCAGACCCTCTCATCCAACCTCAGTGTCTGACCTCTCAAATGCTCTTCTGAATGAACGGGCAACAATTCCCACAGACACCATCCAAAATCGTTTAGAATGTCTTTCCAGAAAAGCGGAAACTGTTTTATCTGCAAAGAGGGGACTACTCCATATTAATGGGGTGTCATAAAAGCTGCTGTAGGTGTCCTAAAACGTCTGTCCATACAGTGTAGCTGTCCGTCGCTGGTAGGGCCTTCCATTGGACTCCTAAGCATAGAATGAGCAGAGATTCAAATGAAGAAATGACACGTTACACTGAATCTTTTCCCATAAAACTATATATCAATCATCCTCCTCTGTAAAATGCTGCTATAGATAGGACTTCTTCTACGATGTGACAGGTTCCTTTTAAAGCTGACTGGGCTGGAGGGGGCTCTTCAGCTTGCATACTATTAAGCAAACTGCATTTTCCATATACTGTATTTCTGCAAGCCTTTTCAAGTAGCACCCAGGTCCCCAGACTTAAAAATAGGAGATTTACATAACAGGGCAATGACGATGATTTTCCACCTTTGAATCAGATTAAGTTTGTGAATAAATGTCTTTATTATCCTATGATAGTTATTAAAAATATGGAAATCTTAGTTAGATGCTACAAATGATTTTTTATTGAAATATAAAAGGTTTATGGGTCACATTTAGTGATATCTGGCAATGCATACAGCGTGGATTAAGATGCGGCAAATTTATTTAGAGGCCAATAGGAAGATTGAAATCAGGGAAAATCTATCATTTCACTATGGGTTACCGTTGACCCTGTTGTGGTGGCAACAACACTGAAGTGGAACTGTTGAATTGGTTGCTGAGGACTCGCTAGTAATACATTTGTTATGTTTATGTATGCTCTCTCCGCACTGAAAGGGGTTGTGCCACCATTATATGTTATTTTAACCCCTTACTTACCACCTTTCTAAAATTGAGCAGCCACCTTTTTATGGAGGCCCAGTCTAAACGCTGCATGGGACTCCTGTGCAGCGGAGAGCGGGGGCTCGGCTCACACATGAGAAAAGGCCTCCTTCCCTAGCGGCCTCTCTGGCGCACCCTGATGGTGACTGTCAGAATAGCACTGACAGTATAATGCATTGTATAGCATAAACTGTACAATGCACTAAATAAGCGATCAAAAGATTACCTGATTTATTAAATAAAAAAATGTGTAAGTTAAAAAATACACCTCGTTTCCATGGTTATGACCACCCTGCAATCTAGCAGTGGTGGCTATGCTTGCACAGTATAGGAATAAGCGCCAGCCTCTTTAATGGCCAGGACCACGGGAGTGTGCATAGCTCACCACTTTTTTCGATACCGCTGCTGGTTTGCAGGGTGGTCGTAACCATGGAAAGGAGCAGTGTATAATGTGATGGAAAAATTAACAAAGCCAGCAAAGGCGGCAATATGGGCAATTACAATACATTAGTAAGTGGCTTGTATTAACTTTGTCGGCATGATGAATGCCATTTTCTGAAGTGAGACAACCCCTTTAATGTAATCATCTGTTTGCTCTGAGCTCTCCCTAGTGGGGGTTGCATGAAAAAGCAGTGTTTTTACATCAGGAAGAGAAAGGAGTTTGACGCCTGGTGCCCTGCCATCAGGCCCCGTAGCAGTTGCATGGTCTGCCTTCATTGAAGGTACACCAGTGCTCGGGCTTCATAGCAAAAATTCATATGGGTCCTCCAGTGAGATTTCTGATGCATTTCCAAGCCTAGGCCTTCTTTCTTTAGAAGCCACATAGTCTGACTCTGACTCTGTGATATGTACACCTTTGACAACCATTGAAAAGAGCTATAACTGACAACCGATTCTGTGACTATAGAGTTGTCATTCCCCTTCCCCCGCATTGCAGTGATCAGGAATAAAGTCCTTCTTGTCTTGCAGAGAGTGGTTCCACTACAGAACATCATAGGCCAGTGATTTTGGAGCTTTGGGTCCATATATAAACATATTCATATTTTTATTTTTTTACCTTAACCTTTATATTCAGAGCTGGGAGGTTGTCTAAACCCTCAATGTTTTAATGTGGAGCAATTTTCCTAATTAAACAGGGGTTGATAGGATCTAATTTACTTCTTTACAACAAGAATCACTCATGTAAGAAATATTCTCCAATTGCCATGCTGATGACCCAAGACCAGACCTTCCAACATAAGCATTAACACTGCAGCACACTCCCATTTCATTTCCTTATTAAATCTCATTTTCCTTCGTTAGTTGCCAGCTAATTCTCAATGATAATAAGCAGCCGCTCATTATTTAATTATTCCACTGACACATACTGTCCTTAACTTACTCTCATGACGTCCACATAGATGCAGCACTAATTGGAGGGGGTTGGCATGGGGAAGTAAGGATAAGAGGGTATTATGGTATATAGATAGAATCAGTTTAATATGAAGATGGAGCAATAAAGAACTCGCACTGTACGATGAGTGAGTGACTATAAAAATATTTACCCCACCTTTGGAATTTTTCATGGCCTCTTCATATTGTGTTTCTAGCTTATGCTCCACAGATATTTCCAGACATAAAAACCAAACATATTGTTCATGTTTTGCTCCCACGTCAGTCCAAAACAGCTTATCGGTGTGGGTGCTGGGTGTCTGATATTGATGACCCATCCTGAGGCTAGATCATTAATATCTGTAGCCTAAAGAACCCCTTTAAGGAAACATATAAATATGTTCTTTGCATTTAAAAGGACAGTCCACTATGCTTTTCAATACAGCAAAAAAGGTAAATCAGTGCACAACGCCTGAAGATATGCTTGTGATATATAATAGGTCAATGAGCGCCTATGGCTATGTTCGGCGAGAAGTGTTCTCAGCACAGAAGCCAACTATAGTTATAAACGTAATGTGAACATAGCCTTAGCAGTAAATAGATTTACTGACAGCACATGTAAATTATCTTTCAAAATATATGAAAGATTACCATTAGGTAGATTTACCAAATCATGTGTTTGTTAGTAACCACCTGTTCTCCATTCTCAGCGCAAACATTGCGTGGCATTGGCACAATTGTGCTAATAAAACAATATGTTATGAATATGAACGTTAAAATGTCTATTGCCATACCTACCACAGAGGCATGCCACACCACTGCTTTGGACCCATAATAAATGGGGACCAGTTTTGAACTTCTTCCTATGTTTTCCTAAAAGAAATATATATTTTTTGCCAGCAGTTGCCACTAGGGGGAGCTCACTGCAAACAGATGTATAAGGTTCGCAATAGGTTTAATGAGCTCCACCTAGTGGTGGATGGGAACGGACAGAATGTTGTACCAATTTGAGTTTTGCTATGGATGCCTATGATTTCTGTATACAGACTTGGTCTGATACAGTACTGCATCTGCATATCCATGTAGCTACCAAATAAGATCATTTGATAACTATTACCAAGTCCTTTATATGAGACTGTCACATGGGACAGATCTCTAAATATCACAAAAGTTGTAGATACGAGCAATATAAAGCAGGGAGAGCTTATATTAACTGTTAGGCTACTTTCACACTACTTTTCCGGCAGGCTGTTCCGGCGGGGGAACAGCCTGCCGAATCCGTGCTAGTGCACCGTGCCGCCTGAAGTCCGCTCCGGCCCCATTCACTATAATGGGGGTGGGCGGGAGGTCCGGCTGCAGCACGGCAAACATGCTGAGGGGGGCGGCCAGACAAAAACTACAACATGCTGCGGGCTACCGCAAGTGTGAAAGTAGCCTTACTTGGGATGAGAAGCACTATGCATCTATAAGATGCCAGAAAACTCTCATCATTCATGTGATGCACGTGTCCGCTTCACCGTTTAGGAGTATGTGTTTCTTAATTTGCATGGTGATCTACGTGCATTAGTGATTTGTATAATGCTCCCATCTTTGCGCTCACACAGCGGATTTCACAATGCTGTTGAAGTAAAGCGATCCTCCTGTTCTGCACAGACAAGGTACCATACAGAGACCTGCCATAGGTTGCAATTAGGGTGACAACTTTCTATGAATTATTAGGAGACTTCATGTTTATGAAAATTACAGAGTAAGTGTAACGGGGTGCCGAAGGCGCACTCGGTCTCCCATCAGCCGCAGACCTGCTGCTTAGCTTCGGGAGCGAGGATCTGTGTTTGACCTCGTTCCCAGGGCGGCTTTGCTAGCTGGGAGGCTCCCTGCTCCTAGGTCTGCCTTGAGCGCCGAGCTGATCACTCGGTGCTCGACTGGTTGGTCTGTCGGTCATGTGACGCTGGCCACGTCACAAGACCCTCACTCCCCACTATAAATACAGGCAGCCTGCTGGCCACAGGTTGCCTGTTAATTTAGGTTCCTGGCAGTTGTTGGATACCTGTGTACTTACCTGATCCTGTTCCCTGACAATCCTTTGCCTGCTCCTCCTGTACTGCGCATCCTTCCTGGTATATTGACCTCGGCTTCCACCTGACTATTCTTTGCGGACTCCTTTGGTACTTCTCGACTCTCCTGGTATTTATGACCCTGGCTTCTCCTGACCTTTCTTTGCTTATCCCTCTGTACTGCGTTGTCCTCTTGATTTTGACCCGGTCCGTTCACTATCCGTTATTTGTCGTGTCTGTCCTTCCCGCATGTATCATAAGTTAGGGACTGCCGTCCAGTTGTCCCCTGTCATCAGGACTCGTGAGGCAAGTAGGCAGGGCCAGGGGTGAGGGTGGAGCGCAGTGGTCACTATTATCCCCCCTGTGTGTGTGTGTACGTGACCGTTACAGTAAGGGCATGTTGGCTGGCACTGTATGGGGTCACATTATGGCTGGCATTATGTTGGGGTATCCTGGGTGGCACTCTATAGGAACACACAATTTGATAGAACATTGTAGATGGCACAGTATGGAGGCACACTATAAGTGGCATAGTAATAAACAGCTCACCTACCGCAGAACTACCAACCACATGTATGCTGCTTTTGCTAGGAAAAGGCTACTTTCATACTTGCGTAAGCCTTTTCCGGCAGGCTGTTCCGCCGCCGTGCTATCGAAAGTCCACCGTGCTTGCGGAAGTCCGTTCTGGCCCCATTCACTATAATGGGTACGGGCCGGAGGTCCAGCCGCAGCACAGCAAACATACAGAGAGGCAACCGGAAAAAAAACGCAGCATGTTGTAGTTTTAGTAGTCCAGCACACAATCGCCATCGGAGTCCTCACCCTCTATGCCGCTTCTATCAGACTGTAGGATATCATGGGCTTTTTTTTTGGCCCCCCCTCCCCTGCTCTGCATTTGCCCCGATGGACACTGTCACTGCCCTCAACACCAATATCTCGGCTACAGGTGCCATTACTACCAACAATAGCTATACCTGGGATCTGCAGCCTCGTTCTCAACCATCACCTCAGGGCAGTACTAACACTGATTGCTCTCACACAAATCGTCAACAGGGAGACTCTTAACTATCTGCCCCACTAGGAAGGGGCAGTGAAGATTGAGAGGACTCCACTAAAAGACTTCTCTGGGGCTGCAAAGAGGAGATGCAGGAGGAATGCTATGACCCCTGGCTCCACGGCACAGTGTAAGACTCCGAACTCACCTCCACGTCATCCTGGTGCAATATAGAACAGAAAAAAAGCTGAAGTTAATTCAGACCCTTAGGGATCACAACGTATTCCAAAGGAATGAAAAAATATGGGTGCCGACAGGGGTGGTTAGGATCGGGCAAAAAGGGAGAGAAAAGGGAGGGGGAGGCAGCTCAACAAAGTGTTTGTGGTTACAGACACTTAACAGAATAGTATATAAGTGTGCAGGGTGATATATCTACAGTGTTGAGCAAAGTCAATCACTTGCAATAAAGACCCGAAGGATGAAATAAGGGAAAGAGAGCGCCAAACCCCGTTCTAGAACACAGTTGTAAAGGAAATAGGGAGCACCACTCGCAGTGATGGCGACTATATGACACTAAATGTGTCATAAGACAATAGCGTGAAGTACAAATAGTAAGTACTCAAGATAAAGAACCGTGAATGGACACAGCTATAGAAAAAAAACACGAATAAAACCATATAAAAATAATAATATAAATGGTATAGTTAATAATGATAAAAATAACGTGAAGTGCCCCTCAGGACAATTTCACACAAGTAGCACTCACTTCACTGGGGGGTAGTCATCAGGATAAGCACATGACACCTGTGACCGGCCAGGATCGCATGTAGAGTCGTAGTGATGGAAGGCAGCAAGAATCCAGTGCTTCTGATCAATCACCTTTAATACACATATGTGGCTCAACGCGTTTAGGGGATACCAATTCCCCTACTTCAGGAGCATTATATAACCAAATGACAATGAGACAAAGGAATTTATACCTTAAAAACCCTGAAAAGGGCGCGTTTTTCGAAAGACCGGAAGTGGTATGACCACATTTCCGGTATTTGGAACGCATGTGTGTTCCACATGGTAGTTACAAATAAAAAATAAAACATCTAAGATAATGGTAACATAACAACAAATGATAGAATATATAATAAAGTAGGCCAATTCATGACTCGAACGAGCTAAAAAACATGCATTCAGGGTTACCCTTTGTCTAAAAACTATGTCTAACAACTTTAGGGTATCGGACCGGAAGTGCCCCTGACTTCCGCTCCGTGGGGGTTACTTGCCAGTGTGAATCCTTGCGCCAGGCCGGGACGCACTGGACCGGAAGTGTTCCCGACTTCCGCTCTGTGGAGCGCACCTGAAGCGCTCCAACAGAGACAAGAGCCAGGGTTTCCGGTCCATGACGTCGGGGCTCTGGTGGCACGCACCGTGCGGTTCAAGGAAAACCCGCGATAGTTTACATTTAATGCCTAATGAGAACAAGGGGCATATTGGAATATCGATAGCAAGCAGACAGAACAAAATTATATAATATACAATAAACAAACAATTAATTATGGACAAACAATGGGATGTGATAATATGCATATATAGTAGTATAAAGGTATAAAGAAATTATTAAAAGTATATATATATTTATATATATATATATATATATATATAAAAATATATATAGACAAAAATGAAAATAAAAATAATAATAAAAATCTGTATATATAGATTCCATTCATATTATGTAATTCATGATTAAATAGAATATAGTTAGTGTTTAAATAGAAAATTAATAATGAATAAATAGTAATAGATAAATAATAAATAGAAATGGATAATAAAATCGGTTAAGTAGTGGGAATCAGATACCAATGAGTAAATGAATAAAAATAGGTTAAATGGTAGAAATCAAATACCAATGAATAAATGAATAAAACTACATATAAAAGAATAGACTTGAGTCACATGATCATTTCCTTGCAAAAGAATGGCACTCCACCTTAGGTACTTGCTCCTACTGCAGGTGATAGGTCCGGATAACGGGCACAATGTCTTAATACGAAAAAATGCGAAAAATGCGAGGGTATAGTAAACCCCTAACTCAGAGGAATTGTGTTCCTGGTTTTTATTAATTTTGAGATACTAGTTATCTGAGTAGCACTGCATGCAATTTTAGTAGTTGGAAGACTCATTCAGTCCAAACGGGGTCAAGGTATTTAGTTTGAAGATCCAAAACATCTCCTTGCGGCAGAGGGTTTGGTAGGAGTAAGGGACCCACTCCAAAGGCGTGACAGAGGAGGACTGAGCGATCCAGTCCACATTTTCACCCTCTTTCTCCTCAATGATAATGTTGCGCCTTTCCAAAGTTACCAGGAAAAATTGTGGCCTACTACTACTACTACTTCTGGCCAGATAGCTGGTGTTGCTATTACCCACATTCTGGCTCTAGGTCTTTTGTTTGGAACCCTTCTGTAGCCCTGACGTTTTTGGGCCTTACAGATAATTTTGTCCGCTACCCTGTGTATTGGTGTAGTAATCACATATATGCTGGTTTTATTAAATTGAACAACAACCCCCCAACAAAAATTGGCACCATATGGAGATTTAGGTGTGCTACCCTGTGTTTATGTGCATACTGATCATGTATATACTGGTTTTATTAAATTGAACAACCCCCACAAAAAATGTATGTAAATGGATGATTGATGTCTGATGCCTAATATCATGTTATCACTCACAGATAATTTTGTGTGCTAACGTATGTACTAATCATGAATATGCAGGTTTTATTGAATTAAACAACCCCCCCAAAAACAATTGCAACCATGTGGAAACAGAAATAAATGGAAATGGATGATTGAGGTTTTATGCCTAACATCACGTTATCAGTCACAGATAATTTAGTGCGCTACCCTGTGTATTAGAGTTCAGATCACATATTTGCTGGTTTTATTAAATTGAACAACCCCCTCCCAAAAAAAAAAAAACGAACTCTGTGGAGATAGAAATAAAAGGATTTATTTAGCCCTAATATTATATTATCAGCCACTAATGTTTTGCCTGTTACCCTGTGTATTTTCTATGGTTTTTAAAACTTAAGCAAAAAAAAACAATTAACTATGTGAGATTCCTTGACATGGAGTTCAGACTAGCATTTCAGTTGTTTTCAAAATGCTAGATTGTTGGTAGAACATATTTATGTTAAAATGGGAAAAAAATTAAAGTAATGTCCTTGTAGGTAGCTACTTTTGAGGTTTGCGGCAGCTGCAGTTGTGCTAGGAGGCAAAGCCAGCCTCAGCTCCTCACTAATCACTCCCTGGCTGACAGCTTTCCCTGCCTGTCCCTATTCTACAATTATCTTCTTCCTTGTAATTGTAGCCTTTCCCTTCACTCTCCCTGCCAGTAGAAAACAAGCTTGATTGATTTCTGACTGTCCCTGACTCCCTAAAATCATTTTTATGACACTCTAAGACTCATCAACCCACATTCACAGCCCAGCACAGAATAATTTTCTGCTCATTCTGGTAGGGCATCTCCCTGCCTGCTGCAGCATTGATTAGCATATTCAGGCTGTCTGTCTGCCTGTGTGCCAATCAGGTCAAGCACTCCCCCTACTTCCTCTTAGGGTCATGTGAGCACCTTTCTTCTTCCTCCCTTATGCTTTTTTCCCACCGTCATGTGCAGTAAAATGGGACTACGTGTCGTTTGATTGGATTGGTCCGAAATGAACCTGAAAAGGTTTGTCTGTCTTCCAAAAAATTGCAAGGTCCGTAACAAACCTGGTTCATTATGAACTGGTTTGCTCATGTTTAATATGGAACATTAAATGGTGCCAATAAAAAATACAACTCATCTGGCAAATATACAAGCCCTGATATGGCTATGTCAACCTAAAAATAGTAATGGCTTTTGGAAGGTGGGGAGGAAAAAACAAAAATGTTGCACCCCCCAAAAAAATTAATTGGCTTGGTTAACCATTTGCTCCAGAATTTAGAGCTAAGTACCATGCCCGTCAGTTTATAACAATGGACATAGCTTACTCCTTGGTCAGTCTATATACACATTTATGATAGAGTCTCCTCTCCAATGATCCTGATGTAGAAAGCTGACTAATTCTAGCCAGTATGAAAGTTAAATATCTGTGACGTATGTCAGATTAGTCAAAGAAGGCACATACAGTTATAAATGTCGCAACACATCCAAAAATTTGACTGGCATTAACTAAAATGACAAAACTTCGGATAAATGTGGGCCAAAGTGTGTCTGAGGTTTTGCTATAGTTGTGGCCCATTTACATTGTATATTATATTCTTATTTTCAGCAGTAGCCATAAGCGGATGATGCAGAAAACTGAGAATCTAATTTTACACACGGCACATAGCTCTCTGTGATTACTGCAACTGAATGCGGAGTTCCGCATCTTTGTTCCCGGGCTCTCAGGCAATACTTATTATCGTGTTCTTCTCCAAGTGAACCATTTCAGAACACATTTCGTTTGGAAGTCTTTTTGATCATCTCACTCTACACTTATTACTGCTTTCCTGCTTTTCTTTCATAGTGCTTAAGTTTTGTGAAGAAAATCAGAAGTGCTGAAAAGCTATATTTAACGATCACAAGGGAAATACTTGCTTTTCGAGGCTCTTGGGGTATTACTTCACACGCTGCATACAAGTGACTTTCTAAGACGAGACTCTGCAGATTGTGAACTAGTTCCAAATGTTCCGTTTTCACATTCTCCATAAAGCCGCTTTCAGACAGCTGCACTGCGGGCGCACTTTATCACCTGTATTACGGCCAGAAGCGCCCGACCTGTTCTACTAAAATGAACTATAAATTGGCCATATACTTTAGATTGCTGTTGGCTGAATGATCCTCCGGTTGACAGCTTTTTCTGCAGGCTCCATTAGAGACATTCCCATTCAGCTTGGCAAAGCGTGTATGTTTATCACCGGGGAGAGGGGAACGAGCTGATGTGATATCTGACTGGAAGAAAGGCTAAGGCTACTTTCACACTGGCGTTTTGGCTTTCCGTTTGGGAGATCCGTTCAGGGCTCTCACAATCGGTCCAAAACGGATCAGTTTTGCCCTAATGCATTCTGAATGGAAAAGGATCCGCTCAGAATGCATCAGTTTGCCTCCGATCTGTCTCCATTCCGCTTTGGAGGCAGACACCAAAATGATGCTTGCAGCGTTTTGGTGTCCATCTGATGTAACTGAGCCAAACGGATCTGTTCTGACACACAATGATCCGTCTTCTATGTCACAATAGAAAATGGATCCGTCCTCCATTGACTTTCAATGGAGTTCATGACGGATCTGTCTTGGCTATGTTAAAGATAATACAAACGGATGCAGACGTTTGTATTATCTAAACGGATCCGTCTGTGCAGATCCATGACGGATCCGCACCAAACGCGAGTGTGAAAGTAGCATTAGGCATTGTCGAAATCCAACATGCCCAATCCCTCTTTCCTCCTCAGGGGGCAGTTGGAATACCCTTGTATACATGAGATCATTGGCAGATTGGCCCTACTTTTATGCTGCCCGGTCTTAGTTCACCATAGGATGCTAGGATGATCTAAGTCCGATTAAGTAGAATCATGGGAGGCCTGAATATTAACACTGTATGGGTGGGTTCATGTCACGTTTTATGCCTCCGTTTGACGCATATGTTACAAAAAAAAAAGGATACAAAAATGCAGCACATCACATTCTTGTATCTTGCACAGTCCGGTAAAAAAAAACGTTTATACGATTTCTTTTTATACAATGGAACTCTAGGAGAACGGATGCCACTGTATGGCATCAGTCTGAAGCATCCGTTTAACGTATACATTTTTTGTATACGTTAAAAAGGTGGGAAAAACATGTTTATCACTCTTATTACGAAATCTTCTAGGTCCAGCCATGCAGACTGGGATCCTTCTAATAAATGTCTCCCTTTTGCTGTTTAGTTCAAAATCATAGAAGGACACCCATACGGCGTGCTAACCGGAAAGAGGACAGTGCAAGCGTTCAGTGACGCTACAGTGTCTCCTCAACCAAGCCTTCCCTTCCGCTGTGAAGCGCTTCGGCTGCCTCAATATAGGGGGAAGAACATATACTGTACCAGGTCCTTCCCATTCCCAATTTTTGTGAAACCTGGATTATTCACTATGGGTTACACTATTTCTCTTGTCCTTTGTCCCCTGATGAGTCTGGGGCAACTTAGAAGAGACGAAATGTGTCGGACAATTGTGACCACTATTATTTTCCCGACCTATAGGCCCCTTTCACACAGGCAAGTTTTCCACGCGGGTGCAATGCGTGAGGTGAACGCATTGCACCCGCACTGAATCCGGACCCATTTATTTCTATGGGGCTGTTCACATGAGCGGTGATTTTCACGCATCACTTGTGCGTTGCGTGAAAATCGCAGCATGCTCTATATTGTGCGTTTATCACGCAACGCAGGCCCTATAGAAGTGAATGGGGCTGCGTGAAAATCGCAAGCATCCGCAAGCAAGTGCGGATGCGGTGCGATTTTCACGCACGGTTGCTAGAAGACGATCGGGATGGAGACCTGATCATTATTATTTTCCCTTATAACATGGTTATAAGGGAAAATAATAGCATTCTGAATACAGAATGCATAGTACAATAGCGCTGGAGGGGTTAAAACAAAATAAAAAATAATTTAACTCACCTTAATCCACTTGCTCGTGCAGCCGGAATCTCTTCTGTCTTCTTCTTTGCTGTGTACAGGAAAAGGACCTGTGGTGACGTCACTCCGGTCATCACATGGTCCATCACATGATCCATCACCATGGTAAAAGATCATGTGATGGGCCATGTGATGACCGGAGTGACGTCACCACAGGTCCATTTCCTGTACACAGCAAAGAAGAAGACAGAAGAGAAGTGGATTAAGGTGAGTTAATTTTTTATTTTTTTTTTTTTAACCCCTCCAGCGCTTTTGTACTATGCATTATGTATTAAGAATGCTATTATTTTCCCTTATAACCATGTTATAAGGGAAAATAATACAATCTATTTGGGTACCAAACATGCCGATTTTTCTCACGCACGTGCAAAACGCATTGCAATGTTTTGCACTCGCACTGAAAAATCGCAAAGCACCCGCACCTTTTCCCACAACGCCCGTGTGAAACCAGCCATAGGGTTTTTGAAGATACACAAATACCCACCCTCACCCTGGCCAGGGACGTCCAGGGCCTTGAGAACAGGGCAAGGTTCCGGACGGGACTGCCCTTGTCAGGACGATGAGTCCATATTAAGGAGGTCATTAGGGCACAATAGACCTGACAGGGTTGTCTAGGGAAATCATCCTGACCTCTCTAAACGTTGGCATCATTTTTGTATCATGCAATGTAAGTGTTTCTTGCAATATCTTCATACTGGTAAGACTGTTCCATTTATTATATGGTTATGTTTTTTAGTGTTAATGTCCACGGATGTGGGTTAATACATTATTATAGATTATTATAGTAGTAGAAATGTTTTTTCTGCAAATGGCATTTTGCTGCAAAGGGTTAAATGCTGCTAAAGGGTTTACTTAATATAGCTGAGTTAAATGTTATGATTTCCTGTTCAAGCACTTATTTCTTTATGCACTATGTATACCTAACAGCAATGCATGGGCAATATATGGTTAATACTGTCACACTGATCAGGTTACCCGGGTGATGGACTGGGTCCATCCCCTGGCTAGCGAGTAGAATATTTGCAGAGCTACAGACTATACCTATATACAGTGGCGTACATAGAGAAGTAAGGGCCCCATAGCAAGGATCAAACCAGACCCCCCCACACACAGGACAGAAGGGTTTCCACCTAAACCCCTTTCAATGACCCTTGGGCCATTTTTATTACTGCCTCGTTTGCTAAATGTTGTTTCTTTAGAGGGTAGAGTCCTGACCAAGTTTTCACTCCCAGTAGAAAAGGAGATGATCCCAACTGGGCCCCATAGTAGTCGCATGGTCTGACGCTATGGTAGTTAAGACCCTGCCTATATATGCAAACTCCTGTAGAGTAGACTAGGCTCAAGTCCAGAGAACCTATGAGAATATAGCTGCCAAAGTAGCAACTCTGACACCAGAGTACCCCTGAAGGAAGGAGACCAGCCATCTTAGAAGGTCCAGAACCATTAAGGCCTCATGCACACGACCGTTGTGTGCACCCATGGCCGTTGTTCCGTTTTCCGTGATTTTCTGCAGACCCATTGACTTTCAATGGGTCCGTTGAAAACTCGGAAAATGCACCGTTTGTCATCTGCGGCCGTGATCCGTGTTTCCTGTCCGTCAAAAAAATAGGACCTGTCCTATTTTTTTGACGGACAACGGTTCACGGACCCATTCAAGTCAATGGGTCCGTGAAAAAACACGGATGCACACAAGATTGGTATCCGTGTCCGTGATCCGTGTCTGTAGGCTACTTTTATACAGATGGATCCGAAGATCCGTCTGCATAAAAGCTTTTTCAGAGCTGAGTTTTCACTTCGTGAAAACTCAAATCCGACAGTATATTCTAACACAGAGGCGTTCCCATAGTGATGGGGACGCTTCTAGTTAGAATATACTAAGAACTGTGTACATGACTGCCCCCTGCTGCCTGGCAGCACCCGATCTCTTACAGGGGGCTGTGATACGCACAATTAACCCCTCAGGTGCTGCACCTGAAGGGGTTAATTGTGCGTATCATAGCCCCCTGTAAGAGATCAGGGGCTGCCAGGCAGCAGGGGGCAGACCCTCCTCCCTCCCCAGTTTTAATTTCATTGGTGGCCAGTGCGGCCCCCCCCTCCCTCTATTGTATTAATATCATTGGTGGCACAGTGGGCGGCCCCCCTCCCTCCCTTTATTGTATTATCATTGGTAGCCAGTGTGCGGCCCCCTCACTCTATTGTATTAATATCATTGGTGGCACAGTGTGCGGCCCCCTCGGCCCCCCTCCCTCTATTGTATTAATATCATTGGTGGCCAGTGTGCGGCCTCCCCTCTCCCCCCTAATACTTAGCAATATTAGAAGCATCATACTTACCTGCTGCGCTGTCTGTGACCGGCCGGGAGCTCCTCCTACTGGTAAGTGATAGATCATTAAGCAATGCGCCGCACAGACCTGTCACTTACCAGTAGGAGGAGCTCCCGGCCGGTCACAGACAGCGCAGCAGGTAAGTATGATGCTTCTAATATTGCTAAGTAACCATGGCAACCAGGACTGCAGTAGCGTCAGCGATTAAACCCCAGCGATTAAACTGGGACTCCGATCGGAACTCTCCGCTGCCACCAATGATCGGGGGGGGGGGGGGTGAGAGGGGAGGCCGCACACTGGCCACCAATGATATTAATACAATAGAGGGGGGGCTAGGGGGGGGCGCACACTGGCTACCAATGATAATACAATAGAGGGAGGGGGGCCAGGGGGGCCGCACACTGGCTACCAATGATAATACAATAAAGGGAGGGAGGGGGGGCAGGGGGGCCGCACACTGGCTACCAATGATAATACAATAGAGGGAGGGAGTGGGGCCGGGGGGGCGCACACTGGCTACCAATGATAATACAATAAAGGGAGGGAAGGGGGGCGGGGGGGCCGCACACTGGCCACCAATGATATTCAAACTGGGGAGGGAGGGGGGTCTGCCCCCTGCTGCCTGGCAGCCCCTGATCTCTTACAGGGGGCTATGATACACACAATTAACCCCTTCAGGTGCGGCACCTGAGGGGTTAATTGTACGTATCACAGCCCCCTGTAAGAGATCGGGTGCTGCCAGGCAGCAGGGGGCAGTCATGTACACAGTTCGTAGTATATTCTAACTTGAAGCGTCCCCATCACCATGGGAACGCCTCTGTTAGAATATACTGTCGGATATGAGTTTTCACGATGTAACTCAAATTCGATGGTATATTCTAACATAGAGGCGTTCCCATGGTGATGGGGACGCTTCAAGTTAAAATATACCATCGGATTGGAGAAAACTCCGATCCTATGGTATATTAACTCCTGACTTTACATTGAAAGTCAATGGGGGACGGATCCGTTTGTAATTGCACCATATTGTGTCAACGTCAAATGGATCCGTCCACATTGACTTGCATTGTAAATCAGGACTGATCCGTTTGGCTCCGCACGGCCAGGCGGACATCAAAACGACTTTTTTTTCATGTCCGTGGATCCTCCAAAAATTAAGGAAGACCCACGGACGAAAAAACGGTCACGGATCAAGGACCAACGGAACCCCGTTTTGCGGACCGTGAAAAAATACTGTCGTGTGCATGAGGCCTAAGGCCATGCAAGATAATGTCAGTAAGGTATTCGCTTGTTTAAGAACAGAATAGCAAATCTGTGGTTATTTGAAAAACTGCAAAGTGTCCTTAGAAGGTAAGTCAGGGAGCATTACTATTACCATCATTGTTCCTGCCCGTGCACAGCTATTGGGAGTAGACTATTCTATGATATGGAACTATACCTTTTGCTGCTGTATAAACTACTACTACCATCATCGATTTAGTAAAAAAACTTTTTTTATATTACAACTTATGGACCTGGTTATTGACTCTATTATCCATCTGGCAGCCGTGCCTCCACACCCCTGCCTTGCACCCTGCCAAGCACCTAACATCAAGGGCACCTCAACTACCATCAGGCAGGAGTGCCCCGAGGGAAGAAAGGGATGCACCCTCCATTGCCTGTGCACAACCCAGGATGAGCCAGGGTGAAGATGGCCACTGTGAACTGTGAGTACTACTATCACCATCATAGCCACTACCACTCCTTCAATCCTCGTCTCCCCTCTAGGTAGCTGGATAAGAACAGCAGAAGATGAGACATATTTATCATAGGCGTACTCCTCTTAAATAAGTTTCCAGGACTTAATTTTGATGACCTATTCTTAGGATTCATCGATATTTGATCGGTGTGGATCTGACACCCTACACCCTTGTTGATCAGTTGTTCCCAAGTAGCTTTGGCAGCGGAAGTTAGTGCCAGAAATATACAGCTCCGCAAGGAGCTGGTTACTTCAGCGCTGCTTCTTTTCACTAGTCAGGGCTGTAGGGTATTGGACCCCTGCCAATCAGATATTGATGACCTATCGTGAGGATGAGCCATCAATATAAAAATTCTGGAAAACCCCTCTAATAAAATTACCACATCTCACTCCCGTAAACATTTTGTATGAAACATCAGCCTTTAGTAAATAAACCGCTTTGTTTTTAGCAAAGGATAGCTCCAAAATTTGATGCGTAGGCTCCATAAAGTGCCTTTTGAAACAAAGTAATCGAGGTGAGACAGTAAACCAATTTGGTGGTGTTGTCTCACATCGATTATTTGGTTCTTCATGTTCTGTTGGTGGGAAGGGGACCCAAGACGAGCACCCGCTAATAGCCTCCAAGAAGAGTGCTGTTACCACTTGGATACATACATAAAGTGGCTGTTGGAATGCCTATGGCTCCATGGTAGGATTTCCATGTGTCTCTGCCCAGTCTCCATGTACACTGCTGTGCCCATGTGTTTAAGAGCCTTAGGCCAGACATAGGATTCAGCCAGTTCTCTCCAGTTCCAGTTGTTAAAAATTACAATTGGATCGGAGAACCGATCTGGTGCTCTGCCGGTGGCAGGGCAGCTGGAGATGTTCGCTTCCATTGCTTCGCCTACCGCAGATAGTTTAGCTCCTTAGTTGGGTGATATTTGTGTGTAGTGTATATATGGGGTATTTATGTATGTGTACCATGTATATGGTGTATTTAAGTGTATGTGTGTTGCATATATGGTGTATTTATATGTAAACATGTGTCATGATGCCGCGTGTCCGCCATTGAGTAGGGAACCTGTTGTTAAAAATTTGAATCCCACCCCTGCCTTAGGCTGCATTTGTGGTCCAATTGATGATCATTTATTTTGTGCCAGAAACGGGGTCAGATCCCATTAGAGTGAAACACAAAAACGTTTCTCTTAGGCCCCCTGCACATGAACGTGTGCTTCCCGTTGCCGTATTACGGACCGCATTTGCGGGTGCTGTTCCGTGCCGTTCCGTGGGCATTTCGCATCATGGATTCGGACCCATTCACTTGAATGGGTCCGCAAATCCGGAGATGCGGAATGGTGCGGAACGGAAGCACGGAACGGAACCCTACGGAGTGCATCCTTTGCGTTTCGTCCCGTACTTCCGTTCCGCAAAAAGATAGAACATGTCCTATATTTTTCCGGAACGGCTGGATCGCGGACCCATTCAAGTGAATGGGTCTGCGATCCGCTGCGGCTGCCCCACGGACTGTGTTCGTGCATTGCGGCCTGCATTTAGCGGGCCGCAGCACGACCACGGGATGCACACGTTCATGTGCAGTGGGCCTTAATAAGATTTGATCCTTTTGTTATCACAAAGCAGACTGCTCTCAATTATGGCCCAGTGAATACAGCTTTATCCGTGATGCTCCTTTAACATAGACTTTCCAATCTGCTAAAAGCTGCGCGCTACAGACCCCATTTCTGA
Organism: Bufo bufo; assembly: GCF_905171765.1. Classification (NCBI taxonomy): domain Eukaryota; kingdom Metazoa; phylum Chordata; class Amphibia; order Anura; family Bufonidae; genus Bufo; species Bufo bufo. Next base: position 111,863,037 of record NC_053389.1, read on the forward strand.
TCTGTGTGGACAGTTAATTTTATCATTATCTAGATACATTAGCGGGGCTATAAGCTCCTCAGAGCCTGTTGAAAAGGTGTCATTAATCTATTGTGAATGCTTATAATAAACAGCTGCTTGAAATTAAGTCCTGTGCCCGCGCTGCGGGGCTTTGGTCTTCATACATAATAACATGATATTTGGCACTAGGTGAAAAGCTGTTAGTATTATCGAGCCAGCCATTTTCATGTCTGCTTTTAAACCTCACACGCCATTTACTGCCAAGTTACATCTTGAGAAATATTATTTGCATGGTGAGATTAGCCTATCTCCAGCTAGCAGAAGATAATTTGCTGGATTGGGTCAATGTTCCTTCTCTTGGTGAATAATACACTTGGCTTAACAAAAACAAATCGAAAAATTATTTTAAATGAACTCGCAGTAGATAATGAGGGGCACTCCAAATTTAGGAAAATGGCAGCAAGTACTATACGGATAAATGAAATATTTAATATAATGAGCCAATTAATAAAATGACATAACAATAATAAAAACATACATATAATAAAACAATGTGTTCATTAAATCAGGACCTCAAATATATAAATATAATCCCAATATAACTCTGTTTGCAAACAATCGCAAAAACTATCGGCGATCTATGAATGGCAGTCCTTATCTCCAGCCCAACAGAAGACTTCAACCAAGCCGGATGGAAGGACACACTGTTCCCGGCACTAATAGCACCACACAATGTTCAGGATCTGTCCCGATGGCTCAGTCGAACAGCCAGGTAATAATAATCGTGAAGGATATCCCTTACCATATTCCGTCACCTGCTGGATCTTCCACTCAATCCTCCTGCTGTTCTTACCCTACGCGGCATCCCATGTGGTATGGAGTCTCTAACGTGACGTCTCACGTGACTCCTCGGCTTAGCAGTGGTGTGATGTCAGACGCTTCTTGCGATCCTGCCTCCTCTCAGAGGATCGGACCCAATTCAAGTGTAAATAGTCCATAAGGGAATAATCCTCACGAATGTAGATATATCCTGTAGATGAATCCTGGTAAATAGGAAAACAGCTCACTGTCCCAACAGAACCAGACGTGTTTCAGGGTATACACCCCTTCCTCAGTGGTGGTGACAGTGAGCACTTAGCAGCCTTTTATACATCTCCAGAGGCAGACTGTGGGTGGAACCGGCTTAATTGGAACCCTAGAAAGTCCGATCTGGAGTCCTGTTCCTATTAAGATCCACATATAAGAACCAAACTCACACACTACATATTGTTAATCACCCCCCAACCCTTGGGTCTAATAGTATTCCAATGGAAAAATTCAGTCGATCAATGATTGCCCATCACATTGTATATAAGAGAACATATAAGAAAACACATATAAAAGCTATGGCTCTGCATGAAAAATGTATGGCTCTACATAAAAAAGCATAAGAACATATAAAATTAAAAAACGCAAAGAAAACGCATATGCGGTTGGATGCGTTTTCACCGCTTTTCCAATGCGTTTTTCATAATAACACTCCAGACAGCACCTGGGAAGTCCTAACATCAAGTGGAGGAATTCCGAATTTGCTCAGATTATTCCCTTATGGACTATTTACATTGTCTTGAATTGGGTCCGATCCTCTGAGAGGAGGCAGGATCGCAAGAAGCGTCTGACATCACACCACAGCTAAGCTGAGGAGTCACGTGAGACGTCACGTTAGAGACTCCATACCACGTGGGACACCGCGTAGGTAAGAACTGCAGGAGGATTGAGTGGAAGATCTAGCACCAGCAGGTGACAGAATATGGTAAGGGATATCCTTCACGATTATTACCTGGCTGTTCGACTGAGCCATCGGGACAGATCCTGAACATTGTGTGGTGCTATTAGTGCCGGGAACAGTGTGACCTTCCATCCGGCTTGGTTGAAGTCTTCTGTTGGGCTGGAGATAAGGACTGCCATTCATAGATCGCCGATAGTTTTTGCGATTGTTTGCAAACAGAGTTATATTGGGATTATATTTATATATTTGAGGTCCTGATTTAATGAACACATTGTTTTATTCTATGTATGTTTTTATTATTGTTATGTCATTTTATTAATTGGCTCATTATATGAAATATTTCATTTATCCGTATAGTACTTGCTGCCATTTTCCTAAATTTGGAGTGCCCCTCATTATCTATTGCGATTTTATTTTCCTTTCCAGGCGGTCTGGGTGGACCGAGAGGCGAGCACCCTGATCCATTCGGTCGATAGGTGGAGTCGCTGTTTTCCATTTGTTGTCACTTTTGTCTATCCACCCCACAGCTTTGCTCCCTAGAGACCGTAATGGATATTTGGGAACATGTAGACAGTAAGTTTAAGAAGATTGATGTATTTGTCTTTACTGATGAAGGAGAGACGGGATCTAGTTATGTGAGATCTAGTAGTGATGCTTTCAGAGATCTGGAGAAACTTCTCCAACGGCAACTACGCAATAAATGGGAGGTCACCTCACTCACTCATTTTTTACAAAAGGGTATCATACCGAAAGGTCTGGCGCTTAATAAAACTCCAGCCAAGGATTTAGTAAATTATACTTTCAGGGAGGAGTGGGACACTTTCCTGAATGCTCAGTCTGTCAATTTGATACAAATGGTGATCAATAGACGGCTACAAATATCCAGTGAATTGAGTGAACAGATTATGAATATAAAAAAAGAATTAGAACAGTTCCCCGCTGGAGAGGAGATTGGGGGTTGGCATGAGAGGATTTGTAAAAATTTAGATACCCTAGAAGAGGAGATTATGTATAAGAAAACTAGGAAATTAAGGAATCAGTATGGTAATGCCTCTACGAGTATGAATGGTTGTAATCAGGAAAGAGGGAATAATAGTAAGGACACGTATAGACCTATTAATGGGGTTAAAGAGAAAACACAGCAAGAATCACAAATCACAGTTACAAATAGGTATGAGGCCTTATTGTCGCCTCTTTTTTTAGATGTGACTCCTCCCCATCACCGAACGAAAATGAAAAACACACAGACACCCTCCCCACCAAGGAGGCACGGTATGACACAGAGGGATCACAATCACAAACACGACTACAACCTGAGACAACGGTATCCAGATCATCTGGACAACCAAATGAGGACACCAGGTTGTCACGGCCTATGGTGTGCTTAGTGACATTTTCCTTCACTTGGTTGCCCGTGACTACGTTTGGTGTTGTATGCATGTGGTGGCAGTGTCTCGGCCTTCTGGCTGATCCCCAGGACATGGTTGCCACGCATGCCGTTGCCCGCGGCAACAGGTGAAGTCCGTGTTTATGTGTGTACTTCCCCTTTAAGTGGCCGTCTTCTCTTGCCTTGTGTTGGAAGGGTTAACTTCCTTCCTAGTATGTGTGCACTGGGTGTGTCTGTGTGTGGGTATGGCTACATGGGCTATAAAGCCTCAGTTTAAGATCAGTAGTCTGAGGGGTACTTCAGCCATGGCTAGCTGGAGTCATCCTCCTGTGATATACCATCTGCCAGTGGGGGCCACCCTTGTGGTCATAGCTTATGTTACATGGTGTTATGAAGGTGTGTTTGGTCTCTTTATTTATTGCAGCTTATGGTTTCCTGGGTTCCCGTGTGATGTGTGGTGTGTGCTGTGTCTCTTGTGTTGTTGTGGACAGCAGCACTTGCACATGGGTTCCAGGCTGTGTGTCTGTGGCAGGTAAGGGTGGTTCTTGTTTCACTTACCTGCCATATGTCTGTTTATGTATCCCCTTGCAGTTTGGCCACTTTAGACTCCTCTTTCTCCGCGTCCAGGAGGAACGGGCTGTCTACCCAGCTCCTAGCTCAGGGATCTGCGGAGGTTAGTAGGGATCCGAGGTTCCGGAGCATGAGCCCTCTTACCTTCAAGGTCGGCTCATGCAGCTAGGAGTCAGGGTCAGATTAGGGATGCGATAGGAGGTGACCTGCTCCCCAATTCTGTGCTCCTGGCCAAGTAGCGACCTACCATCTTCTGTCATCGCACGGCTGAGGGTTTTCCCCATCCTCAGCCGTGATACAGGTGTGAGGCACGAGCACATTCACATTCAGACACGTTATCCACAGCAACGCAATCAACAGGAGGATTTACGCTTCAGGGGACAGCAGACACACTGTCACGAAGAAAGATACGGAGAGGCAGACATGCCAAAAAGAAGAGAATATTACAATCCACCAAGGAAGCGTCAAATATAATTAATATTAGCAAGACTACACTCACGGAGGCACAAATACTCTTACTCAACAAGGGTTTGAAATTCTCTCCAACCAGAACTCTGGACAAATTCTCTACCTATGTGGGTATTGAAAAGTTTATGCAGAGACTCTGTTTGAAGAAATATTTCCTTAAAAATCCTGTTATGACCACAGGTTCAGAGAATTCAAATTCGGAGAGGTATGCCCATACTGATTTAAAATTAAGATCCAAGAAATATCCCAGACAGGAAATGAGTGGGGAAATGGTGACCTTTAAGATGAATATAGAGAAAGAGTTGAGATCGCTGAAGGGTCACACTAGGACCTCGAATTTAATGAAAAAGGAGATAGAGGCGATTCAGGAATTGCAGGAGATGAAAGAAATCACGATAAGACCAGCGGATAAGGGAGGAGCAGTAGTGATTTTAGATACAGAAGCATACAGGGGAGAATTTCTAAGACAGCTCAAGGATGAGACCACTTACTGGAGACTCAGGGGAGACCCTACAGAAGAATATCATAGGAAATTGATGATGCTATGTGATAAGGGGGTGAGGGCGGGATTTGTACTGGACCATGAAGCTAGATTTATTACGGAGACTCAGAGAAGAATTCCTGTGTTCTACTGCCTCCCAAAGGTTCATAAAGATCTGAATTCCCCTCCAGGGAGACCGATAGTGTCAGGAATTGATTCTATTTAATCAAATCTATCGCAGTATATTGACCGGTGGCTTCAACCCCTTGTCAAGAATACTGCTTCCTATATTAAGGATACTACTGACATTATTAAACATCTGGAATCCCTGGAGTGGAAAGAAGGTTGGCTGTTGGGTACACTTGATGTGAGCTCCCTTTACACGGTGATCGGACATCAAATAGGCTTAGATGCCCTAAAGAAACAGTTTCAGATTAAAAATACACAAAAAAATGAGCAACTGTTGTTCCTTTTGGAGGGAGTGGATTACATCCACTCACACAATTATTTTGCATATGAGCAGGATTTCTATGTTCAACTAACCGGCACTGCCATGGGCACCAGATTCACCCCCAGCTATGCCAATCTTTTTCTGGCACAGTGGGAATCTGAGACCATCGGGCCCAGGCTGGGGGCTGATCTGGTGTTGTGGCGCCGGTATATTGACGACGTCCTGTTCGTGTGGAAAGATACAAGGGAGACCCTAGAAGATTTTCTGGTGGAGATTAATAACAACCAGAGAAATCTGGTATTTACCCCGAAAATCAGTGATAAGGGAGTGGAGTTTTTAGATATTAATATAGAGATAGAAGGATGCAGGATTAAGTGTAGCACCTATGTTAAGGAGGTAGCTAAAAATAGTTTTATACGTTTTTCAAGTTGCCATTTACTGAGATGGTTATTAAACATACCGGTCAACCGATTTAGGCGACTGAAACGTAACTGTACCGACCAACGACAATTTGAAGATGAAGCCAAGTCTTTGAGCTAACAATTTTTGGACAGAGAATATCCAGTACAGACCATTGAGAAAGCCCTAGACAGAGTTAGAGATATGAATAGGGAGGATTTCTTTACCCCGAAATGTGTTCCCCAACAGGAAGATGTGATAAGGATGATTCTACCCTACCATTCACAATATCGACAGGTGGAGAAAATAATCAGGAAATACTGGTATCTCCTTCTTGATGAAAGGACTATAGGGTCTTCCCTCGCGAAAAACCCCAAGATTACCTATACTAGAGCAGTCAACCTGTCAGCGAAAGTAGCACCCACCTTGAGAGTGGATAGGAAGGGCCTACATAGAGGTCAGAATTGGTTAGCAACTGGGGGTTTTCATAGATGTGGGCGGTGTGGCAATTGCAGAATGACAAATTTTGCAAGGAAGACAACTAGTATCACCTCCACTCAGAATGCGTTCAGGTTAGACATTAAAGAATGTCTGACCTGTGACTCAACTGATGTTATCTATTTGTTGCAGTGTGAATGTCGAAAGCAATACATAGGGAGGACAAAGAGAACGTTGAAGAAGAGGGTGGCGGAGCATATGGCGAATATTAGGAAGGGCTATATGCCACACTCTCTTTCTAGACACTTTAAAGAGACACATAATTGTGATCCTTCATCCCTGACATTCATTGCATTGGAGAGGGTCAAGAAACCTTGGAGAGGTGGAAATCATATAGCCTCTATGTCTAGACAGGAGTCTTATCGCATTTTTGAGTTTGAGTCCCTGATTCCAAGGGGCCTGAACGCTAAATGGAATTTATTCGGATTTCTTTGAGGGACGGGGGGCGAGCCGGATGGTGATGTAGGTCCAGAGTCTGGCTGTCTATCAGCAGTCTGTTCCTTCCTCCTTGTCCGGCTCTCCTCCCTTTAACACTCTGAGCAAATTCGGAATTCCTCCACTTGATGTTAGGACTTCCCAGGTGCTGTCTGGAGTGTTATTATGAAAAACGCATTGGAAACGCAGTGAAAACGCATCCGACCACATATGCGTTTTCTTTGCGTTTTTTTTTATTTTATATGTTCTTATGCTTTTTTATGTAAAGCCATACATTTTTCATGCAGAGCCATAGCTTTTATATGTGTTTTCTCATATGTTCTCTGTAACGGAACGCCTAGCACCCCGACCGGGTACCTCCGTTGATAGATGCTCCTAGTGCTTCCAGAGGACTCCAAGCACTCCACTTGACACCGTCAACACTGCAGACCACACGAACCGCCGAAGCTTGGTGGAGGTCTCGCCGTCTCCTACCCACCCTGGACCTATGACAAGGCTCCAGGCTCCAGTGGGTGAACCTCTCCTAAATGCAGAGACAGGAACCAGGAACAAGCTCTTACAAGAGCTTATACTCAGGGGAGTATTATGATATAGCAATCCCCAAGAGTGTAGTTATCCCATCCCCCAAACATGAGCCAAGACTTCATAAAGGGGCAAAGCAGGAACCCTTTAATGGGTTATTTTTCAGCCTTTTATGCAGGTCTTGTAAAAGACTGTGACAGTTTATATTTTAGCCAATCACATGCGTTTACAGTATTGAAACCCTCCCAGCAATTGTACACAAAATCCCCTTCCCTCTGTCTGTAACGCAATCAACAAAATACAATAAGCATTGTCTGAGACGCAATTAACTAACACACTGGCATTGTCTGAGACGCAATCCACAAAATACAATTACCAAACGTAATGGGCTAACTTAATCATTACCAGACAGAAAACACACATTTTTCCCAACACACAGAAAACACCTCAAAACCCCACACATCCCCATAATGTATACATCCATGGATAGCTTTGATCTGGGTGAACAACATATCCCAAAATCACCCAGATCCGAGCAGGGGTTCCCGAATTCCATGGAAGTCACATTTGGTCGGCCACAAGCATGGCTTTCCTGCCCAAAACAGTTCCACAGATTTAAGCTGTGCGGCCGGTCTGTCTTCTCCTTCAAAGTTAGTATGGGCCATAATCCTGGGGCAGGAGGCTGGCAAACAGCCCCCTCCAAAACACTGTGGCGAGGTTGGTTTCGCCACATTCTCTTATATACAATGTGATGGACAATCATTGATCGACGGACTTTTCCATTGGAATACTATTAGACCCAATGGTTGGGGGGTGATTAACAATATGTAGGGTGTGAGTTTGGTTCTCATATGTGGATCATAATAGGAACAGGACTCCAGATCGGACTTTCTAGGGTTCCAATTAAGCCCGTTCCACCCACAGTTTGCCTCTGGAGATGTATAAAAGGCTGCTAAGTGCTCACTGTCACCACCACTGAGGAAGGGGTGTATACCCTGAAACGCGTCTGGTTCTGTTGGGACAGTGAGCCGTTTTCCCATTTACCAGGATTCATCTACAGGATATATCTACATTCGTGAGGATTATTCCCTTATGGACTATTTACACTGTCTTGAATTGGGTCCGATCCTCTGAGAGGAGGCAGGATCGCATGAAGCGTCCGACATCACACCACTGCTAAGCCGAGGAGTCACGTTAGAGACTCCATACCACGTGGGACCCCGCGTAGGGTAAAAACAGCAGGAGGATTGAGTGGAAGATCCAGCAGGTGACGGAATATGGTAAGGGATATCCTTCACGATTATTATTACCTGGCTGTTCGACTGAGCCATCGGGATAGATCCTGAACATTGTGTGGTGCTATTAGTGCCGGAAACAGTGTGTCCTTCCATCCGGCTTGGTTGAAGTCTTCTGTTGGGCTGGAGATAAGGACTGCCATTCATAGATCGCCGATAGTTTTTGCGATTGTTTGCAAACAGAGTTATATTGGGATTATATTTATATATTTGAGGTTCTGATTTAATGAAACACATTGTTTTATTATATGTATGTTTTTATTATTGTTATGTCATTTTATTAATTGGCTCATTATATTAAATATTTCATTTATCCGTATAGTACTTGCTGCCATTTTCCTAAATTTGGAGTGCCCCTCATTATCTATTGCGATTTCATTTTCCTTTCCAGACGGTCTGGGTGGACCGAGAGGCGAGCACCCTGATCCATTCGGTCGATAGGTGGAGTCGCTGTTTTCCATTTGTTGTCAATTTAAAATGAACATTTGTTAGATTTATTCATTTTTTTTTTAATGTTCATTAATCTCTTAGCGACCAATGAATGTATATGTACTCTGTTGGAGGCTAAGGAATTTATGGGGTGGGCTGAAGAGCCGATCCCGCTCCGTATATGGCGGATGCTCGCTGTGTTATACAGCCCACAACCACCTGATGTAGCTGGGATCAGAGGTAACTCCAATCCCAGCCATCTAACCCCGAGATGCCGCAGTCAATAGTGACTGAAGCATCTGAGTGGTTTGATAGAGGGAGCACGCTCTCTGTATCCTCCAGTCGGAATCCCTGTAATTTAATCATGAGTGCTGATCGGTTGTGAAGGCAACTAAAGGTCCCCAGGCCTGCCATGTTATGGCTCCTACGACACCCTGCCGCTGGCAAAATTGCTATTTACAGCAATACAGAAGTATTGCTGTGAACAGTACAAGGTGTTTAAACAATAGTAGGTTCAAGTCCCCTAGGGTGCTGCCACACACAGTTCTGTAGTGTGCATTTTTCTTTGGCCCTCCTGACTTGCTAAGTGTTTTTGTATGTGTTTTTGAGGCATTGTGTTTTACCACCTGGCGTTTTTTTTTATAGTATAGTATGTATCCCCATAATGTCACTTCTGTAGAGCAATATGGGAAATGTACATTCTTAACAAAGACACTATAAAAAATTACATTAAAAATGGAAAAATACATTGCACATGTTTTATTGAAGCTACAAAAATAAACTATGGAAGTCTGTGTGAGGCATTGAGAAAAAAAACACCAGACCCAGTGCATACTGCAAGCGATAAAAAAATGCCATGGACCTAAAAATATACCTCAAACATTAAAAACTGCCATCCTTGTTTGTCCTGCATTTTATATTTTCCATAGACAAAAGGTAGCAAAAGGACGCCAGCCAAAAATCAAACGCCTTTTGCGATCTTGTTGCAGGGGAGGGGCGGGGGGGCAACCAGTCACTGGGAGCAGCCAGCTCCAGGTAAATGACTGCTCAACTGCCGTTTGCAATTGACCATGGAACCACTGCATCTGAGGGGTTAAATGCCCCTGATCAGAGTTGTCTCTGAGCACTGGCACTGGTGGAGGGTGTCTGCTGTGTAAAACAGCAGGCATACACTAGCTGTGGAGCGGAGCGGGCACAATTCTTAAATGGGCTCCGTATGCATTCCGTTTCCGTTTTTCCGTATCTCCATTCCATGCAAAGATAAAACATGTGCTATATTTGGCCGCAAATCACGTTCCGTGACTCCATTAAAGTCAATGGGTCGCAAAAAAAAACGGAATGCATATGGAAATGCATCCGTATGTCTTCCGTATCCGTTCCGTTTTTTGCGGAACCATCTATTGAAAATGTTATGCCTAGTCCAATTTGTTCTATGTAATTACTGTATACTGTATATGCCATACAGAAAAACGGAACGGAAAAACGGAAACACAACGGAAACAAAAAAATGGAATAACGGATCCGTGAAAAACGGACCGCAAAACACTGAAATAGCCATACGGTAGTGTGAAAGAGGCCTAAATCAGTGAGGACCCAACAACCTGTACCCCACTGATCAGCAGTTCCCTGCAGGCTCTAGAACTAACACTTTGAATGGAAGCACAACTCCATTTAACCTTTTAAGGACACAGGGCGTACCTGTACGCCCTGTGTATTTTTACACCCTGTGTATTTCCGATCACCGCTGCGCGGTGATCATTGAGCAGGCACCCGGGGTCAATGCGCCGGGGGGTCCTGCGCCCCCCCCCCCCCCCCCCGTGTTGGCGAACGCAGCAAACCGCAGGTCAATTCAGACCTGCGTTTTGCTGCATTTCCGGGTTATTCGGGTCTCTGGGGACCCGATAACCCGGAACAGGATGGTGATCGGTGGTGTGATAATACACCACCAATCACCATCCTGCGATCCTGAGAGGTGATGTGACGTCACCTCTCAGGATCGGCTCTGATTGGTCGGCTGCAGGGGCGGGAGGTTCAAATTAGAGCAGCGCTCCTCTCCTCCTCCTTTTCAGTCTGGGAGCCCGAGGAGAGAGGAGCACATCGATCTCCAGCCAGCACCCCATCTGTCCAGGGATCACCCCATCTGTGCCCAGCACCCCATCTGTGCCCCAGCACCCCACATCTGTGCAATCAGGTACTTAGGGAAAGGTTAGGGAAAGGTTGGGTTAGGCAGGGATATAAAGGGAAAGTTAGTGGAAGTAAAAAAAGAAAGAACTGTTTGTGATTGCATCACCCTAAATCGGGTGTGACCCTAGACCCCCCAGGGGTGCTGCAGCTTGCCCCCCTGTCCCCTCTCACAACGTTTTTGGGGCGCAGGCATTTTTTTTTTGTGCGTACGCTGACTGTGGCCGGCACTCTTAGCGTCCGGCCACTGTTAGCGCATCGCACACCCCACCGCTGATCAACTTCGGACAGTTGATCAGCGATTTTTATTTATTTTTTATTTTTTTGCAACATTTTTTGCCCTTTTTTAAGTTATTTTTGATTTTTTTGTCTGTTAGGTTTAGGGTGAGTTCGCGAACACCCGTGCCCCCACACACACGCACACTGAATAAAAATTTACACGCACTTTCCTATGGCCCGCCGGATGTTCTCGCCCGAGGAGGCATACGCCCAGCTTGCCTCCGACTCCGAGAGTCCTAGTGAGGACGAGGATGACCTCACTTTCCTTTTGTCATCCGCATCCTCCTCATCATCTAGCGATGATGATGAGCCCCCAAGGCGGCGAAGACGCCGCCAGGCGGAGGCAAAGGGACCGCCATGCTAGGGACCCTGTGGCCCACCCTAGTACGAGCAGCTCTGGGGCTCGTACTAGTTTTCCGACCCACCAGTTAAATCCACCGGAGCCCCCTGCCCGTGAACTTGTCTGGTGTACCCCAGAGCGTTTGGAGCCCGTGATTCCTGATTTTGTAGGCCAACCAGGAATCCAGATTTCCACAGTGGGCTTCACTGAATACGACTACTTTAGTCTTTTTTTCAGTGACCACTTTGTAAATCTAATGGTGGAGCAAACAAACCTGTACGCCCAACAGTTTGTTGCTCAACACCCGGGCTCCTTTTTGGCTAGGTCCGGTGGCTGGACTCCAGTCAGTGCAGCCGAGATGAGGACGTTTTGGGGCCTCGTGCTGCACATGGGCCTAGTCAAGAAACCTAGTGTCAGGCATTACTAGAGTGGGGACGTCCTCTACCAGACCCCACTTTACAGTACGGCCACGACACGCTCCCAGTTTGAGGCCATCCGGAAATGCCTGCATTATTCAGATAATGCAACATGTCCCCCCCAAAATCAGGCCGGTCATCAATCACTTTGGGGCCAAATTTGTACAGGCCTATGTACCTGGAAGGGAGGTCGCGGTTGATGAGTCTCTCATTGCGTTCAAGGGGAGACTCATTTTCCGCCAGTATGTTCCCTCAAAGCGGGTGAGGTATGGCGTGAAAAAATAAACACTGTGTAAAAAAAAAATGCCATTTTTGTCACCTTACATCACAAAAATTGTACTAGTAAGTGATTAAACAGTCGTATGCCCCCCAAAACAGTGCCAATAAAACCGTCCTCTCATCCCGCAAAAAATTAGCCCATACCTAAGATAATTGGCTAAAAACGAAAAAAAAAATTACTCTTAGACTATGGAGATACTAAAATGTTTTTTTTTGTTTATAAAAAGATAATATAGTGTAAAACATAAATAAATTAAAAAAATAAACATATTAGGTATCGCCGCGTCCGTAATAATCTGCTCTATGAAAATACCCCCCCTAACCCCTCAGATGAACACGGTCAAAATATAAAATAAAAACGGTGAAAATTATTTATTTTTTTGTCGCCTTACATCACAAAAATTGTAATAGCAAGCGATCAAAAAGTCATATGCCCCCCAAAATAGTGGCAATAAAACCATCCTCTCATCCCGCAAAAAATGAGCCCCTACCTAAGATAATCGGCTAAACACAAAAAAAAATGACTCTTAGACTATGGAGATAGTAAAATGTTTTTTTTGGGTTTATAAAAAGATAATATTGTGTAAAACATAAATAAAATTAAAAAAGTAGACATATTAGGTATCGCTGCATCTGTAAGAATCTGCTCTATAAAAATACCCCCCCTAACCCCTCAGATGAACACGGTAAAAAAAAAAAAAAACGGTGCAAAAAAGCAATTTTTGGGCAAATTTTCCATTTTAATCCGTTTTTTTCCAATAACAAAGTAAGAGTTAACAGCCAAACAAAACTTAATATTTATTACCCTCATACCGCAGTTTACAGAAACACCCCATATGTGGTCATAAGCTGCTGTATGACCAAACGGCAGGGCGCAGAAGGAAAGGAACGCCGTATGGTTTCTGGAAGGCAGATTTTGATGGCCTTTTTGTTTTTGCATCATGTCCCATTTGAAAACCCCCTGATGCACCCCTAGAGTAAAAACTCCATAAAAGCGACCCCTTCTAAGAAACTACACCCCTCAAGGTATCCAAAACTGATTTTACAAACGTTGTTAACCCTTTAGGTGTTCCACAAGAGTTATTGGCAAATGGAGATGAAATTTCAGAATTTCTATTTCTGGTAACCTTACCTCACAAAAATGTAATATAGATAAACCAAAAATCATATGTACCCTAAAAATAGTCCCAACAAAACTGCCACCTTATCCCGTAGTTTCCAAAATGGGGTAACTTTTATGGAGTTTCTACTCTAGGGGTGCATCAGGGGGGCTTCAAATGGGACATGGTGTAAATAAACCAGTCCAGCAAAATCTGCCTTCCAAAAACCACACGGCGCACCTTTCCCTCTACGCCCTACCGTGTGCCCGTACAGTAGTTTACGGCCACATATGGGGTGTTCCTGCAAACTACAGAATCGGGGCAATAAATATAGAATTTTGTTTGGCTGTTAACCATTGCTTTGTTACTGGAAAAAATTGATTAAAATGAAATTTGAGAATTAACATTTTTTGGCAAATTTTCCATCTCCATTTGCCAATAACTCTTGTGCAACACCTAAAGGGTTAAAAAAGTTTGTAAAATCAGTTTTGAATATCGTGAGGGGTGTAGTTTCTTAGATGGGGTCACTTTTATGGAGTTTCTACTCTAGGGGTGCATCAGGGGGGCTTCAAACGGGACATGGTGTAACTAAACTAGTCCAGCAAAATCTGCCTTCAAAAAACCATACAGCGCACCTTTCCCTCTACGCCCTACTGTGTGCCCATACAGTAGTTTACAGCCACATATGGGGTGTTTCTGCAAACTACAGAATCGGGCCATAAATTTAGCATTTTGTTTGGCTGTTAACCCTTGCTTTGTTACTGGAAAAAATTGATTAAAATTGAAAATTTGCCCAAAAATTGAAATTCTCAAATTTCATCCCCATTTGCCAATAACTCTTGTGCAACACCTAAAGGGTTAACAAAGTTTGTAAAATCTGTTTTGAATACCTTGAGGGGTGTAGTTTCTTAGATGGCGTCACTTTTATGGAGTTTCTACTCTAGGGGTGCATCAGGGGGGCTTCAAATGGGACATGGTGTAAATAAACCAGTCCAGCAAAATCTGCCTTCCAAAAACCATACGGCGCACCTTTCCTTCTACGCCCTACTGTGTGCCCGTACAGTAGTTTACGGCCACATATGGGGTGTTTCTGCAAACTAAAAAATCGGGGCAATAAATATATAATTTTGTTTGGCTGTTAACCCATGCTTTGTTACTGGAAAAAATGGATTAAAATTGAAAATTTTCCAAAAAATCTAAATTCTGAATGTTTATCTCTATTTGCCATTAACTCTTGTGGAACACCTAAAGGGTTAACGACGTTTGTAAAATCAGTTTTGAATACCTTTAGGGGTGTAGTTTTTAGAATGGGGTAATTTTTGGGTGGTTTCTATTATGTAAGCCTCACAAAGGGACTTCAGACCTGAACTGGTCCCTAAAAATTAGGTTTTTGAAAATTTCAGAAAAATTTCAAGATTTGCTTCTAAACTTCTAAGCCTTGTAACATCCCCAAAAAATAAAATATCATTCCCAAAATGATCCAAACATGAAGTAGACATATGGGGAATGTAAAATAATAACTATTTTTGGAGGTATTACTATGTATTATAGAAGTAGAGAAATTGAAACTTGGAAATTTGCTTTTTTTTTTTTTTTTTGGTAAATTTGCTATTTTTTTATAAATAATTTTTTTTTTTTTTTATCTTCATTTTACCAGTGTCATGAAGTACAATATGTGACGAAAAGAAAATCTCAGAATGGCCCGGATAAGTCAAAGCGTTTTAAAGTTATCACGACTTAAAGTGACACTGGTCAGATTTGCAAAAAATTGCCTAGTCCTTAAGGTGAAATATGGCTGTGTCCTAAAGGGGTTAAAGTTTAGTGAACGTGCTGGGTTACTGCAGCTTATCTTCTGTTTATTTCAATGGGAGCTGAGCTGCAGTAACCCAGCACGGCCACTACACAGAGAACAGAGCTGTGCTTCATGCTTCATTCAAAAGCTAGTCCTGGAGGCTGCAAGGAGCAACTGATCGGTGGAGGTGCGGGGTGTCAAACCCTTTACCGATTGGATATTCATGACCTATCGTGACAATAGGTCATGAATGTGAGAAGCCTGGAAAACCCTTTTACTGGATATCAGGAAGGGGTCCAGTAAGGGAAAGGAGTCAAGCAAACACATTTTATTATGTAAAGAAATAAGAGTGTGACGTAACTGTAAATGCCTAATATATATGTTTTACTTTAGACCAGATGGGTGGGATCAGTATTTACCCACAGATAGCTGACCTAAGGTGACCTCTAAAACCTGAAAAAAATATCCACAGAAAAATAGCTTGAGAACCAAGAAGCCGTCCCTACTGAGGGGAACTGTAAAGTGAATGAGTTTTAACTTAGGTATATGGCTTCTCCAAATAAGATTGGTTTGGGCAAGATCAACAGCCTTAAATGTCTTTTCATCTAGCTATACAGGTGAATTACCCAGAATATACAATAATTGTGGGAAGATAATCATCTTAAAAGGGGTTATCCAAGACCTATAATGCCCCCCCATATGCCCGGGCCGCTCACACAGATAGTACTTACCTCGCTCCCCAGCATCCACGTCTTGTCTGATGCCTGCACGGCCACCGCTGCATCTCCCCGTCGGGCGGATGAAAAAATCCGGCATCGGAGGGGAGGCAGCCAATAGCAGTCCACGACGGGGATGAGCCTCCCTAGCATTGCGGGTGATGCTAGGGAGGTTCGTTCCCGTTGCGGCTTGCTATTGGATGCCCCCCCCCCAATGCTGGATGTTTTCATCCGCGCAACATATTAGGAGCGATGCAGGTGCCGGAAGCAGGGTGAGTACTATATGTGTGAGGTGCCCGGGCATATGGGGGGCATTATAGGTCTTGAATAACCCCTTTAAGTAGTAAGCAAACTCTGTCTGTTCTTGACAGAAGGAGTTTATTCCAGGAGGGATGGATTGCACTATTCTGAGCAACGGTTTAATATAAAGTCAGGAAAGTCTGCTATTCTTGAAGAAACAGATAGACCTAGGTATCTCTAACTAGATCCTGATTCAACAATACAGACCCAGGTTGATATTTGAAGCTGATTGGATCTATGGGAAGAAGAATGGATTTACCCCAGTTTAGAGCTCATGTGGACCCATTCACTTCAGTGAGGGTGCAAAAGACTTATCCAAGCCATTCTGAGATTGTTTTCTCGTGACACATTGTACTTCATGAGAGTCATAAATTTGAGTCAATATAGTTCACCTTTCTTTATAAAATAATCCAAAATTTACTAAAACTGTGGAAAATTGTCAATTTTCTAAATTAGCATTTTTCTACTTTTAAAACAGATAGTAATTCCTCATAAAATAGTTATCAATCAACATTCCCCATACTGTATGTCTGCTTTATGTTGGCATCATTTTGTAAATGTAATTTTATTATTTTAGGATGTTAGAAGGCTTAGAAGTTTAGAAGCCATTTTTCAAATTTTAAACATTTCCAAAACCACTTTTTTAAGCACCAATTCAGTTATAAAGTGATTTTGAGGGGCTTACGTAATGGAAAACACCCATAAATGACTCCATTTTAGAAACTACACCCCTCAAATTATTCTAAACTGATGTTACAAACTTTGTTAATGCTTCAGGTGTTCCACAAGAATTAATGGAAAATGGAGGTGAAATTTCAAAATGTCACTTTTTTGGTAGATTTTTTAAGTTAATCAATTTTTTCTTGCAACACAGCAAGAGTTAACAGCAAAATAAACCTCAATATACATTACTCTGATTCTGCAGTTTACAGAAATACCCTATATATGGCGGTAAACTGCCCTATGGGCACGTGGCAGTGGTCAGAAGGAAAGGAGCGTCATATGGATTTTGGAGGCAGATGTTGCTAGAATGGTTGTTAGGCACCATTTTGTATTTGAAGAGACCCTGACATACCCCTACAGTGGAAACCCTCAAAAAGTGACCCATTTTAGAAACTACACCTCTTAAAGAATATATTAAGGGGGGTACTGAGCACTTTGACCCCCTAAGTGTTTTACAGAATTTGGAAACACTTGGCTGTGAAAATTAAAAGTTTCATTTCTTTCAAGAAAATGTTGCTTTAGCCCCAAATTTTTCATTTTCACAAGGGATAACAGGAGAAAAAGCACCCCATAAGTTGTTACCCATTTTCTTCTGAATACGGCAACACCCCATATGTGGTGGTAAACTGCTGTGAGGGCACATGGCAGATTTTGATGGATTGGTTTACGGGTGCCATTGGTTTTTATTTTTTAAGTTATTGCCTTCTGTGGGGGCTCATTTTTTGCGGGATGAGGTGATGTTTCCATTGGTACTATTTTGGGGTACATAAGACTTTTTGATCACTTGGTATTACATTTTGTGTGAGGCAAGGTGAAAAAAATGGCCGTTTTTTTTTTTACAGCATTCACCTGAGTTGGCATATAATGTGATATTTTTATAGAGCAGGTTGTTACGGACGTGGCGATACCTAATATGTCTATCATTTTTATTTTTGTTAAGTTTTACACAGTGAAAGCCTTTTTGAACAGAATAAAATCTTGTTTTTGTGTTGCCATTTTCTGAGAGTTATATTTATTTTTTATTTTTGGGCAATTGTCTTAGGTAGGGTCTCATTTTTTGCGGGATGAGATGACGGTTTGATTGGTACGCCTTTTTGATCACTTGGTATTACACTTTTTGTGAGGAAAGGTGACCAGAAAATGGCTGTTTTGGCACTGTTTTTATTTTTTATATTTTCTGGCGTGATGGATATGTCTACTTTTCTCTTTTTCCCATTTTTTTTACAATTTTTTTTAACTTTTATTTTGGGAAAATGACACTTTTTTTTTTTTTACTTGAAACTTTCCATTTTTTGTAAAACTTTATTTTTATTACTTCTTTTTTAACTTTAGTTTTTGTCCCACTCTAGGACTTCAACTTTTGGGGGTCTGGTCCCCTTTAGGCTGGGTTCAGACCTGAGCGTCTTTGATATGCGCGTTTAACGCGCGTTTTTGACGAGCGTTTTTTGCAATAGTAAACGCGCGTTTGACGCGCGTTTGTGTGATTGACTGCAATGTCCTATGGCCACAAACGCGCGTCAAAACGCCCCAAAGAAGCTCAAGTACTTGTTTGAGCGTAGGGCGTTTTACAGCGCGTTTTTCAGCGCTGTAAAACGCTCAAGTGAGAACCAGGGCCATAGGGAAGCATTGGTTTTCATGTGTTGAGCGTTTTACAGCGCGTTTGAACGCGCTGTAAAACGCTCAAGTGTGAACCCAGCCTTACAATCCATTACAATACTTCTGTATTGTAATGCATTGGCTGTAAATGTATTACACTAAGTAATACACTTACAGCCTGCTTCCTGTGAGATCCAGGGGGCTGGATCTTACAGGCTGACATGGATGGCTGCCACGATGCCTAAGGAAGGCATAGGGCTGCCGTCCAAGCCATCAGACATCCCGATGGACACACACACCCGGCAGGATACCGCACGTGCCACAGGTCAGCGCTGACCGCGGCATTGCAAGGGTTAATGTGCCGGCATTAGTGTTTTTTTAACCGATGCCAGTGCATACAGCAGGGGTCCGGGTATCAGTGACTGCCGGACCCCTGCAGCTGTTCCCGCCTGATCAGAGCGCCGTAGCTGTACGACGCTGGGATTTGTGACCCTGTTTCCAGCGCCGTACACATACCTCCCAACTTTGGCGTGCTTTGCAAATTTTTTCCACACTAGGCCATGCCTCTAACTCCACCCAGAACATAACTATACAGCTGATCCCACCCAGTCCCCTTAATGCCCCCACATAGTAATTATTCCCCCTTCATGCCACCGCACAGTATTTATGCCCATATTGTGTCTTCACAGAATTATGCCCAGCTGTACCCTCAGTAATATGCCCAGCAGTGCCCCCAGTATTATGCCCAGCTGTGCTCCCAGTAATATGCCCAGCTGTGCCCCCAGTAATATGCCCAGCTGTGCCCCCAGTAATATGCCCACATTGTGCCTTCAGTAATATGCCCAGCTGTCCCCCCAGTAATATACCCAGCTATGCCCCCAGTAATTTGCCCAGCTGTGCCCCCAGTAATATGCCCAGCTGTGCCCCAATAATATGCCCCCAGTAAAATGCCCAGCTGTGCCCCTCAGTAATATGCCCACATTGTGCCTCCCAGTAATATGCCTACATTGTGCCCCACAATACCTTCTTCCAAGCAGCAGCAGCGGGACATCAGCTGCTCTAGTTTGTGAAGGAGGTGGAGCCGAGGCTGACTGCCAGCTGGCCCCGCCCCCTGCACAGACTAGAGGTGTGGAGAGTCGGCAGTGGGGAGGGATTATGAAGCAGGGAGCAGACGCCGCCTCTCTGCTTCATCATAATATAAGCAACTGTCTCTGCTTCCTATGGACGCAGGGACAGCTGCCAGAAAGCGGGACATACCTCCCCTGTACTGGGACAGCCACTGCAATCCGGGACTGTCCCGCCGGATCCGGGACGGTTGGGAGGTATGCGTACTGGTATCCTACGGGTTAACTCCTTAAGGACACAGCCTTATTTCACCTTAAGGACCAGGCCATTTTTTGCAAATCTGACCAGTGTCACTTTAAGTGGTGATAACTTTAAAACGCTTTTACTTATCCAGGCCATTCTGAGATTTTCTTTTCGTCACATATTGTACTTCATGACACTGGTAAAATGAAGTAAAAAAAAATTCATTTTTATTTATAAAAAAATTGCAAATTTACCCCAAAATTTTTTAAATATGGCAAATTTCCAAGTTTCAATTTCTCTACTTCTATAATACATAGTAATACCTCCAAAAATAGCTATTACTTTACATTACCAATATGTCTACTTCATGTTTGGATCATTTTGGGAATGATCTTTTAGTTTTTGGAGACGTTATAAGGGTTAGAAGTTTAGAAGCAAATCTTGAAATTTTTCAGAAATTAAAAAAAAAAACAATTTTTAGGGACCAGTTCAGGTCTGAAGTCACTTTATGAGGCATACATACTAGAAACCACCCTAAAAATGACCCCATTCTAGAAACTACACCCCTCAAGGTATTCAAAACTGATTTTACAAACGTCGTTAACCCTTTAGGTGTTCCACAAGAGTTAATGGCAAATGGAGATAAAATTTCTGAATTTAGATTTTTTGGCAAATTTTCAATTTTAATCAATTTTTTACAGTAACGCAGCAAGGGTTAACAGCGAAACAGAATGCTATATTTATTGCCCTGATTCTGTAGTTTGCAGAAACACCTCATATGGGGCCGTAAACTACTGTACGGGCACACAGTAGGGCGTAGAGGGAAAGGTGCGCCATATGGTTTTTGGAAGGCAGATTTTGCTGGACTGGTTTATTTACACCATGTCCCATTTGAAGCCCCACGGATGCACCCCTAGAGTGGAAACTCCATAAAAGTGACCCCATCTAAGAAACTATACCCCTTAGGCTTCTTTCACACGAGCGTTGCAGGAAAATGTGCGGGTGCATTGCGGGAACACCCGCGATTTTTCCGCACGAGTGCAAAACACTGTAATGCGTTTTGCACTCGCGTGAGAAAAATCACGCATGTTTGGTACCCAAACCCGAACTTCTTCACAGAAGTTCGGGCTTGGGATCGGTGTTCTGTAGATTGTATTATTTTCCCTTATAACATGGTTATAAGGGAAAATAATAGCATTCTGAATACTGAATGCAAAGTAAAATAGCGCTGGAGGGGTTAAAAAAAAAGATTTTTTTTTTTAACTCACCTTAGTCCACTTAATAGCGCAGCCGGCATCTCCTTCTGTATTCTTTCTTTAGGACCTCACATGATCCATCACCATGGTAAAAGATCATGTGACGTACCATGTGATGACCGGAGTGACGTCATCAAAGGTCCTGTAACTGTATTTAAGGTTCACCACAGGTCCGATTCAACAAAGGAGACACAAGGAGATGCCGGGCTACGCGAGCAAGTGGATTAAGGTGAGTTAAATTATTATTATTATTTTTTTAACCCCTCCAGCACTATTTTACTTTGCATTCTGTATTCAGAATGCTATTATTTTCCCTTATAACCATGTTATAAGGGAAAATAATAATGATCGGGTCTCCATCCCGATCGTCTCCTAGCAATCGTGCGTGAAAATCACACCGCATCCCCACTTGCTTGCGGATGCTTGCGATTTTCACGCAACCCCATTCACTTCTATGGGTCCTGCGTTGCGTGAAAAACGCAGAATATAGAGCATGCTGCGATTTTCACGCAACGCATAAGTGATGCGTGAAAATCACCGCTCATCTGAACAGCCCCATAGAAATGAATGGGTCGGTATTCAGTGCGGGTGCAATGCATTCAACTCACGCATCGCATCCGCGCGGAATACTCGCCCGTGTGAACTGGGGCCTTAAGGTATTCAAAACTGATTTTACAAACTTTGTTAACCCTTTAGGTGTTGCACAAGAGTTATTGGCAAATGGGGATGAAATTTGAGAATTGAAATTTTTGGGCAAATTTTCCATTTTAACCCATTTTTTCCGGTAACAAAGCAAGGGTTAACAGCCAAACAAAATGCTATATTTATTGCCCCGATTCTGTAGTTTGTAGAAACACCCCATATGTGGCCGTAAACTACCGCACGGGCACACAGTAGGGCGTAGAGGGAAAGGTGCGACGTATGGTTTTTGGAAGGCAGATTTTGCTGGACTGGTTTATTTACACCATGTCCCATTTGAAGCCCCCCTGATGCACCCCTAGAGGAGAAACTCCATAAAAGTGACCTCATCAAAGAAACTACACCCCTCACGGTATTCAAAACAGATTTTACAAACTTTGTTAACCCTTTAGGTGTTGCACAAGAGTTATCGGCAAATGGAGATGGAAAATTTGCCCAAAAATTTTAATTATCAAATTTCATTTTAATAAATTTTTTCCAGTAACAAAGCAAGGGTTAACAGCCAAACAAAATGCTATATTTATTGCCCCGATTCTGTAGTTTGCAGAAACACCCCATATGTGGCCATAAACTACTGTACGGGAACACAGTAGGGCGTAGAGGGAAAGGTGCGCCATATGGTTTTTGGAAGGCAGATTTTGCCGGACTGGTTTATTTACACCATGTCCCATTTGAAGCCCCCCTGATGCACCCCTAGAGGAGAAACTCCATAAAAGTGACCCCATTTTGGAAACTACGGGATAAGGTGGCAGTTTTGTTGGGACTATTTTTCGGGTACATATGATTTTTGGTTTATCTATATTACATTTTTGTGAGGCAAGGTTACCAGAAATAGAAATTCTGAAATTTCATCTCCATTTGCCAATAACTCTTGTGGAACACCGAAAGGGTTAACAACATTTGTAAAATCAGTTTTGAATACCTTGAGGGGTGTAGTTTCTTAGATGGGGTCGCTTTTAAGGAGTTTTTACTCTAGGGGTGCACCAGGGGGGCTTCAAATGGGACATGGTGCCAAAAAAAAAAGGCCATCAAAATCTGCCTTCCAGAAACCATACGGCGTTCCTTTCCTTCTGCGCCCTGCCGTTTGGTCATACAGCAGTTTACGACCACATATGGGGTCTTTCTGTAAACTGCGGTACGAGGGTAATAAATATAAAGTTTTGTTTGGCTGTTAACCCTTACTTTGTTATTGGAAAAAAACGGATTAAAATGTAAAATTTGCCCAATTTATTTTTTACCGTGTTCATCGTTACCGAGTGGTTAGAGGGGTATTTTTATAGAGCAGATTCTTACAGACGCGGCGATACCTAATATGTCTACTTTTTTAAATTAATTTATGTTTTACACAATATTATCTTTTTATAAACAAAAAAAAACATTTTAGTATCTCCATAGTCTAAGGCTCCTTTCACATGAACGAGTTTTCCGCGCGGGTGCAATGCGTGACGTGAATGCACAGCACCCGCACTGAATCCTGACCCATTCATTTCAATGGGTCTGTGTACATGAGCGTTGTTTTTCACGCATCAGTTCTGCGTTGCGTGAAAATCGCAGCATGTTCTATATTCTGCGTTTTACACGCAGCCCTGGCCCCATAGAAGTGAATGGGGCTGCGTGAAAAACGCATCGCATCCGCAAGCAAGTGCGGGTGCGATGCGTTTTTCACTGATGGTTGCTAAGAGACGTTGTTTGTAAATCTTCAGTTTTTTTATCACGCGCGTGAAAAACGCATCAAAACGCATTGCACCCGCGCGGAAAAAACTGAACAACTGAACGCAATCGCAGACAAAACTGACTGAACTAGCTTGCAAAATAGTGCGAGTTTCACTGAACGCACCCTGAACGCATCCGGACCTAATCCGTCACGCTCGTGTGAAGGGGGCCTAAGGCTGCGTTCACACGAGCGTGTCCGGATTAGTTCCGGATGCGTCCCGGTGTGTTGCGGCAAACCCGCGCGAGTAGGAATGCAATTGCAGTCAGTTTTGACTGCGATTGCATTCCGATGTTCAGTTTTTATCGCGCGGGTGCAATGTGTTTTGCACGCGCGTGATAAAAAAACGACTGTGGTACTCAGACCCGAACTTCTTCACTGAAGTTCAGGTTTGGGTTCGGTGTTGTGTAGATGTTATTATTTTCCCTTATAACATGGTTATAAGGGAAAATAATAGCATTCTGAATACAGAATGCTTAGTAGGTGATCAATTGAGGGTTAAAAAATAAAAAAAATTAACTCACCTTGTCCTCTTGTTCGCGTAGTTCTCCCGGTCTTTAGTTCTTTAAAAAGATGAACTATGGGCTAAAGGACCTTTGGTGACGTCAGATCACATGCTCCAATCACATGGTACATCACCGCGGTGATGGACCCTGTGATTGGAGCATGTGATCTGACGTCACCAAAGGTCCTTTAGCCCATAGTTCATCTTTTTAAAGAACTAAAGACCGGGAGAACTACGCGAACAAGAGGACAAGGTGAGTTAATTTTTTTTATTTTTTAACCCTCAATTGATCACCTACTAAGCATTCTGTATTCAGAATGCTATTATTTTCCCTTATAACCATGTTATAAGGGAAAATAATACAGTGTATAGACAGTCACCTAGCAACCGTGCGTGAAAATCGCACCGCATCCGCACTTGCTTGCGGATGCATGCGATTTTCACGCAACCCCATTCACTTCTATGGGGCCTGCGTTGCGTGAAAAACGCAGAATATAGAGCATGCTGCGATTTTCACGCAACGCATAAGTGATGCGTGAAAATCATCGCTCATCTGAACAGCCCCATTGAAATGAATGGGTCCAGATTCAGTGCGGGTGCAATGCGTTCACCTACCGCATTGCACCCGCGCGGAAATCTCGCCCGTGTGAACGCAGCCTAAGAGTCTTTTTTTGTTTGTTTTTAGCGGATTATCTTAGGTAGGGGCTCATTTTTTGAGGGATGATAGGACGGTTTTATTGGCACTATTTTGGGGGACATATGACTTTTTGATCGCTTGCTATTACAATTTTTGTGATGTAAGGTGACAAAATTTTTTTTTTTTTTACACCGTTTTTTTTTTTTTTTGACCGTGTTCATCTGAGTTGGGGGGGGGGATTTTTATAGAGCAGATTCTTACAGACGCGGCGATACCTAATATGTCTACTTTTTATTTTTTTATTTTAGTTTTACTAAATAATATTTTTGAAAAACAAATATTTTTGTTTGTGTCTCAAGTCTGAGAACCAGATTTTTATCCGATTGTCAGTGGCTAAATTGGGATATAAATGTAGTACTCCATGGAAGTGTGGTACTCCATAAAGCAACCAATAATGCAGAGGCCCGGATGATCAGGGCACGTGTCACACTGAGTAGTGATGTCCTTCCGTTTCCCCCACCTGTGACACACTCTGCACTTTTTTGGGGTCCGTCCCCTCTTTCCAGTATGGCGGACCACACCTGGAAAGTGTTGGCCAGGGACGATCCGGGCGCCTACAGTTCCCGAGGTACTCCGGCCTGCTCTTTCCCGGTCAGAAAAGATCAGGGCCTTGAGGACTGCCTCATAGAACTGAAGGAATGTCCCTGTGTTCCCAGCGCTCTGGGACAGCACAAAAGGGTTGTACAAGGCAACCTGTACCAAGTAGACCGCAACTTTTTTGTACCATGCCCGGGTTTTACGCATGGCGTTATATGGCTTGAGGACTTGATCAGAGAGATCAACTCCTCCCATATACCGATTGTAGTCAACGATACAATCGTGCTTGAGGACCGTTGCCGCGGTACCTCGCACAGGGACAGGGGTGATGCCATTACCATGAATTGTGGACAGTACAAGGATATCCCTCTTGTCCTTATATCTGACCAGCAACAGGTTTCCAGTGGTAAGGGCACAGGTCTTACCCCTGGGGATAGGTACCTGGAGGGGGTAGGTAGGGAGGCCGCATTGATTTTTCCAGACAGTCCCACAAACGGACGTGGATCTGGCGGCGAGGGACTGGAACAAGGGTATACTAGTATAAAAGTTATCCTCGTACAGGTGGTAACCCTTATCTAGCAGTGGGTGCATAAGGTCCCACACAAGTTTCCCGCTAATACCCAGAGTGGGGGGACATTCTGGGGGTTGAATCCGGGAATCTCGCCCCTCTTACACACGAAACTTGTAAGTGTACCTTGAGGTACTCTCACAAAATTTGTACAGCTTTACGCCATACCTCGCCCGCTTAGAGGGAAATACTGGCGGAAAAGGAGTCTCCCCTTGAACGCAATGAGAGACTCATCAACCGCGACCTCTCTTCCAGGTACATAGGCCTGTACAAATTTGGCCCCAAAGTGATCGATGACCGGCCTGATTTTGTACAGGCGGTCATAGGCAGGATCCCCTTGGGGGGGACATGCTGCATTATCTGAATAATGCAGGCATTTCCGGATGGGCTCAAACCGGGAGCGTGTCATGGCCGTACTGTAAAGTGGGGCCTGGTAGAGGATGTCCCCACTCCAGTAATGCCTGACACTAGGTTTCTTGACTAGGCCCATATGCAGCACGAGGCCCCAAAATGTCCTCATCTCGGCTGCACTGACCGGAGTCCAGCCACCGGGCCTAGCCAAAAAGGAGCCCGGGTGTTGAGCAACAAACTGTTGGGCGTACAGGTTTGTTTGCTCCACCATTAGATTTACAAAATGGTCACTGAAAAAAAGACTAAAAAAGTCGTATTCAGTGAAGCCCATTGTGGAAATGTAGATTCCTGATTTCCTACAAAATCAGGAATCACGGGCTCATAACACTCTGGGGTACACCAGACAAGTTCACCGGCAGGGGGCTCCGGTGGATTTAACTGGTGGGCCGGAAAACTAGTACGAGCCCCAGAGCTGCTCGTACTAGGGTGGGCCACAGAGTCCCTAGCCTGGCAGTCCCCTTGCTCTGCCTGGCGGCGTCTCCGCCGCCTTGGGGGCTCATCATCATCGCTAGATGATGAGGAGGACGCGGATGACAAAAGGAAAGTGGGGTCATCCTCGTCCTCACTGGGACTCTCGTACTCGGAGGCATGCTGGGCGTATGCCTCCTCGGCCGAGAACATCCGGCAGCTTATAGGGGAGTGTGTGTCTGCGTGTGTGTGCGTGCATGTTAAACTTTATTTGGTGTCCGTGTGTGTGGGGGCACGGGTGTTTGCGAACTCACGCTAAACCTAACAGACAAAAAAAAAAGACTAACTAAAAAAAGGGGAAAAAATGTGAAACAAATAAATAAAAAAAATCGCTGATCAACCGTCCGAAGTTGATCAGCGGTGGGGTGTGCGATGCGCTAACAGTGGCCGGACGCTAAGAGTACCGACCACAGTCAGTGTACGCACAAAAAAAAAAAACTGCCTGCGCCCCCAAAAAGTTGTGGGGGGGGATGGGGGGGGCAGGGGGGCAAGCTGCAGCACACCTGGGGGGTTTAGGGTCACACAGCTGTGCTGCGGACCCCAGACACCCAATTTAGGGTGATGCAATCAGTAACTTATTTTTTCTTTTTCTTCAACTAACTTTCCCTAAATACCTGGTGGTGCTGGGGCACAGATGGGGTGCTGGCTCGATCCTGATCTCTGCACAGATGGGGGGTGCTGGCTCTGAGACACCTCCCGCCCCTGCAGCCGACTAATGAGAGCGATCCTGAGAGGTGATGTCACCATCACCTCTCAGGATCGCAGGATGGTGATTGGTGGTGTATTATCACACCACCGATCACCATCCTGTTCTGGGTTATCGGGTCCCCAGAGACCCGAATAACCCGGAAATGCATCAAACCGCAGGTCTGAATTGACCTGCGGTTTGCTGCGATCGCCTACACGGGGGGGGGGGGGGGGGGGTCACAGGATCCCCCTCGCATTTAGCCAAGGTGCCTGCTCAATGATTTGAGCAGGCACCGGGTTCCGATCACCGCCCGCTGATCGGAAATACATAGGACGTACCAGCACGCCCTGTGTCCTTAAGGATCAAGAAATCAGGGTGTACCGGTACGCCCTATGTCCGGAACAGGTTAAAGAATATGTTTATTGTTATATTTATATTGTCCTGGAAAGTGAAGAAGCAGTGTTTTTTAGAAAAGCTGTCAAAAAAGTTCCCATTTTTGGGAGCAGTTTCAGGTTTTTTAGACTGTAGTGTTCCCAGCAGCAGAGGGGGTCATTTATCAAACTAGTGTAAAGTAGAACTGGCTTAGTTGCCCACAGTAACCAATCAGATTCCACCTTTCATTTTCCAAAGGAGCTGTCCAAAATGAAAGGAGGGATCTGGTTGCTATGGGCAACTAAGCCAGTTCTACTTTACACCAGTTTGATAAAGGACTCAGAGTACACTTTAATTGTGGTACATATATCTATGACACAGCACCCGGTAGCCTCCCTGAGGCAGACTGACTGCCTGTGATTGTGAATTATGTGACGAAGGTTGGAGTGGTTCTTATTAATAATGAATTGAATACTGTATCTTTACATGCTGCAGCGCTCATAAAATGGCTGACAGCATGCCTGAGGCAGTTTAAGTGACATAATGCCACAGTGACTTCTTGTCTATAAAACCTTTGTAAAAATCTCTCTGTCAATTAATTATAAATCTAATTAGCTATTGTCTTGTCTTCACTGTGAAATAACTGCTCTGACCCTAAATGAGCTGTTTCTTTCCTCTATCTAACAGTCTCGCTATCCCTCCAATGTATTAGCCCAGAAAAACAAGGCAGATCCTGGCCTACAAGAAATTATGGGCAAGCTCGTCAGGATGGGGTCATGTGATCCTCCATCTTTCCTGTATTATGAATATGATATGTAAAATGGCGGAAGCCATATTGGTCAATTTGTGTAGGACGAATCCCAAAAACTTCATATTTGTTGAAAGTCAAAGTTTTGGGGAAATTTGTAAAGAATTTGATTAGTTTTGAATCTATTCGGTCATTTTTAGTCCTTGTACAACATCCTAACCCAAAGAATAAATTTTTTACCAAAGCCACATTTATTCAGTATCACCCAAAGGAAGAGCCACACGACACTGTCAAAGGCTACATTCACACGGCCGTATGTGTTTTGCAGTCCGGAAAACACTGATCCGCAGAAAATACGGATGACAGCCTTTTAGCATCCGTATTGCATTTGTTTTTTTGCGGATCCATTGTAACAATGCCTATCCTTGTCCGCAAAACGGGCAACAATAGGACATGCTCTATATTTTTTGTGGGGCTACGTAACGGACATACGGTGTGCTGTCCGCATTTTTTGCGGACCCATTCAAATGAATGGGTCCTCATCTGATCTGCCAAAAAACGGAACAGACAGAAAATACGTTCGTCTGCATGTAGCCAACCACCGTTACAGAATCTGTAGACAGGATGTAGTGGCATTCCTGTCCTTAACACATCTGTAAATTCTAAAGTTAATAGACTTAGGCCCCATTCACACGTCCGTAACGTGTTTTGTGGATCCGCAAAACACGGACACGGCAATGTGCATTCTGCGGACCCCACATGGCCGGCCCTGTGATAGAAATGCCTATTCTTGTCCATGGCTGCGGATAAGAATAGGACACACTCTATCTTTTTTGCGGGGCTACGGAACTACGGTGTGCTGTCCGCATCTTTTGCGGCTCCCGAAATTGCAGAACGGATGCGGACCCATTCATACGGACTCATGAATGGACCCTAAGAGGGAATCTGGTGAATAAAACCAGAAATAATTGACCCTATTCTATTCGCCAAAGCTTTTGCCAGTAACTACACATCACAATTCAGTAGTGTAATAGGGCGATAAGAATCTGGTCAAAGGACATCTTTACTCTTTTCTGGTATTAGTGTTAAACTTTTGCCTATTGGTATTCCAAGATTTCTGGGAGTAGAATATTGATGACCTATCCACAGATTAGGGTTCAATATTTGATTGGTAGCACCCCTTCAGCACCCGCTCCGATCAGTTTGAAGACCTCTTCTTAGGCCAGTGATGTTACGTTCAAGTGATAGCAATACCAAGCACAGCCACTATACAATGTACGGCGCTGTGCTCAGTATGCTGTGAGGAGGCCGCAGTGCTCACCGGAGTGTCGCAGCCTCTTCAAACAACTGATTGGTGGTGGTTCCAGGTATCAGATCCCCACTGATCAGATATTGATGACCTATCCTGGGGACAGGTCAAATGTTCTACTCCCATTAAACCCCTTTAAAATGTCTTCAACCACATCCCCTTGTTCTCTTGTTCTGTTCATTAATAAATGTCGACCTACAAGGACTGTGACTGCCTAAAATGCTGTGGTTAAATCTTATAAAATCTTTTTTTCCTGCATTAATAACCACCACAATAGAACATATGCTTAATTACTTCCCTCTTCGGGGAGCTTCTCTGTTTTACAAAGTGTATTTAATCTCTTATTTGCTTTAGAATATTTATATTGTTCACATAGGAAGGTTAGTGAAAGCCTGCCATTATGTGGTCTATGTACATTACAAATCCATTTCCCTTGTTGCTCTGCCTACATACCTATACATTGCTACAGAAAGTACATTACCCCAGCTGCGATATGCCTTCTGCGTGCTGCACTGGCTTAGGCCTCTTGCACACAACCGTATTTATGGTCCGCATCCGATTTTTGCGGATCGCAGTCAGATGCATTATTTTCTATAGGCCCACAAAAAAAATGGACAGCACATCCGGACCGCCAATTGTAGAACCTGTCCTATTCTTGTCCGTTTTGCTTCCAGTGAAAATTAGGGATGCACAGGGAATGCATCTGTATTTTGTGAATATTTCAAAACTAATACGGTTGTGTGCAGCAGGCCTTAGCCCCATAATAATGCAGATACCAGCCAATTAACAAGAGTGCCGCTGTTCCTCAAAATTGATTCCACACGTTGCAACATTTTGGACACTGATACTCAAGTCTTAGGGCTGTTTCACACGAGCGAGTCCATTGCGGGAATCGCGCTCCATGTGTGAGTGTGATCCTCCGCCCTGGACTTGCAGGAGCGCACAGCATTATCATGATTTATAATGCTATGTGTCTCTGCATTTTCCACAGAATCATAGTGACTTAAAGCTGTCAGTATGATTCTGTAGAAATAGGGTCAAGCAGAGGCACATAGCATTATAAATCATGATAATGCCGTGCGCTCCTGCAAGTCCAGAGCGAAGGATCACACTCACACACGGAGCGTGATTCCCGCAATGGTCTCGCTCGTGTGAAACAGCCCTTAGGGTGGCTGCACACGGTGAAGATTTATGTGCAGAAAATCCACATGAAATCCGCACCAAAAACACATATAAATCACATTTTTGGTTCGAATTTGATTTGGAATCTTTCCGCAGATCTCACCCTTCCATCGAAAAGAATGAAATCTGCACAAGAGAAACACAACAACAATTTGACGTACTGCAGAATTCAAAATCTGAAAAGCAGGTCAATTTCCGCACCTAAGAAAAAAAGCAAAAAGTGTAAATGACATTTGTCTAATCTTAAACACTTTACTGGTACTGTATAACGCTATGGTTTTTCCATACAAAATCCACGCGGATCCACGTGTGCATGCACCCTAAATCTTCATTATTGCTGAGAATCATCACTAGGCGCACAAATATCTATTGTGGATCCAACACCAGAAAGCCTCATGAAACAGCCATTGCCCAGCCGTGCCCGTATTGCGACCCACAAACCGCGAGTCCACAATATGCAGGCTCTGGCCCTGTGCTCAGAGCATCACAGATGTGGACCCATTGACTTGAAAGTATCTGCAATCCAGAAGGTGTGGTGCGGAACGGAGGCACGGAACACCACAGGAGCACTACAAGTTTCTCTCCATACCTCTGCACCACAAAAAATCAAAATCAAAAATAGAACAAGTTGAATGGGTCTGGATCCATCTGCGGCAACCATATGGATGGTGCCCGGATGGTGGAATGGCTAGCACACCTTCGTGTGCATGAGCCCTTATAGTGGCATTACTGAACCCAACATGCATTATTATCGATGGTGTGGGACCACTGCACCCAGCAAGCTGGACATTTGAACTAAGGCTGCATTCTAAGGCTGCATTCACATCTCCGTTTCGGAGATCCGGTCAAAATGGCGGCTATTGGCCAGACAAAGAAACTGTTGCATGTAGCCGTTTTTTTCTTTGTCCGAAACCTGCCATTTAATGGCGAAAATTGGCCGGATCACCGTCAGACCTCATTGCAGTCAATGGGGATCCGGCGGTGAAGTAGAGGATCCGGCATTGCTGCTCTGTGCCGGAACAGTCTGCCAGAGATGTGAAGAGGCGTAAGGCCTCTCACACCGGCGTCACGGATTTGCTCCAGATGCGTTCCAGGTGCATTGCGGTAAACCCGTGCGAGTGCACACACAATTTCAGTCAGTTTTGACTGCGGTTGCGTTGTTCAGTTTTTATTGCGTGGCTGTAATGCGTTTAGCACGCACGTGATAAAAAACTGAATGTGGTACCCAGACCCGAACTTCTTCAATGAAGTTCGGGTTAGGTGTTGTGTAGATGTTATTATTTTATCTTATAACATGGTTATAAGGGAAAAATAATAGCATTCCTAATACAGGATGCTTCGTAAAATGTTGCTTGAGAGGTTAATAAATAAACACACCAAAAATTAGCACCAAACACATGTATATATAAACATGAAAGAGTATTTGACATACATTAATTTAACATGTATAAAAATATACTTTGTAAAAACAGCAGCAAGGAAGGGGGAAACCTTCAAGGAGGAAAAAACAACCCTAGAGGAGGCTGAGGGGTCAACACACAAGGGTATATAGATTGCAGAGAGAAGCCACACACAAGCAAGCCAGTAAGACAATAGAAGCCATCAGACATAAACATCCAAAAGTAAGGCATAAACAGACCTACAGTCAGGTCAATAAATATTGGACATTGACATAGTTCTAACATTTTTGGCTCTATACACCACCACAATGGATTTGAAATGAAACGAACAAGATGAGCTTTAACTGCAGACTGTCAGCTTTAATTTGAGGGTATTTACATCCAAATCAGGTGAACGGTGTAGGAATTACAACAGTTTGCATATGTGCCTCGCACTTGTTAAGGGACCAAAAGTAATGGGACCGAATAATAATCATAAATAAAACTTTCACTTTTTAATACTTGGTTGCAAATCCTTTGCAGTCAACTACAGCCTGAAGTCTGGAACGCATAGACATCACCAGATGTTTTATCCCTGGTGATGCTCTGCCAGGCCTCTACTGCAACTCTCTTCAGATCCTGCTTGTTCTTGGGGCATATTCCCTTCAGTTTTGTCTTCAGCAAGTGAAATGCATGCTCAATCGGATTCAGGTCAGGTGATTGACTTGGCCATTGCAGAACATTCCACTTCTTTCCCTTAAAAAACTCTTTGGCTGCTTTTGCAGTATGCTTTGGGTCATTGTCCATCTGCACTGTGAAGCTCCGTCCAATGAGTTCTGAAGCATTTGGCTAAATATGAGCAGATAATATTGCCCGAAACACTTCAGAATTCATCCTGCTGCTTTTGTCAGCAGTCACATCATCAATAAATACAAGAAAACCAGTTCCATTGGCAGCCATACATGCCCACGCCATGACACTACCACCACCATGCTTCATTGATGAGGTGGTATGCTTAGGATCATGAGCAGTTCCTTTCCTTCTCAATACTCTTCTCTTCCCATCACTCTGGTACAAGTTGATCTTGATCTCATCTGTCCATAGGATGTTGTTCCAGAACTGTAAAGGCTTTTTTAGTTTGACAAACTCTAATCTGGCCTTCCTGTTTTTGAGGCTCACCAATGGTTTACATCTTGAGGTGAACCCTCTGTATTCACTCTGGTGAAGACTTCTCTTGATTGTTGATTTTGACACACATACAGCTACCTCCTGGAGAGAGTTCTTGATCTGGCCAACTGTTGTGAAGGGTGTTTTCTTCACCAGGGAAAGAATTCTTCAGTCATCCACCACAGTTGTTTTCCATGGTCTTCCGGGTCTTTTGGTGTTGCTGAGCTCAAGAGTGCGTTCTTTCTTTTTAAGAATGTTCCAAACAGTTGTTTTGACGACGCCTAATGTTTTTGCTATCTCTCTAAGGCCTCTTTCACACTACAGTATGTCCATTTCAGTGTTTTGCGTTCCGTTTTTCACGGATCAAAAACGGAAGCCACCTGTATTTGTGCTCAGCCAAAGTTTGGCAACAAGAAACACATGGCCACAGTGGGCTGGGCCTAGCATTTGTTAATGACGGATCCGCAAAAAACGGATGACATACGGATGCCTTCCGTATGCATTCCGTTTTTTTGCGGACCCATTGACTTTAATGGAGCCACGGACCGTGATTTGCGGACAAACATAGGACATGTTCTATCTTTCCACGGCACGGAAATACTGAAATACTGAAACGGAATGCACACGGAGACACTTCAGTATTTTTTGCTGAACCATTGAAATGAATGGTTCAGTATCTGTTCCGTATACTGAACTCAAAAAACGTCCAGTATACTGAACGCAAAATACTGTAGTGTGAAAGAGGCCTAAAGGGTTTGTTGTGTTTTTTCAGCCTAATGATAGCTTGCTTCACTGATAGTGACAGCTCTTTGGATCTCATCTTGAGAGTTGACAGCAACAGATTCCAAATGCAAATAGCACACATGAAATGAACTCTGGACCTTTTATCTGCTCATTGTAATTGGGATAATGAGGGAATAACACACACCTGGCCATGGAACAGCCGAGAAGCCAATTGTCCCATTACTTTTGGTTCCTTAACAAGTGGGAGGCACATATGCAAACTGTTGTAATTCCTATACCGTTCACCTGATTTGGATGTAAATACCCTCAAATTAAAGCTGACAGTCTGTAGCTAAAGCACATCTTGTTTGTTTCATTTCAAATCCATTGTGGTGGTGTATAGAGCCAAAAAATTCAGAATTGTGTCGATGTCCCAATATTTATGGACCTGACTGTATGTGTGGAAAGGATAAGCAAATAACTACCCAAGAATGCGTGTGGAACCCTAAGCAGCCTCCTCCCAACATCGTTTCACCAGTAACACCTGGCTTCTTCCGGGGATAAGAAACGATTACACAAACTCCTCTTTTTATAGCGTCTTCCCATAATCAAATAAAGTAAAATTGGTACCAGATGTGTCCTGGAACAATGCTTTCCAATCAGGCATCGCATATCAGATCATGTGATTAAGAGGAGGGCCAAACAGGCAAAGAGGTATAGGACCTGGCCTTTACATGTGACCATTACATCAGTCTGACATCACCCAGGTCCTTAAACCATTATGAGTACCAGAGCATCATAGTTATAGTTATAAAGATTTATGAAGAAAACAAGGCTACATGGACATCGCATCATTCATAAAGGGGTAGCAGGACAACTATAGATACAGCCAATAAATACACATATGTAAATGCTATATACACATATGACCGCAAGTTCCAAACCATAATAAAAGTAGCACACTGAATAATAAAATTGCAAACACATAGAACACCTATAATCAGCGTTTAGACGCCACATCACCTGATCCTAGAGGGCAAAGAAAAGCCACTAGTAAATAAATAAATAAATAATTAATTGTTATTATTATAGTGCAAGAGAAGTGAGAGATGTGAATAGAGTGCACCATGAAAAAGAAGAAGGGAAACAAAAGGAAAAGAAAGAAGTTTTGCCCTGTACAGGAGAAAAAAGTATAAATATCGTCTGCCAATATCATCCTGTATATAGCGCACATATAAAACAAATATAAGTTACAATGTGTGGTCTATCATATTCAGAAGCATAATCAATACAAAAATAATCAAACCTATAACACACTCTGTGCACTTCTTCTTTTTCATGGTGCACTCTATTCACATCTCTCACTTCTCTTGCACTATAATAATAACAATTAATTATTTATTTATATATCGGGAGGAGGCCGCTTAGGGTTCCACACGCATTCTTGCTTATCCTTTCCACACATAGGTCTGTTTATGCCTTACTTTTGGATGTTTATGTCTGATGGCTTCTATTGTCTTACTGGCTTGCTTGTGTGTGGCTTCTCTCTGCAATCTATATACCTTTGTGTGTTGACCCCTCAGCCTCCTCTAGGGTGTTTTTTCCCCTCACTGAAGGTTTCCCCCTTCCTTGCTGCTGTTTTTACAAAGTATATTTTTATACATGTTAAATTAATGATTGTCAAATAAGACTCTTTCATGTTTATATATACATGTGTTTGGTTCTGATTTTTGGTGTGTTTAGTACATTGATTTGTTTGGGCTGCTCTCAGCACTATATATTCATTATAACCCGGTGATCAAATCTAGTGGGTTAAAAAATAAAAAAAATCGTCTTTCTTTGAGGACCTGCAAAAGGACCTTTGATGACATAATCATTCTATCTTTATTCAGCAGGACCTGCGCTGACATCACTGCGCTCACCACATGGTGAGCACGATTACATCATCAAAGTCCTTTTGCAGGTCCTGAAAGAAGAAAGAAGAAAGAAGACGATGCCGGCTGCACAATCAAGTGGATGAGGTAAGTTAATTGTTTTTATTTTTTAACCCCTCAAGCAACATTTTAGTAATCATTCTGTATTAAGAATGCTATTATTTTCCTTTATAGCCATGTTATAAGGGAAAATAATACAGTAAATTGACTTTTATCAATTTACTAACATCTCCTATCAACCATGTGTGAAAATCACATTGTATCCGCACTTGCTTGCGGATGCTATGCGATTTTTCACGCATCCCCATTCATTTCTATGGGGCCTGCGTTGCGTGAAAAATGCAGAATATAGAACATGCTGCGATTTTCACGCAACGCACAAGTGATGCGTGAAAATCGCAGCTCATCTGCACTGCCCCATTGAAGTGAATGGGTCCGGATTCATTGCGGGTGCAATGCGTTCACCTCACGCATTGCACCCGCGCGGAAAACTCACCCGTATGAAAGGGGCCTAAGAGGCAGCAGGTATCTCTCCTTGCCTCAGGGCAGACACGCACCACCAATGCTGAGGATACAGGTCACAAGCGCTCGTCTTCTCCAATCTTTCTTTAATCTACAGTAGATATATCCTGACACTGCAATCATGTGTGCGTCTTGGGAACAATCATCATACAGTCTGCAACCTAGGGACTCTTTAAGTACCTAATTAAAAGGGGAATTTAGTTCACCATTGCATTTGACTAACATTCAATTAGCTCCCACCTGGTGCTATCACATAACTATATAGGAGGTGTATGGTCTTTTGTCTGTATACACATATTTTACCATTTATATCATATTATTTCACTTATGTTTTATTTACCACGGGCTTTTAATAAACTTGATTTGTGATTTTCTATCACCTGGAGATCCAACCGTGCTATTTTACTTTAGAAAACAATTTCCCTTGTTGCTCTGCCTACATACCTATAAATTGCTACTGAAAATACATTAGCCCAGCTGCGATATGCCTTCAGCGTGCTGCACTTTCTATCACTCTGGCTTAGCCCCATACTAATGGGGATAAGCTATAATACTAGGTACAGCGCCAATGAGCAAATTAGCAGACCCTTTTTTCTAATCTTAGGCAACCCCTTTATGGACCACTGAAGCCACAAAATGGTGCCTAAGGCCTCCTGCACACGACCGTTTTTCCGTGATCCGTGACCGTTTTTTCGTCCGTGGATCTTCCTTGATTTTTGGAGGATCCACGGACATGAAAAAAAAAGTTGTTTTGGTGTCTGCCTGGCCGTGCGGAGCCAAACGTAAAGTCAGGAGTTAATATACCATAGGATCGGAGTTTTCTCCAATCCGATGGTATATTTTAACTTGAAGCGTCCCCATCACCATAGGAACGCCTCTATGTTAGAATATACTGTCGGATATGAGTTAGATCGTGAAACTCATATCCGACAGTATATTCTAACACAGAGGCGTTCCCATAGTGATGGGGACGCTTCTAGTTAGAATATACTACGAACTGTGTACATGACTGCCCCCTGCTGCCTGGCAGCACCCGATCTCTTACAGGGGGCTGTGATCCGCACAATTAACCCCTCAGGTGCTGCATCTGAGGGGTTAATTGTGCATATCATAGCCCCCTGTAAGAGATCAGGGGCTGCCAGGCAGCAGGGGGCAGACCCCCCTCCCTCCCCAGTTTGAATATCATTGGTGGCCAGTGTGCGCCCCCCCCGGCCCCCCCTCTATTGTAATATCATTGGTGGCCAGTGTGCGGCCTCCGTCGCCCCCCCCCCCCCTCCCTTTATTGTAATATCATTGGTGGCCAGTGTGCGGCCTCCGTCGGCCCCCCTCCCTCTATTGTAATATCATTGGTGGCCAGTGTGCGGCCCCCCCGGCCGCCCCTCTATTGTAGGGGTTAATTGTGCGGATCACAGCCCCCTGTAAGAGATCGGGTGCTGCCAGGCAGCAGGGGGCAGTCATGTACACAGTTCGTAGTATATTCTAACTAGAAGCGTCCCCATCACTATGGGAACGCCTCTGTGTTAGAATATACTGTCGGATATGAGTTTTCACGAAGTGAAAACTCATCTCTGAAAAAGCTTTTATGCAGACGGACCTTCGGATCCGTCTGTATGAAAGTAACCTACGGCCACGGATCACGGACGCGGATGCCAATCTTGTGTGCATCCGTGTTTTTTCACGGACCCATTGACTTGAATGGGTCCGTGAACCGTTGGCCGTGAAAAAAATAGGACAGGTCATATTTTTTTCACGGCCAGGAAACACGGATCACGGATGCGGCTGCCAAACGGTGCATTTTCCGATTTTTCCACGGACCCATTGAAAGTCAATGGGTCCGCGAAAAAAAACAGAAAACGGCACAACGGCCACGGGTGCACACAACGGTCGTGTGCAGGAGGCCTAAAACAAAGTATTCCACAGCACGTGTTGGGTTTTCCGAGCACTCTGCATTGGCTCTCCACTTTGACCCGGTCTCCAGTGCAGTTGGGGCACCCTAATAGGGCATTTGAAGTAGCCTTGTCTGAACAGAATCCCTAAATTTATACTTTATGTAGAATGAATTTACATAAGAAAGTTGAGGAACTTACCAAACATATTACATTTCTTATCTTGCACTCATCCTGAGTGCAGCCTGTGTTATAACCAGCAGGTTTTTTGACAGACATCACCTGAAAACTTATCTGAACTCCTATAACGCAGGGTGACAGCTAGTTTCCCTTAGGCCTCCTGCACACGAACGTGTGCGCCCTATTGCGGAACCGCAATACATGGGTGCCGTTCCGTGGGCATTCCGCATCACGGATGCGGACGCATTCACTTGAATGGGTCTGCAAATCCAGAGATGCAGAATGGTGCGGAACGGAAACACGGAACAGAACCCTACGGAAGCACTATGGAGTGCTTCCGTTGGGTTTCGTCCCATACTTCCGTTCCGCAAAAAGATAGAACATGTCCTATTTTTTTGAGGAACGGACGGATCACGGACCCATCAAAGTGAATGGGTCCGCGATCTGCTGCAGCTGCCCCACGGACGGTGTTCGTGCATTGCTGCCCGCATTTTGCGGGCCGCAGCACGACCACGGGACACACACGTTCGTGTACAGGAGGCCTTATATTAAGGGGGCATTCACACGACCGTATGCATTTTGCGATCCACAAAACACGGATACGGCTGTGTGAGTTCCTGATTTTGCGGATCAGTACTTGACGCCCTATTGTTAGGAAGGCATTTTCTTGTCTGCAAAACGGCCAAGAATAGAACATGTTCTATTTTTTTTGCGGTTGTGTGAATTAGCCCTAAATGGTTATATAAAGAAAGACAATGTTTGTGCAGATATTGAAGCAACAAGGAATGTCAGGAGATTTCAGCTCTGAAGCCTGCAGAAATTGTGAATACAGCTCTGGAGTAGTAAAGTAAGGTAAGTAAGGTATAATGAATTGCCATAGCTTGCTATCAGAGATGAGTACATTTCCTGAAATTTAATTCATGTCTGATTCTTAGAAATTGGTTGGCAGATTTGATTTGGGTGTGAATAAATACTACCCGAATCAAATGTTCAGATTGCCACGTTGAGTTCTCCTGGGACTGTATCCAGCACCTTTTAAACTCTTTAACACCAAGACAGCATTAGAAATGTGAAAGTGACAGTGACACACATAGATATGGGTAAACGGATTATAGATGGTGGTAACAAACAGCTTGTTTAAGTCTTTCAAGACCGGGTGATTTTCCGTTTTTTCCTTTTTGTTTTTTACTCCCAGTCCTCCCACAGCCATAATTTTTATTTTATTTTTTCATTCACATAGCCGTATGGGGGCTTGTTTTTTGTGGGATAAGATGCACTTTCTAATGACACTATTTATGGTGGCATACACTGTGGTGGGAAAAAATTCAAAATAGGGTGAAATTGGAAAAAAAATATAATTCTACAACAGTTTTATGGGTTTTGTTTTTACTGCGTTCCCTATACGGTAAAACTGACCCCTTACTTTCATTCTCCAGGTCAGTATGATTATGGCTATACCCCATACGTATGTATTTTTTTTAAACCTTGAAAAATAATTTTTTTTCTTTTAGTTGCCATATTTACCAGCTCATTTTTTGTGGGGCGATTGGTACTTTTATTAAATACCATTTTGGGGTGTGTACAACTTTTTGATCACTTTTTATTTTATTTTTTGTGGGAGAAGAAGCAACTAAAAAACTGCAAATCGGCCATTTTGATTTAATTTTTTTTCCATTTTCCCGTATGGGATAAATATTTTTATATTTTAATAGTACTGGCGTTTTAGCACATGGCGATACCCATGATGTGTATTTTTTTATTTTTTATGTTTTTTTAATTTTGGGGAGGTGATTTGAATATTTTTTTATTTTTATTTTTTTTTTACATTTTTTTTAACCTTTTTTTTATAGTTCCCATAGGGAACTATAATAATAAATCATTAGATTGCTTCTTTCATAGGCTCCAATGCATTAACATTGTAGTCTATGGGGATTATACTGTGTTTCTAATGTGCAGAAGCCTCCTGTGACACAGAGGGCACCATTTTTAAATACCCGACTGCCGACGTATTTTTATGTGGGGTGGTCGGGAAGAGGTTAAAAAGGCACTGCACTGTCAGATTTTTTTTAAATGAAAACCTTTTTGGTAGCAGATGGTTTCTCTTTGTCTTTGCAGTGCCTCAGAGGACTATTGCAAAAGGTTAATTACTGCTAAAAGGGTTAATTTAATGTTACCAAGTTAAATATTGTTAGTTACTGTAAAAGCACTTATTTCTTTATGCACTATGTATACCTAATAGCGACGTATGGTCAATATATACACTGAACAAAAATATAAACGCAACACTTTTGGTTTTGCTCCCATTTTGCATAAGCTGAACTCAAAGATCTGAAACATTTTCTACATACACAAGAGACCCATTACTCTCAAATATTGTTCACAAATCTGTCTAAATCTGTGTTAGTGAGCACTTCTCCTTTGCCGAGATAATCCATCCCACCTCACAGGTGTGGCATATCAAGGTGCTGATTAGACAGCATGAATATTGCACAGGTGTGCCTTAGACTTCCCACAATAAAAGGCCAAAGGCCACTCTGAAATGTGCAGTTTGATCACACAGCACAATGCCACAGATGTCGCAACGTTTGAGGGAGTGTGCAATTGGTATGCTGACTGCAGGAATGTTTACCAGAGCTGTTGCCCGTGCAATGAATGTTAATTTCTCTACCATAAGCCGTCTCCAAAGGCGTTTCAGAGAATTTGGCAGTACATCCAACCGGCCTCACAACCGCAGACCAAGTGTAACCACACCAGCCCAAGACCTCCACACCCAGCATGTTCACCTCCATGACCTTCTGAGACCAGCCACACGGACAGCTGCAGCAACAATCGGTTTGCATAACCAAAGAATTTCTGCACAAACTGTCAGAAACCGTCTCAGGGAAGCTCTTCTGCATGCTCGTTGTCCTCATCGGGGTCCGGACCTGACGGCAGTTCATCTTCGTAAACTTGAGTGGGCAAATGCGCACATTCAATGGTG
Organism: Bufo bufo; assembly: GCF_905171765.1. Lineage (NCBI taxonomy): Eukaryota > Metazoa > Chordata > Amphibia > Anura > Bufonidae > Bufo > Bufo bufo. Next base: position 111,904,692 of record NC_053389.1, read on the forward strand.
TGTGGCACGTTGGAGAGGCGTTCTTTTCACGGATGAGTCCCGGTTTTCACTGTTCAGGGCAGATGGAGTCGTGTGGGTGAGCGGTTTGCTGACGTCAACCTTGTGGATTGAGTGGCCCATGGTGGCGGTGGGGTTATGGTATGGGCAGGTGTATGTTATGGACAACGAACACAGGTGCATTATATTGACGGCATTTTGAATGTACAGAGATACTGTGATGAGATCCTGAGGCCCATTGTTGTGCCATTCATCCACGACCATCACCTCATGTTGCAGCATGATAATGCACGGCCCCATATTGCAAGGATCTGTACACAATTCCTGGAAGCTGAAAACATCCCAGTTCTTGCATGGCCAGCATACTCACCGTACATGTCACCCATTGAGCATGTTTGGGATGCTCTAGATCGGCGTATACGACAGCGTGTTCCAGTTCCTGCCAATATTCTGCAACTTCGCACAGCTATTAAAGAGGAGTGGACCAACATTTCACAGGCCACACAATCAACAACCTGATCAACTCTATGCGACGGAGATGTGTTGCACTGCCTGAAGCAAATGGTGGCCACACCAGATACTGACTGGTTTTCTGACCCCCATCCCAGTAAGGCAAAACTGTGCACATTTTAGAGTGGCCTTTTATTGTTGGAAGTCTAAGGCACACCTGTGCAATATTCATGCTGTTTAATCATCACCTTGATATGCCACACCTGTGAGATGGGATGGATTATCTCGGTAAAGGAGAAGTGCTCACTAACACCGATTTAGACAGATTTGTGAACAATATTTGAGAGTAATGGGTCTCTTGTGTATGTAGAAAATGTTTCAGATCTTTGAGTTCAGCTTATGCAAAATGGGAGCAAAACCGAAAGTGTTGCGTTAATATTTTTGTAAAGTGTAGTTAATACTGGCAAGCCTGGTTGGGTTATGAAGGTGATGGACCAGGACCACCCCTTGTTAGTTAGTTGTGCAGTCTTAGCAGAGCTACAGACAACACCTACATGTGCAGGCTCCTGCAGACTAGGGCCGAGTCTAGAGAACCTTTCTTTCTAAGACTACAGCTGCCAAAGCAATAATGTTATTATCAGGGTATCCCTGAAGGAAAGAGACCAACCAACTTACAAGGTCCAGAACCATCAAGACTGATAAAGACAGCAAGGTATTTGCTCGTTTCTGACAGAAAGACTTTGCTGCTGTGGAAAGGGAATATTGCTTACCACATTTTGAGAGAGATTGGCAATCCATTTCTAAATTCTGCATCCTTCAGCCTGGGAATAGCAGAAAGGGTTAACAGGAACAGAATAGAATATCTCTGGTTATTTGGAAAGACTGCAAAGGATAGTGATGGATGACTATCGCCATTATTGTTGCTGCCCTTACACAGCTATAGGGAGGAGACTATACTGTGAAATGTGCCTTTTGCAGCTATATGTAGTACTACTCTCATCATCGATTTAGAAAAGAAAGACTTTATTTATTGCAGCCTACAGGCCTGGTTATTGACTTCATTATACATCCACCGGCTCTGCATCCGTACTTATACCTTGCACCCTGACAACCACTTAATGTCAAGGACACCCTAACTACCATTAGGCAGAAGCCCTATAAAGTCAGCGAGTGGCCTGAGGGAAGAAAGGGTGCTCCTTCCATTCACTCTGCACGGCCCAGGGAGCGCCAAAGTGAGGAGTGCCACTGTGAACTTTGAATACTACTACCCACCTCAGAGCCACAACCACCACTTCCGTCCTCTCTGCCATGTGCCTCCCCTCCAGCTCTCTACATCTTGAGCTGTAAATGGTGTCCTCCACCTTCAGAGTTCCATCCAAATCAACTTGCAAAAGATTTGGTTTCCTCTGGATTCTGAATATTTTGGAAATTCTAGACTTTCACTTAAATTTAGAATCGATTCGCACATCCCTAGTCGCTATGATTGTAGTCATCATCACATCTTAACGGCAAGTAAATCCCTCGTCCCCTTTCATGCAGAATCAGCATTGACTCTTAATTGATTGCAGCTATGGCACGCATTTTTCAACCTTCACCCGCCAGTTCATTTATTTATTTATTTGCGCCTTGTACTTTGCTAGCGCTTTTCATCAATCAAATTCAATTTTGTTTTATGGACGAAATCCTAGTCTTCGCAGTCAGCTGTACACTAACCGCATATTAATTGTATGCAGATTACCCTCTATGTGCATGTTATACTGATTACTTTCTCCTAATAGCAGTGAAGATGACTTAGTAGCTCTGTGACATAAAATAAGATGAGTGCGGCTCGTATTTTCCATAAACTTAAAGAGGACCTGTCACCGCTCCTGACTTGCCTGTTTTATTAACTTCATGCATTCCCCATGTAATAACATTTCTCGGGCATCTATTATAATGACTCTATTTTGTGTCATTCTTTTATTATTTAGGAGTAGCTCCGATGCTGGAAATAAGTGCCTCAACTACACAGCTCCATCCATCGTGTAGTGGGTGGATCGGGTTACTGCAGAGCTGCTCTCATTGAAGAGGATGTGTGTAATGCTGCAGTTACCAACTCCATCCACTACACCAGGCATGCTCAACCTGCGGCCCTCCAGCTGTTGAAAAACTACAACCCCCAGAATGCCCGAACAGCTATCAGCTATCAGCCTACAGCAGGGCATTGTGGGAGTTGTAGTTTTACAACAGCTGGAGGGCCGCAGGTTGAGCATGCCTGCACTACACGATGGTAGGGTGTCCACATTTCCTAACTGCCATTCAGGGACACTTACTTTCACAAGGGCATTTCGTCAAACTTATACTTGAGACTGGCAAAAACATATCTGCCTGTGCATTTTTCAGTATTTCTGCACACATTAACTGGCTACTTAGACATCTCTTAAGAAATAGAAAACAAAACAAGTTGCATTAAAGAACAGTTTTTTTTAAAGTTTTTTTTCTTAATGAGCAGGAACTTTTACAAAATATGAATACTTTACCAACCATAAATAACAGACTGCAAAACAATTCCACAGATTTCTTAATGTCCATGCCCTACCATCTACATATCCATTGCTTATATGTTGCCTGAGCCTCTCTCCATTTATCTTTTAATTTGCACTTACATTCCATTTCCTGCCTCTAATTCCATGTAGTAACTAACTTACTACACGTTTTACAAGTCACACAACATCCGATCCAACTTTCTAAGAAATAAATATTTGCTGCCCTAAACCCAAAGAAGAGGCAGACATCATCATTCATTGCAAAGTTAAACTTACATTTTGTCCTCTTTACTGCTGATAACGGCCGCACAGTTACAGGCACAGTAGAGATCCCGGCCAGGCCGACTTCACGTGAGTCTAAGATCACTCGGTCGCGATCACGCTACTCGGACGCGCAGCAAGGCAGGGGAGGAGCCACACACACACAGGACAGTACTATGAGATGCAGATCTGATATGGCGATCGCATAGTATTAAGAAGTGACTGTCACAGCAGCGGTTGGCAGCTCAGGTCATTCCGGGACACTGCATTGTCCCGAAAGGAGGGTGACCGGGACCCGGGATGACTCTCCAAATGCGGGACTGTCCCGGGGCGATCCGAGACACGTGGTCACCCTACATGGACGGAGCACCTATTTCCAGCACCAGAGCTACTCTGTAACAGCTGCAATCCCCCCCAAAAGTTGGAGCCCACCAACTAATGCTGTCAGTGGGGCCAGACTAATCTATACACCAAAAAGAATGAATGTCCCCCACTAATAAAGAACAATCAAATAGCAAAAATCAATATCTTTATTAAATTATACAAATAGTGAACATATAAAAGCAGCGGCATACATGTGCAATCGAAGAGGATACATTGGTACTGCAGTAAATGGTTATGTACAGTTAGATCCATAAATATTGGGACATCGACACAATTCTAACATTTTTGGCTCTATAAACCACCACAATGCATTTGAAATGAAACAAACAAGATGTGCTTTACCTGCAGACTGTCAGCTTTAATTTGAGGGAATTTACATCCAAATCAGGTGAACGGTGCAGGAATTACATCAGTTTGCATATGTGCCTCCCACTTGTTAAGGAACCAAAAGTAATGGGACAATTGTCTTCTCAGCTGTTCCATGGCCAGGTGTGTGTTATTCCCTCATTATCCCAATAACAATTAACAGATAAAAGGTCCAGAGTTCATTTCACGTCTGCTATTTGCATTTGGAATCTGTTGCTGTCAACTCTCAAGATGAGATCCAAAGAGCTGTCACTATCAGTGAAGCAAGCCATCATTAGGCTTAAAAAAACACAACAAACCCATCAGAGAGATAGCAATAACATCAGGCGCGGCCAAAACAACTGTTTGGAACATTCTTTAAAAAAAGGAACGCACTGGTGAGCTCAGCAACACCAAAAGACCCGGAAGACCGTGGAAAACAACTGTGGTGGATGACCAAAGAATTCTTTCCCTGGTGAAGAAAACACCCTTCACAACAGTTGGCCAGATCAAGAACACTCTCCAGGAGGTAGGTGTATGTGTGTCAAAGTCAACAATCAAGAGAAGACTTCACCAGAGTGAATACAGAGGGTTCACCACAAGATGTAAACCATTGGTGAGCCTCAAAAACAGGAAGGCTAGATTAGAGTTTGCCAAACAACATCTTAAAAAGCCTTCACAGTTCTGGAACAACATCCTATGGACAGATGAGACCAAGATCAACTTGTACCAGAGTGATGGGAAGAGAAGAGTATGGAGAAGGAAAGGAACTGCTCATGATCCTAAGCATACCACCTCATCAGTGAAGCATGGTGGTGGTAGTGTCATGGCGTGGGCATGTATGGCTGCCAATGCAACTGGTTCTCTTGTATTTATTGATGATTTGACTGCTGACAAAAGCAGCAGGATGAATTCTGAAGTGTTTCAGGCAATATTATCTGCTCATATTCAGCCAAATGCTTCAGAACTCATTGGACGGCGCTTCACAGTGCAGATGGACAATGACCCAAAGCATACTGCAAAAGCAACCAAAGAGTTTTTTAAGGGAAAGAAGTGGAATGTAATCACCGGACCTGAATCCGATTGAGCATGCATTTCACTTGCTGAAGACAAAACTGAAGGGAAAATGCCCCAAGAACAAGCAGGAACTGAAGACAGTATCAGTAGAGGCCTGGCAGAGCATCACCAGGGATGAAACCCAGCGTCTGGTGATGTCTATGCGTTCCAGACTTCAGGCTGTAATTGACTGCAAAGGATTTGCAACCAAGTATTAAAAAGTGAAAGAGTAATTTATGATTTTTATTCTGTCCCATTACTTTTGGTTCCTTAACAAGTAGGAGGCACATATGCAAACTCTTGTAATTCCTGCACCGTTCACCTGATTTGGATGTAAATATCCTCAAATTAAAGCTGACAGTCTGCAGGAAAGCACATCTTGTTTGTTTCATTTCAAATCCATTGTGGTGGTGTATAGAGCCAAACATTTAAAAATTGTGTCGATGTCCCAATATTTATGGACCTGACTGTATATTCAATGAGCTACAGCCATCTCAATATAGCGTCCCAGTCTATCTCAGGATCACAAAATTTGTACAAAGATACGTTTAAGGCCTAGTTCACACGATCAGTTTTTTTGCGAGTGTACGGGACTTTTTTTGTGTTCCGTATACGGTCCGTATACGGAACCATTAATTTCAATGGTTCCGCATTAAAAATGGAATGTGTTCCGTAAGCATTCCGTTTCCGCATTTCCATTTTTCCGTTCCGTAAGAAAGATAGAACATGTCCTATATTTGGCAGCAAATCACGTTCCGTGGCTCCATTGAAGTCAATAGGTCCGCAAAAAAAACGGAACACATACGGAAATGCATCCGTATTTCTTCCGTATCCGTTCCGTTTTTGCTGAACCATCTATTGAAATGTGTTCCGTTTTTTTTTGCGGACCGATTGACTTGAATGGAGCTACGGAACGTGATTTGCGGGCAATAATAGGACATAGTATAAAGTAATGGATTGGTTGTGCACTCCTCATATGGAATACCGCATATATATCAGGACTTGTTTGGATAGGTACTCAATATTTATTGTACATAGGTTAAAAAAGGTTATATAGATACACTTGATAGCTGAGCAATGTGTCACCAGAATATCTTCTTATTTAATAACTATGATAAAAATTCAATCCTAACGTGATGTTTGATGTGATCTGTAAAAATATCTGTAAAAATATCAAGATGCACAAATAATATGTATAAAATATTGTAGGTGAGTATATGTGATTCACACTATCATTTCAAAAAATGTAATATAAAAATCAAAAAAGTCAAAAATGTCGATCTAGTAAAAATCTAAACGTGACCTATAAACAAAATATCCAAGGTGAAATTACACTCATTAAAATATGCAATAAATATAATAAATGAAAATTGTGAGAAGAGCTATAAAGTGCAAATGTAGTAGGAAATTAGTAAAAGCACAATGTAAGTATATTTCTATGGTGAGCTGTGCCCAGGGAGTCTACATTTAGGCACACTACGCCACAATGGACAATAACATTCGATCCAACAATATTAGAATCTTCAAGAAGGAACCATATATTCAAAAAGTTCTCAAATTCGGTCACCACAATATCAAATGGAGAGGATAATAGTCCACCGTTTTGCGGCAATGTGTCAACTGAGATGAGCTATACTGTATTGGACATTGTCGTACCCAACAGCATTGTAGTTTTGATCCAGCAGTGCTGTTGTTGAGAAATAGTTCCTTCAGAAAAACAGCACTAATAAAAAAGCACTAATAAAAAAAAAAAGTAGTATAGCGAGGGTTAATTCATTCAACAGACTTAAGGTACTTTCACACTAGCGTTCGGGTGTCCGCCTGGCCGTGCGGAGGCAAACGGATCCGTCCAGACTTACAATGTAAGTCAATGGGGACGGATCCGTTTGAAGATGACACAATATGGCTCAATCTTCAAACGGATCCGTCCCCCATTGACTTTTAAGGCTACTTTCACACTTAGAATTTATTTTCAACTATAATGCAGACGGATCCGGTCTGAACGGATCCAAACGTCTGCATTATAGGAGCGGATCCGTCTGAATGGTAGTGTGAAAGTAGCCTTATCCAGCTTTGTTAAGGTCTCGATATGTTGCGATTAATTGCTTCTAAATAGATTGCTGTATATCTTCCTTTCAAATATTTTGCAATTGTATCAGTATATCAGGAATTGTGGCCTGCCGTACTCCTTAAATATAAATGCCGTTCTACGGTCTCATGATCACAGTCAATGGACAGGCCACTTAGTTCACCTAGAGGTTAATATATTATATCTGCTACTCACGATTAGTTGGCCCTGACTGTAGATTGTAGTATAGGCGGCTTGGTACTTCCACTCTGTAACTGCAGGCTAATATTTGTTTGTCTCTGTGGCCGCGGCGTCCCACCGGCTCACAGAGGCGGCAGTGTTTGAATCTTTCAGAGTGTGGAATAGCTGCAAAGTCCGAAGATGTCGGTTCGTTTCACACAGCTGTAAGTAGCAGAAAGTGATGCATCAAATAAATACTTGGAGCGCTCCAAGACCTTGGGGATCCTGTATCAATATAGCATTAGGCTGGGGGTCCTCTTTACACCAGACGTACGTTTCAGAGATCTCTGTCTCCTTCCTCAGTGGTTAGGAGACCCCCAGATCTGGTACAACTTTTATAGTCTTGTTGAATCAGGATTTCAAGTGGGCTGGAAAACCCGTTGTGGACTCATGCTTCCACTATAGATGGCATGGCTATAGATGTAGTTCATACAGTATATTGCGGTTTTGTTGCGATTTTCCTTTATAGTTGATACTGTCCAATATTACAGTATAGTTGTATCATAATTGTATAGGGGTACTAAAAATAGAATCATTTTTATATCTATAAAAAATATATAAAAGGTACACATAAAAAATATTATATCATTTCTATAGTTATTAACCCTTAATATGTTACACAACATATATTTACAAGAAAAATAAGTTATGTATAAATATTGTTGTTTGGTTTAAATAATTTATGGTCACTCATATTTTCAAGCGGTGGTCTTGTTTGAGCTGATCTCACTTTGTTGATATTTTGGCAGAAACAATGGATGCGGACACTAAGTGCGGAAGGGAGATGGCAGTGCTGGTAAAACAGCCCGACTGCCATTTCTCGTCAGCAAAGAGCGTACCACATCAATACCAAGTTCATAAGAATCCAAAAATTTCGAGGTCTGCATTAAGTCCATTGGGGAGGAGGGTGCCTAGTTCATAAATTCTTTTGGATTGAAGTCTAGACATTCTAAAGATGTGGTTGCCTCCTCTCCAATTTATAGGGACCTTTTCAAGTGCCGTAAATACTGAACCTGCAGGATCCTGATTGTGATGTGTTTTATAATGTTTAGACAAATAATGGGTCTCATACCCTTTTCTTATATTGTTTATATATTCAGCAATACGTCTTTTGAGAGGTCTTTTGGTCCTCCCCACATATTGTAATTTGCACGGACATTGAAACATGTATATTACACTACTGGTGTCACATGTCATAAAGTCCTTGATTTTATGCACGTGACTATTCGCGGAAGATGTGATGGAGTGAGTGATTTTTGAAAATTTGGTCAATCGACACCCCACACATCTGCCGCACAGGTGAAATCCCGAAAGGCCCCTCCAACTTGTCAAGGTGGGTGTTTTTGTAATAGTGGTATTTTTCATTTTCACTGTAGGGGCTACCAGTATATTTAGATTGGGAGCCTTGGTAAATATAATGTTTGGTGTAGGGGACATCAATAGTCCTAGTACTTTATCACATTGTATAAAGTGCCAATGTTTTTGAATGATCGATTTTTTTTTTTATATTGGGGACTAAATGGTAATATTAGTCTAATAGTATTTTCCACACTATCTATTTGAGGTTCATTGGTTTTCACTTTTTCTTCAAAAAAATATTGGCGGTCCACCTGGCGAATTTTGTCTATTGATTTTTCTAGTAGTGGTAATGGGTACTTTTTCTTCTGAAATTGATCCTTCATTTTCTGTGCTTCCATCTCAAAGGTTTCTATGTGGGTACAATTCCTCCTAATACATCTGAACTGTCCCTGAGGTATGTTTAATAGCCATTGTGGTAAGTGGCAACTGTCAAAACGTATATAGTTATTTTTAGAAACCTCTTTCTGATAAGTTTTGCAATACAATTTAATATTATTGGCCAAAATTTCTATGTCTAAAAACATTACAGAAGTTTGGCTAATGGTTGCTGTGAATTGTAAGTTGTATTGGTTGTTATTAAGTTCTTTCAAAAAAGTGTTAAGGGTAGTTTTGTCGTTTTTCCATATAAAGATCACATCGTTGATGTATCTACGCCAGAGCACCAAGTCCGACCCCAGTCTTGGCTGAATAATTTCGTCCTCCCATTGGGACATAAAAAGATTAGCGTAACTGGTGCCCATGGCGGTCCCGCGAGTCTGCAGAAAAAAATCTGACTCATAATAAAAATAGTTATGGTTGAGTATGAATGCTACACATTTCATTACATACTCTATTTGTTCATTTGGTGTATGACCTTCTTTTCTCAGCTGTGTCCCCATTGACTGGATCCCGGATTGATGTTCTATACTGGTATATAATGATTGTACATCTAATGTTCCAATGATCCAGTTGGGATCATAGCTAATATTTTCTAAAATTTAAATCACTTGAGTAGTGTCTTTGATGTATGAGGGAATTTTTTTCACTGTGGGCTGGAGGATATTGTCAATATATTCAGACAAATTAGATGTAATGGATCCTATTCCAGAGACGATAGGTTGTCCCGGCGGGTTCATGGTGTCTTTATGTAATTTAGGCAGACAATAGAAACTGGAATACGTTGTTGTGTATTTTAAATGTAATTACCCTCCTGTTCTGATAGAATAGTTAATTGTTTACCTTTTTCGCATAGTTGGATAAGTTTTTTATAGTATTCTTGGGTAGGGTCAGATGTTAGTTTTTTGTATGTATTTATATCTGATAATTGTCTCAGGCATTCTCTGTTGTATTTTTCATATTCCAGGATTACTGTCGCCCCTTCTTTGTCTGCCGGTCTAACTATATACTGTAGTTATCTCGCTGTAGTTGTTTGATGGTCGTTATTTCATTTTTTGATAAATTGTATGATTGGTGTTTGTCTTTAATCCCTTTAATGTCATTTTCTACAGATTGACGGAAAGTTGACATTTCTGTACTGATTTCCTGCCTAGGGTATTTCTTCGATTTAATTTTGAGATCTGTGTGTCTAAAATTATCTTTTACAGATGGGGAGTCTTTTAAAATATTGGGATTTTTCATGTAGCATTTTTTAAGACATCATTTTCTTATGAATTTCTCAATGCCAATATACGTTTTGAACTTGTCCAGTTTATTAGTTGGTGCAAACTTAAGGCCCTTGTTTAGCAAATTGGTTTGTCCTGGGGTCAACACTTTAGAGCCTAAGTTTATAATAGAATTAAGTGATTCATCTACTAGTGCTGTTTTCTTTTTGTATTTTCTGTCGTCTCCCCCTCCATAATTTCTTTTTTCTCTGTGTTGGTAAGGTGAGTGATTTCTTCTTGGTGTCTGATAGTACTGGAACTGTGTCCTCGAGATCCTCGTGTCTCGAATGTTTTGGCATTGTTCCATGTTGTGATGGGAATCTGAGTTGTGATGGCATTGTCTCAAATTGTATGGGGGATTGTGTCTCGGTTGGGTCTGTCGAGTGTGCGTCTGTGTTTGTAATATTGGCGATTGTCTTGATGTTTGCCGTTTTCTTGTTTTGTGATGGGGAGGGGTATAGTCTAAAAAATTATGTTGTTCAGACACAGCTTCATACCGATTATTGGTGGGTATTGTGATTTTTTTCTCGTATTGGTTCTGGATTGTATTCTAGATTTCCATTTCTATTTGAAGGTTCTGGTAGTTCTTCTCTTCCTCTATTTACTAAGTCCTGTGTAATATTATTTATATATCCTTTTTGACTTTGTTTCAATGTGTTGTTGATTTTCTTAGTTTTTAAATAAATAATTTCTTGTTCTATTTTATCTAGACTATGGCATAGTCTCTCTTGCCATTTATTGTATTTTTCATTTTTAGGCAATTTGTCAACCGTTTCTTTCATCTGTTCAATTTGAGTTGTAAGTGTTTCTAAAATTTGGGATCTCCTTTTGATAATCAATTCCATCAGACCAATTGATTGGGTCCTAAGGAATGTTTTCCATTCTTTGTCAAATTCACTATCAGTAAGGTCCTGAGCAGGGGATTTAATCAGCTGTAAACCTTTTGGTATTATCCCTTGTTGTATATACAGATTAAGGGACCTTATTTCCCACCGTTGCTTTAATTGTTTATGTATAAGAGTTTCTAATTTTTTAAAAACATCAGCTGCTGTAATATTAGTTGTATGTTGATCATCTTTAGAGTTTTCGACATCCAATTTAAAAGAATCTACCTTCAATAATTTCTCTTCTAAATGCTTCCATATGTCCATATTGGCAAACTGGGGAGCTCTGTACACGATGGGTGTATTTATGGAAAAAAGAAAAATATAATTTGTGACGGCTCACCTAGTAGCTAACATGGAACGGGTGCTCCAGCCAGTATAGACCCTGTCTATGGAGTAGATAATAGCATAAAGTAATGGATTGGTTGTGCACACCTCATATGGAATATCGCATATATATCAGCACTTGTTTGGATAGGTACTCAATATTTATTGTACATAGGTTAAAAAAGGTTATATAGATACACTTGATAGCTGAGCAATGTGTCACCAGAATATCTTCTTATTTAACTATGATAAAAATTTAATCCTAATGTGATGTTTGATGTGATCTGTAAAAATATCTGTAAAAATATCAAGATGCACAAATAATATGTATAATATATTGTAGGTGAGTATATGTGATTCACACTATCATTTAAAAAAATGTAATATAAAAATCAAAAATGTCAAAAATGTCAATCTAGCAAAAATCAAAACGTGACCTAAAAAACAAAATATCCAAGGTGAAATTACACTCATTAAAATATGCAATAAATATAATAAATGAAAATTGTGAGAAGAGCTATAAAGTGCAAATGTAGTAGGAAATTAGTAAAAGCACAATGGAAGTATATTTCTATGGTGAGCTGTGCCCAGGGAGTCTACAGTTAGGCACACTACGCCACAATGGACAATAACAGGTTATATTTTTTCTGCGGGGCCACGGAAAGGAGCAAAGGATGCGGACAGCACACGGAGTGCTGTCCGCATCTTTTGCGGCCCCATTGAAGTGAATGGGTCCGCATCTGAGCAGCGAAAATTGCGGCTCGGATGCGGACCAAAACAACGGCCGTGTGCATGAGGCCTTAAGTTGGTACCTATGTGTGACTGGAACATTTGGGGGCAGCTGCAGCAGACACATTGTTTTGGGGACACATCTATTCTGGGGTCACAAATAATCTTCATGGTTTGGGCAGCTGGCTTATGATATAGCATAGATATAGTGCTCCACAGCATTGACTTCTGGTAGGGGGTTAATGTAGACACACAGGGAGATGAAGTGCATGTTATTAGTATAATGAACGTGCTATCTGCCCCTCACCCAGGCGACGGAACATATTTCTGCTTTCAGAATGTATATTCTGTCTATAAGTGGTGTTTTCAAATTCTGTGGAAATTTTACATGAATGTACTTTTCTTTAAGTGCATGAATATAACACAATGGAATGCCATGAGGACAGGCTTGTGTTACTGCCTTTTCCAGAAGGTGAAATTATAGGATGATATGCACTCATCATCCTTTCATGTAATTTTGTTTGCATCTTTTCTATTTGCTTTCCATTGCTATGAATTCATTAAACATTAGGAAGTTTCTATAGGTTAAGGGCTCATGCACACAGCTATAAGTATTTTGCGCTCCGCAAAACACGGATACTGGCCGAGCACATGCCGACATATTTTTTTTTTTTTACTACTGCAGAAATGTATTATCCTTATCTGCAAAATGGACAAGAATAGGACATGATCTATATTTTTTTGCGGGGCAGCAGAATGGACTTACGGATGTGAACAGCACAAGGGTCTGCATCCGATCCGCAAAAAATGCTGATGGGGGGGGCGTGGCCTGCCATGGAAGAGTGAGGACGCCGTCTCTCAGAGATCCTCCACACCCTGAGCGAACTTCTCCTCATTACTGCCACCAATGATGGGCAGGGTCACTAGGAAGGGTAGAACCCGACCACAGGCTCCCCTGGCATCATTTCAAGGTGACCTGCCCCCTCCTGTTCAGCGCACCATGCGCTCCCAAGATGGCGCCGTCAGTCAGAGTGCCCAGCCCACAGCAGCGCTCCCTGAAGTGCGCGGGATCTTCTCTCCGCCACCTGGCAGACATCGATCTGCATCCGTGCCCTCTGTGCCTCCAAGCACGGAGCCACAGGGGTGGCAGACCAGCCCGCAGTGGAGCACTTTGGATGCACACACTGGCAGCGTCCCAGAAGTGCAGGATGGGCATGTCAGCCAGTGCAGACCGGAGTCTTCATCACCTTCTCCGGCGCCCCTGCTCTCAGCGACATCACAGGTCAGAACATGGTTCTCTCCCAACATGCCAGCTGAAGCAGCATCGCCAGCTCCCAGCCCTGCCACTTCAGGGGACCATGTCCTGAGGCCTTCAGCTGGTCCTTTTAGGCCCAGAAGCCATTTATTAAGGGCCTCCACAGAGCTGGAAGCTCCAGCCATTCACCAGGAGCCACTGTGCAGGCGACAATCGCCAAGCCCGGAACCCCTTCCTCTGGAGTAGTATCAGGACCACTACCAGAGCTTCCCCACCCGGCCTGAACCTCATGTGCTGTCCCCTCCTGCTGCACAGGAACCTCTTCGTCCTCCTTCTCACTCCCCAAGCCCATCCTGGGCAGCGTCCCTGCGTTGGGTCAACAGGCTCCCCGTGGGACGACCCTCGTCCGTTGCTGTCCAGAGTAGCCCCACCGGACCTTGAGGCCCAGACTGGCCCTGCAGCGGTGTCTCTTCAGGGATCCTCTGCATTTCTCTCACCGAGGCAATCATCTTCTGCACCTTTATTCGATGAGGACTCTAGACCGCCTACGATGGCAGATTTGCGTACCTTTATATGCTCTTTGCCGTCTAAGGCTCCATTCACACGTCCGTGGTGTGTTGCGGATCCGCAACACACCCGCCCGGCACCCCTATAGAAATGCCTATTCTTGTCCGCAAGCTGCGGACAAGAATAGGACATGTTCTATCTATTGCGGAGCTGCGGACCGGAAGATCGGGGCCGCGCTACGCAAATGCGGATGCGGACAGCACACTGTGTGCTGTCCGCATCCATTCCGTCCCCATAGAGAATGAATGGGTCTGCACCTATTCCGCAAAATTGCGGAACGGATGCGGACCCATTTGCGGACGTGTGAATGGAGCCTTAGGCAGACTTATCTAACTTCGCTGCCAACATATTACAAGAATGGAAACGGGAATTCTCCCAAGTTCGCTCAAAGTTGGCTACGCTTGACACCAGACTCGAATCTGTCACTCAAGATCAGGCCCACCTGTCGGCAACAGTCAAGGCTCTACAAGACAAGGTCCAAACTCATGACGCGAAATTTTATGCCCTGCAACAACATTTGAACGATGTAGAAAACCGTAGTCGCCAAAACAACATAAGGATCAGAGGCCTCCCCGAGGCTGTTTTGTCAACTGACCTACTACCCACGATTGTGCGAATATTCAATGGAATCCTGGGATCCCCGCCAAACTCTCATAGAAATAGATAGAGCTCATAGAGCTCTCAGACCTCCTCACCCTGATGGTGCTAAACCAAAAGACATTATATGCAGAATCCACTTTTATGTCATCAAAGACCAGATCCTGTCTAAGGCTAGACAAGTCTCCCCCTTGATGCACGAGGGAGCCCCTATCGCACTGCTGCAGGACCTTTCTGTAGTGTACGGGGGCTGTAATGCCCGTCACTACAGAAGGGTCACTTGTGTGCTGTCGTCCCCCTTATCTATGGGGAAGTTGGTATAAGTCATCTTTATAAAATGTAATGTAATGTAATGCTATGTATTTCCCTGTTGCTGTAAAATGTGCATGTACAGGCCTGCTAGGGGTGTCATTCCAGCTCTTAGTCACTAGAGGGAGCTAGGGAGCCCTAGTTTATATAAGGCCCAGTCAGGGAAGAAGAAGTCAGTCTAAAGTTGTGGTTGGAGTCTGAAGTCTGTAGTCTAGTCTAACCAGAGATTAGGCTATGTCAGAGTCAAGTCCAGGCCTGAAGCCTGCGGACCAGGAGAGGGTAATGCAGTCCCTGTAACCGGGTTCCAGATCCAAGGAAAAGGTTCCCCTCCTAAATATATATATGCAGAAGCAGGAACACCACCGCTAATCAGCCTGAGGACACTGAGAGAGTTCAGAAGTTTCTAGAGCCTGAGGAAGCTGAGAGAGAGACAGAGGCATGTCAAGGAAAGCAAGAGGTACTCAAGACTACAGAGGAGGTACTTGATAGAGATAAAACCAAGGATATACGCCAGAGCTAGGGCATTGGACCTTGGGGAAGATTTTCTATGTTCCAGGATCAGTCAGGAATAGAGTGCAAGCCGCCTGTACTACAAATCCTGTGTTTAACACTCTGAAGTCACCTTGCTATATATTGCCTGCATCAAATGTAATGCAACCAACTGTCTGCAAAGGAACTGCGCTTCCGTCAATGTCCCTAAATGATGACTACTAAAGTTTGAATTCTGTTTTAACATCACGTGGTTCCTCAGTTATTCCTGCTATCAGCAAACGGCGTGCCACCGTTTAATTGGCACTGGCGTCACGAACATTTCTCATCATCACCTCCCCTTGCAGAGAGTCAGCCGTCTCAGGTTAGTGTCTATTGCACTACAACACCCAGGAACATTTCTACACCTAACTTGAGTACGCTGCATTTCACGCCACACCTTGTCACAGAGAGCCGCCCTACGCCCGTTGCTGGATCTCAAAGACCGCGGCATCCCCTACCGATGGGGCTACCCCTTTGCTCTATTTGCCGGTCCCAAAGGACATACTGCTGTCATCCGTACTCCTGGGGACCTTCCTCACTTTCTCCATCAATTGGACCTCCCACAAATTGAATTGGGTCCCTGGCCCACTATCCTCCCACCGACTCCCACAGCGCAGAGTCAGGCCCGGCTCGCTCATGTCAGAAACCTTGAGACCTCCGGACCGGTCGCACCGACAACTCGAGGACGAAAGCAGCGATGACCCGCGGGCCCTGGATGGGGATCCCCCTCCGCCTCCATCACTTGAGGGACTACCTACTGTTCCAAAAGAGGACAGTTAGCCATGATGGCTTTGCATCTCTTTGTGCCTTGCACCATTTCTTGTTTCTTTTGCCTCCCTTTAGTAGATGCAGTTTTAGAATTGTCAGTCATCTGAAATGGGATGTGGTAGCCTGTCTCTCCTCTGGCTATTACTTCCCCCCCGTAGTTCGAGACATTCCCCTGGGGCGATTTGGACCCTCGTGACTGCCTCCTTAGACCTCTGGTCACACAAGTTTTCTTCTACTTGTTAATTTGTTCTACCTCTCTCTCTTACCCTTCTTATTTTTGTTTACTTTTCCTCTGTCTTTTGTCCGTCACCCTCCCCCTGTACCTTGTGTTTCCTTCCCCTTGCAGTTATGACTGCAGTTATGACATCCCTCCAGATTGCATCCTTCAACGCGAAGGGCCTCAACACCTCGAAGAAAAGAACCCAGGTACTCCACCACTTCCACCATCAAAAGGTACACATTATTTGTTTTCAGAAGACAAACTTTAAGGAGGGAGCTACCCCTGGCATACAACACTGACACTACACAACCTGGCACCTTGCAAATAATCCGGTAAACAAGACAAAGGGGGTCGCCATAGTGATTCACAAGTCCTTGCCTCACCAGGTGGTAGGTTGTACTGTCGACCCTGGGGCCAGATACCTGATCCTTTCATTACTAATTGGTGGACGTGAATTCACCTTGCTTAACGCCTATGCCCCCAACCAAAACTAGGCCTCCTTCCTATCAGACATAGTGGACACAGCCCTTCCGTTGATCCTAGGAACAGCCGTTTTTTTTGTGGTGACTTTAACCTTACCCTAGATCCCAAACTCGATAACTCGTCTGGACGCACATCTCTCCCCTATTCCACAATTAAAAAAGTCAAAAGGGCATTACTTCAATTGCAACTATGCAATCCCTGGCGCCTCCAACATCCGGCTGACAGAGACTACTCTTTTTATTCTTCCCCTCACTCCTCCTACAGCCGCATAGACTACATTCTTCTCCAACAGTCGGCCCTAACGTCCACACAAATCGGCAATATTCTGTGGTCGGACCATGCCCCGATATTTTGTTCACTGAACCTACCCTTTCTCATTAAAACTGAGTGGACATGGCGGCTACTTTCACACTTGCGTTCGGGGCTCCGCTTGTGAGCTCCGTTTGAAGGCTCTCACAAGCGGCCCCGAACGCATCCGTCCAGCCCCAATGCATTCTGAGTGGATGCGGATCCGCTCAGAATGCCTCCAGTCTGGCTCCGCTTGGCCTCTGTTCCGCTCAGCAGGCGGACACCCGAACGCAGCTTGCAGCGTTCGAGTGTCCGCCTGGCCGTGCGGAGCCAAACGGATCCGTTCAGACTTACAATGTAAGTCAATGGGGACGGATCCGTTTGAAGTTGACACAATATGGTGCAATTTTCAAACGGATCCGTCCCCCATTGACTTTCAATGCAAAGTCTGGACGGATCCGTCTGACTAACTTTCACACTTAGATTTTTTTGTGAAATATAATGCAGACGGATCCGTTCTGAATGGATACCATCGTTTGCAACTAGTAATACAGCTTTCATGGCTGTGAGGGTAAATGCCTCTGATGTGTAAAGGTCGTGAGTTCGAATCCCAGGAGAAACTTTTCTGAAAGAAAGCCTAAATGAGATTTAAATACACCAGGGTCTCAGCTGCGACAGCTGCGTGCCGCTCTCTCTGCCCGAAGTGAACTCATCGGAGCGCATCCGGCCGGCAAGTACAGGAACAGAAGGGGATGAGATGATGTCAGATGGATGACAAGTAGGGGGCGGGGCGAGGGGGCGGCCGGCGCCCCGAGGCAGAGTGCGCTCTACGCGGTTGCCTACTCTGCTTATGGGTGGCGCCGGCCCTGCTTGCCAATTTGATTAGCTCGTACATTTGAGCCTAATAGTGGATGGTCAGTATGGTCAGAGCTCCTAAGCTCAATTCTGGTGCACCAGGTTAGCGCTAATCCTGATAGACGTGTGATCTGTTTTACTTCGCTCAGAATGAGGGAGCCGGGGCAGACAGGTTAGCACTTGCTACAGCTACCCCACTCATACAGTAGTACAAGACACAAGAACTCGCTCTATACGCATTTCTGCATGACTTTTATTTGTCATGCGTCATCAGGAGCGAACAAGTAAGTGTCAATTTAGATGAAACTACTGCACTGTAGCGTGCAGACTCCGGCGCTTGTGATGGCTTGTGATGGCCAATCAGGGATGGAGGCGCGTCCCTCTGACGCGCTCCCTGACGTGACCGTCGCACACTACAGCGTATTACACTCTGGGGAGGAGCACCGATCTGCTCAATGGTATAGGGGACAATCATAAAGCGGTAAATAAGTACAAGTGACATAGCTATGAACAGCTGGAGGGAATATATGAAAGAGGCTAACATAAGAGAACTGACATAAATGAATAAAATTGTCAGATACAAATGCAGACAGCCTATAATGTGATGTGAATTACAGGATGCTTAAATATTCAAGGACAGTCTCACCCATTTGTCATGCCCATAGCATCTTAGCACAGCACGATGATGGACCAAATCTGCTAACCCATAGTGATCTAAATGAAGCAGGAGAATGATACTGCCTCATTCAGTCCTGTTTTGTTTTTTTACCTTTTTTTAAATAACTATTTCCCCCCCTTAGGGGCTACAACATGGGATCTTTTAATCCCTTGTCCTATTCTCCCTGATAGATCTCTATTATGGTGAATAGGACTTCACACTCTCCCTACTGCCCTGGGCATAGTACATACAGCAGCAGGGAGCTGACTATGGCAGCCAGGGCTTCAGTAGTGTCCTGGCTGCCATGGTAACCGATTGGAGCTCCAGGATTACACTGCTGGGGCTACGATAAGAAGCTGCCACTGCACCACCAATGAGAGGAGGTGAGGGGACTCTGTTGCCACTGCAACCAAAGATTTTAATACTGGGGGGTGGGGGGCGCACTGCGCCACCAATGATTTTAATACTGGGGGGGCGCACCTGACCTCTGACAGGGAGCTGCGATCAGTGGCAGTTAACCCCTTAGGTGCGGCATCTGAGGGGCCAATTTCCGCGAACGCAGTGCCCTGTCAGAGTTCGTGTGCCGACAATGTGTTTCTGCCGCCTGTATTTGTAATGTATTAAACTTTAGTTATCATTGGTGGCACAGTGCGCCCTCCCCTCCTCTTCGTTCCCATTGGTGGCAGCGGTACAGGGGGGAGGGAGAGACTGCTTCCTTCTCCTCGTGCTGCTGAGGGCAGTGCGATCCATATTCTCTGATACTAGACTGTGCAGTAGCACAGCCTAGGATCGATAAAAGGCAAATCTCTGTATCGTATCGATACCGGGACAAAAGTATCGATTGGGTATCGAAAATTCGATACCCGAAACAACCCTAGTTAGGACATGTCTTATCTTTTGCCATATTTAGCGGATTGCAGACCTATTCAAGTTATTGAGTCCTCACTGCACGGAGTTCACACGGCCGGTGCCCATTGTGGCAGGTGCAGCACTATGAAGTGCCTTTTGCGCTCTGGCATTAGAAGAATGTTGGTATCTCTGACTTTTTAGTCTAACCATTACTCTGTAATTCCTCTAGCGCCGTTCTATGGAAACAGTAGGTTTAAAGAGCACACCAAATGCTTGAAATAACTTCTTTATTAACTTCAACTTTTCTTCATATAAAACTGCCGCCTCCGCAGCAGATAGTCCAGATAGTCACATAGCGACTCCATCTAGAAGCCCTTTCTTTAGGTAGCTTAGTTAGCATCTTGTGGTTTTCTAGATAGTCATTCAGTACTTCCAGTCCTTGAACGTGTGGGATGGCATTGCTGCATGCTTGCAGGAAGTCACCGTACTCTTGGAGTCTGAAGTGTTCTTTAGGACCTATTTTAGGCCAGTTATTCAATTTCTCTCTAAAAGCTCTTTGTACTAAGAAAGGATGACCATATCTTGCATTTAATTTTTCCCAAGCTTGCTTGTAGGCTTCTTCGTCTTTTCTATAGAAGTTACCTTCAAGAACTTTCTTTGCTTCCCCACCAACATATCTCTGAAGGTAAAATAACTTGTCAATTGGACTGAAGCAATGATGCTCAATGATCATTTCAAAACTTGCCTTCCACTCTATGAACTTCAGTACGTCTCCTGAAAATACAGTGGGTTCCGGCACAGGAAGTCTAGCGAGGACTGTTCTCTGTTGTCCTGTTGGGACAATAGTTGTAACACTCTCCTGAGCATTGCTGTGACATCTAGGAATAGAATTACCCGGTTCTATTTTCTCACTTAGTTCTGAATTAGGTGAGTCCTTTTCTTTATCTTTTCTGGTACAGATAGAGGGTAAATTCACACACCTTTTTTCTAACACTGGACTAGGCTTCTCTTTGTTTTTATGAGCAGGGATGGAAGGATAATAACTTATTTCCTCACTACAAGCTGGAGATTTTCTTTCATTCTCTCGAGCGTATGAAGGAAAATAGGAGTCTTTTTCTTTACTAAGTACAGATTTGAACCTATGACTACTCTGACTCATATCTTCCTCATGTACTCTGTGTCTGGCTTCTATGATCTTAACTTCTTTCTGCCTTTCCAGACTTTTCATCTGTTGGCGCTGCGCTTCCATTTCAGCTTCCATTTGATGGTACTGTGCCTCCCTTTCAGCTTCCATCTGATGGCATTGTGCATCCTTTTCAGCCATTAGTTGGCGCTGCGCCTCAATGGCAGCTTCCATTTTAATTTCTGCTCTCTTGACAGCAAGTTAGCAAGTTGTTCAGCTAATTCCCTTTTGGCTAAAGTATTTGAGGACTCTGATATGTGGGTGGCACTTCTGGTAGCGAAGGAAGTCACACTTGAGATTGTGGACCTAAGGACCTAGCATAGTCTCTCATAGAAAGCTAATTTATTCTTCTTCTTGCTTTAACTTCATCATAGTTTGCTGCAGATGATAGTTCTCTCATGAGCTTTACTAAATCTTTAGTCACCGCAGTACATGTGTCCATGTTCCTTACAATATCCTGGGAAGGTGTCGTAAGTGACCGCAGGTTGACATATGCTGCCATAAGCTTTGATTCAGATTCTTCTACCATTTCTACCATATCACTCAAGTTCCTTTTTATACTTTCTTGCTTTAGCTTTCTACGAATGTCTTTAATGTATGATTTCCACTTGTCATACATTCTAACAAACTTTTTTCCTTTTAATGCTGCTTCTTGCTCCAAAATTTTCAGCATCTTTGGGGTCGGTTTTCTGGCACGTGATGAACGTCTTAGTTCATCTGCTTGGGCTATATTTGTTTGAGGCAAGACTAATGCTGCAAAAGAATCTTCTACCTCAGACAGGTTCCCTTGCTCTTCAACTTCTACTCTAGCTATCTTTGTATCCTCTAACAGTGGCATGGTAATACTAGACTCAGACATTTTACTATAAATGCAATACTGACAAATGCAGGCAATAAATGACTTTCACTTTAAATGCTTTAGAGTTCGTGTACTACAAACTGTCCTTTGTTTTTATTTAAAGTCTCTTATTTCTGAACACAAAAAATGTCTCTTTATGCCAAAGCCTATATGCAATGATAAGTAATAAAAGGAAAGCTCTGACCTTATTCTGAAGAGCAGGATACTGCAATCTGAAGGTTGTTGGAACAAATGTCTATCTTAAAGGAGACTTGTCTTTTCTTGATGTGATGCGATGCTCTGTGCAGACTTGCGATGCTCTGCGCTGAGTTGCGATGCTCTATGCAGACTTGCAATGATCTGTGATGACTTGCGATGTGCTGGCTTGGATACACTGCTGCAGGCTTTGGGCCTAGTGGCGGGAAACTAGCTGGCTGCAGTGGTCTCTCCATGGATAGCGGTGCAGGCACTCTAGCTCTGGACTTTGGCCTCCCACCATGCGTCTCTTTCTCTCTCTAGGGATCGCAGAAGGGTTGGCGCTCTTTCTCTGACTATCTTGCCTTTGCCGTTCTGCCACTTTAAGAGTCGACTGCAGTTTGACTAATGTACACATTCTATGGCTTCTATGGTAGCTCCACTGAGGTGTCTTTGCTTGCTCACTCAGGGAACGGTTGTTGCGCGGCGGTATATGCTGGCGCTCCGCTGGTCTAATGCGCTCTTTACTGTGTAAGTTGAGGAGCGCTATCACTTCACCCTCTGAGGGTTATAGTTCCACTTTGGCAGGCGCAGCACTATTAAGTTCCTTTTGCGCTGTGGCATTAGAAGAATTTTGGTATCTCTGACTTTTTAGTCTAACCAGACTGTCTATTACTCTGTAATTCCTCTAGCACCGTTCTATGGAAACAGTAGGTTTAAATAGCACACCAAATGCTTGAAATAACTTCTTTATTAACTTTAACTTTTCTTCATATAACACTGCCGCCTCCGCAGCAGATAATTCATGTACAAAACACATGCTGAAAAGGTATCACAAAATGGCGGTATGCATAAGATGGTGGTTCAACTGTTCAATCTTTTCATTCAACATAAAATGGTGGATATTTTTCTCTCTTGAGTATCTGTACTGTCACTTCAAGTTATTTAAGCACTTTAGGATCTCTCTGAGAGGTATATTTAAGATTGGACCGATAGTTCTACTGATCTGTATGCAATTTGTATGGATTTCTATTTGTATGCTATTTGTAGTTTGCAATTTTATGGTTGCAATTGGTGGAACTGTAAGTAAACACATATATATCTAGTTCAGTATACAGTTCTAAACACAATAGTAACAATACTAACAATATGAACATTATATAACTGTTTTAAATACCTATATTTGCCTCTTGTTCCCATAAAACTCAGCTCTCAGTGGAGTGAATGTCCCTTCAGCTCTCTCTGGTGAATAATAATTCTAGCAGCAGGTGCTAGGGGAATTCCCAGACAGGCTGTCTGTGAGGCTGGCTGTAATTGGTGAAAACACTTGCTGCGTGAGAAGCTGGCTGTGATTGGTCTAGACTTCTGCCCAGCAACAACAGATTAATACTATACTTTCTGTTGTTTTTGCTGTGTCACTGAGCTTACCTTACACTATAAAATGAATCTTAAAGGCATATTATCTTTTTTCTGCTTCTGTGAACACAAAATATAACAGTTATATGACATCCAAAATATGATGTCACAGTAAATAACTCTGCTTTTGTATTGTCGGGGGGTAATAATTCAATTAAGAATTATTAATTATGGTCATAAAAATAATTAACCATAAAAAAATAAAATTTATAAAATTTGTCATAAATTCTTAAAATCATGACCTGGTGAATTGTAGACAACCTAATTGATACAATTCACATCTGAGTCCGACTATTTCCTCAGATAAATAAGTTCTTTTTGACGTGAGATGACGTTAATGATAAAATGTAGTTCTGCATTATACAATAATACACAGGTATTATACAAATATGCAGATTTATTAGTTACAAGATTATAAACATATATAAGTAAATAAACACAATGATACATGCAAATGAATATATATAGCGTTAATATAAAGCATTACAAGCTTAACAATACATGTAAGTGGAAATAACTTGTCACATTATAACCAAGCTATTATTAGGTTAGTATATCAAAATAGGAACATAAGTTATATACATCACTTCTGTTCAGAGAAAACCTCATGATATCAAGATGGGCATGTCTAATCCTAAACATCAATATAGAATGCTAAATACATTCTGCCCCCCTAACCAACTACACATCACATGGCTTCAAGATGGGCACTTCCATCCACGGATATAACTTAGAAGAGATAACTGTATCCTTCCGCCCCATCCTGGACTATTTTCACATATATAACTTTGGTAAGACTATTAAGACAAATAACAGGGATCTAGGATCTTAAATGGGAAGGACTTGAAACAAGTCTTTCCTGTGGGAATCCATCACTTAGCTTGGCGAAGAATGTTCTATCAATATATATATATATATATATATATAAAAGCAATTATTTAATGCTTTGCTAGATTATGAGTCTAGATTCTTCTGCAGGTAGAATGAAGCCTCACAGTATCCTAAGACTACATCTCAATATGGAGATGATCAATTAATTTAATTATTTATTTATTCGCCAATCTAGATGGTATAATTTCACCCACACTATCAAATTAGTCTTAATAAAATGAAATATCATTTTCTGTGTCTCTTACCAAGTCCTAGTAGGAATCTCACTTCTGCTCCTAGGAAAGCTGGGTGGTCCATCATAGCGCATCTCACCATGGCTTTCATCTTGATAGACCCCTCTAGAGAGCTCCACTTTTTTCTCTCTCTTTTTCTCCTTTCTCCTCCTCTTCCCCCTGTGTATGGTTTATGATCACAAACTTATCAGTTAGACCCACCTTCCTAGTTTGGAACTTTCCAATCCTTGTCGGATGGGCGTGACCATTGATAAAAATGTGACATCATAACCTTACCCAGAATTCACTTTTGCTACTGTTGTATTGTCACCTACTGATACCTAGGTGGCACTGCTGTGTAAGCTATTTGCATCATAGTATAAAGGGTTAACTTATGTAAGTCTGAATATACATTTGACCTTAAAAGCTTTAATTCAAAGCCATAGGGATTAATTCTGACACTTGTAGCAATTAGAGACAGACCTCTAGGCGTCTCTCTGAATGTTTCTCACACTGTTGATTTATGGATCATAAATAACTTGAATGGCCTTGTTTTCTCACAGAGATATCAGTACCTCCTGTCATACCAAAGATGTGAATAATTGTTACAAAACACACATCTTCACAGACACTCTTTTAGAGACAAAGATTCTCCTAATGAGAAATATATATATACTGGATACATGTTATTTTCATAACATATAACAATATAATATAAAGTAATATATATATATATATATATATATATATATATATATATATATACATACAGGGCTTTTTTTCTCAGAGAAAAGGTGGTGGAACTCACCCCCCCTCCCCTGGCCACGCCCCTACCCAACCCTAGGACCGCCCCCCCTACCCGCCCCTAAGACCGCCCCCTACCCACCCCTAGGACCGCCCCCTCTACCCAACCCTAGGACCGCAAGTAAAATTTGGGGGGGGGGGGCTATAAAAGTCCAGCCCAGCAAAGAAACCCCCCAGATGGGGATGGCACTGGATCTGGGGATGGCACTGTTAATGGGGGGATCTGAGGATGGCACTGTTATGGGGTGGAGGATCTGGGGATGGCATCCACAGATCCCCCATCCTATAACAGTGCCATCCACAGACCCCCCCCATCCTATAACAGTGCCATCCACAGACCCCCCACCCCATAACAGTGCCATCCACAGACCCCCCCACCCCATAACAGTGCCATCTACAGACCCCCCCACCCCATAACAGTGCCATCCAGAGACCCCCCCACCCCATAACAGTGCCATCCACAAACCCCCCCACCCCATAACAGTGCCATCTACAGACCCCCCCACCCCATAACAGTGCCATCCAGAGACCCCCCCACCCCATAACAGTGCCATCCACAAACCCCCCACCCCATAACAGTGCCATCCACAGACACCCCCACCCCATAACAGTGCCATCCACAGACACCCCCACCCCATAACAGTGCCATCCAGAGACCCCCCCACCCCATAACAGTGCCATCCACAAACCCCCCCACCCCATAACAGTGCCATCCACAGACACCCCCACCCCATAACAGTGCCATCCACAAACCCCCCCCACCCCATAACAGTGCCATCCATAGACCCCCCCCCATAACAGTGTCATCCATAGACCCCCCCCACCCCATAACAGTGCCATTCACAGACCCCCCACCCCATAACAGTGCCATCCAGAGACCCCCCCACCCCATAACAGTGCCATCCACAAACCCCCCCACCCCATAACAGTGCCATCCACAGACACCCCCACCCCATAACAGTGCCATCCACAGACCCCCCCACCCCATAACAGTGCCATCCATAGACCCCCCCCCATAACAGTGTCATCCATAGACCCCCCCACCCCATAACAGTGCCATTCACAGACCCCCCACCCCATAACAGTGCCATCCATATACCCCCCCCACCCCATAACAGTGTCATCCACAGACCCCCCATTGCCGCTCCAGTACAGTTATACAATGTGTAATTAAATGAATAATGATTCCTGCTGCCCCTCAGTAGTATAACATTCAATGTATTTGTACTCACAGCCGGCTACTGACATCGTAATCCAGGCCGGCCGGGTAGACGAGCGGCAGCGTCACTGACTGACGTCACGTGAGTGCGCCGCCTACTTTATGAATGAAGCAGGCGGCCCAGGCAGGTGACGTCAGTCAGTGACGCTGCCGCTCATCTACCCGGCCGGCCTGGATTACGATGTCAGTAGCCGGCTGTGAGTACAAATACATTGAATGTTATACTACTGAGGGGCAGCAGGAATCATTATTCATTTAATTAAACATTTTATAAGTCTCTACTGGAGCTGCGGGGCCGGAGCACAGTGAACGCACCGGCCCCCAGCTCCTCCTCCCAGTCCCTCCCCGCTGATACATCGCAGCTTGCGATGTCAAAAGGTGGCGGAACGCCGTTCCGGTGCGTTCCGCCAGAAAAAAAGCCCTGTATATATATATATATATATATATATATATATAATGACGAAAAAAGGACAGCACTCCAGGTAAAAAAGCAGTGGTGTTTAATCACCCATGTGGATGGCAACGTTTCAGCTCAAACAAGAGCCTTTTTCAAGCAATGAACACAGTGTATGCTGGGGTATATATAGTCCAACCCCCATTACATCATAATACAATTAATCAACAACAAAGATTAAAAATAAAGTGCAGGAGTGCATATACAGTATCAAAATACAGATACACATGTGTAATACCCATAGGCGAAAAAATCGCTACAGTGATGTATCAAAAATATAATACATAGTGTACATATTATAACCTACAAAGAGGTAATTAGTGATTAGGAACAGGTGTACACAAAGTGGGAGGAACAAGAAATGATAATGCTGCAAAAAGGAGGGGAAAGCGGTGACATACCCAGCGCCGTTCATCCTGTCAAACATGTCGCATACCGCTGGATCCGGCGTTCGGATACAGGCAATGCGCAGACGCCAGAAAACATCCGATCACGGCATGACGTCACCACCAGTCATTGCGGAGACATGCGCACTACTGCTAAGAGTCTTGGTCGGCCATTTTACAAAAGGTCAATGTGTCCCATCACTGTGTGTGCGCATGTCCATGTAAAAATTGACAGGACAGCGCAACACGGAAGAATAAGCCGTGTT
Organism: Bufo bufo; assembly: GCF_905171765.1. NCBI lineage: Eukaryota > Metazoa > Chordata > Amphibia > Anura > Bufonidae > Bufo > Bufo bufo. Next base: position 111,932,201 of record NC_053389.1, read on the forward strand.
ATGTGACATGAATTCATGGGGGACAAGCAAGAAACTGTGGCTCATAATAGATACAGATCCCACACTATATGGGCAAAAGATATAATGGAGACCACAACAGAATATGCTGCGATCCTCATATACATCGCCCATAGATCCCCCACAAATCCATCATAAATCTTTACCACACAGTGTGGAATGACACAAAATATTAAACAAAAGCATTGAATAGCTAACCAAACCAGAAAAATGGAAATAAAGTTAAAAACTCTCATATAGACAAGTAGAGACATGTAGACACAATGTGTATGCACCGGGTACGTCCCACTTCTCGATTCTGCAGCGTCATTCTTGTCTGTGAAGAAAAAAGAATCAGAAAAAATGGCTTAATAGTGTTCATAATACACTATGTAACACAGGAGGAGAGTTGCATATCACATATAAAACCATTAGGGGCAAACCGCTCATCTAAACATAAATCCCCGGATTGTAATCCACATTAAGCCCATTGGGTTTCAAACTGTTAAGAGTGTAGATCCAAAAAAGCTCTCTCTTTTTAAGGATCAACACCCTGTTCCCCCCACGTCTGGGCATGGGTACATGATCAATAGCCCAACATTTGAGATCTTTTTCGGAATGTTTAAATTCCGTAAAATGTTTGGCAACAGGGAGATCCTTTCTTTTTTTGCGTATGGATAATCAATGATTATTTAGTCGCGTCTTAAGATCGGTCGACGTTTCACCCACATATAATAACTTACATGGACAGATCAAAACATAAATCATGTAATTGGAATTACATGTAAGGTGAAAGCGAATCGAATGTGAAACTCCAGTAGTAGGATGGATAAAAGCACTGCCTTTGCCCATGTATTTGCAGTCAGTACAACATAAGCAGGGAAAGCTACCCTTACCATATGAGGTCAAAGAAGTTTGTATTGACCTAGATCTAGGGCCAATGTCTGCTCTGACGAGTTGATCACGTAAGTTTCTGGACCTGCAATATGAAAATAGGGGGGGGAGATCTAAATTCCTGGATCTCACTATGGCAACCTCCCAAAATGCCCCAATGTTGCTTGATGATACGATTGATCTCTTCACTCTGTTCCGTATATTTTGAAATAAAAGGAATCCGGGTCAAAGACCCCTCAGATGACTTCCTTTTGAGGAGACTAGTTCTATCCAAACTGCGGACCTTGTTGATATGGGAATCAAGTAATTGGGTAGGATACCCCTTTTTTGAAATTTGCTAGCCATATTATTTAAGGATGAATCTAACTTGTCAGGCTCAGAAACTGTACGTTTAACCCTAAGGAATTGTGAAAAGGGTAAATACTTAAGCGTGTTATGTGGATGGCCACTATTATAACAGAGAAGGGTATTTCTGTCGGTGGGCTTAGTATAAAGCTGTGTATGTAACTTGCCCTCATTAAATGTGACTGTGGTGTCCAGAAACTGTAATTCAGTTTCCGAGTGGACCAGGGTGAATTGAAGATCTTTGTTAACACTGTTTAAAGAAATGTGAAACTCCATCAACTGAGCAACACTACCAGTCCATATGAGGAAGATGTCGTCGATGTATCTCCACCACCGCAGCAAATGGCTGCGGTGGTGTGACACATGGACGACATCTTCCTCAAAGCACCTCATAAAGATGTTGGCGTAGATAGGTGCTACGTTAGACCCCATCGCCACGCCTCTTTTTTGTTGGAAAAACGTATCCTGAAACAGGAAATAGTTATGTCTCAAGACAATCTGTAATAAATCGATGATAAATAGCCTAGCGGCCAGCGTGTAAGATGAGGAACCAAGCATACGAGAAATGGCGTCAATACCTAAATCATGATTGATAGAAGTATATAACGAAGTGACGTCAAAAGATGCCAGATGGACCTCATGGACACCGGTAAAATCAATCTCATTCAACTTGCATAGGAAGTCAGTCGTATCTTGTACATACGACTCAGCCCCTATTGCAAAGTCGTGCAGAACCTTATCCAGGAAAATAGCAATACAGCTAAAAATGGATTCCGAACCGGAAACGATAGGACGTCCGGGAGGATCAATGAGAGACTTGTGCACCTTAGGGAGTATATATAGAACCGGAGTCACCGGATGATCTACAGTAAGAAAAGTGCACAAGTCCTCATCAATAGTACCCGCCAAAATGGCGTCTGACAAACATTTCCTGATAAGTCTTGCTATCTCAAATTTGGGATCAATCTGAAGGACAGAGTAAACATTAGTATCATCCAACTGACGCTGGATCTCGGCCACATATTTACTGGTGTCCATGATGACCACTGCGCCACCCTTATCCGCAGGCTTAACTGTCAATGAAGAATCTTTTCTTAATTGATCTAATGCTTCAATTTCCAACCTGGAAAGGTTTGGATGTTTAAAAACAACATTATTACATCTCAATCTGTAAGCAGAAACATCAGATTTGACAGCAGTGATGAATGCATCGATAGAGGCCTCATTAATACATGGGGTAAAGTTACTCTTCAGAGACAGATCGAGGCGTCTCAGGGAGAACTCGCTAGCCTGAGGCGCCGCGATCTGTGTCCTGGAGTTAAACCACACTTTCAATTTAATTCTGCGAAAAAACGCATGTAGGTCAGCGTCCAATTCAAACCAGTTAGAAACAGACATAGGACAAAAAGAAAGTCCTTTGTTTAGGACACTCACTTGAGCTGAGGTGAGCGTCTTTGATGACAGGTTGATCACAGTCACTTCCTCTTGTTCATCAGTGATTTGTTGGTCTGTGCTCTGGTTTTGTTGTTTCTGGGCTTGACCGGTTCTACGGTGTCGACGACCCCCTCTCCTGGTCCAACCACGTCTTTCCTTTCTGGATCCATGCTGTTCCCTAAAAAAAGGGGAGATAATGTGGAGGTGGCCGGTGTATTCCTTTTCTTCTTCCTTGGATCCTTGTAGTTCAAGTTGCCGCTGTCAGACTGCCAGGTGTAAACTGCGTCTTTTTTATAATCGTCGGAGTCACGGTTCCACTTTGACCTTTTACCTTCCTCCAACTCCATTTTAGCCCGTGTCACATGAGCCACAACGTTGTCACTGAATAGTGAATACTCCTCTGCAGACATAGATGACCGTAGTGTAAGGTCAATATCCGCCGTATCGTTGGCAATAGTGATTAATTCGTGCTGGAGGTACTGAATATTCAATAAGATAAAATCTAGAGAATATCTATTTGATAATGCTTCGAACTTCTTGCAAAACAATGTATTGTGAGCAAACAAATTGGGTCTCAAATTGGACCTCATGCCACGTGGGATCCTTTGTACTTTGAAGTATTCCCCAAGTGTGGTCATATGCAGGCGAAGTGAAGCCGTCTTTTTAGACAAAAACTCATATCTTTTTTTGAGCTCAAGGATAGAGGGGGTGTTTAAAAAAGCAGCATCTCCCCCAATGTCATGCAATATGCGATCAGTCTCCTCCTGGGAGTACATAGAGCCACATGGAAAGTCAGTCTCAGCCATAATGAAAGGCAGTATTCAAAAAAATTAATAAAATTCTGTGCTCAGCCACTGAAGCGGTATATCAAAGAGAAAATAATGGCGGCACTGGAAACAAGCAATATGGGTGCTAGGTCCAGGGATGTAGCTGCTTACCCCAGATGAACAATGACGAAAAAAGGACAGCACTCCAGGTAAAAAAGCAGTGGTGTTTAATCACCCATGTGGATGGCAATGTTTCAGCTCAAACAAGAGCCTTTTTCAAGCAATGAACACAGTGTATGCTGGGGTATATATAGTCCAACCCCCATTACATCATAATACAATCAATCAACAACAAAGATTAAAAATAAAGTGCAGGAGTGCATATACAGTATCAAAATACAGATACACATGTGTAATACCCATAGGCGAAAAAATCGCTACAGTGATGTATCAAAAATATAATACATAGTGTACATATTATAACCTACAAAGAGGTAATTAGTGATTAGGAACAGGTGTACACAAAGTGGGAGGAACAAGAAATGATAATGCTGCAAAAAGGACGGGAAAGCGGTGACATACCCAGCGCCGTTCATCGTGTCAAACATGTCGCATACCGCTGGATCCGGCGTTCGGATACAGGCAATGCGCAGACGCAGAATTTTAACATTCCGAAAAAGATCTCAAATGTTGGGCTATTGATCATGTACCCATGCCCAGACGTGGGAGGAACAGGGCGTTGATCCTTAAAAAGAGAGAGCTTTTTTGGATCTACACTCTTAACAGTTTGAAACCCAATGGCCTTAATGTGGATTACAATCCGGGGATTTATGTTTAGATGAGCGGTTTGCCCCTAATGGTTTTATATGTGATATGCGACTCTCCTCCTGTGTTACATAGTGTATTATGAACACTATTAAGCCATTTTTTCTGATTCTTTTTTCTTTTTTCTTCACAGACAAGAATGACGCTGCAGAATCGAGAAGTGGGACGTACCCGGTGCATACACATTGTGTCTACATGTCTCTACTTGTCTATATTAGAGTTTTTAACTTTATTTACATTTTTCTGGTTTGGTTAGCTATTCAATGCTTTTGTTTAATATTTTGTGTCATTCCACACTGTGTGGTATAGATTTATGATGGATTTGTGGGGGATCTATGGGCGATGTATATGAGGATCGCAGCATATTCTGTTGTGGTCTCCATTATATCTTTTGCCCATATAGTGTGGGATCTGTATCTATTATGAGCTACAGTTTCTCACTTGTCCCCCATGAATTCATGTCACATAACACGGCTTATTCTTCCGTGTTGCGCTGTCCTGTCAATTTTTACATGGACATGCGCACACACAGTGATGGGACACATTGACCTTTTGTAAAATGGCCGACCAAGACTCTTAGCAGTAGTGCGCATGTCTCCGCAATGACTGGTGGTGACGTCATGCCGTGATCGGACACTTTCTGGCGTCTGCGCATTGCCTGTATCCGAACGCCGGATCCAGCGGTATGCGACATGTTTGACACGATGAACGGCGCTGGGTATGTCACCGCTTTCCCCTCCTTTTTGCAGCATTATCATTTCTTGTTCCTCCCACTTTGTGTACACCTGTTCCTAATCACTAATTACCTCTTTGTAGGTTATAATATGTACACTATGTATTATATTTTTGATACATCACTGTAGCGATTTTTTCGCCTATGGGTATTACACATGTGTATCTGTATTTTGATACTGTATATGCACTCCTGCACTTTATTTTTAATCTTTGTTGTTGATTGATTGTATTATGATGTAATGGGGGTTGGACTATATATACCCCAGCATACACTGTGTTCATTGCTTGAAAAAGGCTCTTGTTTGAGCTGAAACGTTGCCATCCACATGGGTGATTAAACACCACTGCTTTTTTACCTGGAGTGCTGTCCTTTTTTCGTCATTGTTCATCTGGGGTAAGCAGCTACATCCCTAGACCTAGCACCCATATTGCTTGTTTCCAGTGCCGCCATTATTTTCTCTTTTATTTATATATATATATATATATATATATATATATGTCCTACTGATTGTCTTATGCTAAGGACTAACTAAGGCTCATTAAATGAATATATGAATTATATATTTTGCTTCATTAATAAATACCTAATTGTATAGGTAATTATCACCAGCTGCATAGAGCTTATCTTTATCTCTCGTCATAAATTTAAAAGTAGACAAGGAGGATTCTTCTCAGACTGGTACATTCATGGGAAGAATAACACTAAAAAGCAGAAACCTTTGTGCGACCTTACTTCGGCCTACTCAAGATATACAAAATTGCAACTATAGTCGAGCATGGCTCTTAAAGGTAATGAACATCCATCTTGACAATAATGAATTGGATATGAATGTATTTACCTATGAAAAGGCACAACAGTATAAACATATGAAATGTATTAAGGCTATTGACAGGTCTAGCTGCATAAACATACAAGCTATGTTAGCAACCTAGGACAGGTCTTGTGGTCCGCAACAAGGGCACGGCGACAATATGGTTGTGTGAATGAGCCCTTATACAGCAATTATACTGAACACTGTCAAAGTGACCATTTTTTCTTCAAATAAAAATAAATAAAAAAGTTTAATAAATTCTGTTGCTCTGCAGCCTGACGGATTTTTTTGTGTGTCAGGTATACAGCAATTATTCTGGACGCTGTACAGTCTGAACAATACAGTGCACTTTTAGTGGTTAGACAGTGCGACTTCTGTTTTTCTTCATTAATAGGCTTAACAATAAAATGTCAAGTAAAAGAGTAACAATGGACTTGGTAATATAAGACAACATATCCGTGCCACCTTATATAGGCCAGAGAGAATGTGGGTGGCTTTAGCGCAAATAGCAGCAGAAGCACTGTTGGTACAGGTACCCTCCAGTAGTAGCAAGCCACAGTTAGTCTTCGCCTCTGGTAGTCATAGATTATTATTGCGGATGACACTGTGAAAAGGATGTGTTATCCTCTCAGTCGCAGCAGGATGATGTTGCTACCCCATGAGTCTGACAGGATGATGATTGTGTGTTGGACAGGATCTGGCCTCTACACAACCTCACATCTCCTGTCTTGTCCATCATGTCTCATAATGTCCTGTTACCGCTACTACTTCTACCACCAAGCAGCCACATATTTCATACCTTGTCCCTTATGTTCGACACTGTATTAGTGCTGCTGGGAACCCTACCCTGCATAGTACAGTATAACAAACCTGAAACTGCCCCCAAATATTGATAATTTTTGGACCTTCCCCCCCCCCCCCTAATTTTAGAAAACTCACATCCGTTTTCCCATAGTCTTTAATGCCAAGACACATAGGTGTCTTGGCATTAAAGAGCATGAAAGGGGTTGGATACAGTCCTAGGGACCCCAGTGTGTCATACATGTCTTTATAAGGCAATTGAGGAACTTTTGATTTGGGTCGAATTTATTTTGACCAATCAAATCTGACTGTTGATTCGATGGAAGCAGACCCAAAAAGAATGTCAGGAAATTTGCTCATCTGTGATCTCCTTTTCATGTTTAAAGGTTAGATTGATCGTCCTAACAATTTAGTGTGAGCTGCTCGGTAATATATCAGGAGAGAGAATGGGGGTTAATCACAGATAGATGTCAGCTTCTGCCCGATAAACGTGACAGGCATGATGAATGTTGAAGCCAAAATGTAAGACGGATGGGAAAAAAATCACTACGATCCCGGGCTTTGTTGTACGTCTATAGTGTTATAGACACAAACAACTGGAAAGGCTAGTAATGGGATGTATCATAGGTAATGAATGCATTTCTGCCACCTTACCTTCTTAATGTTGATTGTGACATGATGTATTTAGCCCTAAATAAGGGTTAATTTCTTCAAACAGATTGCCTTGTAAATGTTATATATTACAAAGTTTCCTTGAAGGCATTTCAGAAAGGGAAAAGGACTTTAAAAGGGTTGTTCATCTTTGTCGGCATTTTCTGCAGACTCCCCAGTGTTGCTGAAACCGTGGTGATAATCAAACCTGATCTCTGCCACTGTGTTTCAGCTCTATTGCTCCCCCTCTGGTTCTGCAGGTCCTGTGTCTCCCAGCATCCAGTTTGACGCAGGTCAAGTGGCCACTGCAGCCAATGACTGGCTACAGAGGTCACATGTCACTCATGCATCATGGCACTGAGGTGACGAATGGGTGACAATTCACCATTCTGGCCACTCTTGGAGGTTTGGAGAAAAGGTCCCCAGGGGTGAACAACTCCTTTAAGGCTACTTTCACAAACGCTTCTGTTACAATATTACAACCTCATGCATCTGTCATTTACGGATCCGGTTGTAATTATGTCTTCTATAGCCATGACGGATCCGTCTTGAACACCATTGAAAGTCAATGGGGGATGGATCCATTCTCTATTGTCAGAGAAAACGGATCTGTCTCCATTGACTTACATTGTGTGTCTTGCTCCGCACCACATCGCGATGGGGACGCAACCAAACGAAACGGAATGCATTTTGGTGCATTCCGTTTCGTTCAGTTTTGTCCCCATTGACAATGAATGGGGACAAAACTCAAGCGTTTTTTTCTGCTATTGAGATCCTATGACTGATCTCAAAAGCGGAATTGAAAATGCTAAGCACTGGGGTGGAGCTTCAGCAGGTGCTTTCTGAGCACTGGGGTGGAGCTTCAGCAGTCTTCTAGTGTGCTGTTCTTTTCAAATTTAATTCCTGCACTGCATTATTATCTCCTTTTACCATGTTGTTGTTTCAATGTATTGTTCTCTGCTGCCATCTGCTGGCCGCAATTCGTATGCTGCACGCCTTGTTCTTGTTAAATAAAGTTTTTCTCTCTGGGCGTGGTTTTAGCAGCCTTGGTCCTGGTCACTTCCTGTAGCCATTTTCAGTGCTGCATTCTTTTGTGACTGGAGACACACACCTCGGCTTGTGAAGGCATCAGTTTTTGACCAGCAGTTAGCCTTAGGAAAGACATCCACATCACAGCATCTACTCTGCTACTGCATTCCTGTACTGCATCACCGTATGTCACTGCTCTGGATCAAATAAACACACGTTTGATTGCATCCTCATGTCTCCGTCTGGATCCATCTAACCTGAGTATCTGCCGCTCCGGTCTGCTCCACTGCTTGGATACGAAGGTAGGACAGTCACAAAGTCATTATCAGTTACACCTTCATTCGCCTTCATGTGGGGACAGAACACCTAGCATTACAGCCAGTCCCTCAGTGCTCTAGCAATTTCTCTTCAGCAGTATAGGCTAAAGATATAAGAAAGATATTGTTTTAATCAGCATGATCAACCCTACCAGGCAGTTTTATAGGGTTGATCATGCTGACAGAGGCTCTTTAATATAAGGGGATAAAATTTCCTTCCTGACCTATGTGGTGGTCCGACTTTGTTATAGTCAGCCGTGTGCTCGGGAAACAATTTTGCTGACTTTTCCTGGCTACACATTATATTTTCCAACCTCACCCAGACCTCATATCATACATTATTGAAAATGCCCCCCCCCCCTAATTTACAAATTGTAATAGTTTTGGAATCCAATAACTAAAACTGTAATGTATTTACTTCTGTTACATAATTTGTTTGTTTCCTCCATGCATTGCTGATCCACATTGGCTAGGGATAAAATTCTCCTTGGGGTTCATGAACATGGTAAACTCCATGGTCCTAAATTGTGGCATATAAAGTCCTTATGGTTCTCTGCTTAGGTGTGTGCAGCCATATAGTGCCTCCATACTGCTGAGTATTACATACCTCTCTAGTACGGCAATGGAACATCACAATGAGTGAAATCCTTTCTGACTTCTTTGGTGGGATTCTCCAACTGTGGGAAGTGGTCCTTCTTCTGGTGTCCATCTTTGTCATGCATGTACATATACATATGTTATGCTATTTTGTTGTGATCGTATTCTAATGTGATTCTACTGTTGTCCATGGCATATATATGTATTTTGTGTCACTTCATTCTAGGACTAAGGCCACATGCACACGACAGTAGTTATGGTCCGCATCCGAGCCGCAGTTTTTGCGGCTCGCATGCGGACCCATTCACTTCAATGGGCCGCAAAAGATGCAGACAGCACTCCGTGTGCTGTCCGCATCAGTTGCACCGTTTCGTGGCCCCGCAAAAAAAAATATAGCATGTCCTATTCTTGTCCGTTTTGCGGACAAGAAAAGGGATGTCTACAATGGGCCGCCCGTTCCGTTCCGCAAATTGCAGAAGGTACACGGGCGACTTCTGTTTTTTGCAGATCCGCGGTTTGTGTTTTGCAAAAAAACGGCACAGCCGTGTGCATGTAGCCTAACAGTAAGGAAGAGACCAGCCGAGTCTGGCATGCTTAGAGGAGGTGTTCATGTTGGCCGTGACAGTAGTGACCATGAGTGTCAACGTTTCAGGGATGCTCCTAGGAATGCTCCACTTTGAGGTACAAATATGATAAAAGGACACTGTTCCTATCAGATTGTGTCATACCTGGAGATAGTGATTCAAGTGGAATTAAACCAGGAGACCGCAATAGACACAAAGTTGCCCCAGCAGCAGGGAGGTGTCGATGACATTCAAATAGAGCTGATAAAGGAAAAGGTATAACTTTCACTGCAACCATTTACCGTATATGCAGAAACACTGTATCTTCATGGTCTGCAACCTTAAAGCAGGTGTGCCTTTCTTTGTAGTCACGCCTTAAAAATGTAAACTGAATTCAGTAGCATAGCACTTCCATCTCTTTATGGATGTATTGGGGAATAAACCTTTCATTGTGTCAACCATTGCCACGTATGACTTTCATCTTTACTTGACTATATAGACTGAGCAAATCCAGGCAGCTCAATGAAAAACTTGTAACAGCCCTCAATAGTCACTACCCATTCATAATACTGTGGTCCTCTTAGATTGCAGGGACCAATGCAATATCCATGTCTGTACTTCCGAAGGCTAAGAGTGCCTTTTATTCATTAATGTATATTGTATATTGTATTCATATGTATATTCACCATTCGTTCATGTTGTAGGAGATTACTTTTAGCTCCTTCCACTAATAGTACTAAGCAGAAACAAAAGAGCAAGGATTTATGGTACTGGAGCAAAGTCGTGTTTTGTAGCTTCCTCTCCTTTCAAGAGGAAAAGTGATAATTATCTATGAAACCGCTGCTAATTGATGAGCTTGATGATCTCAACGCTTCAATAAAGACGCCTCATCAGCAGAGAGCTGTCACTTTCTCAAGGAGATCCATGTTTACAATTTGCCCCAAACATTTTTGTGCATAATCAGTTCTTAGCGGAGCAGAACGAATAACATGAATTACCCCTTCGTGTATCTGTAATAGGGCCTTAAAAGCACAGCAGAAGAGATATGAGGCACACAACATGCAGTTATAGCTGCCATCTAGGGATCCAGCTACATGGGATGCAGAGGTAGCAATCGCACCCGGGGGTGCCATGTAAGAAGAAAACCTCTGTATCAGCTTTAGGCTACTTTCACACTTGCGTTCAGAGCGGATCCATCTGCTGTCTGCACAGACGGATCCGCTCCTATAATGCAGATGTTTGGATCCGTTCAGAACTGATCCGTCTGCATTATAGTTTAGAAAAAATTTTAAGTCTGAAAGTTGTTCAGATGGATCCGTCCAGACTTTACATTGAAAGTCAATGGGGGACGAAGTTTGAAAATTGAGCTATATAGTGTCATCTTCAAACAGATCCGTCCCCATTGACTTACATTGTAAGTCTGGACGGATCCGTTTGCCTCCGCACGGCCAGGCGGACACCCGAACGCTGCAAGCAGCGTTCGGGTGTCCGCCTGCTGAGCGGAGCGGAGGCTGAACGCTGCCAGACTAATGCATTCTGAGCGGATCCGCATCCACTCAGAATGCATTAGGGCTGGACGGATGCGTTCGAGGCCGCTTGTGAGAGCCTTCAAACGGAGCTCACAAGCGGAGCCCCGACGCTAGTGTGAAAGTAGCCTTAATAGAGAAGGAGGCCAGCTAATGGTCAGAGCTTGACAGCCAGCACCGTTCAAGCAGCTAACTAAGGCTACTTTCACACCTGCGTTAGGTGCGGATCCGTCTGGTATCTGCACAGACGGATCCGCACCTATAATGCAAACGATTGTATCTGTTCAGAACGGATTTGTTTGCATTACTCTGTCAAAAAAAAGTCTGTCAAAACGGATCCGTCCTGACTTACATCGAAAGTCAATGGGGGACGGATCCATTTTCAATTGCACCATATTGTGTCAGTGAAAACGGATCCGTCCCCATTGACTTACATTGTAAGTCAGGACGGATCCGTTTGGCTCCGCATCACCAGACGGACACCAAAACGCTCGACTCCAGAGCGGAATGGAGGCGGAACGGAGCCAAACTGATACATTTTGAACGGATCCCTATCCATTCAGAATGCATTGGGGCTGAACTGATCCGTTTTGAACCGTTTGTGAGATCCCTGAAACGTATCTCACAAACGGAATTCAAAACGCCAGTGTGAAAGTAGCCTAACATGGGGACGGGCGTAAGATTGGCAAGATTTCTACCTGTGTCGGAATGAGCACTGAATTCGAGTCAAAGGTGTAGATTTTATAATTAAAATAAAATAGTACATTTTATTCATTTCCATTTGCAAAACATCCAAACAGCTTTTTATGTAGCTGGACAACCCCTTTAAGCAGCGGCATACTGTGTGTAAGGCCTCATGCACACGACAGTGTTTTTTCACTGTCAGTGATTTGGCTTCAGTGGTCCGTGTACGATTTTGCTTCAGTTGTGCTTCCTTGTGTCTTCCTTTTTTTTTGTCTGACAGGGGAAAAAAAAGGAAGGTTAATGAAAAGTGTAATTTTATTGCACCAAGGTCTTGTAGAAAAAAACGGACGTGGACACGGATAACATCCCAGTTGTGCATCCGTTTTTTTTGACGGACCCATTGACTTGAATGGGTCCGTCCTCCGTTTTCCACTGACAAGAATAGGACAGGTTATATTTTTTTGACGGACTGGAATCACGGACGCGGAGAAAAAACAGAGGACTATCAGTTTTTTTTCATAGCTCCCTAGAAATTAATGGTACCTCCGCTAAACTGTGAAAAATTACGGAACGGACGCGGATGCACACAACGGTCGTGTGCATGAGGCCTAAGGAAGCAAAAGATTTATCAATGTATTTTGCCAGTTGTTGGGTGTAAATACACTGAGAAATATTGTGTTCAGAACGAGTGCCATATTTATGAAGCACCTATTCCACTTTTTCCCACATAGAAGTCGAATTAAGTGGGTCAGGTGGAGGGCAACTTTTATTTATTATGATTTCTTTTATTAAAAATGTCTTCCATTTAATTTTTTTAAGAAAAAATATTCATGTGAAATTCGGGGAGTCAGGCTTTGCATTCCACAATCCCTGCATGTATATGCAACGACCTGCAAGGAGGCAAGGATAGGAGGAGTGATAGTGACTATGATGGTGGGGGTAGTTCTCAGTTCATGGTGGCAATCCCACCCTGGCTCACTAGGCTGTGCACAGTGAATGGAGGGTGCACCCTTTTTACCCTCAGGACACACCTGGGGCTCCTGCCTGGTGGTAGTTCGGTTCACTTGATGGTAGATAGTTGGCAGGGTGTACGGGACCAAGGGCAGGTGGACAGATGTTGATGTCAGTAACCAGGCCTGTTGGTTGCAATAAATAAAGTCCTTCTTTACTATTTGATGATAGGAGTAGTAATACATACAGCAGTAAAAGGCACAGATGCAAGATAGATCACTGTATGGTCTTTTCCCAATAGCGGTGTACAGGCAGCAACAATGATGGTAGTTGTAATACTCCCTGATTCCCCTCTCTCTTTAAGGACATTTTGAAATCTTCCGAAGATAACCAAAGGCATGCTATTCTCTTCTTGTTAACCCTGAGGTGTGCAGAATTTAGATACAGATGGCCAGCCCATCTCAAAGTTAACTAGGTTCCACTGCAGCAAAATCTCAATGCCATAAACAAGCAAATACCTTGCTGTTGGAATCCTGCACTGCCTTAATGGTTCTGTACATTCTAAGATGTCTGGTCTCTTTCCTTTATGGGTTGTCTGGTCTGGTCTCTTTCCTACGTGGTAATGGGATTGCTTCTTGGACAGATGTACAGTCGTGGCCAAAAGTTTTGAGAATTACATGAATATTGGAAATTGGAAAAGTTGCTGCTTAAGTTTTTATAATAGCAATTTGCATATACTCCAGCATGTTATGAAGAGTGATCAGATGAATTGCATAGTCCTTCTTTGCCATGAAAATTAACTTAATCCCAAAAAAACCTTTCCACTGCATTTCATTGCTGTCATTAAAGGACCTGCTGAGATCATTTCAGTAATCGTCTTGTTAACTCAGGTGAGAATGTTGACGAGCACAAGGCTGGAGATCATTATGTCAGGCTGATTGGGTTAAAATGGCAGACTTGACATGTTAAAAGAAGGGTGATGGTTGAAATCATTGTTCTTCCATTGTTAACCATGGTGACCTGCAAAGAAACGCGTGCAGCCATCATTGCATTGCATAAAAATGGCTTCACAGGCAAGAATATTGTGTTTACTAAGATTGCACCTCAATCAACAATTTATAGGATCATCAAGAACTTCAAGGAAAGAGGTTCAATTCTTGTTAAGAAGGCTTCAGGGCGTCCAAGAAAGTCCAGAAAGCCCCAGGATCGTCTCCTAAAGAGGATTCAGCTGCGGGATCGGAGTGCCACCAGTGCAGAGCTTGCTCAGGAATGGCAGCAGGCAGGTGTGAGCGCATCTGCACGCACAGTGAGGCGAAGGCTTTTGGAAGATGGCCTGGTGTCAAGAAGGGCAGCAAAGAAGCCACTTCTCTCCAAAAAAAACATCAGGGACAGATTGATCTTCTGCAGAAAGTATGGTGAATGGACTGCTGAGGACTGGGGCAAAGTCATATTCTCCGATGAAGCCTCTTTCCGATTGTTTGGGGCATCTGGAAAAAGGCTTATCCGGAGAAGAAAAGGTGAGCTCTACCATCAGTCCGGTGTCATGCCAACAGTAAAGCATCCTGAGACCATTCATGTGTGGGGTTGCTTCTCATCCAAGGGAGTGGGCTCACTCACAATTTTGCCCAAAAACACAGCCATGAATAAAGAATGGTACCAAAACACCCTCCAACAGCAACTTCTTCCAACAATCCAACAACAGTTTGGTGAAGAACAATGCATTTTCCAGCACGATGGAGCACCGTGCCATAAGGCAAAAGTGATAACTAAGTGGCTCGGGGACCAAAACGTTGACATTTTGGGTCCATGGCCTGGAAACTCCCCAGATCTTAATCCCATTGAGAACTTGTGGTCAATCCTCAAGAGGCGGGTGGACAAACAAAAACCCACTAATTCTGACAAACTCCAAGAAGTGATTATGAAAGAATGGGTTGCCATCAGTCAGGAATTGGCCCAGAAGTTGATTGAGAGCATGCCCAGTCGAATTGCAGAGGTCCTGAAAAAGAAGGGCCAACACTGCAAATACTGACTCTTTGCATAAATGTAATGTAATTGTCGATAAAAGCCTTTGAAACGTATGAAGTGCGTGTAATTATATTTCACTACATCACAGAAACAACTGAAACAAAGATCTAAAAGCAGTTTAGCAGCAAACTTTGTGAAAACTAATATTTGTGTCATTCTCAAAACTTTTGGCCACGACTGTAGACTCAGAGACAGACTTGGGTCTGGTCTGCAGGAACTCCCACACACATGTCCTTCTTGTATCTCTGCTCGGTCTAAACTCCCCAACTAACCAGGGGCAGACCCAGTAAATCACCCTGGTAACCTAATCAGTCTGCCACAAGGGCGTACATAGAAATCACTGGGCCCCATGGCAAGAATCTGAATTGTTTCCCCTTGTGAGTGATCCATCGCACCCCTTAGGGTACAAGCACATCTACTGCAGAGGTTCCAGCAGAAGCCTCCGTTGCAGATTCTGGCAAAACAAAGGGCAAAACAATCTTGAATGACCCCATCATTGTGAATGGGATCCGGCAGGTGCCAGCAGTGTTTGGCATATGCTGGATCTGGCGATTCTGGAATTCTGCTGGTGGCTGGAACAGAATACCCAAATCTGATGGCAAGTGATTACCTGGCCTTACCCGATGAACCGATAGTGTGTCATCATTCCCCCAAGGACTGTACCTGCTGCTTCACCTCCTCCTCAATGCTGACTTACTGTTTGTGCTGCTGGCAGAGCGCAGTCAGGGCCTGGGGCAGATTTTCACCGAGCTGGACCGGAGTCTGGATTGGAGACGCTGCTGGATCTGGTCAGTCAGGTCACAGTGCGACGAGTGGCGGCAGAGGAACAGGACAGGGACATTTTACAAAGTGCAGACACAGAAAACTAAAGGATTTTATCCAGTCACAACTGATGTTTCTCTGACTGCTGCAGAACCTCCTAATACACACCTCAGCTGCTGCAGAACCTCCTAATACACACCTCAGCTGCTGCAGAACCTCCTAATACACACCTCAGCTGCTGCAGAACCTCCTAATACAAACCTTAGCTGCTGCACAACATCATAGTACACACCTCAGCTGCTGCAGAACCTCATAGTACACACACCAGATGCTGCAGAACCTCCTAATACACACCTCTGCTTCTGCAGAACCTCCCAATACACACCTCAGCTGCTGAAGAACCACCTAACACGTAACTCAGCTGCTGCAGAACCTCCTAATACACACCTCAGCTGCTGCAGAACCTCCTAATACACATCTTAGCTGCTGCAGAACCTCGTAATACACACCTCAACTGCTGCAGAACATCATAGTACACACCTCAGCTGCTGCAGAACATCATAGTACACACCTCAGCTGCTGCAGAACATCATAGTACACACCTCAGCTGCTGCAGAACATCATAGTACACACCTCAGCTGCTGCAGAACATCATAGTACACACCTCAGCTGCTGCAGAACCTCATAGTACACACACCAGATGCTGCAGAACCTCCCAATACACACCTGTGCTTCTGCAGAACCTCCCAATACACACCTCAGCTGCTGAAGAACCACCTAATACGTACCTCAGCTGCTGCAGAACCTCCTAATACACACCTCAGCTGCTGCAGAACCTCCTAATACACATCTTAGCTGCTGCAGAACCTCGGAATACACACCTCAACTGCTGCACAACATCATAGTACACACCTCAGCTGCTGCAGAACATCATAGTACACACTTCAGCTGCTGCAGAACATCATAGTACACACTTCAGCTGCTGCAGAACATCATAATACACACCTCAGCTGCTGCAGATCCTCATAGTACACACCTCAGCTGCTGCAGAACATCATAGTACACACTTCAGCTGCTGCAGAACATCATAGTACACACTTCAGCTGCTGCAGAACATCATAATACACACCTCAGCTGTTGCAGAACCTCATAGTACACAAACAAGCTGCTGCAAAACCTCCTAATACACACCTCCGCCGCTACAGAACCTCCTAATACACACCTCAGCTAGTGCAGAACCTCCTAATACACACCTCAGCTAGTGCAGAACCTCCTAATACACACCTTAGCTGCTACAGAACCTCATAATATACCTCGGCTGCTGCACAACCTCCTAATATACACCTCAGCTGATGAAAACCTCCTTACACACCTCATCTGCTGCAGAACCTCCTAATACACACCTCAGCTGATGAAGAGCTCCTTACACACCTCATCTTCTGCAGAACCTCCTTATACACATCTCATCTGCTGTAGAACATCATAATCTGATGCTAGAACATATAAGGCTTTGATCACATCTGTGTTGGGGCCTCATTCGCAGATCAGGTCATAAATTCTGCACACGATTTTATAGCCTGGCAGATGGAACCCATCAGATCTCATCATGGTCAGTGGGATCCGTCAGGTGTTGTCGTCCATGAAGAGCCAGATTCGGAACTACAGTGATTTTCGTTGATTTGCTCCTATGACGGCAGAATAATGAAAGTCACCAGCGCAGATGTGAACAAAGCATAATAAACACCTCAGAAGCTGCAGAACATCACAATAGTGACAAGGGAACTACAAGTCTCATCATCACCAGATTGCTATTATTGTAAATTAGGGAGTAACACAGGGAGAGGTAAAATGGAGAGAACTACAACTCCCAGCATGTCCCGGCTGTTATTATGGGATACAAGTGGATAATACACTATAAGTATAAGGCCGGGTTCACATCACTGTTCAGTTTTCCGTACGTCTGATCGGTCAGAAGAACAGAGAAATAAAGAAAAAACGGATCATGTATTTCAAGGATCAGTTCTGCACATTTGACATCTGTTTATGCCATTTGATTCATTAATTTAGATAGAATAAAGTCCTGCACGCAAAACGGAAAACTAAACGGTGATGTGAACCCAGCCTAAGAAGAGAGAACTACAACTCCCAGCATGTCCAGATTATTATAGGGCATCATCCAGTTGTACTAGGTGAGAGCATTAAAAGAAAATAACTATAACCCCCAGCAAGGCCAGACTTATTATGGGGCATCAGTATATATTACAGAGAGGAGGTACAAGAGGAGAGAACTACAACTCCCAGCATGTCCAGATTATTATAGGACATCATCTAGTTGTATTAGGTGATACAAAAAATGAAGTTCTCGGGCAGCACAGCAACAATGATGTGTGGATGGAGTGCTAGCGGATGTAGAGGCGATCCACCAACCATAAAATAATAAAAAATTAGCTCCACGGCACTTCCAAAAAAATATTCCGTTTATTCACCAGTTAGCTCATTTTTTATTGTATTAGGTGATAGATTTAAAAGGAAATAACTATAACCCCCAGCATGGCCAGACTTATTATAGGGCATCACTATACATTACAGAGAGGAGGTATAAAAGGAGAAAACTACAACTCCCAGCATTACCAAACTGTACTAGGGAAAAAGTTTAAATTACATGGAGAGGGATACAATAGGCCAGAAGAACTACAACTCCCAGAATTACCAGACTGTACTAGGGCATATGTTTAAATTATATGGAGAGGGATATAATAGGACAGAACTACAACTCCCAGCTTTTCTAGGATGTTATGGGCTATCTCAGGGCACCACTAACCTCTCCTCCAGACACCACACAGAAGCTCCACCCCCTCACAGTGATATCCCTCAGGTCTTTCACCAGTCCCCTGCACTGGTCACATGATGATGACATCCCCAAAGGTCCTATAGACTTCTGCAGCTCTGCTATTCTTTGGCTTCCTGCACTGGTCACATGGTTCATGACATCACCAAAGGTCCTTCTCCACTTCTCACATTCTCAGGTAGCCATACAAGTGTAATTTGTCGGCGGGGCCTATCCTCCACAGCGGGCCCCCTTGCTATTTGCTCATGGCTATTAGGTTTACACAGTGTATAGAAGGATAATAAGTGCTTTAACACCAGTTAACTCGGTAACAATAAATTACGAGCTCGTGTGGCAATAATAACCCTTTTCAGTAGTCCTCTGGTCTAGTGGAAAAATGGGTGGGACAGGGGGGCCTATACTAAGTTTTTCAATGGAGCCCTGTGAGATTTGTGTACGACCCTGCCTTTAAGTACCTTTATCTGAATGTTTTGTTGTGTCAAGCACAGTAGCTACAATCACTACATTGCCAGAACCTAGAAGATCATCATAATGGATATATCGCTTACAATATGGCAACTAGCACCCCTCTGTAGCTAATATATCTGTTGCTGGTCATAAAGGGGTTAAAGCCTGTGAAGCAATCCGTGTATTTTTTATTGCATATCTTCCCGGCCTCTATACTGTAACATTATAAGCTCTGTTCCCAGCCGCCATTGCCCCACTCGACCCCCGCTCTAACTGTCCAATCCACGCAGCATCTTTAGAGTGTAATGAACTGAGAAACTGCCCTCTGGTCCACACTGCAGTGTTTTGTTAATCAGTTACAGCGGTGGTCACGTGCTGCGATGGCGGCCAAGAACGGAGCTTATAATTCTATGATATATTGGCCAGTAAGCTCAGTCATGGCATTACCCTATTTTTTATGCAGTATTTAAACGTAGACAGCAATTTAAGAAAACACGTTTCTTTAAATTTTTTTGCTATTTAAATGACTACTCTGCCTTTAGCAAATAAAGATTATTCATTGTGTAATGAAAATTTTCCATTATACTGCCTCCTGAGGGTCTTCAAGATCTCTGCTTGTAGTCATAAAATGTGAAGCCTCATAGTTTATATCCAAGAAAGCATATCGGAAAATTGTAAACCTTTTCATCACATCATGAATTATATTTATTTACTGTAACTCGAATACCCCTTAGCGTGTTTGCAGGCATGCTTCTTTACTAGGTATTTTTAGCTATAACTCTGGACCATCCAAGATCTTCTAGCTTAATGGCTCGGAGGCTCTTCTAGAGAAGAACATCTTTGTCATACAGAATTTGATGGAACATGTATGGAATCTGGCAGGGAAATCCTCTGTATGAAATTGGAGGGATATGGGGGTGCAGCAGCACCCAATATACACCTAATAGATGTCGTTTTACAGCTCCATACAACTCAGAGATGATACTGAACCATAGCACGGCCATGTGCAGATGTCCTAAATGATGAATATATTCAATCACAGTTACATTTTGTCCACTGACTACATTCATTCTTGTTACATGTATATAGCCATATCCTAGAAGATCATGTCATCGTTCATTCATCCCTACATGTGGCAAACACAAACTGACACACATCCGCACCTAGCAGGGACATCAAAGCTTCAGAGATTGAAAAAACCTCTGCCTCATTACCCCCCAACTGAGAAGTGTGACAAAGTCAAAGATGGTTTACAGGATAATGACATTTGCTTCCACCTGGTAGAACCTGAATTGATGGAGCAGGACCTAGGTGTAGATGTGCTAGCTGCATGCATGCTAAGCAGAGAGGCAGGTTGTGTGGCTCAGTCAGCAGCCGATTGGCTAGTAGCAGTAGACAGTTCTCCGAAGCAAGCTCACAAAGCTGAGGCGGTGAACAGGGAAGCATCAAGCCTGAAAGAACTAGTGGCAAAACAGAGCAGCTTCTCAGTCTACAAGCATCACTTCTGGATACAGGGTCTATTGTAAGGAACACTCGTCTCAATGCCAGGAGGAAGACCATTATGATAACTTGGCCTGAGGAATCCTTCTCCTTAGCTGAGCCAAGCATCTTATGCATGGACCTAGCTGTGAAGGCTTTTTACATGTAAGAAGAACATTTAACCAAGTTTATTGGTCATTTATAGATTTGCAAGAAGAAGCAAGATTACACTCCATGTCAGTGCCATTGCACTTTGCACATGTTGATTGTTGAAGTGTGAAAAAGCGAAGTGTGATCACATTGAAAGAACACATTGCCAGGAGTACCTTTCAGAATATTTTGGAGAATCTAAGAGTATATTACAGCTGAACATGTCTGACCAAGAGATTGATGACTTTGATGTAGACACCATGTCAGACACCTCAAGAATGATCCCGGGGCTCCCCCCTTATAATATGGAAGACCAGCTCTTGCCCATGGAGTCTCGGAGCAGGTGGGGGTGCTGGATTTGGACTTTGTTTGTTTCTGGAGCCAACTTTTTGGCTTTTCTTGTTAACATAATCATCCTGGCTGTCATATTCACCATCGTTTTGACTCCAACCATCGTAGTGGTTTATTTCGGATTTAAATGCCATTCAAGGGTAAGTACATTAAAATTGTATGACTTGTCTCTGCAAGATCTAAACTGGTAAGGATCTATGTAATAGTTCTTGCATGTGCTATCCAGTCCAGAGGAGCAAGGGGTTAAAAGCTTACTTTGCCTGGCAGTCTACAAAGGAGAGAATAGACTCAGGGTAAGTTTAGGGTTATTAGGAATAATCAATACCACCCCCTTTATAGATTGGTTGAAAGACAACGGAGGGTTATCTCAGAAGAGGTGCAGTGCTGATCATTGTAAGAGGTCTTTTCTGCCCATGGCTTTTGTTCTGTACAATCAGGGTTTGCGATTAGGGGGGATTACAGGATATCGATTGATGTTAGGAATCTCGATGAGAGGGGAACTGAAGTCTAGTAAGTATTTATTTAAATACTTCCCCGCTGTCAGCACTCAAACCTGCACTGAAATATACATTCCGGACTACTGTGCTGTTCTAACAGGATGGAGAGGACTCATGAGCGCAGGTATGGCATTGGCAGTCCTGACAATGCATATTGACGCAGCTCTGACAACAGGGGAACGAGAGGCAGAAGGAAAATAAATAATAATGATCTGGACTCCATATCTGCAGTACTATTCATGTATTACTGTAGGCAAAGGTCCAAATCAGGGTGACAGATTCCCTTTAAGGTACTATAACACTGCCTGATGTATGGACAGTATCAGCATCGATGAATGAGAACACATCCATCGGCGCTCGTTTGCCCCAGCCTGATTACACAGGCCGATGCAAACTGAATGTGGGCGGAGCCATTGCTACTTCAGTCATTCTTCTCTCATTCTTGGCAGTACATCCCTGACTACACAGATATGTGCTGCCGATAATCGAGCATCTGATGAAAGATGCCCATCAGCCGAAGAATGATCATCGGCTGTTCAATTATACAAACCAATTGTCACAAATGATTGTTCCTATGAGCGCTTGTTCCCGATAATGTGCCGAAAATCGTGTAGTCTAATAGGCCCTTTATATATTCTCTGCACATTGTCCTTAGGGCATGAAGTTGTAGGCAAAGTTATGGTGCTGGACATGGTGTTCAAGCCATACAAGGAACTTTTCACAATGAGGTCCCACACTAATATTTTTTCAAAAAAAATTCTTAGGCTGGGTTCACATCACCGTTTCATTTTCTGTTCTTCTGATCTGTCAAAAAAACAGAAAAAAAACAGGATCCTGTAAAAAGTAAATCCTGTGCATCAGTTATGCACATTTGGCTTCCGTTTAAGTCATTTCTGTATGAAAAAAGTACTGCATGCAGGATCTCAGACGGAAATGGCTGAAACGGATGCCAAATGTGCATAAGGGCGGGTTCACATCAGCGTTATGAATTCCGATAATGGAATTCGTAAGACGGAATTCAAAACTGAAACCTTTAGAGGCATTCTGTTTTGAACCATCATAATAGAGGTCTATGGGTACGCATAACGGATCCATCTGGTTTCCGTTATACAGGTCGGAAAAGAAAGTCCTGTTGACAGAAGCAACCGCATCTACGTCATCTTCACATCTCCGGCCACAAACTCAGCAAATATGCTGAGAATCGGCTGGCGGTTTCCGTCCGCCTGCTTCGCTGCATTTTTCCCTGGTTGCAGCCAGATCTCCGCCGGTCCCCATTATAGTGAATGGGCCAGCAGGTGTCAGTTAACATTCGGCAGTGCTAGATCCAGCCATCTCCGGCAGGCTGCTCCCATGCCGGAACAGTTTGCCCAAGGTGTCAACGCTAGTGTGAAACTAGCCTAAGTCTGTAGCCCTTATCTCTAGTTTCTTAACAGCTAATAAACACTCAGTTAAAGGGGTATTCCCATCACATACAAGGGGGCATATCGCTAGGATATGCCCCCCTTGTCTGATAGGTGCGGGTCCCACCTTTGGGAGCCGCACCTACAATGAGAACGGAGCAGGGAGAGGTGTGGCTGGAGGACCCTGGGGTCCGTCCACCACCAAGCGCTGCTCCCCCATAGAAGTGATTCGGAGCGCAGCACACACGCAAAGCCCCTGCTCCCATTCATTTCTATGGGGCAGACGAAAATAGCTCAGCTATTTTCGGCGGCCCCATAGAAATGAATGGAGGCCAGCTGCGCATACGCAGTGTGCCCTCCGTTCATTTCCTTGCTCCGTTCTCATTGTACCCGCACCTATCAGACAATGGGGGCATTTCCTAGCGATATGCCCAATTGTCTGAGATGGCAAATGCCTTTAAGGCCTCATGCACACGACCGTTGTTTTATTCCGTGTCCGTTGCGCCATTTTTCATGATTTTCTGCGAACCCATTGATTTTCAATAGGTCAGTTGAAAACTCGGCTGATGCACCGTTTGCCATCCGCGTCCGTGATCCGTGGTTCCAGTCAGTCAAAAAAATATAACCTGTCCTATTATTTTTGCGGAAAACGGTTTGCGGCCCCATTCAAGTCAATGGGACCGCTAAAAAACGCGGAGGCACACAAGATTGTCTTCCGCGTCTGTTTTTTTCCTATCATTTGCATGGCAAACCTGTCAGCTGTTAGGAAAGTGAAGAAAACTTCTGTAGATCGACCCATCAGATCAGATAATGTAGACCTTAGAATATGGCCATCTTATGGCAATGTAGAACCAACCTTAGTGGACGTAGAGTTCTAAATATACATGATCAACATTGATTGGCTATGATGAAATGATGCTTTGTTCTCATACAATGAATACATGGCTGATTGGATCTATGCACATGATGCTTCTTCTGTTTGCATTACTTGCAGTTCCCTTAGGCATCATTCACACACAGGTGGAATGTAACAAGATGGCATGCATGCAAAAGTGAAAATTTTGGCAAGTATTTTGTTTTGCGGCAACATTTTAAACTTTTTGCTCTTTTCCGCCACAGAGAGATGAGACTAAACCCTGACCACCAGCTTACCAGGAGACAGCACAGCGTGCCGATGCTGGGCTGTTCCAGTAGCTCCTATTGCAGTACATGTGAGGTATGGAAATAGCGTTATTCTCTAACTCAGAAACAGCAATGGGAGCTACATCGCTGGGCCGATGCACTGTTTTCTGGCCAGCTGCTGGTCGGGGTTTGGTCCCATCTCACCTTAGTAGTAGCGAGATGAAACGGCCCTTTAATACATTCCTTTGAGATGATTTTCAACTCGGATACCTAACAGTAAAATGGCAGAAACCCCCCCCCCCCCATACATAGAGCATACTGTGTTTTGTAAACAATGGCAAAAAAAACTCAAAATGCAATGCAAAAATATCCTAAAAAATGCAGATAAAAATAACAAAACCGCCCAAATAAAAAAAAAAGTGTCAAAGAGTTTTCTGATATTGAGGTTGGTTGAATTCTAGAAAGCCATCATCAGGTCAAAAAAAAGAAAAAAAAGAAAAGAACTTGACAGTTTTTAGACATCATGCACACTGCTGTATGGCTCCAGCACATGCTTTATTATTTTTAGCAGTTTTGGTGCCTCATGGAAGCACCATGATGTGTGTGGCACCTCATAAGGAGTTCCTACAGGTCTGTCATATGAACGGCAGGGATGTCACTGCAGGGAACACGTTTTCCCCTGTGGACAGATGTTGATTTCAGTGCAGCGGGGAGAGGAAGCGCCGTCCTGGGTGTGGTACTTACCTGGTCCCCGCTGCTGGGTTTGGTCTCTATGATCTCCACCACCAGTTGGTCAATCTGGGATGGGGTCTGTTCTACTCTTGGATAGCCCCTTTAAAGAGAGCACATCAGCTCCCCTGAAATAAAAAAAAAGCTGCATTTTGTCTTGGCTGTTACTCTGCTATTCCTAGCAATCACTTACAGGAATGGTTGCTGATTATAAAGGTGAAGCACTTAAAGGGCAATTTTTGTGTAAAAAAAAATCATTATATCGAGCAAATGTGCCTAATCGTTGCCTAGTGCACAATCAATGGAGAATTGGCTCGTTTGATTGAATCTAATGTTTTTACAACTTTATCTTCATGTGCAATATGTACCTAATTATGCACAAGAGGATTTGGATTGCCTTTAGGATCTCACAGGTATATAATAATCTAGCTATCTCTTCTCTACGTGTTCCTTTCTTTCTCTTTTAAGTCTTCACTATTAAGGTCATGTCCCCAGAGTTAACGCGGCACATGTCCAATGCATTCATGATAAGGTGTACCTTTAAATTGTTTTTCCTTCATCTTGAATATACACTGGTCCCAGAGCATCATGGTGCTGACAGTAAATCAGTGCCACGGGACAGTGTGACAGCTACAATTACCACATGTGAAGGCGTAAGTGCGATGTGCATCCTGCTGCCTGACGGCACTTTATGTATCCAGTAGTCTAGCGCACATTTTTATTACTGTAGCTAAAGTATGTAACCTGCGAAAACAAACAAAGGTGACTCTCCTGATGTATGGTGTTTACTAGGGTACATGCACACTGTGCGGATTACATGCAGATTTTCTATGCGGATTGTCATGTGGAAAATCAACGGCATAATAAAGTAACAGATAAATAAATAAGATTTTCAAAAGCTGACGTTTTTCACGCTGAAATTGACCTGCGGTGCGGATTTTGATATCTATAACATGTTCAAAATTCACAAGGCGCTTGGGCTGTGTAGAAAACTGCAATACAATCCCATTCAAGTGATATTGCACTTTATTAAGCAATGGGCACAAAAGACATAAGGAAAAAGATAAAACAGATCTTTAAAGGGCATCTGTCAACAGACCTGAATGTGCACTTGGCAGCTGAAGACATCTGTGTTGGTCCGTGTTCATATGTGGCCGCATGGCTGAGAAAAGTGATGCTTTAATATATGCAAATGAGCCTCTAGGCCAGACCTGGGCAAACTACGGCCCGCGGGCCGTATACGGCCCGGCGGACCTTTTAATCCGGCCCCCGGGCGGAGCCAGAGGCGTGCCAAGCAACGATACCCCTCCTCCGCGAATGAAGAGGACTTCCGACTCGGCGTGCTGCGTGTGGCATGGCGCGGTGGCAGGGAGGCAGCGTCAGCGGCAGTACTGTCTAGGTAAGACACAGCAGGGGGGGGGGTGCCTCGTGCGAGCCGTACCCGGGACCCGGCCGGCCGCAATTATTCCCTTCTCTGTAACAGCGCAGCGCCCGCGGCTCTCATAGTATCGGCTGTGACTGTCTGACACTGACAGTCACAGAGCCGACAAGCATGAAGCTGCGGCCGCCTCCCCCTGTGCTGTGTGTAGTCAGTGTGACTAACACATGGCTGATCATCTCTGAGCATTACGTTTCTAAAGGCAAGGGGGGGGGGGGAGGGGTGTGTACTATTGTAAGGGGGGGGGGTGTTCTGTACACAAGGGGACAATGGCTGGATTCACAGGGGACAATGGCTGGATTCACAGGGGACAATGGCTGGATTCACATTGGACAATGGCTGGATTCACAGGGGACAATGGCTGGATTCACATGGGGACAATGGCTGGATTCACAGTGGGACAATTGCTGGATTCACAGGGGGACAATGGCTGGATTCACAGGGGGACAATGGCTGGATTCACAGGGGGACAATGGCTGGATTCACAGGGGGACAATGGCTGGATTCACAGGGGACAATGGCTGGATTCACAGGGGACAATGGCTGGATTCACATGGGGACAATGGCTGGATTCACAGGGGGACAATGGCTGGATTCACAGGGGGACAATGGCTGGATTCACATGGGGACAATGGCTGGATTCACAGGGGGACAATGGCTGGATTCACAGGGGGACAATGGCTGGATTCACAGGGGGACAATGGCTGGATTCACAGGGGGACAATGGCTGGATTCACAGGGGGACAATGGCTGGATTCACAGGGGGACAATGGCTGGATTCACAGGGGGACAATGGCTGGATTCACAGGGGGACAATGGCTGGATTCACAGGGGGACAATGGCTGGATTCACAGGGGGACAATGGCTGGATTCACAGGGGGACAATGGCTGGATTCACAGGGGGACAATGGCTGGATTCACAGGGGGACAATGGCTGGATTCACAGGGGACAATGGCTGGATTCACAGGGGGACAATGGCTTTCACTAATATGAGTCACAAATAGTGAAAATGTTCATTGTTTTGGGAAATTTTGTTTAATAAATTTAATTTTTTTTCTTGTAAGGCAACCTCACTTTTTCATTGTTTAACTATAACAAGTACTTGTACCAGTTGTCCAACAATGATATTTACTGCTTTTTATAAAGAAATACAATTGATTTTATGCAGTATTGAGTTTAGCCTTTTGGCCCGGCCCTCCAAAATATTTTCAGTTTCTCATGTGGCCCCATCGAAAAAATAATTGCCCACCCCTGCTCTAGGCTCTGCTCTCTACAACTGCTGTGCCCTGTCCAATTGGATTAACAGAGCCAGGCATGATGACATTTTCAGAGGCGCGGCAGTTTCAGAGAGAGCTGAGCCTCTAGGTGTAATGGTAACGCCCCCGTTGCTCCTAGAGGCTCATGTGCATATATCAGCAATGCGGGCACATATGAACATGGGACCAACACAGATGCCTTCAGCTGCCAAGTGCACATGTAACAGGTCAGCCAGTGTCATAGGGACAAATCTGCTGACAGATGCCCTTTGAACCCCCTGCTCCCTTTCATATAATTGTAGTGCTAAGTTACAGATTTTCTAACCTATGGATTATCACTGTTCCTATTGAGTTCAAGGTCTCTCTCTCGCACTCCCAACCGCTATTGCTACCGCAAGCTGGTCTTGGTCGAGCATGCATGTGTTCTGAATGAGGAGAGGGGAGAAGTCACTGCCAGGCAGCTCTGGTGGCGTCTTATCTTTGTTAAAAAAAAATAAAAGGATCTGGCATGATGAAATTCAGCAGCTATCAGGGGAAGTCTGTACATCCGCATATACATTAGATGATCTTCAGGTCTCACCAAAAACTTCAGGTTCGACCACCATTAATGTAATGTGCATAACCACCTAAACAGTGAAGAAACAGAACCTGATGCCAGGACTGTCAATCACATTCTGCATTGTAAATATTAGGGGCAACACTAGTGTGCATAGAATAAGTGAGCATGACTGGTACGTCGGCTATGTGGTGTTAGTTTATGCAGCATCACAACATTTTTCATGTATGTTTTGCTCCTGGACAAAACCTTTTAAGTATTCAGTAGTAATAATAATGGCTTCTGTTAGCATCATTGCACATTTAATATCAGCATAAAAGCTTCTCTGAACTCCTATGTCCCAGTATTCCCTGACAATTTAATGTTCAATTAATATTCTAAGAAGTGTGGTCTTTACAGCCGCACTACTCGTCATTCTGATCAAGGGCAAAGATTACTTGTACCTGGATCTGAGAAGTTCAACTGTGGACTTCCAACGTGGAGTTTAGTACATATCCTGCGCCAAAATCTGTGTGGAGTTCATGTAGAATCCACCTCCCATTATTCTCAATTTGTCAGCATTTCACTTCTTGGCTTCATTTGAGTGGAAACCGCAGCGGATTAGCCCCATTGAATCTGTTTATGGACCTACGCCATACACAACTGCATATTTGCAGCAGAAATCTGAGGTTCAGGCTTGGATTTCTGCAGAGGATTTTTCCCAGCTGAAGAAGCTGCCATGTGACCATGCTCTTTGTGTTAAATAAAAGTCAACCGCTGTCCTTAGCTGTCCTCTCTGCTGCCATTAGGAGTTCCCCCTAGTGGCAATTGCCAGAAGCCTAAACTTTTGAAGGGGTTGTCTGAGATAATTAAAAATCTTGGAAAAGCCCTGCAATAGCCTAAAGGCTGTATTACACAGCCCGATGTGGCAGATGATTTGTCAGGAGGGAAGCGTTCCCTCTAGTGTTGATCGAGCACCAAAGTGCTCGTGTGCTCGAGTAGAACACTTCCCGATGCTTGGGTGCTCTACAGACCACCCGAGCACGATGAAAGTCAATAGGAGAACGCGAGCATTAAACCAGGCACCCCCTGCTCTGAAGATGGGAGGGTGTCTGGTTCACAGGAAAAGGTCAGAAATTGATGGAAACACCACTGAAATGGTTCGGGAACAGCATGGGGAGGCTGTCTGGAGGCATCTTGAACTCCCAGGTAGAGATGGCCTTGAGGTTCGCCCGGCGGTCGTTTCGCGGCGAACTTTGCTCGTTCGCGATTCTCCGAACATGCAAACATATGGTGATGTTCGCATGCACCACATACTTTTGCATTGCGCCGAACTTTGACCGATAACACATCCATCAGGTGGGAAAGGACAGCCAATTGAGACGTTTCAGCACATGGACACACCCCCACTCTATAACAGAACCCAATCTGGCAGCCATTTTACATTCTGTGTTTTGCCAGTGTAGGGAGAGGTTGCTGTGTGGAGCAGGGACAGACTGTTAGGGACACCAAACGCTAGCTAATAGGGCCACAAAAGTCCTTTTAAGGACTGGTATAGGTGTGCTATCGATAGGTGTAATATACTCAGGGGTGTGATATACCGCAGCTATATAGAGGGACAAACGCTATTGGAATAACTAATTGCAACTGGTGTGATATGCCTGTTGCCCCCCAAAAAACTAATTGAGGGGTTTGATATACCTGCTTCCACAAAGTACTGATTGAGGGGTGCGATATACCTGCTTCCACCAAATATTGATTCAGGTGTTCTATATACATGTGTAACACCCCAGAGTTGTGTTACTAAACTCTTTTACCCCGCTACAATCTGTTAAAAGCATTTACTTTGTCATCTGATGTAATTTTACATTATATCCTCACAGATGTGCATTATAAACCATGTAAGGCTACTTTCACACCTGCGTTAGGTGCGGATCCGTCTGGTATCTGCACAGACGGATCCGCACCTATAATGCAAACGTTTAGATCCGTTCAGAACGGATCCGTTTGCATTACCATGAACAAAAAAATAAATAAATATATATATATATATATTTTTTTTTTTGTTCATGATGATGCAAACGGATCCGTTTTGACTTTACATTGAAAGTCAATGGGGGACGGATCCGTTTGAAAATTGAGCCATGTTGTGTCAACTTCAAATGGATCCGTCCCCATTGACTTACATTGTAAGTCTGAACGGATCCGTTTGCCTCCGTACGGCCAGGCGGACACCCGAACGCTGCAAGCAGCGTTCAGGTGTCCGCCTGCTGAGCGTAGCGGAGGACAAACGGTGCCAGACTGATGCATTCTGAGCGGATCCGCATCGTTCGGGGCCGCTTGTGAGAGCCTTCAAACGGAACTCACAAGCGGAGCCCCGAACGCTAGTGTGAAAGTAGCCTTAAGTGTATATTGCTGTAGTTTCCATGTTCACCAGCAGGTGGCAGCAATGTGTTATCAAAGAGCTAGGTTTAGTTTAGTACATCTAAGCTGGGATAGTTCATTCCAGCTTAGCTCCCCCTCTGTGAGCAGAGTGGGAGAGAAGGGAGTTAGTGTCAGTGTGCCAGCCACCCCTGTTGGGAGCTGTGCGTGATAGGAGCTCCCTGAGGTAGAGAAGGAAACCAGGATCTTGTCTCGGCTAAGACATTGATCATCATCCCCAGCCTGAGCCCTGCAGCCTTGGCTGGATGAAGCAAGCAGACAACTCCAGTTCCAGGAAGAAAGCATCCCTGAGAAGATAACTGTGAGAAAAGTCCAGGGACCCAGGAGAAGCCATATTCCTCCTCAGCTAGTCAGTCCCCAAACAGCAGAAGATAGAGAGTGCAGAAGCCAAATTCCTGCCACAGTATAGAGCTAACAAGCAGATGTCTTTTCCTGCAAGCTCCAGGTACATGAGAGAGCAGAAGATAAATTCCTGCCAACCATTGCCAATACCTGCTGGGACCGAAGACAAAAGCTGTATCTCACTTGGATGAAAGTTACAACCAGTAAAGACTAGTTTGAACTTTACCAAAGGTCTGGATCTCAATTTCTGCTGCAAAATCCCTCTATTACTCCTACTAGCACTACACTCAATTTATTGCAAGTGAGCCAGGATCCAGGAGTCCAGCCGTACCCAGGTAGGAGACACCGTTGACAGCATTATCACCACCATACAGAGACATTACACCACTCTGGCATTCCTAATCTGGGGTGTGAGTTATAACACCTTAAAGGGCCCTGTGACAGTACCCTGCGCATGCTGCAATTTGTGTCATGAACAAAACTATACACTATCACCTACACCTGACCCAGCCATTGCATAATTTGGCGTCAGAGTGCACACCCCGGTCCGGCTCTATTGCACATGTTTCCACAAAATACTGATTGAGGGGTGCGATATACCTGTTTCCGCAAAATACTGATTGAAGTATGCCATATACCTGCTTCCACAAAATACTGCTCTTCTCTAGAGACTTTGGCACAGGGTCAGTTTGAAAATGACAGGCAGAGGAAGAGGCAGGCCGTTCCCCAGGGATGGTAGGGGTCGGGCAGGCGCACCAGGCCAGAGCCTAAAGGTGCGTGCGATTACGTCAAAGGACGCACCAGAGTTGGATGAGTGGCTCACTCAGCCTTCTGCTTCTGCACCCTCCTCATCCTCTGTATCTGCACCCTCCTCACATTCTGCTGTGTGCACCCCCAAAGACACCACCACCATAGTTCCTCCACTCGAGTCAGAGGAATTATTTTCCCATCCATTCTCAGACCTTACCGATGAGCAGCCATTCTTGGCATCGGATGAGGAAGAGGAGGTAGCAATGGCCGCCACCCAGCAGTCTGACGACAGTACCCAGATCAGCCCAAGGAGGGTGGTCCCTGCTGCTGCTGCCTACTACAGAGAAGCAGGCAGAACTCACAGTGCACAGGAGGCAAAAAGCAGACTGCAAATGTATCTGGTGCGAGCCATCCACCATGCACGGTCACATCTTGCGTTCCCAGGACGCCGGCACATGGCTCCGCAGTGTGGGCTTTTTTTAACGTGTCAGCTGATGACAATAGTGCTGCCATCTGCAGCCTGTGCTGTCCACGCATAAGTCGCGGTAAGCCCAATACTCACCTAGGGACGACCGCCTTAAGAAGGCACCTGGCCTCCCATCACCGAGCCCAGTGTGAGCAACGCCATCAGAACCCACAAAACCACACTCCCGGCGCTCCACGTCTGCCTCTTCTCCTTCTCCTCCCATTTGTCCTCCACTCCACTTTCCACCGTGCCATCATCGCGTTCATCTGGCAGAAGGCAGGCTTCTTCTCCTCTTCCTACTCCATCCTCCGTCTCGGCTGACTCCCCCTTTTCCACTGCTACCGCCTCTTCCACTGCACCCCCAAGCTCCCCAGAACCAATTTGACGTGCCAGGTGAGACGCTGCCATGCTGTGCTGCGCCTGTTGTGCCTGGAAGCCAAGAGCCACACTGGTCCTGCACTGCTTTCAGCTCTGCGGTCACAGGCCGATCAGTGGCTAACCCCGCTCAATTTGACAGTTGGTAAAGTGGTGTGCGACAACTATGCCAATCTGCTGAGCGTGCTGAAATAAGGCAAAATGACACATGTGCCATGCATGGCACACGTCCTGAACTTAGTCATGCAGCGATTTGTTGCCAAATACCCCGGGGTTCAGGACGTCTTGCGGCAGGCCAGGAAAATCTCTGGACATTTTAGAAGATCATGGCTCGCCTTGCTGGCGTTCAGTGGCGACACCACCTGCCCGTCAGACGTCTGATTTGTGACAGCCCGACGCGTTGGAACTCCACCTTGTATATGCTTGATAGGTTGCTCCAGCAGCAACGTGCCGTTAACGACTACCTGTACGAACTCTGAAGCAGGACAGGTTCTGGGGAGCTTGGTTTCTTTTCACCGCGCCAGTGGCTGCTCATGCGCGATGCATGCAGACTTCTGCGGCCATTTGATGAGATCACCAAACTGGTCAGTCAGGGCACCATCAGTGACATCGTACCTTACGCCTTCTTTCTGGAGCGTGCATTGCGTCGTGTCATTGATCAAGCCGTCGAGGAGCAGGAGCTGGAAGATGAGGAAGTCGCAATGCTGAATGAATTCCCAGGGGGGCTACTCCATCTGAGACAAGTCAGCAGGAGTCTGAAGAGGAGTCAGAGGAGGATGGTGGATGGGGGGAGGAGGAGGAGCAAGAAAAGCAGGCTTTGAGGGGGACTTTAAACTTTTCAGCGATCCCTGGTGTTGTTCGTGGCTGGGGGGAGGAGACCGAGGACGACATTCTCCTGGGCGATGAGCAGGAGTCAGGGTGCCCCACCGCTTTCAATTTAGTGCAAATGGGGGCCCCCGTATAAAAAGCATAAAGGGCAAGGACCAGTACTGGGTGGCAAGGTACTTAGACCCCCAGTACAAACACAAAATGGCAGACATGTTACCAGCATCACAGAGGGCTGTCAGAATGCAGCATTTCCAGGCCTTGCTGTGATAGATGCTGCATTCTGCTGTTGCGGGAAGAATTTCCACCCACAGCTAAACAGGTGCGGGTACCAAACCTACCTCGCCTACAAGAAGATGGCGGTTTGAAGATGTGTTGGACACTTTGGATATGAGATCATTCTTGCAGCCAACCCATCAAGAGCCGCCCTCCACATCCAGCCTCAGGGAGCGCCTAGACTGACAGGTGTCCGACTACATCGGGTAACGGCCGATGTGGACGCTCTGAGAAGCGAGGAACCCCTGGACTACTGGGTGTGCAGGCTTGTCCTGTGGCCAGAGCTGGCACAATTTGCCATGGAACTCTTGGCTTGCCCCTCGTCGAATGTCCTGTCCAAAAGGACGTTCAGCGCAGCAGGGGAGATCGCGTCCGATAAGCGCACCAGCCTAGCTCACAACAGTGTGGACTACCTCACATTTCTAAAAATGAATAAGGAATGGATCTTGGAGGAATTCAACACCTGTGATGACCACGTGTAATTGAATTTCCTCATGCCAGCCCACACATATCCGCCACTACCCAGAACAAAGAATGGTCCTTGTCTTATGTATATACAGAGGCATAAAAGGCTTTTTCTGTCAGGTGAATGCCTAATTTTTGGGGCCTCTACTCCATTGGCCTAAAGTTAAATTTTTATCCAGTGACTGCCTAATGTACCTCCAGACACATAATCACTAGTTCCTTTCTGTCAGGTGAATTCATAATTTTTGGGGCCTGTACTGGCCTACAGTAAAATGTTTAGCCAGTGACCGCCTATTGTACCTCCAGCCACATAATCACTTGTTCTTTTCTGTCAGGTGAATGCCAAATTTTTGGGGCCTGTACTCCACTGGCCCACAGTAAAATTGTTATCCACTGACCGCCTCATATACCTCCAGCCACATAATCACTTGTTGTTTTCTGTCCGGTGAATGCCTAATGTTTGGGGCCTGTACTCCACTGGCCTGCAGTAAAATTGTTATCCACTGACCGCCTAATGTACCTCCAGACACATCATCACAAGTAATTTCCTGTCAGGTGAATGTCTAATTTTTGGGGCCTGTACTGGCCTACAGTAAAATTGTTATCCACTGACCGTCTAATATACCTCCAGCCACAAAATCACTTGTTCTTTTCTGTCCGGTAAATGCCTAATGTTTGGGGCCTGTACTCCACTGGCCTACAGTAAAATTGTTATCCACTGACCGTCTAATATACCTCCAGCCACATAATCACTTGTTCTTTTCTGTCAGGTTAATGCCTAATTTTTGGGGCCCGCACTCCCGTGGCCTAAAATAAAAAATTTCTAGGCTCCAGCAGGGCGCATTTTTGAGAGTTTCCCTTTAAGATGCATAAAAATGGCTCCTAATTAAAATACATATTTTTTGTGGGAATTTTTGCCATTGAACTCCCTCTGGTATGTTACTGTCCATTTTGTGGGACTATTTGTGCACTCCTAGTAAGTATTTAGTGGCTGCAAATATGACCTGAAGGTTTTTCAGGTTCGCCTGCCATTAAAGTGAATGGGGCCCGCCGCGAACGCGCGGTTCGCGAACATTCATTCTCGAAACGTCCCTGCCGATGTTCGTCCATCACTACTCCCAGGTCGCTGCTGGGAACGATGTTGTCAGAGTAGTACGTCACTTTTACAGACTGACAATAATACACACAAAACCAAAGATAAAATCGATTTTAGATGAAAAATTGTTAGGAAACATTCTTTCCTGCATATTTACTTCTATATAAAGTGCAAGTGCTGCCAAAAATTACAAGAAAGAGGCACTCCGATACAACTTTTATATCACATAAAGGAGGGCCTCATTCACATTGTGGTACAATTGTTCAGGTAGTGGGACTCCTACACTCATAAATCCTATGCACTAAGTGAAAGGGCTGCCAAAAATTACAAGGAACCGGCACTCCAATACACCCTTTATTACACATAAAGGAGGGGATCATGCACACCCTTGAAAAATTATGATTGATGGCCTGCTGGTGACCCTCTAAAACATTAGGGGCGAGGGCCTGCTGCTGATCTGACCATCTAAAACATTAGGGGCGAGGGCCTGCTGCTGATCTGAACATCTAAAACATTAGGGGTGAGGGCCTGCTGCTGATCTGACCATCTAAAACATTATGGGCGAGTGCCTGCTGGTGACCCTCTAAAACATTAGGGGTGAGGGCCTGCTGCTGATCTGACCCTCTAAAACATTAGGGGTGAGGGTCTGCTGCTGAGCTGACCCTCTAAAACAAGGATGCTCAACCTGTGGCCCTCCAGCTGTTATAAAACTACAACTCCCACCATGCCTTGCTATAGGCTGATAGCTATAGGCTGTCTGGGAATGCTGGGAGTTGTAGTTTTGCAACAGCTGGAGGGCCGCAGGTTGGGCATGCCTGCTCTAAAACATTTGTAGCGTGAGCAGCCTAATAAGCGTGTTGATTTGATGGAGGAGGAGGACGAGAAAAGGAAGATTGAACCATATACCCTTTTTTGTGGTGGAAGGGGTGCATGGGAATACAGTGTATTCAATACGCCATAAAAGCCACATTTAAAGTGCCTTTATGTTCAGCCGCTTTCCTCTGATGGAGTAGAGAAGTCAGGGGAAATCCAGGCCTTGTTCATTTTGCTAAGAGTCAACCTGTCAGCATTTTCAGTTGACAGGTGTATGCGCTTATCAGTTATTATGCCCCCAGCAGCACTAAATACCCGCTCTGACAAAACGCTGGCGGCAGGGCAGGCCAGCACCTCCAAGGCGTAGAGAGCCAGTTTGTACCACGTGTCCAGCTTGGACACCCAATAGTTGTAAGGCACTGAGGGATCACTGAGGACGCTGACACGGTCTGCTACGTACTCCCTCACCATCTTCCAAAACTTTTCCCTTCTTGTGACACTAGGCCGCGCATCAGGGTGAGGGTGCTGGTGAGGTGTCATGAAACTGTCCCAGGCCTTGGAGAGTGTTGCCCTGCCTCTGTTGGAACTGCTATGTGTTCCCCTTGTCTCCCCTCCTCGGTTGCCCAAGAAACTACCTACTCTGCCACCAGTGTTGACTGCTGGAAATTTTTTGAGCAATTTATCCACCTAGTCCTCTCCACCACAGGAATGAGAGATGAGAAGTTGTCTTTGTAGCGGGGGTCGAGAAGGGTGAACAACCAGTAATCGGCCAAAATGCGTATAACGCGAGGGTCACGGGAAAGGCAGCATAACATAAAGTCAGCCATGTGT
Organism: Bufo bufo; assembly: GCF_905171765.1. Classification (NCBI taxonomy): domain Eukaryota; kingdom Metazoa; phylum Chordata; class Amphibia; order Anura; family Bufonidae; genus Bufo; species Bufo bufo. The sequence goes on from NC_053389.1 coordinate 111,968,850, forward strand.
GCCAGAGTCCCCACAGACAAGACTTCGCTGTCCTCATCAGGAGGATGACTCTCAATCTTCTCATCCTCTTCGGCCCATCCACGCTGAACAGATGGAATAAACCTGCTATGGGTACTACCCTCTGTAGCGGAGGCAACAGTCTCCTGCTCCTCCTCATCATCCAATTTGAGCTGAGAAGACGAACTGAATGTGGTCTGGCTATCACCCTGTGTACTGTCTTCCCCCATTTCCACCTCTTCGACATGCAAAGCGTCCTCCTTCATTGTGAGCAGCGAGCGTTTCAGTAGACACAGAAGTGGGATGGTTAGGCTGATAATAGCGGCATCGCCGCTCACCATCTGTGTTGATTCCTCAAAGTTGCGTAAAACCTCAGAGAGGTCAGACATCCATGCCCACTCGTCGCTTGTGAAGAGCGGAAGCTGACTGGAAAGGCGACGACCATGTTGCAGCTGGTATTCCACAACTGCCCTCTGCTGCTCACAAAGGCTGGCCAACATGTGGAACGTGGAGTTCCAGCGCGTACTCACGTCGCTCAACAGTCGGTGAGCTGGCAATTGCAAGCGATGCTGCAGCGTTGCCAGACCAGGGGCAGCTGTAGATGACTTGGAAATGGGCACACATGTGGCACACCTTTACCAGTAGCTCAGGCAAATTGGGGTAGGTTTTGAGAAACCGCTGAACCACTAAGTTGAACACGTTGGCTAGGCATGGTATGTGTGTGAGCTTGCCGAGCTCCAAAGCTGCCACCAAGTTACGGCCATTATCAGACACAACCATGCCTGGTTGAGTGGCGAGAGCCACAGCTCAGTCTGGTCCCTTATACCCTGCCACAGCTCTGCAGCGGTGTGCTGTTTGTCACCTAAGCAAATTAGTTTAAGTATGGCCTGTTGCCGCTTCCCCACTGCAGTGCTACACTGCTTCAAACTACTGACTGATGGCTGACTGGTGTTGCAAGTTGAGAATTCAGATGTGGAAGTGGAGGAGGATATGGAGGAGGAGAATGGGGGATTGCAGCCACTAATGTAGGTGGTGGCGGAAATCCTTATGTAAGTAGGGCCCACAATCCTTGGTGTCGGTAGCACCTGTGCCATCCCAGGGTACGACTTGCTCCCACCACCACAACGTTCACCCAGTGTGCTGTCAGGGAAATGTAGTGTCCCTGGCCAAAAGCACTTTTCTATGTGTCAGTCGTTAAGTGGACCTTCCCAATAACTGCGTTGGTCAGGGCACGGGTGATGTTACGGGACACATGCTGGTGTAAGGCGGAGATGGCACACCAGGAAAAATAGTGGCGGCTGCGGATTGAGTACTGAGAGACGGCCACCGCAATCAGGCTGCGGAAAGCCTCTGTGTCCACAAGCCTAAATGGCAACATTTCCAGGGCCAGCAATTTGGAAAGGTGCGCATTTAGTGCATTGGCCTGTAGGTGGGTGGCTGGGTATTTGCTCTTTCGTTCAAAGGCCTGGGGTATGGACATCTGTACACTGCGCTGGGACACAGAAGTGGATGTGCTAGATCATGGTGCTTGCGAAGGTCCAGGTCTTGAACAGGGCATTGGCCAGCACATAACACTTGGGAAGAAGAGGCAGTGGTGTGACCCGCAGACACTGATTGTGGATCCAGGTGTTCGGCCACCTATTAGGGTGCTTTGAAGCCATGTGGCGGATCAGGTAATGTCGCTGTCACCAGCAGCTAAGAAAAAATTACACTGAATGTCACAGATATTTAGGATGCGCAAACTTTATACAGAAGATGTAGCGCAGGTAATGTCGCTGTCACCAGCGACAAAAAAATTAAACTGAATGTCACTGATATTTAGGATGTGCAAACGTTATACAGGAGATGTAGCGCAGGTAATGTCGCTGTCACCAGCCGCGAAAATATTAAACTGAATGTCACTTATATTTAGGATGTGCAAACGTTATAGAGGAGATGTAGCGCAGGTAATGTCGCTGTCAGCAGCGGCCAAACAATTGCGTGAATATCACAGATATTTAGGATGTTCAAATGTAACACAACAGATGTAGCAGAGGTTGTGTCACTGTCAGCAGCGGCCAAACAATTCCATGCAATTTAGCGCAGGCTGTGCTAATAATATATATTGCAGCCAGATAAAAAAAAGAGTCCTCAAAAGGACTTTTGGGTCTCTAACACCTTACAATACTAAACCCTGTCTAAAAAAACCAAAAACAATTCCTGTCCCTACACTATCTGTCCCTTCTGCTGCAGCTCTCCCTGACTAAGACTGAGCCGAACCACGTGTCATCTCGTGCTATATAGCACCCGATGACGCATTCCGGCCAGCCAATCACTGTAATGCCAGTAACAAACATGGCTACGGCATAACAGTGAGTGCCAGTACTTCCCCGCACCTTTATTGGCTGCATAGCAGTAAAAAAATGTGCTGGGAGGAGACTCGAGCATCAAGTCAAAATGGTGTTCAGAAGAGCATGCTCGCCCAGCACTAAGTTCCCTCCCGGAAATCACCTACTCGCTAGCGGAGACCAGTGCTATTACATGTGCAGCCAGCCAGAACCGCAGGGGCTACACGTGGGGTGCACGGTGGGCCGATGAGGGGCCAAACAACAACACAGTTCATCGGTTTACTCACTGTTAGCAGAAAGCCTCCCTGGGCCGGCAGCACAGTGTTGAGGAAGACAGCATGAAATCCTCCGGGGCACGCTCTGTGGTAGGGAAGCACCAGCCTAGATGGAGGTTGAGGTGCCCTTGGCGGCAGTGGTGTTTAGTAGTGATGAGCGGGAGGTGCCATATTCGATTTCGCAATATTTCGCGAATATTCGATTGAATATTCGTCTTATATTCGTCGAAATCGAATATTCGTCATTATTCCATTTATCGCGAATAATATGCGATTTAATTAATCGCGTATTGCGATTGTTCTTTTGACAGTATAAGGCAACGTTCGACTAATTGACTATGGCTAGGCTAATATGTGTATTTTACGAATATTCTTAATATTGCTCTAACTTCGTCTTTTTAGAATATTCGTAATATTCTAAAAGACGAAGTTAGAGCAATATTACGAATTTTCGTAAAATACACATATAGATTGTAATTTAGCTAATATAGTGCTATAATCCTTTTTTTTTTCTCAATTTTTTTTTGCCTCTTCTGAACTTCAGTTTTGGAAAATATGTACACTATTAAAAAAATTACTATAGCAGTATATTAGGTAAATTACAATCTATATGTGTATTTTACGAATATTCTTAATATTGCTCTAACTTCGTCTTTTAGAATATTCGTAATATTCTAAAAGACGAAGTTAGAGCAATATTACGAATATTCTAAAAGACGAAGTTAGAGCATACTGCTCCCCGACAAGCGTCCCCGTAAACATGGGAACGCCTGTGGGTTAGAATATACCATCGGATCTGAGTTTTTACGATCTCAGGGAAAACTCAGATCCGATGGTATTTTTTAACCCACCGGCGTTCCCATGGTGACGGGGACGCTTGTCGGGGTGGTGTGTGCTGAAGTTGATTAAATAACGATTTTGTCATGCGTCGGGCACACGTATTAACCATTACGATTTTTCTGTTGTAATATTCGTGAACTCGAATATTACAACCGAGATTATTGGTTTAGATTAGAATAGGACGAATATTCTAAAATCGAATATACAGCAATATATTCTTTATTTCGAATATTCGTCATATTTGGTCCATCTGAAAACGTGATTACTTCCAGCGTCAATTCAGTTGCTTGTGGGCCAATGGCTCATTGACCCACAAGCAAGAAGCAGGGAGGAATCAGATATTTTCAGATGAAAAAATAAAAATTAGATTTCGCAAATATATAGAACTATATTCGAAATATTCGCGTAATGCTTATTTGGTATGCTTAGTCCTTTTGTTTCTGTATCTTCCAAGCCCTTGAACAGGTAGCTAGTCTGAATTCTTCAATGTATGGTGAGGCTGCCTGTAGCTAGATTGTCCTCCACCATGTGCAAAGGTGCCCATTAAAGGGCTTCTGTCACCCCACTAAACTCATATATTTTTTTTTTTTGTGTACTTATAATCCCTATCCTGCCATATTGCCATACATTATGTTATTAATAATTTTCGTTCAGTAGATTTAGCAAAAAGCTTACTTTTATGATATGCTAATTACCTATCTACCAGCAAGTAGGGCATCTACTTGCTGGTAGCAGCCGCAGAAAACCGCCCCCTCCTCTTGTTGATTGACAGGGCCAGCCGCGATCTCCTCCTCCGACTGGCACTGTCAGCATTTCAAAAATCGCGCGCATGTGTTGATTCGGCGCAGGCGCTCTGAGATAAGGAGGCTCGCCTCCTCAGCACTCCCTCAGTGTGCCTGCGCCGATGACGTCTTCTCTTTCGGTGACATCATCGAATCTACTGAACGAAAATTATTAATAACATAATGTATGGCAATATGGCAGGATAGGGATTATAAGTACCCAAAAAAATAAATATGAGTTTAGTGGGGTGACAGAAGCCCTTTAAGCCTTAAGTAACGGCTGTTATCACCGATGTCTCTCTTTAGCTTGGTTATCTTCTTCCAGGGACGCAAACACTATCCTCTGGTTGTAGGATCTAGGATCTAAGAAGGTCACAGGAAAACGCTCATACCTTGGCTCTACCTCATTTCTGCATCTGGCTTCACCCACTAATCTGTGGTGTGTAGCCTCAGTTTAACAACTGGCTCTACTCCTCTCATCTTCTCTCTTACTACTACAACCTATTAATCTGCTCCACTCCCACTAATGTGTTTCACTAGGCCTGACCTAAGTATTTATATGACCTAAGTGCTATCCCCATCTAGTGGTGGGATGTATAAATTACACCTGGCCAGCCTATGAAAAGCGATACAACAGGTGTTGCAATACAAAATGACATGCAAGATGATAATGCCGTTTCACAGTAATTTTGCAGTTCCCACGTGCCCTGAGTGGGACGCTGCACATGCAGCGATCTCCTCCACAGTATGGGGTACAGCGATCGTTATGCCGCGCTCGTCAGCATGCTGTATAGTGGTTTGCCGGCAGCAGATCGTGATTAGACACCACGACCTGCTACCTGCAAACAATAACTTTTTTAATATGTCAAAAGGTTTGGATTCCCAGATTATAGAACGTTTGCTCATTCATTTGGCAATCGACGGCAGTATATGACTTCAAGACAATCGCTAATGAACATTCATACGAACGCTCATTAGTGATCATCTGCCGAAAAATCATCAGGTGTAATACAGGCTTAAAATATAAAAAAATAAAAAAACTCAAATTCACCCTCTCTGAGGCGCTGTCATCTGTGGCGCTGGTCCATCCTACTTCAGCTGCCTTTTTCCAAACTGAAGCGGTCTAATTCCGAGGACAATTAATGGCTGCTTTAGGCCTCATGCACACGACCGTAGTTTTGGTCTGCATTGTTTGTGGATCGGATGTGGACCAAAGCTACAGTCGTGTGCATGAGGCCTAAAGGTGCAAAAGGTGCTTCAATGGGGCTGCAAAAAAGCGGACAGTAATTCGTGTGTTGCCAGCACCTGTATTTCCATTCCGCAGCCCTGCAAAAAAAATAAAAAAATAGAACATGTCCTATTCTGGTCCGTTTTGCGGATAGGACATTTGTAACATAATGCGAGACAATGCGGGATGCACACAGCTGTTATCCGTGTTTTGCAGACTGCAAAAATGGATATGATTGTGTGCAGGAGGCCTAAGAAAGACTTTAAAAAGAAAAAGGGACATAAAATAAATCTGCACTGCTGTGCACTAAGCCTGGTCTATGGGAACTTAGGCTACTTTCACACTTGCGTTGTTGTTTTCCGGTATTGAGATCCGGCAGAGGATCTCAATACCGGTAAAAAAGCGTTTCCGTTTAGTCCTCATACATTCTGAATGGAAAGAGATCTGTTTCAGGATGCATCAGGATGTCTTCCTTTCCGTCAGCATTCTGTTTTGTAACCGGACACAAAACCGTTGCAAGGAACCTAAACCATTGACTTTCAATGTAATTAGTGATGGATCCATTTTTTTTTTTCGTTTTGACTTCACAGAACCGCATCCTAAGGCCTCATGCACACGGCCACGGATGACGTCAGCGTGCATTTCGTATTTTGCGGAACGGAACAGCTGGCCCCTAATAGAACAGTTCTATCCTTGTTCGTAATGCGGACAATAATAGGACATGTTCTATTTTTTTGCGGAACGGAAATACGGACATACGGAAACGGAATGCACACGGAGTAACTTCCGTTTTTTTCTGCGGACCCATTGAAATGAATTGTTCTGTATACAGTCCACAAAAAAAATGGAACGGACATGTAAAGAAAATACGTTTGTGTGCATGAAGGGAACGGATGCATCCTGATGTGCAAAATCAAACTGTATCTGTTTAATTCCGGTATTGAGATCCTCTGACAGATGTCAATACCGGAATTAACAACGAAGTGTGAAAGCAGCCCCCTCTTCATCCTGCATCACCCTGTTGAGGTTTATTGTCATAAATTCAACATATACCTGAAAATGTACTTAATTGTAATAAACAGAGTGTAAGCCCCCCGCAGGCCTGATTTTGTATCTAAAAGCTGCTCGAATTGTACTCATGTTATTCCAAAGTACTTAACATCTGTGACGGGATTTGCATTTGCAATTCATTCTTGTTTTCTTGTCATCATAATGGATGCATTAATTGCATAAATCCCAGTTAATGACAATTTTTCCCTGTTGTGAAAACTTCATGAATAATCTCGTAGGAAGTCTTTTAAAATAGCAATGTAGCCAATTAAATCAGGTCAAACATAGAGGTCATGCTGCGTGATGTCAATCCACCCCCAATCCCTGTGGGGTCTATTATCTAATTCTAATTAATGGAAGAATAGATCAAGGTGTCTCTAAAATCCTGATCAGCTGGGCAGACTCAAGACCCTTGTGTTATGTTGGATTTCAAGAGGCCATTCTCTGGGAGATAAACCAACTCTAGAGGTGTTTGGCAGTGGTTTAAAGGGGTTGTCCCACCAAAAATATTCAACATTTTTCAAACCAGCACCTAGATCTAAATACTTTTGTACTTGCATGCAATTAAAAATGTATTATAGCCACTGAGTTATTCACCTAAATCTATCTGTACAGCGCCACCTGCTGTTTCCTCTTTTTCTTAAAGTGTAACTGCCGTTTCATTTTTTATTCCCTAATGGTATAGTTATACCAGACCCTGCTGTATGAGTTCTTTTGTGATTAAAAATTTGATCATTTTCAGTTTTACCTGCTAATAACTCCCACAAAATGCATGCTACTTTCCTATTCAGCAGCTCTCATCTCACAGCGTTGCCATGTGCAGTCCGTCTTCTCAGTATTATAACAAGGGCAGCATGGTGGCTCAGTGGTTAGCACTGGTGCCTAGTAGCGCTGGGGTCCTAGGTTTGAATCTGACCAACATCTGCATGGAGTTTGTATGTTCTCCCTGTGTTTGTGTGGGTTTCCTCCCACACTCCAAAGACTTACTGATAGGGACCTTAGATTGTCAGCCCTGTTGGGGACAGTTGGTTGCTAATGTCTGTAAAGCGCTGTAGAATATAGTAGTGCTATATAAGTGCCTAAAATAAAGAAATAAATAATAGATGGAGGAGCTCAGCCCTGACAGCCTGGAGCTGGGCTGAGGCAGAAAGTGGTACTGTTCTATTAGGGGCCAGCTGTTCCGTTCCGCGATACCATACCTTAGAAGGTGATATCTTCTCCATGGTTGCAACTAGTCTTGTTTGAAAGCTGACAGTCCAGGCTTTCATACAAGACCAGGATGACAGCTCTAGTCCAAGCAACAGAGGAGAAGTTACTGTTAGGGCTCGTACTGTTTTCAGTGCTTTGCGGGCCGTTTTATCAGGGTTTTTTTTTTAGTAGTGTTTCCGGTTCCGTACATACAGTATACAGTAATTACATAGAAAAAATTGCTGGGCATACCTAAGACATACGGAATATGTTTTTTTTGCGGACTCGTTGACGAATGGAGCCACGGAACGTGATTTGCGGGCAATAATAGGACATGTTTTATATTTCAACGGAATGGAAATGGAATGCATACGGAGTACATTCCGTTTCTTTTGCGGAACCATTGAAATGAATGGTACCGTATACTAAACGCAAAAAATGGCGCATATACGGAACGCAAAAAACGTTCGTATGAACGAGCCCTTAATAATGGAGTCTGGAATAATTGCGTGTAAAATCAGCTTTTACTTTCAGCTTCATTCACAGCATCCCGATTTCTATCATTGATATCTTCCCCTGTACTGAACAGATTTATGTCATTCTGGTATTGTCTACTGGAATGTCAGCTTTCAGACAATATGATGCCCATATTTGTAGCTGGTACCAAATCAGAGATATAAGCAGATAAAGCAGCCCCACCCCTCCCTGTTAGTCTGGAAGAGAATGAGGGAGAGCTATTAATAGGTTAAAATAAATACTTAGGGTACTTTCACACTAGCGGCAGGATGGATTTGACAGGCTGTTCACCCTGTTGGATCCATCCTGCCACTATTTCGCCGTGCCGCCAGACCGCCACTCCGTCCCTATTGACTATAATGGGGATGGGGGCGGAGCTCTGGCGCAGCACGGCAGTGCACGGCGAGAGGCCGTCGGGCTAAAAAGATAGACATGTCGTAGTTTAAGTCCGGCGGCCTTTTGCCATGCACTGCCGTTATAGTGAATGGGGACGGAGCGGCGGCACGGCGAAATTTCGGCAGGACGAATCCGAAAGGGTGAACAGCCTGTTGGATCCGTCCTGACGCTAGTGTTAAAATACCCTTACTGATTTAATGTAATTGCAGGGCTTGTCTCTGGTTAGCTGTATGTGAGGATACACAGTGCTCTGGGCACTGTGGGAAGTTATCTGCGTTCTGATTGGTCCTGCTAGTCCATGTGAGGAGAGCAAGGGCTTATGGGAAGTGAGGGAAATACAGGATGGCCTCAAGGAAGGGCAAAGATCATCACAGGAAGAGCAGCAGAGGCAATCTTAGGAAGATGCTGAAATAGTCACAGAGAAATATGGTTGCTAAGAGCTGAATATCAAAAAATATCTTCCCTTCAGCATCACATATGTTAGGAATTTCATTTTTGGTAGTGAAATGGCAGTTACACTTTAACTTAGTGAGGTTGACATACATGCTCAATTCTAGCCTTTAACAGCTACCAGTTGCAGCAGTAAGGACACACCTCCTGAGAAAGGACAAGCTTCCTCAGCTGCAACCTTGAAATAAGGCTACTTTCACATCTGCACTTTCCCTTTCCGCTATTGAGATTCGGCATAGGGTCTCAATAGCGGGGTTAAAATGCTTCATTTTTGTCCCCATTCATCCTCAATAGGGACAAAACTCTACTGAAGGGAGCGGAGTGCACCAGAATGCATTCCATTCCGTTTAATTGCGTTCCCATGAAACACAAAGCCCTGCAAGCAGCGTTTTTGAGTGTGTCCTGGGATGCGGAGAAAGACGGTTCCGTCATGACTCAGAATGTAAGTCAACGGTGATGGATCCGTTTTCTCTGACACAATCTGACACGAAAGAAAACGGATCCGTCCCCCATTGACTTACAATAGTTTTAGAGACGGATCCGTCATGGCTATTTTAGAGATACAACCGGATCTCTTCATAACAGATGCAGATGGTTGTATTATCGTAACAAAAGCGTTTTTGCTGATCCATGACGGACCCAACAAATACGCAGATGTGAAAGTAGCCTAAATCTAGAAGAACAATTGACGCAATGAATGGGAAGATCTCTGGATCCATGTGAGGTACAGGGCTGGTTTAGGGGCAGGAAAACGGAAAGGACGGATTTGGCACATAACTGAGCCAAACGAAGCCCACGGGCCCCATAGACTATAATTCGCTCCGAAGCGGAGACAATGCACAACTGCATGCACAACTTTTCGGTGGTAACGGAATCCATAACACAATTCACCTTTTACCAATAAACAAAGCGTGAACGAATTTTATAACCTGAAATTCGCTCATCTCTATATATCAATTTGGTATTGCTATACAGTAATAACCCACAGAATAAAATTATCATATCATATATACTGCTTGAGGAGCCCCATAAAAGGTAAAAATAAAAAAAACACTTTTCCACCTCACCTCCTAAAATGGTATAAAAAGCAATCAAAAGGTTATTTTTACCCCAAAATAGTACCAAAAAAACTACAGCTTGTCCTGCAACAAACAAGCCCTCACACAGCTCTTTCAACAAAAAAAATAAAAATGTTATGGCCCCTAAAAACAATTTCAGCAAATCCTATGTTAGAAAATCCTGATAATACTCCTTCCCTTCTAAATGCTGCCCCAAACAGCAATTTACGACCATATATGACCACAAATGCATAACAAATTGTGGGGTGCATTTGGAACTAAAATGTAATTTTTCATTTTCCCAGCCAAGTGTTTCTAAATTTTATGAAATGCTTTTTGGGGCAAAGCATTCACTTTAAAATGGGGTCACTTTTTGGGGTTTTCTTTCTAGGGGTATCTCAGGGTCTGTTCAAATGTGACATGGCACCACACATGGAGTGTTTATGTAAACTGCAGAATCAATTTTGGATTTCTTTAGACATAAAAGGTAAAACATATAAACTCAACTTTATCACTAACATAAAGTAAGATGTGTCACGAGCAAACGGTCTTAGAATCAACTGAATGAGTAAAAGCGTTCCAGAGTTATTATCAGATAAAGTGACACATCAGATTAGAAATATAGGGCTCTGTTGTTTGGTCCAAACTTGCTTTTGCTTGAAGGGTTAAAAGGGTTGTCCGAGATTTTGATACTGATGGTCTATCCTCAGGTGCCCTCTTCCTAGACTGGTGATGTCACATTAATCAATCACATGGCCTAGGCACAGTCTCATTAAAATGAATTGGCCTAGGCTGCAGTACCAAGCACCGCTGCTATAGAATGTATGGCACTGTGCTTGGTAAGCTGAGAGGAGTGCCTCAGACCCCCACCAATCAGATATCGATGACCTATCGTGAGCCATAAATATCAAAATCTCGGACAAACCCTTAGAGCAGCAGGAGCTGAGCAGATTGATATATAATTTTGTAGGAAAAGATTTAGCAAAACTTGTATTTTATACATTTGTAATGTCCTCGAGCAAGGATTATGGACGTTTGTGGACATTTGCCCCTATTGCTGATATGCAAAGCCATCAACTCACTACTTTTAGTGCACTTGAAAGAGTTAACTTGCTCTATGATTTATGCCATTGTTTACACATACTGTTTTATATTGTTTAACTACATTTTATATATTTATTGTAATATATCCTGTTTATTTGCACTATATCTGCACTGCACTGTGGAAACGGGGTTAATGCATTTCCAGCTAATACTGAGAGACTTTGGAACTTTCTATCTATGCACTGAGAAGTTAGAAATCTTCCACAGTTACTAAAAAGGACTATGCAAAGTTTTGGAAGGAAGAAATAAGATACATTGACCCTTTTAAAATGCATAAAATTGCGTGAAATGATCCCTTTGGAGGAAGGTTGATTGTGCAGGGAAGAAAAAAAAGTTCCTAGAGGAAAGAAAATGGTTGTCCCAAATAGTGTCCTTTTATAACACATCAGGTATTGTATAACAATGTTGCCGCTGGATTTTCCAGGATTAATGTGCCAGCCAATATACAGCTGCTAGCAAACGCTGCCGAATGTTTGGTGCTGCATACTGATGCTTTCGAAGACTCCAGAATTACATTAAGCATGGCCATGCGATAAAAACTCTATGAACGAGTTCATCGGTCTGTTAGACGATTTTCCAGCCATATCACAGAAAATATCACGAGAAGAGGTAAGGCCCGTGACTTTGCATCCAGGTTCCCGCGAGAACCACACACTGAGCCACATACAGAGGATATCGAACAGCCACATGAGATTCGGACCCCACTCTACTCTATCGATTCGCTCAAAGAGCGCACACAAGAGCACACACCAGCCAGTGTGAAGACCATCCGTCATTAGGTGGGGTGAGTGCTCAGTGAGCAAGTTTCCATTATCCGCATAGTATATCTTTAGTGCGGATACAAACCCTCTTATCTCGCAATTTGATATAGACTGCAGGCAAGATACAAACGCTACATCAGAGCGTTTGCTAACAGCTGTATATTGGCTGGCACATTAATCCTGGAAAATTCAGAGGCAACATTGTTATACAATACCTGATGCGTTATAAAGGACACTATTTGGAACAACTTTCTTTTCCGTAGGAACTTTTCTTCCCTGCACAATCAACCTTCCTCCAAAGTGATCATTTCACGTATTTTATTCATTTTTATTGTTGCAATTTTATGCATTTTAATGTTGTAATGAAGTGTTAATGCACCTATTAAATTTCTGTTTTCTGCTCGATCCATTATGTTTTGAGTGCTTGCCCATCTAGGTCAATTGTATTATTATTTTGTGATTAAATTTTGGGGTTTTAGCACCTATCCATGGCCATTGGGGGGTGAGCCACCCTAACGTTTAATACATTGACCCTTTGACTGTCTGATTTAGCTCTTCCGTTTACGTCTGAAGGCTTGCTTTTGGCTGGAAAATCTGCTTAGTCATTCCCGTAGACTTGCATTGAAACTCCCAATAGAAGGTTCCAATTCAGTTAGAAACAGTATATAAGGAGAGGAGTCAGAGCTCCTAGTTGTCTGCAGATAGGTGTCACGGTGGGGAGTGGGGGAAACTCCCCACCGTACGATAATGGGTATGCGGGGAAGAAGCTAGGCCAGGATGCCGGGATAAGGGAGCAGGTCACCTCCTAAAGCATTTCTAATCCTCGCCCTAACTCCTCACCGTATGAGCAGACCTGGATGGTAGGATGGCTCATACCCAGGATACCTAGGACCCTGAGTCGCCCTGATAATCCCTCACATAGGAGCAGGGAAGAGACGACCTGTTCCTCCTAGACATGGATGAACAGGAGTCTCAACTGGCCTAGTTGCAGAGAAAAGCCAAATGAAACGGCAGGTAAGTATCCAGTGGCGGGGATAACCACTGAACCAAAAACCCAGGAAGACATGGTAGCTTACCTGCCGCAGTGTCACGACTATGCTGTGGTCGTGACTCTTAGAGTCCGCATGCAGTTGTCAGCGGTTGTTTTGTTGTTCACCGCAGCTGTGGGCTGTGAGTGTTTGGCCTCACGTGCGGTTGCCGCTGGCAACATGGTGTTCTTGGCAGTGTAGCAGCCTGAGCTTGTTGCTGGGCTGCTCACTGTCTATGCATGCGGTTGCCTATGGCAACTTGTGTTTATATGTGTGCAAATTTCCTGTTTGGTGTGCACGGGGTTTATGTGTGTGTGTGCACTTTCCCTTTAAGTGGCTTCACTTCCCTGTTTGGTGATGGAAGGGTTAACTCCTTTCCTTGTGTGTGTGGGTGTGGCTGCTTGGCCTATTTAGCTCCTGCTGGAAGCCAGGAGTCTGAGGGGTACTCCAGGCATGTTGCTGGAGTCATCCTCCTGGTAGCCTTATGCCATCTCTGCAGTGGGGGCCACCCTTGCGGTCATAAAGAATGTCGTGATGTTTACTTTATGTTCCTGTGATGTCTCTTCTTGCTGCAGCTATATGGATCTGGTTTCCTGTGTGAGTCATGTTGTGCGCTGTGTCCGTTTGTGTTTGGTCTGGACAACAGCATTTGAGCACGGGTTCCAGTCAGTGTGTCTGTGGCAGGTACAGTACAGACCAAAAGTTTGAACACACCTTCTCATTCAAAGAGTTTTCTTTATTTTCATGACTATGGAAATTGTAGATTCACACTGAAGGCATCAAAACTATGAATTAACACATGTGGAATTATATACATACAAACAAGTGTGAAACAACTGAAAATATGTCATATTCTAGGTTCTTCAAAGTAGACACCTTTTGCTTTGATTACTGCTTTGCACACTCTTGGCATTCTCTTGATGAGCTTCAAGAGGTAGTCCCCTGAAATGGTTTTCACTTCACAGGTGTGCCCTGTCAGGTTTAATAAGTGGGATTTCTTGCCTTATAAATGGGGTTGGGACCATCAGTTGCGTTGAGGAGAAGTCAGGTGGATACACAGCTGATAGTCCTACTGAATAGACTGTTAGAATTTGTATTATGGCAAGAAAAAAGCAGCTAAGTAAAGAAAAACGAGTGGCCATCATTACTTTAAGAAATGAAGGTCAGTCAGTCAGCTGAAAAATTGGGAAAACTTTGAAAGTAAGGGCTATTTGACCATGAAGGAGAGTGATGGGGTGCTGCGCCAGATGACCTGGCCTCCACAGTCACCGGACCTGAACCCAATTGAGATGGTTTGGGGTGAGCTGGACCGCAGAGTGAAGGCAAAAGGGCCAACAAGTGCTAAGCATCTCTGGGAACTCCTTCAAGACTGTTGAAAGACCATTTCAAGTGACTACCTCTTGAAGCTCATCAAGAGAATGCCAAGAGTGTGCAAAGCAGTAATCAAAGCAAAAGGTGTCTACTTTGAAGAACCTAGAATATGACATATTTTCAGTTGTTTCACACTTGTTTGTTACGTATATAATTCCACATGTGTTAATTCATAGTTTTGATGCCTTCATAGTCATGAAAATAAAGAAAAATCTTTGAATGAGAAGGTGTGTCCAAACTTTTGGTCTGTACTGTAGGTGTGGAAGTGTTTCACTCACCTGCCATATCCTTATGCTGTTGATGTTCCCCCTTGCTTGCAGCTTGGCCAGTGAGACTCCTGTTCGTCCATGTCCTGGTGGAACAGGTCGTCTTACCCTGCTCCTAAGTTCAGGGATCCCTTGAGGACTAGTAGGGACCCGAGGTTCCTGAATATGAGACCTCCTACCATCAGGGTCGGCTCATACAGCTAGGAGTTAGGGTCAGAGTTAGGGACGCTGTAGGAGGTGACCTGCTCCCTAATTCTGTTGTTTTTGGCCTAGAAGCTTCCTTTTCCGTTAACATCGCACGGATGAGAGTTTCCCCCACTCTCATCCGTGACACGCAGCTGCTGAATGGCACAACAGAAGACCACACCCAGGTGAACTGGAACCCATGCAACCGTACTGCAATCCAAACACCATACCAGACTCAGTACGTACTGACACACATAGGAACCAGCACTCTAGCAACAGCTCACTGACTTGACTTTTGGTTCCCCCTCTGGGGGCCATACCAGACAAACAGGGGAACATCTAGCATCCTTGCCAGACAGAATACACCAAACACTAACCAGACACGGAACAACAACTAGATGTACAACAACCCCAGAACATATACCCACACCAAACATAACAACAGGTAAGTTAGGGAAAATGGAGGAGACATAAGGAAGACATAGCTTGAGACATCGATGTCCCATTAGGTGGCCCTCACACTGGAAGATGGAACATCCAGACAAGGAGCATAACTCCAGCACACACCAAGGCTGGAGTATAACTGACCATGGCCATAAGCCACAGGTATGAGAAGCACCTAGTGACCACACCCAGCAAAGTTGTTAAGCCCTCCAGCACCAGACAGAGGAGGAACCAGGAGAAGGGGAGCAAGGCACACACATGCCTGGCAACCGGCATATATGGCAAACATGTCACAGCGCACAACACTGAGGCCGTGACAATAGGGCCCAGTGTTTAGTAGAAGAGACTTTGCCAGACTGCATGAGTGACCAAAAGAAGTGGCTGAGACAGGTATACTCGAGCCAGACAGACGATAGAGCCACAGACCCTGGGCCACTAGCTTTCAGCCAGGAAGCCAGTCTTCTGAAAGAGGGACAGCTAGCTCAACAAAGGACCTTCTTCTGCCAGGGAGGAGACTGGAGAAGCCAGCCCAGTGCCTTGCCTGTATTGTTTTTCACTTGAGTTCCTCCAGTAAAGCACACTGGTTTACTCCAAACCTTAAGGCCCCTTTCACACGGGCGAGTATTCCGCGCGGATGCGATGCGTGAGGTGAACGCATTGCACCCGCACTGAATCCTGACCCATTCATTTCTATGGGGCTGTGCACACGAGCAGTGATTTTCACGCATCACTTGTGCGTTGCGTGAAAATCGCAGCATGCTCCTCTTTGTGCGTTTTTCACGTAACGCAGGCCCCATAGAAATGAATGGGGTTGCGTGAAAATCGCAAGCATCCGCAAGCAAGTGCGGATGCGGTGCGATTTTCACGCACGGTTGCTAGGAGACGATCGGGATGGGGACCCGATCATTATTATTTCCCCTTATAACATGGTTATAAGGGAAAATAATAGCATTCTGAATACAGAATGCTAAGTAAAATAGGGCTGGAGGGGTTAAAAAAAAAATAATATATTTTTAACTCACCTTAATCCACTTGTTCGCGCAGCCGGCATCTCTTCTGTCTTTAACTGTGAGCAATAGGACCTTTGATGACGTCACTATGCTCATCACATGATCCATCACCATGGTGATGGATCATGGTATGGACCATGTGATGAACGCAGTGACGTCATCAAAGGTCCTATTGCTCACAGTTAAAGACAGAAAAGATGCCGGCTGCGTAAACAAGTGGATTAAGGTGAGTTAAAACTGACTGCAATTGCGTTCCTACTCGCGCGGGTTTGCCGCAATGCACCGGGACGCATCCGGACTTAATCCGGACACGCTCGTGTGAAAGAGTCCTAACCCTCTAGACCTATTTCCAATTGGGGTGCACCACGCCTTACAATCCCCTCCAGAGAGCAGCAACACGTGGTGACACCTCAAAGGTGTCTGGGTATACATACTTATACAGGGAATGCTTTCAATCACTGATAGACGGCCCAGGGAACAACTGATTTCAGAAAGAGAAGAGAAAATGAATAAAATGGAAGTTTTACTGAATCTCATCATTGGTAGGTCATCATTGGTAGGTCATCATTGGTAGCCCAAATGATCAGCTGTTTGAAGGGGCTGTGGCCAGTCATGTATTTTTACAGTTGACGATGATGGATTTTAAAGAGGTTCTGCAGTGTCATGATATAGATGACCTGCCCTGAGGATAGGTCATCAATATCAGATCAGCGGGGGGGGGGGCCATATTTGATATGCTACTAGTTTACTAGCTTCTGATTCTCTGGTGGAGTCCTGGTTGTGTGGATAGTGGGTGTTTTTGGGTTGCTTGATCGGAGAATTAATTGGGTTGTTTACGATGCTTGCAGTTTATTAAGGTCTACGTGATGAATAACCCATGTAGTACAGAACATTATAAGCATCAAGAGGTTTATTTAGAGATGTTTGTTTGCTCTCCACAGTTGTTTTATGACCATAATTAGAGATTATTGTTTTCATAGTTTGGAACCATACAAAACAAAATCTGTATTAATAACATTATAAAAGTGCAATTTTTTATATAATTACTTATTCAGAATCTACATTAGTTTGAGTGATGATTAGTCATACAAAACGCAAAAGTAACAATGATCTTTAAAGAGGACCTTTTAAGTTTTTTTTTTGTGTTAAACTAAGGGGGTCATTTAAGTTGCTCCACAATCTGCGACTTCTCTCTTCTCATGCCAGGTCTAAAAAAGCGGGAGTGGCATGGGCGGGGAAGGGGGTGGACCGACAGGCCCGCCTCATTTACGATTTTCTACATCTGTTTCAGGTGTAGAAAAAGGTCTAAGGCCTCATGCAAACGACCGTGCAGTCTTTTGCGATCCGCAAACCGTTGATCCGCAAAAAACGGAAGCCGCCCGTGTGCCTTCCGCAATTTGCGTAACGGGCAGCCCATTGTAGAGATGCCTATTCTTGTCCGCAAAACGGACAAGAATAGGACATGCTATATTTTTTTTGCGGGGCCACGGAACGGTGCAACAGATGCGGACAGCACACGGAGTGTTGTCCGCATCGTTTGCGGCCTCATTGAAGTGAAATGCGGCTCGGATGCGGACCACAAAAACGGTCGTGTGCATGAGGCCTAAATGTAAGACAGCTCGGAAGCTGTCTTACATTTAGAAGTGGCGGAGGATCCACCGAAGTTAGGAAGAGGCCAGCTCCACCTTAGGGCTTTATTAACACCGGTGTCTAAAACGCCGGTCTTAATAAATATGCCCCTAAGTACCTAAGTTACAAGTGGGGTACGCTTCGCTGATGCTTTTCCTTTTTTCAAATGCCCCTCGGCTGCCCCGATGTGCTCCCTGTTCTGTTTTTGCGCCCTGTATGCTAATAGATAGCATCGGTACAAGGAGGAGGAGACAGGTGAATCCCCTGGTGGCCCCTAGTCTCCGACCCCCTGCACAACTGGCACATAACCCAGTAGACTTACTGCACTACTTACATATATTCAATGTACAGCATCTCAACCAGCCTATGTTCATATAAAAAACTTGATAATTATTAAAGAAACTCCCCATTATTATAGACAGAATCAGAGCTGAGAACTTCTAGGTGTAGAGGAAAGCTACCAGTGTCCTCTTTTCCCCAGGACCTACCTTCTCAAAGGTGCTGCAGGGACCCCATATTCAATCATCTGGTAGCATCTTGCTGCTGTGCGAGCAGGTAATGTTTGAATGTATCTGTACGGTGGGCCCCCAAAATAAATTTCCCTGGTGTGCCCAGGCACCCCAGTCCGACACTGGGTAAACGTAAGCCCTAATTTGCGTATTGTTTAAAACTGCTTTCTCCTAAATGCTACAACGATTCAGGAAAGCCTTAGCAGGCATTATGCCTGGTTTGATAAGGTTGATCCGGATGGCAGGTTGTTGTCCTGTAAATTTTCCTAGAACAGCATGACATGTACAATTACATTTGCATTCAAAAATGACCATGGTACACAGTGGCATAGCATGGGGGGAGGGAGGGCGGGCGGGAGCCATTTGCCCAGACACCACATGGGGGAGCAGAATGGTTCCCGTCGCCGCCTTTCTGCCTTATCACCCGAAGGCCACTAGACCTGAGGCCTACTAGGCAGTGGAATGGTGCAGGAGGTTGTATTATCACAGCGCCTAAGACCTGACACAGGAGGTCCCGATGTTGTCATTGCAACCACCTGCTCCGGGATGCAGGCAACCAGGCCCACAGGTCTGTGGCCTGAATCGCAGACGGTGGGACTGAGGTAAATATTTAGGCTTTTTTAAAATTTGTTGTCACTACTGGGGGCACGATGTGGATATCATTATATATACAGAGGGCACTATTGGGGGGCATTATATGCACAGATGGCACTATGGGTGGTAATATATGTACAGATTGCACTATCAGGGGCATTATATGTACAGTGGGCACTATGCGGGACATTATATGTACAGGGGGCACTACTGTGGGGGTTTATAACTACTGGGGCCTAAATGGAGTGGGACATATAATGGAGGCATTATTACTAAATAGGTGTGTTCTGTATGTCCGATTATACAGAAACAAGTTGTGGTCCGGAGAAGTCTTCATAATGACCTGTGCAGGACTGAGGGAAAAAAAGGGAAAGAGAGCGACTTTAGTCAGAGGAGACACCCCCTGTAGGCAGGGGCGTAACTATCATTCATAGGACCCCATTGCAAAGTAAGACGGGGCCCCCATCACCTAGTGTAAGAAAATTAGCAATAATTTAAGGTATGTATAGTAGCACCATACTGTATATCAGAAAACCCATGTTGTATCAAAAAGCCGCCATATTGTTATTCCCCACAAAAAAAGGTACAATGGCTATGTGAACGGAAAAAAAAGTTATGGCTCTTGTTACACAGACTGGTAGCGGACCCCGCCTACTTGGTGTAGCCACACCTTCTAGCAGTTTGGCTCTGCTTAAAACTTGGGGCCACTTCTACGTTTTTCCCAGGGCGACTGAGTTCCCAGTCCGCCCCTGCACATAGCGATACATGAGAATCTAACAGCACTGTGAGGTCTTTATTTTTCACTGAGCATACACTTTCTCTGAAGCCTCTTCTGTTGGACCTCATCCCACAGAGGTGACAGCTCTCTAATCTGTAGCTTCAAAAGGCAGATATTATGTAGTAAATTCACCTGAAGACGGTCAGCTATTAAATCATGTAAAAGTAATGTGAGCTGACCTATGACCTGGCCGTGCTCTCCTGCATCCCTCATAAAGCTGTTGTATCAGGATTGCTATGCTTGTTCAATGTTCCACGGGCATTTAATTTTGATGTAAAATGTAAATTAGAATAGATGGTTCTTCTGTTATCGATACACCACAGAGGCAGCCGCTCAAATTTTGGAGTCACTTCATGTGGTAGGTAACTAAATGAATAGTCACAATAGGTTTTGTCATATGAGGCATCATGTGTCCCACACCTCAGTAATGCCTTGGTGATTATTTAGTAGTTATAATAACTAGCTGTATATAATCACCTTTCATGCATCATCCAAGAAAAAATAAATACTTCACTGCATAAAATTGTTCTAAATATTCTATATTTAATTATATATATATCCAAGAAAAATGGCGGCACTGGCTTGAAAGGAGAAATCGGGTGCGCGTTCCAGGGGAATGGACTTCTTACCCCAACCAATGGATCCAGAAAATGGACGGCACTCCCGTAAGATGAAAACAAGTGATTCCTTTATTCACCCATATGGTGCAACGTTTCGGCTCCAAAAATGAAAAAGGCTCATTTTTGGAGCCGAAACGTTGCACCATATGGGTGAATAAAGGAATCACTTGTTTTCATCTTACCGGAGTGCCGTCCATTTTCTGGATCCATCTAATTATATATATAATATAAAAATAAGTTTTTGTCTGTCTGTCTAGACGTCCGTCTGGACGTTCCTTATGCGCGACCAAACGACTGAACCAATCTTCACCAAATTTGGCACACAGGTACATCAGGTGTCCGGGAAGGTTTTAGACCAGATGTCAGCTCTCTAGGACTTACTAAGATATTCCCAAAAAATGACCTGCATTAGCCAATAGAAGCCAGCAAGCCTTTCACTTAAATCCAAACTGCCATTTACACGGTCACATGTCCCTTATTAGCCAATAGAAGCTCGCAGGTTCTACTCCAGGTTGCCATAACAACTGATCACAGGTTTTAGCAGTTCGCAGGTCCTTAAATATTCAGTCATATGACGTATGACGGCACAACTACACTGCTACATGCATGGGGGACAGGGGCCACTATTAAACAGACGGGCGCTGTGGAGTTCACTTTTAAAGGGATGGGCACTGTGGAAGTCGCTGTTAAAGGGGCAGATACTGTGGAGGTCACTGTTAAAGGGGCGGGCACTGTGGAGGTCACTGTTAAAGGGGCAGGTACTGTGGAGGTCACTGTTAAAAGGGCGGGCATTGTGGAGGTTACTGTTAAAGGGGCAGACACTGTGGAGGTCACTGTTAAAGGGGCGGGCACTGTGAAGGTCTCTGTTAAAGGGGCGGGCACTGTGGAAGTCACTGTTAAAGGGGCGGGCACTGTGGAGGTCACTGTTAAAGGGGCCGGCACTGTGGAGGTCACTGTTAGAGGGGCGGGTACTGTGGAGGTCACTGTTAAAGGGGCGGGCACTATTAAAGAGGTGGGCACTGTGGAGGTCACTGTTAAAAGGGCGGACACTGTGGAGGTCACTGTTAAAGGGGTGGGCACTGTGGAGGTCACTGTTAAAGGGGCGGACACTGTGGAGGTCACTGTTAAAGGGGTGGACACTGGAGGTCACTGTTAAAGGGGTGGACACTGTGGAGGTCACTGTTAAAGGGGTGGACACTGTGGAGGTCACTGTTAAAGGGGTGGGCACTGTGGAGGTCACTGTTAAAGGGGTGGGCACTGTGGAGGTCACTGTTAAAGGGGCGGACACTGTGGAGGTCACTGTAAAAGGGGTGAGCACTGTGGAGGTCACTGTTAAAGGGATGGGCATTGTGGAGGGCACTGTTAAAGGGGTGGGCACTGTGGAGGTCACTGTTAAAGGGACGGGCACTGTGGAGGTCACTGTTAAAGGGACGGGCACTGTGGAGGTCACTTTTAAAGGGATAGAAACTGTGGAGGTCACTTTTAAAGGGGCGGGCACTGTGGAGGTCACTGTTAAAGCGGCGGGTACTGTGGAGGTCACTGTTAAAGGGGCGAGCAGTGTGGAGGTCACTGTTAAAGGGGCGGGCACTATTAAAGGGGTGGGCACTCTGGAGGTCACTGTTAAAGGGGTGGACACTGTGGAGGTCAATGTTAAAGGGGCGGACACTGTGGAGGTCACTGTTAAAGGGGTGGGCACTGTGGAGGTCACTGTTAAAGGGGTGGGCACTGTGGAGATCACTGTTAAATGGGCGGGCACTGTGGAGGTCACTGTTAAAGGAGCGGGCACTGTGGAGGTCACTGTTAAAGGGGCGGGCACTGTGGAGGTCACTGTTAAAGGGGTGGGCACTGTGGAGGTCACTGTTGAAGGGGCGGGCACTGTGGAGGTCACTGTTGAAGGGATAGATACTGTGGAGGTCACTGTTAAAGGGGTGGTCAATGTTAAAACATTTTTTACATATACTGACCCCCATAACTTTTTTATAGTTATGTCTACTTAGCTGTGTGGGGGCTAATTTTTTGCAGGACAATCTGTAGTTTTTATTAATAACATTTTGAAATGTGTGTGTGACTTTTTGATCACATTTAATTCAATTTATTTGGGTAAGAGAAGCCATTCACTGAATTGGAAAAATATTTTTAGATTTTAATAGTATGGGCGTTTTCAGACGCAGTCATGCCCTTGATGTTTTTATTTTTTATGTATTTATTTTTTTATTCTAAGGAAAGGGGGGGGATTCTAATTTTTATATTTTTTAATTTTCTTTCTATATATAAAAAAATAAAATAAAATGTTAATATAGCCAGTGTAGGAGGCTACAATATTCCTATTTTTTTTTTAATTCAATATTACCACACTCCACCTGCTGGCCAACATAAGAATTGCAGCTCTAATACGCTGGGTCTCTTTGGAGAGATCCAGCGTATTTAAGTAAATTGCTGGCATCCCCATTGGCCGCACAGGGAATGCCGGTAATAACTCAGATGCGTGCACTCCTGGGCTTTTCACTGTTTAGACGCTGTGATCACACTTGACCGAGATCGTGTTTTGCGGTCCGTTTTTCACGGATCCGTTGTTCCGTTTTTTGTTTCCGTTGTGTTTCCGTTTTTGGTCCGTTTTTCCGTTCCTTTTTTCCGTATGGCATATACAGTATACAGTAATTACATAGATAAAATTGGGCTGGGCATAACATTTTCAATAGATGGTTCCGCAAAAAACGGAACTGAAACGGAAGACATACGGATGCATTTCCGTATGTGTTCAGTTTTTTTGAGGACCCATTGACTTGAATGGAGCCACGGAACGTGATTTGTGGGCAATAATAGGACAAGTTCTATCTTTAAACGGAACGGAAAAACGGAAATACGGAAACGGAATGCATACGGAGTACATTCCGTTTTTTTTTTGCGGAACCATTGAAATGAATGGTTCCGTATATGGAACGCAAAAAACGGCCAGTAAACGGGGGGAAAAAACGGTCGTGTAGAGGGGGGCCTTTGTCTACAATATAGAGGTGTATTATATATGTTACCTACGCTCATACAAGCATTCCTATATGGTTTCTAAATTAAGTCTCACCGCAGATATAATTCGCTATTTTGGTAATTTTGCTATCTAGCTACATTCTTATGTACATTTTATTTCATTTTTTTTCTTGATGTATGTTTTTAGTGGTGTTTATTAAACATTGATTTTATGACAGACACTGTTGTCCGGGGCTCCCAGATATTTGAGTGCCCCTCAACAACTATTTCTCTCCTATTACTAATATAATCCGATTACTTAAAGGGGTTGTCTCACCTCAGACATTGGGGGCATATCACTAGGATATGCCCCTAATGTCTGCTAGATCCGGGTCCCACCTCTGGGACCTGCACCTATCTTTAGAATGGAGCCCACAAAGTGAAAAGAGGGCACACCATGCATGCGCGGCCACCCTCCGTTCATTCCTATGGGAGCGCGGAAAATAGCCGAACACTGACTCCATCAGTCTCGTAGAGGTGGGACTGCTTAAAATAGTTGAGCGCACCGCTCGCCTAAGGTATGAATGTAAGGTGGCCGTGCATGCGCGGTGTGCACTCCTTCACTTTGCAAGCTCCGTTCTAAAGATAGGTGCAGGTCCCAGAGGTGGGACCCGGATCTAGCAGACATTAGGGGCATATCCTAGTGATATGCCCCCAATGTCTGAGATGAGACAATCCCTTTAAAGGGGTAATCCCATGTTTAATGTATAAATGAAAGTATACATAATCTAGTTCATGACAATCGCTTTATTACAAAACTAGAACCAGTCCTGTACCTTACATGGATCTAGAGTGAGAATCTCCCCATTCACTGATCTAGTTGTTCTTTCAGATTTATTTCAAGCTGGCAGCTCAGGGGCATGTTGTTTCTCAGGGGGCGGTGTTCAGTCTGCTGCAGATGGTTGCAGTTGAAGGATAGACCAGAGCATGTGCTTCCATCTAAGTGAGCAGGACAGAGAAATTAGAAAAATAACAAACAGTAGGTGGCGCTATACAGATAGATTTCAGTGAATATCTCTGCGACTTTACAAAATTACATGCAATTACCAAAGTATTCCGATCCAGGTACTGGTTTTAAAAATGTAGAATATTTTTCGTGGGGCAACCTCTCTAAGGTGCCCATACACATTTGTTTATTGTCAGATGAACTTGGGTGGGTTTGGCCAACAGTATAATGTGTATGGGGAGCTCCCGACCGTCGGATCTGGCTAAGTTATTTTTTTGCCTAATCTTTTTGTTCACCCAGTTGCCGCCTCTGTCCCCATTTCCAACATGCGCATGCTCGGCAGAACCAACGTGTATGTTGTTTGGTCGACAGCTATTAAATGTGTATGGGAACTTTTATGCATTGAATCTCAGCTGAGGACACAGATATCCAACATTCCTAGTTATATCTCAATTCTTCTTCCAATCTGGCCACCCATGTGGTTTTTCTGTCCACTATCTATTATATGTACTCAATGAATGTACATTAATCCATTAGTAAGAATCGGCACCCGAACCAGCTAATGGGAGGACTAGGCATCTTTAAGCATTTCTGACACAGAAAAGACCATATTAAAGGAGTGTTTTAAGCTAAAAACATTTACAGGCCTATTTTCTTTTCATTTTTATGAATGTTGGCAATGTAATATCAGAGAAGCACTTTGAAGTGTTCCCTATAGAATTAATGTGAGTTTACCGTCAGATTCTGAAGTTCACTGTGTGTAGGTCAATACACTTAGAGGAAAATCAATTTTTCTTCATCTACCAAGACAAATAATACTTCAGCTTATATACTGCACTTAGCAGGTTACATTAGCTTTAATTATTTAACGTGTCCTTTACTAATAAAACCATCAGCAGTTCCATACCAAAAAACTTTTAAAAAAGCGACCAAATGTATTTAATAATTTCTTGGAGTTTTTTTTTTTGTTGTTGTTGCTTAGACCAGTTTTTTTCTGTCAAAAAATTTCCCCAGCAAAAGCTGATCATTGGATGTGCCACGAATTAATCTGAATCGGTTAATTAATATATGATATATGTATATCACAGATTTTTATACTGTTTTATACAATTTGTGATACCAATAAAAATGCATTTTAGTAATTCTGCGCCAGTGCTTGAACTCCAATAAATTCCGATGAATCTGTGGGGAACACAACAGCTAGTCTTTGATTTCCCTGCAGCACCACAGCTGGGGAAAAAAAGCACTGCACAGTTCTTACTGAAACAGATGGGCTGTCTGTGCTGGATTTCTTGCGACTGGCGTAGAGATCTTATTAATTTCTATTGGATCATCGCTACTCTGCAATTGTGGCCAGGATAACTGTCACATGACCAATGTTGCCGTGTAGCCACACCCTAATGCATAGACATGCTGGGTCAGAGGTGTAGCAAGGCTTTCCGCCACGCGAGGCAAGGACTCAGATTTGCCCCCCATGACTTAATTTACTTAAAGAGGGGGTAGTTAAGCGTCGCACTTATTTTTTAAAACTAAGCCACTCCTCTAAGTCTGCCCAGTGCATAACTATACTCACCCAGTCCCATCTACACTGAGCAAAAATATAAACTGTTTTGATCCCATTTTGCATGAGCTGAACTCAAAGATATGAAACTTTTTTATACATACACAAAAGACCCATTACTCTCAAATATTGTATTGTTCACAAATCTGTCTAAATCGGTGTTAGTGAGCACTTCTCCTTTGCTGAGATAATCCATCCCACCTCACAGGTGTGGCATATCAAGGTGCTGATTAGACAGCATGAATATTGCACAGGTGTGCCTTAGACTGCCCACAAAAAAAGGCCACTCTGAAATGTGCACAGTTTTGCCTTACTCGGGGAGGGAGGGGGGGGGGTCAGAAAACCAGTCAGTATCTGGTGTGGCCACCATTTGCCTCTTCATCTCCGTCGCATAGAGTTGATCAGGTTGCTGATTGTGGCCTGTGGAATGTTGGTCCACTCTTCAATAGCTGTGCGAAGTTGAATATTTGCAGGAACTGGAATACGCTGTCGTATACGCCGATCCAGAGCATCCCAAACATGCTCAATGGGTGACATGTCCGGGGACGGTAAGAATGCTGGCCATGCAAGAACTGGGATGTTTTCAGCTTCCAGGAATTGTGTACAGATCCTTGCAATATGGGGCTGTGCATTATCATGCTGCAACATGAGGTGATGGTCGTGGATGAATGGCGCAACAATGGGCCTCAGGATCTCATCACGGTATCTCTGCGCATTTTAAAAAGCTGTCAATAAAATGCACCTGTTTTCGTTGTCCATAACATACACCTGCCCATACCATAACCCCCCCATCACCATGGGCCACTCGATCCACAATGTTGAGATCAGCAAACCATTCACCCACACGACGCCACACACGCTGTCTGCCATCTACCCTGAACAGTGAAATCCGGGACTCCTCCGTGAACAGAATCCCTCTCCAACGTGCAAGACGCCATCGAATGTGAGCATTTGCCCACTCAAATCGGTTACGACGACGAACTGCAATCAGGTCCAAACCCAAATGAGGACGAAGAAAATGCAGATGAGCTTCCCTGAGATGGTTTCTGACAGTTTGTGCAGAAATTCTTTGGTTATAAAAACTGATTGTTGCTGCAGCTGTCCGGGTGGCTGGTCTCAGACGATTATGGAGGTGAACATGCTAGATGTGGAGGCCCTAGGCTGGTGTGGTTACACTTGGTCTGCGGTAGTGAGGCCGGTTGGATGTCCTGCCAAATTCTCTGAAACGCCTTTGGAGACGGCTTATGGTAGAGAAATGAACATTCATTGCACGGGCAACAGCTCTGGTAGACATTCCTGCAGTCAGCATACCAATTGCACACTCCCTCAAACGCTGCGACATCTGTGGCATTGTGCTGTGTGATCAAACTGCACATTTCAGAGTGGCATTTTATTGTGGGCAGTATACGGCACGCCTGTGCAATATTCATGCTATCTAATCAGCACCTTGTGAGGTGGGATGAATTTTCTTGGCAAAGGAGAAGTGCTCACTAACACAGATTTAGACAGATTTGTGAACAATATTTAAAAGTAATGGATCTTTTGTGTATGTAGAAAATGTTTCAGATCTTTGAGTTCAGCTCATGCAAAATGGGAGCAAAACCGAAAGTGTTGCGTTTATATTTTTGCTCAGTGTAATAAAATCTATCACAGGGTACACGGCGGTACCAATACACCTTGCAATAAACGAAAGACCCAACATTGTGCCTCCTTCACAGTAATAATGTCCACATTGTGCCCCCTCATAGTAGTAATGTCCACATTGTGCAGCAGCCTAAGCATGGGAAACAACCCTTCCTTCCCTCTTGTTTGTCTCTTCCTCTCGTGTCTGTTTTTACCAGATCATCCCCCAAACTCCTAACCCATTTATATGACATTAATGGGGGTAGTTGGAATTTTTTTTATCTGTGGGGGAAGGTTTGAGAAAGTATTCTCCAGTTCTTCTTCAATATTCCTGCTATTTTTCCACTCATCCCTGTGTAAGTAGATACAAATGGTATTCTATTCATTTTTTCTTTTATTACTTTATTTGTTACTTCTAACAGTTGTCCCCTATTACTATTTTTAGCTCTTACTAGATGTCGATCTATCAATTTCTGAGGGTAACTTCTGTCTCTAAATTTCTTCCCCATAGCTATCATCTGGCCTTCTACTTTTTTACTGTCTGATACTATCCGTTTAGTATCAGAACACTCTCGAATCGCAATAAATTATTGCGATCTGTTGTCTTCACATAGAGATCTGTTTCCAGTTTACCTTCTTTTACATAGACCTCTGTGTCTAAGAATTGGAGAGATTCCTCAGACACTACCTTAGTAAATTTGAATTGAGTGTGTATGAGATTTATCTGGTCATGAAATACCTGCAATTCTGATATTGTTCCTCTCCAGATCAGGAACACATCATCTATAGACCTCCACCACTCTCGTGCTTGTGCATAGAGGGTGGTTGGGTATATATATTGTTCCTCAACGAAAGACATATACACATTTTCATATGTCAGGGCTACATTTGAGCCCATTGCCGTACCCCGACACTGCTCATAGAACTCCTCCTTAAAGAGGAAATAGTATCTCCAATAATGATATTAAGAACTCCTTGAGTTCCTCTGTATATTTAGATCTTCCTAATGCCCATTTTACAGCCTCCAGACCTAGTTCATGGTCAATGCTGGTGTAAAGGCTGGTGACATCAAATGACACCAGCCACTCACCTTCAGCATATCCCATGTCCTGTAGTCTGGATAAAAAATCTGTTGTATCACGTACATATGACCTTGCTTCTATGGCAAAAGAGCTTAACACCTTGTCTAAGAAAATAGCTGCATTAGAGAAGACAGAATCAATACCCGATACTATCGGGCGCCCCGGAGGGTTCTCAAGATTTTTATGGATTTTTGGGAGAACATACAGTAATGGAGTAACTAGATTTGACGGTATCAGATAGGTATGTAATTTTTCATCGATCAGATCATTAGCAAACGCATTGTCTGCCAATAGTCTAATCTGACGTGTTATATCCCATTTGGGATCCTTACTGAGGGGTTTATAGACTTCTGTGTCCTGTAATTGTTTCTGAATCTCCTCCCTATATTTATCTGTGTCTAACACCACTGTTGCACCAACTTTATCCGCTCTTTTTATGGTAATTTATTTTCTATTCTTTAGTTTAGACAGAGCTACCTTTTTCCCCTTTTGTTAAGTTGACTTCATGGGTAAATTTTGGTATTTTTCTTAACTTCTCTATTTCTGTTTTAACCAATGAGATATATGTGTCAACAGCTTTGTGATTTATAGGGGGTAGGAAATCACTTTTTATAAACAGGCCCATGTCACTGAGACTAAGTTTCTAATCCCATCAGGTTTAGGATGTTGCTCACTAAAGTGTACTTTCAACTTTAAACGTCTAAAAAAATTGTGTAGATCCATTTGGGTAGAAATTCAGTCCCTTATTCAAAAGGCATAACTCTTCTGAAGAGTAGTTATGCCCAGATATGTGCCCCCCTCAGTGTAGTTATGCCCACTTTTGTGCCCCCTCAAAGAGTTATGTCCTTCTTGTGGCCCCCAGTATCCTCTCTAGCTACATGAAAGGAAAAAAAAAACCACACAAATACTTACCTGCTTCCCTAACGACGTGCTCCCACACATATCGCGCTACTCGCTGTTCTGCACTTCTTTGTCCTTTCCTGCTCTCCATAGTACAGTGTTTCAACACCTAAGGTCTCATGGGGGAGCCATATGCTCTCAGCCTGGATGGCAGTACTTATAGGTAGCACGACTCTTTATTACAAAGATGTGCAGCCATATGATGCATGGTCGGGTTCTTCATGGACAGACCTTATTCACCCTAGAAGTTCACGATACAGTGATATTATATCATGAAAGTAGGGCATTTAAGTAGAAGCATACAATGGTGATTTCCTCATCTCAAATATTTATGGAAACAAAAGCCAGCGACAGTGGTGGGTATACCTCCACAAAAAATGTCAATGTGGCCTTGAGCATCAATTACAGCTTGACAACAATGTCTCATGCTGTTCACAAGTCAACTTATTGTCTGCTGAGGCATGGCATCCCACTCTTCTTGAAGGGCGGCCCGGCGACTCAGCTGATCCCATATGTTTTTGTTGGGATTCAGGTCTGGAGAAAGTGCAGGCCACTCCATTTGAGGTACCCTAGTCTCCAGCAGCTGGTCCCTAATGATGCAGCCTCGATGAGCTGGCGTATTGTCATCCACGAAGATGAAATTAGGCGAGTGTTGTTCATGCAGAGGCACAATAACTGTATTAATGATGTTATTCAAGTAGTATGGGCTTGTCACTGTACCATTCACAAAGTGTAGGGCAGACACACCACCGCCAACAAAGGCTGGTCTGGTGACAACAGTGGCTGATGCATAGTGCCCTCCTTCACATCTCCAACTTTGTTGGCAGCCATCATTTCTGCTCAGTGTGAATCATCTTTCATCAGTGAACAGCACTGAGGCCCACTGATCCCTCGTCCAGTGTAGATGCACCTGTGACTGGTGGTGTGGTCAGGTACCCTTGCAGGTAGTCTAGTGTGCAGGTTTCAAATGGTGTGAAGTGACAATTGGGTGCCTCTCACCTCCCTTAAATGTGTCTGGAGTTGTGTGGCATTCATCATCCGGTTCCACAAGGCATTGTTCACAATGAAGCAGTCATCAGTGTGGGATGTGGCCAAAAAACGTCCACTTCTCTGCCTTTCTGTGACTCTTCCAGTCTCTCTGTATCTCTGTTGCAACCTGTTGATGACACCCTGTGACACTCTAAGCTCAGTGGCCATTTCCATCTGAGAACATCCTGCCTGAAGCCTTGCAATGGCAAGGTACTGTTGATCAATTGTTAGGTGTCTTTCTGGCCTCATGATGTCAAAATGTGAACAGCATCATGAGGAGGACTGTTTAAATACCAATCCTAATTGAATCAGATAATGTATTGGATCATGAATCAAACACCTGTTGTGAATTTTGCCATTAAGCTCCTTGTTAGAGAACAGCAAGTTGTGCAAGAAGTACTGAAACATTGAACAATTGGACATGTGCATTCAAAGGTTTAGAGAAGGTCACATCAAGTTCACCTGTAAAGGTTAGAGTGCATTTTAAGTACATTGTGATATTTTACCCACAAGCAAAATATCCCTAACTTTTAGTGAGTAGTGTAGATCGGTAGTTTATTATTATAGATGCATCAAGTGGCAGAGATTACTTCTAGGCACACATATGCATTTAGCCAAACTGAACGTGTATTTTTATGAGAGCGTTGGGAGAGACAGCTAGTGGCTGAACCAGCCGAGAACTGCAGGTTCAACTGACAGTCTAATAATGATGTTGAGGAAGAGAAGGATTGGGTGTATTGAATTTTTTCACCAATCCTTCTATTTTCCCACAAGATAAGACACCACTAGAAGTGCCTCGGAGTAGCTTTCTCCTCTCTCCCTACTGAAACCACACAATCGGCCGAACCAAATGTATAAGTGTATGGGGGAGTCGGGAGAGAGAGCTGTTGGCCGAGCGATCATTCTGCCGACAGCTATTGAATGTGTATGGTGGGGTTAGCAGACATTGACACTTCTGAGGCTCTTCTGGGATTTTACAATAAATTATTGATTCTCAGAAAACAATTTAACAATACTTTACCATTGCCGAACTTTGTCTGGTACCGGTTTTGGGAACTAGGAATAGAATGGGGTAAATCAGTCTGTCCACAAAGAATACATCATTATTGAAGTAATTGGGGGCTTGAAGAAACAAGGTTGGATTAGTGTTACTAATTATATCTAGTTAGTGCTGTGGTTGCATGACTGATGGAAATGAGAGCTGCTAATTTGGTCCATTGCACAAATAATGAGTGTGCTGTAGTTGGGGATTATTACTGGGTCTTTCAGTATATTATCTTGTACTTCCCTTCCTTTATAATAAATCTCAGCCAGCGGGATCTGTTTGGAAATTGTTCCATTATACCAGTAACTCTGTTAAGAGCAGAAGCCATGTCATAATTGTGAACAGAGCCTAAGATTGGAAGAATAGTAACATAATTGTAAGGATGAAAAAAGACATCTGTCCATTCAGTTCATCCTGTTATCCTGCAATGTTGATCCAGAGGAAGGCAAAAAAACACATGAGGAAGAATCCAACTTTTCTCATCTTATTGGAAAATACTATGTTGTAATCAGAATAACTCCCTGGATCAATGACCTTTCTCCAAAATTCTAATAACTATAATCTATAATATTATGAGATTTGAGCGAATCGAAGTCAGACGAATAGACTTACATCCAAATTTCAGGAAAAATTCCAAGTATAATTTCCAAGCCCTTCATAGTAACGATTCAATTTTCCCTGAAATGGTGGGGGGAAAAAACTACTTACCTCATCCATTTGCTCGCGTAGAGGCCACCATGGCCGTCTTGAATGAAGATATCACACAAAATCTCATGTGCGGTCATGTATACCATCACCACGCAGGCCAGCATCATGACAACATGAGATTTCACACCGTGTCTTCAATCAAGATGACCGTGGGGGCCTCTACCCAATCAAATGGATAAACTGAGTATTTTTTTTTCTTATAGCTTTTTTTATAGCTGTGGGTCTCACCACTGGGGCCCGCACCTATATCGAGAACGGAGCCCGGCAAGGTGGTGGCTGGAGGACTCCGGTCCGGCCACCACCAAGCTGGCTTCCCATAGAAGTGAATGGAAGCATATCGCACATGCGCGACCCCCGCTCCCATTCATTTATATAGGGCCGACGGCTATTTTCGCCGGCCCCATAGAAAATTCATGGAGGGCGGCTGTGCATGCGCAGTGCGCCCTCCTTCACTTTCGGGGCTCCGTTCTCGATATACAGTACAGACCAAAAGTTTGGACACACCTTCTCATTCAAAGAGTTTTCTTTATTTTCATGACTATGAAGGCATCAAAACTATGAATTAACACATGTGGAATTATATACATAACAAACAAGTGTGAAACAACTGAAAATATGTCATATTCTAGGTTCTTCAAAGTAGCCACCATTTGCTTTGATTACTGCCTTGCACACTCTTGGCATTCACTTGAGCTTCAAGAGGTAGTCCCCTGAAATGGTCTTCCAACAGTCTTGAAGGAGTTGCCAGAGATGCTTAGCACTTGTTGGCCCTTTTGCCTTCACTCTGCGGTCCAGCTCACCCCAAACCATCTCGATTGGGTTTAGGTCCGGTGACTGTGGAGGCCAGGTCATCTGGCACAGCACCCCATCACTCTCCTTCATGGTCAAATAGCCCTTACTTTCAAAGTTTTCCCAATTTTTCGGCTGACTGACTGATCTTCATTTCTTAAAGTAATGATGGCCACTCGTTTTTCTTTACTTAGCTGCTTTTTTCTTGCCATAATACAAATTCTAACAGTCTATTCAGTAGGACTATCAGCTGTGTATCCACCTGACTTATTCTCCTCAACGCAACTGATGGTCCCAACCCCATTTATAAGGAAAGAAATTTAACTTATTAAACCTGACAGGGCACACCTGTGAAGTGAAAACCATTTCAGGGGACTACCTCTTGAAGCTCATCAAGAGAATGCCAAGAGTGTGCAAAGCAGTAATCAAAGCAAAAGGTGGCTACTTTGAAGAACCTAGAATATGACATATTTTCAGTTGTTTCACACTTGTTTGTTATATATATAATTCCACATGTGTTAATTCATAGTTTTGATGCCTTCATAGTCATGAAAATAAAGAAAACTCTTTGAATGAGAAGGTGTGTCCAAACTTTTGGTCTGTACTGTAGGTGCGGGTCCCAGCAGTGGGACCCGCATCTATAAGACAATGGGGGCATATCCTAGAGATATGCCCCCATTGTCTATGATGAGACAACCCCTTTAATGTCAATGGAAGTGGTACAAAATACAAATAGATATGCAGCAAGCTCCTCCTAAACTAGAGACAACAACTTTCTCCAGGGATATTTCTATCCTGCAGGAAGTTTGGGGACTCTCCCAAACTTCAGTGAACTCCGTGGTAAGTATGTTTTTTCATGAGTGCTGCTTATCTGGCTAATTCAGCCATGTGGGGACTATGCGCTAAGTCTAAATAGTTAAAGTGAGATCATGGTTCATGAAGATATATTTCTTCACAGCATGCTACAGTGGAAACAATTTATCTCGTTGCTACTGTATATAAACTGTCTCCTGTGTACAATGTCCTGACGCCCTGTCCATGAATGCGATTATGTATTCATCTAACAAATGTGCTAATTTGACCGAAATTGCCTGATGGACCTTTTTCAGTGCACTCATGATAATATTTATTAGTCTGGGGATCAGCTAGCCCCACATCCAATTATAAAGAGAACAATCTTTCCTAGTGCCTGTCCGTCATGGAGCTTCATCAATGTTCCTGGCAAATTCTAATTAATGATGGGTAGTGACCTCTCGCCCTCCGGCATATCAATATTTAAAGAATATAGCATAACAATGAGTGTGCGGCTCCGAGCAGCCGGAACGTTATTCCCTCCATCACATGAAGTGACTGACTATTGGGATAAGTTGCCAGAATTCATCTCCATACAGTTTGGAGGGATGTAAATCACATTCAGGAGCAGTTAACATGTTATACTATTAAAATTTCATGCTGCTTTATTAATCTTATCCTTAGATCTCTATCTTTAAGTGTTTTGCTAATAAATCCTTGTATGCACATAGCATAGGTGAAGTTGAGGCCAACGTGAAGTTTCCTTTGTTCCAGTTAATAAAACTATCCATGTACCTCTTTTCTTAATCAGTATTTTACTTATTTGAGCAGAAATGTGTACCCTACAGCTGCTCTCTCTTATGGGGGGAATGGGACAACTGGATGTTGGAGGCTATGTAGAGTAGTTCATGGTCCCCAAGTCACCCAAACTCAGAGGCTGCCATGGGACCATGAAGGAAGAATATCCTCTTACTTTTTCCTCAGCCTACACAAGGCTCTCCCTGCGCAGGGTCCACATTAGGAAAACTGGACAAGTAGTTCAAGGGTCATAAGTCCCTCTTTTTTTTGTCGAAATTAATCAAAGGGTCTACACTGTCTAGTTATGAAGA
Source organism: Bufo bufo (assembly GCF_905171765.1). NCBI lineage: Eukaryota > Metazoa > Chordata > Amphibia > Anura > Bufonidae > Bufo > Bufo bufo. The sequence continues at coordinate 112,003,862 of NC_053389.1, forward strand.
TGGTGTAATGACATGAATAAAAGAGAGATTCACATTTTGCATATGTACATTCTCCAAATTTGAAAAAGGGGAAATAGAATATAACCTACTTGAATTTGTTGAGGGCACTGTGAGATTTTTATTAATTTTTTTGCTATATTCTATTAATTGTAGTGTCCAATTTTCTTTCTGGTGGTTTGACAGTTTGCTTTCAGCCTTGTAGTATGGGGGTACTTAGGATGCATATTACTTTTTTTATTTTACAGATATACAGCAGGTGGAATTTATCAAGAACTTTGAGACAGAGATTTGGCTGTAAAAAGTTGAAGTTTTCTCAGCAATCTCTCTTTTCACACCATACTCATGAAGATGGCATGACCTATAACTTTTAGACAGATTTATTAACATTAAAGCCATTAAAGGGATTTTCTGAGATTTTAATACTGACGACCTATCTTCAGGATAGGTCATCAGTATCTCATTGGGGTGGTCCGCCACAAGGGGTGCCTAGAGTCAGACATCTGTCAATTTTATATTGAGGCGCTATAGGTCATCAGCTGTTTGATGGGGCAGCAGCACTATTAAAAGCGCTGCACCCGCTTCAGTGTTCACAGCTTAGAGCTTCTTCTTCCATTCACTTAAGTGGGGCAAATAGTGGTAATTACACTGCACCATCGCTGCAATATAGAAAGCCTACAGGTGAACATTGAAGAGGATGACGTGCTCGCACAAGTGCTGCTGCGCCTTCAAACAGCTGATCATGGGGGTGACGGGAGTTGGACACCCGCCAATCTCATATTGATGACCTATCCTGGACAACTACTTTAATACATTTGGGCATTTGTGTTTTGAATCATATCTTTTATGCCCACACCAATATCTGGCTCTATAATAAAGTTAATGTTAGCAGAAGCCAGACATTTTCCATTAGCATTCAATTAAATTACTTCTCGTAATAGATTGCTTTAATAAGTTTGTATATTAAAACCATTGCGAGAATCCATATTTGAGCGGGAAGTCTTTGGTTAATTCCATAATGCAATGCATCGATCATAACTATAATTATGAGGTCTAAGAATTGTTTTTTGGTTCAAGGGTTTACAGCTGTAATGTGAGAAATTGGAGAGTAACGATTATGATTACGGCTGAAAATCAAAATTTTCTCTATACGGATTCTGTCCCGGGAATCTTGACACAAAATGAAACAGGCAGGATATAATGCAGAAATGGAGACATTCACATGTCATGCTCAAGGTCGGTCAGTCCTCTTTGTGGCTTCTTAATACTGGTATAGTAAAGATTAGGTCTAGCCTACTGTCGATAGCATGATGGGAATTCAGCCTGTATATGTAGGAAGAGTTCTAGCTCTTTCATCTTTTCACACCAAGAGGGACATTAATCTCAATTAAGCAGAACTAATCTCTGTAGACATTTTGCAAACATTCGATTTTGATGTCTGGACCAGTCAAGGTTACGATGGAAATTAGATGTTGCATCCTAATATGTTGTCCTAGGTATCTAAAGGGGTTATTATGATACCTGAAAATGTTCTTCTTCGCCATATAGTGCCACACCTGTCCACAGATTGTTAGTTACATTGCAGTTGAGTACCATTCACCTCAATGAAGCTGACCTGCAATACCAGATAAAACCTATGCACAGCTGTGGCGCTGTTTCCAGAACAAAGCAATCACATTTTTCTAATCCTGCACAAACGCTTTAAGCGCTGTAAGAGCGGTTGGACCTATTGAAATCAACACGCAGACTTGGCCACTCCATCTGGCTTAAATTTTTATTTTAGACTATTTTGATGGCTCCAACTTGAAAGTAAAAATAGTCTACCCAGTGGCAACTTATCCAATCTTCACCTTTAATTTTCTTGTGTGTCCTACACAAAATATGATGCCCCTTGATGTGTCCACCAAACAATATGATGTCCTCTTATGTGCCCCACACTGTTAGCACAGTAGGCAGGAACACACAGACAGTGAGCCCTAACTGGAACCCCGTCCGCTTTCCCTGACTACTTGTAGTACAAGCCCTAGGCGGCAAGTCCGCAACTGGTCGACGTTCCCTACCCTGATTCAATGCAAGACAGACACACACACACAGAGACAGAACAACACAGAGATGGCGTTGTACGGGAACGGGTCAGAACCGGAAGGACAAAACAGTACGGAATCGTAAGACAGAGGGTAGTCAAAGTCAAGCCAAAGTCAGAACCAGGCAGGAGGCATAATACCAAAACACGAGACAGAGAGCGATCAAAGGCAAGCTGAGGTCAATAACAATAATAGCAATCCACACGCACGCAGAACCAGGAGCAAAGCTAGGGAGTCTTAAGCTATCACTGGCAAAGGTGTATCGCCAAGAAGGAATTTACATAGAGCACTGAGTACCAGGATCAGAACTTGATAGGTCCATGACTAGATGCTCCATTAGTTAGACACAGCACACAGGAATAGAACAGCTGAATAATCATGCACTGCTAGTTTTCCTCGGGCACACACCCGCTGTGGAGAGAAACAGAGCATTGCATCTTGTTGCTAGGGATGCTTTCATGTCACCAGGGATCATGGTTTCGCAGCATTTCTCTCCCAGCGAGGTCGCGCCAAAGCTGGCGATTTCGCCGCTGGAGCCCAAACATGTAAGTTTGCTCCCCAACACAATATGGAGACCCCTTACATTCCCCTAACACAGCATAATGTCTCCTTAATGTACCCCCTACACAATATGGTGACCCCTTATATGCCCCCAACACAATACGGTGTCCGTTCAGTGCAGTGATGGCAAACCTTTTACAAACTGAGTGCCCAAACTGCAACCCAAAACCCACTTATTTATCACAAAGTGCCTATACGGCAATTTAACCTGAAGACTACAGTCCAATATAGTATATCTTCCATGTATCTTATGATCTAGTTATAATAGCCTGCCTACATTCAATGCGCTGCCTGTGCCGTTCATAGCGCGTCCTGCACTGATGAATGGCAGGAAAAGTCTAAGGCTTATTGGTACACCTTAGATTTTTCCAGGGTGTGGTTGCCCAAAGAGAGGGCTCTGAGTGCCACCTCTGGCACCTGTGCCATAGGTTTGCCACCACTGCTTTAGTGTCTCCAAAATGAATACTCACTTAGCCCATGTTCACAGGTTGAATGAAGCAGATTTCTCACTAAAGATCTGCTTCAGTCTGTCTGGTGGCTAGATGCAGCAGGTGTAATGGCATCACTTCATCACGCCTGCCAGCGCTAAACCACTAAATGCAGGGTAAATGGTGGATCAGGGAGATGATGGCTCCCTCCTTAACCATTGTATTCAACTATATACACATCCTGACGATGCTCTGATTCTGGTGGTGTTGCTCCCAGGGAAGTCTGGCTGCCAGAGGCCTGGTGCAGAGGCCTACTATTTGCCCTGTGTTTAAAACGGCACTACAGCTGGGGGTCCTCTGATCTCTGGTGCCCAATGCATTTGGTTGGTTTATATGGTGGTATATCTTTAAAGTTTTGTTCTTAATTTATTATGCATTTGCATTCATTACATACATGGAAGGATAAAAAAGAACAAACATGCAGGGTCATAGCTATAAGAGGTAGCATTCACTACCGGGCCAAGAAGCCTGAGGAGGCCAAAAGACCCTTGTGCCGCATAAGAAGACACTGGTATTAAAGAAGGTTCATGCTTGTGAAGGGGTTAGGGATTAGATCAAGAATTTATTATAATGACAAATGAGAGGATCCCACAGGAGGTTGCAACGCTACAAAAAATACAGGGAACCCCTAGACAAGGCAGTGTGGATCGTAAATTACAACAAGAGGAGACTAAATGGATCTATCGTCTCCATTCTCTAGCCCCGAATGGGCTAAATGAAGGTTTTACCTTTGCTTCATTCTTGTAAATTGAATTTGCTCTGCAATATTGTAATCTCTATAAGAGCATATCTGGTATATTTGTAATAGAATAAAAGGGACAAGTACAGTCAGGTCCATAAATATTGGGACATTGACACAATTCTAACATTTTTGGCTCTATACACCACCACATTGGATTTGAAATGAAACGAACAAGATGTGCTTTAACTACAGACTGTCAGCTTTAATTTGAGGGTATTTACATCCAAATCAGGTGAACGGTGTAGGAATTACAACAGTTTGCATATGTGTCTCCCACTTGTTAAGGAACCAAAAGTAATGGGACAATTGGCTTCTCAGCTGTTCAATGGCCAGGTGTGTGTTATTCCCTCATTATCCCAATTACAATGAGCAGATAAAAGGTCCAGAGTTCATTTCAAGTGTGCTATTTGCATTTGGAATCTTGTTGTCAACTCTCAAGATGAGATCCAAAGAGCTGTCACTATCAGTGAAGCAAGCCATCATTAGGCTGAGAAAACAAAACAAACCCATCAGAGAGATAGCAAAATCATTAGGCGTGGCCAAAACAACTGTTTGGAACATTCTTAAAAAGAAGGAATGCACCGGTGAGCTCAGCAACACCAAAAGACCCAGAAGACAACGGAAAACAACTGTGGTGGATGACCGAAGAATTCTTTTCCTGGTAAAGAAAACACCCTTCATAACAGTTGGCCAGTTCAAGAACACTCTCCAGGAGGTAGGTGTATGTGTGTCAAAGTCAACAATCAAGAGAAGACTTCACCAGAGTGAATACAGAGGGTTCACCACAAGATGTAAACCATTGGTGAGCCTCAAAAACAGGAAGGCCAGAATAGAGTTTGCCAAATGACTTTAAAAAAGCCTTCACAGTTCTGGAACAACATCCTATGGACAGATAAGACCAAGATCAACTTGTACCAGAGTGATGGGAAGAGAAGAGTATGGAGAAGGAAATTAAGTGCTCATGATCCTAAGCATACCACCCTATCAGTGAAGCATGGTGGTGGTAGTGTAATGGCGTGGGCATGAATGGCTGCCAATAGAACTGGTTCTCTTGTATTTATTGATGATGTGACTGCTGACAAAAACAGCAGGATGAATTCTGAAGTGTTTCGGGCAATATTATCTGCTCCTATTCAGCCAAATGCTTCAGAACTCATTGGATGGCGCTTCACAGTGCAGATGGACAATGACCCAAAGCATACTGCAAAAGCAACCAAAGAGTTTTTTACGAGAAATAAGTGGAATGTTATGCAATGGCCAAATCAATCACCTGACCTGAATCCGATTGAGCATGCATTTCACTTGCTGAAGACAAAACTGAAGGGAAAATGCCCCAAAAACGAGCAGGAACTGAACACAGTTGCAGTAGAGGCCTGGCAGAGCATCACCAGGGATGAAACCCAGCGTCTGGTGATGTCTATGCATTCCAGACTTCAGGCTGTAATTGACTGCAAAGGATTTGCAACCAAGTATTAAAAAGTGAAGGTTTGATTTATGATTATTATTCTGTCCCATTACTTTTGGTTCCTTAACAAGTGGGAGGCACATATGCAAACGGCGAAACATGTAGGGATACAGGATTCTAATTTTTTTGGTCAAGAATCATAGGCAGAGACCCCACAATGGGGTATGCAATGTAGTGAGAGCAATATACAGTTACAAGAAAAAGTATTTGAACCCTTTGGAATGAAATGTATTTCTGCAAAAATTGGTCATAAAATGTGATCTGATCTTCATCTAAGTCACAACAATAGACAATCACAGTCTGCTTAAACTAATAACACACAAAGAATTAAATGTTACCATGTTTTTACTGAACACACCATGTAAACATTCACAGTGCAGGTGGAAAAAGTATGTGAACCCTTGGATTTAATAACTGGTTGAACCTCCTTTGGCAGCAATAACTTCCACCAAACGTTTCTTGTAGTTGCAGATCAGATGTGCAAAACGGTCAGGAGTAATTCTTGACCATTCCTCTTTACAGAACTGTTTCAGTTCAGCAATATTCTTGTTTTTTTTATGTGAATTGCTTTCTTGAGGTCATGCCACAGCATCTCAATCGGGTTGAGGTCAGGACTCTGACTGGGCCACTCCAGAAGGCGTATTTTCTTCTGTTTAAGCCATTCTGTTATTGATTTACTTCTATGCTTTGGGTCGTTGTCCTGTTGCAACACCCATCTTCTGTTGAGCTTCAGCTGGTGGACAGATAGCCTTAAGTTTTCCTGCCAAATGTCTTGATAAACTTGGGAATTCATTTTTCCTTCGATGATAGCAATCCGTCCAGGCCCTGACGCAGCAAAGCAACCCCAAACCATGTTGCCCCCAACACCATACTTCACAGTTGGGATGAGGTTTTGATGTTGGTGTGCTGTGCCTCTTTTTCTCCACACATAGTGTTGTGTGTTTCTTCCAAACAACTCAACTTTGGTTTCATCTGTCCACAAAATATTTAGCCAGTACTGCTGTGGAACATCCAGGTGCTCTTGTGCAATCTGTAAACGTGCAGCAATGTTTTTTTTAGACAGCAGTGGCTTCCTCTGTGGTATCCTCCCATGAAATCCATTCTTGTTTAGTGTTTTACGTATCTTAGATTCACTAACAGGGATTTTAGCATATGCCAGAGACTTTTGTAAGTCTTTAGCTGACACTCTAGGATTCTTCTTCACCTCATTGAGCAGTCTGCGCTGTGCTCTTGCAGTCATCTTTACAGGACGGCCACTCCTAGGGAGAGTAGCAGCAGTGCTGAACTTTCACCATTTATAGACAATTTGTCTTACCGTGGACTGAAGAACAGCAAGGCTTTTGGAGATACTTTTATAACCCTTTACAGCTTTATGCAAGTCAACAATTCTTAATCGTAGGTCTTCTGAGAGCTCTTTTGTGCGAGGCATCATTCACATCAGGCAATGCTTCTTGTGAAAAGCAAACCCAGAACTGGTGTGTGTTTTTTATAGGGCAGGGCAGCTGTAACCAACACCTCCAATCTCATCTCATTGATTGAACTCCAGTTGGCTGACACCTCACTCCAATTAGCTCTTGGAGATGTCATTAGTCTAAGGGTTCACATACTTTTTCCACCTGCACTTTGAATGTTTACATGGTGTGTTCAATAAAAACATGGTAACATTTAATTCTTTGTGTGTTATTAGTTTAAGCAGACTGTGATTATCTATTGTTGTGACTTAGATGAAGATCAGATCACATTTTATGACTAATTTGTGCAGAAATCCATATCATTCCAAAGGGTTCACATACTTTTTCTTGCAACTGTATATATGCAACATATATATATATATATATATATATATATATAGAGAGAGAGAGAGAGAGAGAGAGAGAGAATTTGGAGACTTAGGGGGTGGTTAACCCCTCATGGTCGGTAGAGTCTGACATGAGAACACACACACAATTAGAAGCGTTCATCTCCCTGATCCAATAATTCCTGAGAGTTTTAAATATCAAGGTCCCCAGAAGTTTATGTTTTTTAATATAGCGATTAATAAAGATTTAGTTTTATTACTAGTCAGAGAGGCTGCAAAGTCACGCTAAGGTCCAAGTGACCACCTAATCTTATTAGATCAAGAATTTGGCATTGGGGGGGGGGAGGGGGGTTGTGCAGTTTCAATATTTACTTCAGCCCTTCCCTTCGCCACAAAGTACTGAGGGAAGGGGGGCCCCAAGCTAAACTCTTGCACCAGGGCCAAAGAGCCTTTAGCTGATTGTCTTTTTTTATTGCAATGGTAACTGACTAGTAGGAATGCTGGTAAAGGTCAATGATAAATTATATACTTCATCTAGGAAAAATCATGAAGCCAAAAGTCATAATTAATGGTGGCACAATCTGTAAATGTTGCTGGTAGTGCTATTCCCAATAGCTATGGCTGCATAGCACAGTCTCTTACCAGAGCTATATCTTGGCAAAAAAGGCTCTTTATAACAAACTATGAGCAGTGTATATGACTAATATATGTTCTGGTTGTTTTCAGTGAGACTAGGTGAAAGAGACCTGTGTATTTACAATGTTAGACAAACTGAAGAAACAAATCTTGGAGTTGTTGCACATGGACTGTTTACTGCCCCATTCGTTAGAGATGCCTTAAACTACGGGTTATCTACAATGAAACCGTTCAATTCTTCACTAACCCAGGCGATGTAGCTGACTGGATGGATGTCCAGGGGATTAAATAAATAAATAATTTGCTCATGGTGGCGGTGGGGGGTGGGGCCGGGGGGGTTTACTGCGGGGGGGGGGGGGGGGGGATAGCCTATAGTTAGAGACCTATGAGCCGCAAGCAGCGACTCGCAGGTCAGAATGGGAGTGGAGTTTGGGGGGTTGGGGGAGGGGGTTTCTTTCCGCGGAGGACTGTCGTGGTGTTGAGAGTAGGTTGCTGGGGGTTCCCCTGCCCTTCTGCTCAGTGCTGCCTCACTACCTTACAATGTCTAGCATACTGACATGGAATATCCGCGGTTTTGCGGATAAAATTAAGAGGTGCGCAGTGTTTGATTTAGTCTCTAGACATTTACCAGCAATAGTGGCCCTGTTAGAAACACACCTTACAGGTGAAAAAGTTGCAGCACTGGGCAGAAGGAGATGGGCCTCTCACGAATACCATTCCTGTCACTCTATATACTCTAGGGGAATCAGTGTTTATATTCATAGATTGGTAGATTACGATCCAATAGATCAGCTAATTGATCAAGAGGGCCGGTATATTTTTTTATACTGTCATTGGCAGGGGCAAAGGAGAATTATTGCGTTTATTTATATACCACCTCCTTTCACAACCACTGTACTGTGCAAGTTGATGGAGTATATCGCAGCACGAGAGGAGTGCCCGGTGCTGGTGATGGGCGATTTCAACTCGGTCATGGATATTAAAAAAGATAGGATCTCCACCATATCCAACTACGAACCAATTTCAGGTTCAAGTACAGTACTTTCCAGAATCTGTACAGAGATGGCACTGGTCGATATATGGCGATCTATTTATGGGAATAAGCAAGCATTTTCATGCTTTAGTAACACATACAGGTCCATGTCCCGAGTTGATCTGGCCCTCGCCAGCCCTGGGTTGATCAACAGAGTTAAAAAAATGAATTATGAATGTCATGGTATTTCCGACCATAGTCCGGTTATGGTTGTACTGGAAAGTCCGAATAAACCAAACCCCAATAGAATTTTTAAACTTAATCCTCATTGGTTGACATTGATAGGGGATCTAGGAAAAATTAATGAGGAAATTAAAAAATTTTGGAGGGACAATGTTACTTCATCACATATCCATATGGTTTGGGACTCACTTAAGGCATTTCTTCGGGGTACATATTCACATGAAATCAGGAAACCTCTCTTTGCCCAAACCCAAAAAGAAATAGAAGGGACAATGGATCAGATATTGAATGAGATCAGACACGTAAATACCCCAGAAAAACAACTTCAATTTAAAAAAGCACAAGACGAATATAAAAAATATCTATATAAAAAAGCACAGAACAAAATGTTCTTTTCAGGGTTAAGGACCTTCAGTGAGTCCGGTAAGCCAAGTAGACTACTGTCTATCATAGTAAGAAACCAAGGGGGTGGTACCAACATTACTGGAATTAAGACAGAGGCAGGAGATACCCTCCGAGATACCGACGATATCTTAAGGGAATTTAGCAGGTATTTTTCGATGCTATATCAATCTGGATCCAAAAATCAGGGGGGGGGGAAATAGATCAATACCTGGACAATATCGAGATCCCTGAGTTTGGTCAACAAGATATCGACTGGCTGAATAGACCTATTCAATTGACCGAGCTACAGATTACGTTGCACTCCATCAAGGGCAATACATCTCCAGGGGTGGATGGTTTTCCATTCGAACTATACCGGAAACATGAGGGAACCATTCTCCCTCAAATGCTGGAGGTGCTAAATCAATCTTGGACAATGGGTTCCCTTCCACCCTCATGGATGGAGGCCACCATCACACTGATCCCCAAGAAGGGGAAGGATCCGCTGTTGGTCACTTCCTACCGCCCCATCTCTCTGTTGAATACAGACTATAAAATTCTTGCAAAACTGCTAGCCAACAGATTAAAAACCGTCATTCATAAAATCGTTCATGCAGACCAAACCGGGTTTATCCCCAAAAGGAATATACAGGACAATATAAGGCGGGCCTTTTTGAACATCCAGCTGGGGGATGGGGAGGACTGCTCCATCCTGTCACTGGATGCCGCTAAGGCCTTTGACAGGGCGGAGTGGCCCTTCCTTTGGAGGGTAATGTCCCGGGTAAAGATAGGCGAATACTTCTCCAGATGGGTGCGCATTCTGTACCAAACTCCGGTATCCAGGGTCCGAGTTAATGGTGAATACTCTGCCCCTTTTTCTCTGACCCGAGGAACACGTCAGGGCTGTCCCCTCTCCCCCTTGCTCTTCTCACTGTTCCTGGAGCCAATTGCATGTAAAATTAGATCAGATGTGGAAATATTTGGCTTTGGGTGCGAGGGAGAAACTGATAAAATTAGTTTATACGCGGACGATATGCTGCTCTTTTTGGGGAAGGGGTATACAAATTTACCCAGGGTTATGGAAAGTCTGGACGAGTTTGGATGCCTGTCTGGATATGATATAAACTGGGAAAAATCAAAATTTCTTCCATTGAGACGCCCGGTTCCACCAGTTCCACAGGGCCATAATGTTCGGGTCAGTATACTGACCCCAGCAGACTCCCTACTTTACCTGGGTATCCAGATAGGGACCAAGTTGGAACATTATAAGAAACTGAATATACTCCCAATAATAGATAAAGTTAAGGAAAAAATTAGAACATGGCTTAAACTTCCCCTGTCACAAATTAACCGAATAGCCCTCATCAAAATGACATTACTACCAATGTTACTATACGTTTTCAATGCCAGTCCAATTACGATAGAAGATAAATTCTTTAATAAGTTAGAGAGCCTATTTAACGAACTGATTTGGGGCCGTAAACGAGTCAGAATCAAGATACGGTATCTGTATAAAGAAGGGGGTGGAATGTCCATCTCGTTCATAAAAGGATATTATCTTGCTGCTCAACTGAGATGGTGTGTGAGGAATCGAAAGAATAAATGCATTCGGCTCCATTTTGGGGAGCATTGTAGACCATGGTCGGACCTCTTCCATATTCTCGAAACCGGTATCTTAAAGAAGAAAACAATAACAAATCCGTTAAGTAGAATGCTTGGTTACATCTGGCAACAGATTAGAGATATGGTAGGTGCATCTGAAGCAGTTCAGTACACCCCACTGTGGGGCAATGCACACTTGCCACAAGTTATGCAACTGGGTCAAGCTGAATATTGGGAAAAATATGGGATACACTTAGTAACACAAGTTTTTCATAAGGGACAGATTAAGCCCCTAAATGAAATACTACTAGACACTAAACTAGGATTTATGGATAAATTTAGATATGAACAATTACGTCACGCTATACACCACACGGATAATAAGAACTATTTGAAGATAGTAAAAAACACTTTTAGATGATTGCCACGATATGACATTCAACACGTCTATATCGCACATTTATGTTAAGTTAAAATATGAATACACAAAAACTATCACTTTTAGAGGTGAGGATAAATGGGAAAGAGATTTACAGAAGGGGGAACCCATTTTTTGGAATATTGTTTATAGAAATATTAAAAGATCGACTGTGTCGCCCGCCCATGCATGGATTCTTTTGAAAATCATACACCGCCTTTACTACACACCAGCATTACTCCATACCCTTTATAAAGATAGGAAACAGAACTGCTATAAATGTAACAAAGATAGAGGAGATTATAAACACCTGCTGTGGGAATGCCCAGGGATAAATCAATACTGGATCAAAATATTTCGGAAACTGCAGGACTGTTCCCCGATGAAGTACCAGGCATGCATTGATTATGCTATTCTGGGGATTTTCCCAGAGACAGATCAAAATAAAACCGAGCAGACACTCTGGTTACGGGGCACAGCACTAGCCAAAATAATAATTGTTAAGCATTGGGGCACAATGAAATACCCCAGTTTTTGGGAGTGGATGGAGTGGATGAACAGGGTTAGGCAGTATGAACACATATTAGCCCAAACAGCTCGGAAAAAGGTAGTCTGGCAGCGGATCTGGGGTAACTGGAAACAATGATAGTTGATGTAGATATGGAACAGAAAGGGGACAACTAGAAATAATAATGAATTAACAATCAATGTAGACACGGCAGCTCCGCGGAAAGAAAAGGGGGGGTGGAGGGAGGGACAGGGGGGCTGATTAGTAAAAGAGAAATTTAATACAAGATGAATCTAATATACTGACTCTATTATTATGTGACACTGAAGTGGAAGATTGTCGTTTTTTCTTCTTGTTTTTGTCTTTTGGAAAATAAAATATATTTAAAAAAAAAAAAAAAAAAAAGAGATGCCTTAAAGCAAGCATGTCAAACTCAAAGGCTAACATGGGCCAAAAAAAAAATAATTTAAGTTTATGTGGGCCGCATCAAAAAAAAAAAAAAATTCTGAACGGATCCACCGTCTGCATTATATGAGCGGATCCGTCTCAGACGGATCCGCTCTGAACGCAAGTGTGAAAGTAGCCTTAGGGGCGAGAACCTGGGATCTTTCATCCCTTGTCCTATTCAGCTCTATTAGGGTGAATAGGACTTCACACTGTCCCTGCTGCTCTGTGCCTTGTGCACACAGCATGAGGGATGTTACCATGGCAACCAGGGCTTCTGTAGCGTCCTGGCTGCCATGGTAACTGATCGGAGCCCCAGGCTTACACAGCTGGGGCTCCGATCAGAAGCTGCCACTGCACCACCAATGAGGGGGAGGGGAGAGGTCCCTGTGGCCACTGCCACCAATGATTTTAATACTGGGGGGGTTGAGAGGGGCTGGCGCACTGTGCCACCAATGATTTTAATGGGATGGGGGGTTGAGGGGGGCACACTGCACCACCAATGATAAATTTCCCCTTTATACAGGAGGCTGGTACTGGCAGATCAGCAGTTAACCCCTCAGGTGCAGCACCTAAGGGGTTAACTGCCTCTGATCGCAGCTCCCTGTCAGCGGCAGGGTGCCGGCAATGCGATTCTGCTGCCGGCACCCGCCTCCTGTATTGTGTTAAAGACTGACTCTTACTATCAGGCCACACAGAGCGGCGCCCAGCGATGTCTCAGCACTCACCATTAGTTCTGTTCGCCGCTCCGTTCGCCTGCAGTGCTCCATTACTGTCTCCTCTCCTGCTCCACATGCTGCTGATTACTATCGGAGCGATGGGAGGAGACATCAGCTTCACTAGTGGGCGTTCCTTCTTCCTGGCTGTAGCGCTGTCCAATGGCAGCGCAGGGAGAAGGAACGCCCACTAGTGAAGCTGATGTCTCCTCCCATCGCTCCGATAGTAATCAGCAGCATGTGGAGCAGGAGAGGAGACAGTAATGGGGCACTGCGGGCGAACGGAGCGGCGCCCAGGACTAATGGTGAGTGCTGAGACATCGCTGGGCGCCGCTCTGTGTGGGAAATGGGAATAGTCCTATCATTGGTGGCTCAGTGCGCCCGCCCCTCCTCCGCCCCTCTCTCCTCATTGGTGGCGCAGTGCGCCCGCCCCTCCTCCCCCCCTCTCTTCTCATTGGTGGCGCAGTGCGCCCGCCCCTCCTCCCCCCCTCTCTTCTCATTGGTGGCAGCGGCAGCAGCACAGGGGGGAGGGAGGACAGCTTCCTTCTCCCCGTGCTGCTGAGAGAACATGAGCGCGCCGATAGCAGCGCTCATGTTCAGAGATACTAGACTGCCGGGCCGCAAAGATATTCATTGCGGGCCGCATGTTTGACACCCATGCCTTAAAGGGTTTCCTTTATACATTTTTCAAGCCAGCACCTGGATTTGAATATTTTTCTAATTGCATCAATAAAATCTAGGGGTATTGCTCTACCTGCTGTTTGTTTTTTCCCTTATTCTTCCATCCACCTCAATAACACAGGTTATTCCATCCTTCAATTACGACCAGCCAGGTCTTCTTTTAGAAACTGTGACAGTTACAAGGAGAGGGCTATAGCAGAAAGGACATGTCCTCTGACAAAGGACATGCCCCCTGAGAAAAAACAGCCCCCCAGAAACTAAATGCCCCCTGAGCTGCCAGATGAAATAAATTTAGCAAAGCAATGTTTGGGGGGCTGTATTTTTCCTACCATCACGAGCACTTGGCTATAAATGGTTGTGAGCCCCTTGTCTCTTTGTGTTTTTTTTTTTTTGTCTTGAGGACCCATGGAGGAATTGCAAGTCCAGACAAAATTCTTATTTTTTTGGGAAATGTACTAAGAAGACCAAGGTAAAAAAACATGCTGTGTCTTTTTATTTAATCGTTTTTCTTCTTTCACGTTCTTCCTCCTTTGGTAGACATGATTCCCCATGGAAATCAGGGGGAGGAATATGAATGAAAAGATAAAATCACAAAAAAGCATTTTTTGAAAGTACTTGTCAATTGTTATCTTTAATTACATGTGAAACTCCCCTGCTTCTTGCTGACAGCAATTTCTACCTAACAATTACATTATGACAGGCAGCTCACCACAACAACTACACTGAGGGAAGGTTGATGTGTGCGTCTGAGTGTGATGCTGATGGCTTCCTTTTGTCTGTCTCTCCTGAGCTTGTCAGTACGGCTGATAGACTAAATACTAACAGCGAGAGCTCTTTTCATCTTTTTCCTCATCACTGTAAAATTACTACCCCCTGCTATAGAACATGGGCTCGGTTGTGTAAATTTGCATCACAATAACTTTCAGAAAGCATAAGCCTCATAGAAGAATATCGTCACCGAAAGATAGAAAGGTCAGTCATGTAACAGTCTAAGCTTTTAACAAGAGTTTGATAGAACTTCTTCATATGCTTTAAAACGATGTATTACCATTGGCTATATACATAGATGTACCATAAAAGGCTGCTATCTAGATGAGACAGAGCTTGGTGATAGTGTCATCCACCCCAGTGCCAGACCAATAAGCAAACTGGAGGGGTCCATGGATAAGCTCACTAGATGCTGTGGGAACCAACCTCTCCAAGACCTTCATCAAGTGGAAAGTCAATGCCACCGCTCTGTAGCTGTTGAGGTCCATCAGATCAGGTGTCTTTCGAAACTCAAGTCAGAAGCTGAGGAAAGATCCAACCTATAGTGCCTATAGAAGGTTAATGCAGAGGACCAAGTAGCGGCTTTGCAGATATCTTGAATCGATGCCTCTGCTCTTTCTGCCCAAGAAGTAGCCACCGCTCTTGTCGAGTGAGTTGACCATCCCAAGATAACCAGCTTCTGCAGGGAAACATAAGCTAAACAGATAGCCTGCCTTATCCACCTTGCTAAGGAACTTTTACTAGCTGATTTCCCTCTATTGGGTCCTGCAAACTGTATAAACAATGAAGTTGATTTCCTCCATTCTTTAGTAGCCTCCAAATAATCTAAAACACATCTCCTAACGTCCAAATGATTGAACTCAATTTCCTTCGGATTATTACAAAAGGAAGAGAAAACCACTTCCTGGGCTTTATGAAAATCCAAAACTACTTTGGGGAGGAAAGCCGGATCGGGACAAAAGGTTATCCATTCTTATCCTCCTGAATGAACATATAAGGAGGGTTAATGGAAAGAGCTTGCATTTCACCTAACCTCCTGGCAGATGTGATGGCCACTAAAAAAACACATTTTAATGTCAGGATCTTAATGGAGATATCCGGGAGGGGTTGAAAGGGTGGTTTAACCAGGGCCTGTAGAACGAGGCCAAGGTCCCAGGGAGGGACTCTAGCGACCCTGGCCGGGGTGTTCCTAGAAACAGATTTACAAAACCTAGCAAGTAGAAGATGAGCAGACAAACTTGTATCAAACAGGACACTTAAGGTCGAAATCTGAACCTTTAAGGTACTCAAGGCCAACCCTCTATCTAACCCCCTCTGGAGAAATTTTTAAATCTTTGGAATGCTAAGCTGACAGGAAGGGGAAGGAGGAACCCCTAAAAACCTAAAGAACACAGACCAAATCCTAGCATATATGCCAGTAGTTACAGTCAGGTCCATAAATATTGGGACATCGACACAATTCTAACATTTTTGGCTCTATAAACCACCACAATGGATTTGAAATGAAACAAACAAGATGTGCTTTAACTGCAGACTGTCAGCTTTAATTTGAGGGTATTTACATCCAAATCAGGTGAACAGTGTAGGAATTACAACAGTTTGCATATGTGCCTCCCACTTGTTAAGGAACCAAAAGTAATGGGACCTAATAATAATCATAAATCAAACTTTTACTTTTTAATACTTGGTTGCAAATCCTATGCAATCAATTACAGCCTGAAGTATGGAACGCATAGACATCACCAGACGCTGGGTTTCATCCCTGGTGATGCTCTGCCAGGCCTCTACTGCAACTGTCTTCAGTTCCTGCTTGTTCTTGGGGCATTTTCCCTTCAGTCTTTTCTTCAGCAAGTGAAATGCATGCTCAATCGGATTCAGGTCAAGGGATTGACTTGGCCATTGCATAACATTCCACTTCTTTCCCTTAAAAAACTCTTTGGTTGCTTTTGCAGTATGCTTTGGGTCATTGTCCAGCTGCACTGTGAAGCGCCGTCCAATGAGTTCTGAAGCATTTGGCTGAATATGAGCAGATAATATTGCCTGAAACACTTCAGAATTCATCCTGCTGCTTTTGTCAGCAGTCACATCATCAATAAATACAAGAGAACCAGTTCCATTGGCAGCCATGCATGCCCACGCCATGACACTACCACCACCATGCTGCACCGATGAGGTGGTATGCTTAGGATCATGAGCAGTTCATTTCCTTCTCCATGCTCTTCTCTTCCCATCACTCTGGTTCAAGTTTATCTTGGTCTCCTCTGTCCATAGGATGTTGTTCCAGAACTGTGTAGGCATTTTTAGATGTCGTTTGGCAAACTCTAATCTGGCCTTCCTGTTTTTGAGGCTCACCAATGGTTTACATTTTGTGGTGAACCCTCTGTATTCACTCTGGTGAAGTCTGCTCTTGATTGTTGACTTTGACACACATACACCTACCTCCTGGAGAGTGTTCTTGATCTGGCCAACTGTTGTGAAGGGTGTTTTCTTCACTAGGGAAAGAATTCTTCGGTCATCCACCACAGTTGTTTTCTGTGGTCTTCCGGGTCTTTTGGTGTTGCTGAGCTCACCGGTGCATTCCTTCTTTTTAAGAATGTTCCAAACTGTTGTTTTGGCCACGCCTAATGTTTTTGCTATCTTTCTGATGGGTTTGTTGTGTTTTTTTCAGCCTAATTATGGCTTGCTTCACTTATAGTGACAGCTCTTTGGATCTCATCTTGAGTTGACAGCAACAGATTCCAAATTCAAATAGCACACTTGAAATTAACTCTGGACCTTGTATCTGCTCATTGTAATTGGGATAATGAGGGAATAACACACACCTGGCCATGGAACAGCTGAGAAGCCAATTGTCCCATTATTTTTGGTCCCTTAACAAGTGGGAGGCACATAAGCAAACTGTTGTAATTCCTACACTGTTCACCTGATTTTGATGTAAATACCCTCAAATTAAATGTGACAGTCTGCAGTTAAAGCACATGTTGTTTGTTTCATTTCAAATCCATTGTGGTGGTTTATAGAGCCAAAAATGTTAGAATTGTGTCGATGTCCCAATATTTATGGACCTAACTGTACTTCCTTCCTGCTCTTTAACAAGGTAGAGACTACCGTGATTGGGGGATGCATTACTGGGCCCTGAGACAAGATAGCTGGGATTTACCGATAGATCCCTGACCGACAGTAGCCTTAACCAGGTGAACCATGCTCAACGGTGCCAAAAAAGGGGCTAGTAATATCACAGAAGCCCTGTCTTCCCTTATCTTTTTTAATACTCTGGGGATTAACTGCAGAGGAGGGAACGCATACAGAAGCCCCCTGTTCCAGGGCCGGTGGAAGGCATCTACTGCTGTGGGAGAATCCCCCGGACAAAGGGAAAATAATCTTTTCACCTTTCTGTTCCCTCTTGTAGCGAAAAGGTCTATATCCGGCAACCCCCACAGACTTAGTATCTTGGCAAAGACCTCCTGATTTAAGGACCATTCTTGCTGGACTGCTGGTATCCAGGGTAACAGGGGGAGGGGATACCACCTTTAACTCACCCTTGGCCCCTTTACCCAACCTTGACCCATAACAAAAGACACGACAACTGTATCACTTTATTGCTGGATGGTGATCGGCCACAGCTTCTTTATTAAAGCGGCAAACCTTAATAAACCATAATATCGGAACGGTATGCCAAAGGCTGGACTCCCAGCGGGCAAGTTAAACCGTAATCATCAGAGCTGTCTGCCAACCGCTGGACTCCCAGCGGGCAGTTACTCCATCTGCAACCACCATATCTCCGCTGTACTCAAATGCTGCCAGCTGTGACTTTTTTTTTTTTTCACTTTATTGATAAACTCGACCAAAATTCGCAGCTCTCCAAAGCCGTAATCATCGGAGCAATATCCAAAACCGCTGGACTCCCAGCAGGGTCTCTTAAAAATAGAAAAACAAAACAGAATAACCAAGTATCCATAACTGAACAGAACCGTGCACTTCGACCCGCCTCCCAAGAATAACCGCAAAGGGAGGGAGGGAGGGCCAATCTGCTTCCACTTGCAAGAGGAAGTGACCAGGACAGAGGAGGTATATGTGACCTTCAGGATTTCCTGCACCGCCCCCATCCTGTCTAAGGAGGTTCCCCAGTGATTAACCCTCAATGACCCTAATCTGCAACCTACTTAACCATTACTGAGACGGGGCCAGATTCCTAAATGCCCCTAAGGGGAAAAGGGGGGAGGGGGAGGACCATCAGTCCCTAAGCACCCTCCCTATACAGTCAGGCGCTTTCCAGACTGCTGGTATCCAGGGTAACAGGGGGAGGGGATACCACCTTTAACTCACCCTTGGCCCCTTTATCCAACCTTGACCCATAACAAAAGACACGACAACTGTATCACTTTATTGCTGGATGGTGATCGGCCAAAGCTTCTTTATTAAAGCGGCAAACCTTAATAAACCATAATATCGGAACGGTATGCCAAAGGCTGGACTCCCAGCGGGCAAGTTAAACCGTAATCATCAGAGCTGTCTGCCAACCGCTGGACTCCCAGCGGGCAGTTACTCCATCTGCAACCACCATATCTCCGCTGTACTCAAATGCCGCCACGGAGGAGGCCCGTTCTCCCAACGGGGCTCCGACCACCACCCAGCATAACCGAGTCTGTTTTAGCTCACGTACAGGCCAGAAAAGGAATTGTCCAAATTAACACCCAAAAGGAAGACACCATCAGGTCCCATTAAAAACCAAGGCCAATAAGGCCCGTGATGAGAGCATAGTCCAACCACTTTTCAAATCACTAGTCAGACCACACATGGAGTACTGTGTACAGCTCTGGGCTCAGAGGAGGGCAACTAAAGTAATGACTGGAATGGGGCAACTACAGTACCCTGGAAGATTGGCAAAATAAGGTTTATTCACTGTAGAAAAAAGACTACTAAGGCGAGATCTAATAACTGTGTATAAATATATCAGGGGTCAGTACAGAGATCACTCCCCTCATCTATTCATCCCCAGAACTGTGACAAGGGGAACATTCTCTGTGTCTGGAGGTAAGAATGTATTTTCACAACATAGAAGAGGATTATTTACAGTAAGAGCAGTAAGACTATGGGACACTCTGCCTGAGGAGGTGGATGAGAAAGGGATAATCATATGTCAGGACACCTGAGGTCCAGAGCTCTGGAATAGACAAAGGTGCATTACCACAGCGCGGGTCACCAGCATCACCGCGCCTCCGGCGGAACTCTATACCAACCACCTCTGGAAGGAGTTATGACCACCAGAATTCCAGGATCACCGTCCAAAAGACTTCCACCTCTCGAAAAACCAAAGAGCGCCCACCAGCCTCTGTTCCTCTCTCCGCACCGCACAGAAGGTATACGAAAGCCAGCCATCGAACCGCTAAACGCCCCAAATCTGAAAGAAAAAACGATTAGCCCGAGCCACAACACGCAAAAGAGGATCGCATAACTAGACACAGAATAGTTATATTTCATCCAAAAAGTATTTTCTTTTTTGTTATTTTTTTTTTTTTTAAAGACCAAGGTAAATTGTCAAACCATAGTGCACTTGGAAAGAGTAAACGGATGGCTCACTGTGAGTGATCACGCTAGGTGCTCTGGACGAAGAGAGCCACCCCTTGCTCTGGAGAAGGTAAGATACATGCATAAAATTAAAAAGCAACTAACAAAACAATATCCTTAATCGATGAATACTCGATTTTCCTGGAGACCTAGATGTTTCTCACAATTAAAGTCCCAGTGTAATAAGCCCATATCATATGGGTGAGTCCCAGTGGAGATGATAAAAGCTGTGTCCCAGTGGAGTAATCAGAATTGTATCCTCAAAGCTCTATATAGAGAACAGGGATGTGCCTATCCAGACTGGCATAGATAAATAAATGCAACCAGATTTATTTTATTTTACCGTACCCGAACTAACCAGTCCGGGTACACACCCCCCCGGGCGCCCCGAGCGCCGGCCAAAATCACCCACAAATTGTCAAACTGCCTGGGGAAAACCTAACCTAAAGGGAAAAACAATTGGATCCCCACCATGCGTGAAGTCATTACAGAATACCAAACGAACCGACCAGCCGGATCGAAACCAGGCGGAGGGGAGGTACCCACCCCTTTATATTAACTGGATCGACATGTATAGACGGACCCCAATCCCGAGTACTATTACCCCATACAAAAATTCTGGAATAACAACCCCCCGCGCAGTGCGGCCTTGAATGAAGAGACAAACACCTTGGAGAAAATATCAATCAGCCAGAACAGAAGGCTGAAGGAGACGGGACGTGACTATCCAAACTAAATACTCCCTAACTATACCGGTATCGCCTACCATACAATGAAACGATACATGCAAATAATGCTTGGAGGGTCACCATGCCGACCTGTGAAGTCCTGTCAAGAGGACCTGTCAGTGGGTCTGACCCGCATCACAACCTAGATCCGAACATGGAATGAAAGGCTGCAGTTTAACAGTGTAACTCCATGAATGGTGTTAATATCAAGGCTCCCCCTGAGCGATGTCTACGAACGGACCTGGTTATCCGCTACTGGCTTACCATCTAGTTATACCTGCGACTACTGATTCCGCCATATCCACTCAACAAGGGGGAACGCCCTGCTTCGTACAAACCATGTGGCACCAGTATACTAATACCGCCCTCACGGCAACCAACCCAGCTGGACTAGAAGAAAGTCTCATGAACTGCTAACATCGTGTACATCTCCCCTGGATTCGACCCTACTGGATCCCACCGCACTGTAACTCCTGTAGCACTGGACATGAGGAAAGTGCATCACCACCAAGCTGCCCGCCTGCACAGACATGTTATAAGCTCAGCAGCAGTGCCCAGGTATCAACCATACCAACGGAACCTTGGGCCGGTGACCCGTACCGTAGACTGCAGAAAGAGAAAACCGTAATTGCGGCTGTGATGATATGAACTCAGAACCATTTACATTAAAGGAAGGTCCATAGCCACGAGCTATAGAGCTGAATGCTAGAGGGATTACTACTACTGCGCCTCACCTCCGTATACGTGTACTAACCATGTCCTGTATGTCATTGTTGAAAGGCCAAATAAAACGCTTATATATTTTTTTTATTTTTTTTTTAATATACACACGGCCTAGTGCCCGCAGATAGGAGCATAACAGGCAGTACTACTTTTTATTTTATTTTATTTATTTATTTATTTTTAAATACTACACTCCATGCTGAAAGGGAAATTGGGAGAACACCCGACAGGACTGATCTATCCTGAAAAACATCCGCAAAAAAGGCCAGCCAATAAACAAGACACAAGATAGAAGCAAGGCTTCTCATGCAGGAGAATATAAACATACATAATAAATATATACATCGATCAAACCTGTTTATTTATTTATATATGTATTTATTCATTTTTTTTTTTTATTAATTTTTTTTTATTTTTTATACCTTTATCGTAATATATATATTCCAAGACACAAGATAGAATTAATATTTTTTTTTTTTTTATCCATAAAATTACATTGTTAAATCATTTATTATTAGTATCATTTCATTCTCTTTAATCACGTTTTATTTTAATTTTTTTTTTTATATAATACCTAGATATATATATATATATATATACTCAGTTCCATTTTTTTTTATTTTTTTTTTTATAATACCCTTTGTTATTTATTTGTATATTTTAATGCCTATAATATATTAATTCGGTTAGTATTTTTTTTAATTTTTTTATTTTTTTAAAACGTATAGACAGAAAAAACCTCCATATATGCTAATAAAATCCCGTTGCTCAGGGCTGCACCTGAGTTGCCCAATTTCCAGGAAAATATGTGCGGGTAACCTACAGGCTCTGTAAATCCACCCTGAAGCCATTAAGCGACCATCGAGATTGTTTTTTTTTTTTTTTGTATTTTAAATTTTTTTATTTATTAAGGCAGGGACACCGCCTCTACCAGTGATTCTAACTCTGCACAAGAACCATCCTCCCCGCAGTACTCATCAGTCACAGAGAGGGACGGCACCTCCAAAGGAGCGGGTACGAGCTGCAGCGACCAGGCCGAGCCCTGGAGTGACGGTCAGGCAACAGCCTCGATACGGTGATTGTATAACCAGACTCCTCCGATGCGCCTGACATCCGTCCTAAAGACGATGATAAGCGCCACCTGAGGATCTGGAGCGCCCATTTCTCCCTGAAACCCAGGAACAGCGACAGGACTGGCGCATGTGGAATCCATTACGGCCATGCCTCCAGGCAACCTAAGGGAAGAAAAAATTGCACCTGTGCCTGCGTGAAGGGGAGGAAGGAGGGGGGGGTGTCGCCATAATGGCTGCAAATAAGACCCAGAGAGTCTCATTGTACGGAAGGGGCTCTGATCGCAAAGCTGGGACAGTAGGAATACCCCTTAGAAGCCATAGGCACAGGTGCACCGAAATCGGACATGGCAAGCACGAGGGGTTAATCTAGAATACTGGACAGGAGACTGGGGGAAGCTAAAACAAGAACCACATATAAAAAACTCGCCTGCCCAGCGGTGCCCGGTACGGGACCCAGTAAACGCTGCAGGGGAAGGGGGGCGGGGGTTAGGCGAAGCGACCTAGCTTGCGCCTTCGGAGCTAAAGGAGGCAGTCCAAAGCAGCAGGGGGAGGGGTGAGGACCCCATATTGCCCTATATTACCGGGGAGACCAACAATCCCGCCCGGCTTGCTTAGCCCTAACGCCATGGAACAGAAGCTGGGAGGGGGGGGGGGGGGGCGTTGACACAGCGCAGCACCACAGACATCACAGGATGGGTCGAAAGAAACGGCGCACACACGCGGGAAGCTGGGGGATAATAAAAGTCGGGGGGGTTAGGAGGAATGGCGAGCAGACCGCCGGACCTTCGCTGAAGCGCTGGAGCTGCATGTATACCGCAGCAGCAGCTGCACAAAGCCCCAGAAGCAGGCACAGGGGAGGAGGATGGCAGGGTAGAGCTCAAGCTGCTCTAACAGAGCACAGCTAACCCTCCCCTCCTCATGTAACTCACCAGGAAGCAGCCAAAGGGCAGAACCACCTGTGGACTCCTGGTGTGGACAGAGCAAAGGGGTATGTCCATACCAATCTGCTTCCACTTGCAAGAGGAAGTGACCAGGACAGAGGAGGTATATGTGACCTTCGGGATTTCCTGCACCGCCCCCATCCTGTCTAAGGAGGTTCCCCAGTGATTAACCCTCAATGACCCTAATCTGCAACCTACTTAACCATTACTGAGACGGGGCCAGATTCCTAAATGCCCCTAAGGGGAAAAGGGGGAGGGGGAGGACCATCAGTCCCTAAGCACCCTCCCTATACAGTCAGGCGCTTTCCAGTCCAGACTGTGCTGACTCAGGTATTCCACCTTTCAATTGTCCACACCTCTGAAATGCAGGGCAGATAGTGACAACACCTTCCCTTCTAACAAAGAGAAAATGTGACTCGCAATTCCTACCAATTCTTTGAACCGAGTTCCCCCCTGATGATTCAGGTAGGCTACCATGGAACCATTGTCAGACAAAACTTTTAAATGTCAGTTCTGAAGCCAAGGCAGAATCCTCTGCAAACCATTCAGAAGCGCAGCTAATTCCATTGCGTTGGAAGAAATCTCCCAATCTGAACTGTCCCAGGACCACTGAAAAACCTTGTCCTGAACATGGCCCCCCAACCAGAAGGGCTGGCATCTGTAGTAACTACTAAGGGGTTTACCACTCTCCATGGGACCCAGTGACTGATGGGTCTCCCTGGAGATGAGGATTGTATAATCCATATGGTAAACTCTATGACCTAAACTTTAAGCCACTACTGGAAAAAAACTGAAAATGACCTAGCCGTCTGGAAAGCACTTGAAATGTCCTGATTTGCTAGTTAATTGTGTTAAGATGATAAAAATACTTTATTTGCTGCAAGCCCTTCAAATAGAAACACTTACAATTTGTTTTTTAACAAACTCAAATTGATGAGCGTAACATTTTTCTGGCTAGTTAACAGTCATAGAGTTAAAGAGAACCTTTCATGTGTTTTTTTTTTTTAGTTTAGATAAATACCTTTCCTTGCGGGGTACCCCCTGCTGATGCTGCCACCCCCTGCAGTTTTCCCGCTCAGTATGTTAATACTAAGCATCGGTGCAGGGAGGAGGAGACGCTGGGCTTTCTCAATGGGCATCTCCTTCTCCCTGGCTGTGCCGCAATCCAATCACAGCGGAGCGTGCCATAGCCAGGGAGAAGGTGAGCGTCAGGATGACTTTATTAATAAAGATGATGCGTTTCATGGCCAAAAAAAGGCCTTTTCATCATATTACAATAAGATCTTTTTAAATAAAATATGGAATATCAAGTGTAGAAAGCAAGAGGTAGTAGTTTTTAAATCAGTTTCTTGAGAAGGAATTTCATAACCAAAAGAGTCATAAATGGGTTATTTTATTCTGCTCTAAGGGTACTTTCACACTAGCGTTTTTCTTTTCCGGCATAGAGTTCCGTCACAGGGGCTCTATACTGGAAAAGAACTGATCAGTTTTATCCTAATGCATTCTGAATGGAGAGCAATCCGTACAGGATGCATCAGGATGTCTTCAGTTCAGGGGCAGACCTTTAAAAATGTGAAATTTATTTTAAAAAGGATCCGTTTGTCCGTATGACAAACGGACAGACGGATCCGTTCTTGCAATGCATTTGTGAGACGGATCCGCATCCGGATCCGTCTGCAAATGCTGTCCGTTTGCATGCAGATTGCCTGATCCAGCAGGCAGTTCCGGCAACGGAACTGCTTGCTGGATCACTCTGCCGCAAGTGTGAAAGTGCCCTAAGAATGTCAGGTAATTACAATGCGGGACATTTACTAAGATGGGTATTTCACACGCTGGAGCTGATGTACATTTCAGGTATAATCTTCCCGGTAGAAATTATAATATCAAACCAGCTATGTTCAGCTTCATACAAACTACTCCCTACCCTGTCCCCCTTTTTGAAAAGTGCCAAGAGGGGCAAAAACCACCCAATAAGTTGCAAGATGTTGCATAATTGCTGCGCATGCCAAACTTTGCTACCTTTGATGCCAGTTTTCTGGTGTTAGGGTCCATTCACACGTCCGTTGTTTCTTTCCTGATCTGTTCCGTTTTTTGCGGACAGATCTGGACCAGTTCTGTACCCATTCATTTTCAATGGGTCCTGAAAAAAAATCAGACATTGAGCTGTCCGATTTTTTTCAGGGTTAATAAATGTCCCCCAATGTAATTGCATCTCTTATCATTGTGTAGCTTTGATTACTTACTCCACCATTGCCAACTTGGCTGCAGATTTAGAGGATTTAGTTATTATAGAGATGTCAGGCCCTGTTAGTGAAGTAGCAAGGGGAGATTCGTCATCAAAGTGGACAGCCCCTTGCAGGTGAAGAATTCTGGTTGATGAGGTGAATTAATTTGTACAAATCGATTTGCTTATCTCTACTGGGTACATTTTTGGCCTTCCTAAGCAGAGCAAAAAATTTCTACCCTAAAATGTGCAGTGGGCTGGTAGCCCACTGCTAAAAGGGTTAAAAATGTGTGGGAATTATAGTAAAGTATATTTCCTGTCTACAGACTGCAAAAGGGTTAATTGGCTCTGGTAGATATAGTTTCTAGGTGGGGCCACTACACCCTCCCCCTAGAGAGTGGATTAACTGAGAAAGTGGGGAAGCAAAAAGCAGCTCTGGAGAAAAATTAGCCAGCCAGCTTGAGACAGAGCATAACCGCCTGCCTCTGAGGAAGCAAATGAGGATTTATTCTGAAGCTCAATCAGCCTGTAGAAGGAACAGATTTGGTCTATTTGAGGGACAGATATTGGTCTGGCATAAAGGCAGGCCAACTCTAGGCTGCCGCTATTGTGAAAGTAGCCTTATCAACTACCCCTTTCCCTTTCTCTCTTTAAGTCCCTCTCCTACTCCTATGCAAAAACTTATAAAGAATTTTTTTTATTTTTAAAAAGGGACAGAAAATCAAATACAACAAAATCCAGCTTCCAGATGGTTTTACCAAAAATCAGAAGATAAGTTATTATGGTAGAAGACCTGGTCATGGTCACCATTTGACGACTTGAATTCACACATAACTGATGAGGTTTTTAAGAGACTCACTGGAGGTACACTTTAGACACTTTAGATCAACTTCTGGCACTATTAAGGTGCTAGTGATAACATTTCTTGCTAAAAATCACCCCCGTTACTGTTGAGATCAAAACGAATCAATAATTTGTAACTTGGCTCTTTCTGTCTTCCATTATGTCTCATCTGTTTCTAATGACACTGTCAGGTAACAACCATGTGTCTAGGCTGATTAGCTCTTTACCAGATTTGTAAACGTAATGATTTTACTTTGCCAACCTGTACCTGATCTTGACCACTTTGAGGTCCACTACTTCTGATGTTCTCCAGCTATTACAGTTTCTGAACTGAGGTGGTCTTTGTTCTACCATGATTTGTAGACCAAAGGAGGAGGGGAGAAGGGTGCAAGCTGAATTTTTGTGATTCAAATTGTTTTATATAGGATTAAGCAGCCCCATGATCCACTGGGCTTAAAGCAGTTCTCCATTTTGAGATCCTTCCCGAAAATATACCCCATTTGTCAGCCAATGCTAAACTACATTGCAAATATTGGATCCATCGTATAGTGGATTCTGTTAGAGTTCCATTGTGAAGTCTGTTGTTTTGTTAAGAAGTATTGCATGCATTGCTATTCCTGTAATGTGTGACAGAGGATCCAAATGAAGCCTCCAGAGTGAGTGTGAACATAGCCTTGGGGTGATGTGTGGGCACTTGCACAATGGCAGGTTTAGTACCCCAGAGCTGGGGGTACTATAATTGTAAATGGTTATTTTATATGTTGTTATGTATTGTTTTATGTGTTATCTGGCCGTATGTTCCAGTAGGATATGGATTGCAAGCTTTAACAAAGAACAGGGCTAACCTCCCTGTTTCTCCCCTCTTGGTAAGAGTGGGCTGGTTCTGCTTCCCGCCAGGAGGGGCAGTTCCTGTGAAAACAGAGAGTGGAGAGGAAGCACAAGCCTGAGCTCCTGCTCCCAAAGAGCATTCTCCTAAAAGAATTACATATAAAGATATACAGCCTCAAGTAAATCCTTGAGAAGACAGACAGCAGAGTGAACATCTATATCAGCATTTAAAGGGGTTGTCTCATCTTGCCGTTACTAAGGCAAGATGAGACAGGGTCCCGACCACTTACCAACTGTGAAACAGCAGAGCACTTTGGCGCTCTGCTCTTTCAGTAGCTCTCATTGCCGTGCATGAGAGCTATGGAAACAGTGTAGCACAACAAGCTGTTTTTGAGTTAGGGAAACAGCATAGCTTGTTGTGCTACGTGATTTTCCTGGCCGGAAGGTGGTAAGGACTGTGTCTCATCTTGCCTTATTAAGGACGAGATAAGACAACCCCTTTAAGACACTGCTGTAAGGTGAGGGACTACTGCTAAGACACCCATCACCCAGAATACTACACGGCTGGTACGATATAAGTGCTAAACTGCAGCCAACCAACCTGCCTACATATTCCTCAATGGTGACAAAGAAAAAAATTGCACTTGAAATCAGATGCTATTGACTGTATTTGAAGTTCTATGTTGCAATTAGTAAAACAGACTTTTATACATTTAATTCTGGCCTCACTCTTCAATATTGGATTTCACCTGCACCAATCTACAGTGAGCAATAGCCTGAGAGAGTACGCCTTGACAAACACTTCATAACGGCCACTACCACTCCCATCTTCTGCATTGGATCCTCCGGTACTTGCTGCACAGACAATTTAGGTTTTGAGTGAGTAGGATTTAGGATGTAACAGTAGAATTTAGGATATACAAAATATTTTAAGTAGAGAGAATGTAAACTGTCCCCAGGTAATGCTAATCTTATTCTCCAGACACAATTATAGGAAACACTTATTTACAGTGTACTGAAGAAGGAAATCCACTTTATGCTGCCAAATAAAGCCATAGCTAAAAATAAAGAACAGTGTCTAGAATATTCCAGACACTGGCCTATTGTATTAAAGTTCTAAATATTTTTTACTTAAGGATGTCCTATGATGGAATTTTTCAAAAGAATAGTCATATCTATGCAATGCAGGACAGCACAGGTTTCTTTAGAGCTTACACTATTCCAGATGGCAAAAATGCTCACAATACATGCTGCTGATACAGACAGTTCAGCAAAACCTGCTGCATTAGTTACATTTCTAATCACCTTTTATCCATGTAGAGTCCCTCTTCATATTGCAAGTCAGTGCAGATACATATCAGGAAACTGAAGGAGCTGGATTCTCTGAACGGGACTGTGCTGACATTGCTTGGTAATACCCAGATGTGAGGTGGTGGAAATGATGCCTTGAGCATATTCGCTCCTTTATTTCTGCCAAATATTGAAGCTTAAAGGGTTGTGCAATGCAAAGATATTGATGACCTATCCTCAGGAGAGGTCATCAATATCCGATCGGCAGCTGCTTAAGGGTAGTGGCACAGGTACAGTATGAACGCCTCTTCCACTTCAAAATTACCTGTGTGCCGGCTGATTTGCAGAAGCTGCGCAGTGTAATTACAACTGCTCGCCCTATTCACTTGAATGGGACGAGCAGTTTTAGTTACACTGCACCGCCTCTAGAAAGGGGATGGCATGCATGCATCTTTGAAGCGGAAGCAGTACTACTACCCCTTCAAACAGCTAATGGACAGGGCTGAGGGAGTTGGACCCCTGCCAATCTGATAATGATGACTAGTGTTGAGTGAAGCAAAGCATTCGAAGCGGAATTCAGTCCGAAGTTTAGGAAAATTTTGATTCGCAACAAATCCAAATTTCCTCGCGTTTCAGGGTAACAAATCAGGTTTTCCTAAAATGGCGGCTGTACATGTTACAAAGCAAAACTAAGTGTAAAGGAGACAAGCCCGGGAATGCAAGATCACCCATAATGCCGTGCAGCCAGCCAATCCGCAGATAGCCATCCCCTGTGATGTAACAGCCCTATAAAAGCCTCATCTCGCGTGGTCTACGACATTGTCCTGTGAGATGAGCATAAGGAGAGACATGGCAAGCGCTCATTCGCTAGGGACAGTGTTGCTGAAAACGATTAATAGAAGAATTTAGTACTAATAAGAGTGAAGCCTTTATTATTTCGGTGCCAGCATGCCAACCAATACCATCCAGTCTGCACCCCTTAGGGGGTCACGTCTTACTAATGACCATCCTCATCTTTTGCTGGCTTTACCTCCTAGAAAAGTCAGCAAGATGCAGAGAGAGGAGGAGCTAGATGTTTCTGATAACATATTCTCATCGATATTAGATGATGTGGAAAAGGAGGAAAAGCAGATGGCAGAAGAAGGGCTACTACCTGTAGGGCAGAAGAGAGCTGGGCTTGGAGAAGTGGGTATGTCAGCATATTGTGCTTTGTTGTCTGTTGCAGCCTCACAATGGGACCATTGTTGCGTCGTTTTGATATATCAAGCCATTTCACCTTTGTCATACAGATAAAGTTCAATAATTTGCAGGAGCGTGCACAATGGCTCAGTGGGTATGACTTATTTAGATTTTTATATTCAAGGTCTGAGATCAGCAAAAAGGATCTGTATTTTTTCCACTAACAGTGCCACTCTTCTTTACCCGTAGGGTCTGATATTGCAGCTGAGTTCTATTCAAAATACATGGACGCACAGAAACTCCTTATGGTGCTGTAGAGGGTACACATACATGACCGTGTCATATGTATAACCCTAAGTCTATTAGGCTTTGGTGTAGTGTAGTTTTGATGCAGGTAATAACGAGAAAGCAAAATAGTTGATTAAGACGACAGGAGTCTGGGCAACATCTTTGAAGGAAGGACGTATTAAGCAATCAATGGAACGAGCAAGAAAAGCAAATATTGCACATATGGTCGAAGCTATTTAAGTGCCCCCTCTTATTTCGATCTATCAGAAATAATAATAATTAAAAAATGATTCCCTGTTGGTTTTCAGTTGTGACATTTTCGTGTCTCATATGCTTTTTGATTTAGCACAGCCTGAGATTTCTACAAATAGTTTTATTATTGATCCATAGCTATGTCTGCATTGTGTTTCATCCAGAAATCATGGTGTACTAGTAACCTTGTAGGGACGGAAATGCACCCACCTTACCAAGAACTGATTTTCAGGACATTTTGTCCATATGGTTGAGTTCTGAACATAATAAATGTGTGTTTTCCCTTTGCACTTTCCAATTCCAAATGTTGATTGTTGTGTATTGGATTGCACCTTCTTTTCCTTCTGAGGCAGACTCATAGGGGGAAAGGGATAATATGTATTATCTGCATATTTTATTATCCTATGTTTGTGACTTTAAGAAAATTCTTTAGTCATGCTAATGCAGGATGGTGGTTTTCCACATATGGGTTTATATGGTCGGTGACCAATGGGAGGGTGAACTCCTAGTGGCTAGAGTCTATGGCGATGATGCTGCTGTGAATCATGGACCTGTGCTGTCCTTGGTCTCCACTATTGACTTTCATTTGTTCATTTACACATCATTGGTTTTCCATGGACCGTGGCTCCCTGGTGATACCACAGAAGCATGCCCTATCTTGCCCATGATTACAGATTCCACTTGTACATTATAATCTATGAGTTTTGTGAAAACCATCCATGTTTCTTACGTGGTTTTTGCAGACTATTGGTAGGAGATGCTTAGGAAATTAATTTTGCAGCCTAGAAGTGTCTGTGGAATACAGTTGACATATGGAACAAACATGAATCCTTCACGGGCATCTTCATGGATATACCATGGACCATCTTGTCATCACAGACACGGACGTGTGAAAGGGTTTGCCAGCAAATTCGGGATTGTTGGCAACTATGATTATCTATGGCAGTGGTTTTCTGTATCTCACACAGATCAGAATCCATTATGTGGTTCTATTTTGTACATTGCGTGCATCCATGTGCTTATGGAGTAACATCATCAAAACTTTTATCTTTCCTATTCTCATACTATGCTTTGGGGTTCCCATGCCTTCTTATAATATCCTTTCCTCAAATAGAAGTTGAGGCAGCACTCCAGTTAATACATGACTTTATTCACCCATGCAGCATTTCCGCTCAAATAAGCCTTAAGAAGGTTTGTTTGAGCAAAATCTTTGTTTGGGTGAATAAAGCATGTATTAACTGGAGTGTTGCTACAACTTTTATTTGCTTTGTTCTGAGGATTTTCGACCTGGTATTCTTTTGTCAATAAGGTAGCTTGAAGCTTCTGGGCCCCAAAGCTAGACTTGGGCCAGATGGCTTTAGGTTTATGCTAAGTTTCAAAATCATCCCCTTTCCTCATGTGAATGAGCCCTTATGCTCCAGTCATTATATATGGGACTGCCAGAGATAGCAGAGGATAGGGGATAACTTCAAAACTTGGCACAACTCCATTACCTGGTAATGGTGTCACACTGAGGACAAGGACTTTCTTTCCCCGTGGCAAAGATTCAGTTTAGCACACTTTTCCTAATATGTACAGTATGTATAATGCATACAAATTCCTGTATGTTGAAGTGTATACAGGACCAAGTTTAAAGGAGTTTTCTCACTTCAGCAAATGGCATTCATCATGTAGAGTTTAAAGGCTGTGTATACCTTTTTGGAGGTAATTTTTTTATGATTGCATTTTACTAATTTTTGGCTAAAAATCATATTTTTAATTGGCCTTGATTAGAAATATTGAGCCTCTCACAAAGGGTTAACTGTTTTTCTAACTGTGTGACTGGGACTTTCACTTTTTGCCAGTCATCTAATAAACTTTATCTCTAAAATACTAAGAGGTCATAAACACTTATTTAAGCCACATTCTTATCAGTAAGATAAGAATTGAGCTATAATGAGTGTTTATAATGTTAGGAAGCAGAGATAAGGAGTCTGCCTGCTCCCCAGATGACGGGAAAAGACAGAAAATCCACAGGCAGCTACTAGAACATGTCAGCGCTGTACATAAAAAAGGATTCCATTTTTCTAATAAAGACCAATTGAAAAAAAGATTTTTAGATGAAAATAAGTACAATGCAATAATAATAATAATAAAAAAAATTGCCCCCAAAGGTGTACATAGCTTTTAAGGTTAGTAGGGGCCCCCATAGTTCTGGGACCTCACCTAATCTCTTGTATTTCATTTATCTCTTTGATCAGTACAGAGAGGAAACAGGAAGTTATAGCCAGTGTATCATTGGACTCTAGAGAGGTGAATGACTATTGAAGGCCAGTTATGCAGCAGTAACCCTTTTACTGTCCTAGACCATTAGGAATTCTAACTGTAACCAATTTACTGCCCTAGACCACCAGGGATACTAGAATTAAGTCCTTTATTGCCATAGACCACTAGGATTATGGACATTAACTTCTTCAATGTGCTATACTACCAAGTATACAAACCTTAACCCTTTTAATGTCCTAGACCACATCTGGAATTTATATATTAATTTCCTCACTATACTAAACCAACATGGATTCTGAAATTAACCTCTTAATTGTCCTGGACCACCAGGTATACATACATTAACGTCTTCACGGCCCTAGTCCACTAGGAATCCTTACATAATATTTTTTACTGGCCAAGACCACCAGGAATCCTTATATTAACCTCTTCATAGTCCTAAATCCTAGGTTAATGAGCCTGTGGTACATGTACCATAAAAGGGTACATGCCATGTCTTTTGGATGCACGTGCAGTGTTCCTTTGCTGTACTTTTAATATGCAGCACAGTGTATAACAGCAGCCTTGGAGGTACTTTAGCCTAGTGCAGGGATGCTCAACCTGTGGCCCTCCAGCTGTGGTAAAACTACAACTCCCACAATGCCCTTCTGTAGGATGATAGTTGTATGCTGTCAGGGAATGATGGGAGTTGTAGTTTTTCAACAGCTGGAGGGCTGTAGGTTGAGCATGCCTGGTGTAGTGCATTTGAGATGGGAAGTAATTGGCTTAGAACAACTGACACTATCATAGGCCACCAGATATACTATGATTAACCCCTTCACTGCCCTAGACCCATAGGGATTCTGACATTAACCCTTTCATGGCCAGGTCACCAGAAATGCAGACACTTGCACCTTTACTGCTGTAGACTACTAGACCTACAGATGCAGCAACCAGGTCACAGGGACGCACATGTGTGGGTGGCCGGATGGGTACAGTAGTCGTATTCACGGTTTCCTGAAGCACCCTGGGTCAGCGAGCAGTAACAGGCAGGGCACAGCAATTCTTCTTTTCAGGGCAAACTCTGGTTATGGGGTTCTCCTGCCTGACGGCGGTTGAGGTACCCATGATGTTGCTGTTTTATGGTGCGAGGCAGGGTCGTCGTGACTGCACCACCTTGTGCTGCAAATGTAGTATGTTATAATGATGAGAACAGTGTTGGTATAACAAATCCACTGTACTTTACTTAAGCCGGTCAGCAGCTGATCCACACAAGCACTATTCACATGAAATGCAGTTTTTACAGTAGATTCAAGTAGTTCCCAGAGGTTGTATATGGAGGCTAGCTTCTCTCATTGAGACTGATTAATCTCTCCTTTTCCCGGGCCTAAAGGGATGCACTTTCTCTGTCATCAGATATATTTGGAGGAATACAGTCTATGAGCAGAGGGCCCTCCTGTCCTTTGGTTATGGTAGCATGTAACTTACAGTGTTTCCACTACATGCAGAGGAGGCTGTAGCCAGATTAGTGGCGATTACCTTCTTTACCAAAGTCCGCAATACCCTTGTTTCCGCTAAACCTTCTATAGATCTTTTCCCTGCTCCTTGCTGCTCTAAGGTGTTCATGCCTCAGCAGTCAGCCATTAACTCCAGAATCTTCCTCCTAGAGAGGAATGGTGGAGCCATCCCTGACTAGGCTCATGGGACCTCCCTATACAGTCTAATGGGGTTTGTAGTACATGCATATAATACATAAAATACAATGATATTAACACTTTCAATGCTTTGCAGTGTATTTCAGGACACTGAAAAGATATTAACCCCTTCCCTGCCTTAGACTACCAGGGACACAGACTTTAACCCCTTCACTGCCGTACATCACAAAGGATGTAGACAAAAGCCCTCAGCACACTAGACCTGGGTCCAAAACTAATTGCCTGGATGCTATTTACAATTGTATATTTGGCTTCTTTATAGCTAATCATTAGAATACGGTAGATTCATATCTATTTGATGCAGTTCTGATCATGCAGTTGACCAACTAGCTCTATCTCTTCCATAATATATACGTTCAATATACAATCTAAATCTGAAGTATTTGTTTTTTGACACAGTTCTTCCTAGACTGATAAAAATTTGTTATACTGCTCCCAGTAATAATAATTGTGCAATTAACATCATATGTACAGCAAAACCTCTATCACCACCCAAAGTGTAAACAAGAAGAGAAAATCCTTTTATCTTGATTTAACCTATGACAACATCCTCTATAACATGTCATTTCCCGCAGAAATGGAGACAAAGAGGACTACAAAACTGGAACAATATGCTCATTACACTAATTAGTCCAACATTGTGCTCCTTGAATTTTCCAAAATCAAATATGAAATTTCCCAGAAGATTTCAATAGCAGATAAATATTTATGTAAAGTGTTACTGATGAATATAGTTTTTTGCTGCCTTCTAATCGAAACCTAGCCCCAATATTGTAATAGGCACTTATCCGTTAATTAAGTGACTGTGTTCAGTATATTCTGTGTAACAGACGGAGCTCTATAGTCTGAAAGCGCACAATACCATAAACTGCATATAACAATATAGTCTGAGATGCCAACAGCAGTTACTTCCTGATTGAACTGAGGTTTTTAGGGCTCACAGGAGATCTGAGGTCCACCCTCCATCATGTCCACTTTTAATAGCATTGTAATCTTTGCTAGTAGTAGTATAAGGTTGGATAGTACTCCAATCTGTTTGCGTGAGTAATAGGAGATGGTTCATACCGGTTGTACTGAAGAAGGCTATAAGCAGAAAAACGTTTTTTGACTGGAACCGCACACTAATAAAAGCATTATTCTTGAAAACCAAGTGGAGTACAGGAGTCTAAATTCTATTGTAATCTTTGCTATCACTGTACACATGTGAATCATCCCATAAGAAATATGATGGCAAATGATTGTCTCAAAAGTCACATCCAAATGGGGTTGTCTTCTACTGAAATGTGGGGCCCATTATGGTTTCAGAAACAGGGATCTTCTGGTCGGGCAGTTTGACCCTTGAAGAAGAGATATTCTATGTGTAGTATTCCCAAGGAATGGGAAAAAAATAGTAATCACTTTGTTGAGAAATCTAAAGAATATGTAT
This sequence comes from Bufo bufo, assembly GCF_905171765.1. Lineage (NCBI taxonomy): Eukaryota > Metazoa > Chordata > Amphibia > Anura > Bufonidae > Bufo > Bufo bufo. The sequence goes on from NC_053389.1 coordinate 112,039,692, forward strand.
TGTAGAACATCTATGACAATAGTTTAAAGAGCACCTTGTTGCTCCCCAAATTCCAACGTTTTTTTAATTAATTTTTTTAATTTTATTTCAACATCTCCTTTGTTTTTCTGCGCCCAATAGGTAAATATGCAGTAAAGGTACACGGGGAGGGGACCCTTAGTCTCCTTGCGAGAACAGGCTGGAGCTGACTCCAGAATGACTTTTTATATAGGCTGTTCTCCTGAAATTAGATTCAATCACAGCATGTCTTCTTCCTGGCTGTGAAGTGAAGGCCCCCTGAGGAGAGTTGAGGTCTCCCCCTCCTAGTACCTTTACTGCACATTTATATATTGGGTGCGAAACGGAAACAATTAGATTTTATTTTTGAAAAGTGGCAACAGGTCCTCTTTAAACTGTGACAACTTTTATGGTCTTTTAGACTTTTCCTCAGTTTTTCCTAAATGGATTTGTACAATTTTTTACATCATTGACCAAATTCAAGAATAGGTAATAAGATACAGTATTTTGTTATCCTTTCATCTGAGCATAATTTGTGACAATACTATTGCCACAGATCATTTTCATTTGTGCCAAGGCAGTAGACATGTACACCTTGCTCTATAGTGAACTAGCATTGAAAAAAGTTGCCAATTGGGGCCTGGGTGACTTTCAAGTAATGTGTTTAGGCACCTTTAAACATAACATGTAGGCATGTAGGCATTCGGTTCTTCAAAATAATGAAAGCAGTGGGAGAGGAGTGTGCTGATCTTATAGAAAGGCGATGGCCTATCTGTTAAATTTAGACAGATATGGAAAAAGTCTCATGATGTTAGGATAGAAGATCATGTAGTCAATAAGGGCATGGCAAAGGTTACAGTAGCTACAAATGATCAAAAGATCATATCAGAAGACAGCAGGGCAGGGAAGATGAAAAAGGAGGATCACTGCTGCTGCCAATGACTAAGTGACATGAGCCAGTGACGTGATGCATGAGGGCCAATTATTGGCTGCAGCGGCCACGTGACCATTGTGAAACCAGATGTCGACACAGGGAAAGCGGAGAGCAAAGGCAGCGGCGGGGGAGCAAAGTAGCCTATGAGGCTGAACGGCAGGGATGGGAATCATAGGCTCCTGTGGGCAGCTCAGAGGGAGGTCGCTGCCACAGGCCACAGATAATTGCCTCTGGGACTGCGTGTTTGATACCCATTTTATATACAATATACAGTATATTCTATATATCTATCTACTGTATATCTGCTGCAACATGACACCAAACTGTTTTTAATTTTAAAAAGCTCTAAAAAGCATTAAATGGCCACTTTTAAAATAGACAGTTTTTTACTACTGGCTAACATCCGTTTACCCATAACTATATATGTCACTGTCTCTCTGACATTATTAATGCTGTCTTGGTATTAGAGCTTGAAAGGGGTTGGATAAAGTCTCAGGAGACCTCAGAGTGTTATACATGACTTTTTAAGGCAATTGAAGCACTTTCATTTTGGGTTAAACTTATCCAGACCTGAAACAAATCTGATGACTGACTTGTGTGAAACAGACCCAAAATTTCTTTCAATAAATTTACTCATCTCTGCTGTAAGGGTACATGCACATTTCATTGCTGTATATGCAGAGACCCAGAGGAGAGGCGCAGGGCAGAGAGGATGGAAGTGGTGGTTGTGGTGCCTGATGGTAGTTGAGATGCCCTTTATGTTAGGTTCTTGGCTGGAAGCAAGGCAGGAGGAGCCCAACCTGGTAGTGATGGAAATGATCTGGTTGATGACCATGGTATTTCTGGCCCCTTATGGTGACAGTAGTGACAGTAGATGGAGTGAGTACGGCCAACACAGTAGGATCCCTAATGGACTGACAGGAGTCCAGGTCCATTCCTCAGGCCCAATGTGGCTTTGAAAGGGCCTTTATTAGTAGAGAGACCGACATCGGCTTCATGCAAGGCCCACTCACAACAGACTACCCATGAGGTCTCAGTAGAGGGGTGCGTCCTACCAATACGCTATTGACAAGAGAGTCAATCGTGGGTCGGTACCCCGGTAAATTTGCGAGTAATGCTTAGGGACACCATCATGGGATCTGGGGTAGTTTCCACCTCTACCATCACTCAGAACTCCTCTTATCTTTCAACACTTTCTTCCACAACTCTGGCTCCAACTTGCCACTCTTGTCACAACTTGCTATTTTCATAAATTTCTTACAATTCTTCACAGGTTTTTTCCCCTCTTCCTCAGCCACGAGCTGCGGAGCAGTGTATTCACCGGGTAGCAGAGACACAGTACCTCCCATAGCACAGGGCGTCAGACAGACAAACCACACAGACAGGAAAGACACCACACTTCCTGAAAGGAATGGCAGTCACAACTGGACTCGACCCTTGACAGCCCTTCTTCCCATTAGCGCTCCCATGTCTGGATTATCCCATCTGTCCCTGACCTTTGAAACTTCAAAGAATCACTACAGGAATTTATAATCCTCTGCTATGTTCCACTCTCAGGCTTGCTTTCTCTCTCGCCCCTCCTCTCAGGGGAGACACACACACACACTCAACAGATATGCACAGTAAAGACAAACTTCCATTTATAGACTAGGTTCTAGGGACTCGAGATTTCAACATCAGCCGAGGGCTGCTACTCACAGTGTAACAATCGACCAGCAGAAAAGATTACCACAGCACGGTGGGGTACAACTAGAGGCAGACAAGATATCCAGTTTTCTTGCCTTGTATCTGGGGCTGCAGTCTCCATCCTCAAGTGTCATCCACCATGCTCCGGGAACCCAAACCTTTGGCTACCAATGTTACTTTCTCTCAAGCCCCATGTTGGGCACCAACTGATATCGATTCTCTCAAACAGAGCTTTTAGTTTGTATTTCTGCTCCAAATTATCAGCATCCTAGGACAGGGGTCTGCAACCTTTAAGACATAAAGAGCCACTTGGACCCGTTTCCGAAGGAAAAAAAAAACTGGGAGCTGCAAAACCATTGCGACATTTAAAACAAATATAACACTGCATATATTGTTTCTTACCTTAATGCTATATACAGGATCGTGCAGTCAGCTGTCAATCTGAAGAAAAAAAGGACTTTTTCACTTAACAATGTAAAATATATTTTTTCAAATTAATAGCTAATTAAAATATTTAATTTACCTTTACCAGACCACCCCCAATCATGTGCCAGTAATACCAGACCCCCCCAATCATGTGCCAGTAATACCAGACCCCCCCAATCATGTGCCAGTAATACCAGACCCCCCTCCAATCATGTGCCAGTAATACCAGACCCCCCAATCATGTGCCAGTAATACCAGACCCCCCTCCAATCATGTGCCAGTAATACCAGACCCCCCTCCAATCATGTGCCAGTAATACCAGACCCCCCTCCAATCATGTGCCAGTAATACCAGACCCCCCAATCATGTTCCAGTAATACCAGACCCCCCCCAATCATGTGCCAGTAATACCAGACCCCCCCCCAATCATGTGCCAGTAATACCAGACCCCCCTCCAATCATGTGCCAGTAATACCAGACCCCCCTCCAATCATGTGCCAGTAATACCAGACCCCCTCCAATCATGTGCCAGTAATACCAGATCCCCCTCCAATCATGTGCCAGTAATACCAAACCCCCCTCCAATCATGTGCCAGTAATACCAAACCCCCCTCCAATCATGTGCCAGTAATACCAGACCCCCCTCCAATCATGTGCCAGTAATACCAGACCCCCCTCCAATCATGTGCCAGTAATACCAGACCCCCCTCCAATCATGTGCCAGTAATACCAGACCCCCCTCCAATCATGTGCCAGTAATACCAGACCCCCCTCCAATCATGTGCCAGTAATACCAGACCTCCCCAATCATGTGCCAGTAGTAATACCAGACCCCCCCCAATCATGTGCCAGTAGTAATACCAGACCCCCCCAATCATGTGCCAGTAGTAATACCAGACCCCCCCAATCATGTGCCAGTAGTAATACCAGACCCCCCCCCAATCATGTGCCAGTAATTCCAGGGGCCCCCCCAAATTCCCCAATCATGTGCCAGTATAATACCATTATGTGCCAGACTGCCAGTTAAAAAAAAAATAAAATTAACACCTCTACTTACCTCTTTGGAGCGATGCGATGCAGGCCTCTTCCGGCCTGTGTCCCGACTCCAGCGCTGTACGGCTCAGGTGGCGCGATGAAGTCATCGCGCCGCCTACGCCGGCCTCTGATAGGCTGCCGCCCTAGTAGTGCCGGCAGCCTATCAGAGGAACAGGAAAGGGACACACCTCCCTGCCCTGCTCATCCGCACAGCCTTCTGTTTGTATCGCTGTCCTGAGGACGGCGATGCAAACAGATCACTATGGAGATGAGCGCTTCGCTTCCACAATGGAAGCGCTCATCTCAGTGCCTGCCCAGCCGCCGCCGCACAGTGCCTGCCCCGCCGCCGCACATACACTGCTCATGCCGCACACACACTGCTTATGCATGCCCATGCCGGAGCCGCGGCAAAGGTTCAAAAGAGCCGCATGCGGCTCCAGAGCCGCGGGTTGCTGACCACTGTCCTAGGATATTAACATGCATGGAAGAAACACAACTGACAACAGCCAGGGTCAAAGCAGTTCTTAACTTTACTATGGAATTATAAGCATTCTATACCCTCATGAGAGATGGGAGAGGGACCATACGCAGACTCCCTCAATTAGACAATAAGATAAAATATATCTGCATACTCTCATACATTGGAAGCAACTGCAAAACATATTCATGTATGGGCACAAGCCTTGGTTTCTTTGTCCTTGCTTGCAGATGTGCCAAGGTGTTGTCTCGGGCCTTGAGGCAGGATGTGGACGCCATCTTCACAGAATGATATCCACTTCTATAACACACACATCTTCCAGCAGAGGTGGTGAATCAGACAGCCAATCCTCTCCAAGATTAGTTGTAGTCCTCTGTCCCTCTTTTCAAGGACTTATTTAGTTCAGTTCCTCAGCAGGGAAAATGTTCTTTTTTAATAAGCCAAAAGGCCTCACCTCATACCAGATTCAGATTTTGATGTAGAGGCTCTTAAAGTGAATGAAGTCTATATCACTAGAGTTTCACTCGAGACGATTCTCTGTAGAAGGTCGTCCGGTTTCATAAGCTGAATAGAACTGGGCCAAAGCTTGGCAGATACTGCCCCAGTCCCTTGCAGAAGTGAAACAGGGTTTCTTTTCTCCTTCTCTTTTCTGGAAGTGGGTTTAGGGTGATGGTGTATTTTTCCAGGAACGAGGAGCTCAGACATTTGCATCCTTCCCACTCCGTGCAGGGCAGACTCTGCAATCTTCCCGCACTTGGCTGGCAGATCCTCATTAGTGCAGTTTCAGTTTGGGTAATTTATCCCTTGTGAGCAAGCCCACAGTAAAGGATGTGGTTCAGTTCAACATCAGCAAGTGAGGCTATTGGCAATGCCCACAACAGTGTCTTTCAGCACAGTGTGGCCGGTGAATCCACACTACAGTCACCTTTAGCACAATAAAGTTTCTTTAGGGTTCTCAACGCAGCACAATAATTCAGCCAGATTACAATAAGGCACAGATGATGTGATCCTGTTTGTGACCCCAAATTTTGATATGCAGCGACCCGGAGGAAAAGGCGCAGGGGAGAGAGGATGGGAGTGGTAGTTGTATCCCTGAGATACGTGGTTGTACTCAAATTTGACTATGGCAGTCCATGCACAGCAAATGAAGGGCGCACCCTTTCTTCTCTCAAGGCGTACCCTGACTTTCTGGGGGTCCTGCCTGAGGGTAGTTGGGGTGCACTTAATGTTTAGTGATTGGCAGGGTGCATGGCAGGAGTACCAATGCAGAGTTGGTTGCAATAAGTCAAGTCTTTATTTACTAAATTGATGATGGGAGTAGTAGTACACATAGCAGCAAAAAGCACAGTTCCAGTTTATCATAGTATAGTCTCCTCTCAATAGCTGTGTACGGGCAGCAACAATGATGGTGGTAATAGTTCCTTACTCTCCTCCTGACACTTTAAAGTCTTTCCAAAAAACCACAGGTGTGCATTTCTGTTCTTTTTAACCCCTTCAGCAGTTCCTTGGCTCAAGGCATGGTGGGTGCTGGGTGAGGCAATACATCTTTTCCACAGCAGCAAAGTCTTTATGCCATAAATGAGTGAATCTCTGGGCTTCCCGGGTGGCATGGGGGTACAGTATGGGTAGATAGTAAGCTAAGAGTACTGTATTATGGATCTGTACAACTTGGTTTCCTAACATGGTTGTATGCATGATCTAGGAGTGTATCTATAAGGTGTGACAGAGGTAGCAATCACACCAAGACCCTGAAATCTGAGAGGGCCCAAAGGCCCTTCCATCACAGATGAAGAGTCCATTATGAATTGCAAATATTAGGTTAGGCCCAGGGGCTTCAATTACGTTAATGGCATGATCCATGAACCCAATCAATCCACTGTAGTAAGCATCAGAACAAGAATGCGTTGATCTTGTAGGAGCAGTAATCCTCTGATCATGAAACTGATAAAACAACGTTTGTTTTTTTTATCATATCTTCCAGCCTGAAATGTTCAGTTCGGGTCTTACAAGGTTTCTCCTGTTTTGTGTAGCAACAGTATTTGTAATTCACATAATGAAAAGTCATCTTCGCTGTTACATAAACTTTTTCCCGCACTTCTATCAACAACGTAGGACGCCTTTTCAAATGAGGTCAGGTTTATTGTGCCTCTAGGATGTCAAGCTGCTTAGTGACCTATGTGTTTAATTTGGTTAGGAAAACTAGGTTAATTCCACTTGTATGTACAGCAAGAGACCATATAAAACCACAGGGGTTGGAAATGAAAGAAAAAAGTTGCACGTTTGGCACTCTGGCTCATAAAAAGGGCATAGTCTGGATGGAAGGAAAGAGTCTCCATAGAAATGTCATTATGTTGATGTCACAGGGGCATTGTTGCGTTGCCTTGGAGAAACGTTTGTGAGCCTTTCAAACCATTTGTGTTCTATTCACTGTAATTGGACATCTTTTAAGTGGCCCATTAAAAGGAAATAGGGGCCATATGTGAGTAAGAGCCGGCTATGGAAATGGCCTTTGAGAAGCTCTTTGTAAAATAGTTTCTGGGCCAAAACAATACTTGTAAATCCAGCAAACAGTGTACAGCGCACAACTGCATTGCATATGGGGACACTGTCAAATTGGAAAAAAGGACATATTGCTTATTATATTATACCACTAGACATATAATCAAAATTCTTTGCTTGGTTATAATACAGTGCAATACATTTACAGTATATCCACAAGGTGCTTCTCCCAGTGCAGCTCATCTGCAATGTCCATCACATTCTTCCCAGTGCTCTTTACTCCCCCAGATTACCCATGACATTACCCACCATTATTCAGCCATGTGTAGGGCCTTTGGTGCAATACCATCTTTTATGGTACCCCAGTTGGCATTTCTTCAGTGGTGTAACACCCACATAGCACATATACAACACATCACATTACATAAATCAGTGCAAGTATGTAAACAGCAGGAGGAGGAGGAGGAGCCGGTGCATAGGATGGGAGTAGTAGTGGCCCTGCTAAAGTGTTTTGCCACTGTGTACTCCCAAAGGTAGTATTGAAGGATCAGGGCAGAATTAAACGTAACAGTCTTTTTTTTACTAAGTGCAACACAGAACTTTAACTACAGTACATTCAATAGAAGCTAAAAGCTGATTTTGAGTCCAATGTTCTGGCACCAGTAAGGATGATCGAGGCAGGTTGGTTGGCTGCAGTTTAGCACTAGTTTTGTACAGATCTGGTAGCAGTTTGGATGATGGGTGTCTTAGCCAAAGTTCCTCACCACACAGCAGTGTCTTTGATGCTGGATGCAGCTGTTCACACTGCTTTGTCTTTTTAAAGGTTTACTTGAGTCTTGAAAAAAGTTGATCTCTATGGAGAATCCTCTTCAGGAGCAGGAGCTCTGCAGTGTGCTTCCTTTCTTTTCTATGTCTTTACAGGATCTCCCCTCATGGCAGGAACCAGGACCAGCCCACTCCTACCAAGAGGGTTGGAACAGGGAGGTTATCCCTGTTCCTTGTTAACCCTTGCTATCCATAAACTTGCTGGAATATATGGCCATAGCATACAAAATGCATAAGACAAAACTATATACAATGGTAGAACCCCCCCAGGTCTGGGGTACTACACAGCCACTTGAAGGTACAGCAACATTCATGTAACAGGCAGGTTCTTGCCTCCCGAAAGGGTCAACTGTCACTCATAGCAGTAGGTTTAACTGTAAGGCATACGGTTTCTTTGTAAGAGGAAGTGCACCCCGTTTCAAGCCTTGTACATACATCTCCAGAATTGCTGTTCATTTATCAACTCTCTATGCCAGAAAACTGGCATAAAAAACAACTCATGGATTTGTGACTTTCTAAAGCCATTTGTGCAACAAAAAAAAATAAGTGTTCAAATGACATTTTCACACTGTCCTCAGCATTTTCCAAAAAGTAGTGGTGTCGGTGGGGCCATTGGCCCTGGCAAATTTATCATAATTTACACCAGTTTTTTTGTGTAAATGCTGAATGAATCTATGCCAGCCACGAGCTGGTATAGATTTCATTTTAGGCACGTGAAATGCTAGAGGATGTGCTTAATTTATGATGAGACATGTGCCTCATCATAAATTAAGCACACCCTCCAGAGGCACAGGGCATATCAAAGACCGGTATATAAAATGCCGGTCTTGATAAATGTCCCCCAGTGTTCCTGGTTGTAAATTAAGCAATAGCAATAATATTATATTAGGACATTTTCCTGAAATGAAATGCCCTATCATAATATGCAAGGCAGCTTCAGGCTGATCTTCACTTTAATACCTTGGACAGATCCTACAACCAATAAAGTCTTTTTACTGGGGTCCAGGAGGACAATTGGCTGATATGCGTGATGTGTCCACATTGTGTATCCAGCGCGTCAGAAAAGCATGAAGTTTAAGCTGGCATTGATGTATCTGTGGAAGCTGCTGCAGCGGAGATCGCGTGCCAGTTATATATACATGAGTAAGCTTGTAGCTGTTTTTAACATGGAAATGAACAAACAGTGGCATCAGTACAGACACAATCTCTACAGACTGCACTGTGAACGTCATCTCTCATTACCCCACTGTGCTCCACCAATGTTTTTGATGATACCTGAGATTTAGGATTTTTTTCCCTTTTTTTTTTACTATCAAAGCATCAGTAGTAAATTGTGTTAATTAGCAACCACACCCTGACAATGAGTTGGAGGATAATAAAACAAGCAATGTTATTTCTCAGCTTTTATGTCTCCAGAGGACTACTGCTAAAAGGGGTTGTCTTGCTATATATATATATATATGAACTATCATCAGGATAGGTCATCAATATATAATCGGTGGAAGTCTGATACCTGCTACACCCATAAATCAGCAGTTTGAAGAGGAAGTGTAGTGCCCTGGAGTAGGGGTACTTTGAAGTCTGGACATTTGTGGACATTTGCCTATTTCCCCTATGTAAAGTTTATAAACGTCTAACTTTATTTCACTTGAAAGGGTTAATTTGCACTGTTCAATACTGTGTGACTGCATTTTATATATATATATATATGTTGTGATATATATCCTGTCCATTTGCATTGTATTTGCAAGGCTCTGTGGAAAGGGTTAATGAATACTAAGAGACGTTTGGAACTTTAAATAAGAAGCTTGTAATTTTCCAAAGCTGCCATAGGGTTTAAAGAAGAGCATGTTTTGGAGGGAAAAAGCCAGACTTGTTTACCACCAAAACCAGACGGACTGACCTTTTGAATGTCTGGTTTTAGCTATGTTGTTAAGTCTGGGAACTTGTTTTTGTCTGTAAAAACTACTGTGTCATTGCAGTTGGGTATCATTGAAGCTCTAATGTAAGTCTATGAGAGATGGAAAGTGTTACAATGTATCTGTTTGTGCTGAACTTCTCCACTCCACCCCTCCTACTAGAAGGTTCTAGTTCAGCTATAAACTGTATATAAGGAGAGCAGTCAGAGCCCCTAGTGTTCTGCAGTTATGGACCAGTGCTTGGAGTGGGAGACTCATACCAGCCTGCATGAGTGACCAGAAGATGCTGAGATGGGGATGCTGAGCCACAGACCATTGGTCACCATCCAGACTACTGAGCTACAGACCGTGGGCCTCCAGCCTTTGGCCAGGGAACCAGCCTTTTGAGAGAGAGAGAGAGAGAGAGAGGGGGGCAGCTAGCTCAGGCCTTTCCTCAGCATCAAACCCTTCTGCTGCCAGGGAGGAGACTGGAGAAGCCAGCCCTATGCCTCACCTGTATTGTTTTGCACCTGAATTCCTTCAGTAAAGAAGGGCATTGGTTAACTGCAGACCCTGACTTCTGGACGTATTTCCCATTGGGGTGCACCACGCCTTAACATCCCTTCTGGAAAGCAGCAACACGTGGTGACACCTGAACGGTGCCAGGGGACTCAGCGTATCATTGGGGTAACTCCAAACCCGGCAAGTGCTTTCCGGTGATGATCTATGCAAGCACTGCTTCCTCTTCATTACACTGCATGTCGTCTCGGAAGTGCAGTGTAATGGCAAGTACTCACTTGTCATTACAGTGCACTGCCACTCCACAGGTGACGGGATGATATCTGAACACCCTTGTATAGGGTTGGGTGCTCACGGAGGACGGTTTGTCGTCTGGTATCAAAGTAGAAAATTTGTGGCACAACAGAATCAATTAATGCTTTTTAATCAGTAGACGTATTACATAATTTCATATATATAGTATATAGTACATCCGGATTAGATAATATAGGTTAAAGTCCTATAGTTTAGTCCCAACGTTTCGGTCATGTGATTGACCTTTTTCAAGGGATCTATGGAAAAATATGCAAGTAAGAATCACTTATAGGTTTATATAATGATTAAGTAACAAGTGCAATTCACGTTATAACAAAAGGAAGGTCAGGTATATATATCAAAAAAAGGGGAGAAGAAAAAGGTAGAAAAAAAAAGATTACGCAAATATCATCAATGTTGAAGTCACAGTGGGGTAAGATTCCTCATCATACAGCATGAAAAAGTAAATCCCTTTTAGTGTATATATCACCACATAATATATTGTGTATCAGTAATCACACATAATTAGGAGCAGTGGGATTCATTCAGGTAAGTTTCACAGATAGTACTTCTTAATGTATCATAGGGCACCTAGAGTCTGTTCATGTACTTTTTCATGCTGCATGATGAGGAATCTTACCCCACTGCGACTTCAACATTGATGATATTTGCGTAATCTCCTTTTTTTCTCCCTTTTTCTTCCCCCCTTTTTTTTGACATGACCTTTCTTTTGTTATAACGTGAATTGCACTTGTTACTTAATCATTATATAAACCTATAAGTGATTCTTACTTGCATATTTTTCCATAGATCCCTTGAAAAAAGGTCAATCACATGACCGAAACGTTGGGACTAAACTATACGACTTTAACCTATATTATCTAATCCGGATGTACTATATACTATATATATGAAATGATGTAAAATGTCTACTGATTGAAAAGCATTAATTGATTCTGGTGTGCCATAAATGTTCTACTTTGACTCCACAGGTGACGACAAGTAGTGTAATAATAGTGTTGATCGAGCACCAAAATGCTTGTGTGCTGTGGCCGAACACATCGGTATGCACGTGTGCTCTACCGGGCACCCGAGCACAATGGAAGTCAATGGGAGAACCCCAGGCACCCCCTGCTCAGAAGAGAAGAGGGTGTCTGGCTCACAAAAAAAGGTTAGAAATGAATGCAAACCCCATCAAAATGGTTTGGAAACAGCATTAAGAGGTAGCTGAATGCGTCTTGGACTCCTATTATCTACGACATACAATAGACAACCACACAAAGGCTATATGCCAAAAGCCACGTATGTGCAAGCCATCAATCTATCCATGAGACAGATAACAGGCTGAGTCAGCATACCTTACAATGGCAGCCTTGTGCACTATGAGACATTTCAAACCAGCTCTCATCTGACTGAGAGCCAGTAAGCCTCAAAGTTACTTCAGATCTGTTGGATGGCTTGGGTGGACCTGTGCACCTAGATCAATCTAATTAGAGAGACAAAAGGTTTTCTAATTGTCCTAACATAATATTCAATAACCTTTGTATACAGTTTTGTCATGTAAAAACTAATTTGCATAAACATGGGCATATGGGAAAGTCATGCAAATGAGCAGAATCTGCCTTGTTTTTCAGCAGAAAAATCATTTGCATGAAAAATTTGTGATCTAAACTACTCATGAATGACTCATGAACAGCGCCATCTATTGGTTTCATAGCCTTATGACAAAACTATGAATCCAATAGATGGCGCTGTTCATGAGTAGTGTAGGTAGCGAATATTCTAATCGCGAATTTTTATCATGAATTTTCTATGCAAAAGGCTACACTAATAATCTTGTCATAAGACTATGAAACCAATAGATGGCACTGTTCATGAGTCATTACAAGCAGGGCAATAGTCCTCAGATACACCCTAGCAAGCTTATATTACCGCAGATAAAGTGCTAAAAGATGTGTGAATGATAGCAGCAATCCGATATACACCTCAGTGTTAGCGTAGGCTATTATAGGCTGAGTGCTACATGGTGTGGGGACTCTGTTGAGCAGTGTGCCCCACTTACTAGTGCCCCAACAAGATAAACAGCGCCATCTATTAGTTTCATAGTCTTATGACAAGAGTAATCGTCTTGTCATAAGACTATGAAACCAATAGATGGTGCTGTTCATGAATAGTGTAGATCACAAATTTTCCATGAAAATGGTTTTTCAGCTGAAAAACAAGGCAGATTCTGCTCATTTGCATGTCTTTCCCATATGCCCATGTTTATGCAAATTAGTTTTTACATGACAAAACTGTATAGAAAGGTTATTGAATATTATGTTAGGATAATCAGAAAGCTTTTTGTCTCCCTAATGATATTGATCTAGGTGCGCAGGTCCACCCAAACCATCCAAAAGATCTGAAGTAACTTTGAGGCTTACTGGCTCTGTCAGATGAGAGCTGGTTTGGAATGTCTCATAGGCTTAGTCAGCATACCTTACAATGACAGCCTTGTGCACTGTCATCTGTCTCACGGATAGATTGATGGCTTGCATATACAGTGCCTTGACTTTTTTAGTATTTTGTTGCCTCACAACCTGGAATTAACATGGATTGTTTGAGGATTTGCATCATTTAATTTACAGAACATGCCCACAACTTTGAAGATTTTTTATTTATTTTTTATTGTGAAGCAAACAACAAATAGGACAAAATAACAGAAAAAGTCAATGTGCATAACTATTCACCCCCTTAAAGTCATTACTTTGTAGAGCCGCCTTTTGCAGCAATCACAGTTCCAAGTCGCTTTGGATAAGTCTCTATGAGCTTGCCACATCTTACCAATGGGATTTTTGCCCATTCCTCCTTGCAAAAATGCTCCAGCTCCTTCAAGTTGGATGGTTTGCGCTTGTGAACAGCAATCTTTAAAGGACACTGACAGGCCCGATAAACATATTTAGATATTCCTATGCAGTCATAGGTCTATTAAAGTGTATTAGAATGATATAAAAGAGTACCCCCTGTCCGCATTTTAAACCATGTAAAAACAACTTTATATTCATCTGTCAATCACCTTCCTTTATGCCCAAGGGGCGGTTTTTCTCCTACCTTTTGTGCCCAGCCACACCCCGACTGTCGTTTCCTAGCGCCGCCCAGCTCATTATTATTCACTGCGCTAGGCGGCTTTTACAGTCCTCGATCCTGCCGAACCGGCGCATGCCCAATAGAAACGTATGGGCATTGGCCTCACTTGTTTTTACATGGTTTAAAATGCGGACAGGGGGTACTCTTATATCATTGGAATACACTTTAATAGACCTATGACTGCATAGGAATATCTAAATATGTTTATCGGGCCTTTCAGTGTCCCTTTAAGTCTGATCACAGATTTTCTATTGGATTGAGATCTGGGCTTTGACTAGGCCATTCCAACACATTTACATGTTTCACCTTAAACCACTCAAGTGTTGCTTTAGCAGTGTGTTTGGGGTCATTGTCCTGCGGGAAGGTGAACCTCCGTCCTAGCCTCAAATCCCGCACACAGTGGTACAGGTTTTGCTCAAGAATATCCCTGTATTTAGCACCATTCATTTTTCCTCAACTCTGACCAGTTTCCCAGTCCCGGCTGCTGAAAAACATCCCCACAGCATGATGCTGCCACCACCATGTTTCACTGTGGGGATGGTGTTCTTTGGGTGATGTGATGTGTTGGGTTTGCGCCAGACATAGCGTTTTCTTTGATGGCTGAAAAGTTCAATTTTAGTCTCATCAGACCAGAGCACCTTCCTTCATACATTTTGGGAGTCTCCCACATGCCTTTTCGCAAACTCACAACGTGCCTTTTTGTTTTTATCTGAAAGTAATGGCTTTCTTCTGGCCACTCTGCCATAAAGCCCAACTCTATGGAGCGTATGGCTTATTGTCTTCCTTTGTACAGATACTCCAGTCTCTGCTGTGGAACTCTGCAGCTCCTCCAGGGTTACCTTAGGTCTTGTTGCCTCTCTGATTAATGCCCTCCTTGCCCAGTCTGTGTTTTGGTGGGCGACCGTCTCTTGGCAGGTTTGTTGTTGTGCCATGTACTTTCCATTTGGTTATGATAGATTTGATGGTGCTCCTGGGGATCATTAAATATTTGGATATTTTTTTATAACCTAACCCTGACTTGTACTTCTCAACATTGTCCCTTACTTGTTTGGAGAGTTCCTTGGTCTTCATGGCAGTGTTTGGTTAGCGATGCCTCTTGCTTAGGTGTTGCAGCCTCTGGGGCCTTTAAAAAAAAGGTGTGTATATGTAATGAAAGATCATGTGACACTTAGATTGCACACAGGTGGACATCATTTCACTAATTATGTGACTTCTGAAGGTAATCGGTTGCATCAGAGCTTTTAATGGGCTTCCTAACAAAGGGGGTGAATACATACGCATATGACATTTTTCTGTTTTCTATTTCTAAACAATAGTTTTATTTATATATTTTTCTCATTTCACTACACCAACTTAGACTTTTGTGTTCTGATCCATCACATAAAATTAAGATTAACAAATCATTGAATTTAAGGCTGTAATGTAAGAAAATACAAAAAAAGTCAAGGGGGGTGAATACTTTTGCAAGGCACTGTACCTGGCTTTTGGCATATAGCCTTTGTGTGGTTGTCTATTGTATGTCGTAGATAATAGCCATCCAAGACGCATCAAGCCATCCTCTTAATGCTGTTTCCAAACCATTTTGATGGGGTTTCCATCAATTTCTAACCTTTTTTTGTGAACCAGACACCCTCTCTTATTCAGAGCAGGGGGTGCCTTGTTTAATGCTCGGGTCTCCCATTGACCTTCATTGTATAAAATTGTACTCGAGCACCCGCAGTATTCGGCCGAGCACAGCGATGCTCGAGCCGAACAGCAGTTTGGCCGAGCATACTCGCTCAACACTAGTAATGACCAGGAAACAGTGCTTACATGGAGTGTCGCCTCCTCTTCAAACAGCTGACCGCCGGAGGTCAGATATGAATCAGATATTGATGACCTATCCTGGCAATAGGCTATCAATATACACTCACCTAAAGAATTATTAGGAACACCTGTTCTAGTTCTCATTAATGCAATTATCTAGTCAACCAATCACATGGCAGTTGCTTCAATGCATTTAGGGGGCATTCTGGTCAAGACAATCTCCTGAACTCCAAACTGAATGTCAGAATGGGAAAGAAAGGTGATTTAAGCAATTTTGAGCGTGGCATGGTTGTTGGTGCCAGACGGGCCGGTCTGAGTATTTCACAATCTGCTCAGTTACTGGGATTTTCACGCACAACCATTGCTAGTGTTTACAAAGAATTGTGTGAAAAGGGAAAAACATCCAGTATGCGGCAGTCCTGTGGGCAAAAATGCCTTGTGGATGCTAGAGGTCAGAGGAGAATGGGCCGACTGATTCAAGCTGATAGAAGAGCAACGTTGACTGAAATAACCACTCGTTACAACCGAGGTATGCAGCAAAGCATTTGCGAAGCCACAACACGCACAACCTTGAGGCGGATGGGCTACAACAGCAGAAGACCCCACCAGGTACCACTCATCTCCACTACAAATAGGAAAAAGAGGCTACAATTTGCACAACCTCACCAAAATTGGACTGTTGAAGACTGGAAAAATGTTGCCTGGTCTGATGAGTCTCGATTTCTGTTGAGACATTCAAATGGTAGAGTCCGAATTTGGCGTAAACAGAATGAGAACATGTATCCATCCTCTGATGGCTACTTCCAGCAGGATAATGCACCATGTCACAAAGCTCGAATCATTTCAAATTGGTTTCTTGAACATGACAATGAGTTCACTGTACTAAAATGGCCCCCACAGTCACCAGATCTCAACCCAATAGAGCATCTTTGGGATGTGGTGGAATGGGAGCTTCGTGCCCTGGATGTGCATCCCTCAAATCTCCATCAACTGCAAGATGCTATCCTATCAATATGGGCCAACATTTCTAAAGAATGCTATCAGCACCTTGTTGAATCAATGCCACGTAGAATTAAGGCAGTTCTCAAGGCAAAAGGGGGTCCAACACCGTATTAGTATGGTGTTCCTAATAATTCTTTAGGTGAGTGTATATGGCAAGACAACCCCTTTAATTACTGCCAAAAGGGTTAATTTGAGGTTACCTAATTAAATGTTTTGATTTTGTTGTCAAAACACTTGTCTTTCTATGCACTGTGTAAACCTAATAGCAACATATGGGAAATATAGGGTTAACACTGGCAGACTGTTTAGGTTGTCAGAGTGATGTACTGGGTCCATACCCCGGCAAGTTAGTAAAGAGTCTACTTGGAGTAGAGCTACAGGAAGGACATGTATGAGAGAGTTCTTGCAGACCAGGACCAAGTCCAGAGAACCTCTGTCTGTGAAACTACAGCTGTCAAAAGAGCAACTCTACCACTAGCATACCCCTGAAAAAAGAGAGACCATACTTTATAGAAGGTTCAGAACCATTCAGGCTGTGCAAGATAATGTTAGTAAGGTATTCACTTGTTTATGGCATAAAATACTTTGCTGCTGTGGAAAGTATTATTGCCTTAGGCACCTACCACACTTTGAGACAGATTGGCCATCCGTGTCTAAACTCTGCACCCCTCAGCCCTGTAACTGCAGAAAGGGTTAACAAGTACAGATTTCCATGTCTGTTGATATATGGAGAGACTATAAAGTGCCCTTTATAGAGAGTATGTCCAGGAGTACTACTACCTCCATCATTGTTTCTGCCTTTACACTACTATTGGGAGAAAGACTGCACTGTCATACTTCCTAACCCAGCCTTTTGCTACTTTTTGTACTACTGCTACTTCTATCATCGGTTGAGTAAAGAAATGTTTTATTCACTAAAACCAACAGGCCTGGTTATTGACTCCACCATCCATCCACTGACCACTGCATCTGCCCTGCACCCTGCCAACTGTTCATCATCAAGGACACCCCAAATACTACCAGGCTACTAGACATGTTCTATAATTTGGGAAACAGACGTACAGATGCAGACAGCACACAGTTGACATCTGTCTGGGTTTTTTTTGTGGACCCATAGAAATAGGTCCATGTGCCACCAAAATGCAAATAACACATTGATGGAAAATACAGTCATGTGCATGCGGCCTTATTGCCTATAGCAACCAATCAAAAATCAAGGAACACTCCATGCAGACCTGATACAGAGTGTCATGTCTAGCGGTGGGCCTCGAGGTGGAGCACGACATAGGGATATTCGCTATGGTGTGCTGTGCTTTGCCTCCTTTTAGTACCTAGGATAACACAATGGGAGAAATTTGGGAGAAATTTATGAAAACTGTCGAAAAGAGAAACTGTGGGTAGGTTTCTAAAAAATGGTGTAAAGGAAATCTAGCTTAGTTGCCGACCTCAACCAATCAGATTCCAATTTTCATTTTTTTGAGTTCCTTTGGAAAATAAAAGGTGGAATCTGATTGGTTGCTATGAAGAACTAGTCTTCTCCTGTGTTTGTTGTCCATAACAACCAATTACAGCGCAACTTTAATTTCTCTTGCGCTTTGGAAAATGAAACCTGCGCTGTGATTAGCTGCCTTGGGCAACAAAGACAACTGGGGGACAATCATCAATGATGGCGTAATTTGCGCCAAAAAAATACTAACATTACTATTTAAAAGTAGTGATTTATTTCACCTCATATTTCAAAAGGCGCACTCCACTTTTAAAATGTGACTTTTTAAAATCTGATTATCCGCCTATTTCTCTCGATTAGCGACATTTTAACACCAATGGCACTAAAATTATTATCACCAAATATTTTTGTGCAAATTACATCGGAACACTCGAGATACACTTATCTCCTCCAATAAATACGAGTAAAAAACTTTCCTTAATTATCTATAAATATTTATTAATGTGTCATAATTAAAACATATAAATCAATACAAAATAGTAGTGAATACAATAGATTAATGCCACTTAAAAATGCCTCATTATTCCATATTGTAACATGATCAATCAGAAACTAAAATCCACACCACTATGACACTATTAATATAATAATAGCAGCGGGCACCAGGGAATTGTGTGTGTCAGAATGCAATTAACATGAGGTAATCATGTAAACCTTTTAGATAGTGCTGGGCATATCATATGCCTAAGCCTAGCTTCTTGTAACTGGGTAACCCCTTTTCCAACAGTGTCAGAGATAAAAGCGCAAGGGTAAGGTTACTAAGCCTCGTCAAGAGGAGTGGTCTCCTATGATTTAAAAGGAGCCTGTGCCAATCAAATGTAAGCTATCAAGACATGTGACTAATTACTGAGGATCGCCATATAGCGACGCATGATGGAATCTCCCCTCGTCTGGTATGAAATTCTTCCGCCTTTCCCTCCGAGGCCCTCACTGGGGAGGAGAATCAAGCGTCAAATGACGATAACTCCTGTCACCAGCGAGCCGTCTCCATGGAGAACAGAGGAAGCGTCCTGGCAGTGAGACTTTTTCCACCTTTAATGTGACCTATAAACTGTACCACTAAATTGAAAAACAAACTGAAATCTTTTAGGTAGAGGAAAGAAAAAATATAAAAATAAAATAATATGGTTGCATAAGTGTGCACACCCTTAAACGAATACTTTGTTGAAGCACCTTTTGATTTTATCGCAGCACTCAGTCTTTTTGGGTATGAGTCTATCAGCACGGCACATTTTGACTTGGCAAGATTTGCCCACTATTCTTTGCAAAAACACTCCAAATCTGTCAGATTGCGAGGGCATCTCCTGTGCACAGCCCTCTTCAGATCACCCCACAGATTTTCAATCAGATTCAGGTCTGGGCTCTGGCTGGGCCATTCCAAAACTTTAATCTTCTTCTGATGAAGCCATTCCTTTGTTGATTTGGAGGTATGCTTTGGGTCGTTGTCATGATGAAAGATGAAGTTCAGCTTTCTAGCAGAAGCCTGATGGTTTTGTGCCAATATTGACTGGTATTTCGAACTGTTCATAATTCCCTCTAGCTTAACTAAGGCCCCAGTTCCAGCTGAAAAAAAACAGCCCCTTGGCATGATGCTGCCACCACCATGCTTCACTGTGGGTATGGTGTTCTTTTGGTGATGTGCAGTGTTGTTTTTGCGCCAAACATATCTTTTGGAATTATGGCCAAAAAGTTCAACCTTGGTTTCATCAGACCATAACACCTTTTCCCACATGCTTTTGGGAGACTTCAGATATGTTTTTGCAAAATGTAGCCTGGCTTGGATGTTTTTCTTCATAAGAAAAGGCTTTCATCTTGCCACTCTACCCCATAGCCCAGACATACAGTATGAAGAATACGGGAGATTGTTGTCACATGTACCACACAGCCAGTACTTGCCAGATATTCCTGCAGCTCCTTTAATGTTGCTGTAGGCCTCTTGGTAGCCTCACAGACCAGTTTTCATCTTGTCTTTTCATCATATTTGGAGGGACGTCCAGTTCTTGGTAATGTCACTGTTGTGCCATATTTTCTCTACTTAATGATGACCGTCTTTACTGTGTTCCATGGTATATCTAATGCCTTGGAAATTCTTTTGTACCCTTCTCCTGACTGATACCTTTTAATACCTGATACCTTTTAACAATGAGATCCCTCTGATGCTTTGGAAGCTCTCTGTGGACCATGGCTTTTGCTGTGGGATGCGACTAAGGAAATTTCAGGAAAGACCAACTAGAGCAGCTGAACATTATTTGGGGTTAAAGGGGTTGTCCAAGTTATATTTATTGATGACCTATCCTCAGGATAGGTCATCATATCAGATCAGCTGGGGTCCGACACTCGGCAGCCCTGCCGATCAGCTGTTTGAAGAGAAGGCGCGCGCCGTGCCAGCGCTGCCTCCACTTCACTGTTTACCTTCTAGCAGTTGCATCTGCAGCTGTCAGCAGGTGTAATTACACCCAAGCCGTCCCATTCATTTCAATGGTACGGATAGCTATAGAAGCGATCCGTACCATTGAAATGAATGAGACGGCTTGGGTGTAATTACACCAGCTCACCGCAGATGCAGATGCAACTGCTAGCAGATAAACAATGAAGAGGAGGCAGCGCTGGCACGGCGCGCGCCTTCTCTTCAAACAGTTGATCGACGGGGGTGCCGAGTGTCGGACCCCCGCCGATCTGATATTGATGACCTATCCTGAGGATAGGTCATCAATAAATATAACTTGGACAACCCCTTTAATCAGAGGCACTTTAAATGATGGCAGGTGTATGCTGACTCGTATTTAACATGATTTTGAATGTGATTGCTTAATTCTGAACACAGCTACATCCCCAGTTATTAAAGGGTGTGCACACTTATGCAACCACATTATTTGGACAGTTTGATTTTCAATTGAGTTGTACAGTTTAAAGGTCACATTAAAGGTGGAAAAAGTTCAGAAATTATTTATCTTTGTCTCTTTTTTGTTACTTGACAGAAACCTGACATTTTAACAAGGGTGTGTAGACTTTTTATATCCACTGTATTTGAGACTTTTAAAGCATATTTGTGACATTTCCACTGGTAAATTGCGACTTTTGTGTCAGACTCGGGACGTTTTTGTTATTGTTTTGTTTTTGTTGAATGTCAGTTTACTGACAGAACGCCGTTGTTCAGCTCATTTTTATCAGATAAAAATAAACGCATCCTGTGTTAATACTCACCTATTACGTGTTCCCACAAAGGGTTGGTTTTCTTTTCATAAATGCGACTTTTTACAGAAAACACCACCACATAAGCTGGCTTAATTGTCCGCAACAATTTGAGCCATTGGCGAAATATGAGCCAATTTGATAACCCCCTTTGGCGTGATGCATTCTTTATGGAGAAAACAGTTCATATATTTGGAGCAAATCAAAACACCATACTTTTTGGCACATTTTATGCCATAATTCTGGTGCAACATGCTTAATAAATGTCCCCCAGTCTCTTTTAGGCTGGGCTCACATCTGTGCTTTTAACTTTAACTGATGAACAGACTGCCAGAATTCACTGAGTCGGCATACAAAATTGGCCAGTGTAGACAGATTTCCGAAATCTCCAGTTGAAAGAATCCCTATATGGGTGCCTTCATACTCGGCAGATTTTGAGGCAGAAAATTCTGCGACTGAAAATCAGTTTCATTCACCTTAATGGAGCTTGAAGAAATCCATGTGCTAACTGCCCCCATTCAAGTTAGGGCTTGTTCACACAACCGTGTGAAGCCCGTGCCCGTATTGCGGACCGCATTTGCGGATCCGCAATACACGGGTCCCGTTCCGTGGCCATTCCGCATCACGGATGCGGACCCATTTATTTCAATGGGTCTGCAAATCCGGAGGTGCGGAATGGAACGGAACACTACGGAAGCACTACAGAGTGCTTTCTGAGGCTCCGTTCCGTGCTTCCGGACTGCAAAAAGATAGACGGTCGTGTGAACGAGCCCTTAGGCCTCTTTCACACTGGCGTGTGTGACCAGTTGCCCGCATTTGCGGATTCGCACTACACGGGTGCCGTTCCGTGGGCATTCCGCATCACGGATGCAGCCCCATTCACTTCAATGGGTCCGCAAATCCGGAGATGCGGAATGGTGCGGAACAGAACCACACGGAAGCACTATGGAGTGCTTCCGTGGGGTTTCATCCCGTACTTCCGTTCCGCATAGAACATGTCCTATCTTTTTATGATCCGCTGCGGCTGCCCCACGGACTGTTCTCGTGCATTGCGGCCCGCATTGCATACGCCAGTGTGAAAGAGGCCTTAATGGAACTTAGTGGTGGAATTTTCTGCCACAAAATCTGCCGCGTGTGAAGCCCCTGTGGTAATTTTTACTGTCCATCTCAACTTAGCGGATTCTCCTTCTTTAAGATCTGATATGCAGTATGACAATAATATGCAACTTTGGGTTGCTTCTTAAAGGGAATGTGTCATTAAAAATGGTCTATTGTTTAAATCAATGGGGTCAACTCATTTATCAAAGTGGTGTAAAGTAGAAATGGCTTACTTGCTCATAGCAACCAATCAGATTCCACCTTTCATTTTTCAAAGTAGCTGTCAAAAATGAAAGGAGGAATCTGATTGGTTGCTGACGAAGCCGCAGAGGTGAAACGTTCAGTATCCTCCTGTGTTCCCGTCATGTCTTCAGGTACGTCCCGTGTGTGGCATAGCTTGATACCTATATATGGCCCTTATTACATCCATATCAGGTCTTTCATATCATTGCTATACCTTGGAATTGAGTCACAGATTAGACTGTAGATATTTTGTATTGGATTGTCAGTCTCTGTTGTCTATGATCCTCGGACGGTGTGGTGTAACTCACGGACATCTAGCTATTTTCTTTTACTTTCTGCAAACATACTATATGGCCCATTTTTGGGATTATTTTTATTAATCATGCAGATTTGGGTGTCCGTGAACTACAGCCCCCTACCTGGTAGCCACCTAATGCTTATTGCTGTGTGTATATACATGTGAACTCAGTTGTGCAAACTGCCCTTTGCTTCTCTGTACACTGTTTTTCATCCTGTCTTTTCCCCATATTTTATATTTGATAATAAATTGATACTTTGGTATACTATCTCCACTTGCTTTTTTGCTACGACATTGGACATCGTTCAGGTGGAATGTTTTGCTGTCTGGTTTAGACAGAGAGGTTTTTTGTAGGTTTAAAGGGTTTCTGTCACCCTGCAAAACTCATTTTTTTTTTTTGGATAGTTAGATTGCTCATAGTGCGATATAGCAGAATATAATGCTCTTACTTACTTTCATGCGGCCGATTCTTTATAAAACGAACTTTTATAATATGTTAATGAGGGCTCTACCAGCAAGTAGGGCGTCTACTTGCTGGTAGCTGCTGCAGAAATCCGCCCCCTCGCCGTGTTGATTGACAGGGCCAGCCGTGATCTCCTCCTCCGGCTGGCCCTGTCAGTAATTCAAAAATCGCGCGCCTCGCGTCATTCGGCGCAGGCGCTCTGAGATGAGGAGGCTCGTCTCCTCAGCACTCCCTCAGTGCACCTGCGCCGATGACGTCTTCTCTTTCGGTGATGTCATCGACGCAGGCGCACTGAGGGAGTTCTGAGGAGACGAGCCTCCTCATCTCAGAGCGCCTGCGCCGAATGACGCGAGGCGCGCGACTTTTGAATTACTGACAGGGCCGGCCGGAGGAGGAGATCACGGCTGGCCCTGTCAATCAACACGGCGAGGGGGCGGATTTCTGCAGCAGCTACCAGCAAGTAGACGCCCTACTTGCTGGTAGAGCCCTCATTAACATATTATAAAAGTTCGTTTTATAAAGAATCGGCCGCATGAAAGTAAGTAAGAGCATTATATTCTCCTATATCGCACTATGAGCAATCTAACTATCCCAAAAAAAAAAAATGAGTTTTGCGGGGTGACAGAAACCCTTTAATTGCTATAGGCAACTAAGCCAGTTCTACTTTACACCACTTTGATAAATGACCCCACAAGTGTTTACGTTAAACAGGGTAGATCATTGTGTTACCTATATATATATATATATAGATGTCATCTGTCATTGTAATACTACCTGTGAGGCTAAATACATGGCTGCTGAAAAGAACACAAATTGGGAGTTTTATGCCAGTCCTTGATACCCCCACAATGCCAGAGGATGAGCTTGATTTATGAGGAGGCACGCACCTCGTCATATATTAGGTGCATCCCCTAGCAGTCCGTGCGCCAGACAGAAATCTATGGCAGCTCTTTGCTGCCATAGATTTCTGTCTTTATTTATGTCAGAAAACGGGCATAAATTAAGATCAATGTGCAAAGCCCACTGGCCACCCCCTTCCCCACCACAGCCCTTTTTTTGGAAAGTGGCGAGGTCTGTGTACAAACGCCATATTTTGTCACAATGGTGTTTTAAAAGTTGCAAACAATGTGTTTACAACTTTTTTGCCACCAGAAAACTGGCACAGAGAAATGATAAATCTCCCCCATAGTCTCTACATATTATTAGGCTTAGTCACTGGTGCGAAAATAGCAGGATTTTAGGATTTTGTGTTTAAATATATTGAAATGGGAATTTTTTTTTTTAAAAATCACCAAATGAAATGTCTAACATTAAAAATGTGATTTAAATAATAGGTCATTTCTAATGATACATTTCGGTACTTATGTTTCAGATTGCAATACAGTTATCTCTGATACTGTCCTGTCATGATTCCCTTTGTAGCACATGGGGGTTGGAGGGCCTGCAAAATATTGGAAGTAGAAACATAAAAGTTCTCAATTCCAGCTGGGAAACAGGAGGCAAATTATTTCCTGGACAATGTGTCCTTTACAAATGTTTCGTTGCTGTTGTTAAAGAGGTTGTCCCACGAAAAGTATTCTACAGTCGTGGCCAAAAGTTTTTAGAATGACACAAATATTAGTTTTCACAAAGTTTGCTGCTAAACTGCTTTTAGATCTTTGTTTCAGTTGTTTCTGTGATGTAGTGAAATATAATTACACGCACTTCATACGTTTCAAAGGCTTTTATCGACAATTACATGACATTTATGCAAAGAGTCAGTATTTGCAGTGTTGGCCCTTCTTTTTCAGGACCTCTGCAATTCGACTGGGCACAGGGGCGTAGCTATAGGCTCATGGGCCCTGGTGCAAGAGTTCAATTTGGGCCCCCCTACCCTCAATACCGTTTCCTAACACCACCAGACCCCTGCACGCCCACCATGTCCAATTGCAGAACTAAAATCTCACAGAGAAAATACATTTTAATCCAATAAGTGCATAATAATAATGATGATAAGGATGCCATCTAAAAGTAGTAATTTTTTTTATTTTTATTGAAGTACACTTCATACATATGGCGGTATGTCATCACCAGGTGTGGAGCACAATCCTGTTAGTTTAGCTTTATGACAGTTAGACATACGATAGTGGCTGGGAGGAACAGACCGGTCCAGTCCTATCTCGCCGTACCAGGACAATTGCACGCCTAGTGGCGCATGTGCTCAGAGTCAGAGGCTCTGCTGGAACAGAGACTGTGCATTCACTGCAACCATTGTAGCAGCAGCAGTGCAGGAGGGAGACATTTTAGGGCCCCACAACATGTCCAGAGCCTGCAGCTCTATCAGTCAAGAGGGAGGGACAGATGAGATTCCTCATCTGCAGCAGCCAGTAGGGACAGTCACAGACTGGGGGGGTTAGTTTATCACGCTGCCAGTTAATACATCCCTGAATCTGATGTATTAACTGACCAATAACATGGAGATCCCAGTGCCAGCTGCCTTGCTGGTGGACGATTGGCATATACTTCTGCTGTGGGCCACAGCAGAAGTATATGCCAATCGTCCACCAGCAAGGCAGCTGGCACTGGGATCTCCATCCATGTTATTGGTCAGTTAATACATCAGGGACCCCCTGGCATGGGGCCTGGGCATAGCTAAGTGCAAACTGGGTGATCAATAGGCAGGACCGGGTGGCTGCCCTCATCCACCAGCCTGTCCCTAATGCCAGTCAATACCCCCTTAGGAAATCTCTCATCAGATGTGAGAGCAGCAGCGATCGATCAGCCAGGATTAATGTGCACAGTGGGAGGCCCCCCCTTAGGCAAGTGACAAACTGCCCCCCCCCCTCATTCTTAGGCAAGTGACAAACTCAGCTCTGCTACATCTACAATGAGCAACTACAACAAATGTAATGCCAAACTGCAGTTCATCTATTCTATGTGATGCCTTGGATAGCTTCCACTGGACCCAGAGGCTGTGGGTCCAGTGGAAGCTATCCAAGGCATCACAAGGAACTGCAGTTTGGCATTACATTTGCTGTAGTTGCTCATTGTAGATGTAGCAGAGCTGAGTTTGTCACTTGCCTAAGATTGAGGGGGGGGGGCAGTTTGTCACTTGCCTAAGACTGAGGGGGGGCAGTTTGTCACTTGCCTAAGGGGGGCCTCGCAGGCTATGCACATTAATCCTGGCAGACCTGGCTGATCGATCGCTGCTGGCCTGCTGCAGTCACATCTGATGACGAGAGTGACTGAGATTTCCTAAAGGGGGTATTGACTGGTCTGGGGCTGGGCTTGCTTAAGTTATCACGATTCACCACCGGCGCTCCTACCAGGCGGGTCAGGGGGCCCGGACTCACTCAGGGACAGTCACTCACTGGAGTCTGGACCGGACCAGGACCCCGGTCGGATGGTCGGGCTCGGGCAGTTTATCACGCCGCCGGGCCGGCGCCATGCTCACCTGAGTAAGTCAGTAGTCAGTCAATCAGTGTCAGTGACTGTCTCGAAGTTGCACTCGCAGGATAGGGAGAGAGGTCGGAGTCAGACAGTCAGTGAGTCATGAAGAGGGCATTGGCTATTTGTTCAGTCCCCATTAGCCTACCCATCCCTTACCCCCCACCCCTCACCCTAACCCATAGAAATAAACACAACACACCACTGCTTGGATTTAATCGGCCACAGCAGCCGTTTATTGAATAAATACAACATAAATATAACATAAGTTAACCAATGACGAGGGAGGTCCTAGAAGCCCCAATAACTTTATAAACACTGGAACACCTGCGTCTCCATCTTGCCCCCAGCCGTTGAACCCAGCTCGGAGGCAGCAACTGATGGACGCGTAATTAGTTCCTACCAGCTCCTCAATGAGAGTCCAGCCCCTCCCGCGGGGCCCTCCCATCCTCAGGTACCACCATATTCCTCCACTTCAAGGACCTCCCCCGCCTCCACGACTGCCGCGACATATAACAACACCAACACTCACCAACTTCCACTTCCAATAGGGACGGGCGGGTGGGCGTTTCAGTCTCCTGGCCACACTGCTCTTACTTCCGCCTTCTTCCTCAGTCTCCCCTCTGGCCGCGCCCCCGCTGCGCTCCTGTCCGGCCTGACTCTCACTCGTCTCACAAGTTCGCAGCACCGCGCGCTGCACACAGCAGCTTCCTCTTCCGACCTCAACTGAAGGCTGAAGCCGCTCCCCCTCCTCACTTCGCCTGGCCCTACCCTGCACAGTGCGCGTCACGCAGGGCTTGGCTCTCGGCCTCCGCTCCGCCCCCTGTCCTGTGAATCTGATTTCAGACAGTTATCAGCTGCGCCTGCGGGCCGCGTTCTCCTGGCTTGAGGCTGACTTAGGGGCCCGGTCGCAATTGCGACCGCTGCGACCCCTATAGCTACGCCACTGACTGGGCATGCTCTCAATCAACTTCTGGGCCAATATCTGACTGATAGCAACCCATTCTTTCATAATCACTTCTTGGAGTTTGTCAGAATTAGTGGGTTTTTGTTTGTTCACCCGCCTCTTGAGGATTGACCACAAGTTCTCAATGGGATTAAGATCTGGGGAGTTTCCAGGCCATGGACCCAAAATGTCAACGTTTTGGTCCCCGAGCCACTTAGTTATCACTTTTGCTTATGGCACGGTGCTCCATCGTGCTGGAAAATGCATTGTTCTTCACCAAACTGTTGTTGGATTGTTGGAAGAAGTTGCTGTTGGAGGGTGTTTTGGTACCATTCTTTATTCATGGCTGTGTTTTTAGGCAAAATTGTGAGTGAGCCCACTCCCTTGGATGAGAAGCAACCCCACACATGAATGGTCTCAGGATGCTTTACTGTTGGCATGACACAGGACTGATGGTAGCGCTCACCTTTTCTTCTCCGGACAAGCCTTTTTCCAGATGCCCCAAACAATCGGAAAGAGGCTTCATCTGAGAATATGACTTTGCCCCAGTCCTCAGCAGTCCATTCACCATACTTTCTGCAGAAGATCAATCTGTCCCTGATGTTTTTTTTGGAGAGAAGTGGCTTCTCTGCTGGCCTTCTTGACACCAGGCCATCTTCCAAAAGTCTTCGCCTCACTGTGCGTGCAGATGCGCTCACACCTGCCTGCTGCCATTCCTGAGCAAGCTCTGCACTGGTGGCACTCCGATCCCGCAGCGGAATCCTCTTTAGGAGACGATCCTGGCGCTTGCTGGACTTTCTTGGATGCCCTGAAGCCTTCTTAACAAGAATTGAACCTCTTTCCTTGAAGTTCTTGATGATCCTATAAATTGTTGCTTGAGGTGCAATCTTAGTAGCCACAATATCCTTGCCTGTGAAGCCATTTTTATGCAACGCGTCCGTTGTTCCGTTTTCCGTGATTTTCTGTTATTCAATGGGTCCGTTGAAAACTCGGATAGTGCACCGTTTGTCATCTGCGTCCGTGATCCGTGTTTCCAGGCCGTCCAAAAAATATGACCTGTCCTATTTTTTTCACGGACAACGGTTCGTGGACCCATTCAAGTCAATGGGTTCGTGAAAAAACACGGAGGCACACAAGATTGTCATCCGCGTCCGTTTTTTTCCTATCATTTGCAAGGCAAACTTGACTTAGATTTTTTAGATGTCTGGTGATCCTCCAAAAATCAAGGAAGACACACGGAAACAAAAACGGAAACAGATCACGGAACAACGTGCATACTGTCGTGTGCATGAGGCCTTATTCAATAAAATGTATCTGTATGGCGCCACCTGCTGAGAAGGCCGCACGTGCTCAGTTTTATCCTTCAACTGCCTCCTGAGCTGTGATAGGGAGAGCATGGACACGCCCCCTGAGCTGTGATGGGGAGATCTGACACACCGCCTGAGCTGCAGCAGAAAAGACACTCCCCTTGAGCTGTCAGGTTGATATCAATCTAGCAGAACCATGAATGGGGAGATCTCTGGATCCATGTGAGGTACAGGGCTGGTTCTAGCTTTGTTAGAAAGACATTGTCATGTACTGTATGATGGCTATAGGATTTAAATTTTTTACATTAGTTATGGGATAACCCCTTTAAGACTTGCTTCATATTGTATCCACACAAAGCAGGAGAAGACTCTGTCTGGGGTAGCGGTATATTCACAGTATGCCGGACTGCTCTCCATCACTCATATGTATCGTCTACTGAATATTATAGGAGACATTTGTCCCATGTCACATTTGTGTTGATACCACAATTGGAGATCTCACCATAATGACAACTGTAATTTACATTGGAACTGTCAATGCCTGGAAGCTAGCTTCTGGGCCACTGGCGGATCCAGGGGGGGGGGGGGGGCAACGGGGCAATTATCAGAGGCCGGCACAGGTGGCGCGATGACGTCATCGCGCCGCCTGTGCCGTACAGACCGGGACACAGGCCGGAAGAGGCCTGCATCGCATCGCTAACACGGAGGTAAGCATTAGTGTTTTTTTTGTTTTTTTTATATATACAATACTTTTACTCTCACATTGGTGGGGGGTGTGCTGTTATTACTGGCACATTGGGGGGCTATTACTGGCACATGATGGGGGAGCTGTTATTACTGGCACATTGGGGGGCTGTTATTACTGGCACATGATGGGGGAGCTGTTATTACTGGCACATTGGGGGGCTGTTATTACTGGCACATCATGGGGGGCTGTTATTACTGGCACATTACACTCGGTAACACTGACATGGAAAAGGATCTAGGAATTTTAATAAACAGCAAATTAAGCTGCAAAAACCAGTGTTAGGCAACTGCTGCCAAGGCCAATAAGATAATGGGTTGCATCAGAAGGGGCATAGATAAGAACATAGTCCTACCACTTTACAAATCGCTAGTCAGACCACACATGTAAACAAGGCAGAAATAGCAGAGCTAGAGAAGGTCCAGAGGAGGGCAACTAAAGTAATAACTGGAATGGGGCAACTACAGTACCCTGAAAGACTATCAAAATTAGGGTTATTCACTTTAGAAAAAAGACGACTGAGGGAAGATCTAATTAATATGTATAAATATATCAGGGGGTCAGTACAGAGATCTATCCCATCATCTATTTATCCACAGGACTGTGACGAGGGGACATCCTCTGCGTTTGGAGGAAAGAAGGTTTGTACACAAACATAGAAAAGGATTCTTTACAGTAAGAGCAGTGAGACTATGGAACTCTCTGCCTGAGGAGGTGGTGATGGTGAGTACAATAAAGGAGTTCAAGAGGGGCCTGGATGTATTCCTGGAGTGTAATAATATTACAGACTACAGGGAGTGCAGAATTATTAGGCAAGTTGTATTTTTGAGGATTAATTTTATTATTGAACAACCATGTTCTCAATGAACCCAAAAAACTCATTAATATCAAAGCTGAATATTTTTGGAAGTAGTTTTTAGTTTGTTTTTAGTTTTAGCTATTTTAGGGGGATATCTGTGTGTGCAGGTGACTATTACTGTGCATAATTATTAGGCAACTTAACAAAAAACAAATATATACCCATTTCAATTATTTATTTTTACCAGTGAAACCAATATAACATCTCAACATTCACAAATATACATTTCTGACATTCAAAAACAAAACAAAAACAAATCAGTGACCAATATAGCCACCTTTCTTTGCAAGGACACTCAAAAGCCTGCCATCCATGGATTCTGTCAGTGTTTTGATCTGTTCACCATCAACATTGCGTGCAGCAGCAACCACAGCCTCCCAGACACTGTTCAGAGAGGTGTACTGTTTTCCCTCTTTGTAAATCTCACATTTGATGATGGACCACAGGTTCTCAATGGGGTTCAGATCAGGTGAACAAGGAGGCCATGTCATTAGATTTTCTTCTTTTATACCCTTTCTTGCCAGCCACGCTGTGGAGTACTTGGACGCGTGTGATGGAGCATTGTCCTGCATGAAAATCATGTTTTTCTTGAAGGATGCAGACTTCTTCCTGTACCACTGCTTGAAGAAGGTGTCTTCCAGAAACTGGCAGTAGGACTGGGAGTTGAGCTTGACTCCATCCTCAACCCGAAAAGGCCCCACAAGCTCATCTTTGATGATACCAGCCCAAACCAGTACTCCACCTCCACCTTGCTGGCGTCTGAGTCGGACTGGAGCTCTCTGCCCTTTACCAATCCAGCCACGGGCCCATCCATCCGGCCCATCAAGACTCACTCTCATTTCATCAGTCCATAAAACCTTAGAAAAATCAGTCTTGAGATATTTCTTGGCCCAGTCTTGACGTTTCAGCTTGTGTGTCTTGTTCAGTGGTGGTCGTCTTTCAGCCTTTCTTACCTTGGCCATGTCTCTGAGTATTGCACACCTTGTGCTTTTGGGCACTCCAGTGATGTTGCAGCTCTGAAATATGGCCAAACTGGTGGCAAGTGGCATCTTGGCAGCTGCACGCTTGACTTTTCTCAGTTCATGGGCAGTTATTTTGCGCCTTGGTTTTTCCACACGCTTCTTGCGACCCTGTTGACTATTTTGAATGAAACGCTTGATTGTTCGATGATCGCGCTTCAGAAGCTTTGCAATTTTAAGAGTGCTGCATCCCTCTGCAAGATATCTCACTATTTTTGACTTTTCTGAGCCTGTCAAGTCCTTCTTTTGACCCATTTTGCCAAAGGAAAGGAAGTTGCCTAATAATTATGCACACCTAATATAGGGTGTTGATGTCATTAGACCACACCCCTTCTCATTACAGAGATGCACATCACCTAATATGCTTAATTGGTAGTAGGCTTTCGAGCCTATACAGCTTGGAGTAAGACAACATGCATAAAGAGGATGATGTGGTCAAAATACTCATTTGCCTAATAATTCTGCACGCAGTGTATAGCTACTAGAGAGGGGTCGTTGATCCAGGGAGTTATTCTGATTGCCTGATTGGAGTCGGGAGTGAATTTTTTATTCCCCTAAAGTGGGGAAAATTGGCTTCTACCTCAGTTTTTTTTTTTGCCTTTCTCTGGATCAACTTGCAGGATAACAGGCCGAACTGGATGGACAGATGTCTTTTTTCGGCCTTATGTACTATGTTACTATGTTACTATAATGGGGGGCTGTTATTACTGGCACATGATGGGGGGGCTGTTATTACTGGCACATCATGGGGGGCTGTTATTACTGGCACATTGGGGGGCTGTTATTATTGGCACATTGGGGGGACTGTTATTACTGGCACATTGGGGGGGGCTGTTAATACTGGCACATTGAGGGGGCTGCTATTACTGGCACATTGGGGGGCTGTTATTACTGGCACATTGGGGGGCTGTTATTACTGGCACATTGGGGGGGCTGTTATTACTGGCACATGGGGGGGGCTGTTATTACTGGCACATGGGGGGGCTGTTATTGTGTTTTATCCTAATGAGAAAGATGTCATAATAATGATTTGGAGAAGGGGCAGAGGGATAGCAGAGCAGGGAGAGGATGGTGCTGCTACTAGGTGGTCATACCATTGGGGAGTAATAAAGCCCACCATAATGCCCCCCAGTAGAAATAATTTTTTTTATCACCATTTCAGGAAAAATTTATACCACGAAGCACCAAGAAATTCGTATTTGCACCGAATTGAATTTTCCTGGAAATTTGGAATGAATTCCACTTCCAGGGTCTCCAACACTAATGGAGACATATAGATCTGCATAGGAGGTGTGGACATACAATGGTAGGAGGTTTACAAACAAGATTGTTAACAGATCAGGACAGGTGTGTGTGTAAACAATGACCATTTCCATTCACTGTCAGCAAACAGATGTGGAAACTGGTGAGAAATTGAAACAAATATATAGTATAAAGACACGGGACTGTTTATTATACTAAGCAACCCCCTTTTTTAAATTAAATGTTGTGACAAGCTACCAAGGAAATGGGCCAATACGGACGGTGGCTTTGTGGCCACAGTTCACACATCATTGCTTTAGGTTATTGCTATGCATTGTGTAAGGTTGCTGCAGTAATGTAACTCCTTGTGTATAAAAGAGGTATTCTGGTAATATGAAGTTATCCCTTATCCACAGGATAGTTGATACCTATTAGATAGGTGGGGGTCCTATCACTGGGACCCCCACTGATCAGGAGAAATGGGGCCCTGTACCCTATGGGGTACTATACAGTGCTAGAGATGAATAGAGCGGCGGAGTGCTTGCTTGACCTGCTGCTCTATTCATTCTGTGGCCCAGCTGTGGGGTTTGTGGCCCCTGGTCTTGTGATCGGTGGGGGCCCAGCTGTGGATAGGGAATAGCTTCAAATTACCAGACTACTTCTTTAAATTATGTGCACATATCATCATAGTTTTCCTTCAATGGAAATATATGATCCTTGGAGTAATTTGATTACAGACAGACATTTTTAGAAATTAGCACTTTGTGGTTCATTAGACTGAAAATATCAAGGATTCTAGTGTCATTTAATTTCTGCCACACGTTACTCTTCAGAGAGGATTACTGAATACAGTTAAGTAATACATATTTTGGCAGTACTCATTAGTTCACTTGAAGCAACTAAAGCAAAACCCTGACAAATGAGCTTGCTCTGGATAAATATGTTTCTGTATTATTAGGTGTTCGGAACTACTGGGAGGTTCTAATAATTCCTTTAAGATTGTTTGAAGGCATTTCGATTTTACAGCTCCCGAACAAAGAACTCTTTGGCCCCCGGCATGACAAAGCCTCCCAGGAACCAGGTGGACTAGGGTAGTGAAGAAGTTGAAGGGAATCTGTCACCAGGTTTATGCTGCCCTTTCTACATTCAATCAGGGAAAAATTGCCGTGTGATGGCCGTTTTTATTAACCACTGTCACATGACCATTTTAAGAACAATGGTAGTCTATAGGGTTATTTTTTTTTCTGGCCCATGAATAAGGCCCCTTTCACACGGGCGAGAATTTTGTGCGGGTGCAATGTGTGGGGTGAACGCATTGCACCCGCACTGAATCTGGACCCATTCACTTCAATGGGGCTGTGTACATGAGCGGTGATTTTCACGCATCACTTGTGCGTTGCGTGAAAATCGCAGCAAGCTCTAAATTGTGCGTTTTTCACGCAATGCAGGCCATGCAAGCAAGTAAGGATGCGGTGCGATTTTCACGCACGGTTGCTAGGAGACTATCGGGATGGGGACCTGATCTTTATTATTTTCCCTTATACCATGGTTATAAGGGAAAATAATAGCATTCTTAATATAGAATTCTTAGCAAAATGTCCATTGAGGGGTTAAAAATAATAAACAAATTTAACTCACCCCATCCACTTGGTCGCGTAGCGGTTCTCCTCTTCTTTCTACTTTCTTCAGGACCTGGATAAAGGACCTTTGATGATGTCACTGCACTCATCACATGGTCCATCAAAAAAACTGATGTTATTCCGTGTGCATTCCGTTTCCGTATTCCGTTCTGCAAAAAAATAGAACATGTCCTATTATTGTCCGCATTACAGACAGGGATAGGACTGTTCTATTAGTGGCCAGCTGTTCCGTTCTGCAAAATACGGAATGCACACGGAGGTCTTCCGTAATATTTGCGGATCCGTTTTTTGCGGACCGCAAAATACAAATGGTCGTGTGTATGAGCCCTTATGCTGTTTTTAACAGACTAAGGCTACACGCACACTGACCCACTGGCAGTTTATCGTGGTCATTTTCCATCAGTGTGTATATCCATTTTCTGGCTGTATTATCGTAAATTCTGAGATTCGGGAAATAGTAGACTTAACAAGACTTAGGTGCGTAAAGAGTTGAGTAACAGTCATCAAAGCCATGAACAAATAAACGAGCTCCCCATTGACCAGTGCCCAACATGGCATCTGGCCGGCGCCCATATGATACAAAGAGAAGTGATGGAAGCAAGACGCATCTTACCCTGGTGATGTCTTCAATGGAGCTGAGCTCTTTATTACATAGCTAGATGTTTTCTAGTCTCTTGGCCCTTCCTAGCCCCACCTAAAGGTCTTCAGTGTGCAGTACACGTGTACAGTTACTTCAGACTTCTGGAGAGCAGCCAGGTATCAGGCACCACTAACTACATTACAAGGAATTAAAGGGATTCTGTCATCAGGTTTGGGGCTATAGAGATACGGACATGCACGGCTAGATCGCCGCTAGCATGTCCGCAATATATGTGTCCTATAGGGCTGTGTGGTTTTAATTTCTTTAAAAAAGGATTTTATAGATATGCAAATGAGTGTTGAATGTGTCCGAGGGGCTGCACTAACCTTACTTGTGCCCAGCCGTGCCCAGCCACGCCCGCCTGTGAAGGAGCCCAGCATCGCCTATGTCTCCTCCTTTCATCAACGATAGATTGCCGTAATCTCGCGATGCGCGAGCTTGCGTGTGCGCAGTTCTTTCCCTGAGGCTGATGCCAGCACAGGGAAGGAACACTATACCGACACTGCGCATGCGCGAGCTTGCGCATCGCGAGATTACGGCAATCTATCGTTGATGAAAGGAGGAGACATAGGCAGTGCTGGGCTCCTTCACAGGCGGGCATGGCTGGGCACGGCTGGGCACAAGGAAGGTTAGTGCAGCCCCTCGGACACATTCAACACTCATTTGCATATCTATAAAAATCCTTTTTTAAAGAAATTAAAACCACACAGCCCTATAGGACACATATATTGCGGACATGCTAGCGGCGATCTAGCCGTGCATGTCCGTATCTCTACAGGCCAAAACCTGATGACAGAATCCCTTTAAAGGGGCACGAACCACTAAAATACTTTGCTATACACTGGCCATGTATCTGTTTTTAACGGCCATTTGACAGGAGCAATTCTGTATAAACAGCTGTTAAAAATGGGCCCGTTGATTTTATTGGTATCCGTCTGGCAATGAAAATGGCCATATCTCAGATCAGACCCCCAATCTTCATCCGACCTCAGATCACACTGACAAATCAGACCCCCAATCTTCATCAGAGCTCAGATCAGACCCCCATTCTTCATCAAACCCCAATCCTCATCAGACCCCGATCCAGCAGTACAGCCCACCTGAATCTGCCTGGTAAGGGCAGATTGCCAGTCTGGGCCTGCTTCTTATACACAATAGAACCTCTCACCAATGTTTGAATCAGGGTTATGTCACCAATTTATTCTGCCCTCGCATAGGATAGAATAAAACTGGTGACAATTTCTCTGGTGGCTTTGGGTGGTAAAGGTGTGTCCCCTGGGTGTTGGGTCCTCTAAAATTGACCCTAGTGTGCATGTATGAGATAGGAAATGTTATATTGTGAGCCCCAGAGGGGAGCCAAGGATGGGAGGAATGGTAGTAGCTATGATGATGGTAGTAGTACTCACAGATGACGGTGGCAGCCCACACCAAGGCTCCCTGGACCATTTACAGTGAATGGAGTGTGCACCATTTCTTTCCTCGGGGCACTGCCTGAGATTGGTTCTCCTGCCTGATGGAAATTGGGGTGCCCTTAATGGTGTTTAGTTGCAGGGTGCAAAGGAGGTGATTAAATTCAGGGGCTGGTGGACGGATGGTGGAGTCAATGACCAGGCGCAGTTTAGTGATAACAAAGAACAGTTTCTATACTGAGGATGTTGAGAGTTGCAGTACAGAAAGCAGTAACAGACACGGTTCTGAAGAATAAAATAGAGCTTGCATTTCTCAATGGTTGTGTATAGGCAGCAGCAGTGATGGTAGTAGTAGTTCTTAGTCTCTTCCTAAAGTTTCCACTATGGGGTACAGATCTCCTAATGGACTGCCTATCTGTTATATAAGTGTGGTGGGCGCTCTCGGCACATACCCTCTTCACAAGCAGTAAAGTCCATAGCCATAAATGAGCATTACCATTGCTAACACGCACAGTCCCTGTGATCCTAGACAGTATGAATATAATCTGTTCTTACTTTCTTTCAGGGTCCTCCTGGCACAATTGCTTTGCTCTGTCAGATTTTAACTCCACAGGAATGGTGTCCTTTCCTGGAGAAAAGGTTCTCCTTCACACAGACTTTAGTCAGACTCAAAGGCTGCTCTCACCTGCAGATCCAGACTAGACTGACTAAACTATCTACAGCTAACCAGACAGGGGTGTGTCCAGCACATCACCCTGGCAACTATACCAGAAGGCTGCCAAATAAATTTTTTGCCCCCTGTGGGATACACAATGCATAAAATAAATTATATGAACCTTTTTAGCAATAATTAACCATTTGCAGTTGTCTTCTGGGGCACTGCATATGTATTATGACCATCTCTGAACAGAACTGCAGAATATGCTGGCGCTATACAAGCATTAGTAACTAAAGACTAGTGGGAGAAGTGACATTTATGGAGTCTGACTCTAGATGGCCCAGAATTTGATAAGTGACATTATAGTCACTGAATTTTTAGGGACTAAACAGAAGTTCAGACACATGTAAGAGGGGACCATAACAAAACTCAGTGGCACCCACCCCCAAAAGGTAAAAAAGCAAAGAACAAAAAATGTGCTATAGCAACTTAAGCAGTAGATCTGTGTTTTGTGCATAAGCACATGGCGGGAAGG
The DNA here is from genome assembly GCF_905171765.1 of Bufo bufo. Taxonomy (NCBI): domain Eukaryota; kingdom Metazoa; phylum Chordata; class Amphibia; order Anura; family Bufonidae; genus Bufo; species Bufo bufo. Next base: position 112,077,444 of record NC_053389.1, read on the forward strand.
GGGGGAAGGGGAATTAATCATTCCCCCCATGCCAGTTTTTTGGCATAAAAAAGTTGTGTGGCTTTTTATTGCCATTGTGCATAAATTTAGGAGCAACTGGCGGTTCTCCGCTGTCCTCGCCACTTTTCTGAGAAGGAGGCTTGATGAGGGCAGGTCCAGTGAGGAGGCATATATATCTTCTTTTACGCCAGTTTTCTGGTGTAAAAGAAGCCTGAAATATTCTGTACAACAGCCCCAAGCTGCCCGTAGATTTCAGTTTATTTGCATAAAGTGCCAGAGGATGTGCCTAATTTTAAAAAAATGCATCAAGCTGTGGCACATGTTTTAAGTCATTTTGAGATCACCTCCATAGGGACAAAAACGTCATGAAGAAAACGGTAAGACACACTGGGGTTATTAAATATAGCTCTTTACCAGTTTTCTGGCATAGAAAATTAGAATTTTTTTTTCTGAAATGCCATTTTGTGACAAAATTTGCAACTTTTTAGTTTTTTTTCGAGATGATCTTGCCACTTTTTCAAAAAGTAGGCAGGGTGTGGGCAGGAGCTCAGCAGCCTGACTCATTTAAAAAAAAAAAAATGTACACCAGAAAACTGGTACACATTACCATGGAGTACATTTCACTTATGGCGCATGGACAGCAAAAGATGCAACAAATTTAAGTGGCGTACTCCTCTCAATAAATTGGTCGGATTTTTCTCCAGGGGACTTTTTAGTAAGTCTAATGTGGGAAAGACCTATTTTTTAGTAAATGACCTCCACTGTGTAAAAAAAAAAAAATCCAGAACTGCATGCTTTTTGGAATTCTTTTGTAGTAAAAAAAAAGCCGGAGACAAATTCATTTTTGAAAGGACCCTTAGGCCTCATGCACACGACCGTTCGGTTTTTTTTGCGGTTCACAAATTGCGGATCTGCAAAACACGGAAGCTGTCCGTGTGCCTTCCGCAATTTGCGGAAAGGAGCAGGCGGCCCATTGTAGAAATGCCTATTCTTGTCCGCAAAACGGACAAGAATAGGACTTGTTATATTTTTTTTGTGGGGCTACGGAACGGAGCAAAGGATGCGGCCAGCAAATGGAGTGCTGTCCGCATCTTTTGCGGCCCCATTGAAGTGAATGGGTCCGCAACTGAGCCGCATAAAACTGCGACTCGGATGCGGACCAGAACAACGGTCGTGTGCATGAGGCCTTAATCTGCTTAATTCAACCGACATTGAGAGAGTTAAATAATGACACCCTGGTTACCTGCAGTCACTAGTTGGGAACTGCAGAAATCTGTATTCAGTCAGCTCCCACTAATAGCAATTTCCAGTGAACAGAATGATATTGCTAAGTGAGATGGAGTTTAGATGGAGTTGGAGATTTTTTTTAAAGATGATAAAATAATCCTGTCAATGGGAAACAATACTGAAAAAGTGATCTTTAAACTCTAAATAGCTATCTTTAGCTTTAATCTCTATGAAATGCACATTGCCAAGCAAGATTATCACCCAAGCGTGCTATTAAGGAAGGCATTCCGACTCTTCATTATCACTCGCGGGTTATCCATTAACACTTTTGAGATTTGTCACAACTCTCACGTACAATAAACTGTGAAATGCATCTCCGGTCCTTCACGCTAAGCGTCTGCACGGATCACAAAATGTGATAAAAATAACTATTTTTAATCTGGAAGCGACTTTCGTGCATACAAATAGGTCTGAGTCTGAAAAGAGCTTTATTGTTAGAGCTAGGGCTTAAGGATCAATTCACACATTGGCCACCGCTGGTCTGTATTAAAGGGATTCTGTCACCAGGTTTCACCCCTGTCAGCTAAACATATGTTGATGTTCAGGGCCTCATCAGGATTCCTAATGTGGGCTTCTAAATGTGATCCGTAGCCTTATTTTGCTAAAAAACAGGTTTTACTAACCTGTCACTCAAAGAAATAAGGTGCCCAAGGGGATGTCAGGGGATGTCAAGGGATGCAAAGTGCCCGCCGCACCCACCGCCGTTCGTGCCCAGCGCCGCCTTTCCAGACTTCTGCACCGCCTCCTAATCCTCTGTGCCGCCTCTTGCTCTCCCTCCATCCTCCTAAGTGGTAAAGGCTTGTGGTTTTACTATGTTTTGTCACAGTGGCATGATGGGTATGCCATTGTTGGACTCTAGTGCCCTTCAACCTCGCTTACCCTGCTGTCAGGTCACACTACTGATGCCTGCCTGTGATTAATCATTACATAGAACGTATTCTACTGACTGTCCCCAGTGCTGATGCTGTTTAGATGCCTAGTTGCTGCCAAGGGTATGCACAGTAGAGGGGGCTTATAGTTTCAAACTCCCCTTCTTAGTGGTAGTACTAAAGAGATCTTTTGCATTTATTTTTATACAGTTTCCATTGACTTCATTGGAAGAGCTTCCCCTAGTGGTGGCTGTCGGTAGTTGGAATTTTACCATGTAACTGTCACGATAGGTAGGGAAGGGAACACCAAACTGAAAGACAAACTAAACAACGGACTATGACCCACAAGGTAGGGAAAAACAAGGTCACCTCCTAGCAATCCCTGACACACTTTCCCTAGGCTGCTAAGCCCATGTGCATACCTCAATGGTAGATATAACACACTAAACAGACCCTCAGCAATAGGGAAAAAGTGTAAGAGACACCCAGTGCCTTCAACCACCGAAAGCGCAAGCGTCCCCACTAGAGGCCTAGACCAAACATAAACCAAAAGGGAAAAGAGAAGGGAAAAAACGTATCTGATACAAGAAGGAGCAGATAATCCACCTAGCATCCAAAGTTCACACAAGGTAGAACTATAACCTGCAAAGGCTATAGGGAAAAAGGGAGGTACAAATAGCTTCACTAATCACCAAAAGAACACCACCTGGGAGAAGGTGGAACTGTGCTCAAAGCACAACAAACAAACTGTCAGATCGAGTCACGTGCAACAATTCTGACAGATCTTCTCAAACCACCCACAGGGCAGGGCATGACAGTAACATTATGACTGTGTGGGTGAAGTAAGGAGCTACAGAGCTCTGTATCAGGTCATGTCGATCAGTCAAGCTCCGAATGGTCGACCAATTTGTGAGGCTGGAAACCGGGACAATCAGGTTTCTGGCTCAGTGTTCAATACAGAGGTAGGCAGGGCATTTAAGCCTGCTACTCAGACGAGGCTGATGCTCATGATTGCGTATGTATCCTGGCTCAGTATGCACCTCTGTGCTTTGTACCTTAGCCCTAGATCTGCTTATTAACTCTCTATGTACCGACTGTGGCTTGTTTTCAGGATTATCCCCTTGACCGCTGAATTGGATTCTTCTGTTTATCCTGAGTTTCTGACCATGGCTAGTTTTTGAATCAAAGGCTATGTACAGTACAGACCAAAAGTTTGGACACACCTTCTCATTCAAAGAGTTTTCTTTATTTTCATGACTATGAAGGCATCAAAACTATGAATTAACACATGTGGAATTATATACATAACAAACAAGTGTGAAACAACTGAAAATATGTCATATTCTAGGTTCTTCAAAGTAGCCACCTTTTGCTTTGATTACTGCTTTGCACACTCTTGGCATTCTCTTGATGAGCTTCAAGAGGTAGTCCCCTGAAATGGTCTTCCAACAGTCTTGAAGGAGTTCCCAGAGATGCTTAGCACTTGTTGGCCCTTTTGCCTTCACTCTGCGGTCCAGCTCACCCCAAACCATCTCGATTGGGTTCAGGTCCGGTGACTGTGGAGGCCAGGTCATCTGGCGTAGCACCCCATTACTCTCCTTCATGGTCAAATAGCCCTTACTTTCAAAGTTTTCCCAATTTTTCGGCTGACTGACTGACCTTCATTTCTTAAAGTAATGATGGCCACTCATTTTTCTTTACTTAGAATTTGTATTATGCCAAGAAAAAAGCAGCTAACAGTCTATTCAGTAGGACTATCAGCTGTGTATCCACCTGACTTCTCCTCAATGCAACTGATGGTCCCAACCCCATTTATAAGGCAAGAAATCCCACTTATTAAACCTGACAGGGCACACCTGTGAAGTGAAAACCATTTCAGGGGACTACCTCTTGAAGCTCATCAAGAGAATGCCAAGAGTGTGCAAAGCAGTAATCAAAGCAAAAGGTGGCTACTTTGAAGAACCTAGAATATGACATATTTTCAGTTGTTTCACACTTGTTTGTTATGTATATAATTCCACGTGTTAATTCATAGTTTTGATGCCTTCAGTGTGAATCTACAATTTTCATAGTCATGAAAATAAAGAAAACTCTTTGAATGAGAAGGTGTGTCCAAACTTTTGGTCTGTACTGTACATCTTTGAGAGCTATTTTTTGTAGTATTGCATTGTACTCATTTTGAGCTAAAAATATATATTTTTTAAATGGTCTTTATTAAAAATAAGGCATCCTTTTTTCTGTACAGAGCTGAGATGCCCTAGTAGCACCCTTTTGATTTTTGATCTTTTCCGTCATCTGGTGAGCAGACTGACTCCTTATCTCTGCTCTCTGACACTATAAACACTCATTATAGCTCAGTTCTTATCTTAGGCTACTTTCACACTAGCGTTTTTTGCAGATCCTTATTGGATCTGCAAAAACACTTCCGTTACTATAATACAACCGCATGCATTCATCATGAACGGATCCAGTTGTATTATATATTTTATAGCCATGACGGATCCGTCTTGAACACCATTGAAAGTCATTTTCTATTATGCCAGATTGTGTCAGAGAAAACGTATCCGTCCCCATTGACTTACATTGTGTGCCAGGATGGATCCGTTTGGCTCCGCTTCGTCAGGCGTACAGCAAAACGTTTCAGACAGCGTTTTGGTGTCCGCCTCCAAAGCGGAATGGTGACAGAACGGAGGCAAACTGATGCATTCTGAACTGATCCTTTTCCATTCAGAATGCATTAGGGCAAAACTGATACGTTTTGGACCACTTCTGAGAGCCCTGAACGGATCTCACAAATGGAAAGACAAAACGCTATGTGAAAGTAGCCTAAATGATATGAATGTGGCTTAAATAAATGTTTATGACCTCTCAGTAGTTTAGAGATAAGGTTTATTAGATGACCAGGCATAAAGTGAAAGTGAAAGTACCAGTCACACAGCTAGAAAACTGTTAACCCTTTGTGACAGAACAGCTCAATAGTTTTAATAAAGGCCAACTGAAAGAAAAAAGATTTTTGGCCAAAAATGGGTAACATTCAATCATTAAAAAAATTGCCTCCATCCACCTTTAACCTGTCGTCCGCTGTATTGGCTTATACTAGTTCTCCTGGTTTTATGACCGTGGCTAGTTTGTGGATCACCAATAGTCTGGTGTTTGGGCCTATCTGTCTCTCCTAGTTCTGACCCTGCTTTTCTACTACCTTTTACTCCCTGGTCATTCTGGTAGGTGTGCTTCTAGCGAACTCACACCAATTCTCTGCTACCTCACTCTGCAGATGTAACCTGGGCCATAGCAGCCAATTCCTTCATGCCTTTCAGTGGACTTTGGGGAAGAACATAGTGGTAGTATTGGCCTCCTACCAGCTGTAATGGTTAAGGAAGACTGGTAGCAGTTTCTGAGTTTGCTGGTTGTGGTTTCAGATTTTTACTATAGTATTTGCTCACAAGTACTGACATATAATACACAAATACTGCCATACAGAATCAAAATAATAATGCCATTCAAAGTCCAGATAATACTGCCATAAAGTGCTCAAATACTACAATACAGAATCACAATAATAATGCGTTAAAATCCTGGATAATACTGCCCTGAAGTACAGAAATACTGCCATACAGAATCACAATAATAATGCGTTAAAATCCTGGATAATACTGCCCTGAAGTACAGAAATACTGCCATACAGAATCAAATAGTAATGCAACTTAAGCCCAAATAATACTGCCATAGGCCTCTTTCACACGGGCGTCGCGTGTGAGGGCCGGACAAGATGCGGGTGCGTTGCGGAAAAAATGTGTAATTTTAACACGCGAGTGCAAAGCGTTTTAATGCGTTTTGCACCCGTGTGAGAAAAATCTGCATGTTTGGTACCCAGACCCGAACCCGGACTTCTTCACAGAAGTTCGGCTTTGGGATCAGCGTTGTGTAGATTTTATTATTTTCTCTTATAACATGGTTATAACCATGGTGATGGGCCATGTGATGGACCATGTGATGAGCGCAGTGACGTCTTCCAAGGTCCTTTAGCCAGGTCCTGAAGAAAGTAGAAAGAAGGAGATCTGCTACGCGATCAAGTGGATGGGGTGTGTTAAATTTGTTTATTATTTTTAACCCCTCCAGCCCTATTTTACTAAGCATTCGGTATTAAGACTGCTGTTATTTTCCCTTATAACCATGTTATAAGGGAAAATAATAAAGATCGGGTCCCCATCCCGATCATCTCCTAGCAACCATGCGTGAAAATCACCACTCATGTACACAGCCCCATTGAAGTGAATGGGTCCGGATTCAGTGCAGGTGCAATGCGTTCGCCTCATGCATTGCACCTGCACGGAATTCTCGCCCGTCTGAAAGGGGCCATGCAGTGTCCACATGCTGCTGTACAAAATCAAAGTGCTATGCAAATCCCAAATACACCCGATGCTTTCAGGGTGCCTTCAGTGAAACTCGCACCATTTTGCAAGCAAGTTGAGTCAGTTTTGTCTGCAATTGCGTTCAGTTTTTTCCGCGCAAGTGCAATGCGTTTTGATGCGTTTTTCACGCAACCATCAGTGAAAAACGCATTGCATCCACACTTGCTTCCGGATGCAATGTGTTTTTCACTGAAGCCCCATTCACTTGGGGCCGGGGCTGTGTGAAAAACGCAGAATATAGAACATGCTGCGTTTTTCACGCAACGCAGAACTGATGCGTGAAAAAATAAAGCTCATGTACACAGACCCATTGAAATGAATGGGTCAGTATTCAATGTGGGTGCTATGTGTTCACGTCACGCATTGCACCCGTGCGGAAAACTCGCTCGTGTGAAAGGGGCCTTACAGAACGACCCTCTGGATGGTGGCACATCTTATGCCCTTCCCCCAGAGCAGTGATATGATGGCTTAGGCCTCTTTCACACGGGAGTTGCGGAAAAATGTGCGGGTGCGTTGCGGGAACACCCGCACATTTTTCCGCGCGAGTGCAAAACATTGTAATGCGTTTTGCACTCGCGTGAGAAAAATCATGCATGTTTGGTACCCAAACCCGAACTTCTTCACAGAAGTTCGGGCTTGGGATCGGTGTTCTGTAGATTGTATTATTTTCCCTTATAACATGGTTATAAGGGAAAATAATAGCATTCTGAATACAGAATGCATAGTAGGTGATCAATTGAGGGTTAAAAAAAAATAAAAAAATTAACTCACCTTCTCCTTTTGTTCGCGTAGCTCCGGGTCTCCTCTTTACTTCTCAAAAGATGAACTATTGGCTAAAGGACCTTTGGTGACGTCAGATCACATGCTCCAATCACATGGTACATCACCGTGGTGATGGACCATGTGATTGGAGCATGTGATCTGACGTCACCACAGGTCCTATCCGATAGTTCATCTTTTGAGAAGTAAAGAAGAGACCTGGAGCTACGCGAACAAAAGGAGAAGGTGAGTTAATTTTTTTATTTTTTTTTAACCCTCAATTGATCACCTACTATGCATTCTGTATTCAGAATGCTATTATTTTCCCTTATAACCATGTTATAAGGGAAAATAATACAGTGAATAGACTGTCACCTAGCAACCATGCGTGAAAAATCGCACCGCATCCGCACTTGCTTGCGATTTTCACGCAACCCCATTCACTTCTATGGGGCTTGCGTTGCGTGAAAAACGCAGAATATAGAGCATGCTGCGATTTTCACGCAACGCATAAGTGATGCGTGAAAATCACTGCTCATCTGAACAGCCCCATAGAAATGAATGGGTCGGTATTCAGTGCGGGTGCAATGCGTTCACCTCACGCATCGCATCCGCGCGGAATACCGACCCATTCATTTCTATGGGGCTGTTCACATGAGCGGTGATTTTCACGCATCACTTATGCGTTGCGTGAAAGGGGCCTTAGACTCCTTTGAAGCAAGAAGAAGCCTAAGGCCTCTTTCACACGGGCGTTGCGGAAAAATGTGCGGGTGCGTTGCGGGAACACCCGCGATTTTTCCGTGCGAGTGCAAAACATTGTAATGCGTTTTGCACTCGCGTGAGAAAAATCGCGCGTGTTTGGTACCCAAACCCGAACTTCTTCACAGAAGTTCGGGCTTGGGATCGGTGTTCTGTAAATAGTATTATTTTCCCTTATAACATGGTTATAAGGGAAAATAATAGCATTCTAAATACAGAATGCATAGTAAAACAGCGCTGGAGGGGTTAAAAAAAAAAAAAAAAATCATTTAACTCACCTTAATCCACTTGCTCGCGATGCCCGGCATCTCCGTCTCACTCTTTTACTGTATAGGACCTGTGGAGAGCATTAACTATAGTTTAAGGACCTGGGATGACGTCACTCTGGTCATCATATGGTACGTCACATGATCTTTTACCATGGTGAATCACCATGTAAAAGATCATGTGACGTACCATGTGATGACCGGAGTGACGTCATCACAGGTCCTTCATCAAAGGAGACACAAGGAGATGCCGGGCTACGCGAGCAAGTGGAGTAAGGTGAGTTAAATAATTTTTTATTTTTTTTTAACCCCTCCAGCGCTATTTTACTTTGCATTCTGTATTCAGAATGCTATTATTTTCCCTTATAACCCTGTTATAAGGGAAAATAATAATGATCGGGTCTCCATCCCGATCGTCTCCTAGCAACCGTGCGTGAAAATCGCACCGCATCCGCACTTGCTTGTGGATGCTTGCGATTTTCACGCAACCCCATTCATTTCTATGGGGCCTGCGTTACGTGAAAAACGCACAAAGAGGAGCATGCTGCGATTTTCACGCAACGCAAAAGTGATGCGTGAAAATCACCGCTCGTGTGCACAGCCCCATAGAAATGAATGGGTCAGTATTCAGTGCGGGTGCAATGCGTTCACCTCCCGCATCGCATCCGCGCGGAATACTCGCTCGTGTGAAAGGGGCCTAAGGCCCCTTTCACACGAGCGAGTTTCCCGCGCGGGTGCGATGCGGGAGGTGAACGCATTGCACCCGCACTGAATACTGACCCATTCATTTCAATGGGTCTGTGTACATGAGCGTTGTTTTTCACGCATCAGTTCTGCGTTGCGTGAAAATCGCAGCATGTTCTATATTCTGCGTTTTTCATGCAGCCCTGGCCCCACAAAAGTGAGCAAGTGCGGGTGCGATGCGTTCTTCACTGATGGTTGCTAAGAGATGTTGTTTGTAAACCTTCTGTTTTTTATCACGCACGTGAAAAACGCATCAAAACGCATTGCACCCGCGCGGAAAAAAACTAAACAACTGAACGCAATCGCAGACAAAACTGACTGAACTTGCTTGCAAAATGGTGCGATTTTCACTGAACGCACCCTGAACCCATCCGGACCTAATCCGTCACGCTCGTGTGAAAGGGGCCTAATTTAAGAGTAATATCAAGGGCACAAAATAAAAATTCCTATTCAAAGTTATATCAAAGTTAGGCCTCTTTCACACGGGCGTTGCGGAAAAATGTGCGGGTGCGTTGTGGGAACACCCGCGATTTTTCCGCGCGAGTGCAAAACATTGTAATGCGTTTTGCACTCGCGTGAGAAAAATCGTGCGTGTTTGGTACCCAAACCCGAACTTCTTCACAGAAGTTCGGGCTTGGGATCGGTGTTCTGTAAATAGTATTATTTTCCCTTATAACATGGTTATAAAGGGAAAATAATAGCATTCTGAATACAGAATGCAAAGTAAAATAGCACTGGAGGGGTTAAAAAAAACTAAAAAAAAAATTTAACTCACCTAATCCACTTGCTCGCGTAGCCGGCATCTCCTTGTGTCTCCTTTGATGAAAGAACTGTGGTGAGCATTAACTATAGTTCAAGGACCTGGGATGACGTCACTCCGGTCATCACATGGTACGTCACATGATCTTTTACCATGGTGAATCACCATGTAAAAGATCATGTGACGTACCATGTGATGACCGGAGTGACGTCATCACAGGTCCTTCCTCAAAGGAGACACAAGGAGATGCCGGGCTACGCGAGCAAGTGGAGTAAGGCGAGTTAAATAATTTTTTATTTTTTTTTAACCCCTCCAGCGCTATTTTACTTTGCATTCTGTATTCAGAATGCTATTATTTTCCCTTATAACCCTGTTATAAGGGAAAATAATAATGATCGGGTCTCCATCCCGATCGTCTCCTAGTAACCGTGCGTGAAAAATCGCACCGCATCCGCACTTGCTTGTGGATGCTTGCGATTTTCACGCAACCCCATTCACTTCTATGGGGCCTGCGTTGCGTGAAAAACGCAGAATATAGAGCATGCTGCGATTTTCACGCAACGCATAAGTGATGCGTGAAAATCACCGCTCATGTGAGCAGCCCCATAGAAATGAATGGGTCCGGATTCAGTGCGGGTGCAATGCGTTCACCTCCCGCATTGCACCCGCGCGGAAAACTCGCCCGTGTGAAAGGGGCCTTAAAATCAGCATTTTGGTACTTTCTTCCATATATCAAATGTTGATGTTTAATGGTCCTTTACACAGATGAGAACTAATGGGATAGCGTTATAATAGACTGCTCATAAAAAGTAATAGACTGTTCTATTCTATGAGCCGTCAATACCCAGCATTAGGAAAAGCAAACAGGATGCTTCATCATGAGTGAAATGAACAAATGTCCTGCAGTCCAGTCCTGGGAGTGATTTGTGATAATGTGATAACTGACGGGGTTTCCTGCTGACAGATTTACATGTTGAAGAATATTGTTTACAGTTGACATAATGTACATCTTCTCACAAAAATATTTTCAATGCTTTTGTTAGAACTTCATGTAACATATTTTACAAGTGATACATATAAATATATGAGCCCTTGTTATACCTCAGAGTTAGTGACATTTTGCAGTCCCCCTTTCTTATCCTACAGGCTGGATTCAAAATATATGTAATGTCAAAAGGTACGGTCGAGCAGGAAACCCATGCAGCACTTAGGCCTCTTTCACACGATAGAGTTTTCCGCGCGGGTGCGATGCGTAAAGAGAACGCATAGCACCCGCACCGAATCCTGACCCATTCATTTCAATGGGTCTCTGTACATGAGCGTTTTGTTTCACGCATCAGTTCTGCGTTGCGTGAAAAACGCAGCATCTTCTATATTCTGCGTTTTTCCTGCAGTCCTGGCCCCATAGAAGTGAATAGGGCTTCAGTGAAAAACGCATTGCATCCGGAAGTAAGTGCGATTGCAATGCGTTTTTCAATGATGGTTACTAAGGCCCCTTTCACACGGGCGAGTTTTCCACGTGGGTGCAATTCGTGAGTTGAACGCATTGTACCCGCACTGAATCCGGACCCATTCATTTCTATGGGGCTGTGCACATGAGCGGTGATTTTCACGCATCACTTGCGCGTTGCGTGAAAATCGCAGCAAGCTCTATTTTGTGCTTTTTTTCACGCAACGCAGGCCCCATAGAAGTGAATGGGGTTGCGTGAAAATCGCAAGTATCCGCAAGCAAGTGCGGATGCGGTGCGATTTTCACGCTCGGTTGCTAGGAGATGATCGGGATGGAGACCCGATCATTATTATTTTCCCTTATAACAGGGTTATAAGGGAAAATAATAGCATTCTGAATACAGAATGCATAGTAAAACAGCGCTGGAAGGGTTAAAAAAATAAATAAAAAAATTTAACTCACCTTAGTCCACTTGATCATCTCCTTCTGTCTCCTTTGTTGAACAGGACCTGTGGTGAGCATTCTTTACAGGTCAAGGACCTTTGATGACGTCACTCCGGTCATCACATGATCCATCACATGATCTTTTACCATGGTGATGGATGATGTGATGACCGGAGTGACGTCATCAAAGGTCCTTGACCTATAATGAATGCTCACCACAGGTCCTGTTCAGCAAAGGAGACAGAAGGAGATGCCGGGCATCGCGATCAAGTGGACTAAGGTGAGTTAAATTTTTTTATTTTTTTTTAACCCCTCCAGCGCTATTTTACTATGCATTCTGTATTCAGAATGCTATTATTTTCCCTTATACCCATGTTATAAGGGGAAATAATACAATCTACAGAACACCGATCCCAAGCCCGAACTTCTGTGAAGAAGTTCGGGTTAGGGTACCAAACATGCGCGATTTTTTGTTTTGCACTCGCGCGGAAAAATTGCGGGTGTTCCGATAACGCACCCGCACATTTTCCCGCAACGCCCGTGTGAAAGAGGCCTAAGAGATGTTGTTTTTAACACTTCAGTTTTTTTATCATGCGCGTAAAAAATGCATCAAAACGCATTGCACTCACGCTGAACAACTGAACGCAATTGCAGACAAAACTGACTAAACTTGCTTGCAAAATGGTGCGGGTTTCACTGAACGCATCCGGACCTAATCCGTCACGCTCGTGTGAAAGAGGCCTTATTCTAGGCTACTGTAGAAACATGGCACTCTAAATTAAAGCTCAGTAATGACCATCATAGAAACCCATATCGGTGGCTACTAAAGGGGTTGTCAACATATTCACATTTTCACCCCGGCAGTCCCTGTGTTATGATGGTATTTCATGCTCTGATGCTCTACCTTGCCTTGCGCTGGATCGCGCAGGGCAAGGGCTTGTTTGTCTACCTCTGTACACTGCTGGGCGGACGTTTTCGCCCAGCAGGGTATTCAGTGACGTCCCCGCCTCTGATGGGCCGGCTTTAGCGCTGCCCTAGCCATTTTACAGGCTAGGACAGCGCTAAAGCCCACCCATCAGTGCCAGTGAGGTCACCTGCCTCACTGCTGGACGGAAACCTCCACCTGCCAGCCTCCATGGAGAGCCTGGTACATCACCGGATCTCCTGAAAATGCCTTTGCTCTGCGCGATGCTGATGCTCATATCACAGGGGCTGCCAGGGTGAAAATGGGGATATGTCCGGGTTTAGCTCTGAACCCAGACAACCCCTTTAAGGGGCTATCTATCTATTTATCTATCTAGCTATCATCTCTCCATTATCTAGCGATCTGTCTAACTATCCAGCTATCTGAATAGCCATCCATTCATCCATCTATCACTATGCGGAAGACAGAAGACCCCTACCAAAGATCAAAATGTGCCCCCTATTATGATGCTGAGTTTTGCCCCCTAGGACTGAAGGTTTTGCTTTTTGTTTGCCTTCAAAGCTCTCTTAAGCCAATTGTTGGGTCACCTTTCTTCAGCGGTCACATGGTCTACCTCTATGGTACATATATCATAGCTATTTTTATGGCTGTATATTTATTTGTCTTATTATCTATAATTTAGTCTTCCAGATTCAGATCTCACCTCTCTCCAACAACAAACAAAGAGAACATTTTTAGTACTGTACCATACCTCCCAAACGTCCCGGATCCAGCGGGACATTCCCGGATTGCAGTGGCTGTCCCGCTGTCCCAATACGGGGGAGCTATGTCCCGTTTTCTGGCATCCATAGGAAGCAGAAACAGTTGCCATAATGAAGCAGAGAGCCGTCTCCGGCATCAGCTCCCCGCTTCATCTTTCCTGCTGGCTCACCACACCTCTGGACAGTGCAGGTGGGTGGGCAGTCCGGCAATCAGCCTCGGCTCCGCCTCCTTCACAGACTAGAGAAGCCGATGTCCTGCTGCTGCTGCTAGGAACAAGGTAAGTATGTGGTGTTTATTTATTTACATTCTGTGAGGGGCATAATGTGGGCATATTACTGGCAGCACAATGTGGGCATATTATTGGGGGGCAAAATGTGGGCATATTATTGGGGGGCAAAATGTGGGCATATTATTGGGGGGCACAATGTGGGCATATTACTGGGGGCACATAACTGGGCATATTACTGGGAGCACAGCTGGGTATCTTAATGGGGGCACAGCTGGGCATAATTCTGTAAAGGAGGCACAATATGGGCATAAATACTGTGCGGAGGCATGAAGGGGGAATAATTATTATGTGGGGCATTAAAGGGGTTGTCTCCTGGCTTACACATGCCTCTCAGGGCCTTAATTTCTAGCCTGCTGGGGACGTGCAAATACATTTGATTGACGGCACAGTAAAGCAGAGCAGGGATAATGCAATCCCACCCCCTGCCTGTGCGTGCATGCGCCTTAGTTATAGATCCTCCAAGCTGTGGGAGAATGTGACCGAGAACACGCGAGGTGGCTGGGGCTGGGAGTCACTGCACATGCGCCTGAATATGTGCGCGCTCGCTCCTGCAAATCCCGGCCAAAGCACTTTCCGCTCCTGCGCGGCCACCGCATTAGAGCGGTGACCATAACCCCTAGAAACGAGCAGGCAATTTGGGGGTCTTAGTTGGGGAAAAAGAGTTCACAGAGATAAAATGGAAAACAGAAGTAAATGGCAAAATCAATCATCACACTGCAAGGAACAGAATGACTATTGATTAATGAGGCGAGACAATCCCTTTAAGGGTACTCAGTGGGATTAGGTGTATAGTTATGTTTTGGGCGGAGTTAGAGGCATGGCCTAGTGCGGAATAAATTTGCTGCGGCGCTCTTCGCACGCCGCACAATGTGTCCCTCTTTGTTCATTTACAATGTTGGGAGGTATGCTGTACATACAAATATTCAGTAGATATGGTGAAATCAAGAGTGTCCCCTCCCTACAGATTGCTCCATGTCTTGTGATCACAAATTCTGAGCCGCTTTGTGGTATATTGGGAGGGGGTAGCAGCAGTCATATCTAGTGGAAGGACTGCCAGGCATATTGCTTGCTATTTCATGTTCACGGTTACAAGAACCCATATGCAGTTACGCGGAGGGGAGGGTGGGAAGTGTTAATAACTGATGGTTGTAGTAGTACCCCCAATTCTCAGGGGCAGTCCTCGCTCTGGCTCTCCCTGGGTCTTGCAGTGAATTGAGGGCGCACCCTTTCTTGTCTCAGGCACACCCTGGTATTGGGGCACCTGCCTGGCATTAGGTGGGGTGCCCTTGATTGTGGATATTTGACAGGGAGCAAAACAGGAGGTTAGGAGCACGGCCCAGTGGATGGTAGAGGCAATAATGAGGCTCATTTTACTGATAACGAAGGACAGCCTTTTCACTGAGAATATTGGGTGATGCAGTACAAGCATATATCGGGCACAATTCTGAGGTGTCACACAGAGCTTGCTTTTCCTAACAACTGTGTATAGGCAGCAACAATGATGGCAGTAGTAGTCCCTGAGTCTCTCTCTAAACAATGCAATCTTTGCAATCTTCCCAAACTGACCACAGGCATGCAAAACTCTCACAATCAGTACTGCATTTCCCACTGCAGGGTGCAGCTCTTCAAACGAACAGCCAATCCGTTATAAAAGTGGCATCATACCCTCTTCATAAGGGTCCATTCACACCTCCGTATGAATGGGTCTGCATCAGTTCCGCATTTTTGCGGAACGGATGCGGGCCCATTCATTTCAATGGGGCTGCAAAAGATGAGGACAGCACACCGTGGGCCGTCCACATCTGTAGTTCCGTTTTGCAGCCCCACAAAAAAGATAGAGCATGTCCTATTCTTGTCCGCAGCCAGAGACAAGAATAGGCATTTCTATCACAGAGCCGGCCATGTGAGGTCCGCAAAATGCGGAATGCACATGACTGGTGTCCTTGTATCTGCACAGACGGATCCGCACCAATAATGCAAACGCTTGTATCCGTTAATAACGGATCAGTTTGCATTATTCATGAAAAAAAAGTCTAAGTCAAAACGGATCCGTCTTGACTTACATTGAAAGTTAATAGGGGACGGATCCGTTTTCAATTGCACCATATTGTGTCAGTGAGAAACTGATCCGTCCCCATTGATTTACATTGTAAGTCAGGACTGATCCGTTTGGCTCCGCATGGTCAGGCGGACACCAAAACGCTGCAAGCTGCATTTTAGTGAGCGTCTAAAAAACGCAACGGAGACCAAACGCAGCCAAATTGATGCATTCTGAACGGATCCTTATCCATTCAGAATGCAATGGGGCTGAACTGATCCGTTTTGGGCCGCATGTGAGAGCCCTGAAACGGATCTCAGAAGCGGACCCAGAAACGCCAGTGTGAAAGTAGCCTTAATCAGCATAGTCCATTGCTGTAAACAAGTGTCACCATTGCTAATGGACACAATCCCTTGTGATCCTAGACAGTCTGCAGATTCTTTCTGGTACTTTCCTCAGCAAAGATGGATGGAGGATCCTAAAAGGAAGCTTTACACTGCACAGGCCCATGCAGCTTCTCTCACTTTGGATGCTCAGGCCAGACTCACTGGCTGATGCAATCAGACTACTCAGCTACTCCTTCAGAGGGGGAGGGCAAGCCTTCCTCCAGTTGAGTCGGCCACAATAACTATGCTGTGCCACCAATATACAGCTCTTGGGACCACATACAAAGCATAGTAATGCACGTCAAACCTTACTAGCAAATATTAACCCTTTTTTTTGCAGTGAATTAACTCTTAGCAGTGATCTACTGGGTCACTGCACATATATATACAAAATACAATATTTCTACCATCATCTTGAATTTCTTTTCAACATATATTTTTCAGTAATAGTAGTATCAATATTTTAGTCTATGCAGTCCTTTAACTGGAATTGCTCCCATTTCTTAAAGGAACAGTTCTCCTAATAACACAATAGAGGCATTGGATTGCAGTTGAGAAAATGGCAGCTTTATGGACATATGTCTGTTTTCAACCATAGTAAATACATGATCTGGGAACAGACAGGGTTTAAAACCCATATGTTACGCAATAGGTTAATTGTGCAAAGTCACCTTTCAGCAAATAGTTTCAGCACCCTGAGGCTCTAGGGCATTGATCCAATGGCAACCTCCTTTGCACCTCCTATAGTTGTGTGCAGTCCCTGACCTGGACTACCAATATTTGAATCCCACATCATGTGGCATTTAAGCAGGGGTGTAGCTATAGAACATGGTTACTATGATGACCTTAAAGGGTTTCTACCACCAGAAATACTGTTATGTAGCTGACTGATATAGTGATGCGCTAATGTCCGCACTACATAACAGTGTGTTTCTAACATTAGTCCCTGCAGCCGTTTTTGTTTAAAAAGCACTTTTATAGATATGCTAATGAGCCTCTAGGTGCTATGTGGGCGTAAAATCAGCACCATTTCAGCCGCCCATCGCGTCCCTCCAGCCCGCCCCGCTCCTGTTGATTGACGTTAAACTTCTCAGTATCTCGTATCAATTCCCGCGCCTGCGCCGTGCGCTTCTGTATTCGGCGCAGGCGCAGTCAGTGAATTCCGCGCTCCTGGTGCCGGCTTCCTCATTGTAACGTAGTTGGCGCAGGCACAGTGAGGAAGCCGGCGCCGGGAGAATGCAGAAGCGCACGGCGCAGGCGCGGTAATTGGTACGAGATACTGAGAAGTTTTACGTCAATCAACAGGAGCGGGGCGGGCTGGAGGGACGCGATGGGCAGCTGAAATGGTTAGTGGACGGAGCCTCTAGGTGCTAATGACGCCCACATAGCACCTAGAGGCTCATTAGCATATAATAAAAGTGCTTTTTTTTACAAAAACGGCTGCAGGGACTAACATTAGAAACATACTGTTATGTAGTGCTGACATTAGCGCATCACTATATCAGTCAGCTACATAACAGTATTTCTGGTGGTAGAAACCCTTTAAAAGCGGGTTTTGGCTTGAACAGTTATTCTCAGACTATGGAAAAGCACTTACTTTTCATCGATTAAAGGTTGGTAGTAAGAAATCCCTCTTTTACAATGTATGGAGGACCTGAGGGTTGGAAGCAAAGCAATGTCTGGGGTTTATGCTGCTACATGGAGATAATTACAGATTTTCTCAGACACCAGAACATATAGGTCCTACGTATAAAGGTTTGGTTACACAAGGCTTCTTACAAGCTGAAAATGGTAGAATATGTTCAACACATTTTAACCCTTTTGTACATCGCAACATACATGTATGTTACAGCTGCGTGATGAGTGTATACAGTGAGCTCTAATTCTGCTCAGATGGCCTCTTCATTAAAGGGGTTGGCCACTTTCTGGTTACTGTTGACCAATGTGTTCGTAAGATGATTATGGGACTCTTACTAATATAGTCTTTGTTGAAATTCTGTGGTATTTTCTGTATTTTATAAGGTATGCCCCTTTGTTTGCCAAGTCTTTTGTGATGTCCATGCATGGGTCCTGTCCATAAAATGGCTGCTGATGGAGAGTCATGTCACCAGGCAAATCACCCCCATGTGATGTCTTCTCTGTTCAAACACACTGAATCTGGACTAAACTCCTAACAGAACAAGTGCAGATGGCAGGAGCGGTGTATCTGAATTGAGGAGACATCACACGGCAGTGATTTGCCTGACCCTCTATCAGAAGCCTTCTTATGGACAGGACCTTTGTGTGGACAGCACAAAAGAAATTGTAAACAAGGGGGCATATCTTATAAAATCTAGAAAATGGTGCAGAATTTTAACAAAGGCTATATTAGTAAGTGTCATATTATCATCTCAGAAACATATTGGTCATGGTCAACAATAACCAGAAAGTGGCCAACCCCTTTAATGATTTAGCATCTTAGCAGCTAGACAGAAGGAGGGGGCTCCATATGTCCTTTAGTCACACCCATGGCAAAATTGTGGGGTACTGAATGGTTGTCATGGCAACTTGGGGCCTTTTGAAGAATTGTATACCTGCAACTATAAATCTTCCTATAGTGGCAAGGTCTGATGTCACAATCAAGGAAGATGCAGTCTTTGTCACAATCACCAAAGACTGCAATATTCTGCTAATTCCATCTTGTGAGACCAAGACTGCTCACTGAAGTTTGTGAAGATGACAAATGGAGGAGAGGTTGAGCTTCAGAGTGAGAAACAAGCAGAGGGAGACAGTCTAGGAGGGTGGAACAGCTAATAGTGTTATATCTCACCCCAAGTGCTTTATTCACATCACTGCCCAGTATTTCTATATAATGTCCTATATCATTATTCTGACAGAGAGAGAGGAAGCAGAATTTTCTGTCTCGGTGTATTCCATGGAAAGACATGATAGCAGTTAGTCTCCATCTCCATCTCGGGGACAACTAAGAATTTGAGATGCAGCCTGCAAAGATAAAAACGTCTAAAAAGAAAAGGCAGATACACATCATATAATTGCCAGAAATAGAGCTATCATTCATGTATATACATGTGGCAGCTTATTTTACCAAGTTGTGTGAAATTGTAAGTATGTAAGTGTAAGTATGCTTTAAAGGGTTTGTCCCATTTGTAAATTTTTTTTCTTGGGCAAACTGCAAGGAGGCTGGTCAAATAATTAAAAAGCTTTATCTTCCTCTGAACCAGTGCAGCAGCTTTGTCTTCTTGTACAGAAAGATACCTCTGAGGAGAGGGTGAAGGTCCTGCTCCTGGTGACGTGCCCAGCACATTATTGTTGTAATGAAGAGGTGCAACCCTTTTCAGGAAGATGAATGATGTTTTCGAATTACAGTGCTGTCTTCCATTCAATTTTCAAGGTAGTGGTGGCATTCTTTGTCACCACCCTGAAGAGGCTGGGGGTGAACTAGGCCTTGCTACAGAGACTGAAAGCAAAGGAGAAAAATGAGCCACAGTTCCTGCCCAGAAGCACCTGCCCCAGATCAATCCAATAAGCAACTTTCTTACACTGGAAAAGCGATGTAGGGAGATGAAAAATATCGCTCAATGTGTTTAAAAATGTGCACGCCTCCGTCTGCCATTTATTTTGCGCCATTCCGTATCTGCATAACCTGCTCTTTACAAACCTTAAATGCCATATCTTCTGATGCTCCAGGTGGCTTACCTTAGGCTACTTTCACACCTGCGTTTGGGTGTCCGCTCGTGAGCTCTGTTTGAAGGGGCTCACAAGCGGCCCCGAACGCATCCGTCCAGCCCTAATGCATTCTGAGTGGACGCGGATCCGCTCAGAATGCATCAGTCTGCCAGCGTTCAGCCTCCGCTCCGCTCAGCAAGCGGACACCTGAACGCAGCTTGCAGCGTTCGGGTGTCCGCCTGGCCGTGCGGAGGCAAGCGGATCCGTCCAGACTTACAATGTAAGTCAATGGGGACGGATCCGTTTGAAGATGACACTATATGGCTCAATCTTCAAATGGATCCGTCCCCCATTGACTTTCAATGTAAAGTCTGGACGGATCCGTTCAGGCTACTTTCACACTTAGAATTTTTTTCAAACTATAATGCAGACGGATCCGTTCTGAACGGATACAAACGTCTGCATTATAGGAGCGGATCCGTCTGAGCAGACATCAGACGGACCCGCTCTGAACGCTAGTGTGAAAGTAGCCTTAGACTATTTTATATTGTTTGTTTTTCCCCACACTCCCCTAATTCTTCATCCTGTTGTATTGTACAAATCTTCCATTGTTCTGTAAAGATCCAAATATGAAAAGCAGGCTTTGGATTAGACTTAAAGGGAGTCTGTCACCAACCTGACCGTTTTTAAACCGATCACATAGTTCAGTGGGACACAAAGACATGACACAGATGTTACCTTTGTTTCGTTTTCAGATCATCCAAATCGCCCAAAAAGGAGTTTTTATGATATGCTAATGAGCCGCCGCAAGTGCCCAGGGGCGGAGAGTTTACTGAAAGTGCCCAAATTCCCCCGCCTCATTCGCGCCTAACTCCACCCCTCCGTAAACTCTGGCCAGCCCTGTGGCTCTGTGACTTCATATATCCCTATAGGCTGTTCGCGAAATCGCTGCCGGGCCCGGGCATGCGCAGTGTTCTGCCCACAGTGGGAAGAGGCACAGAGATATGCAGTGCGCATGTGCCAGTTACTGGCGTAAAAATCGGCGCATGCGTACTGCATATCTCTGTGCCTCTGCGATGTGCGAATGGCCTATAGGGAAATATGATGTCACAGTACTCACCTAAAGAATTATTAGGAACACCTGTTCTATTTCTCATTAATGCAATTATCTAGTCAACCAATCACATGGCAGTTGCTTCAATGCATTTAGGGGTGTGGTCCTGGTCAAGACAATCTCCTGAACTCCAAACTGAATGTCAGAATGGGAAAGAAAGGTGATTTAAGCAATTTTGAGCGTGGCATGGTTGTTGGTGCAAGACGGGCCGGTCTGAGTATTTCACAATCTGCTCAGTTACTGGGATTTTCACGCACAACCATTTCTAGGGTTTACAAAGAATGGTGTGAAAAGGGAAAAACATCCAGTATGCGGCAGTCCTGTGGGCAAAAATGCCTTGTGGATGCTAGAGGTCAGAGGAGAATGGGCCGACTGATTCAAGCTGATAGAAGAGCAACGTTGACTGAAATAACCACTCGTTACAACCACGGTATGCAGCAAAGCATTTGTGAAGCCACAACACGCACAACCTTGAGGTGGATGGGCTATAACAGCAGAAGACCCCACCGGGTACCACTCATCTCCACTACAAATAGGAAAAAGAGGCTACAATTTGCACGAGCTCACCAAAATTTGACTGTTGAAGACTGGAAAAATGTTTCCTGGTCTGATGAGTCTCGATTTCTGTTGAGACATTCAAATGGTAGAGTCCGAATTTGGCGTAAACAGAATGAGAACATGTATCCATCCTCAGATGGCTATTTCCAGCAGGATAATGCACCATGTCACAAAGCTCGAATCATTTCAAATTGGTTTCTTGAACATGACAATGAGTTCACTGTACTAAAATGGCCCCCACAGTCACCAGATCTCAACCCAATAGAGCATCTTTGGGATGTGGTGGAACGGGAGCTTCGTGCCCTGGATGTGCATCCCTCAAATCTCCATCAACTGCAAGATGCTATCCTATCAATATGGGCCAACATTTCTAAAGAATGCTATTGCAGCACGCCAGACCTGCAGGGTATAGCGAAGCGAGGTCACGGTTATAGGCAGTCGAGGGTTGCTCACTATATTAGAGAACCCTGGGCAGGCATGCAGCAGTGAATGAGAGGTAGACACAGTTCCTCTGGGGCACACTCGGTATGTAGGGACCAGGCCTGATGGTGGATGAGGTGCCCTGGATGTTACAGGTATTTTTAGTGCCTGGGGCAAGGTCCCTGTTGGTTTCGTGACGCCAGTGCCTGTAACGGTGGCACACCGATTTATAGGAGGAATAACTGAGTACTCAGTGGATAAACCAAACGTTGCTTTACTTGGTGAACACAGTCCAACTTTGTACATACAGTTACAGGTGATTGTGACGATAATGCAGTCCCTTGAACAATACTTCATAAGCAGGTAGACTTTGAATAATGGCAGGTATTGATCATGCAAGATACTTGGAGGGCACAACGGTTAATGCTTTGCAGTGCAATGCTGCTCTATCCCCTTCAGCTATTCTAGCTGGCTGGATCCCAAGGCCCGGATGCCTAAATGCTGGCTTTAATCCTTGGTATATAAATCCTTCCTCCAGTATTGGCGCTTGCTGTACTTTCTAGAACCTCTGCCCATCAGGTTACTTATCTGACTTGTATTATCCTTGCTTGGTTGGGAAGCTGCAGGTTTCTCCCAGGAGGTGCTGTCCTGCAACTGGGGTGTCTCTACTGAGCTAATCCTAGCCTCAGGAGCTTCAGGTGGACGAAGTAACTCCTCTAGTCCCCTGGAATGAACTACCACTCCCCTGTCTGGGCCTTCCTATATATATCTAGGGCTCTCTAGCTCCCTCTAACGTCTGGGAGGCTACACCCTGACAGGCCTGACACCCAGCTAACAGGGAAATGCATACACATAACATTACAGGTAATAAAAACACATTAACCCCTTTTGTGCAGTGCCCACCTTTACCTAGTGGGACACTACATACTACCACGCTATAACGTTGCCCGTCCTCGGCGCAACATGGAGGGGCCCCGCCTGGCTGGATACTGCAGCCTGAAAGACAAAATGAGAACCGGCATACATGGCAAATATCACAGCAACAATACAAACATTAAACTGAAGGAATGGTGAAAAGGGGCGTCGTTCTCTTCTCTCAGGATAATGGAAGGGAACAGGGGCGCTGACCTGGTGCAGCGTATCAGTGATACCAGGATAGTCCATAAGTGCAAATTGTCCATAATATGACAGTAGAACAATATAAAACAATGTAAAGTTCTTGGAGGCTCAAGGAACAAATATGAGTCCGTACCCAGGCTTGCAACAGAGTTAAACAGGGGTTTCCCGTGAGGGGCTACCTGGGCTCATGATGTAGTCCTCAAACCTCACAGGCGGGTGCCCCCTGGTAGAATGGGTAGACCTCCTTAGTGGCGGAGATTCTTCCTGCCTGGACTCAGTAAGGTCAAGGGAGCTCACTGCCTCTGGAACTTCTTCAGGAGCTCTTGGAGGTGAAGTCTCCTGAGACGGGAGACCAACAGGAACAGGAGCAGGAACCAGCAAATTCAGCCAAGGCGTGAGGGCCCAGTGGAGCGGCTCTTTATCATGGATCAAGTTCTCCACAGCCTGCATAGGGTCCATAGGTGGAGCCGGCAATTCCTCCTCAGCAGGCTCAGACTCCATCTCCTCCACCGCTGGTTCTCCTTCAATACAGGGCTTGAGGCGGTTCCTGTGAACAACTTGGGGACCTTTTCCTTCTCTGGAGACCTGGTATATGTGGGCTGCGGCATTAGGTATGGCAGTAACCAGGTAGGGAATCCTTTCCCATTTGCTGTCCAACTTGCTGGTCCGGTGGTTGTTTTTCAACCAAACCTTGTCTCCAAGAGCCAGGGGTCCCGCATGGGCAGTCTGGTCGTAGTCTTTTTGCTGGCGTTCCCGGACATTCTCCATGCGTTCTTGCACAATCTCCTTGGCATTAAGAAGACGCCTCTGGTGCTCCACTACCCAATCAGTCCTGGGCAGTGGGTTGATCACATCCGGCACTTGTACCCCCAGGGAGTGATCCGCAGGTAATCTCCCTTGTCGCCCAAACATCAGGTAGAACGGGGTGTAACCGGTGGAACAATGGATGGTGTTGTTATAAGTGTACATCAGTTGTGGCAACAGAGTAGGCCAATCACCCCTCGTATCAGGGGGTACCGCTCTCAGCATTTCAATGAGAGTTTTATTCATCTTTTCACAGAGTCCGTTACCTTGCGGATGATAGGCGGTGGTCCGGACTTTCTGGCAGTTGTGCAGCAGGCACATCTCATGGAACAGCTGTGACTCAAACGCAGACCCTTGATCGGTGAGGATCCTTTCTGGACAGCCGTAGGGCAGAAGGAAATGTTTCCAGAACGCCTCCGCTGTAGTCTTGGCTGTCAGGTCTTTCACAGGCACTGCTACGACAAACTTGGTGAAGTGGTCAATTATAGTCATGGCATATGTATATCCAGAGCGACTCGGCTCCAACTTCACATGATCAATCGCGACCAATTCTAGAGGAGCTGTACTTACAATAGGATGGAGAGGCGCCCTCTGGTCATGGCGTTCCGTCCGCCCCACAGCACAGGCAGTGCATTCTCGGCACCATTTCTCGATATCTTCTCTAATCCCAATCCAATAGAATCTCCTCCGTATAGTGGCCTCAGTTTTTTGCACCCCGAAGTGTCCGGACTGGTTGTGGTACATGTCCAGTACCAGGCTGGCATCCCGACGTGGCAGGAGAATCTGGTAGACTATTACAGGACACTGGATCCAGACTCCTTCTGAGCAACAGGCCTCTTTGAAGGACTAGTTGGTGGCGATGTCTCCACAGTCTTACTAGTTCTGGGTCTGCACTCTTCCTCCGGATTCTCTCAGGGATTTTCCCACTGGTAAGGAAGTCCAGCAGTTCGACCAGGACTCTACTTTCGGACTGGAGCTTAATCCATCTTTCTTGATCGCCTCCGGACTCAGGATCATCTGAGGAGGGAAGATCAGCAGCAGGGAGATTCAGTACGGATATTATCCTGCTGAGCGAACTTATTGTAGAACGCAGGCATTTCCACTTCTTCCCAGGCATCTTTTAGATCATCTGGGGCCTCTGTAGTGGGAAGCCGCGACAGGGCATCAGCATTATCATTGGAGCGGCCTGCCCGGTACTTCACAGTAAAGTCATAGTTGGCAAGGCGGGAGGCCCATCTTTGCTCCAGTGCCCCTAACTTGGCCGTGTTCAGATGCGCCAGGGGATTATTGTCCGTGAAGGCAACAAACGGTGTGGCAGCGAGATAGTCTTTGAACTTTTCAGTCACAGCCCACACTAAGGCAAGAAACTCCAGCTTGAAAGAACTGTAATTCTGATCATTCTTTTCAGCTCCCTTCAGGGATCTGCTGGCGTAGGCAATTACCCTTTCTTTGTTGTCTTGCACCTGAGCCAACACGGCCCCCAGGCCTCTTTTACTGGCATCCGTGTAGAGGAGGAACGGCTTCTGATAATCTGGGTAACCCAGAACAGGGGGTTCAGTCAACTTCTTCTTTAGGATTTGAAAGGCAATTTCCCGTTCTTGGTTCCATTCAACAGAAATAGGGGTTTTCGGGCTCTTCTTTGGATGCCCCCTCAACAGTTCCTGGATGGGATCCGCAATTTGTGCGAAGTGCGGGATGAAACGCCTGTAATACCCTGCAAAACTGAGAAAGCTTCTCACCTCCTTCACGGTCGTTGGAGTAGGCCAGTTTCGGACAGCAGCCAGTTTATCAGGATCAGGCTGTATTCCATCGGCACTGACAACGTGCCCAAGGTATTTGACCGCTGGTTTCAGCAGGTGGCACTTGGATGGTTTGATCTTGAGGCCATATTTAGCAAGAACTTGAAACACCTCACCCAGGTGCTTTAAATGGTCCTCATACGTCTTGGAATATACAATGACGTCATCCAGATATAAGAGTACAGTCTCAAAATTCCTATGGCCTAAACAACGTTCCATCAGCCTCTGGAACGTTCCTGGAGCGTTACACAGTCCAAACAGCATATAATTGAATTCAAACAGGCCCATAGGGGTAGTGAAAGCAGTCTTTTCTCGATCTTCTGGGGCCATGGGTACTTGCCAGTACCCACTGGTTAAGTCCAAGGTAGAGAAATAGGCTGATGACCCCAGAGCAGTCAAGGACTCCTCAATGCGTGGCAATGGATATGCATCTTTGTGGGTGATTTGATTAATTTTCCTGTAATCCACGCAGAACCTTATGCTGCCATCTTTTTTTCGGACAAGAACTAGGGGCGCAGCCCAGGGACTATGACTGTCCCGGATTATATTAGAGTCTTTCATCTCTTGTATCATCTCTTTCACAGACTGATAGGTAGTAGGTGCTATGGGTCTGTGCCTCTCCTTAATAGGAGGATGAGAGCCAGTGGGTATGGTGTGTTTGATTACACTGACCTCTCCGTAGTCCGTGGAGTGCTTGCTGAAAGCCTGGTGGTGCTCCTTCACCAGCTTCAGGACTCCCTCTATTTGCTCTTTTGGGGTGGATTCGTTCCCCACATGTAGTTCTCCCCACCAAGATGTTGTAGGGGTGCTGCTGCTCTGTGTGGTCTGGAACGCCTCCGTGGCAGGCAGACAAATTCACACCCTGGAAAGACACTTGAAAAAGCTGAGCAACGGGGCAGTGTTTAAGGAGAGTAACGGGATGATCCCCAAAGTTAATTAAGCGGACAGGCACTTTACCTTGAGACACAGTCACCATGCTCTTGGCTGTCCGTACGAAGGGATGATCTTCAAAGGGAATAGGTTCCACTAGGGCTTGATAGTCCTGGCCCTGGATCCCTAACACCGCACGGCACCACAGGAGGATCTGGGAATTTGGAGGCAGAATTACCGGCCGGTTATCCCGGATCCGGACAGTGCAAATCTCTCCTTTCTTGTTGGCAAACTTTTGTTGAGCACTCAGCACACTAATAGTCTTTTGGATAACTCTTCTGGAAGCAGGTGAGGCTGAAGATATAGTTTGATTTAAGGCGTCAAGCACTTCAGAGTAACAATTTTTCAGAACGTTAGTCCCTAAGATCACAGGGTGTCCTCCTTTATCTCCTGCTTGTACCACAATCACGCCTTGCTGTGGCAGGGTGGCTTCTCCCACTTGAAGGGTAGGTTCCCAATACCCATGCACTTTCACTGGCTTACCGTTGCTGGCAATGATATCTAGCCAGGACTCTGGTGGCTGGGTGAGAAGACTTGGATCCCAGAACTTGTCAAAGGCAGGCCGTTGAATGGTGGTGACCTGTGACCCAGTGTCCAAGAGGGCTTCAAAGGGTATCCCGTTGATGCATATATTAATTTTTGGACGGGATCCTACATACTTAGGCATCCAGCTTGGATCCTTTGGACCTACTGTTCTACCTCCCGAGGGGCGGTCCTCTGCCTCAGGGGTTGCCCGTTTAACTGCCAGCACATTGATTCAGTATGTCCATATTTCTTGCAGTGGTGACAGACAGGCTGTTTTCTGCTTCTGGGCCGGTACCTTGGTCGCCCATCAGGCTCTTTTGGATATACGTCTCCATATGCAGGTGGGAGCCTTGGAGGAAGAGGACTTTCATCTTCTAGTAATAATGGTCTCTCCCATTCCTCTATCTTTTTGCACACCTTCTCTAGACTTAGAGTAAGATGGTTCACTTGCTCCATGAGGGCTGCCACTACGTCTGTAACTGGAGCTTGGGTCGCCTGACTGACTCCTGCAGGTCCCACATTAACAGTCTTTGGTTGGCAAGCCTGGGGTTCATAGGAGGCTTCCGGCCCTGGAGCAGGGTTCTGGCCCAATATACTGATGGCCAATTCTTTAAAGTCCAGAAATGCACAGTGGGGGTGTTGAGCTGACAACATGCGTAGCTGGCCCTTTAAATGCTCATTACTTACGCCTGCAATGAATTGCTCTCTAAGAGTCCGGTCCTGGTCCTCAGCTTCTTTAGGATCCACTTGGACTACAGCTCTCAGTGTCTCTTGTAAGGACAGGGCAAAATCACGGAGCGACTCCCCAGGTTGCTGCTTTCTGCTGAAGAAACGCATTTTAACTTCTGACACCGTTCTGGCCTCAAACGTGGTGCCCAAGCGATCAAAGATCCGTTCCAGGCTACTTTTCTCAGAGCGGGGCCACGACATGACTTCCCTGCGGGCGGCCCCTTCCAACTGAGCTAGGAGGATCTCCATTTGCTGTTCGGCATTTATGGGGTAAAGCCGGAACAAGGCCAGTATCTGTTCCCTAAAGTCCTTTAACTTATGGGCTCCCCCTGAATAACGTGGGAACCAGGGGGCCCCAAAATAGTACGGCATAGTTAGCGGCATCATGCTTGGCGGTGCCGCGGGGGCAGGGGCCCTAGGGTCGGCTGGGGCCACCTGTCAGATTTCCTCAGGGGTGGACATGGCGTTGCTAGGTGAGTATGGCCCTTTAAATGTAGCAGAGCGGACCGGAGCGGCAATGATAATAACTTTTTTTTTTTTTTTCACAGAAAAGTCTTTTGTCGCTAACGGGGCTCCCTCCGGTGCCCTGGCAGGGGTCGGGAACGTTCCGGTAAGGTAAATAGCAGAGCCGGCAACAGTTTTAAGTTGGTACTCACTCCGGTGGTGCTCGCTCCAAGTCTCGCGAGATGCGTGGCTACGGGCGTCGAACGTCCTGCGTACAGCGTCAGCAGGTGGGCGCGGCCTCTCGTAGCTCCGGGACTCAGGTAGGCGGCACCTTTTTCCTCCAGACAGGGCGGCGTTCTTCCTCCTCGCCGGCTGGGTGATGACTCCGCCTGGTTCTTTTCGCGCCAAACAGTTCACCGGGCGCACTTGTAATCCACCTCAGGTTTAAGTGGCAAAATGGCTGTCTATTCACTGACAGCAAGCGGTGGCTCAAACAAGCAGCAAACAGTCCAGAAAACACTATCTTCACACCGCTAATGATGACAGTTCTTTGGCCCAGCAATTTAGAATAAAACAATAGGGCTTGGTCACTTTAAGGCAGTTTTTAGCACACAGTTTTATATCCGCAATGGCGCAGGAATGTTCCGTAAATCCTGTTTGTGACGCCAATTTATGCACCACGCCAGACCTGCAGGGTATAGCGAAGCGAGGTCACGGTTATAGGCAATCGAGGGTTGCTCACTATATTAGAGAACCCTGGGCAGGCATGCGGCAGTGAATGAGAGGTAGACACAGTTCCTCTGGGGCACACTCGGTATGTAGGGACCAGGCCTGATGGTGGATGAGGTGCCCTGGATGTTACAGGTATTTTTAGTGCCTGGGGCAAGGTCCCTGTTGGTTTCGTGACGCCAGTGCCTGTAACGGTGGCACACCGATTTATAGGAGGAATAACTGAGTACTCAGTGGATAAACCAAACGTTGCTTTACTTGGTGAACACAGTCCAACTTTGTACATACAGTTACAGGTGACGATAATGCAGTCCCTTGAACAATACTTCATAAGCAGGTAGACTTTGAATAATGGCAGGTATTGATCATGCAAGATACTTGGAGGGCACAACGGTTAATGCTTTGCAGTGCAATGCTGCTCTATCCCCTTCAGCTATTCTAGCTGGCTGGATCCCAAGGCCCGGATGCCTAAATGCTGGCTTTAATCCTTGGTATATAAATCCTTCCTCCAGTATTGGCGCTTGCTGTACTTTCTAGAACCTCTGCCCATCAGGTTACTTATCTGACTTGTATTATCCTTGCTTGGTTGGGAAGCTGCAGGTTTCTCCCAGGAGGTGCTGTCCTGCAGCTGGGGTGTCTCTACTGAACTAATCCTAGCCTCAGGAGCTTCAGGTGGACGAAGTAACTCCTCTAGTCCCCTGGAATGAACTACCACTCCCCTGTCTGGGCCTTCCTATATATATCTAGGGCTCTCTAGCTCCCTCTAACGTCTGGGAGGCTAAACTACACCCTGACAGGCCTGACACCCAGCTAACACAGGGAAATGCATACACATAACATTACAGGTAATAAAAACACATTAACCCCTTTTGTGCAGTGCCCACCTTTACCTAGTGGGACACTACACTATCAGCACCTTGTTGAATCAATGCCACGTAGAATTAAGGCAGTTCTGAAGGCAAAAGGGGGTCCAATACCGTATTAGTATGGTGTTCCTAATAATTCTTTAGGTGAGTATATATTGTGACAGTCCGTTATTTGGCTCACCTTTCCAGAGGTGAAAAGGTAGGGGGATTAGTCAGATTATTTCGCAGAAGGAGACCTCAGGAGACAGAAGTGCATTTCAACTGGCGTCCTGCCAGCTTTTATTTCACAGGTTGCATTAAAACACAAAAACATAAACGAAACACCTAGCCTTGTCCAGGCTCTAACTAAACAATAGGTCCCTTTCTAGGACGTGGATGAGCTATCCTCAGTCCACCCAAAATAAGCACGCTGTCTGAACAGCAACCTGTGATACTTGCAATTTGCAGGCTCTGGACCTTCAGGGTCCCTCAGTGAGATGTGGCTTCTCTCACTCCCAGGAAGTTCTGAGCAAGTGTGTTGTCAGCCCAGTTATCTAGCAACTCCCCAGGTGCAGCTCATCAGGACCCAGGCTTAGGTTTTTTAACCCTTTCCTAAATAACTTTCTTCAGCATATGCTAAGAACCTGGGAGACACATATATACCCTCAATTACTTCACCCTGTGAGACACCACATTTCCCCCCCTCTTGCACTAACCTATGGGTTGGGGCACCCTGGCTTGACAAACAGTAAGTACGAGACAAACCATCTACATTTCCCTGGAGGCTGCCTGCTCGGTGCTGTACTGTGAACCTAAAAGGCTGGAGGGACAGAAACCACCTGGTAACCCTACTATTCTTTTCCTTGTTATTCTGCATCCACTTTAGGGGTGCATGGTCTGTGATGAGGGTGAATTCTCTGCCCAGTAGGTAGTATTTGAGAGCGTCCAGGGCCCATTTAATGGCCAAAGCCTCTTTCTCTACAGTGGCATACCTCTTTTCATGGTCAGCTTCCGACTTATGTATAAGACAGGGTGTTCTTCCCCATCAATTATTTGTGATAACACTGCTCCTAACCCAGCCTCCGAAGCATCGGTTTGCAGTGAGAAGGGTTTATGAAAATCCGGACATACCAGTACCGGCTGGGAGCACAGGGCTTGTTTCAAGGATTGGAACGCCCTCTCGGCCTCTGGGGTCCATTTTATCATCACTGAATTTTTTCCTTTTGTAAGATCGGTTAAGGGAACCACCATAGATGCAAAATTAGGGATAAACCTTCTGTAATACCCTGCAATTCCCAAAAACGACCTCACTTGCTTCTTGTTTAGGGGTCTAGGCCAGTTTTGTATTGAGTCTATTTTGTTTAGCTGGGGTTTGATCAGACCTCGCCCAATGGTGTATCCCAAATACTTGGCTTCTTCCAAGCCGATGGCACACTTTAGGGTTTGCGGTGAGACCCGCTTGTCTTCGTGAATCCACGACCGCCTGCACTTTTTGTAGGCGAGACTCCCAGTCGCTACTGTAAATTATTACATCATCCAGATATGCTGATGTATAACCAATATGTGGCCTTAGGATCCTATCCATCATACGCTGAAAAGTCGCCGGGGCCCCATGGAGGCCAAATGGCAACCTAGTGTATTGGAAATGACCACTGGGTGCAGAAAAAGCTGTCTTTTCCTTGGCCTTTTCAGTTAGCGGAATTTGCCAGTACCCTTTAGTTAAGTCCAATGTTGTTAAGTACCGAGCACTACCCAGCTTGTCTATTAGTTCGTCTACTCTCGCCATTGGGTAGGCGTCAAACTTTGAGACCAAGTTTAACTGGCGATAGTCATTACAGAACCTTATGGACCCATCAGGTTTGGGAATTAAAACGATGGGACTAGACCACTCACTTACGGACTCTTCTATTACCCCTAGGTCTAACATCTTGTTAATCTCTTGGGTAATGACCTCGCGCCTCGCTTCGGGGACGCGGTAGGGCTTAATCTTCACCTTAACACTGGGTTCTGTGACAATATCGTGTTTTATCACATGAGTGAGGCCTGGGAGTTCTGAGAAGAAATCGTTATTTCTCATAATGAATTCCTGTGATTCCTGTTTCTGATGGGGAAACAGGGACTCAGCAATTCTAACCTCAGGTACGGTGTAGCTTCGTGGTACCGAGTTTACCACCAGAGCTTCCCTATCTTTCCAGGGCTTTATCAAGTTAATATGATAGTTCTGTTCGGGTTTTCTCTTCCCGGGCTGATGAACTAGATAGTTCACCTCGCTTATCTTTTTAACAATTGTGAAGGGCCCTTGCCATTTTGCTAAGAATTTGCTCTCTACTGTGGGTATTAATACAAGCACCCGGTCCCCCTGGGCTAAAATGACGCAGTTTCGCACCCCGGTTATATATTCTACTTTGGGCCTGTTGGGCTTGCTGCATATGTTCTCGAACCAAGGGCATGACTGCCTTGATCTGGTCCTGCATCTGTGACACATGCTCAATTATACTGCGGGACGGGGTAGATTCGTGCTCCCACGTCTCTTTAGCTATGTCGAGTAGCCCTCGGGGCTGCCTGCCATACATTAGTTCAAAGGGTGAAAACCCCGTAGACGATTGCGGTACTTCTCGTATGGCAAATAGTAAATAGGGAAGTAGGCAATCCCAATCCCTACCATCCTTGGCAATCACCTTTCTTAACATGTTTTTCAGGGTTTTATTGAATCTTTCCACCAATCCATCCGTTTGCGGATGGTAGACTGAGGTTCGGATATGCTTCACCCTGAATAGCAGACATAATTCTTTGGTCACCCTGGACATAAATGGGGTGCCCTGATCCATTAAGATCTCTTTAGGGATCCCAACCCTACTGAACACCAGGACCAACTCCTTGGCTATGGTCTTTGCTGTCATATTTCTTAATGGAATAGCTTCTGGATATCTGGTGGCATAGTCTAGGATCACCAGTATGTACTGATGTCCGCGAGCTGATTTCACTATAGGGCCTACCAGATCCATAGCTATTCGTTCGAATGGCACTTCCACAATGGGTAAGGGTACCAATGGGCTTCTAAAGTTAGGGGACGGAGATGTATATTGGCACTCGGGACAAGATGCACAGTAATCTCGTACCTCTGCTACTAGCCCTGGCCAAAAGAAACGCATTAAAATTCGTTCTTTTGTCTTTTCCATCCCCAGATGTCCCCCCAACAAATGACCATGTGCTAGATCCAAGACCATCTTCCTAAATGGCTTGGGAACTATCAGTTGTTCTACGATGTCTTCACCTTGCTTGTCTACCTGATACAGTAAGTTACTTTTCATCGCAATATGGGGATAAGCAAGCGTGACCCCTGGGTAAACCAGAACACCATTTATTATTTTTACATTTTCCCGGGCCCGAACCAAAGTAGGGTCATTCAGCTGCGCTGTGGCAAAATTGTCGCGTGAAACCTTTATATCCGCTAAGACATTTTTAACCCTCCCCTCTGGCTCCCCACTTACATCAGTGGTTTCGGTGTCCCCTGACATTACATCAAAAGGAAACACGGTCTTATCAGGAGATGACAGAACCTCATGAAGAAGCTCAGGTTCTGTGACTCCTGTTGCCCTTTCTCCAGAGATCGTAACCACTGTTGGCTCTTTAACCCTTTTTTCCCACAATTCCCAGAAAAAAGGAAAATCCCTCCCCAGTATTAAGTCATACATGAGTGGGTATTAACGCTACCTGACAGGTTACCTGGTTGAGCACAGTTCCTATGGTAACACGTGCCTTATTATACTCACGAGTTTCCCCATGAATACAGGTGACCCCTACTGACTGGGTCTGTAAGCTATCGGAGTTTACCAAACTGGCTTTGACTAACGTGATCATACTGCCAGTATCCAGGAGAGCCTGCACCTCTCTCCCCTCTACTGAAACAGGACACAGATGTTTAGACCTTTTCAGGGGTTACAATAGAACAAACCCCTTGGGCAAACATCGATTTCATATTTGGCATAGCACTTATATCACACTGCATGGGCTCTGAGTTTAACGGACAGTTAGCAGCAATATGTCCTGGTCCCTTACACCGGAAGCATTTGATAGGTTCTGGTCTCAGAAAGTCAGACTTGGACCTTTCGAAGCGTTCCGGCCAGAGTTCAGCTTTGGACCTTGTGTCCCTGTTAGGGGCCCCACCCCACGCAGGAGTACCCCCCTGCCGGGTACTTTCCTGGGTTAGGCGGGGCTTTTGTAGCAGGTCCTTTGCCGCAGCATATCTTTCCACCAGAGAGACCAACTCATCTGCGCTGTTAGGGTCACCGTGGGTAACCCACTTGCATATTTCAGGTGGAAGGGCTCTAAGATATCTGTCCACTACCACACGTTGGACAACCTCTGGAGCCGATAGAACATATGGTTGTAACCACTTCTTGGTTAAGTGTACCAGGTCGTACATTTGGGAGCGAGCTGGTTTGTCTGCCTGAAAACCCCAATGGTGCACTCTTTGGGCCCGAACCGACAAAGTAACTCCCAGACGGGCCAAAATCTCCGCTTTCAGCTTACAGTAATCCTGAGCGTCGGCAGGATCCAAATCATAATAAGACTTCTGAGCCTCTCCACTCAGAAAGGGGGCTATCAACCCCGCCCACTGATCTAGTGGCCATCTTTCACGCTCAGCGGTGCGCTCAAAGGTCATCAAATAAGCCTCCACATCATCCATGGCAGCCATCTTTTGTAGGTAGTTCCCAGCACATATGTCCTTCTTCCCCATGGGACCACTTTCAGTCGACCAAGGGGTCTGGTCTGCAAAGTGCTGCACCACCTCAGTCAAAGCAACACGATCTTTGTTTTGCATCTCGGTTAGAGTGGTAAGTTGCATTGCCATAGACCGCGCCAGATCCTCTGTCTGCCGATTAGCTTCTTGCTGCACTTTGTTTGCATGTTGCTGGGCTGCGGTGGCTTGCAGCAAAGCCTTTAACATATCCTCCATGTCAGGAGTCTCTCTGCAGCAATGTAGCAGGTTTTACCCAGGACATATACCTGTTCCCAAGTCCAGTCCCTTAGCAACCAGCTGTTCAAGGACCAGAAAAATTTCCAGCAGCAAGCCCCCTTTAACGCCACACTTTTTTTTTTTTTTTAACCACCTCAGCCCCCAGTGCTTAAACACCCTGAAAGACCAGGCCACTTTTTACACTTCTGCACTACACTACTTTCACCGTTTATTGCTCGGTCATGCAACTTACCACCCAAATGAATTTTACCTCCTTTTCTTCTCACTAATAGAGCTTTCATTTGGTGGTATTTCATTGCTGCTGACATTTTTGTTATTAATCGAAATTTAACGATTTTTTTGCAAAAATAAATGACATTTTTCACTTTCAGTTGTAAAATTTTGCAAAAAAAACCTAGATCCATATATAAATTTTGCTCTAAATTTATTGTTCTACATGTCTTTGATAAAAAAATAATGTTTGGGTAAAAAAAAAAAAAAATGGTTTGGGTAAAAGTTTTAGCGTTTACAAACTATGGTACAAAAATGTGAATTTCCGCTTTTTGAAGCAGCTCTGACTTTCTGAGCACCTGTCATGTTTCCTGAGGTTCTACAATGCCCAGACAGTACAAACACCCCACAAATGACCCCATTTCGGAAAGTACACACCCTAAGGTATTCGCTGATGGGCATAGTGAGTTCATAGAACTTTTTATTTTTTGTCACAAGTTAGCAGAAAATGATGATTTTTTTATTTTATTTTTTTCTTACAAAGTCTCATATTCCACTAACTTGTGACAAAAAATAAAAACTTCTATGAACTCACTATGCCCATCACGAAATACCTTGGGGTCTCTTCTTTCCGAAATGGGGTCACTTGTGGGGTAGTTATACTGCCCTGGCATTCTAGGGGCCCAAATGTGTGGTAAGGAGTTTGAAATCAAATTCTGTAAAAAATGACCTGTGAAATCCGAAAGGTGCTCTTTGGAATATGGGCCCCTTTGCCCACCTAGGCTGCAAAAAAGTGTCACACATCTGGTATCTCTGTATTCAGGAGAAGTTGAGGAATGTGTTTTGGGGTGTCTTTTTACATATACCCATGCTGGGCGAGATAAATATCTTGGTCAAATGCCAACTTTGTATAAAAAAAAAAAATGGGAAAAGTTGTCTTTTGCCAAGATATTTCTCTCACCCAGCATGGGTATATGTAAAATGACACCACAAAACACATTCCCCAACTTCTCCTGAGTACGGAGATACCAGATGTGTGACACTTTTTTGCAGCCTAGGTGGGCAAAGGGGCCCATATTCCAAAGAGCACCTTTCGGATTTCACAGGTCATTTTTTACAGAATTTGATTTCAAACTCCATACCACACATTTGGGCCCCTATAATGCCAGGGCAGTATAACTACCCCACAAGTGACCCCATTTTGGAAAGAAGACACCCCAAGGTATTCCGTGAGGGGCATGCCGAGTTCCTAGAATTTTTTATTTTTTGTCACAAGTTAGTGGAAAATGATGTTTTTTTTTTTGTTTTTTTTTTTCATACAAAGTCTCATATTCCACTAACTTGTGACAAAAAATAAAAAATTCTAGGAACTCGCCATGCCCCTCACGGAATACCTTGGGGTGTCTTCTTTCCAAAATGGGGTCACTTGTGGGGTAGTTATACTGCCCTGGCATTTTCCAGGGGCCCTAATGTGTGGTAAGTAGGTAAATGACCTGTGAAATCCGAAAGGTGCTCTTTGGAATGTGGGCCCCTTTGCCCACCTAGGCTGCAAAAAAGTGTCACACATGTGGTATCGCCGTACTCAGGAGAAGTTGGGGAATGTGTTTTGTGGTGTCATTTTACATATACCCATGCTGGGTGAGAGAAATATCTTGGCAAAAGACAACTTTTCCCATTTTTTTTATACAAAGTTGGCATTTGACCAAGATATTTATCTCACCCAGCATGGGTATATGTAAAATGACACCCCAAAACACATTCCCCAACTTCTCCTGAATACGGAGATACCACATGTGACTTTTTTGCAGCCTAGGTGGGCAAAGGTGCCCAAATTCCTTTTAGGAGGGCATTTTTAGACATTTGGATACCAGACTTCTTCTCACGCTTTGGGGCCCCTAAAATGCCAGGGCAGTATAAATACCCTACATGTGACCCCATTTTGGAAAGAAGACACCCCAAGGTATTCCGTGAGGGGCATGGCAAGTTCCTAGAATTTTTTATTTTTTGTCACAAGTTAGTGGAAAATGATGATTTTTTTTTTTCATACAAAGTCTCATATTCCACTAACTTGTGACAAAAAATAAAAACTTCCATGAACTCACTATGCCCATCAGCGAATACCTTGGGGTGTCTTCTTTCCAAAATGGTGTTATTTGTGGGGTGTTTGTACTGCCCTGGCATTTGAGGGTCTCCGCAATCATTACATGTATGCCCAGCATTAGGAGTTTCTGCTATTCTCCTTATATTGAGCATACAGGTAATGAGATTTTTTTTTTCCGTTCAGCCTCTGGGCTGAAAGAAAAAAATGAACGGCACAGATTTCTTCATTCGCATCGATCAATGTGGATGAAAAAATCTCTGCCAAAAAAAGAAAAAAGGAGGGGAAAGGCGTCTGCCAGGACATAGGAGCTCCGCCCAACATCCATACCCACTTAGCTCGTATGCCCTGGCAAACCCGATTTCTCCATTCACATCAATCGATGTGGATGAATAAATCATTGCCGGAATTTTTTTTTTTATATATACAAAGTGTTTGCCAAAGTATATGAACACCGCCACCTCCTCAGCTCATATGCCTCGGCAAGCATATCTTTTACTGCAGAGGAGAAATCTCGTCTTGCAGCGCCGCATACACCGACTTGCGTGTAATCTGACAGCAGCGCAATGCTTCTGTCAGAATGCACATCAGTGCTGCAGCTAGTCGATCGGTTGGTCCACCTGGAAGGTAAAAAAAACAACAAAAAAGAAAAAACCAGGCCGCAAAGCAATAACTTTATTAACTTTAGAACAGAACATTAACTTTTTTACTTACCGGTAATTATTTTTTTTGTTTAGTTTTTTTTTACCTTTATAGAACAAACCTCTCCTTCCCCATGGGACAATGTGCAAAGCGCAAATCGCCCAAAGATGTGGCAAAGTACGTTATGCACTTTATCCCAGGTGAAAGGAGAGGTTTGCAGCAGCTGTGAGTAAAAGGGCCCTAATAGCCCTGTGTGCCTGTCCTGTGAGATGCAATCCCTATGCTAGGTGTACCTGTGTGTGGTACTTCCGGAAACACTCTCCTAAGCATAGGGCAGGGTGGTCAGGGCAGTCAGGACAGAAATAGCGGGTGTCACACCTTATTCCACTCCTGCTACAGACACGACATTTTTTTCGGGGTGGCGGTTGGGTTGAGGTACCAGCAATGACACTGGGGAAATGTCGCTCGTGTAGACGGCTAACTACACTGGTGGATGGGGCCACGGAACCTCCTGGGTAAAGGAGGTTCTCGATGATCTCTTCCTGGAATTTGAGGAAGGATCCTGTTCTCCCAGCCTTACTGTAGAGAACAAAACTATTATACAGCACCAATTGAATTAAATATACAGACACCTTCTTATACCAGCGTCTGGTTCTGCGGGAAACTAAATAGGGAGCCAACATCTGGTCATTGAAGTCCACCCCTCCCATGAGCGCATTATAGTCGTGGACTGAGAGGGGCTTTTCAATGACACGGGTTGCCCTTTCAATTTGGATTGTCGTGTCTGCGTGAATGGAGGAGAGCATGTAAACGTCACGCTTGTCTCTCCATTTCACCGCGAGCAGTTCTTCATTACACAAGGCAGCCCTCTCCCCCCTTGCAAGACGGGTGGTTACAAGCCGTTGGGGGAAGCCCACGCGACTAGTTCGCGCGGTGCCACAGGCGCAAATCCGTTCTAGAAACAAATGCCTAAAGAGGGCCACACTTGTGTAAAAATTGTCCACATAAAGATGGTACCCCTTGCCGAATAAGGGTGACACCAAGTCCCAGACTGTCTTCCCACTGCTCCCCAGGTAGTCAGGGCAACCGACCGGCTCCAGGGTCTGATCTTTTCCCTCATAGATCCGAAATTTGTGGGTATAGCCTGTGGCCCTTTCACAGAGCTTATACAATTTGACCCCATACCGGGCACGCTTGCTTGGGATGTATTGTTTGAAGCCAAGGCGCCCGGTAAAATGTATTAGGGACTCGTCTACGCAGATGTTTTGCTCAGGGGTATACAAATCTGCAAATTTCTGGTTGAAATGGTCTATGAGGGGCCGAATTTTGTGGAGCCGGTCAAAAGCTGGGTGGCCTCTGGGACGGAAGGTGGTGTTGTCGCTAAAATGCAGAAAACGCAGGATGGCCTCAAATCGTGTCCTGGACATAGCAGCAGAGAACATGGGCATGTGATGAATCGGGTTCGTGGACCAATATGACCGCAATTCATGCTTTTTT
Source organism: Bufo bufo (assembly GCF_905171765.1). Taxonomy (NCBI): domain Eukaryota; kingdom Metazoa; phylum Chordata; class Amphibia; order Anura; family Bufonidae; genus Bufo; species Bufo bufo. The sequence goes on from NC_053389.1 coordinate 112,116,704, forward strand.
GTCAGGCCCAGAAAAATTTTAAGTTCGGAAACTTGGACTGGTTTCCACCGGAAAGGCTGGGCATAATAGCTTCCCGGGTTTGCGGTTATAAATTGTGTGGCATACTGGTTGGTCTCTGCCACGACTAAGTCCAAGAGCTCCGCAGTCAAGAACAGCTCAAAAAATCCCAGGGCCGAACCGATTTGAGCCGTCTCAACCCGAACTCCAGACTGGGCGGTGAAAGGGGGAACTACAGGTGCGGCTGAAGTTGGTGACTGCCAATCAGGGTTTGCCAGCACCTCAGGGATTCTAGGGGCTCTACGGGCCTGTCTGCGCGGTGGCTGTGACGGGGTAACTACTGCACGTGCCACCGTACCAGCTTCAACTGCCCTTCTGGTGCTCGCTACTTCACCAGGTTGTACGGCAGTGCTGGTACTAGGTCCAGGAAGGGCTGCGCTGCTGGTGTATGCCTCACCACGTGATCCGGCATCGACAGCCCCACTCTGCTGCTCTTGAAGCGGATCCTGCGTAACCTGTGGTCTAGCGACACGGGGCCGGGTACGCCTGGTGCTGCCAGGGACCTCAACCTCCTCGTCCGAACTTTGGGTCAGAGAGCCACTGCTTTCTACAGGTTCATATTCTGACCCGCTAGATTCGTCAGATGAGGGTTCCCATTCCTCATCCGACTGGGTCAGAATCCTGTAGGCCTCTTCAGAAGAATACCCCCTGTTTAACATTTTGGACTACTAAATTTAGGGGTATTCCCTGAGACTACCCAAGAAAAAAAAGCAAACCTGTCTTACAAAGGGGAGGCTAGCGAAGTACCGGAGGCCGCTGCGGTTGATAAAAAATATCAAAACTGATTTTTTTATCGCCGCAGTGCGTGTAAAGTGAATGTGCAGTGATCAAAAAATAATAATTTTTTGTCACTGCGGTGGGGCGGGCGTGGGTGAACGCACGTGTGGGCGACCGATCAGGCCTGATCGGGCAAACACTGCGTTTTGGGTGGAGGGCGAGCTAAGGTGACACTAATACTATTATAGATCTGACTGTGATCAGTTTTGATCACTTACAGATACTATAAAAGTACAAATGCTGATTAGCGATACGCTAATCAGCGAATAAAAGTGACTGCGGTGCGGTGGGGTGGGCGCTAACTACCTAACCAAGGGGCCTAAACTATCCTAAAACCTAACAGCCAATACTAGTGAAAAAAAAGTGACAGTTTACACTGATCACTTTTTGTCTTTCACTAGTGATTGACAGGGGCGATCAAAGGGGTGATCAAAGGGTTAATTGGGGTGCAGGGGGGTGATCTGGGGCTAAGGTGTAGTGTTGGTGTACTCACAGTTCAGTCTGCTCCTCTGCTGGATCCAACCGACGAAAAGGACCAGCACAGGAGCAGAGAAGCCATATAACAGATCATATTTACTAATATGATCTGTTATATGGCTTGTGATTCGATTTTTTAAAAATCAGCAACCTGCCAGCGACGATCATTGGCTGGCAGGTTGCTGATGCAATTCTCCTCGAACTTTTGCCAGCCCGCGATGCGCATGCACGGGCCGGCTGTGACCGAAATCTCGCGTCTCGCGAGAGGACGCGCCGGCGCGTCCACTCGGAATGAAACAACCACCTCCAGGACGCGTCTGTGCGTACAGCGGTCCGGAGGTGGTTAAAGTATTCAGCAGCATTCAGCTTTTCTGAGGTGTCGTTGCCCGCATCCGACACCAATTGTGACAGTCCGTTATTTGGCTCACCTTTCCAGAGGTGAAAAGGTAGGGGGATTAGTCAGATTATTTCGCAGAAGGAGACCTCAGGAGACAGAAGTGCATTTCAACTGGCATCCTGCCAGCTTTTATTTCACAGGTTGCATTAAAACACAAAAACATAAACAAAACACCTAGCCTTGTCCAGGCTCTAACTAAACAATAGGTCCCTTTCTAGGACGTGGATGAGCTATCCTCAGTCCACCCAAAATAAGCACGCTGTCTGAACAGCAACCTGTGATACTTGCAGTTTGCAGGCTCTGGACCTTCAGGGTCCCTCAGTGAGATGTGGCTTCTCTCACTCCCAGGAAGTTCTGAGCAAGTGTGTTGTCAGCCCAGTTATCTAGCAACTCCCCAGGTGCAGCTCATCAGGACCCAGGCTTAGGTTTTTAACCCTTTCCTAAATAACTTTCTTCAGCATATGCTAAGAACCTGGGAGACACATATATACCCTCAATTACTTCACCCTGTGAGACACCACAATATATATATATATATATATATATATATATATATAAAAAAAGAAAACCATGGCGGCACCGGAAGAATAACACAAGGAGGATGCTATGTCCAGGGATGTAGCAGCTTACCCCGTAATGGAAGATGAGAAAACGGACAGCACTCCAGGTAAAAGTAAATGGTGTTTATTCACCCATGTGGATGGCAACGTTTCAGCTCGTACAAGAGCCTTTGTCAAGCTTGACAAAGGCTCTTGTATGAGCTGAAACGTTGCCATCCACATGGGTGAATAAACACCATTTACTTTTACCTGGAGTGCTGTCCGTTTTCTCATCTTCTATATATATATATATATATATACACACACACACATGAATATTCATACATATATGTATATATACATATTTATATACATATATTAACACACACGTGTATGTATGTATGTGTATATATATATATATATATATATATGTGTGTATATACATTGCAATGCGCAATGCATGGGCACCGACAGTGTGTCCACTGTTTGCAGACGTGAACTCATTCACTATTCACTTAAAGTGGGTCTGCAATCTGCATCCGACTACTTTTTCGCCTTGCTGAGGCATGGACAAAAAACCCATGGATGCACTCCATAGGTTTCCGATCTGTGCTTCCATTCCGCACTACACTGTATCTTTCAGATTTCAGACCCATTCACTTGATACGGTGTGTACACGGCTGGTGCCTGTATATTGCGGACCCCCTGTTCGCGGGCCACAATACAGGCACAAGCAGGCTATGGTCATGTGCATGAGGCCTAAAGCCATACCTACTTCCAGTATCCGTCAGGACAGTCCAGGATTTCAGCGGCGGTCCTGGTACGGGGGAGGTATGTCCAAAATGGATCAGTTTTGCCCTAATGCATTCTGAATGGAAAAGGATCCGCTCAGAATGCATCAGTTTGCCTCCGTTCTGTCACCATTCCGCTTTGGAGGCGGACACCAAAATGCTGCCTGCAGCGTTTTGGTGTCCGCCTGATGAAACTGAGCCAAACGGATCCGTCCTGACACACAATGTAATTCAATGGGGACGGATCCGTTTTCTCTGGCACAATAGAAAATGGATCTGTACCCCATTGACTTTCAATGGTGTTCAGGACGGATCCATCATGGTTATAGAAGAGATAATACAAACGGATCCGTTCATGACGGAGCCGTTTTTGCAGATCCATGACAGATCCTCAAAAAACACGAGTGTGAAAGTAGCCTTAGGAACATAGTGTCCCTATTCCTTCTATTCTAAAGTTGGGAGATATGCTAAAGCACTGATGAAATGACACCTAAGGTGCTGTTGTTACTATGGTATCACAGTTGACCAGGGATGTCATGTGATCACTCCTCTGAAGATGCTTGCTGTGATGCATGCTGGGATTTTTACTTTCACTTTGCAGCTGCTCCGCCCACACAGCCTCTCATTAATGGGAGCATGCTATGATAAATGCACTAGAAAAACGATATATATACAGTATATCTGTCATGATACAAATTCCTCTTGGCTTTAGTTATTGTCTGGGCCACTTTATTTGTTTTTATACTTAATGGCCAACCCCATTAAGGCCTCTTTCACACGGGTGTCATGGATTTGGGCCGGATAAGATGCGGGTGCGTCGTGGGAAAATGCACGATCTTTCCGCACGAGTGCAAAACATTCACTTCACAGAAGTTCGGGTTTGGGTTAGGTGTTGTGTAGATTGTATTATTTTCCCTTATAACATGGTTATAAGGGAAAATAATAGCATTCTTAATACAGAATGCTTAGTAAAATAGGGCTGAAGGGGTTAAAAAAAATAAAAAAATAATTTAACTCACCTCATCCACTTGTTCGCGCAACCCGGCTTCTCTTCTTTTTTCAGGACCTGGGTAAAGGACCTTTGATGACATCACTGCGCTCATCACATGATCCATCACCATGGTGATGGATCATGTGACGGACCAAGTGATGAGCGTAGTGTCATCACCACAGGTCCTTTTCCTCCTGCACAGCAAAGAAGAAGAAAGAAGAGAGAAGCCGGGCTGTGCAAACAAGTGGATTAAGGTGAGTGAAATTATTATTATTATTTTTTTTAACCCCTCCATGCCTATTTTACTAAGCATTCTGTATTAAGAATGCTATTATTTTCCCTTATAACCATGTTATAAGGGAAAATAATAATGATCGGGTCCCCATCCCGATCGCCACCTAGCAACCGTGCGTGAAAATCGCACCGCATCCGCCCTTGCTTGTGGACGCTTGCGATTTTCAGGCAGCCCCATTCACTTCTATGAGGTCTGCGTTGCATGAAAAACGCACAAAATAGAGCATGCTGCGATTTTTCACGCAACGCAAAAGTGATGCGTGAAAATCACCGCTCATGTGCACAGCCCCATAGAAATGAATAGGTCCGGATTCAGTGCGGGTGCAATGCGTTCACCTCACGCATTGCACCCGCACGGAAATCTCGCCCGTGTGAAAGAGGCCTAAGTATTTTCATTTTTTAAATTCCCGGAGAACCCCTTTAAGCGCTTTTCTGACTGCTTCTAGAAGAAAAGTCCTGGGGACATGAAGCAGCTGTTACAACCTTGACTTTCTCTAATCTAACTGGTGATAACAGTTCTGGAATTATATTTGCATCAGCGAAACCAATTACTCACTTAATAGAAAAACACAGCAACATTTGTTGAATGGAAAAAGCCAGCTGGAGAGACAAGCGTACAATGCGTTTACCAGAGAAAAACAGTTCAGTATTCACCTTTCCCCAGGAGAGCATCATCAGCTGATGTTCTGTATCACTTGTTATAGTGTTTGAGCAAGAAGAATGAAATAAATTATTGACGTTATATAACAAACCATAAAAAGTAAGCAACTGCCAAACTACTGCTTATTGTAGTGTGCAGTGTTCTTCTGCTAGAGCAACAAGGCGTCCTTGTCACATGTAGCCCTGACTCTTTATGCCACAGTGTTGGGACTACAGTATTTTAGGTTGTGCCAACTGAAACATCATGGAAAACATATGCATTGCTAGTAATTAGGGACTAAATAGCAAAAAGCATCAAATGAGCCCACCTGTAAAAATCTCGCTCAACTCCCTAAGTGACAGAGGATGGTGTCCATACTTCAGCAATATTAATTAGCAAATATGCTCATACATCATAATCATTAATTCAGCTATTACGGGGTATATTGTGGTGTGGCACGTCTCATGAGTCAGTAGGTAGCTGTGGAATTAAAGGGTAACTAAGCCTTTGTAAAATATACAAAGGTGCACAAGTGCTGCCCTGAGCATTCCATGGATCCGCACTCCATACACTCAGTGAAAAAGCTGAGCTCCTTTGTGTTCTTTAAAGTAAGTCTACCACACTTGCTAGTTACGACTGAGTCCTAATTTACCAGTGCCTAAAAATGTGGCTTACTACATTGTTTTTTCAATGCCCTATGGCTGATATGACATGTCACCTAAGATATAGCAACTGACCTATGTAAACAATATGGCTTCTACAAGAGATCACTGATCCCTTTGAGTTAGGCGGACATACTGAACCACTGGTGCAACTGCACAGGGGCTGAGTAGATAACAAAGGCTACTGTCACCTTACAGCAGCTCCCGACTGTCTATTAGATTGCATATAAATTCCTGAATTTTATAACTCGCAAGGGCCAATATACTGTTCCTACACAGGGGCCCTCTACTTTCTGTGTACACCCCGGCTAGGAAATGCTGCTTCCTACTTTTCTAGATATTAATGTTTGTTTCCATATATGATATCATATCATACTTTAGAGCAGATTGGTATCCCCTTGTTATGAGTGTTAATCTCAGTTACTCATGTTCACCTGTATGGTATGATTACATCTTGTTCTGGTATATTATTCAATATGATTTAGTGAGTATCCATATATCCTTTTTGGTATTGTTAATATTAATACAAATACTGACCGCTGAGGGCATAACTAGAAAATGTCTGGCAGGGCAGATAAAAAATCCAACCTAGGCAGGTTTGTGGAGCTCCCTTTGAACTTTAAAGGGTTTCTGTCACCCCGCAAAACTCATTTTTTTTTTTTTTGGATAGTTAGATTCCTCATAGTGCGATATAGGAGAATATAATGCTCTTACTTACTTTCATGCGGCCGATTCTTTATAAAACGAACTTTTATAATATGTAAATGAGGGCTCTACCAGCAATTAGGGCGTCTACTTGCTGGTAGCTGCTGCAGAAATCCGCCCCCTCGCCGTGTTGATTGACAGGGCCAGCCGTGATCTCCTCCTCCGGCCGGCCCTGTCAGTAATTCAAAAATCGCGCGCCTCGCGTCATTCGGCGCAGGCGCTCTGAGATTAGGAGGCTCGTCTCCTCAGCACTCCCTCAGTGCGCCTGCGCCGATGACGTCTTCTCTTTCGGTGATGTCATCGGCGCAGGCGCACTGAGGGAGTGCTGAGGATACGAGCCTCCTCATCTCAGAGCGCCTGCGCCGAATGACGCGAGGCGCACGATTTTTGAATTACTGACAGGGCCGGCCGGAGGAGGAGATCACGGCTGGCCCTGTCAATCAACACGGCGAGGGGGCGGATTTCTGCAGCAGCTACCAGCAAGTAGACGCCCTACTTGCTGGTAGAGCCCTCATTTACATATTATAAAAGTTCGTTTTATAAAGAATCGGCCGCATGAAAGTAAGTAAGAGCATTATATTCTCCTATATCGCACTATGAGGAATCTAACTATCCAAAAAAAAAATAATGAGTTTTGCAGGGTGACAGAAACCCTTTAAGGTGCTGGAGCTCCTGGGCCATATGGCCCATGTGTCCTGTTTATAATCTGGCCCTGTATAGAAGCTTACTTTAACAGCAGAAAATGTTCTATAAATTGGTTGTCCAGCTTTTTAAAGCTTTTTTTCCCCAGCCTAACCAACCATTGGATCTGTGTGGAGGGAGGAAAATTTACCGACTTTTAGCCGTTTGGTTCCTACTCTTTTTGTCCACTGCTGCGTTCGCTTTGCTCTGGTTTCTGCTTGTAAATGTTTGGAATGGACAAGGGTTGTGTGTGCTGCTGCTGCTGCCGATGACTGGCCGCAGCAGTTACGTGCCCACTAAGCAGCAAATCACTGGGTCATGTGGTGCTTGGGGATCGAAGGAGCAACTGACCTGAGTGGTGGGTAACAGGTTCAAATACTTCCCTCCCCAGGTCTGCCGGGTAGGGGTTGAACTATATGTTTTAAAAATCTGGAAACCACTTTAAGCCTTTACGATAGTGTCCAATTTTGTGAAGTGAAACTGCATTCTACAAAAACTCTACAGTCTGTTCGTAGGATAATTGAACAAGTGATAGCTAAAACAAGGAATGTTTTCTTGTTATTGTGTCACTGCCATCAGAAAGCCCAGGCTAATGTCACTTCTACGATCCGTTACACAATAAGGACCCTCTGACCTCGCTGTTGATACTGATCAGACTCAGCAGTCATTGTACACGTTCCAGGCTCAAACTGCTCTCTAGACTTCTTAGCACTTTCATCTTCTGGGCTCTTAGATGTAATGACTAAAGTACAGCAGTAAAAAAAACTTCATTCCATCATCTGACAGTGTCTGGTATTTGTGTCCCTTGGATAATACCGATCTCAGTCATTTGGGCCATTACAGGCAATTTTGTGATGGAATCTAATGGAAGAAAGAGCCTCTTGTTTTCTGGAAGATGATAAACTCATTCCTGCCCGATGAAAATAGCTTTTGATGACTCCTTTCATTGATGCATTAACTTGTATGAAAAATATGAATGGTAGATGTGATTCTAGAGACTCACCACACATATAACTTGTGATCTATATTTGTGTGTGATCATACACCATCTTTTCCACTATTATTTAGACTATTGTTACTTTATATGAAACCTTTCAGTTAGCAGAGGATCTTGTAAGTGCATAGACATGTAAGATGACACCTTTGTGTCCAGGAGCTGAGAGTCCTACAACTCTAAGCAGTGCACCAGAGCTCTGTTCTTTATGTTGGTGGACAACGGTTTCCAGGTACATTACTGAACAGTAAAGGACTTTTATTAAGACGTACTCATTGAGTGTCTTAGCTCATGGACTGAAGGAGGAATCAACGGGTGTCTTAGCTCCCACCAATGGACTTCCACCAATGTTTTCTTCTGAAATGCAACAATAAGATATCAAATAAACATTTGTCAGTGGTTCAGCTCCTGGACACCTAGCACTGTTATTTATTTCTCCAGACAGGATGAGGCTGGCTCACTAGAGGGCCTATTGACCTCCATTATGCCCATATATTCATATATACAGTACAGACCAAATGTTTGGACACACCTTCTCATTCAAAGAGTTTTCTTTATTTTCATGACTATGAAAATTGTAGATTCACACTGAAGGCATCAAAACTATGAATTTACACATGTGGAATTATATACATAACAAACAAGTGTGAAACAACTGAAAATATGTCATATTCTAGGTTCTTCAAAGTAGCCACCTTTTGCTTTGATTACTGCTTTGCACACTCTTGGCATTCTCTTGATGAGCTTCAGGAGGTAGTGCCCTGAAATGGTTTTCACTTCACAGGTGTGCCCTGTCAGGTTTAATAAGTGGGATTTCTTGCCTTATAAATGGGGTTGGGACCATCAGTGGCGTTGAGGAGAAGTCAGGTGGATACACAGCTGATAGTCCTACTGAATAGACTGTTAGAATTTGTGTTATGGCAAGAAAAAAAGCAGCTAAGTAAAGAAAAACGAGTGGCCATTATTACTTTAAGAAATGAAGGTCAGTCAGTCAGCCGAAAAATTGGGAAAACTTTGAAAGTAAGGGCTATTTGACCATGAAGGAGAGTGATGGGGTGCTTCGCCAGATGACCTGGCCTCCACAGTCACCGGACCTGAACCCAATCGAGATGGTTTGGGGTGAGCTGGACCGCAGAGTGAAGGCAAAAGGGCCAACAAGTGCTAAGCATCTCTGGGAACTCCTTCAAGACTGTTGGAAGACCATTTTAGGGGACTACCTCTTGAAGCTCATCAAGAGAATGCCAAGAGTGTGCAAAGCAGTAATCAAAGCAAAAGGTGGCTACTTTGAAGAACCTAGAATATGACATATTTTCAGTTGTTTCACACTTGTTTGTTATGTATATAATTCCACATGTGTTAATTCATAGTTTTGATGCCTTCATAGTCATGAAAATAAAGAAAACTCTTTGAATGAGAAGGTGTGTCCAAACTTTTGGTCTGTACTGTATATATATATATATATATATATATATATAATGGACCCTAAAGGCACACTAGAACACAACTCTACTTGAGGATGATTTGGGTCTATCACCTGCTGCCCGAAAATGTTGACAAGTTGATTCACAAATAACTTAGTGGAAATACTATCTGCCGTACAGAGATTTGGGACACCTTTATACTCCATTATCTAATGGGCACAGGACCACAGCTGGCATAGTAATCTGCACAAGGCACAGCTCAGCAGAAAGTGTGTTAAAATCTTATTCACCCTAATAGATCACTATTAGGCCTCTTTCACACGGGCGTCATATTTTTGGCCCGGATAAGAGGCGGGTGCGTTGCGGGAAAATGCGTGATTTTTCAGCGCGAGTGCAAAACATTGTAATGCGTTTTGCACTCGCGTGAGAAAAATCGCGCATGTTTGGTACCCAAACCTGAACTTCTTCACAGAAGTTCGGGCTTGGGATCGGTGTTCTGTAGATTGCATTATTTTCCCTTATAACATGGTTATTAGGGAAAATAATAGGATTCTGAATACAGAATGCATAGTAAAATAGCGCTGGAGGGGTTAAAAAAAATTACAAATAATTTAACTCACCTTAATCCACTTGCTCGCGCAGCCGTCATCTCCTTCTGTCTTCATCTTAGCTGTGTGGAGGAACAGGACCTGTGGTGACGTCACTCCGGTCATCACATGATCCATCACATGATCTTTTACCATGGTGATGGATCATGTGATGGACCATGTGATGACCGGAGTGACGTCACCACAGGTCCTGTTCCTCCACACAGCTAAGATGAAGACAGAAGGAGATGACGGCTGCGCGAGCAAGTGGATTAAGGTGAGTTGAAGGGGTTAAAAAAAAATCAAAAATAATTTAACTCACCTTAATCCACTTGCTCGCGCAGCCGGCATCTCCTTCTGTCTTCATCTTAGCTGTGTGGAGGAACAGGACCTGTGGTGACGTCACTCCGGTCATCACATGGTCCATCACATGATCCATCACCATGGTAAAAGATCATGTGATGGATCATGTGATGACCGGAGTGACGTCACCACAGGTCCTGTTCCTCCACACAGCTAAGATGAAGACAGAAGGAGATGACGGCTGCGCGAGCAAGTGGATTAAGGTGAGTTAAATTATTTTTAATTTTTTTTAACCCCTTCAACGCTATTTTACTATGCATTCTGTATTCAGAATGCTATTATTTTCCCTTATAACCATGTTATAAGGGAAAATAATAATGATCGGATCTCCATCCCGATCGTCTCCTAGCAACCGTGCGTGAAAATCGCACCGCATCCGCACTTGCTTGCGGATGCTTACGATTTTCACGCAACCCCATTCACTTCTATGCGGCCTGCGTTGCGTGAAAAACGCAGAATATAGAGCATGATATATAGAGCAACGCATGAAAATCACCGCTCATGTGAACAGCCCCATAGAAATGAATGGGTCGGTATTCAGTGCGGGTGCAATGCGTTCAACTCACGCATCGCATCCGTGCAGAATACTCGCCCGTGTGAAAGGGGCCTTAGGGTGAATGGGATAAGGGATTAAAAGATCCCAGGTTCTAGCCCCTAAGGGGGGTAATAGTTAAGTATAAAGGGAAAAAAGTAAAAAAAAAAAAAATATTATTGAAAAGTTTAAATCACCCCCTTTACCAATTTAACATATAAATAATTCAACTATAAAAAATAAACGTATTAGGTATGGCCATGTACAAAAATGTCTAATCTATTAAAATATTCCAAAAATTGTCCTGTGTAGTGAATGCCGTAACAGAAAAAAAAACCACACAATTCAACAATTTTTAGTCACCTTGTCCCACCCAAATTTTTTTTAATTAGGGTCCATTCACACGTCCGTAAGTGTTTTGCGGAGCCGCAAAACACGGACACCTGCCATGTGCGATCCGCATCACAGACACTATAATAGAAAGTGCCTTTTCTGGTCCGCAATTGCGGACAAGAATAGGACATGTTAAATTTTTTTCAGGAACGGAATTGCGGGTCCCAAAAAAACAGAGGCGTGTCCCGAAAATGCGGATGCATATCCCGGAAATGCGGATTTGCATCCGTTCCAGCCCCATTGAAAGTGAATGGGTACACAAATTGCGGAACGAATGCGGACCCAAATTACGGACGTGTGAATGGACCCTAACAGTGATCAAAAAATCATACATATCACAAAAATGGTACCAATAAAAACTACAGTTCGTTCCACAAAAACTGTCTGTAGACTAAAATATTAAAAAGTTATGGCTGTCAGAAAATAGCGATCCAAAAAAAATTTTGACTTTTTTTTGTTTTTAATTTTTTTAAAGTAAGGTTACTTTCACACTAGCGTTTTTTGCGAATCCATCATGTATCAGCAAAAATGCTTCTGTTACAATAATACAACCACATGCATCCGTCATGAACGGATCCAGTTGTATTATGTTTTCTATAGCCATGACGGATCCGTCTTGAACACCATTGAAAGTCGATGGGGGATGGATCCATTTTCTATTGTGCCAGATTGTGTCAAAGAAAACGGATCCGTCCCCATTGACTTACATTGTGTGCCAGGACGGATCCGTTTGGCTCTGCTTCGTCAGGCGGACAGCAAAACGCTGCAGGCAGCATTTTGGTGTCCTCCTCCAGAGCAGAATGGAGACAGATCGGAGGCAAACTGATGCATTCTGAGCGGATCCTTTTCCATTCAGAATGCATTAGAGCAAAACTGATCCGTTTTGGACGGCTTGTGAGAGCCCTGAACGCACAAACGGAAAGCCAAAACGCGAGTGTGAAAGTAGCCTAATAAAACAAAATAAAAACTATACAAGTTTGGTATCGACGTAATTGTATTGAGCTGCAAAATCAGGACATCATAACATGTTTAGCGCAAAAATTTGCACATCCCCTCCATCTGCATCCCACAACTAACCTTGTAAGAATATATGTACTGATGAGAAACCTGGCAAATAAATTCATATTAAATGATTGTATTGAATAAATCTGCCGTCCGGCATTGGAGATGGCATGCGAGCGTGCAGTGTCTGGACGTCATCCGGTTGCTTGGCAACATGGGACCACAGACACAGACGCACGGAGCTTCCGGCAGCCCCAATGATCATGTGACGCCAGCTTCCGGTGGAAACGGAGCGCACAGTAACAGCGTGCGTTCCACATGCGTGCCACAGCGGTGAGTAGGCGGAAAAGGGGGGTGTTATTTGACCGAGGCGCCGGATTTAAAAGGCGATATGGCACATCATGCCGTATCTCCGCACTCTTTGCATTTTGCGGTGAGACGAGGGTATCTTTGGGGACACTTTCCCATACCCTGTAGGGACGAGTTCCACTGACCGTCCGTACACCATCCAAACTACAAGGAAGGAACATTTATCCTGAAGTAGTAAGTAGAGGATACATACCAAATAGCTATATGATTAAGTATACTTAGTGATCACGGTCTCTTGCGTGTCCTTTTCTGTTTTTTAGAAACCCTTTGACTTCAGTAAGCCCCTGATGAGTTCCAACTCTATGGAATGAAACATGGCATGTAGGGCTATTTAGTAAGGGCTTTACAGGGACTAGGCCCCATTATAGGGACAGGTTCCGTATGGGGTCGCCCCTGTCGGGGCGGGTGCTCTGTGTTGGTGAGGCAGGTCAATGAGGATAGCCCCATAACCACCTATACAGGGAGGGCTTTAGACCAGGGCACAATAGGAGTGTCCATACCGCCATACCCACAGAAGCACTGGCCACCAGTGTCCTATTGCTACACCGGGGCACTGACGCCACCCACTGTTTGCTGGTCGTGTGTCTACAGGACGGGGTAAGATCCACCCATAATTATCCTACCGCGGCCCCAGATGGTGGCAATAATATGTGTATATATGTATGTATGTCTTTGTTTCGTCCCACTGCAACCACCTATGCTTTTAGCGATTTATTAGTAAAAGTTATATTTTATATGCCTAGTCCACAAGTGGAATTAAGCTAATTCAATTACTGCTGCTTTCTTGGCCATGAAGTGCTCAAATGACATTATGAGCAGACATGTTCATGAGAATGTGCATTAATGAGAAAAATTCCCCCCGGTGGAGATGAATGAAAGTAAATAGCAATGTCTATGGACCCTTCACATCATAGCTGCAGGGGAAACATGAGTGTATTTAAGTTCACAGCTTCTTGCCTCCCTGATGTAAGAGCACTGACATTAGGAAGCATGAGTGATGTCTTATAATTGAAGGACAGAGGCACATTATTCACATCTAAAAATAATATGTAGATACATTTTTGGAGGTAAAACGGTAGCAAATATCCATTGGTTCCTAAATAGACCCTGCACATAAGAAGACACTAGAATTCTAAAAGGTTTGTGGATGGCCTTGTCACAGATTTTGCATCTGAGCCAAAGAGTTTACAATCTATAAGGAGATAGGGGTGACACAAAAGGTAAAGAATGAAAGTGGTTGTCCAGGATTAGGTAAACCTAGCTGCTTTCTTCCAGAAACAGTGTCACACCTGTCCACAGGTTGTGTGTGGTATTACAGCTTATCTTCATTCACTTGGAATAAAGCGGCCATGTTTTTCTAATCCTGGGCAACCTCTTTAAGTGCTTCCTTAGACCGTTGGATGCTTTCTCACCCTGATAGACCGACAGGGAGCCAACATTAGATTCTAGAAACTGGTTGGTGTATGTCTAATGATTTGGGTGCTATAGATAGTCTATATTTACTTAGAGAACAGTGCCAAGTCCAATACTGCCCTGTTCATTAGCTACAAAGGTTTAGAGGGAACATTGTTGTCGTTGTTGTATCCCTGAGCATGAAGGCCTGGTGAAGCCCTGAGATATTAATCTCCAAAATACGGCGGTGTTCTACCTTTTAGATATTGATGACCTATCCTATGAGAAGGTCATCAATGTCAGATCAGTTAGGGACCGACACACAGTACCCTTACCGATCAGCCATCTTCAGCAGCCACCGGCACCAGAAATAAAAGTCTCCATCTGCTGTGTAGTGACCCTGCTGGTGTACTATAGCTCCCTTGAATGGGAGCAGCTGAGCTTCCTGAACTTCAATATGCTGGCATGGCCTCTACACAGTGGACACAGCTGTCTGCCTCTGGCTCTGTCTATTGTTATGTTTCCAGTGGCAGAAGATGCTGATGGGGGTGCTGGTTGTCGGACCCACAACAATCTCATATTGATGACCTGAATATCTTAAAGGGAACCTGTCACCTGGATTTTGTGTATAGAGCTGAGGACATGGGTTGCTAGATGGCAGCTAGCACATCCGCAATACCCCGTCCCCATAGCTCTGTGTGCTTTTATTGTGTCAAAAAAACGATTTGATACATATGCAAATGAACCTGAGATGAGAGAGTCAGAGCTTGAAAATATGACTCTTCTCTGGTCACACAAGTAAGATATGACTCTTTTATGTTAATTTGCATAAAAGGCGGGAAGTACAAAAATGCATAATACTTATTGAATTCGTCTACAAATTAAATTTAAAGTGTAATTTATATGTTTCGGGTAACACAAGGAACATTTAGAAATGCTCAGTGAGGGTAGCGTAGTAGAGGTGACAGGTTCCCTTTAAAGGTGAAAAACCTTTAATACAATTTTGGAGGTGGGAGAGTGTCCCTAATATGAGCAAAAACTAAATTTTGGAGTTACACTTAAAATATTTTTCTATTACATGGCATGACTTCATGATTTCTAGCAAATATAATATCTGCAATACTGGAAAAATCTCACCTGTGTGAGCTGTAGCAGGTAGACAATGTGGGTGTGTTACAGGAAGGCTATGTTGTATGTATGCAGTGATGATGACTCTGGAACAGGAGAGTAACTACCATAGCGGCAGACCATGCGACTGCTATGGGGCCCTGGGCAAGAGGGAGCCCAGTCTTAGTTGGGATCATCCCCTCTTCTATTGGAGGAGAAAACTTGGTCAGGACTCTACCCTGTAAAGGAACAACTTTTAGCAAACGAGGCAGTGGAAAAATGGTCCAAGGGTCATTGAAAAAGGTTTAGGCAGACACCCTTCTGTCCTGTGTGGGGGCCTGGCTTGATCCTTGCTATGGAACCCTTACTTCTCTATGTACACCACTGCTCTGGAACAGATGTTTTATTCCTTTTTTCCACTTTCGAAACAAGAAGAATTCCTTTGCAATTAATGTGATCATAAATTGTCACTTAGGAACAGTGGGAGAAGAAGGAGAAAAGTTGGTCTGTAATAGTTCAAAGAGGAGTTGACCTTTAAAAGCACTTAGAGGCTGGGATATTAAAGCTTTGCTGGTTGTGTAATTTTTCGCATGGCTGCCCACAGACCTTGTTCTCTTACTGCCTTTCTGTAGAGGAGGGAGAGTCCTTTTTATTCATCGCCTCTGTCGACTGACCTTGGCAAATCTCCTGAATCAATGTTATAACTGTGCCGGGATCCATATTTAATGCGGAAAACATTATGTTATCATGTGACCACAAGTTTAGTTTCGGTAGTAAACCGTGCCGTGAAATACTGACCTGTCATTTGTAGGAAGACCAAGTCCTTGTAATTAGGAGAAAGCAAAGTTTGTATTTCTAATGCTATAAGTCACCTTCACGGTTCTGAATAAATCTTATCTACAAGTCTAATTATGTTTTCAGTACAATTCTTCTATCATCAATTAAAATAGTCCTGTGGTCTAATCTCAGGTTCTACCGCAATCTCAGAATTCATTATAGAATAAGCGTTCACTAGTTTTAATTTTTTTGTAAGCCATAGATATAAATTGAAGTACCTGAGTCCCAATACAAAATCTGTGACATGACCCCCACCTAACCTGTGCAATTTGCAATACTGAAGTTATGTGGCAAATGAGCCATGTGGCCTTCTCCAGCACTAGGGCTGGGTGTGACTGCTACCATTGTACCATTAAAGGGATTGTCTGTGTTAGACAAAAATGTGGGCAGCCCCTGTTATGTGGTAAAATAACAAAAGGATTGATAGTCACCCTTAGTATCCCCTGCTACTTCCAGCACTGAGCTTCGTTCTTTCCCGTGACTGATTTCATCTTCCTGGCTGCAGCAGTGACATTCTGGGCACACAGGTCACCATCGCTGCTGTCAGTGATTGGCTGCAGTGATGAGTTGTGTGCAAAGGATGCAAGGCAGCCAGGATGGAGACGTTAGCAACGGGGGAGCTGAGCACTGGAAGCAGCAGAGTATTGATGAGTATTGTTTCTGCTATTATTTAACCATATGTACAGGGGTTACTCAAGTTTTTATTTAACTTGGACAGCCCTTTAATAACCACACCCCTGTAGTTTATGTGCCCACACGGTACCACTAGTAGGGAGGTGTTTTATTCAGATGAAAGGGCAACCAAAAAAAACATGCCATGCTTCATCTGTTATCATGGAGGCAATCACCCCTAGTAGCAATTATTATTATTATTTTACTCTCTTATTTAGTGCCGACATATTCTGAAGCGTTTTACAGATATTACCATTGCTTGCTATCTTCAGTGGAGCTCAAAATCTAAGGTCCCTAATCAGTATGTCTTTTTGTGTGTGGGAGGAAACTGGAGTACCCGGAGAAAAACCCACGCAAACACAGGAAGAACATCCCAACTCCACGTGGCAATCCTTTGTAAAATTAAACCATAGGGTGTGCCTTTGTACAGGCTCATTGCAACTGGCTCTGTTGGGTGCATGACACCTAACCCAGTATCATCCTAGTATTGCCCCAACATATTCTTTGTCAATATACTATTAAATAATTCCAAAAAATACCAAAAATCGTGAGCTATTATGATAAAGCTGATGAAACACATCCCAAATGTCTCAACCCATGGTTCCTCTCATACTGAGTAGGATTACTACTGTGACATCACATCATCAGAAGGTTAAAATGAACCTTTCTCACAACAGGTTCATGAGGTCCAGTCCCTGATGACCAATCAGCATACATGTTCCTGGTGTCCAGCAGGTAGATGGTGGTCAAGCACAGGATGACATAATGATTGTTTTTTTTGTGTGTTTTTTCCTAGGTCCTTCATTCTGATGCCTCCTACTGCAAGACCCTTCTAGATGACAACAGCTCCTCTGCCCTCATCATTCTGGGTTTTGTGATGATGTCTCCACTCATTGTGCTGGCCATGGCTGTGTACTGTGGCCTTGCCCGACGCCTTCGTCTCTTCATGCTATTTCAGCCTTATACCAGAGCGCTATACAAGGGGGTTCGATGGAGGTGGTATGATGAGGGTGGTCTATGCAGCTGTGTGAGGGAATGGAATAATCATGTGAAGGCTTGGGTATAAAGGCTTATAAGACTGGTGCAACTCATTTTTAATTACTATCTACAATAATGGTCCATGGTAGGTGGCAATGCTGAGACTAAGGACACAACAAGATCAAGTGAACTTTTGGTCTAATGGAATCTGATTCAGTATATTGAAACTAACACTGTAGTTTGCTGGACAGCCAGCCTCATGCCCATTGTAGCCTAAAGTTGTGGTAATCTCATTTTGATGTATAATATATAACATAGCATATACTTATTTATTTCTATTTCCACTAAGTTAAATAATTTTACATATATATAATAATTATACTTAATTATTATGTAATAATTGTACATTTACACTCACTTGCAGTGGGGGCCCCATATTCTCATTATGCCCAAAAGGCTCAACGGGGTTGTCAAAGATTGCAACTTATCACCTATCCAGAGGATAGGTGATAAGTGTCTGAATGGGGGCAGGGGGGTCTGACCATGGGGACCCTCACCTATCATAATATAAAGCCTATTGGTGTTCCGGAACAGGATAACAGAGGACTTTTTGCCTTGCCATTCTTGCCATGGCTGATCATGTAGTAGATGAGGTCCACCAAGGGGGAAGCTGTTGACTCTTTGCTCTGTTGCATAGCGGAAGTTCCCAAGCAGTAGATCCCAATCTATGACATCCATATGTTCAAACTGGGCAAAGAGATAAGGATTGCCTTGATGATATTTAATTGTCTATGATGTACCATAAAAACTTTAATTCTTAAGTCTTATAGGAGGACATTTATCAAACTTGTTACATCTGGTTTTTGGTGTAAAAATGTTGCACAACATGATGTTCTGTTCTTTTTCTGTGACATTTCTGCACTATTTCGGAGCCACGCCACTTTTCAAAATGGTCTATGTTTAAAAAGTGAGATTAGATCTGGATTATGGCACATCTATTCTGCGGCACTTGGAAACAGGGGCGGATTGGGAACTTAAAGTGGCCCTGGAAATAATACTAAAAGTGGCCCTGTTTTGTAGTCGGGTCCAAATTGATGGAAGGCAGGGCCAGCAATACTATTTTGTGGCACATTATACCACCCTAACAGAGCCAATTCACATAGTCCATTACAAAATACTGCCAGCAGCACAAAAAATACATCCCCAAAAACTTAAACTGGCCGGCCATGAGGAGGGCCCAGACGGCCCCCTGGGCATCGGCCCACCGGGAGTTTTCCCTGTAAGGTCTATGGCGAGTCCGCTCCTGCTTGGAAATGTCACCAAAAAGATCACATCCTACGCCAGGCAGCCTCCTGGTGTATTTAAGACTAAGTCATAAAACACAATGCAGTTGCACCAAATATGTAAAAACTGTGCACCATTTCATACATTTGGTGCAACCACACAATGCAAAACCAGACGTAAAAGTGACATGAAAACAATCTCAAATGATAAATGTCCCCAATAATTTTTATTTTGTAGTTATTATGTAAGTAGTGATTGTACAGTAATTTCCAGTGGTAGATTCTGCACTGTATAGACCAAATCTCTACTTTTTCACTGTGTAATTAATATAAGGTATGTGATATCATAGCTTGAAGTAAAAGCACACAGAAGTAGCACAAATTTGCAATGTAATATTTTATTAAAGTGAAATTAGCATTGAGTATGCTGTATACTCGTCATTATGTGTCTGTATTATTTATGACTGCAAATGATTGGTTGATCAAAGAGCCAAATGTATTGTAAATTATAGAAAGCAAAACATAAAAATGACAAAAAAACATAGTAAACTTATAAATTATTAGTTGTTTTTTGTTTCTTACAAGGGGGCATTACAAATATTTTAAGTCCAAGTCTACAAGTGCAGAAGGATAGAAGAAAACAACAAATATGACCCCTTGCAGGTACATGTCAAACCCTCTATTTCCTACCACTGCCACTTGTTGAATAGAAGGGGGGCATGAACTTGAAAGTCCATTTCCATACATTTGCTTGTTAATGTTGCTGTGGAAGGTCTAGTATTATTTATTTCTTTATTTTATGCACTTACATAGCACTACTATATTGCAGAACTTTACAGACATTAGGATACAACTGTCCCCAATGGGGCTCACAATCTAAGGTCCCTATCAGTATGTCTTTGGAGTGTGGGAGGAAACCCACACAAACACAGGGAGAACATACAATTCGAACCTAGGACCCCAGCGCTGCTAGGTACCAGTGCTAACCACTGAGGCACCATGCTGCCCACACGTAAAAGAGTGACAATGTAGCCTCAGTTGGACCCTCTATTCTTGAGGCCACTATTATACTTCCCAACTGTGTGGATAGTCAAGGAAGCACTTCTGATTTGCTGTGTCATGAATCTAATTTCTTCTTGCATATATATGGTTTACTATTTTTCTACTTACATGCTACCACATAAAAATTTGAATATACAGTAGTAATGTTGAGGTCTAAATTGCATCAAATCAGGATGTTGGATGCAAGTTTCTGTGTATAAAATATTTAATTATCAACCATACAAACACCATTTAGTGCAAATTAATGAATGCAATTTTTTGTTTCTCTGGACAAAAGGGGCTATTTAAAGAGCAAAGAGTGACATAGGGATATGGGCCAAAAGTATGGACTGTCCCTTCAAAAAAGGAACAGTTTGGAGGTATAGCGATATAACTGCATGGACTTATTCTATAGTATGTATAACCTTCTTAAAGGTACTGAATTAGATCCAATATATTTGTTAGTTGGTATACCCTCCAACGCCAACTGCACAAAAATTTGTTCCCAAAATCGTAAAATGTGGGCTTTAAATCTGTTGTCCAGGCTTCTTGGGTCCATGCTGGTCTTTACTTCCTAGTCTCTCTCAACAAGCAAGGATTGAATGCTCAGTCAATCACTGGCCACAGTGTTGACTGACCTTAGCCAATGATTAGCTGTGCAGCAGGAAGGTGAGCAGTACCCCTCAGACTCACTACAAACTCACTCAGCAACTCTCCCATTAAAAAAAAAAATTCATGTCAACTGCTGACCTTTTATTAATCTTTTTGTTTGCAGATCCGCTAATTTATCTGGCTCCTCTTCAGCCACCCAAAATAGCCACACTGCTTCTCAGACTATCTGGTGCACACTGTGCGTAGGTAGCCCTAGACACTTCCTACTTGTTCAACTCCGCTCTTGGATGGGCCAACGCTGTTCATGTGAGCCAATCCAAGAGTACATCAGATGAGAATCGTCCGAGAATTCTCGTCCGAGAATCGATGTGGCCATTATGGATGGCCACGGAATGTATGGATCTGCAGCTGAAAAGAAGGTCACTATGTAAGTGTTCTGTTTGTTCCCAAGTTAATGTGAATTTCTTCTTCTTTAAAAAATGACTCCATCACTGCTGGATTACAGACAGTTCACTGTAATCTCTCTGGATAAAAGTATTAGGACACTTACACATTACGCCTATATGTACATGAGTTTTTATGACATCCCATTCTAAATCCAATGTTCATTAATAAGGAAACAGCTTCTACTCTTCTGGAAAGGCTTTTTACACAATTTTGAGTATATCTGGGAAATTTTGCTCATTTGTAGAGATGAGCGAATCGAAGCTGACAAAGTTGATTTAGATCTGAATTTTAGGAATTATTTGATTCGCACCTAATCCGAATTTCCTCACGCTTCGTAGTAACGAATCACATTTTTTCCTAAAAAGGCTGCTGCACATGTTAGGACATGGAGCAAGGAACTCTGGGAACAAGGGATCAGCCACAATGCCATACATTCAGCCAATTCGCAGCCAGCCAGGTGATGTCACAGCCCTTTAAATAGCCTCAGCATTCTTGGATTCAGCCATTTTTCAGTGTACTTAGTGCAGGGAGAGACGTTAGCAGGCGCTAGGGACAGTGCTAGGAAAGACTTGAAAATGTACATTTTGCTCAATAGAAATTCGGGGAAAGAGCATTAGAAGTGTAGGGAAAGGATAGGGAGTAGAGTTGAGCGAACACCTGGATGTTCGGGTTCGAGAAGTTCGGCCGAACTTCGCGGAAATGTTCGGGTTCGGGATCCGAACCCGAACCGAACTTCGCCCCGAACCCCATTGAAGTCAATAGGGACCCGAACTTTTGGGCACTAAAAAGGCTGTAAAACAGCCCAGGAAAGAGCTAGAGGGCTGCAAAAGGCAGCAACATGTAGGTAAATCCCCTGAAAACAAATGTGGATAGGGAAATGAATTAAAATAAAAATGAAAAAAATAAAAATGACCCAATATCAATTGGACAGAGGTCCCATAGCAGAGAATCTGACATCACGTCAGCAGAGAATCAGTCTCTTCATGACATAGCAAAGAATCTGGCTTCATGTCAGCACAGAATCAGTCTCTTCATGCCATAGCAGAGAATCTGGCTTCATGTCAGCACAGAATCAGTCTTCATGTCATAGCAGAGAATCAGGCTTCACGTCACCCACCACTGGAACAGGCCACTGTCACACATTTAGGCCCCGGCACCCAGACAGAGGAGAGCGGTCCCGTAACAGAGAATCTGGCCTTATGTCAGCGCAGAATCTGTCTTCATGTCATAGCAGAGAATCAGGCTTCACGTCACCCACCACTGGAACAGGCCACTGTCACACATTTAGGCCCCAGCACCCAGACAGAGGAGAGAGGTCCTGTAACAGAGAATCTGGCCTTATGTCAGCACAGAATCTGTCTTCATGTCATAGCAGAGAATCAGGCATCACGTCACCCACCACTGGAACAGGCCACTGTCACACATTTAGGCCCCGGCACCCAGACAGAGGAGAGAGGTCCTGTAACAGAGAATCTGGCCTTATGTCAGCACAGAATCTGTCTTCATGTCATAGCAGAGAATCAGGCATCACGTCACCCACCACTGGAACAGGCCACTGTCACACATTTAGGCCCAGGCACCCAGGCAGAGGAGAGAGGTCCTGTAACAGAGAATCTGGCCTTATGTCAGCGCAGAATCTATCTTCATGTCATAGCAGAGAATCAGGCTTCACGTCACCCACCACTGGAACAGGCCACTGTCACATATTTAGGCCCAGGCACCCAGGCAGAGGAGAGAGGTCGCGTAACAGAGAATCTGGCTTCATGTCAGCACAGAATAAGTCTTCATGTCATAGCAGAGAATCAGGCATCACGTCACCCACCACTGGAACAGGCCACTGTCACACATTTAGGCCCAGGCACCCAGGCAGAGGAGAGAGGTCCCATAACAGAGAATCTGGCCTTATGTCAGCACAGAATCTGTCTTCATGTCATAGCAGAGAATCAGGCTTCACGTCACCCACCACTGGAACAGGCCACTGTCACACATTTAGGCCCAGGCACCCAGGCAGAGGAGAGAGGTCCCGTAACAGAGAATCTGGCCTTATGTCAGCACAGAATCTGTCTTCATGTCATAGCAGAGAATCAGGCATCACGTCACCCACCACTGGAACAGGCCACTGTCACACATTTAGGCCCAGGCACCCAGGCAGAGGAGAGAGGTCCCGTAACAGAGAATCTGGCCTTATGTCAGCGCAGAATCAGTCTTCATGTCATAGCAGAGAATCAGGCTTCACGTCACCCACCACTGGAACAGGCCACTGTCACACATTTAGGCCCCGGCACCCAGACAGAGGAGAGAGGTCCCGTAACAGAGAATCTGGCCTTATGTCAGCGCAGAATCTGTCTTCATGTCATAGCAGAGAATCAGGCTTCACGTCACCCACCACTGGAACAGGCCACTGTCACACATTTAGGCCCCGGCACCCAGACAGAGGAGAGAGGTCCTGTAACAGAGAATCTGGCCTTATGTCAGCACAGAATCTGTCTTCATGTCATAGCAGAGAATCAGGCATCACGTCACCCACCACTGGAACAGGCCACTGTCACACATTTAGGCCCCGGCACCCAGACAGAGGAGAGAGGTCCTGTAACAGAGAATCTGGCCTTATGTCAGCACAGAATCTGTCTTCATGTCATAGCAGAGAATCAGGCATCACGTCACCCACCACTGGAACAGGCCACTGTCACACATTTAGGCCCCGGCACCCAGACAGAGGAGAGAGGTCCCGTAACAGAGAATCTGGCCTTATGTCAGCGCAGAATCAGTCTTCATGTCATAGCAGAGAATCAGGCTTCACGTCACCCACCACTGGAACAGGCCACTGTCACACATTTAGGCCCCGGCACCCAGACAGAGGAGAGAGGTCCTGTAACAGAGAATCTGGCCTTATGTCAGCACAGAATCTGTCTTCATGTCATAGCAGAGAATCAGGCATCACGTCACCCACCACTGGAACAGGCCACTGTCACACATTTAGGCCCCGGCACCCAGACAGAGGAGAGAGGTCCTGTAACAGAGAATCTGGCCTTATGTCAGCACAGAATCTGTCTTCATGTCATAGCAGAGAATCAGGCATCACGTCACCCACCACTGGAACAGGCCACTGTCACACATTTAGGCCCAGGCACCCAGGCAGAGGAGAGAGGTCCCGTAACAGAGAATCTGGCCTTATGTCAGCGCAGAATCAGTCTTCATGTCATAGCAGAGAATCAGGCTTCACGTCACCCACCACTGGAACAGGCCACTGTCACACATTTAGGCCCCGGCACCCAGACAGAGGAGAGGTTCATTCAACTTTGGGTTGCCCCGCAATATAATGGTAAAATGAAATTAAAAATAGTATTGAATGAGGAAGTGCCCTGGAGTAGAATAATATATTGTTAAGGGGAGGTAGTTAATATCTAATCTGCACAAGGGATGGACAGGTCCTGTGGGATCCGTGCCTGGTTCATTTTTATGAACGTCAGCTTGTCCACATTGGCTGTAGACAGGCGGCTCCGTTTGTCTGTAATGACGCCCCCTGCCGTGCTGAATACACGTTCAGACAAAACGCTGGCCGCCGGGCAGGCCAGCACCTCCAAGGCATAAAAGGCTAGCTCTGGCCACGTGGACAATTTGGAGACCCAGAAGTTGAATGGGGCCGAACCATCAGTCAGTACGTGGAGGGGTGTGCACAGGTACTGTTCCACCATGTTAGTGAAATGTTGCCTCCTGCTAACACGTTCCGTATCAGGTGGTGGTGCACTTAGCTGTGGCGTGTTGACAAAACTTTTCCACATCTCTGCCGTGCTAACCCTGCCCTCAGAAGAGCTGGGCGTGAAACAGCTGCGTTGGCGACCTCTTGCTCCTCCTCTGCCTTCGCCTTGGGCTTCCACTGGTTCCCCTGTGACATTTGGGAATGCTCTCAGTAGCGCGTCTACCAACGTGCGCTTGCACTCGCGCATCTTCCTATCACGCTCCTGTGTAGGAAGTAAGGTGGGCACATTGTCTTTGTACCGGGGATCCAGCAGGGTGGCAACCCAGTAGTCCGCACACGTTAAAATGTGGGCAACTCTGCTGTCGTTGCGCAGGCACTGCAGCATGTAGTCGCTCATGTGTGCCAGGCTGCCCAGAGGTAAGGACAAGCTGTCCTCTGTGGGAGGCGTATCGTCATCGTCCTGTGTTTCCCCCCAGCCACGCACCAGTGATGGGCCCGAGCTGCTTTGGGTGCCACCCCGCTGTGAACATGCTTCATCCTCATCCTCCTCCACCTCCTCCTCATCCTCGTCCTCCTCGTCCTCCAGTAGTGGGCCCTGTCTGGCCACATTTGTACCTGGCCTCTGGTGTTGCAAAAAACCTCCCTCTGAGTCACTTCGAAGAGACTGGCCTGAAAGTGCTAAAAATGACCCCTCTTCCTCCTCTTTCTCCTGGGCCACCTCCTCTTCCATCATCGCCCTAAGTGTTTTCTCAAGGAGACATAGAAGTGGTATTGTAACGCTGATAACAGCGTCATCGCCACTGGCCATGTTGGTGGAGTACTCGAAACAGCGCAACAGGGCACACAGGTCTCGCATGGAGGCCCAGTCATTGGTGGTGGAGTGTGTCTGATCCACAGTGCGACTGACCCGTGCGTGCTGCAGCTGAAACTCCACTATGGCCTGCTGCTGCTCGCACAGTCTGTCCAGCATATGCAAGGTGGAGTTCCACCTGGTGGGTACGTCGCATATGAGGCGGTGAGCGGGAAGGCCGAAGTTATGCTGTAGCGCAGACAGGCGAGCAGCGGCAGGGTGTGAACGCCGGAAGCGCGAACAGACGGCCCGCACTTTATGCAGCAGCTCTGACATGTCGGGGTAGTTGCAAATTAACTTCTGCACCACCAAATTCAGCACATGCGCCAGGCAAGGGATGTGCGTCAAACCGGCTAGTCCCAGAGCTGCAACGAGATTTCGCCCATTATCGCACACCACCAGGCCGGGCTTGAGGCTCACCGGCAGCAACCACTCGTCGGTCTGTTGTCCTGTGCGGTGTGGGGCCTGTCCCCCAAACATATGAGTTTCAGAATGGCCTGCTGACGTTTACCCCGTGCTGTGCTGAAGTTGGTGGTGAAGGTGTGTGGCTGACTGGATGAGCAGGTGGAAGAAGAGGAGGAAGAAGCTGAGTAGGAGGAGGAGGAGACAGGAGGCAAAGAATGTTGCCCTGCGATCCTTGGCGGCGGAAGGACGTGCGCCAAACAGCTCTCCGCCTGGGGCCCAGCCGCCACTACATTTACCCAGTGTGCAGTTAGGGAGATATAGCGTCCCTGGCCGTGCTTACTGGTCCACGTATCTGTGGTTAGGTGGACCTTGCCACAGATGGCGTTGCTCAGTGCACACTTGATTTTATCGGACACTTGTTTGTGCAGGGAAGGCACGGCTCTCTTGGAGAAGTAGTGGCGGCTGGGAACAACATACTGTGGGACAGCAAGTGACATGAGCTGTTTGAAGCTGTGTGTGTCCACCAGCCTAAATGACAGCATTTCATGGGCCAGTAGTTTAGAAATGCTGGCATTGAGGGCCAGGGATTGAGGGTGGCTAGGTGGGAATTTACGCTTTCTCTCAAATGTTTGTGAGATGGAGAGCTGAACGCTGCCGTGTGACATGGTTGAGATGCTTGGTGACGCAGGTGGTGGTGTTGGTGGTACATCCCATGTTTGCTGGGCGGCAGGTGCCAACGTTCCTCCAGAGGCAGAGGAAGAGGCCGAGGCGGCGGCAGCAGCAGCAGAAGAGGCCGAGGCGGCAGCAGCAGAAGAGGCAGCAGGGGGAGCCTGAGTGACTTCCTTGTTTTTAAGGTGTTTACTCCACTGCAGTTCATGCTTTGCATGCAGGTGCCTGGTCATGCAGGTTGTGCTAAGGTTCAGAACGTTAATGCCTCGCTTCAGGCTCTGATGGCACAGCGTGCAAACCACTAGGGTCTTGTCGTCAGCACATTGTTTGAAGAAGTGCCATGCCAGGGAACTCCTTGAAGCTGCCTTTGGGGTGCTCGGTCCCAGATGGCGGTCAGTAGCAGGCGGAGTCTCTTGGCGGCGGGTGTTCTGATTTTGCCCACTGCTCCCTCTTTTGCTACGCTGTTGGCTCGGTCTCACCACTGCCTCTTCCTCCGAACTCTGAAAGTCAGTGGCACGACCTTCATTCCATGTGGGGTCTAGGACCTCATCGTCCCCTGCATCGTCTTCCACCCAGTCTTGACCCCTGACCTCCTGTTCAGTCTGCACACTGCAGAAAGACGCAGCAGTTGGCACCTGTGTTTCGTCATCATCAGAGATGTGCTGTGGTGGTATTCCTATGTCCTCATCATCAGGAAACATAAGTGGTTGTGCGTTAGTGCATTCTATCTCTTCCACCCCTGGTGAAGAGCTAGGTGGATGCCCTTGGGAAACCCTGGCAGCAGAGTCTTCAAACAGCATAAGAGACTGCTGCATAACTTGAGGCTCAGACAGTTTCCCTGATATGCATGGGGGTGATGTGACAGACTGATGGGCTTGGTTTTCATGCGCCATCTGTGCGCTTTCTGCAGAAGACTGGGTGGGAGATAATGTGAACGTGCTGGATGCACTGTCGGCCACCCAATTGACTAATGCCTGTACCTGCTCAGGCCTTACCATCCTTAGAACGGCATTGGGCCCCACCAAATATCCCTGTAAATTCTGGCGGCTACTGGGACCTGAGGTAGTTGGTACACTAGGACGTGTGGCTGTGGCAGAACGGCCACGTCCTCTCCCAGCACCAGAGGGTCCACTAACACCACCACGACCATGTCCGCGTCCCTTATTAGATGTTTTCCTCATTGTTCCCGTTCACCACAATTTTGAGAATGGCAAATTTGGGAATAGTTTTTCAACCCAGAAAAAAAAAAGTGCTTTTACGGTCACTACAAATAACTTGACCAGCTAAAACAGTACAGATTTGCTTGAATAGAAATGTGAGACCTGTTTTTTTTTTGCACTGTGTGACAGGTTAAGGTTTAATCTCAGAATCAGACTTCTATCTGCACGGTAGCGTGTGTCTTAGGTTTTTCTGAATGACACTATCAGTACCTTCAATGTAAGATATCCTTTTTGGGATAGATTTCAAGTAGGCCTCAAATACCAGAAACTAGTTATTTTGAGAATGGCAATTTTGGGAATAGTTTTTCAACCCAGAAAAAAAAGTGTGCTTTTACGGTCACTACAAATAACTTGACCAGCTAAAACAGTACAGATTTGCTTGAATAGAAATGTGAGACCTGTTTTTTTTTGCACTGTGTGACAGGTTAAGGTTTAATCTCAGAATCAGACTTCTATCTGCACGGTAGCGTGTGTCTTAGGTTTTTCTGAATGACACTATCAGTACCTTCAATGTAAGATATCCTTTTTGGGATAGATTTCAAGTAGGCCTCAAATACCAGAAACTAGTTATTTTGAGAATGGCAAATTTGGGAATAGTTTTTCAACCCAGAAAAAAAAGTGTGCTTTTACGGTCACTACAAACAACTTGACCAGCTAAAACAGTACAGATTTGCTTGAATAGAAATGTGAGACCTGTTTTTTTTTGCACTGTGTGACAGGTTAAGGTTTAATCTCAGAATCAGACTTCTATCTGCACGGTAGCGTGTGTCTTAGGTTTTTCTGAATGACACTATCAGTACCTTCAATGTAAGATATCCTTTTTGGGATAGATTTCAAGTAGGCCTCATATACCAGAAACTAGTTATTTTGAGAATGGCAAATTTGGGAATAGTTTTTCAACCCAGAAAAAAAAAAGGGCTTTTACGGTCGCTACAAATAACTTGACCAGCTAAAACAGTACAGATTTGCTTGAATAGAAATGTGAGACCTGTTTTTTTTTGCACTGTGTGACAGGTTAAGGTTAAATCTCAGAATCAGACTTCTATCTGCATGGTAGCGTGTGTCTTAGGTTTTTCTGAATGACACTATCAGTACCTTCAATGTAAGATATCCTTTTTGGGATAGATTTCAAGTAGGCCTCATATACCAGAAACTAGTTATTTTGAGAATGGCAAATTTGGGAATAGTTTTTCAACCCAGAACAAAAAGTGTGCTTTTACGGTCACTACAAATAACTTGACCAGCTAAAACAGTACAGATTTGCTTGAATAGAAATGTGAGACCTGTTTTTTTTTGCACTGTGTGACAGGTTAAGGTTTAATCTCAGAATCAGACTTCTATCTGCACGGTAGCGTGTGTCTTAGGTTTTTCTGAATGACACTATCAGTACCTTCAATGTAAGATATCCTTTTTGGGATAGATTTCAAGTAGGCCTCATATACCAGAAACTAGTTATTTTGAGAATGGCAAATTTGGGAATAGTTTTTCAACCCAGAAAAAAAAAAGGGCTTTTACGGTCGCTACAAATAACTTGACCAGCTAAAACAGTACAGATTTGCTTGAATAGAAATGTGAGACCTGTTTTTTTTTGCACTGTGTGACAGGTTAAGGTTAAATCTCAGAATCAGACTTCTATCTGCATGGTAGCGTGTGTCTTAGGTTTTTCTGAATGACACTATCAGTACCTTCAATGTAAGATATCCTTTTTGGGATAGATTTCAAGTAGGCCTCATATACCAGAAACTAGTTATTTTGAGAATGGCAAATTTGGGAATAGTTTTTCAACCCAGAACAAAAAGTGTGCTTTTACGGTCACTACAAATAACTTGACCAGCTAAAACAGTACAGATTTGGTTGAATAGAAATGTCAGGTCTATTTTTTAGGCGCTGGGTGACAGGCTCAACTTGCCCCTGATGTAGTATATGGCCAAAAAATAACCACACTGTTGATGGTTAAATGCACTTCGGTGACACAGGCTCAGCCTGCACCAGATGTAGTATATGGCCAAAAAATAACCAGACTGTTGATGGTTAAATGCACTTCGGTGACACAGGCTCAGCCTGCAGCTGATGTAGGATATAGCACAAAATAACCACACTATTGATGGTTAAATACACTTGGTGATAGCTTGTGCTGGCGCACCACAAGTCACAAAATGGCCGCCGATCACCCCAGAAAAAAAGTGATCTAAAAACGCTCTGGGCAGCCTCAAAAAAGTGAGCAAGTCAATACTAGCACTTCAATATCCACAGCTGCAGATCGATCACAGAATGAAGTCTTTTGGAGGAGTTAATCGCTGCCTAATCTCGCCCTAACGTCGCAGCTGCAACCTCTCCCCATGCTTCAATCAGCAGAGTGACGTGCAGCGCAACGTGACCCAGGCTGTGATGGCCTCTTGGGGCAAGTAGTATGACGCTTGTTGATTGGCTGCTTTGCAGCCTTTCAAAAAGCGCCAAGAAAGCGCTGAACACCGAACCCGAACACAGACTTTTACGAAAATGTTCGGGTTCGGGTCCGCTCATACAGTTCGGGTTCGCTCATCCCTAATAGGGAGGAATCATTCCACAGTATTGAAGCAGAACAGGAGAGGTTACAGCCTGGGTAAGGGAACAATCCTATTACACCTTGCTGCACTAACTGCGGATCCAAATTGCCATAATACTGCTGCTCATTTCAGATTTGCAATACCTCTGTAATTCCAGCAAACCGTTCTTGCTATTGGGGTCTTATTAGTCCTTGTGCGGTGCAGTTATATATAAATATACTAAAGCCTTTTTTTGGCGTGTATTAGTGGGGGAAAAAAAAGGGTTTATTAGCCGTTGTGTGGTGAAGTGAGAAAAATACAGCCCTTTTTGGCGTGTATTAGTGGCAAAAAAAAAGTATTTGCCGTTCACGGCCGCGGTTATATGTTCTAAAGCCCTTTTTGGTGTGTATTAGTGGGGAAAAAGAAAAAGGGCGTATTAGCCGTTGTGTGTTGAAGTGAGAAAAATTACAGCCTTTTTGGCGTGTATTTGTGGCAAAAAAAAAAAATTATTTGCTGTTCAGCAGTAAAGTTCATTGTACTACAGCCATTTACGGGGTGTATTAATAGGATAGATACATGTGTCCTATTAGCCGTTCTGTGGTGAATTGTGATTGTTATAATTATTATTTTTGGGTGAATTTACATTGTCATACAGACATTGTTGCGCTGTATTAATAGCAAAAATAAGTATGTGTTATTAGCCGTTCTGCGGTGAATTTACATTGTCATTCAGTGGTGAAATCTTTTTGTGATACCGCCTTTTTTGGGAAAATTGGTCGGTGAATGTAGAGTATCTTCCGTAGGGACAAACAATTCGTCGATTAGCCATTCAGTTGTGAAATTTGTTTGTGATACAGCCTTTTTTGGGAAAATTGGTCGGTAGCTGTAACTACGGTGAAGGACAATATACTGTATGTCCTTTACGGCCCACTGGGTAAATGTGGTTCCTGCCCAGCCACACCAGCAACTTGGCCTCCACATTCTCACGCCGTTGGTCCTGTGACAATGTCTGCCTGCCTCCTCATCCTCCACCGTGTCCTCAGCCTCCACTGCAGGGACAATTCACAGTGCTCCAGCAGCATACCACATGTTCAGGGCACGGCGGTGTCACGCTGTTCTGCACCTTATTTGCCTGGCCGAACGGAGTCCGTGTCCTTCATCAAGAAATCAAATCCTGGCTTTCTCCACGACAACTCAAAATCTGAACCATGGTGACGACAACGGGAAGAACTGAGTCAAGGAGGGCTGAGCCATGCGCCCTGCATGGTGCACGTGTTCAATCTGGTTGTAAAGCGGTTCCTGAAGTCTTCCACCCATCTGCAAGACATCCTAAAAATGGCCAGGAAAATTTGCATGCACTTTAGCCACTCGTACACCGCCAAGCACACCCTCCTTGAGCTGTAGAGGCAGAACGGCGTCCCCCAACATAGGCTGATATACGACGTTTACACCTGTTGTAATTCCATCCTCTATATGTTGGACCGACTATACGAACAGAAAAAGACCATAAACAATTTCTTGATGATCCAGGAGGACAGAGGTACTCTCCTGTGTAACTTCGATGTTAGCCAGTGACAGCTCATGCGTGACACCTGCTGTTTGCTTGTGCCCTTTGAGGAGGACGGGATGAACAACATCATTCCACTGATTCATATCCTGGAAAAGATGCTGGTAAATCTGGCTGGTCAGGGGACTGGAGATGTGGCGCCTACATCTCACGACCACATGAGTCCTGTGGGGGCTGAGCGAGGAGGAGGAGGACATTGGAGCACAAGCAATGTGTAGCGAAATGGGTGGTTTTTCTACATAGGTGACAGGAGAGGAAGAGCAGGAGCAGCCGGAGGAGCAAGAGGGAGATGAGGAAGACGAGGCAGATGACCCAGGCACACCGTGGCAGTATGCAGTGGAGATGGAGTCCCTCCGAGTCACTTGCGCAAATGCCCCGATGCGTGCTCGCTTGCTTGCTCTCCACCATGTTAGACTCTTGCTACTGGTCCAAAATGGGGGCCTTTTTTACACCTGCTGAGAGGGAGGACAAACTGAACTACTATAGAGACATCCTATGTAGTAAGTTGGCCGCTGCCTATCTGCGCCATTGTCCATTCTCTCGCAGGTCTGACCGGGGGGCCCTCTGCGCTCATGTTCCACTGCCATGGCTGCTGGAGGGGGGGGGAGGGGGTGGCAGGAGCAGTACCTGCTCCATCAGTAGCAGCCTGAGTCTAGAGTCACTGATGAGCAGATTTCTTCACCCGCATAGTGAAGAAACTACTCACCAGCAGCTAGACATAGAGCAGAACCTGAACCAGCAGGTGGTGGCATACTTTGAGTGCACCCTGCCACTCGTCATCGAAGATCCGCTGGACTACTGGGCAGCCAAACTGGATTTGTGGCTGCAACTGGCCGAGTTTGCCCTGGAAAAGCTGTTCTTCCCAGCCAGTAGTGTGGCATCAGAGCGGGTGTTTAGTGTGGCGGGGGCCATAGTTACCCCAAGGAGAACTCACCTGTCCACCCAAAATGTGGAGAGACTGACCTTTGTCAAGATGAATCAAATGTGGATCAGCCAGGATTTCCACCTACCAATGCCTGATGCATCAGATTAGATCATCCATGCTGCCTCACCCAAACCTTGACAAAAGAGACAGGTTTCTTCTGGCTACCTGCCTCAGCTACTATTCTGATGCTGCCACCCGCCTGATGCCACACATCTGATACCAAGTGCTCCTTCTTACACCCACCATCATCTGTACTGTACTGTACTGTTATTTCCACCCACCTCCTCACTCTGTCACCGGGTCACTCTGCAGTCTCCTCATGCGGATGCTGCCACCTCCACATTATGTCACCTTGCCACTCTGTGGCCTCCTGATGCTGCTGCCACCTCACCACTTTGTCACTGGGCCACTCTGTGGTCTCCTCATGCTGCTTCCACCTCACCACTATGTCATTGGGCCACTCTGTGGACTTCTCAAGTTGTTCTCCCACCCTCCCCACTCCATGACTGGGCCACTATTTTGCCTTTTTGGCCTGGATGACATCACCATTTATTTGACCCTTCTTCTGATCTGTCAGAAGGAAGGAAAAATTAGACACACAATGGATCCTGTCTGTGTAGCAGCTGTAAGGCCTGTATGGTCCCATCAGAATTGGCTTATGATTTGGTAGCCAAAAGCAGGAGTGGGTACAAAACACAGAAGACATGCAAATGTTCCATTCACGGGTCATCTCTGGTTTGGATCCACTCCTGTTTTTTTGGCATTAGCAATTCTGATGGATTGCTGACCGAGTGAAGGCAGATGATCAATAGACAGGATCCGTTTTTTGGGGGTAATTGTTCTGATGCATCAGAGGAAGGGCAAAATAATCAGTGAAGTCAACACAAACTTACTGCTGACACCCTATCCACTCTGTCGGGGGCTCTACTTGTATAAGTGCTTAATAGAACAGGTTCTGTAGACATCTATTTGGAATCAGCTGACGATGATGTAAATGGAGTGCGCTTCTTCTTGACGCTAACATCGACCTGTAAGGCTGAGTTCATACTTGAGTTATTTGGTCAGTTTTGGCCCCGTAACTGCCCAAATAAGTGAAGTTTGCAGTGATTCTAAGAGCGACGCCTGTCATCTGTGTGTCATACTGACTCACAGTATTGTTTCACTACCACAGCAGACTCCCTATGCATGTTACTGCAATGCACTGTGTTCTACACCACTATACAGGCTCTCTGCAGCCAGGAAATAGCTGTTTTTTAACGTGATTCGCCGCAAATAAATTCGGATCGAATCATTTAGGAAAATTCGGCAAAGCGGCCGAATAGAATTTTTTTCAAATTCGCGTATCTGTGATCATTTGTCCAGAAGAGCATTTGTGAGTTCAGACACTGATGTTGGATGAGAGGGCTTGACGGTTCCTCTTCTACTTGGATGTATGGGCATGCAACCCAGGATATGAGCACCACAACCTTCCAGAGTGCCAACTGATTACCTCTACAAACCCCATAGCATTATCCCTCCCACCAACTTTACAGTTGGCACAATGCATAAAGGCATGGTTGGTGAGTTTGATGTTGAAGAACTTGACTGCTCTCAACCCCATCAAACACCTTTGGGATGAAGTAGAACGGAGATTGTGAACCAGACTCTCTCATCCAACATCAGTGTCTGACCTCACAAATGCTCTCCTGGATGAATGAGCAAAAAATCCCAAAGACACAATCCAAAATCTTGCAGAAAGACTTGGAAGTTGTTTTAGCTGCAAAGGGGGGGGGGGGGGGGGGGGGGGGCAGCTCCATATTAATGCCTGTGGATTAAGAAGGGGATGTCATAAAAGATATTTTAGGTGTATGTATAGATACAGAATATATACTGACACAGGCACACATTTAATTCAAGTGCCTCTGTGCCATCAGCCTTGTGACTAATTTCAATCAATAGGACATACTGAGCTATTTACAGCTGAAGAATATGTTCTAAGAAAGCTCTATATACTTATATACCACTCAAGGGAATGCAATGCCATAAATAGCGCAGGTCAATGTTACAGTTTGGCAAGTTATTTTTTATATCCACTCATACGGTATATTATTCACACAAGAAAAGAATGGCTTGAGAACAGATGAGCCAGTTAGAGCTCTTTACAGCTTTCCGCCTCAAGTGCTGTGAACTAGAAACTAAATCCAGATGCAATATCACAATCTTCATGGTATAAGAAACAAAACGTTGTGTGTTTGGAAATGGTTGAATTAGTTGAAAGATCAGAGGATTTAGGTGAATAGAAGTCGCATGTGTACTTTTGTGTAAGACAGACGTGGTTGGTAGGCACTTCTAGTCGTAACTGGAAGGTGCTCAGTGGTAGATGCTTTTACGAAATCAGACAGAATAAACCATGACACTCAATTGAATAGTGATAAAATGTAAAAGTGAAAAAATGTTATATTATTAATCTTTGGATGGAATACATTTTTTTCACTTTTATACCTTTCAATTGAGTGCCGTGGTTTACTCTGTCTATTTTTGTGTAAGGTCATGAAATTTCCTAAGCATGAAGGGCAACAGAAGACTGCCATGAAGCTCCTGGTCCTCAGTGTAAAATCTATAACAAGACCACGACCACCACCACCACCACCACCACCTACCATGCATCATTTATAATACTGGTGTCTTTTTAACACGGTAGAGAGGCCTCTCAGTCACCAAGTCCCCAGGTGAGACTGTTACCACTGCACCCACTATAGCTACATCCTTGAAGGGCAGTCTTCATCAGTTACCGGGAAAAAAAGGATCAACACTGTAACGGAATGCCTAGCACCCCGACCGGGTACCTCCATTGATAGATGCTCCTAGTGCTTCCAGAGGACTCCAAGCACTCCACTTGACACCGTCAGCACTGCAGACCCCACGAACCGCCGAAGCTTGGTGGAGGTCTCGCCGTCTCCTAACCACCCTGGACCTACGACAAGGCTCCAGGCTCCAGTGGGTGAACCTCTCCTAAATGCAGAGACAGGAACCAGGAACAAGCTCTTACAAGAGCTTATACTCAGGGGAGTATTATGATATAGCAATCCCCAAGAGTGTAGTTATCCCATCCCCCAAACATGAGCCAAGACTTCATAAAGGGGCAAAGCAGGAACTCTTTAATGGGTTATTTTTCAGCCTTTTATGCAGGTCTCCTAGCAAGGGACACTCCCCCTGGGGCCCTTGTAATTTACAGTATTGAAACCCTCCCAGCAATTGTACACAAAATCCCCTTCCCTCTGTCTGTAACGCAATCAACAAAATACAATGAGCATTGTCTGAGACGCAATTAACTACCACACTGGCATTGTCTGAGACGCAATCCACAAAATACAATTACCAAACGTAATAGGCTAACTTAATCACTACCAGACAGAAAACACACATTTTTCCCAACACACAGAAAACACCTCAAAACCCCACACATCCCCATAATGTATACATCCATGGATAGCTCTGATCTGGGTGAACAACATATCCAAAAATCACCGAGATCCGATCTAACTGGCTTCAGTGATCTCATGCTGTACACAGCTGATTCCAGTGATTGGCTGCAGTGGTCACATGTGTAGACAGGCATGTCTTTGCTGCATCCAACTAAACAAAGTTCAGTGGTCAGTACCAGATCGGTGGTACTTGCAGGTTGGGTGTGTTAACACCTTAGTGACCAAGCCTGTTTGGGCCTTTATGACCAAGCGTTTTTCTTCCTTTTTATATGGTCTCGTTCCAAGAGCTATAACTTTTCATTTTTTCGTCTATATAGCTTTATGAGGGCTTGTTTTTTACGGGACAAGTTGTAGTTTTTAATGACGCTATTTTGGGGTACACATAACTTTCTGATTAACTTTTATTAACTCTTTCTGGGAGGGAGATGGGGAAAAATAGCAATACTGCCACTGCGTTTTTACATTATAAATTTTATGGCGTTCATTTTTAGGTACAAATAACATAATATCTTTATTCTCTGGGTCAGTACGATTACAGTGATACTAAATACTTATAATTTTGTTTACGTTTTACAACTTTTTTTGCAATAAAACCCCTTTTATTAACCAAAAAAATTATTTTGCATTGCCACTTCACAAGACCCATAACTTTTTTTATTTTTTTTATATGGAATTGTGTGAGGGTTTGATTTTTGAAAGACGACTTGTATTTTTCATTGGTATGATTTTGGAGTAAATGCCGCTTTTTGATCGCTTGTTATTACGTTTTTTTTCGGTGGAAACTAAGAATAAATTCGAAATTCTGTCTTTTTATTTTTTTATTTTTATGGCGTTCACCATAGGGGATAATTTATGTAATATTTATGTAGTCCCGGTCATTACGGACGCGGCAATACCAAACATATGGGGGATATTTTCTTTTTGCAATTTTTTTCATTGAAAAGCGTATTTTCAATGGAAAAAAAGCATATTTTTTTATTTTATGGATTTTTTTATTTAATAAATGTGTATTTTTTTCAATTTTTTTTACTACTTAATAGTCCCACAAGGGGACTATAATATACAGTATTTTGATTGCTTTTAAAATGTAATGCATTATCTCTATAATGCATTGCATTTCAATAGCAATGCTATTCAAACATTGACCAGCAGGCTGCGCCAGAGAAGCACAGCCTGCTGGAGATAACTGAAGACAGGCTCAGGGCCCTGATCGGAAGCAAGGTAAGCTTCCCAACACATCAGCACCCCGCGATCGCATTTTCGGGGTACTGATGGGAGACAGAGGGAGTCCGCTCCCTCTGTCACCACTTTACATGCAGCGGGCGCCATTGTGCCCAGCATGTAAAGGGTTAAACAGCGCGGATCGGCACTCCTGCCGGTCCCGGCTGTTAGAGCAGGGCCAGGTCCGCGCTCCCCGCTGCACGGGGGAGCCGTGCAGCGCTTAGACTGGGCCGCCGTAAAAACGCGGCGGCCCAGCCTAAGGTCCCTTAGTGACCGCCGTAAAAACACGTATGGGTGGTCACTAAGGGGTTAAAGGGAACCTGTCACCGGGATTTTGAGTATAGAACTGAGGACATGGCTTGCTAGACTGCCACTAGCACATCTGCAATACCCACATCTGCAATACCCAAATCTTTTTTTTACACAATAAAAGCACACAGAGCTATGGGGACTGGGTATTGCGGATGTGCTAGCGGCCATCTAGCAACCCATGTCCTCAGCTCTATACCCCAAATCCCGGTGACAGGTTCCCTTTAAGGGTCTTTTATGCAATCTCCCCCTTCCCACAGAGTTTGATTGTGTGTGATCTTGAAAAACTCCTTCAACATTTATTGTTCTTTTAAATTCCATTTAAAGCCCAAAATTTGTATTTATGCTACAGTTGTGTTCAAAATAATAGCAGTCAGACATCACTAACCTGATCAATCACTGTTTTTGGTAGAAATTATATTTCTACATGGCAAATAATTTACCAGCAGGTGTAGTAGAGTAATAGAAACCCAACAGACCCAACAGTCATGACATGCATGCTACTGATTCTCTATAATTCAATCACTTATTGAAAGGGGCATGTTCAAAATAATAGCAGTGTTTAGTT
Organism: Bufo bufo; assembly: GCF_905171765.1. Taxonomy (NCBI): domain Eukaryota; kingdom Metazoa; phylum Chordata; class Amphibia; order Anura; family Bufonidae; genus Bufo; species Bufo bufo. The sequence goes on from NC_053389.1 coordinate 112,155,168, forward strand.
CAATGAGTGAGCTCATTCATTCTTTGAAAAACAGGTGGCAATTATTGCCCTTATTTAAGGAAGGAAGGCAGCAAATGTTGTACATGCTGGTTACAGTGCATTTCTCTCTGAAATTCTAAGGAAAATGGGTCGTTCCAGACATTGTTCAGAAGAACAGCATACCTTGACTAAAAAGTTGATTGGAGAGGGGAAACATATAAAGAAGTGCACAAAATGATAGGCTGCTCAGCTAAAATGATCGCAAATGCTTTAAAATGGCAACCAAAACCTGAAGGACGTGGAAGAAAGTGAAAAACTACTATATGAATGGATAGAAGAATAGCCAAAATGGCAAGGACTCAGCCAACAATCAGCTCCAGGAAGATCAAAGAAGGTCTAAAGTTACCTGTGAGCACTGTTACAATTAGAAGACGCCTATGTGAAGCCAAGCTATCTGCAAGAAGCCCCCGCAAAGTCCCACTGTTAATAAAAAGACATGTGCTGAAGAGGTTACAATTTGCCAAAGAGCACATTGACTGGCCTAAAGAGACATTTTGTGCACTGATGAAAGTAAGATTGTTCTTTTTGGGTCTAGTGGCCGGAGACGACCCCCAAACACTGAATTCAAGCCACAATACACTGTGAAGACAGTGAAGCATGGTGGCGCAAGCGTCATGATATGGGGATGTTTCTCATACTAAGGTGTTGGGCCTATTTATCGCATACCAGGGATCATGGATCAGTTTGAATACATCAGAATACTTGAAGAGGTCATGCTGCCTTATGCTGAAGAGGAAATGCCCTTGAAATAGGTGTTCCAACAAGACAACGACCCCAAATACACCAGTAAACCTGCAACATCTTTGTTCCAGACCAACAAGATTGACGTTATGGAGTCGCCAGCCCAATCCCCGGATCTTAAGATCGGATCTTAAGATCGGGTGCTGCCAGGCAGCAGGGGGCAGTTATGTACACAGTTCGTAGGATATTCTAACTTGAAGCGTCCCCATCACTATGGGAACGCCTCTGTGTTGGAATATACTGTCGGATATGAGTTTCACGATCTAGATCAAATCCGATGGTATATTCTAACATAGAGGCGTTCTCTTGGTGATGGGGACGCTTCAAGTTAAAATATACCATCGGATTGGAGAAAACTCCGATCCTATGGTATATTAACTCCTGACTTTACATTGAAAGTCAATGGGGGACGGATCCATTTGCAATTGCACCATATTGTGTCAACGTCAAACGGATCCATCCACATTGACTTGCATTGTAAGTCAGGACGGATCCGTTTGGCTCCGCACGGCCAGGCGGACACCAAAACAACTTTTTTTAATGTCCGTGGATCCTCCAAAAATCAAGGAAGACCCACGGACGCAAAAACGGTCACGGATCACGGACCAACGGAACCCTGTTTTGCGGACCGTGAAAAAATACTGTCGTGTGCATGAGGCCAAAGCCTCAGTTTTCCACGGACGTGTGCTGTACATGTTCTCCTCAGACAGCACACGTCCCCATTCATTTTAATGTGTGTATTCACATATCAGTGTTCACGGATCAATCACTCCCATTATAGTCTATGGGTCTGCGAAAACCACGGATGAAACACAGATTCCATCCGTGTTGCATCCGTGTTTCACGGATCGTTAGGAAGAAATGCTTTGAAAATAATTTTTTCATCTGTGCAGTGTCAGTGAAACACGGATGGCTCACAGACAGCAAAAAACAGACACACGGACCCAACACGGATCCTTTACGGACAGCTTCACGGATACATCACTGACCACCTTCGCATGGATTTGAGCATGGACACAGACGTGTGAATGAGGCTTAGGGTTCATGCACACGACCGTATGTATTTTGCAGTCCCCAAAACACGGATCCGGAAAAAAAATACGGATGACGTCCTTGTGCATTCCGTATTTTGCGGAATGGAACAGCTGGCCCCTAATAGAACAGTCCTATCCTTGTCCTTAATGCGAAAACAATAATAGGACATGTTCTATTCTTTTGCGGAACGGACATACGGAAACGGAATGCACAATGAGTAACTTCCTTTTTTTTGCAGACCCATTGAAATTAATAAGTCCAAGAACAAAGAGAAAGGTTGATTCCAGCTTCAGCATATAAAAAGTTTTCTTTATTCGGCTTGTAATAAAATCCAACAAAGATGTCACATGGAGAGACACAAGATTGTGACGCGTTTCGGGCTGTGGTATTAAGCCCTTCTTCAAGACAATACAAAAGTGTACTAAAAACAAATACTTTATATACCACACAAATGGGTTACTCCTCCTTCTTAGTTAATTGGAGACTGTGTCCCAGACCCAGGTGTTCCAAGATTAGGAGATCCTCCCTGGAGCACGTGGGTGGGGACGCAGTGCTTCACAGAATTGCACACTCAGAGACCACATATAAACATGTTGATGCACTACATATACTGCAGAGTTAAATCATGTTTTCTGTTCAAACCCTTTGGTATGCAAGTGTCAAGAATGAACATCCAATATGTTTCCCTACTTAGAAGCTTCTGTTTGCGATCGCCTCCTCTGACAGGTGTGGACACCACTTCCACTCCCTGTACAGAAAACGCAGAAATATCGCCCTTGTGAACAGTGGCAAAATGTCTCGTAGCCGCTGAGACATTACGGGACATAAAATGAGGGACATCGCTCAGATGTTTTCTTATACGCACCTTCAGTTCATTAGTGGTACAGCCCACGTATTGTAGGTTGCATATTTTGCATGTTATGACATAAACTACATGGTCTGTTTTACAATTTATATATTGCTTGAGTATGTGTTGTTTGTTATTGGCCCTAGATGTGACCTCTTTCGAGATGAGCATGTGTCGACAGCATATACATTTGTTGCTGCCGCATTTATAATTTCCGTTTGTTTTGGGCCAGCTGTTCATTCTGGGGAAATTCTCCCTATATAGACTGGGGCTGATTTTTTGCCCTACTGTAGGGGCTTTTTTTGCTACACATCTAATCCCTGTTGAAGCTATATTTTTCCATTCTTCATTATAGTTCAAAACATGAAGATGTTTGCGTATAATTTTGCAAATCTTAAAGTAGTCTCTACTATAATTAGTAATAAAAGTGATGGGTTTTTCTTTATTAATAGTAGTGTCCTTAATCATAATATTTTTATTTTTATTCTTATTTTTATTTTTATTTTCGTGTCCCCTGTCATTAATGTCCCCATCAGCATTTTTGTTCTCATTATCTATGTTCTTATTTTTATGATTTTTTGGAAAAATTAGGGTTTCTCTATCTTTTGATCTGGCAAAATTGATTCCTCTCTCTATATTAGTTTGGGTGTAACCCCTCACCTTAAGTCTGGCTGCAATATTTTTAGCTTCTCTTTCAAAGAGCTCTGGGGTAGAGCAATTTCTCTTCGCCCTTATCATTTCTCCCTTGGGGATATTTTTTAGGACGTGTGGTGGATGGCAGGAGGAGGCAGAGAGAATGGTATTACCAGCTGTAGACTTTCTATGGGTGTATGTAACCACCCTGCTGGTGTCATTATCACCTTCCAGACATAAATCCAGAAAAACAATTCTCCCTGGATCGCTGGAAAAGGTGAGTTTTATTGATGTAGTACAATTATTTAGATATTCTATACAGTCAGCTATCCTCTCTGTGTCCCCCTGCCACACCCACAGCATATCGTCGATATAACGACCGTACCATTTGAAATCTTCTCTATAGGGATTGTTGTCAGAAAAGAGAAAATTATTCTCCCACCACGCCATATATATATTTGCTATTGACGGTGAGTATTTAGCTCCCATAGGGATTCCTGATTGCTGTAGGTAATATTTTTTGTTGAACATAAAATAATTATGTCTCATCAAAAAATCCAGAACCAAACATAAAAATTCCTGCAGTTCTAGAGTGTAATTACTATAATGTTCCAGAAACCATTTTAAAGCAACAATAGCGGATTCGTGGGGTATGTTAGTATATAATGAGGAGATATCTGCTGTCACCCATGTAAAGTTTTTATGCCAGTCAAAGGAGAGAAAATTAACCAAAACTGTGCTGGTGTCTCTTAGATATCCTGGTATTAATGGCACAAGGGGTTGTAGCAGGGAGTCGGCCCACTCCGATAAATTTTCGGAGTATGAGCCTATACCTGCCACAATTGGACGTAATGGGGAGGGAAACCAGGTTTATGGATTTTGGGGAGCGCATGAAAAATAGGTGTAATTGCATGTTCCACATACATGAACTCAACTTCTCTTTTGGATAGTATGCCCAAGGAGTGACCCTTATCCAAAACAGTTTTCAGGGTTTTCTGACAAGGGAGGAGAGGATTGCAATCCAATGAAAGATAAGTATTGGAGTCTTTAAGCATATCCAGTATCTGATTCTTATAAAGCTCACTATCAAGGATTACGACCGCTCCTCCCTTGTCAGCTTTCCTTATCACAACATCATGCATATTTTGCAATTCCAGAAAGGCTTTATGTTCATTTTTTGTCAGATTATTTTTCATTACTTTGTCATCTGAGATAACTTTTAAAGCACATAAATCCCTCTGGATCAAATCCTGAAATCTGTCAAGGACCTCGGATCGGGACTGTATGGGGTAAAAACTCTTATTAGAGATTTTATATGTGGTGGATCTATTACACATACAGTCCCGCTCCAAACCCCCACACATTTCCTGGAGTGAGGCAATCTGCACCAGATCTGCAAAGGTAAAACATGGACACATGTTCTCAATTGTGACATCACATGGTGTATCATTAACATTAGATGCATCTTCTGTTGTAACATTAATATCATCATTAATAACTGAGAAATGTTTCTTTAGTGTCATTTTTCTAGCAAGTTTGTTGACATCTATTATTGTGTGATATAGATCAAAACTGCGGGATGGGGAGAAAGAGAAACCCTTTCTCAGAACCCTCTCCTGGAAAGGGGAGACGGGCCTTGAGGAAAGGTTAATCACCTGTATGTCATTGGCTGTTTCTTGCGGCTCGGATATCGCCAGCCTTTTTCGGTGTTTTCTCCCCGCCCTGCGTTTTTTGCTTGATTACGGTGACTGGAGCCTCCTGTTGCAGATCCCTCCACATGGGTATTGGAGCTTTCCGCATTGTCTGAATTAGAATCCAAAGAGTCCATGTCCGTGGAACTGAATGACACACCTGTATTGCGTTTTGCTCTGGATTTAAATCGATTCATTTTCTTGAGAATGGATCGGGGAGTTCCTGATTTGGTATTAGACCATGTGTATACTGAATTGGTACTGTAATCCAGGAGATCTCGATTAAATTTGTTCTGCTTGAACTCAATAAGCATGTCCTCCAGTTTATTAAGGTTTTCATTTAGTTTGGCATCCATATCCTGGAAGCTCTCGTCCAATTCATGGTGTTTTAATTCCTCTTGTAATATTTTGATCTCATCATGGGTTTCTTTTAGAGCAGTTTCTTCATGTGAAATAATTAACTCCATTAATTTGATAGAACATTCTGATAGAGTGTTGTACCATTGTGTGGTAAAAGATTCAGAGTAAGTCGTGGTTGGTTGCTTTCTTAGCCGCAATCCCCTAGGCACCATATTTTTATCTAGGTATTTCTTTAGGGATGTGCAGTCACACCACGTCTTCAACTCCTTTGCCAAGAGTTTCTCCAGTGACGTCATTTTTATTTTTAAATCAATTTCACCCTGTTTGGATGTTCCAAACAGGGTGAAATTGATTTAAAAATAAAAATGACGTCACTGGAGAAACTCTTGGCAAAGGAGTTGAAGACGTGGTGGGACTGTTGTTCAAATACTTTTATTATCAAGAGCCAAAATAATCACATTACATTTAAGGATAGCCCGAACATAAATCAGGACCAAATAGAATATCATCATACAGGAAGATGGTCACAGTAAAAGTATGCAAATACCATGTGAGCATGAATTTGAGCAAAGAAATAACATATGATCCCAACATCAGAATAAAAGCATCTTAAAGACCCAGTTGCGGGAAAGAGGTATCAAGAGCTCCTACATAGGATACATAACAAATTTAGACAAACAAGACAGGACCCAGAAGGGAAAACAGGGGGGGGGGGGGGGAATCCCTGAACTGACAAGTCGAGGTAGAAAGGACTGTGTAAAATATAATTTGTTAAGGCGTGCCAAATACATGTGAGTTAAGATCCAATGGGATGTGCAATCTCCCTGGGGACTGACGACCCCCTGTTCAGCCACGTGATGAAATCAGGAGAACCCTTAAATAGAATCCAAGGAGTCCAGATTTTCAGGAACTTATTAGTATTGCCCATGTCTTCCGCCCAAAGTTCCTCCATTCTATATATTTTTTCAAAAGTGGAGAGCCAGTCCCCGGGGAGAGGGGCGCGCGTGGATTTCCAAAATCTAGGGATAACCAGACGTGCAGCCTGAACAAAGAACCTCAAAAGACCCTTTTTCAGGGTAGATATAGTGCTAGGGAACATAGAAAGCAAAGCGCCTTCTAGAGTCCATCTGGAGGAACTGCCACAAACCATGTCGTATAGATCATTAATAGCCTCCCAAAATGGAGTGATTTTGTTGCAGGACCACCAGATATGAGACATGTTACCCTCCTCCTGGCCACATCGCCAACAGGAACTAGGACAAGAAGGGAAAAAAGAGTGCAGCAGGACCGGAGTCCTGTACCATCTGGACATAATTTTAAAATTCTTCTCCTGAAGACTACTGCTTATTGATGATTTAAAGGATATCTCAAATGCCTTCTCCGATATGTCAGTAGGAAAAGATTTCCCCAAGTCACGTTCCCAAGCCTTCACAAATGGAAGGTCAGATTTGGCATCATCTCTCCCCTGGAGCAGCCCGTAGATCAGAGACACCAGATGTGTAGGTGGGGATGTTTGGGTGCAAAGCGCCTCAAATGGTAAAAGATCTCTGGATAAAGTGTTATTGGGGCCAAGTGAAGTTAAAAAATCTCTCAGACTAATGTATTTAAGCCAAGCCCCCCTAGCTGACCCGCCCGGGAAGGATGATATTGGCTGAAGGGATCCCCTCACCCAGACCCTAGAAACCGTAGGATTGTCCGCGCGGTCTAACCCCAAAAAGGACATACAACCTAGGCCCAAAGGAAAGTCAGGATTGTTAAAAAGGGGAGTTAGAGGGCTGGGGAACTGAGTAAGACCCAAGGGAATTGCAATTCTGTCCCAAACTTTCAATATACCCAATGTCAGTAAGGGGAGTCGCGAGGGTCTCCTGGCTTTAGAAATCCAGAGTAGATTTTGGGATGGGAACCCTACCACCTGCTTCTCGAATTGGACCCACCTTTTAGAGCGCCCATTATGGAACCAATCTAAGATGTAGGAAAGGATTGCTGCTTTATGGTAATTTGGTAAATCCGGAACCCCCACTCCTCCCCTCACCCTGTTGCGCGTTAAGAATCTCATCCCCAATCTAGGGGAGGACCCAGCCCAGATAAATTTAAGGATCACAGATCTCAGAGTCCTGAAAAAGGTGTTCGAGAGGGGTATTGGTATGGTGCGGAAAAGGTATAATATACGAGGGAGAATGTTCATTTTAAGTGTGTGAATCCTACCAAACCAGGATAGTGGCAACCCCTTCCAGTCTTTCAAGTCCCTACGGACCTCCTCGATAAGGGGAGCAAAATTCAGAGAAAAGAGGCTGGACAAGTCGGAGGGAATGATCGTGCCTAGATAAGATATGTGTCCACGAGCCCAGCGAAAGGGAAAAGCGGACTGTAGGTTACTAATCAGTACCTGGGGCAGAGAGATATTGAGGACCTCGGACTTATGGAGATTAACTTTAAAATTACTGAGGTCACCAAAGACCGCAAATTCCTTTAGAATGTTAGGGAAGCCAACTAGCGGATCTGTGCAGAAAATCAGGAGGTCATCTGCATAAATAGCAATCTTGGACTCTAAATCACCCGTACTTAGGCCCCTGATGGAGTCATTTGCCCGTAGAGCTCTAGCTAAAAATTCCATAACCATAATGTATAACAGAGGGGAAAGTGGACAACCTTGTCTGGTTCCATTATGGATACGGAAGGGAGTTGATAGTGATCCGTTAACTCGGACCTGGGCGCTAGGATCTCGGTACAAAGCTAAGATCCTGTCTATCATGTTGGGGCCAAAACCAAACGCCTTTAGGGATTCAGATAGGAAGGACCAATCCACTCGGTCGAACGCCTTCTCTGCGTCGATCGACAAGAGACAGAGAGGAGATCCCCCCTTGCTAGCATGGTCGATAATAGCCATGGTCCGGATGGTGTTATCTCGCGTTTCCCTCCCAGGAACAAAGCCCGCTTGGTCCACATGGATCAAAGATGGAATGAAGGGCTTCATTCGATCTGCCAATATTTTTGCATAGATCTTCACATCCACGTTGATCAGAGAGATAGGGCGATAATTGCCACAGACTAACGGATCTTTCCCGGGTTTCGGGATAACACAAATGTGGGCCATTAAAGCCTGAGGAGGGAAAGACGAGCCCTTCGCCAAGGAGTTGCACATTCTAGCAAAGGGGGAAGAGATCTCGTTCAAAAAGTTCTTATAAAAGCGAGGCGTGAAGCCATCTGGCCCTGGGCTCTTGCCAACTACCAATCCCTTAATAGATCTATGGATCTCTATCTCTGTTATTTCGCCTTCCAATTCCTCTTTCTGTCCGACGGTCAGAGTTGGACCTAGTAAACTGGACATATAGTCCCTAATCTTTTTAGATTTAGCTTCTAAGGATAGATCCGCATACTTCCCTTTAATGTTATATAATTCTTCATAGTAGGAGCGGAACTCTTGCAGTATATCTTTTGTAGCATGTATTTTCCCACCTGATCTACTATTCAGGGAAGGAATGTAAGAGGCGTTTGATTTGGGCCGCAGCATCCTCGCCAACAATCTGCCACTTTTATCACCATGACCATAAAAGAGCTTTTGCAGTCTGTCCCTAGCGCCCAGGTACTTTTGATCTATTATTTTCCTCAAGGCTGTACGGGTCTCACATAACTCCTGAAAAACCTCATTTGAGAGTGATCCCTTATGTTTCTGCTCCAGATCCGCCAGTTTTATCAGTAGTGATTTGACTTCCCCAGCTCTAATTTTCTTGAGTCTAGAAGCGTGTGAAATAAATCTGCCTCTTATTACACATTTCAGGGCTTCCCACTGAAGGGTCGGATTCGTGGTTTAAGGCAAAGTCAGTGAGGGCGGATCTGATATCCGCAGCGCAGATAGGGTCCCTAAGTATATTGTCATTGAGTTTCCAGGAACCAAATGACCTGGAGGAGTCGCCGATATCAAGTGTCACCCATGTCATGGAATGATCTGAAAATAAAGCAGGTTCAATCCCCGCGGCTGGGCGCAAGTCAAGTAGGGAATGGGAAATAAATACATAGTCCAGGCGGTGATATGTGTTGTGAGATGCGGAGAAGTATGTGTAGTCTTTCGTGGTAGGGAATAAAATTCGCCACACGTCTACCAATTTGAGCGATCTGAGCTGTCTCTTGAAGCTACGGGCCACCCCAGGAGAGATAGAGGACCTACCGGAGGAGGCATCTAGAGACACGTCCAGAGGAAAGTTGATATCGCCACCCAATATGATCGGCAGGCCATCCGCGAACTCAGTCAAGGCGGAGCACATCTTGGACGCGAAATGAGACTGACCTGAATTAGGAAAGTAAACGTTAGCAATTATCAAAAGTTTTGACGATATGGAGACCTTAATAAAGAGGAAACGACCAGAAATGTCAGAGACTGTGTCTAAGATTTCGCACGGTAGCGATTTGTGTACCGCAATGGAGACGCCCCGAGATTTGGACTCGGAATGTGTACAATGCGACCAAGTCGTGAAATACCTGTTTTTGCAGGAGGGCACATGACCAGTTTTAAAATGTGTCTCCTGCAAAAGAGCTATAGAGACCCTTTGTTTATGCATGTTATACAAAATTTGATTGCGCTTAGCAGGTTCATTGAATCCATTCACATTATAAGAGCTAATTCTAACGGACGCCATCTAAGAAAATAGGTGCAAAAGACCAAAGTACCTTATTGTCAGGGACAGAAGGGGGAGGGGGAAGAACAGCAAGGAAAACAAAACAAGACAATACAGGGAAGACAAGACATAAACTCACATTAAAAACAAGAGGCATGAACCAGTGGCAAACTAGCTGAGAAGACAACATCTCAGGGAAGTCTCTGCCACACATCCTCAATCGGAGGGAGCAGTAGAAGCCCAGGATGAGCAGACACTCTCCCGCCATTTAAACTGAACAGAAAACAGGCGAATAGCTATTATATAACCATAGTACTACCCGTATATAGCGATCCCAGATCAAGGCCTAGACACAGCCAGGGCTGGCAACAATACAGGAATCACATATAGGTGAGTAATAGAGAAAAAAAAAAAAAATGAAAACCATGTGAACCGACAATAATCAGAAAAGATTATGTAGAACAATGGGCAGAAAGCCCAGTATGTGGGCCTAAAGAATGGAGATTAACTCCCAAAGTCACGGGGACTTCTTGGCCTTTGCGGACCGTGGAGAAACTTGTGCCCACTGTACTCTGTCTGGCAGCTGTGCAGGAGACGGCATCACTGGCCAGTCAGGGAGAGAAATCTTTGGCAGCGAAAAGGACTCCAGGAACCTCGGGAGATCCTCCAGGTCTCGGAACGTCGCTGTCTTGCCGTCCTTCCTGGCATGAAGTTGAAATGGGAAGCCCCAACGGTAAATGATGTCCCTTTCCTTCAACAAGGTAAGAATAGGGCGCACCGCTCTCCGTAATTGCAGTGTCCTCCTTGATAAGTCAGGTAAGATCTGAATCGGGGTCCCCTGGTAGGACAAGTCCTCGGACTGGCGCGCTGCTTTCATAATGTCCTCCTTGACTCTGAAAAAATGTACCCGGCACACAATGTCCCGCGGTCTATTGGGGTCAGCAGACTTAGGCCCAAGAGCCCTGTGGACTCGGTCGAGCTCAATGGGGGAATCGGACGAGCCCTGCAGTAGGGAGCTAAACAACTCCTGAACTGAGGCCTCCAATTCGGTCGGTGTGACGGACTCCGGCAGACCCCTAATCCGTAAGTTATTTCTACGGTGACGATTGTCGATGTCGTCAATGTGGGATAAGATCTGGGATATCTGTGAGGAGTGGGCCGAAAGCACCTGCTGATGGTCTGCTAGGTGATCAAAGACAACCTCCTGCGTTTTTTCAGCCTCCACCCGGTGACCCAAGTGCACGATCTCCCCCTTCAGTACCTCCATCTCTGTCTTGTATGTTTGCTCGAGGCGGGAGACCGAGTGTTCCAGGTCGTCCTTTGTAGGTAGGGCTCGCAGTTGTGCCCGCAGGTCCCATCCGATATCGGAGGCGCATGAGGAGGGACTCCTGGAGTCAGTGTCCGAGGGAACCGACCGGGGGGCACTTTCTGTAAGCGGCGTGGAGGTGCCGGCGGCCATCTTGGGAGCTCCTTGATGTCCCGCTGTGCTCGACTGGGAGCCGAAAAACTTCTGAATACCGGCTCCATCCCCCGGCTGGTCAGTGTCCGCCGTGTTCTTGGCTGTCTTCCTCCCCATATTTGTCGGTTATAGACTGATAGGAATCGTGGAAATAGCTTGATTCGTTAGAATGGCGGGAGAGCTGCAGCAACGCACGTCTTCACTCTGCCATGAGCAAGCCACGCCCCCGACGTGGTGGGACTGCACATCCCTAAAGAAATACCTAGATAAAAATATGGTGCCTAGGGGATTGCGGCTAAGAAAGCAACCAATCACGACTTACTCTGAATCTTTTACCACACAATGGTACAACACTCTATCAGAATGTTCTATCAAATTAATGGAGTTAATTATTTCACATGAAGAAACTGCTCTAAAAGAAACCCATGATGAGATCAAAATATTACAAGAGGAATTAAAACACCATGAATTGGATGAGAGCTTCCAGGATATGGATGCCAAACTAAATGAAAACCTTAATAAACTGGAGGACATGCTTATTGAGTTCAAGCAGAACAAATTTAATCGAGATCTCCTGGATTACAGTACCAATTCAGTATACACATGGTCTAATACCAAATCAGGAACTCCCCGATCCATTCTCAAGAAAATGAATCGATTTAAATCCAGAGCAAAACGCAATACAGGTGTGTCATTCAGTTCCACGGACATGGACTCTTTGGATTCTAATTCAGACAATGCGGAAAGCTCCAATACCCATGTGGAGGGATCTGCAACAGGAGGCGCCAGTCACCGTAATCAAGCAAAAAACGCAGGGCGGGGAGAAAACACCGAAAAAGGCCGGCGATATCCGAGCCGCAAGAAACAGCCAATGACATACAGGTGATTAACCTTTCCTCAAGGCCCGTCTCCCCTTTCCAGGAGAGGGTTCTGAGAAAGGGTTTCTCTTTCTCCCCATCCCGCAGTTTTGATCTATATCACACAATAATAGATGTCAACAAACTTGCTAGAAAAATGACACTAAAGAAACATTTCTCAGTTATTAATGATGATATTAATGTTACAACAGAAGATGCATCTAATGTTAATGATACACCATGTGATGTCACAATTGAGAACATGTGTCCATGTTTTACCTTTGCAGATCTGGTGCAGATTGCCTCACTCCAGGAAATGTGTGGGGGTTTGGAGCGGGACTGTATGTGTAATAGATCCACCACATATAAAATCTCTAATAAGAGTTTTTACCCCATACAGTCCCGATCCGAGGTCCTTGACAGATTTCAGAATTTGATCCAGAGGGATTTATGTGCTTTAAAAGTTATCTCAGATGACAAAGTAATGAAAAATAATCTGACAAAAAACGAACATAAAGCCTTTCTGGAATTGCAAAATATGCATGATGTTGTGATAAGGAAAGCTGACAAGGGAGGAGCGGTCGTAATCCTTGATAGTGAGCTTTATAAGAATCAGATACTGGATATGCTTAAAGACTCCAATACTTATCTTTCATTGGATTGCAATCCTCTCCTCCCTTGTCAGAAAACCCTGAAAACTGTTTTGGATAAGGGTCACTCCTTGGGCATACTATCCAAAAGAGAAGTTGAGTTCATGTATGTGGAACATGCAATTACACCTATTTTTCATGCGCTCCCCAAAATCCATAAACCTGGTTTCCCTCCCCATTACGTCCAATTGTGGCAGGTATAGGCTCATACTCCGAAAATTTATCGGAGTGGGCCGACTCCCTGCTACAACCCCTTGTGCCATTAATACCAGGATATCTAAGAGACACCAGCACAGTTTTGGTTAATTTTCTCTCCTTTGACTGGCATAAAAACTTTACATGGGTGACAGCAGATATCTCCTCATTATATACTAACATCCCCCACGAATCCGCTATTGTTGCTTTAAAATGGTTTCTGGAACATTATAGTAATTACACTCTAGAACTGCAGGAATTTTTATGTTTGGTTCTGGATTTTTTGATGAGACATAATTATTTTATGTTCAACAAAAAATATTACCTACAGCAATCAGGAATCCCTATGGGAGCTAAATACTCACCGTCAATAGCAAATATATATATGGCGTGGTGGGAGAATAATTTTCTCTTTTCTGACAACAATCCCTATAGAGAAGATTTCAAATGGTACGGTCGTTATATCGACGATATGCTGTGGGTGTGGCAGGGGGACACAGAGAGGATAGCTGACTGTATAGAATATCTAAATAATTGTACTACATCAATAAAACTCACCTTTTCCAGCGATCCAGGGAGAATTGTTTTTCTGGATTTATGTCTGGAAGGTGATAATGACACCAGCAGGGTGGTTACATACACCCATAGAAAATCTACAGCTGGTAATACCATTCTCTCTGCCTCCTCCTGCCATCCACCACACGTCCTAAAAAATATCCCCAAGGGAGAAATGATAAGGGCGAAGAGAAATTGCTCTACCCCAGAGCTCTTTGAAAGAGAAGCTAAAAATATTGCAGCCAGACTTAAGGTGAGGGGTTACACCCAAACTAATATAGAGAGAGGAATCAATTTTGCCAGATCAAAAGATAGAGAAACCCTAATTTTTCCAAAAAATCATAAAAATAAGAACATAGATAATGAGAACAAAAATGCTGATGGGGACATTAATGACAGGGGACACGAAAATAAAAATAAAAATAAAAATAAGAATAAAAATAAAAATATTATGATTAAGGACACTTCTATTAATAAAGAAAAACCCATCACTTTTATTACTAATTATAGTAGAGACTACTTTAAGATTTGCAAAATTATACGCAAACATCTTCATGTTTTGAACTATAATGAAGAATGGAAAAATATAGCTTCAACAGGGATTAGATGTGTAGCAAAAAAAGCCCCTACAGTAGGGCAAAAAATCAGCCCCAGTCTATATAGGGAGAATTTCCCCAGAATGAACAGCTGGCCCAAAACAAACGGAAATTATAAATGCGGCAGCAACAAATGTATATGCTGTCGACACATGCTCATCTCGAAAGAGGTCACATCTAGGGCCAATAACAAACAACACATACTCAAGCAATATATAAATTGTAAAACAGACCATGTAGTTTATGTCATAACATGCAAAATATGCAACCTACAATACGTGGGCTGTACCACTAATGAACTGAAGGTGCGTATAAGAAAACATCTGAGCGATGTCCCTCATTTTATGTCCCGTAATGTCTCAGCGGCTACGAGACATTTTGCCACTGTTCACAAGGGCGATATTTCTGCGTTTTCTGTACAGGGAGTGGAAGTGGTGTCCACACCTGTCAGAGGAGGCGATCGCAAACAGAAGCTTCTAAGTAGGGAAACATATTGGATGTTCATTCTTGACACTTGCATACCAAAGGGTTTGAACAGAAAACATGATTTAACTCTGCAGTATATGTAGTGCATCAACATGTTTATATGTGGTCTCTGAGTGTGCAATTCTGTGAAGCACTGCGTCCCCACCCACGTGCTCCAGGGAGGATCTCCTAATCTTGGAACACCTGGGTCTGGGACACAGTCTCCAATTAACTAAGAAGGAGGAGTAACCCATTTGTGTGGTATATAAAGTATTTGTTTTTAGTACACTTTTGTATTGTCTTGAAGAAGGGCTTAATACCACAGCCCGAAACGCGTCACAATCTTGTGTCTCTCCATGTGACATCTTTGTTGGATTTTATTACAAGCCGAATAAAGAAAACTTTTTATATGCTGAAGCTGGAATCAACCTTTCTCTTTGTTCTTGGACTTATCAAGTGTGGCTAGGTTCAAGCCACTTCCCTTTCCGTGCTTCAGGCAGGTGACCAGAGGTGAGAGCTGCTAAAATCCTTTCCCTTACCATTGAAATTAATGGTTCCGCATACGGTCCGGAAAAAAACGAAACGGATAAGGAAACGAAATACGTTTGTGTGCATGAGCCCATAATTTGAGAGCAGTGCATTTAGCAATGTTGTATAATCATTAATATAGTATACAGAAGCATTACAAAGATTATTAATAGTGAAATTTCAAACCGAGTTAGTTGAAACTCCTGGGCCCCAATGCAAGATCTGTAATGGGTCCATGTGCCATTTATAATACTGTTGTATTCTCATGTTGCAGAGGGGACTTTGGGCTCCATCAAGCACTGATGAACATGTACAACTTCTACTCTTGGAGCTTGGTGCTACAGCAATGGTTAAGAACGAAGTATACAGTGTATTTTGCCACCGACGTACATTATAGAAGTCTTTGATGAGTGTCAGTGGCAATCTCTTGTACAAGCAATGGAAGATAGTGAACTCACTATACTAATTCCCTATTGACACCAGTTGCATGTAGAATTCCACAGAGAGATGCAATAGCTATGCCTTTAAGTATTTTATTGAATGTACATTAAGAAATAGTGGTAGGTTGTGGTGGCTCACTAGCAAGTAGTTAAGGTATGGTGCTGCAAGCTCATATAGAGGGAATCACCCCACCCTCTCTTAAAGGCAAATGTAGTAATAGAGTAATGAGCGAGCACTCATACACTTGGCAACCAAATTGACATGTGCAGAAAATATTTATTATATCCCCATAAAATACAAGTAATAAAATTTATAAGAACAATGTAGCAATAATATACAACATTACAATCACATATATTGTGGTAGATATGATCAACACTATATTCATATGACTCAATAGTGTCGATAAATTCAATAATATATATCACACCAAGAAACTTCAAGTATATGCTGTTATTTGGGAAAGAGGGGGTATTATCTTCTAGCGCTCTATCCCAATTTGGGAAACTGAATGTCACTGAAAATGTTGTAGGTGTATTCACTGGGAGCGCAATATGTTCATAAAGTGTCCACAGGAATCCTGATAATGTGAAAAGTCTCTTATAGCATATCCTTTTAAGCTCGATATGAGCTTTGGATTGGAGAAAACTTTAAATCGATGTTTGGCTTACCGTCTAGCGTCTGCTGTCTCCCTATTGCTTCAATGGAGCTTTAAATATTTGCCGGCTTATTCAGTCGCTCCATACAGCAAGCTGGTTTAAATTTCGCAGGAGTTCCAAAGATCGCAGGAGTTGCCACTCTGTTCCGCAATTTCCTTTGGTGCAGCTTTCGACGATAAGAATAGTTAATCCTTTACTGTAGAGATTTTCTTCTGTATGGCCATACAATATTATCGGAGGCTTTTCAATGCAGGTACATCACTTGTTTCACCATACGCGTTACGGGTAGATTCACTCTCCCTTCCTCAGTGGTCAAGTGTCTGCCTGCTCTGCCTCCATTTTTATCCATTCCTTTGATTGCTTCCCAAATCTCGGACACCTGTTGTTCATGCTACTCCCAGTTTGCAAGGGAATCCTCCCACATAATCAAGGGATAATTCTATACAGCCTTGATTTGCTAATTTGTTCTTGGCTGAGTGGGAGTACAACCTCATCAAGCCAAGGCTGGGGACGGATCTGGCCCTGTGGCGCCGTTATATAGATGATGTGATCTTCATCTGGAAAAAGAGTAAAGAAGAATTGGAAAAATTCCTAGAAACAATCAATATTAATAATTTAAATCTGGTCTTTACCTCAAACATACAGGAGAGCACCGAATTCTTGGATTTATTAATCACACAATCTGATAATAAATATATATGTGAGACATTTTGTAAATCCACAGCTAGAAATAGTTATATCGATTTTTCTAGCTGTCACCTGCCGAAATGGCTGACAAATGTTCCCTCTGGTCAGTTCCGTAGGATTAAGCGGAACTGCACAGAGGGACATACTTTTGAGATGGAAGCCATTGAGATGAAAAGACAATTTATTGAGAAGGAATATCCTGAAAACTTAGTGGAGGAGTCACTCAACCAAATTAGGAAATTAGATAGAAGAGAGTTCTTTAATAAGGAGGACAATAAAGATAAAAATGAGATGGATAATGAGGAAGATAAAACACAAAATAAAGAAGCCATGAGAGTTGTTCTTCCATTTAATGAGAATTATAGGAAGATTCAGAAAATTATTAAAACCCATTGGCACCATGTGTTGAATGACAAAATTGTGGGACACTTACTCCCGACTGTTCCGACGATTACCTTCACTAGGGCACCCAATCTAGGTATCAAGGTGGCCCCTACCGTAAAACCGTGGAAACAGAATAAGTTGAGTTTTTCAGGAACTTGGCTGAGTTTGAAGGGTTTTTATAAATGTGGAAGGTGTATGGGTTGTAGAATGAATAAAAAACCCCGCCTGACGACTAATGTCCCCTCGACTCAGAACAACTATAATTGGGAGATAGAAGATTGTCTTACATGTGACTCCAGTGGAGTTATCTACCTTCTCCAGTGCCCCTGTAACAGACAATATATAGGACGTACCAAGAGGCCATTCAAAAAAAGAGTGGCCGAACATATTGCCAACATCAGGAAGGGGTACGATAAACATTCCCTATCTAAACATTATAAAGAGATGCATAATCAGGATCCATCAAGTCTGGTGTTTACGGCACTGGAGAAGGTGGAGAAACACTGGAGAGGCGGTGATTTTATCAGACAAATGTCTAGGATAGAATCCAGACGCATTTATGAATTTGAATCTCTACAACCGAAAGGCCTTAATTCGGAGTTGGAAATTTTTGGATTTATGTAGGTTGGATGTCTCGTGGCCGACGGCACGTCGCATGCTAGGCCGTCTATCGGCGCTGCGACGTGTCCTTGGCTCCGAGATACCCACCCTTCTTTCTCTATCAAATCCGAATAATTGTATCAAACTCTAGGATTCCTATGAAACTTTCAAGATTCCTCACATTTATTATTTATTGTTTTATATTCTTATATTGATATTTTAATCTTGAAAATTTGTTTAATAATATTTTATTATAAAAAGTCATTTTCTAAGTGTTGGCAATCAGATATCAAGTTTATATTTCACATAATGATATATCACACCAATTGGGACATCTGGGCCAAAAAACGCATGTGTCCCCAAAAAAACGCATAAAAAACGCATGGAAACTGCAAGAGGGAAAAAAATTATTATTTTTTTTGTAAAAATCAAGGCTGTATAGAATTATCCCTTGATTATGTGGGAGGATTCCCTTGCAAACTGGGAGTAGCATGAACAACAGGTGTCCGAGATTTGGGAAGCAATCAAAGGAATGGATAAAAATGGAGGCAGAGCAGGCAGACACTTGACCACTGAGGAAGGGAGAGTGAATCTACCCGTAACGCGTATGGTGAAACAAGTGATGTACCTGCATTGAAAAGCCTCCGATAATATTGTATGGCCATACAGAAGAAAATCTCTACAGTAAAGGATTAACTATTCTTATCGTCGAAAGCTGCACCAAAGGAAATTGCGGAACAGAGTGGCAACTCCTGCGATCTTTGGAACTCCTGCGAAATTTAAACCAGCTTGCTGTATGGAGCGACTGAATAAGCCGGCAAATATTTAAAGCTCCATTGAAGCAATAGGGAGACAGCAGACGCTAGACGGTAAGCCAAACATCGATTTAAAGTTTTCTCCAATCCAAAGCTCATATCGAGCTTAAAAGGATATGCTATAAGAGACTTTTCACATTATCAGTGATTACATTAAGAAATGATGATAGAGTTCAAAGGAAAATGCTCTCTCCAGCTCTGTGATGTATGTCCAACAAAAAGGTAAAGGACTGCAGGAACAGCATATCAGCTCACAGAGGAGGAGGCGTTACAGGATTAATTACAACATAGATAACTTACATAAACCAAATATAACAATGACTACTAGATGTCAGCGAAGTACACTAAGTATAGTGGTTAATCGGTACAACACAATACAATTATAATGGATTCTAGTACAGAAGCCATAGCTGGGACAGCACACAGTGACATGGAAAATACAAAATGGCAGTTACAAAATATAGTAGGAAAGATAGGTAGACACAGGAAGTTGTCCATAATCCTGGTGATATTACTTCTTTGCTTCCCTAACTTAAACTGGAAGAACACTGTTTTTCAATCAGGAAGGTACAAAATGTTTATCTTGCATTGCGTAATTTTGCATAATTTATTGTGGTCAAATAATTACTTTACAATGTGGAGTGTGTCATTCTTTTAGAATTGTTTATGAGTTTTATGAAACTGTAATGGCATAAACAGCAGTGGAACCACTGATTCCTTCTGAAAATGATATAATTTCATAGCAGGTAAAAGGTCAGTCTGGTGACAGTGGCAGCTGTGGACCACCCTGGATCTACGAGTCCCCACATTTTATCTTATTACACCACATTTTTAAAATCTATGGCCCGTCTTTTCTTCCAGAAAAGCTCAGACAAATTTTATGAAGCACCTCTAACACAAAATCATATCTGTCAATGATGTCAGTGATATTATTGTAGATCTTCAAGCTTCTTGTATGAACCATTTGGTTTAATTATTCTATTGTATAAAAAAATGAAGTAACTTGACCAATAGCCTTGACTGAAAATATCCTATGGTACATGTCTACATCTCTTATTCAGGCCCAAGTGACTTACAGTTACAGACTACAAACAAATCCGGTGTGGTCTGGTTCTTTGCTTCCTTTTTAATTTTAGATGCTTTTGGACAACATAAAATCATTTGGTTGCAAAATTGGAAATAGTCTTTAAGCATAATAATTGCCTGCTACTTATTTGCTTCAGTTTAGGCTGCTTTAGACCTCTTCTCCAGTACAACACAACTCTGATCAGTGACTGCAATGTAGCTATGTCATCTGAAGCCCACATGCACAATCTGCAGCCCACAATGTGTTTTGGTCTGTCATAATTATTTGAGATCAACAAATTTCTTAAAATTTGATTAGGGTCCAATTTGGTCAAGTTGCCAGTCCTATTTGATTCCGGTCTGAATAATTTCTACGGAAATCAAGTATCTCTATCATGCCTTCTCTTTCTCTCTATATTTCTTTCTCGTGCCTCGCTTTTGCCAAATCAAATCACACAAATTAGAATTCTACCAACCCTGTATTTTAAAAAAAATTCGGGTCAAATTTCTGAACCTATTTGCTCATCTCTAATCATGATTCATTAATTGATACAACTGAGTGCCGAATATGCCCCAGGTTTAAAATGCACATTTGGGCACATTAAGTCCTTTGCAATGTAGAATGAGAATGCTCAATCTAAATAGCGGGTCCTTCTCGTACTTAGACAAGCATTCTTGTCCTGCAGTTAGCCCCCTTCCCCCCATGCGCCATCACGAACATCTGAAGGGCCCGGCTGTATCTACCAGCATTGGTGAAAACACTTATGCTGATGTATTAACCACTATATACTGCGATCAACGCTCATGCGGCATGCAAGAGGTTTGCAGAGGGAGGGGGCTTCTTCTCCCACCCCATCGGGTCCTGCGCTACGATGACAGGGTCCCGATAGTTGCTGCAGCAGCCCTAAACCTTTCAAAGGCCTTGGTTCCCGGCAGCTAGAGGCCTATGGGACCCAGCCCACAGACACTGGCAGTCAATGCAGTACAATACAGCATGTATTGTACTGCATTGAAACAGGGATCCGACCCTTAAATGTTGAAGTCCCATAATGGGACATAAATAACAATTTCAAAAAGTGACAAAAAAGTGTTTTTTAACAATAAAAAATAAAAAGCTAAAATAACGGAATCCATAAGACGGAAGTCAAAACGGAAGCCTTTAAGAGGTGTTCTGTTCTGATCCTTTATAATACAGGTCTATGGGCAGCATAATGGATCAGTCCTGGTTTCTATTATGCAGGAGTCCAGTTCTGCATAACAGAAACCAGGACGGATCCGTTATTCTGCCCATAGACTTGTATTATGACGGAATGCAAAATGGATGCCTTTAAAAGGCATTCCATTTTGCTTTCCGTCGTAATAGAACTCTATGGGCAATCATAACGGATCTGTTTGGTTTATGTTATGCAGAAGGGAAAAAAAGTCCTGTTTTTAGGACTTTGTTTTCTGTCTTGCATAACGGGAACCAGACAGATCCATTATGATTCCCATAGACTTCTATTATGACGGATCAAAACGGAATGCTTCTTAAAGGCTTCCGTTTTGACTTCCGGCTTATGGACCATTGCCCAGAGTATTTAAAGGCCAGTAAAGAGTTCAAAGGTTATGAACAAAGTCATTCACATTGTTCCCCATCCATCAAATAGGGATCTTACTGATGCATTTCTTAGTCATGAAATATTCAACAAATAAAGATGTATCTCCACAGCAAGATAGGCCGATTGAACTAGACCTATATTGGGGGCTGTGCAGGAGACTCAGGGTTATTTCAAATGAAACAGCCAAATGAAAGCTGTTCATTTAAACCTCTTGGCTGGACACTTTTTAGTTAAAAAATCCACCAAGTTTCTCTTTGAAGGATCTTTTGATCCCAATATCCCCCCCCCCTAGGGGGGGTAAGACAGCTTCAATGCCCATGAACCGGACCCGTGAGTAGTCACCTCCATGGGCCGATGTCACATGACGCGCCAGGGGGGTATCCCTCCCTTGACGTAGGTCCCCCAAATGTTCCCCTATTCTCCTGCGCAGCTACCGTCTTGTCTTGCCCACATATTCAAGTCCGCAGCCACACTGCGCCCGATATATTACCCCTCTTGTGCGGCAATTCACAAATTGTTTGATGTCATACATTTTATTAGTCACATGGCTCTTAAATGTGTGACCCTGTCTAATGTATAGGCATGCGATGCATCCACCACAATGGTAAGAACCTTTAGGTGGTTTCAACCAGGTAGATGATGCTGTAGTTGTCCCTGAGGAGTGGCTATTGCAAAGAAAAAGGGGGTCAGTCTCCACATCCCAAAGCGCAGGGGCACGTTTCTATGGCTGAGAACAACACTGTAAAACAAAACATGCAATGCAACAGCTCTCTGCAAATCAAATAAAGTACAAAAATGCATAATAATTGCACGTGCTATACTAATAAGTTAGAGATGCTTGGCAAATAATTTTGTACAAAATTATTTGAGCCCATCTGCCGCACGTCAAGGCGATCTCTGGAAGACGGGAACCTAACACTAAATTCTATCTCTTATGTGCCATGACGGCTAGCATATAATTCAGCGAGTGTAGGTTCCACATGCATGCTGGGCCTGCCTTACTTTCTGTCATTTTTGGTGCCAAAATGGCCTCCATTGTATCCAAGGAATGCAGGTACCAACATGCACGCCGGGCCCACTCCACACCACTCCCGGTGCCAAATGGCGTGCGGCAGACGGGCTCAAATAATTTTGTACAAAGATCTTTGCATGGGCTGAGCAGTCAGGGAGAGCTCTAGGGCTTTTATAGGGCTCACCCATATGTTCCTTAGTTTGGGATCAAGTCAGTTGGATCTTTATTTATGACTTCTAGTTTTCTGCAACACCATCCATGACAGCTCCTCCTCTCTCTGCATCTTGCAGACTTTTCTAAAGCCATTAAAAGATGAGAATGGTTATCATTAAGACTTGGCCCCTCCTAAAGGGTGCAGACTGGTTGGTGTTGGATGGCACGATGGGCACTGGAATAATAAACGCTTCCATCTTATTGGTATTAAATTTGTCTACTAATCGTTTTCAGCAACACTGTCCCTAGCGCATGAGGCTTGCTATGTCTCTCTCTATGCCCAGCTCACAGGACAATGGCAGGAGATGGCTATCTGCAGATTGCATGGCATTATGGGTGATCTCGCGTTCCCGGCCTTCTTACTTTCACTTTGTAACACGTGCAGCCGCCATTTTAGGAAAAACTGATTCGTTAACACGAAGCTCAAACCAATTCTGCTGTAAATGCTTTGCTTCGCTCAACACTACTTAAAATGCAAAGAACCAAATCCGTCACATGATGGACACCAAATGTGCCAGATAAAGCCTTTTAACTTATAATGTGGTCCATCAAGGTTTTTGGAGAAAATAGTGCTGTGTACAAGATAGAATCTGCAACAGAGTCTCCAACACAAAACTTAACCTAAAGGCCATGTCACAAGGGTGTCACGACCTTTCGTTGACCCTGTTGTGCCTGGGTTCAGAAGGTCACAGCAGGTGGCTACGCGCTCTGTTTCTCAAGAGATCGCTCCATGACCTAGTGGTGAGAATAGATTCCGGTCCAGGTTTTCCTGTTTAGGTTTGGGATCCTTTGTGTCCCTTTTAGGAATCTGTATCTTTTCCTTTCAGCTGTTCTCTGTCAGCCACTCCCAGCTACTATATATTCTCCCTTCCTGCTTGCTTAGACCCAGGTTCTCTCCTGTTTGTTGTCTTCTGTTTGTTGTCTCCATTCAGGGGTTGTTTATTGTGTTTGTGTTGTTTGTCCTTTCCCTGTTGTTACTCTAGGTGTCACTGGTGAGGACTAGAGCTCCCACCGCCCTAGTCACTACCTAGGGCTTATTTCAGGGTAAGCCAGGGACGAGGCACGTGATTAACGAATGGGTTAGCAGTCTATCTAGGGACGTCAGGGCAGCCAGGTGCCAGTGCCAGATGAGCTAGGGGGTCACCACTCCTCCCTCGTGATACTCCTCTTCCCTCCCCTCCGCACCGCACGTCTGTTACCTGCCATAGCAGAGGTGATAGGCCCTTTACTTATGTCAAGAATCGGTGCAATTATCAGGAAGGAACATGCCAACTCTGTAAATATGCCACCAAGCACCCGATGAACAAGCAGACCCATGTCCAGGGGAGGATTGAATCTTTGATGGCACACCAGAAATCATTGTCTGCCAGCAGCAGATCATTCTGTGTATACAGAGATCTGCTGGTCACAAACATGAATCTGTATGGGGACTTGTGATCTCAGAAGCGAAATTTAGCACTCCTCTCCCCTATTCTCAACAATGAGACAATTATCTGTAACAAACTGTTCATTGTTGACCATTGCCTTGTCAGTCGACCCAAGTGAAAGAAGGCCTTAATGGAGTTTTCCCAGATATTGACGTATCCTCAGATGAGGTCATCAATATCAGATCGGTGGGAGTTCAACACCTGGCACTTCAACCGATCAGCTGTTTTCAGCTGCTGCCTGTCCCAGAAACAAGACAGTGGACCATTGCTTCTCCTGCTTCCTCGGCCTGCTACTCCCTTTCCTTCCTGATTGACCGACCCAGGTTAGATCTCGATGCAGGAACCTAGGTAGGTGAATTAAGAAGGAGAAGGAGGGGCTGGCAGTGGAGCAACGGTGCACAGAGTGGCTTGGGTCAACCCTTGGTGCACTTAACTGCTCATTTGCTTTTGGGTTAAAAGTACTTTTTCTCCAGAATGAAGCAATAGATTGCTAAGCGAAAAATATTACATTTAGATAAGCTAGACCTACAAGACATTGTGCCTGGTTTACCGGTGAATTTTCTGGTGACATGAGAGTTTGTATGAGATTAGAAAATAGATTTAACAGAATTTTTCAGTGACAGTGTTGACCCTATCCACGTGTCCATTACTGCAGCAAAGGATGAAGCTGAGCAGCTATATTAAAATATATTCCCTTTCTGCTCTGCAAACCCAATCTGGCAGCACTTAGCTTATATTAAATAGTCTTTTCAGTGCTCATACATCGTTCCTGCATCCTTGACTTGAATTACACAACATATCTCTTAGGCCTTGCAAAACCCTCTATGTTGTGCAATTTTGATAATGGAAGCTTAAAAGGTTGAAATTCTATATTTTTTGTTTTTCAAATTGTAAAATCCCCTGGTCATGTAGTACAAGGAAATAAGCTGTAAAGTAGCTGTAAGAAAAGAACATTGGAAGCCTCAATTGTCAGGACAAATATGACTCAACAGATGAGGGATTGAGTTACCCGCTGAAGTGTAAAGAACGTCTTGTGAATTGCATTGGTAACTGTGTGCAATGAAATAAACAGGATTTACTGCATGATTCCAACATATAAAGTCAATAGTGATACGAGAAATACTTGTATAAGAACTACAACCCTAAAGGTAACAATAGAATAGTGCATGCACAGTAGATCAGCAGAGGTGTTTAGACCAATGCATGGCCACCCTATGGGCAATACATGTGTTCTGATATTGGGGCTCAGTTAATTAGCCCTGGTGCCCATCTTCACCTCTCAGTTCTCTTTTGCCTCCCAGATGTCTCTGTATGAGACCTGCACAATAAACCTAATCTATGGGAAAAAGTAGGGTATGTTTGTTTCATGATATTTAAATTGCACATAGAACCCACAAAATACGTCATATAGTTTGTAAGGCTGAAAAAATACAGTTCCTTGCAAAAAGTATTCACCCCCCTTTTCTTTTTTTTGTATTTTGTTACAATACAGCCTTTAGTTCAATGTTTTGTTAATCTGAATTTTATGTGATGGATCAGAACACAATAGTCTAAGTTGGTGAAGTTAAATGAGATACAATATACAGTACAGACCAAAAGTTTGGACACACCTTCTCATTCAAAGAGTTTTCTTTATTTTCATGACTATGAAAATTGTAGATTCACACTGAAGGCATCAAAACTATGAATTA
Organism: Bufo bufo; assembly: GCF_905171765.1. NCBI lineage: Eukaryota > Metazoa > Chordata > Amphibia > Anura > Bufonidae > Bufo > Bufo bufo. The sequence continues at coordinate 112,181,024 of NC_053389.1, forward strand.
ACACATGTGGAATTATATACATAACAAACAAGTGTGAAACGACTGAAAATATGTCATATTCTAGGTTCTTCAAAGTAGCCACCTTTTGCTTTGATTACTGCTTTGCACACTCTTGGCATTCTCTTAATGAGCTTCAAGAGGTAGTCCCCTGAAATAGTTTTCACTTCACAGAGGTAGTCCCCTGAAATGGTTTTCACTTCACAGGTGTGCCCTGTCAGGTTTAATAAGTGTGATTTCTTGCCTTATAAATGGGGTTGGGACCATCAGTTGCGTTGAGGAGAAGTCAGGTGGATACACAGCTGATAGTCCTACTGAATAGACTGTTAGAATTTGTATTATGGCAAGAAAAAAGCAGCTAAGTAAAGAAAAACGAGTGGCCATCATTACTTTAAGAAATGAAGGTCAGTCAGTCAGCCGAAAAATTGGGAAAACTTTGAAAGTAAGGGCTATTTGACCATGAAGGAGAGTGATGGGGTGCTGCGCCAGATGACCTGGCCTCTACAGTCACCGGACCTGAACCTAATCGAGATGGTTTGGAGTGAGCTGGACCGCAGAGTGAAGGCAAAAGGGCCAACAAGTGCTAAGCATCTCTGGGAACTCCTTCAAGACTGTTGGAAGACCATTTCAGGGGACTACCTCTTGAAGCTCATCAAGAGAATGCCAAGAGTGTGCAAAGCAGTAATCAAAGCAAAAGGTGGCTACTTTGAAGAACCTAGAATATGACATATTTTCAGTTGTTTCACACTTGTTTGTTATGTATATAATTCCACATGTGTTAATTCATAGTTTTGATGCCTTCATAGTCATGAAGATAAAGAAAACTCTTTGAATGAGAAGGTGTGTCCAAACTTTTGGTCTGTACTGTATAAATAAAACTATTGTTTAGAACTAGAAAACAGAAAATTGGCATGTTGCGTATGTATTTACCCCCTTTGTTAGGAAGCCCATAAAAAGCTCTGGTGCAACCAATTACCTTCAGAAGTCACATAATTAGTGAAATGATGTCCATCTGTGTGCAATCTAAGTGTCACATGATCTATCATTACATATACATACCTTTTTTGAAAGACCCCAGAGGCTGCAACACCTATGAAAGAGGCATCACTAACCAAACACTGCCATGGAGACCAAGGAACTCTCCAAACAAGTAAGGGACAATGTTGTTTAGAAGTACAAGTCAGGGTTAGGTTATAAATAAAATATCCAAATCTTTGATGATCCCCAGGAGCACCATCAAATCTATCATAACCAAATGGAAAGAACATGGCACAACAGCAAACCTGCCATGTGATGGCCGCCCACCAAAACTCACGGACCGGGCAAGGAGGGCATTAATCAGAGAGGCAGCACAGAGACCTAAGGTAACCCTGGAGAAGCTGCAGAGTTCCACAGCAGAGACTGGAGTATCTGTACATAGAACGACAATAAGCCGTACGCTCCATAGAGTTATGGCCAGAAGAAAGCCATTACTTTCAGCTAAAAACAAAAAGGCATGTGGGAAACTCCCAAAAATGTATGGAGGAAGGTGCTCTGGTCTGATCAAACTAAAATTTAACTTTTCGGCCATCAAAGAAAACGCTATGTCTGGCGCAAACCCAACACATCACATCACCCAAAGAACACCATCCCCACAGTAAAACATGGTGGTGGCAGCATCATGCTGTGGGGATGTTTTTTCATCAGCCGGGACTGGGAAACTGGTCAGAGTTGAGGCAAAGATGGATGGTGCTAAATACAGGGATATTCTAGAGCAAAACCTGTATCACTCTGTGCGTGATTTGAGGCTAGGACGGAGGTTCACCTTCCAGCAGGACAATGACCCCAAACACACTGCTAAAGCAACACTTCAGTGGTTTAAGGGGAAACATGTAAATGTGTTGGAATGGCCTAGTCAAAGCCCAGATCTCAATCCAATAGAAAATCTGTGGTCAGACTTAAAGATTGCTGTTCACAAGCGCAAACCATCCAATTGGAAGGAGCTGGAGCAGTTTTGCAAGAAGGAATGGTCAAAAATCCCAGTGGTAAGATGTGGCAAGCTGATAGAGACTTATCCAAAGCGACATGGAGCTGTGATTGCTGCAAAAGGCGGCTCTACAAAGTATTGACATTAGGGGGTGAATAGTTATGCACATTGACTTTTTCTGTTATTTTCTCCTATTTGCTGTTTGCTTCACAATAAAAAAAAATATCTTCAAAGTCGTGGGCATGTTCTGTACATTAAATGATGCAAATCCTCAAACAATCCATGTTAATTCCAGGTTGTGAGGCACCAAAATATGAAAAAAAGTCAAGGGGGGTGAATACTTTTGCAAGGCACTGTACATCTGTCCATCCAGTTCAGTCTGTTATCCTGCAAGTTGATCCAGAGGAAGGCAAAACCCCCCCCCCATAAGGTATAAGCCAATTTTCCTAATTTTAGGGGAAAAATTCCTTCCCGACTCCAATCAGGCAATCAGAATAACTCCTTGGATCAACGACCCCTCTCTAGTAACTATAAGGCCGAATGCACACGGCAGTGGAACACGGACATGAACGGTCCGTGGTATACCGGCCTGGCATCCTGCTGAGAGCAGGAGCGCACAGCGTCATTGTTTGTGTATTACTGTACTGCAGCGGCGGCATGAAGCGCACGGCGTCATAGCAACCAATGACGCCGTGCGCTCCTGCTCTCAGCAGGATGCCAGGCCAGGATACCACGGACCGCTCATGTCCATGTTCCACAGCCGTGTGCATTTGGCCTAAGGCTCCATTCACACCTCCGCAGAATGGGTCCGCATCCGTTCCTCAAATTGCGGAACGGGTGCGGACCCATTCATTCTTTATGGGGCAGGAATGGATGCGGACAGCACACAGTGTGCTGTCCGCATCCGAATTTCCGGAGCGCGACGATATTCCGGTCCGCGGCTCCGGAAAAAAATATAACATGTCCTATTCTTGTCCGACAAGAATAGGCATTTCTATGGAGGTGCCGGCCGGGTGTATTGCGGATCCGCAATACACTACGGACGTGTGAATGGAGCCTAACCTGTAATATTATTACCCTCCAGAAATACATCCAGGCCCCTCTTGAACTCTTTTAGTGAAGTCACCATCACCACCTCCTCAGGCAGAGAGTTCCATAGTCTCACTGCTCTTACCGTAAAGAATCTTCTATGTTTGCGTAGAAACGTTCTTTCCTCCAGACGCAGATGATGTCCCTTAACACGGTCACAGTCCTGGGTTTAAGTGGGTGATGGGAGAAATCTTTTATATATATAGTTATTAGATCTCCCCTCAGTCGTCTTTCTACTAAACTGAATAACTCTAATTTTGATAATCTTTCAGAGTACTGTAGTCCACCCATTCCAGTTATTACTTTAGTTGCCCTCCTCTGAACCCTCTCCAGCTCTGCTATGTCTGCCTTGTTCACAGGAGCCCAGAACTGTACACAGTACTCCATGTGTGGTCTGACTAGTGATTTGTAAAGTGGCAGGACTATGTTCTCATCACGGGCATCTATGCCCCTTTTAAAGCACATTGCACACTATAATCTTATTGGCCTTCGCAGCACGGATCTCCGAAATGTGTGTGGCAAATTTGATATATTCTTTAGTCTGAAAAATCTTTAGTTTGCATGGGGCCCAGATCAAGGGCATAGCTAGAAGTGACTGGGCCCCACAGCAAACTTTTATACGGGCCCCCCCAACCCCCGCCGCAGTTAGCAACTCCATCCTCCCATGGAAACACCACTCCTTTGGCTAGTCAAGATCGCAGAAAGGGGCCAGGCCCAGGGGGGCGCAGACAGGGGCCGGGGGGCGCAGGCAAAGGTCAGGGGGGTGCAGACAAGGGCCAGGGGCACAAGCAAGGGCCAGGTGGGGCACATACAAGGGTCAGGGAGGGCACATACAAGGGCCAGGGAGGTGCAGACAGGGGCTGGGGGGCACAGGACCGGAGGGCACAGGCCAGGACCAGGGGGGCGTAGATAAGAGCCAGGGGTACAAACAAAAGCCAGGGGTGCAAACAAGGGCCAGGGGCGCAGACAAGGGCCAGGGTTGCATAGACAAGGGACCAGGGAGGCATAGACAAGGGACCGGGGGCACAGACAAGGGCCAGGGGGGGGGGCACAGACAAGAGCCAGGGGGGCACAGATAAGGGCCAGAGAGGGCACAGACAAGAGCCAGGGAGATGCAGACAGGGGCCGGGGAAGGGTGGCACAGACAGGGGCCATTGGGGTGCAGATAAGAGCCAAGGGGGCACAGGCCAGGGCCAGGGGGGGCACAGACAAAGGCCAGGGGCGCACAGACAAGGGCCAGGGGGGCACAGATAAGGGCCAGGGGCTGCACTGAAAGGGGCCAGGGGGGGCACAGACAGGGGCCAGGGGGGGCACAGACAAGGGCCAGGGGGGGGCACAGACAAGGGCCAGGGGGGCACAGACAAGAGCCAGGGAGACACAGATAAGGGCCAGGGGATGCACTGAAAGGGCCAGGGGGGCACAGACAAGAGCCAGGGGGTGCAGATAAGGGCCAGAGGGGGCACAGACAATAACCAGGGAGATGCATACAGTGGCCGGGGGAGGGGGGCACATACAGGGGCCAGGGGGGTGCAGATAATGGCCAAGGGGCCAGGGGGCACAGACAAGGGCCAGGAGGGCGCAGATAGGGGCCAGGAGCTGCACTGAAAGGGCCAGGGGGGCACATGCAGTGCGCACATACCTTAAAAGCCGAGGAGTGAGTGATGTGCGCTCACTGCTGTGCCGCTGCCGTGCTGCTCCTCTTGCCTGCCACGCTTCCTCTCTCTCCTGCCACACTCTCCAGTCAGGACAAGAACTTAGTAGGCAGGCTTAATTAGCATAGCGCGCTAGTGGACGGAGCCGCGCGCTATGCTGGCAGAGACAGGCAGTGAGGAAAATCTGTGGGGGGAGGGGGATCGGCTGTCAGCGGCCAGGGACTGATGCTGATGCGACCGCACTGTAAGTGAAGGGCCTGGCCTGAGATAATACTCATGTTGTCTGACAGTGAGACACTGCTCCCGGGCGGACGAGCCCCTTGTCAGCCCGGGCCCTGAAGCAGCCCTTTTCCCTGCTTCCCCGGTAGTTACGCCACTGGCCCAGATACTACTGATGACAGCCTTGGACAGGTTTTTTTCCAACCTCTATTCCTACAGATGTTATGACACTGCAACTCACAGCATGCTTGAATGTATAGGTGGAAGCAGTTGGGGATCCACAGGTTGGAGACCATTGCTATAGCCAAACTAGAATGACTGACTATTCATACCTTTCTTAAAGAAGAACAAAATAAATTACTATTGCTATTCACTATGTGGAGGGGCTTACATAGTATTTGATAGAATAAGAGAATTTTGAGTTGATAGAAGGTGGTCCTCCATTTAGGAACTTCATCTGCTAGCCACACAAAGAGTGGCTACAAAGAGGGTCTCTTGGAGGACCATTGTGTCTATACATTACACAGACAGCACATGGATTTCAGTGCAATTCTTCAATTTACCTGCGGTGGTGCTGCAGGGAAATTGAACACTTTACAGTTTAAACATTTCATTATTTCAACTAGAAGTTATGAATGAATTGCTAGCAGTCTGCAGTAAGGGTACAGAAGGGTAGTAACCAGTTGGGGGGGGGGGGGGGGGTGTCCCTGCACAGACTTACTCTATCCAATCAGTGCTGCCATTTTCAGACTGTGCAGGAACAACCCCCCCAACTTTTTACCACCCCTCTGTACCCTTACTGCAGACTGCTAGTAATTAATTCATCATTTCTAGCAGAAATAATAAAGAAATGGCACAACATACAGACATAAGAATAGATGCTCCAGAAATGTTATTACACGGGGAATGCATGAAGCTATTAAAACAGACATGTCAGGAGTGGTGAAAGGTCCTCTTTAAATGACAGCTGCTCCATATACACACCTAAAGAATTATTAGGAACACCATACTAATACGGTGTTGGACCCCCTTTTGCCTTCAGAACTGCCTTAATTCTACGTGGCATTGATTCAACAAGGTGCTGATAGCATTCTTTAGAAATGTTGGCCCATATTGATAGGATAGCATCTTGCAGTTGATGGAGATTTGAGGGATGCACATCCAGGGCACGAAGCTCCCGTTCCACCACATCCCAAAGATGCTCTATTGGGTTGAGATCTGGTGACTGTGGGGGCCATTTTAGTACAGTGAACTCATTGTCATGTTCAAGAAACCAATTTGAAATGATTCGAGCTTTGTGACATGGTGCATTATCCTGCTGGAAGTAGCCATCAGAGGATGGATACATGTTCTCATTCTGTTTACGCCAAATTCGGACTCTACCATTTGAATGTCTCAACAGAAATTGAGACTCATCAGACCAGGAAACATTTTTCCAGTCTTCAACAGTCCAATTTTGGTGAGCTTGTGCAAATTGTAGCCTTTTTTTCCCTATTTGCAGAGGAGATGAGTGGTACCCGGTGGGGTCTTCTGCTGTTGTAGTCCATCCGCCTCAAGGTTGTGCGTGTTGTGGCTTCACAAATGCTCTGCTGCATACCTCGGTTGTAACGAGTGGTTATTTCAGTCAACGTTGCTCTTCTATCAGCTTGAATCAGTCGGCCCATTCTCCTCTGACCTCTAGCATCCACAAGGCATTTTCGCCCACAGGACTGCCGCATACTGGATGTTTTTCCCTTTTCACATCATTTTTTGTAAACCCTAGAAATGGTTGTGCGTGAAAATCCCAGTAACTGAGCAGATTGTGAAATACTCAGACCGGCCCGTCTGGCACCAACAACCATGCCACGCTCAAAATTGCTTAAATCACCTTTCTTTCCCATTCTGACATTCAGTTTGGAGTTCAGGAGATTGTCTTCACCAGGACCACACCCCTAAATGCATTGAAGCAACTGCCATGTAATTGGTTGACTAGATAATTGCATTAATGAGAAATAGAACAGGTGTTCCTAAAAATTCTTTAGGTGAGTGTATATGCCCAGCTGAGTTTAAGTTCTTCTGCTGAACACATTTGCTCGCCCTAAAACATAATACATCACTTTTCGGCCTCATGCACACGACCGTTGTGTGTTTTGCGGTCCGCAAAACATGGATGGCGTCCATGTGCGTTCCGCAATTTGCGGAACGGCACAGACAGCCATTGATATAACTGCCTATTCTTGTCCACAAAACGGACAAGAATAGGACTGGTTATATTTTTTTTGCGGACCACGGAACGGAGCAACGGATGCGGACAGCGCACGGAGTGCTGTCCGCATCTTTTGTGGCCACATTGAAGTGAATGGGTCCGCATCCAAGCCGCAAAAACTGCGGCTCGGATGCGGACCAAAACAACGGTCGTGTGCATGAGGCCTTTATGATATGTTGAGTGTTTTTTTTTAACAAGACTCATATATACAGAATTTCTACCTAGCGGAGGTAAAACTGAAATATCTGCATTTTGGGATTACTGACATAACAGGGAAGCTATACAATGATAAAAACAAGGAAATCTCCCTTTTGAAGATCAATCCCCTAAATTAAATCTTTGGTTCTACAAAACTGAGAAATAATTTGAATCTGTATTAGGGCATCTAAAGCACAGTTCTTAAAGCTAAAATATTCTGCAAGATGTAACACTAAAATGTTCAAGACATACAGTGGGGAAAATAAGTATTTGATACACTGGCAATTTTGCTACTTTTCCCACCTACAAAGAATGGAGAGGTCTGTGATTTTTATTGCAAAAAAAATCCAGAAAATCACATTATATGATTTTTAAATAATTAACTTGCATTTTATTGCATACAATAAGTATTCGATACAATAGAAAAACAGAACTTAACATTTGGTACAGAAACCTTTGTTTGCAATTACATAGGTCAGAAGTTTCCTGTAGTTCTTGACCAAGTTTGCACACACTGCAGCAAGGATTTTGGCCCACTCCTCCATACAGATCTTCTCCAGATCTTTTAAGTGTCGGGGCTGTCGCTGGGCTACATTGAGTTTCAGCTCCCACTCCAGGACCTTGAAATGCTTCCTACGGAGCCACGCCTTAGTTGCCCTGGCTGTGTGCTTTGGGTCATTGTTAAGCTGGAAGACCCAGCCACAACCCATCTTCAATGCTCTTACTGAGGGAAGGAGGTTGTTGGCAAAAATCTTGAGTTACATGGCCCCATCCATCCTCCCTTCAATACGATGCAGTCGTCCTGTCCCCTTTGCAGAAAAGCACCCCCAAAGTATGATTTTTACACCCCCATGCTTCACGGTTGGGACTGTGTTCTTGGGGTTGTACTCATTCTTCTTCTTCTTCCTCCAAACACGGCGAGTGGAGTTGATACCAAAAAGTTCTATTTTGGTCTCATCTGAACACATGACCTTCTCCCATGCCTCCTCTGGATCATCCAGATCGTCATTGGCAAACTTCAAATGGGTCTGGACATGTGCTGGCGTGAGGAGGGAGACCTTGCGTGTATGGATGAGCGAACCCGAACTGTATAGTTCGGGTTCGTACTGAATTTTGGGGTGTCCGTGACACGGACCCGAACATTTTCGTAAAAGTCTGGGTTCGGGTTCGGTGTTCGGCGCTTCCTTGGCGCTTTTTGAAAGGCTGCAAAGCAGCCAATCAAGAAGCGTCATACTACTTGCCCCAAGAGGCCATCACAGCCTTGCCTACTATTGGCATGGCTGTGATTGGCCAGTGCAGCATGTGACCCAGCCTCTATATAAGCTTGGGTCACGTAGCGCTGCACGTCACTCTGCTGATACAAGCGTAGGGAGAGGTTGCTGCTGCGACGTTAGGGCGAGATTAGGCAGATTAACTCCTCCAAAAGACTTCATTCTGTGATCGATCTGCAGCTGTGGATCATTGAAGTGCTAATATCGACTTGCTCACTTTTTTGAGGCTGCCCAGAGCGTTTTTAGATCACTTTTTTCTGGGGTGATCAGCGGCCATTTTGTGACTTGTGGTGCGCCAGCACAAGCTATCACCAAGTGTATTTAACCATCAATAGTGTGGTTATTTTGTGCTATATCCTACATCAGCTGCAGGCTGAGCCTGTGTCACCGAAGTGCATTTAACCATCAACAGTCTGGTTATTCTTTGGCCATATACTACATCTGGTGCAGGCTGAGCCTGTGTCACCCAAGTGCATTTAACCATCAATAGTGTGGTTATTTTTTGGCCATATACTACATCAGGAGCAAGTTGAGCCTGTCACCCAGCGCCTAAAAAATAGACCTGACATTTCTATTCAACCAAATCTGTACTGTTTTAGCTGGTCAAGTTATTTGTAGTGACCGTAAAAGCACACTTTTTGTTCTGGGTTGAAAAACTATTACCAAATTTGCCATTCTCAAAATAACTAGTTTCTGGTATATGAGGCCTACTTGAAATCTATCCCAAAAAGGATATCTTACATTGAAGGTGCTGATAGTGTCATTCAGAAAAACCTAAGACACACGCTACCGTGCAGATAGAAGTCTAATTCTGTGATTAAACTTATACCTGTCACACAGCGCAAAAAAAAACAGGCCTGACATTTCTATTCAACCAAATCTGTACTGTTTTAGCTGGTCAAGTTATTTGTAGTGACCGTAAAAGCACACTTTTTGTTCTGGGTTGAAAAACTATTCCCAAGTTTGCCATTCTCAAAATAACTAGTTTCTGGTATATGAGGCCTACTTGAAATCTATCCCAAAAAGGATATCTTACATTGAAGGTGCTGATAGTGTCATTCAGAAAAACCTAAGACACACGCTACCGTGCAGATAGAAGTCTAATTCTGTGATTAAACCTATACCTGTCACACAGCGCAAAAAAAAAACAGGCCTGACATTTCTATTCAAGCAAATCTGTACTGTTTTAGCTGGTCAAGTTATTTGTAGTGACCGTAAAAGCACACTTTTTGTTCTGGGTTGAAAAACTATTCCCAAATTTGCCATTCTCAAAATTGTGGTGAACGGGAACAATGAGGAAAACATCTAATAAGGGACGCGGACGTGGACATGGTCGTGGTGGTGTTAGTGGACCCTCTGGTGCTGGTAGAGGACGTGGCCGTTCTGCCACAGCCACACGTTCTAGTGAACCAACTACCTCAGGTCCCAGTAGCCAGCAGAATTTACAGCGATATTTTGTGGGGCCCAATGCCGTTCTAAGGATGGTAAGGCCTGAGCAGGTACAGGCATTAGTCAATTGGGTGGCCGACAGTGGATCCAGCACGTTCACATTATCTCCCACCCAGTCTTCTGCAGAAAGCGCACAGATGGCGCATGAAAACCAAGCCCATCGGTCTGTCACATCACCCCCATGCATATCAGGGAAACTGTCTGAGCCTCAAGTTATGCAGCAGTCTCTTATGCTGTTTGAAGACTCTGCTGCCAGGGTTTCCCAAGGGCATCCACCTAGCCCTTCCCCAGGGGTGGAAGAGATAGAATGCACTAACGCACAACCACTTATTTTTCCTGATGATGAGGACATGGGAATACCACCTCAGCACGTCTCTGATGATGACGAAACACAGGTGCCAACTGCTGCGTCTTTCTGCAGTGTGCAGACTGAACAGGAGGTCAGGGATCAAGACTGGGTGGAAGACGATGCAGGGGACGATGAGGTCCTAGACCCCACATGGAATGAAGGTCGTGCCACTGACTTTCACAGTTCGGAGGAAGAGGCAGTGGTGAGACCGAGCCAACAGAGTAGCAAAAGAGGGAGCAGTGGGCAAAATCAGAACACCCGCCGCCAAGAGACTCCGCCTGCTACTGACCGCCGCCATCTGGGACCGAGCACCCCAAAGGCAGCTTCAAGGAGTTCCCTGGCATGGCACTTCTTCAAACAATGTGCTGATGACAAGACCCGAGTGGTTTGCACGCTGTGCCATCAGAGCCTGAAGCGAGGCATTAACGTTCTGAACCTTAGCACAACCTGCATGACCAGGCACCTGCATGCAAAGCATGAACTGCAGTGGAGTAAACAACTTAAAAACAAAGAAGTCACTCAGGCTCCCCCTGCTACCTCTTCTGCTGCTGCCGCCTCGGCCTCTTCTGCTGCTGCCGCCGCCTCGGCCTCTTCTGCTGCTGCTGCCGCCGCCTCGGCCTCTTCCTCTGCCTCTGGAGGAACGTTGTCACCTGCCGCCCAGCAAACATGGGATGTAACACCAACACCACCACCTGCGTCACCAAGCATCTCAACCATGTCACACGGCAGCGTTCAGCTCTCCATCTCACAAACATTTGAGAGAAAGCGTAAATTCCCACCTAGCCACCCTCGATCCCTGGCCCTGAATGCCAGCATTTCTAAACTACTGGCCTATGAAATGCTGTCATTTAGGCTGGTGGACACACACAGCTTCAAACAGCTCATGTCACTTGCTGTCCCACAGTATGTTGTTCCCAGCCGCCACTACTTCTCCAAGAGAGCCGTGCCTTCCCTGCACAAACAAGTGTCCGATAAAATCAAGTGTGCACTGCGCAACGCCATCTGTGGCAAGGTCCACCTAACCACAGATACGTGGACCAGTAAGCACGGCCAGGGACGCTATATCTCCCTAACTGCACACTGGGTAAATGTAGTGGCGGCTGGGCCCCAGGCGGAGAGCTGTTTGGCGCACGTCCTTCCGCCGCCAAGGATCGCAGGGCAACATTCTTTGCCTCCTGTCTCCTCCTCCTCCTACTCAGCTTCCTCCTCCTCTTCTTCCACCTGCTCATCTACTCAGCCACACACCTTCACCACCAACTTCAGCACAGCCCGGGGTAAACGTCAGCAGGCCATTCTGAAACTCATATGTTTGGGGGACAGGCCCCACACCGCACAGGAGTTGTGGCGGGGTATAGAACAACAGACCGACGAGTGGTTGCTGCCGGTGAGCCTCAAGCCCGGCCTGGTGGTGTGCGATAATGGGCGAAATCTCGTTGCAGCTCTGGGACTAGCCGGTTTGACGCACATCCCTTGCCTGGCGCATGTGCTGAATTTGGTGGTGCAGAAGTTCATTCGCAACTACCCCGACATGTCAGAGCTGCTGCATAAAGTGCGGGCCGTCTGTTCGCGCTTCCGGCGTTCACACCCTGCCGCTGCTCACCTGTCTGCGCTACAGCGTAACTTCGGCCTTCCCGCTCACCGCCTCATATGCGACGTACCCACCAGGTGGAACTCCACCTTGCATATGCTGGACAGACTGTGCGAGCAGCAGCAGGCCATAGTGGAGTTTCAGCTGCAGCACGCACGGGTCAGTCGCACTGCGGATCAGACACACTTCACCACCAATGACTGGGCCTCCATGCGAGACCTGTGTGCCCTGTTGCGTTGTTTTGAGTACTCCACCAACATGGCCAGTGGCGATGACGCCGTTATCAGCGTTACAATACCACTTCTATGTCTCCTTGAGAAAACACTTAGGGCGATGATGGAAGAGGAGGTGGCCCAGGAGGAAGAGGAGGAAGAGGGGTCATTTTTAGCACTTTCAGGCCAGTCTCTTCGAAGTGACTCAGAGGGAGGTTTTTTGCAACACCAGAGGCCAGGTACAAATGTGGCCAGACAGGGCCCACTACTGGAGGACGAGGAGGACGAGGATGAGGAGGAGGTGGAGGAGGATGAAGCATGTTCACAGCGGGGTGGCACCCAAAGCAGCTCGGGCCCATCACTGGTGCGTGGCTGGGGGGAAACACAGGACGATGACGATACGCCTCCCACAGAGGACAGCTTGTCCTTACCTCTGGGCAGCCTGGCACACATGAGCGACTACATGCTGCAGTGCCTGCGCAACGACAGCAGAGTTGCCCACATTTTAACGTGTGCGGACTACTGGGTTGCCACCCTGCTGGATCCCCGGTACAAAGACAATGTGCCCACCTTACTTCCTACACTGGAGCGTGATAGGAAGATGCGCGAGTACAAGCGCACGTTGGTAGACGCGCTACTGAGAGCATTCCCAAATGTCACAGGGGAACCAGTGGAATCCCAAGGCGAAGGCAGAGGAGGAGCAAGAGGTCGCCAACGCAGCTGTGTCACGGCCAGCTCCTCTGAGGGCAGGGTTAGCATGGCAGAGATGTGGAAAAGTTTTGTCAACACGCCACAGCTAACTGCACCACCACCTGATACGGAACGTGTTAGCAGGAGGCAACATTTCACTAACATGGTGGAACAGTACCTGTGCACACCCCTCCACGGACTGACTGATGGTTCGGCCCCATTCAACTTCTGGGTCTCCAAATTGTCCACGTGGCCAGAACTAGCCTTTTATGCCTTGGAGGTGCTGGCCTGCCCGGCGGCCAGCGTTTTGTCTGAACGTGTATTCAGCACGGCAGGGGGCGTCATTACAGACAAACGCAGCCGCCTGTCTACAGCCAATGTGGACAAGCTGACGTTCATAAAAATGAACCAGGCATGGATCCCACAGGACCTGTCCATCCCTTGTGCAGATTAGATATTAACTACCTCCCCTTAACAATATATTATTCTACTCCAGGGCACTTCCTCATTCAATACTATTTTTAATTTCATTTTACCATTATATTGCGGGGCAACCCAAAGTTGAATGAATCTCTCCTCTGCCTGGGTGCCTGGGCCTAAATGTGTGACAGTGGCCTGTTCCAGTGGTGGGTGACGTGAAGCCTGATTCTCTGCTATGACATGAAGACTGATTCTGCGCTGACATAAGGCCAGATTCTCTGTTACGGGACCTCTCTCCTCTGCCTGGGTGCCTGGGCCTAAATGTGTGACAGTGGCCTGTTCCAGTGGTGGGTGACGTGAAGCCTGATTCTCTGCTATGACATGAAGACAGATTCTGTGCTGACATAAGGCCAGATTCTCTGTTACGGGACCTCTCTCCTCTGCCTGGGTGCCTGGGCCTAAATGTGTGACAGTGGCCTGTTCCAGTGGTTGGTGACGTGAAGCCTGATTCTCTGCTATGACATGAAGACTGATTCTGCACTGACATAAGGCCAGATTCTTTGTTACGGGACCTCTCTCCTCTGCCTGGGTGCCTGGGCCTAAATGTGTGACAGTGGCCTGTTCCAGTGGTGGGTGACGTGAAGCCTGATTCTCTGCTATGACATGAAGACTGATTCTGCGCTGACATAAGGCCAGATTCTCTGTTACGGGACCTCTCTCCTCTGCCTGGGTGCCTGGGCCTAAATGTGTGACAGTGGCCTGTTCCAGTGGTGGGTGACGTGAAGCCTGATTCTCTGCTATGACATGAAGACAGATTCTGCGCTGACATAAGGCCAGATTCTCTGTTACGGGACCTCTCTCCTCTGCCCGGGTGCCTGGGCCTAAATGTGTGACAGTGGCCTGTTCCAGTGGTGGGTGACGTGAAGCCTGATTCTCTGCTAGGACATGAAGACAGATTCTATGCTGACATAAGGCCAGATTCTCTGTTACGGGACCTCTCTCCTCTGCCTGGGTGCCTGGGCCTAAATGTGTGACAGTGGCCTGTTCCAGTGGTTGGTGACGTGAAGCCTGATTCTCTGCTATGACATGAAGACTGATTCTGCACTGACATAAGGCCAGATTCTTTGTTACGGGACCTCTCTCCTCTGCCTGGGTGCCTGGGCCTAAATGTGTGACAGTGGCCTGTTCCAGTGGTGGGTGACGTGAAGCCTGATTCTCTGCTATGACATGAAGACTGATTCTGCGCTGACATAAGGCCAGATTCTCTGTTACGGGACCTCTCTCCTCTGCCTGGGTGCCTGGGCCTAAATGTGTGACAGTGGCCTGTTCCAGTGGTGGGTGACGTGAAGCCTGATTCTCTGCTATGACATGAAGACAGATTCTGCGCTGACATAAGGCCAGATTCTCTGTTACGGGACCTCTCTCCTCTGCCCGGGTGCCTGGGCCTAAATGTGTGACAGTGGCCTGTTCCAGTGGTGGGTGACGTGAAGCCTGATTCTCTGCTAGGACATGAAGACAGATTCTATGCTGACATAAGGCCAGATTCTCTGTTACGGGACCTCTCTCCTCTTCCTGGGTGCCTGGGCCTAAATGTGTGACAGTGGCCTGTTCCAGTGGTGGGTGACGTGAAGCCTGATTCTCTGCTATGACATGAAGACAGATTCTGTGCTGACATAAGGCCAGATTCTCTGTTACGGGACCTCTCTCCTCTGCCTGGGTGCCTGGGCCTAAATGTGTGACAGTGGCCTGTTCCAGTGGTGGGTGATGTGAAGCCTGATTCTCTGCTATGACATGAAGACAGATTCTGTGCTGACATAAGGCCAGATTCTCTGTTACGGGACCTCTCTCCTCTGCCTGGGTGCCTGGGCCTAAATGTGTGACAGTGGCCTGTTCCAGTGGTGGGTGACGTGAAGCCTGATTCTCTGCTATGACATGAAGACAGATTCTGTGCTGACATAAGGCCAGATTCTCTGTTACGGGACCTCTCTCCTCTGCCTGGGTGCCTGGGCCTAAATGTGTGACAGTGGCCTGTTCCAGTGGTGGGTGATGTGAAGCCTGATTTTCTGCTATGACATGAAGACTGATTCTGTGCTGACATAAGGCCAGATTCTCTGTTACGGGACCTCTCTCCTCTGCCTGAGTGCCTGGGCCTAAATGTGTGACAGTGGCCTGTTCCAGTGGTGGGTGACGTGAAGCCTGATTCTCTGCTATGACATGAAGACAGATTCTGTGCTGACATAAGGCCAGATTCTCTGTTACGGGACCTCTCTCCTCTGTCTGGGTGCCGGGGCCTAAATATGTGACAGTGGCCTGTACCAGTGGTGGGTGACATGAAGCCAGATTCTCTGCTATGGCATGAAGAGACTGATTCTCTGCTGACATGAAGCCAGATTCTTTGCTATGGCATGAAGAGACTGATTCTCTGCTGACGTGAAGCCAGATTCTCTGCTATGGGACCTCTGTCCAATTGATATTGGGTCATTTTTATTTTTTTTATTTTTATTTTAATTAATTTCCCTATCCACATTTGTTTGCAGGGGATTTACCTACATGTTGCTGCCTTTTGCAGCCCTCTAGCTCTTTCCTGGGCTGTTTTACAGCCTTTTTAGTGCCCAAAAGTTCGGGTCCCCTTTGACTTCAATGGGGTTCGGGTTCGGGACGAAGTTCGGTTCGGGTTCGGATCCCGAACCCGAACATTTCCGGGAAGTTTGGCCGAACTTCTCGAACCCGAACATCCAGGTGTTCGCTCAACTCTACTTACAATTAATAAATATATTCCTTATATTCCTATGGTCCAAGTGTTGGGAGTGCTCACTCCTTTTTTCTATTTCTCTCACTAATTTACCTTGGGGTCGGGCACCCAATTGTGAGTTAGTAGCACCTGTCATAGCCACTAGGTGAGAGCCAACCACCTATTTATAAAAAAAAATTCCTCTTGGCTTTAGTTATTGTCTGGGGCACTTTATTTGTTTTTATACTTAAAGGGGTTGGCCACCATAAGTCATATTAACTTTTTTGCAGTGAAACACAGCACATTTTGGCATTAATCCTTTCGGCAGGGTCACTGCACTTATAATACAAGAAAATCTCTAAAAAATAACTTTTTTGCTAGCAGACTGACCACTGAGTGTTATAATTTAGTTTATTGTTAATAATTACAAAAAATCCCTTATAACCCATACTATCGTTTTCTGCTACTTTAAAATTAATTTCACTTTTAAGAGCCTTTGGCTTTAGATGGAACAACAGTTAAACTCTAGAAGAAAAATATATCAGGAGACTTCAGGGTATCGTTCTCCTATCAGCAGCTTCTTTATTGTTTATTCTGCAGGCAGAAAACTACAACCCTATTAATTTTGAGAGCTTTTGTCTGCAGGTTAACCTGACAGTAGAAAAACACCTCCCTACATTTCTTCTCATGCACAATTCCGAGTGCAGCAGCTTCAATCTAGACACAATATACTGTCAAATTAAAGCCTCAAGTCCCCGCAGGGCCACAATGCATGAAGAATGGGAAGTTGTGTCCTAACTGGAGCTTTTGTTACTGAGGAAGTGAGAGTCATAATACTGTGTCAGATTAACCCTTTCATTTCCTAGAAGGATGTTTTTATATTTAATCCAGTCACAACTGATGTGTCTGACTGGAGTCATTCACCTTTTTATTTTTCCCTATTGGCCCCCGCCATGAAAAGTTCTCCCAAACACTGCAGAGTCTCTTTGACCAGTGACGTAGCTATAGTGGTTAAGAGGTATCAGTTGTATCTAGGCCTGACGAAACAAAGATTCCTCTGCTATATAGCAAGACAAAAGTACAGTGGTGTACACACAATCCATGGGGCCCCGATGCGAAACTGATCCATGGGGCCCCCTCCCTTTGCCCCCCCCCAACCTACTTACCCCTCCCCTACTACCTACCAGTGGTGTAACTATAGTGTTATGGGTCACAGTGCAAACATTTTTTACAAAGAAGCGGCAGATTTTCTTACTAAGGGCTCTTTTCGTGCGGCTAATCCGCTGCGTGAATGAGTGCCAAGCCCCATTCTGGACAGCAGAGACACGGAGCAGTAACATGATTGACTGTGATCTTTTTACTACAAAATCACGGTGACAACTTTATCTCACTGTGATTTTGTAGTAAAAAGATCAGAGAGAGGCACGGAGCATTATCAGTCATGTTAATGCTCCGTGTCTCTGCAGTCCGGAACGGGGCTTAGCTCTCTTTCACGCAGCAGATTCCACGCACGGGATCCGCTCGTGTGAAAGAGCCCTAAGCCCAATGCATGGCTACACTCACCCAGTCCTAATAAAATCTGGTCCTACCTCATCCAGGGTGTCGCTGGCGTCGGCGTGATGTCCGCTGGATCCAGAACAAGGTCCCTGTGGTGAGAAAAAAAGAATAATCACATTAGGAAGGGATGGTGACTGCCCCTGTGAAATCACCAGCAGGGGGCACTGTGCTGGCCTGTAAGACTGAGCCATGCCAATGTATAGCAGGGTAATCTAGGACATTTCCCCTAAGTGCAACCACACAGTACTAATGCCCACCTTGTGGCCCCTCACAGTAGTTATACCCACCTTTTGTTCCTGTCACAGTAGTTATGCCCAGATATGTGCCCCCTCATAGTAGTTATGCCAAATATGTGTCCCCTTACAGTAGTTATGCCCAGATATGTGCCTCCCTCATAGTAGTAATGCCAGATTATGTGCTCCCTCACAGTAGTAATGCCAAATATGTGCCCCCTCACAGTAGTAATGCCCAGTTATGTGCCCCCTCACAGTAGATATGCCCAGATTATGTGCCCCCTCAGAGTGGTTATGCCAGATTATGTGCCCCCTCACAGTAGTAATGCCAGATTATGTGCCCCTTCACAGTATTTATGCCCAGTTATGTGCCCCCTCAAAGTAGATATGCCCAGATATGTGCCCCCTCAGAGTGGTTATGCCAGATTATGTGTCCCCTCAAATTAGTTATGGCAGATTAGGTGCCCCTCAGTTGAGATACCCACTTTTGTGCCCCCTCACTCTAGTTGTGCCCATCAAACACCCCCCCTGCCCCCAGTCTGCAGCGTTAGAAAAAAAACAACAACACATACTTACCTTCTTCCCTGATGACAGGTGGCAGATTCCCGGGCTTTTAGCTCTCCTCCCACAGCCAGCAGCTCCTGAGCTCTGAAGATCAGTGAAGCAGGGAGCAGAGAGGTTTCCCTGCTTCACTATGGAAACGGAACTGCCTGGCCGGGTGTGAGTGAGTACGCTCCCCCACCATATTATACATGTAATGGAGGCATGGAGCGCTCTGATGGAGCCCAAAATTGCCACTGTACTTCATGCTGGGCCCCATCAGAGTGCTCCATTACATGTGAGTACAGCGGGGCCCCTGCCAGCGGCCTGGGGGGTCCACAGGCGGCCGGGCCCCTGGAGTGCCGGGCCCGGTCACAACTGCGACCCCTGC
Source organism: Bufo bufo (assembly GCF_905171765.1). Lineage (NCBI taxonomy): Eukaryota > Metazoa > Chordata > Amphibia > Anura > Bufonidae > Bufo > Bufo bufo. The sequence continues at coordinate 112,199,821 of NC_053389.1, forward strand.
ATGTATGCCAGTGCATCCGTATTATAACAGTACCTTGGGCACCTGTTAGAGCACAAAATTCAGGGCTTGGGCTACTGGCTAGTAGGGATCAGCGAATCGACTTCGGATGCTTCCGAGCACTCCATACAGTATTAGAATATATTGGCTCCGATGAGCTGAAGTTATTACTTCTCAAAGTCTTGCGAGACTTTGTGTAATAACTTCGGAAATTCATTTCTACTGTAAAAAACATTTGTATCGAACTCGGGTTCGTTTCCAAGTGGTACCTTGGAACCGAACCCAAGTTCGGTATTAAGGATTTTTACAGTAGAAATTAATTTCCGAAGTTATTGCACAAAGTCTCGCGAGACTTCGTGAAGTTATAACTTCAGCTCATCGGAGCCAATACATTCTAATAATGTACGGAGTGCTCGCTCCGTACAGTATTAAAACAAAGTTTTATGCGAATCGAATTCGGATAAAGCATTCTGGCGATACTGCTGTCATGGGGTGACTGGCTGGGTTGGGGGCTATGTCTGCACATCAGTCACCCGCATCATTAGTGAATACTACTAGTAGGGCACCGCTGGGGACTGATAGATGCCGGACCGACTGGATGTGATGCTGCTGTGATAAGCACTCTGACGGGGGTCTGGCATTAAGTACAATAACTGGGCCCCGTTACCAGTGAGTGCAATGGGGGGGGGGGGGGACATTACTGTGGGCACTATAGGGAGATTGCGATGGCCAGTGGAGGGACATTTCTGTAGGCACTATAGGGAGTTTAGTGGGGGACATTACTGTGGGCGCTATAGGGAGATCACGGGGGGCAGTGTGGAACATTACTGTGGGCACTGGGGACATTACTGGGACAGTGGGGGGGGGGGGTCGTTACTGTGGGCGCTATAGGGACATTGGGGGCAGTGGGGGATATATTACTGGGGGGCATTGCGGGGACATTATTACAACCAGAGACAAAATAGGGGGCACAATAGGAGGTATAATTACTCAGCAGCAGGGGAGTCCTTTTAGTAGATTGTAAGCTCCTCGGAGCAGGTGATGTCAGTAGGCAGATGGGAAGATATGACGCAGGGTGATGTCCGATCGCCACATGTGGGGTAAGGAAGGAATTATTTTTTCCCCTGAGACTCAGATCTCCAGGGTTTTTCTTCACCTTACTCTGGATCACTGATTCTTCTCTTAGGACCTTAGAACAATGATTCTTCTTTATGGACAGTAACATTGCGTGCTGGACCTTAGAGAAGAACCACAACTCCCATCATTTATTGTGATACAATACAAGCCATTGTCTTTAATGGCTCCTCTGCTTATTGCTAATAAAAGGTGTAAAATCAATGGCTTAAGTCTAGTGTCTTCTCTGATTTTTTTTATTTTTATTTTTTTTTATTTTTTTGCGTTTTCGTCTTCACGGAGCCATGACTTTTTCTTTTTTCTTTCTCATAGCCATATAATGACAATTTGTACTTTCTAATGCCACCATTTAATATGGCATATAACGTAGTGGGAAGTGGGAAAAAAATCCAATTGGGGTGGAGTTGTTCCTATCGCAATCCTTATGTGGATTGAACTGTGCCCTTAATTCTCTGGATCAGCATGACTACAAAGATAACGTATCGTTTTTTGGTGTTTTAATACTGAAAAAAGAAAAACTTTTTACATTGCCATATTCTGACCCACATAATTTTTTTATAGTTATGTCTACCGAGCTGTTTGGGGGCAAATTTTTTGAGGGATGATCGTTAGTTTTTATTGATATCATTTTGGAAAGTGTGACTTTTTGATCACATGGGGTAAGTCAGGGGTGCACAACGTTTCCTGGTTGGGGGCCACATTGCCAGACTGAACCAATGACGAGGGCCGAAATTAAAATTTAAAGGTGTATTAACAACTGAAATATTGTACTTATGGCATATTGAACACACATTATATACCATTAATGTCTAGTTACACTTCCAGGACTCCCATCTAATGGGAGAAATACATGAAAAATACATCTGAGCAGCCACAAGACATAGGCATACATGTCTGTTACTAGATGGTTGGGGGCCGCACAGAATGGTATCAAGGGCCGCATGTGGCCCCCGGGCCGCAGGTTGTGCACCCCTGGGGTAAGTGAAGCGAGGAAAAAATGGATTGGATAAATTTTTATATTTTAATAGTATGGGCGTTTTCGGATGTGACGATGCCAGTGGTGTTTACTTTTGTATTGTTTAGGTATTTTTTTTATTCTAGGGAAAAGTGGGTGATTTAAATTTTTAACTTTAAAATGTCTAACTTTATTTTAATTTTTTTTAGCCTACAATATGTACTAGTTAGATTTGTTTTAGTGAATACTGTAGATCCATAGAACTATAGTATAAGCTCCATTTGGCACTGCAGCTCTAATACGCTGGGTCTCTTCAGTAGTGTATTAGAACGAAGGACCGGCTTCCCTGATTGCTACACGGGGTAACTGGTCATAAGTTCTTGGTTTTTCACCATTTAGATGCCCTGGTAATGCTTGACCATTGCATCTAAAGAGTAAAATGCCTACGATTGGCATTATTGCCGGTCACAGATATTAACTGCGGGCCCTCTGCTGTTTGAAACCTATTTTCTGGTGAAAGTATTGCTAAACTTGTCAGCTGTGTAGGCCACTCCCCCTCTTACTAATGCCACTGCCCCACTTTTGAAAAACATGGTTTAAAAGGTGGCCAGTTTTGCCAATGTTTGCGACTTTTCTAGGCCAGATACACAAGAATACACACATCACACACCATGGGCCCATACTTACTAACTTTGTGGTTGTTAAAATTGGGGCATCTAAGGCCCGCCCTTATGGACAGGGTGTATGTTAGCCATGCCAATTTCTGGTCCTTGGACAGCCCAGTCAGGGACAGTCCCACCAAATTCGGTACAGTTGGCAACTATGTGGGCCGCATTTATTACAATTGTCTCATAGTTCTCCTAGCAGTCATTTCAGGGCACAGCTTTAATTTTTTCAGAACAGTATATGGAATGAAAGCTGAGCACTGACTGGTTCTATTGGCAACCAACCGTTTTCCTGTAAGACAGTTCAGATAAATAAGGTCGAAAACCAAAGCAGATAACAACATTTAGTTATAAGGTGTAGCACTAATCTGGGCCTCTGGTTGTTGTATACAACAACAACCACTTGTAACATGTATATAGGCTGGAGAATTCAGGATTTCCTATAAAATATTACTTAAGCTTATGGTGTAGATATACAGGAATGCTGACACAATAGGGTCATCTTTTCAGAATGCATGGGGATATATCTGATCAGTTCTTTTCCGGCATTGAGCCCTTTTGACGGAACTCAGTGCCGGAAAAGAAAAACGCAAGTGTGAAAGTACCCTAAAGTGGTAGGACTATGTTCTCATCACGGGCATCTATGCCCCTTTTGATGCAACCCATTATCTTGGGATGTCCGTGTCACAATGATCGGTGACAAATTGACTGCTGACATCCATAGAAAGATGACCGCGACCAATTCCCTCTTGCACTGGGAAAGTCACCACCCCGCCCCACTTAAACGGGGGATACCGAGGGGACAGTATCTCCGTGTACGACGGAATAGTTCGGAGGAGCAGACCTTTTACCATGAAGCTAAAAAGCTTCAAATGAGGTTTAAAGATAGGGGGTACCCTCAGGAATGCCTTAATGAAGCGTTTAAGAATGCAGCGTAACAGGACCGAAATAGCCTCTTAGTACCTAAACATAAAGGTCAGGACGGGACACAACAACCTCCCCCCCGAATCATATCAACATATGACTCAGCCAATCACCAGGTCATGATGACGTTGAATAGATATTGGCCCATACTACGAATGGACCAGGATCTATGTGACATCTTGACGGAGAGACCATGTGTCCGTTACAGACGTGGGAGGAGTCTAAAGGACCGACTTGTCCATAGCCACTATACGCCCCCCATTAGGGAGGGTACGTGGCTTGATCACAAGCCGATAGGGATGTATAGGTGTGGATCATGCAAAGCATGTAAATACATATCAACATCCAAAACAATAACATGTACGGCCACTGGACGAGTCTTTAAGATCAGGGTCTTCTGTAACTGCTGCATCAAGGGGGCTATATATATCTGTCAATGTCCCTGTCCCAAGGACTACATAGGTAAGACAATTAGGGAAGTACGGAGAAGGATCTGCGAGCATGTAAATGATGTCATCAAAAAGAATATCACCCCAGTGGCCTCGCATGTTAATGAAATACATGGGGGCAATCCTGGATGTCTGAAATTTTCTGTACTTGAATTAGTCCAACCGTCACCTAGAGGCGGGGACTGGGACAGGAAAATTTTACAGAAGGAATGCACATGGATCCATCGTTTTAAATCTCAGGCCCCTTTGGGCATCATTGAAAGACTGACGTTCTCCTGTTTCTTATGAATGTGGCTGGTTCTGTGATATCTGTGTCTGGCTGGTGGCCTAGCCTTGTAGTGATGTTTACAGTGCTTTGAAGATTGTCCTCATGCGTGAAGCATGAAAGTTATTGGTATATCGAAACAGACGGAAGTGATTTTATCTATGTCACTGTCTGGTAAACAACCACGGACTATGGGTTGTATTTTGAAATTTTGAAAATTACATATTTGGACTTAGGGATAGCTGTGACCTCACTGTAGGAGTAATGTATTTATTTCACTCTACTGCCGTAAATTAGATCCCATAATTTGTACTATTTTATCACTGCACACTAAAATTTACATTGACCCGAGCCTAATAATATTCTAATAGAGCATATATCTTTTCAGCCTATATACCATCCCATATACAGTACAGACCAAAAGTTTGGACACACCTCATTCAAAGAGTTTTCTTTATTTTCATGACTATGAAGGCATCAAAACTATGAATTAACACATGTGAAATTATATACATAACAAACAAGTGTGAAACAACTGAAAATATGTCATATTCTAGGTTCTTCAAAGTAGCCACCTTTTGCTTTGATTACTGCTTTGCACACTCTTGGCGTTCTCTTGATGAGCTTCAAGAGGTAGTCCCCTGAAATGGACTTCCAACAGTCTTGAAGGAGTTCCCAGAGATGCTTAGCACTTGTTGGCCCTTTTGCCTTCACTCTGCGGTCCAGCTCACCCCAAACCATCTCGATTGGGTCCAGGTTCGGTGACTGTGGAGGCCAGGTCATCTGGCGCAGCACCCCATCACTCTCCTTCATGGTCAAATAGCCCTTACTTTCAAAGTTTTCCCAATTTTTCGGCTGACTGACTGACCTTCATTTCTTAAAGTAATGATGGCCACTCGTTTTTTTTTTACTTAGCTGCTTTTTTCTTGCCATAATGCAAATTCTAACAGTCTATTCAGTAGGACTATCAGCTGTGTATCCACCTGACTTCTGCTCAACGCCACTGATGGTCCCAACCCCATTTATAAGGCAAGAAATCCCACTTATTAAACCTGACAGGGCACACCTGTGAAGTGAAAACCATTTCAGGGGACTACATCTTGAAGCTCATCAAGAGAACGCCAAGACTGTGCAAAGCAGTAATCAAAGCAAAAGGTGGCTACTTTGAAGAACCTAGAACATGACATATTTTCAGTTGTTTCACACTTGTTTGTTATGTATATAAGTCCACATGTGTTAATTCATAGTTTTGATGCCTTCCGTGTGAATCTACAATTTTCATAGTCATGAAAATAAAGAAAACTCTTTGAATGAGAAGGTGTGTCCAAACTTTTGGTCTGTACTGTATGTATGGTTATTTATCATAGGATGTACATGTGGCTTGAAGGATGCTTACATGAATGACACATGGTTTGGCATGCTAAAATTCGAATTCGGGGGAGGCTGTCCTCTATATCGGATATACACTCACCTAAAAAATTATTAGGAACACCTGTTCTATTTCTCATTAATGCAATTATCTAGTCAAGCAATCACATGGCAGTTGCTTCAATGCATTTAGGGGGGTGGTCCTGGTCAAGACAATCTCCTGAACTCCAAACTGAATGTCAGAATGGGAAAGAAAGGGATTTAAGCAATTTTGAGCGTGGCATGGTTGTTGGTGCCAGATGGGCCGGTCTGAGTATTTCACAATTTGCTCAGTTACTGGGATTTTCACGCACAACCATTTCTAGGGTTTACAAAGAATGGTGTGAAAAGGGAAAAACATCCAGTATGCGGCAGTCCTGTGGGCAAAAATGCCTTGTGGATGCTAGAGGTCAGAGGAGAATGGGCCGACTGATTCAAGCTGATAGAAGAGCAACGTTGACTGAAATAACCCCTCGTTACAACACTCTACCGCAGGTGCGTTTTTTGACTACAAAGTAATATGGACATCCCGGGATGTAAATGGATGGGAAACAAAGTTGATGTATGTTGTATTATGTTGTTATTTTGGTTTTAGCCCAGCAACTTATGTATTTGAAGAGATTGTCATAATGTCAAATGTACCAATACCACATGAGCAAGTGAGAGATACAAATGTTCCATGTCGGGTGTTCTACTCCACTGAGTTCCCAGAATCCCTCATTGAAATAATGGAGGGTATATAAGGTGTATTGGATCTAGATGCTGTCATTACCGCTGAGGAAAGGCTGTGATCCCTGAAACGTGTCCGGTTTGAGACAGCAAAGTTCTTCTTTTTCTTTCAAGTTCCTAAGGTGCTGATACCAACAGGCAGACCCCTGGATCTCTATCGACTGGATTTGTGGACAATCACATGGTCCGGACTCTAGGACCCAACATAGCACTAATCGAGCTGTTCCCTAATGAGCCGCGTGTATCACGTCGTGTGCCGCCAGGTCACGTGGGACGCCGCGTATCAGACCTACAGACCACACGGGACACCAAGGTGAGTCCGGGCGGCGAAGCAAAGACTGTTTTCCATCTCTGCCAAGCAAAAGAAGAGGGCTAATGTACCTTGCCCCATGGGGCTATATTTATCGATACACCATGGTTACACTACCTATGGCAGTGCGGTCTAATTTATAGACCAACATCAATATAGATTCCCAGAGGACATTACATTGGGATCCAGATTACCTACCCAGGACTTAGCCCACAGCTTGTAAGAGCGGCTACTATATTACCTGTGTGGTACCATCGCATTGCTTGCTTGGTGCCATCCAGGTGTTTTATGCCCGAGGGCACATTCATACCACGCTTGTACCGTATCATATTTTATCTCATGTATGTACTATTTTATGTTATTAACTTTTTATATTAAATGTGGTAATAGACATTTGATTCCTGGTGGTCCCGGATATTTTGAGTGCCCTCCTATTATTCATACTTTTTGCATCATATTTTATCATATCAGAGTGAGGGCTTAGTCCATATATAATATTTGCATCTATTATGTGATTTTTCTGTCATAAATGTAGCCATGTATAGTATATCCGCATATTCATTTATCATATCATGTAGGATGTTTTTTTAAATCTTTTTTTTGTGATTTTTGTTTAGTCCCCCATAATAATGACCTCATTATGATTTGCAGCCTCGTCTGTTTCATTTAGTAGTAGATTTTCTGTGGACTCTGGTATATAAGGTGGTTTATAATAAACTCCTATAAGTATTTTATTATTGTTTTTTCCTCCATGTATTTTTACCCACAATGACTCCAAATGTTCATTTCCCTGACTTGTATCTTCCCGGCAGAGGAGTTGCTAGGGTTTCAAAAGATTCAGGGTCAAAGCCCCAATGCATATGGCCCAAGTCGACCAATGCCCCTCCCCCCCAAAAAAACAAAAAAACTAGCACTGAAGACATTTTACTGTACTCAGGGCCTGCGTTAGGGGGTGGCAAACTGGGCTGATCCTCTAAGGGGCCCTCTGCTTCAGGACTCCAGAATGGAGTCCTGAAGCAGAGAAACTTCTATGAGGTTTTTCCTACAAGAGAAACTTCTATGAGGTTTTTCAGCAATGACTTAGCATTGAGCTCTATAGCCCAGTGCTTAAGGTTCTTTCATTTAATGTAGATGGTTGTGAGTTCGAATCCACACAGATACATTTTAAAAATAGAGGCTAGATAAAACTTAAATACACAGTGAAAAGTTTGATTTTATTGAGAAAAAAAATGGAGCAAAATGTAAAATGTGATCAAATAACACCCGTATTAACCCACACCAACTTTTTAAACTTGTGTAACCAGTATTTTTTGTTGGGAAAGGTGGCAACCCTAACAGCACCCCCGCTCATCAGCCTCATCAGGACTGCGTAAAAAAATTTTTTTTTCTTTTCATCGCGATATTCTGACCCTCATAACTTTTTTATAGTTATGTCTACGTAGATGTGTGGGGGCTCATTTTTGGCGGGACGATCTGTCGTTTTTGACAATACCATTTTGGTGTGTGTGTGTGACTTGATCACTTTTTATTCAATTTTCTTGGAAGATAGTGTAATGAAAAAAACATGAATTGGCCTTTTTTTTTTTTTTTAAATCTGTTAAGCCATTCACCATATGGGCTAACTTTAAAAAAAATATTTTAATAGTATGGGCGTTTTTGCATGCGGCGTTGCCCATAATAATATTTTTTTGTTTCTTTTTATTTTAGGGAAAATGGGGGTGATTTTAATTTAACTTTTTTTTTTATATTTTCAAAACTTTTTTTACATTTTTTTTTTTTTTTACTTTTTGTTAAGACCCCAAGTGGACCACAACTTCATCAGATGTAAATTGCTCCATTAGTCTGTATAGAAATCACTATATCACAGTTCAGTGCTGCCATCTAGTGGCCTGAACTGGGATATACTAACAATGAGCCTGGAAGCCTAGTACAGGCAGTGGCTTATTTATAGAACAGGGTGCTTTCCCCAATCTCTGCTGGGGGAAAGCGTGCCTTAAGAGGAATCCCACGCTTCAATTTTTTAACACTCTCAGATGCTGTGAGTGAGGGGAACTCGTTGCTGTGAGGGGCGGGGGCATGTGGCGTACTCTGGGGCCATGAGCGTGAAGAACTGTGTGAGGAGCTTTATGCAGTGTAAATCTGTGAGGGAGGGCCGGAATTGACAGAATGTAACTGTGTTGTTGATACATTATTACAAGAATTGGGGCCCACTTTTGATTTTGCCCAGGGCCACATTTTGTCTAAAACCGGCCCTGACTGTACTTGATATACAACTATACAGCAGCACATATCTGTCACATCCAGTTCCTCCCAGGTGACGTCTCCTCTGATGTAGATCTTCTCTGTCATCATCTTCTCCATTTGGTCCGGACATCTTCTTTCAGTCGCTCCTCGTCTCTGCAGAGTGTGACACACGGACATCTTAGGTTCCTCACTTTTCTATCATCATCCCCCAACCTGGAGTCCCAACAGTGTTATCCTGCCGCTCACTGTGCCCCCAATACCTCCAAATACTATCCTGAAGAAATAATGGTGCCATACAGATAGTCCCCCCCACCCCACAGTAATAGTGCTCCTCATATTACCAATAATAATTCCCTTCTAGAATGCCCTCATTAGTAATACTGCCCCCTACATTGCCCCCAACAGCTGTAATGCTCCCCAAGAGTGCCTCCATTAGTAGAAGAGCCCTCCAGCATTAATAATGCCCTCACAGAGCCCCCAGTAGAAATAAAGCCCCCTATTGTTCCCCCAGTGGTAATAAAGCTATCTACAGACCCTTCAGTAGTAATAAGGCCCCCCATAGTGCTCTTACTAGAAATATGGTGGATCTATAAGTCCCTCCTATAGAGCCCCCAGTAGTAAGAAGAATGCCGATAATGTCCCCTGGATTTATAATACCTCTACAGTGCCCCCAGTATTTATACTGCCCCCTACTGTTATAATGCTCACCCTGAAGCGCCCCCAGTATTTATAGTGCCCCCTGTAGTTATATTCCTCCATTTAGTGTCCTCAGGAATTATAATTCCTCAGCCCCTCCACCATACAGTCCCATGTAAATACCATTATTTTCTTCCTTCCGCCATAGAGTCCCATGTAAATGCCATCACACCATCTATCTAGCCCCCTCCAAAATACAGTCCCTTGTAAATAACATCACACCTTCTCTCCTGCCCCCTCCAATATACAGTCCCAAATAAATGACATCACCCCCTCCCCAGCCGCCTTCAACATACAGTCCCGTGTAAATAACATCAACACCTCAATATTCAGTCCCATGTAAATAACATCACCCCTCCCCAGCCACTTCCAACATGCAACCCCATGTAAATAACATTATCTCTCAACATATAGTCCCATGTAAATAACATCACTCTGCCCCAGCCATCTCCAACATGAAGTTCCATGTAAATAACATCACCCCCTCCCCAGTCACCTCCAACACACAGTCCTATGTAAATAACTTCCCTCCCTCCAGCCCTAACATTCAGTCCCTGTTAAATAACTACAACTCTCAGCATTGCTCTGCCTCTCCCTTCACTTACCTCTCCTCATGTAGCAGACCTCACCACAGCTTCTTCCCAGGACTTCTCTTCAATGCTGAGCCGTCCTCTCCTGCACTGGTCACATGATGTCATCACAGGTCCTTCAGCTCTTGCAGGGCATTAGATTCAATTGTATTGCGGTCCTGAGGATGGTAATACAGTTGTATCTAGCAGGCAGGCAGGACATTCGGGGCCTGGGACAAAACATCAGGGGCCCAGGCCCCGAATTGTTTAACCTAGCAATGCCCCTGCTTCCCGGACTGTGGGCTTTAGACAGGACTTTACATAAAGGCAAATCCCTCCACCTTTTCGGTTTTGACGATCCTTTCTAAACAGACTGTAATCCTGTATGTTAACTGCTCAGTCATAGCTATCATCCATTCATGTCTCAGTTATTCCCACTATGTCATAGTCCTCCTCACACATCACTAATTCCAGCTCCCCAGTTTTATTAGTCAGGCTTCTGGCATTAGTATACATACAATTAAGAGGTTTATGTATATTTTTAACCTACACCTTTCCTTCTGAACTGTTCTAGTCCCTCCTTCCATTCTTTTGCCCCCGGTCTCTATCTGCACTATCTTCCCCTTCTATAACGTAATTACCTTCCCCCAGTCCCTAGTTTAAGGTCTTCAACCTTCTAGCCATCTTCTCCCCCAACACAGTTACGCCTTCCCCATTGAGGTGCAGCCCATCCCTACGATAGAGCCTGTAGCCGACAAAGAAATCGGCCCAGTTCTCCAGGAACATTTTTAAGGAAGCTCCACCTACCTCTAACTTTGTCATTCGTTCCAATGTGGACCATGACTACTGGGTCTTCACCAGCCCCTCCCAGTAATCTGTCAACCTGATCCGTGTTATGTGGAACTTGAGCGCCAGAAAGACAACACACCGTTTGACGATCCCGGTCTTTGTGACAGATCGCCCTATCTGTACCCTATCTGTCCCACTACCAGCACCTGTTTGGCCTGCCCTGCTCTCCTGGTCCCCTGGCTTACTGGAGCTGACATGCCCCTGACTTTGCAGAAGAAGTGTCTTGCTGCAGCAGTGCTCTCAATGAACTGACATCCCCCTTATTTACCAGGCTTCCAAACTTGTTGGGGTGTGTCAGATCCGGGCTAGCCTCCCTGGCACTCTTCCCTGTACCCTGCTTTGTAACCATTTATCCAGCTACCTACCTCTCTTTCCTGAGCCTCCACGCAACTGCAGTGTCCCACTCAGTGATGGTCGTGGGGACTTTAAACTTCTGTAGATCTTGTGTCAATGTATTGTTGTATCAAACTGTAAATTCCTTATAACAGGCTGTTAGTGTGTCATTACATCTATTCACCCCTAGGTGGTGCTGGCACCACATATACAGGTGAAACTCAAAAAATTAGAATATCCTGCAAAAGTCCATTTATTTCAGTAATGCAAATTAAAAGGTATTGTATTAATGCAGCTTAAAATTAGAATTTTTTGAAAAGGTTCAATATTCTAGGCTCAAAGTGTCACACTCTAGTCAGCTAATTAAGTAATTAATCCATACCCCCTGAGCAAAGGGTATCTTAAAATTGAGACTTTGGGGTTTCATAAGCTGTAAACCATAATCATCCAAATTATACCAAATAAAGGCTTGAAATATCTCGCTTTCCATGTAATGAGTCTATCTCATATGTTAGTTTCACCTTTTTAAGTTGCATTACTGAAATAAATGAACTTTGCACGATATTCTAATTTTTCGAGTTTCACCTGTATATAGCTGAGGGTGTGCCAATGCAGGGAAGAACAGTGAGAGGAAAAGAGAGGAAGTAGGACAGGAGTAGAAGGAAGCAAGTTAGTGATGTGTGAGGAGGCGAACCAGAAAAGACCAATATGTAACTGCCACTGTAGTCCCTTGGCCCTGATCAAGCTGAGGTAGTGTCACGGCTGAGGATGGGGGAAATCCTCAGCCGTGCGATGCCAGATGCTGTTGGCCTACTCGGCCAGGAGAACAGGATAGGGAGCAGGTCACCTCCTAACAGCGTCCCTACCCTGACCCTAACTCCTAACTGCATGGGCCGACCTTAAAGGTAGGAGGACCCATGCGCAGGAACCTCGGATCCCTAACTCACCCTCCGTCCGGTCCCTGCGCTAGGACTCAGGGTAAGACGACCTACTCCTCCTAAACGTGGAGGAGCAGGAGTCTCACTAGCCAAGCTGTTGGGAAAAAGGGGAACACAAACAGCTTTACGGGTATGGCAGGCGAACTAGAAGTTCCACCAACCTGCCACAGCCTTGCTGACTGGATCCCTGTGCAACAGGAATCCAGAACCGTAAACTGCACAAAGTAACAAGGAAGGTCCCAACAGAACATCACATACAACATGACATACAAGAAAACATAAACATAAACTATGACCACAGTGGTGGCTCTCACAGGCGGATGGAAAACACAGGAGGCTGCTTCAGCTAGCAAGACTGAAGCAACCTACTGAGCCCTGATAGAGAGAGGGTCTATATAGGCCCAAGTGGCCACACCCAAGGGTTGGACACACCCAGTGACATCACACACACACTGGGAAGGAAGTTAACCCTTCCAGTACCACAGAAGGGAAAGACACATAAATGGGAAGTGCACACAATACATACAACGTGCATAACATACACACACCTAACATAAAGGTTGCTAGGTGTGACCGCATGCCAGGGCAGCAAGCTGCCTAGCGACGCTCAGGCTGCTCTGCTGCAAAATACAACACTAGTTGCCCGCAGCAACCACAAGTGAGGCCACAGACAAGCGGCCCTCACCCGTGGTTGAACACCCATACAAAACCGCAGGCAACTGCATGCGGTAAAGGAGTCACAGTCATGGGCATGGCCGTGACAGGTAGTGTGGACAAATTTCTTACGGCTACCTAGCACAGACCAGAGAGTCAACGTATGGATATAGAGCAAGTCTAGTGGAGATAGGAGCAGCATTAGCTTATGGACTTCACAGCACCAGTGACTAGGTGCAAAGTTGTCTATTACCACATGCCTCTATGGACATTGTGGATCAGAGTATATGAAAGAATCCTGTATAAATAATGGAGCAGAGGTTTTTGCCTGTGGATTGCTAATTGCAAGTAAGAAGTTATAATATCCAGTACCTGATTGCTGGAGTGTGGGTAAAGTATAGACAGATATAGAGAGAAGAAGAACTCCTCAAGTTACAATTGCCAAGCCTGTTACAAGGATAACAGCTGAGCTAATACAGTATTTGGATTTTTACGTTTGCTAATTACAATTGAACTGTACTGACTACCAGAGCCGGTTCTAGGTGAAATGGGGCCCTGGGGCGAAAAACAATAAGGGGCCCCCCCCCATGACACTTGATGACTTTTACAGAAGAAACTGTATATTTTGGGGCACAGTGGAGGCTATATGTGTATAACATAAACATATTTCACATGAACACTTACAGTTACCTGACCCTTGGGGATCTCGGACGCCACTTCCACACTTTGGCCGGGGGCTCGGCGGAGCTGATGTTGTGCTTTATCCTAATGAGAAAGATTTCATAATAAGGATTTGGAGAAGGGGCAGAGGGATAGCAGAGCAGGGAGAGGATGGCGCTGCTACTAGGGGGTCATACCATGGGGGAGTAATAAAGCCCATCATAATGCCCCCCCAGTAGAAATAATTCTCCTTATAATGTGCAAAAAATACCCCCTTGTAATGCCCCCAGTTGAGCTAATGTCCCCAAAGTGCTCCCATAATGTGCCAATGTAAAATACCCCTATATAGTGACCCCAGTAAATGCCCCCATAGTGCTCCTCTCCCCCCTAGTGCCCCCCATAATGTACCAGTATAAAATGCCCGATATATAGTGCACCAGTAGATGCCCTCAGTGTCCCTCATAATTTGTAAGCATAAAATACCCCTTCTCATAGTACCCACCACAATGTGTCCCTGTATAAAATGCCCCTATACAGAGCCCCCCATATAAAATAACCGTTCTTTGTGGCCTCAGTAGATGCCCCTATAGTGTCACCAATAATGTGCCAGTAAGAAGTGCCCCCATAGATGTCCCCCAATCATGTGCCAGTAGCCTGAGCCCCCATCAACATGTGCCGGTAGCCATAGGCGCCCCCCCCCTATCATGTGCCAGTAGCCATAGGGCCCCCCTATCATGTGCCAGTAGCCTGAGCCCCCCATCAACATGTGCCAGTAGCCATAGGCAGCCCCCCCCCTATCATGTGCCAGTAGCCATAGGGCCCCCCCTATCATGTGCCACTAGCCATAGGGCCCCCCCTATCATTTGCCAGTAGCCATAGGCGGCGGCCCCCCGCCTATCATGTGCCAGTAGTCATAGGGCCCCCCCCCCTATCATGTGCCACTAGCCATAGGGCCCCCCTATCATGTGCCACTAGCCATAGGGCCCCCCCTATCATGTGCCACTAGCCATAGCCCCCCCTATCATTTGCCAGTGGTCATAGGCGGCCCCCCCATCATGTGCCACTAGCCATAGGCGGCCCCCCCTATCATGTGCCAGTAGCCATAGGGCCCCCCCTATCATTTGCCAATAGCCATAGTGCCCCTCCCTATCATTTGCCAGTAGTCATAGGCGGCCCCCCATCATGTGCCACTAGCCATAGCCATAGCCAGCCGCCCCCCCAGTATTGTACAGAAAGAAAAAAAAAGAAAAAAAACACTTATACTTACCTCCTTGGCAGCGATGCGATGCAGGCCTCTTCCGGCCTGTGTCCCGCGCTGTGTACGGCTCAGGGGTCAGGCGGCGCGATGACGTCATCGCACCACCTGCGCCGGCCTCTGATAGGCTGCTGGTCTAGTGCCTGCAGCCTATCAGAGGAAGGGAAAGGGACACACCTCTCCCTCCCCTGCCGCACAGCCATCTGTATCGCTGTCCTGAGGACTGCGATACAGATGACTGGAGATGAGCGCTTTCACAATGGAAGCGCTCATCTCCTACTGACTGTCCTGCCTGTCTAAAGTTAGTTGCGGGCCGGCGCGAGGGGGCTCCTCATCCTTTCTACCAACTTCCTTTGCACCTAGCTGTGCTGGCATCACGAACACCAGGGGCCCTGCCGCCAAGGCACCTTAACCAAAACCTATTCCACTCAGGGCACCTCAAACACAATCTGCCGGGATTCCCTGGACAAACAGAGAGTTCCCCAAAGGAACTGGTACCGTCTTTCCCTTCACTGCACGCTAGCCCAGGGAGCGCTGCTAACCATGAGTAAAACTACTACTACCCCCATCTGCCCACCGTAGCTCACGTGTTGCCCCTGTGGCCCGGTCGCTGCACTACCACCCACCCCCACATCTAGCCCATAGAGTGCCTGCTAAGTGAGCATCAAACTCCAAATTGCCAACGCTTGTCAGTGTTGAAACTCGCTCGTATAGATACACGATATGCAATTCCAGACGGGCAATTTGTCATAGTTGTTTTCTCCAAGGTTGTGCCCTTCATTGAAATTAATGGAAACCATAAGGTGACTCTAACGAACCTGAGGCCAGGCTTGGACTGGCCCAAGGGGTACAGGTGAATCCACTGGTGGGCCCCTGAGCAAGGTGGGCCCCTAGTCTACCACCACCTGCACAAGTGCCACATAGCACAGTAGACTTACTGCACTATATACATACAGTGGATATAAGGTCTACACACCCCTGTTAAAATGTCAGGTTTCTGTGATGTAAAAAAATGGACAAAGATAAATAATTTCAGAACTTTTTCCACCTTTAGGCCTCATGCACACGACCATTGTGTGCATCCGTGGCCGTTGTTCCGTTTTCCGTGATTTTCTGCGGACCCATTGACTTTCAATGGGTCCGTTGAAAACTCGGTAAATGCACCGTTGTTCATCCGCGGCCGTGATCCGTGTTTCCTGTCCGTCAAAAAAAAAAAGACCTGTCCTATTTTTTTTACGGACAACGGTTCACGGACCCATTCAAGTCAATGGGTCCATGAAAAAGCACGGATGCACACAAGATTGGCATCCGCGTCCGTGATCCGTGGCCGTAGGCTACTTTCACACATAAAAGCTTTTTCAGAGCTGAGTTTTCACTTAGTGAAAACTCAAATCCGACAGTATATTCTAACACAGAGGCGTTCCCATGGTGATGGGGACGCTTCAAGTTAGAATATACTAAGAACTTTGTACATGACTGCCCCCTGCTGCCTGGCAGCACCCGATCTCTTACAGGGGGCTGTGATCCGCACAATTAACCCCTCAGGTGCCGCACCTGAGAGGTTAATTGTGCATATCATAGCCCCCTGTAAGAGATCAGGTGCTGCCAGGCAGGAGGGGGCAGACCCCCCTCCCCTGTATTTAACTCATTGGTGGCCAGTGTGGCCCCCCTCCCTCCCCTGTATTTAACTCATTGGTGGCCAGTGCAGCCCCCCTCCCTCCCCAGTATTATATTCATTGGTGGCCAGTGCGGCCTCCCCTCTCCCCCCCCCCCTAATTAAAATCACCTTCCCCCATCATTGGTGGCAGCGGAGAGTTCCGATCGGAGTCCCAGTTTAATCGCTGGGGATCCGATCGGTAACAATGGCAACCAGGACGCTACTGCAGTCCTGGTTGCCATGGTTACTTAGCAATTTTTAGAAGCATTATACTTACCTGCGATGTCTGTGACCGGCCGGGCGCTCCTCCTACTGGTAAGTGACAGGTCTGTGCTATATAGGCAATGCGCCGCACAGACCTTTCACTTACCAGTAGGAGGAGAGCCAGGCCGGTCACAGACATCGCAGGTAAGTATAATGCTTCTAAAATTGCTAAGTAACCTTGGCAACCAGGACTGCAGTAGCGTCCTGGTTGCCATGGTTACCGATCGGAGCCCCAGTGATTAAACTGGGATTCCGATCGGAACTCTCCGCTGCCACCAATGAAGGGGGAAGGTGATTTTAATTAGGGGGGGGGGAGAGGGGAGGCAGCACTGGCCACCAATGATGGGGGGGTGATTTTAATTAGGGAGGGGGGGAGAGGGGAGGCCGCACTGGCCACCAATGATGGGGGGGTGATTTTTAATTAGGGGGGGGAGGGGAGGCCGCACTGGCCACCAATCATGGGGGGAAGGTGATTTTAATTAGGTGGGGGGGAGAGGGTAGGCCGCACTGGCCACCAATGAATATAATACTGGGGAGGGAGGGGGGCCGCACTGGCCACCAATGAGTTAAATACAGGGGAGGGAGGGAGGGTGGCTGCACTGGCCACCAATGAGTTAAATACAGGGGAGGGAGGGGGGCCGCACTGGCCACCAATGAGTTAAATACAGGGGAGTGCGGCACCTGAGGGGTTAATTGTGCTGATCACAGCCCCCTGTAAGAGATCGGGTGCTGCCAGGCAGCAGGGGGCAGTCATGTACAAAGTTCTTAGTATATTCTATCTTGAAGCGTCCCCATCACTATGGGAACGCCTCTGTGTTAGAATATACTGTCGGATCTGAGTTTTGACGATCTAACTCAAATCCGAAGGTATATTCTAACATAGAGGCGTTCCCATGGTGATGGGGACGCTTCAAGTTAAAATATACCATCGGATTGGAGAAAACTCCGATCCTATGGTATATTAACTCCTGACTTTACATTTAAAGTCAATGGGGGACGGATCCGTTTGCAATTGCACCATATTGTGTCAACGTCAAACGGATCCGTCCCCATTGACTTGCATTGTAAGTCAGGACGGATCCGTTTGGCTCCGCACGGCCAGGCGGACACCAAAATGACTTTTTTTTCATGTCCGTGGATCCTCCAAAAATCAAGGAAGACCCACGGACGAAAAAACGGTCACGGATCACGGAACAACGGAAATCCGTTTTGCGGACCGCAAAAAAAAACGTCCGTGTGCATGAGGCCTTAATGTGACATATAAACTGTACAACTCAATTGGAAAACAAACTGAAATCTTTTAGGTAGAGGGAAGAAAAAAATATAAAAATTAAATAATATGGTTGCATAAGTGTGCACACCCTTAAACTAATAATTTGTTGAAGCACCTTTTGATTTTTATTACAGCACTCAGTCTTTTTGGGTATGAGTCTATCAGCATGGCACAGCAAGATTTGCCCACTCTTCTTTGCAAAAACACTCAAAATCTGTCAGATTGCGAGGGCATCTCCTGTGCACAGCCCTCTTCAGATCACCCCACAGATTTTCAATCAGATTAAGGTCTGAGCTCTAGCTGGGCCATTCCAAAACTTTAATCTTCTTCTGGTGAAGCCATTCCTTTGTTGATTTGGATGTATGCTTTGGGTCGTTGTCATGCTGAAAGATGAAGTTCCTCTTCATGCTCAGCTTTCTAGCAGAAGCCTGAAGGTTTTGTGTCAATATTGACTGCCATTTAGAACTGTTCATAATTCCCTCTAGCTTAACTAATGCCCCAGTTCCAGCTGAAGAAAAACAGCCCCAAAGCATGATGCTGCCACCACCATGCTTCACTGTGGGTATAGTGTTCTTTTGGTGATGTGCAGTGTTGTTTTTGCGCCAAACATATCTTTTGGAATTATGGCCAAAAAGTTCAACCTTGGTTTTATCAGACCATAACAACTTTTCCCACATGCTTTTGGGAGACTTCAGATGTGTTTTTGCAAAATGTAGCCTGGCTTGGATGTTTTTCTTCGTAAGAAAAGGCTTTCGTCTTGCCACTCTACCCCATAGCCAAGACATATGAAGAATACGGGAGATTATTGTCACATGTACCACACAGCCAGTACTTGCCAGATATTCCTGCAGCTCCTTTAATGTTGCTGTAGGCCTCTTGGTAGCCTCCCAGACAAGTTTTCTTCTCGTCTTTTCATCAATTTTGGAGGGACGTCCAGTTCTTGGTAATGTCACTGTTGTGCCCTATTTTCTCCACTTGATGATGACAGTCTTCACTGTGTTCCATGGTATATCTAATGCCTTGGAAATTCTTTTGTACCCTTCTCCTGACTGATACCTTTAAACAATAATATCCTTGGAAGCTCTCTGTGGACCATGGCTTTTGCTGTGGGATGCGACTATGAAAATTTCAGGAAAGTCCAACTAGAGCAGCTGAACATTATTTGGGGTTAATCAGAGGCAATTTAAATGATGGCAGGTGTATGCTGACTCCTATTTAACATGATTTTGAATGGGATTGCTTAATTCTGAACACAGCTACATCCCCAGTTATAAGAGGGTGTGCACACTTATGCAACAACATTTTTATTTTTTTGTTTTGTTTTCTTCCCTCCACCTAAGGCCCCTTTCACAAGGGCGAGTATTCCGCGCGGATGCGATGCGTGAGTTGAACGCATTGCACCCGCACTGAATACCGACCCATTCATTTCTATGGGGCTGTTCACATGAGCGGTGAATTTCATGCATCATAGAAACATAGAAACATAGAATGTGTCGGCAGATAAGAACCATTTGGCCCATCTAGTCTGCCCAATATATCTGAATCCTATGGATAGTCCCTGGCCCTATCTTATATGAAGGATAGCCTTATGCCTATCCCATGCATGCTTAAACCCCTTCACTGTATTTGCAGCTACCACTTCTGCAGGAAGGCTATTCCATGCATCCACTACTCTCTCAGTAAAGTAATACTTCCTTATATTACTTTTAAACCTTTGCCCCTCTAATTTAAAACTGTGTCCTCTTGTGGTAGTTTTTCTTCTTTTAAATATGCTCTCCTCCTTTACCGAGTTGATTCCCTTTATGTATTTAAAAGTTTCTATCATATCCCCTCTGTCTCTTCTTTCTTCCAAGCTATACATGTTAAGGTCCTTTAACCTTTCCTGGTAAGTTTTATCCTGCAATCCATGTACTAGTTTAGTAGCTCTTCTCTGAACTCTCTCTAGAGTATCTATATCCTTCTGGAGATATGGCCTCCAGTACTGAGCACAATACTCCAAATGAGGTCTCACTAGTGTTCTGTACAGCGGCATAAGCACTTCACTCTTTCTACTGCTTATACCTCTCCCTATACATCCAAGCATTCTGCTGGCATTTCGTGCTGCTCTATTACATTGTCTTCCCACCTTTAAGTCTTCTGAAATAATTACTCCTAAATCCCTTTCCTCAGATACTGAGGTCAGGACTGTGTCAAATATTCTATATTCTGCCCTTGGGTTTTTACGCCCCAGGTGCATTATCTTGCACTTATCCACATTATCCACTTGTGCGTTGCGTGAAAATCGCAGCATGCTCTATATTCTGCGTTTTTCACACAACGCAGGCCCCATAGAAGTGAATGGGGTTGCGTTAAAATCGCAAGCAAGTGCGGATGCGGTGCGATTTTCACGCACGGTTGCTAGGAGACGATCGGGATGGAGACCCGATCATTATTATTTTCCCTTATAACATGGTTATAAGGGAAAATAATAGCATTCTGAATACAGAATGCATAGTTAAATAGCGCTGGAGGGGTTAAAAAATAAAAAATAAAATTTAACTCACCTTAATCCACTTGCTCGCGCAGCCCGGCATCTCCTTCTGTCTCCTTTGCTGAACAGGACCTGTGGTGACGTCACTCCGGTCATCACATGATCCATCACATGATCTTTTACCAGGGTGATGAATCATGTGATGGATGAAAAATCGCGGGTGTTCCCGTAACGCACCCGCGAGGCCTAAAAGATTTCAGTTTTTTTTTAATTGAGTGGTACAGTTTATAGGTCACATTAAAGGTGGAAAAAGTTCTGAAATGATTTATCTTTGTCTCATTTTTTTTATAGCACAGAAACCTGACTTTTTAACAGGGGTGTGTAGACTTTTTATATCCACTGTATATTCAATGTACAGCACCTCAACCTGCCCAGGTTCATATAAAAAACTTGATAGATTATTATAGATACTCCCGTTTATTATTATAGACAGGATCAGAGCTGAGATAGCTTCTGGGTATAGAGGAAAGCTACCAGTGTCCTCTTCTCCCCAGGACCTACCTTCTCAAAGTTGCTGCAGGTCTCCCATATTCAATCATCTGGTGGCTTCTTACTGCTGTGTGAGCAGGTAATACATGAATGTATCCGTATGGTGTGCCCCCAAACTACATTTTTACTGGTGGGCCCTAGGCACCCCAGTCCGACACTGCCTGAGGTGGAGTTTGTATTGCCAGCTACAGGAGTAAACGTTACCTGTCATGTGTGTGCTCCTTTATACTAGGAATAGAGAGCCTTGCTCTTCTTGACTTATTAATGGTGAAGCAGCAAGACTAGGAAAGCCATGAACAAGAATAACAAGTATCCAGGGATTCGGAGGGAAGAGAAGTGAAGAATCAATATATTTGTATGCCGCTGGGTGACCAGCTGATCAAAAGCAGCTCTCCATACAAAAAAAAGAAGGAAGTGCAGCTCTGGAGCACAAACCTGATGCCCTAAAAAGTGAAGACTCCATAGAAGAAAGGGAACAGAAGCTTTCATGAACACAATTTCTGTGTGGGGTATCCAGTACTAATAATAACAATAATTTGTTTCTTTCAGCTGAGATATTAATTTTCACCAATCCTGCAAACCCTCAATGTCTTGTTTTCTGTAACACCTATGCTATATTCACTCTTACGTGTTTTTTCCCGGCTCTTCAAGTCGTAAAATCCTCAGGGACCTATTTTGAATTGTAGATCATGGGCTCAAAAAGTTACAAGACAGAGATTTTCCACCACACTGAAGACTGTATATAATAGATGAGACGTTTATGAAACCCGAAGTAATAGATGGCTATTAAATATTTCAAACATGCAAATATTTCCCTGCTGGGGCAGCAGCGGTCACTGACTTTACATTTAATTAAGATTTCATAAAATAGGACAAGATGAAAGAGAAGTGCAGAATGCAGATTAAATGCTGCACAGTGTATTGGAGGAGATCACAGAGCATGGAAGCAATTGCATAGGGAATAGATGGGTCGATGTGTTCTGAGGGATATTCATAGGAAATGCTGAGATCTGGCTCTTTTGAGTTTACAGTCGTTGACCTGTACATGATTTCCAGGAGTCATTTATAGCAGACATCACACATACTAGGAGACGTTTTATGAAGTCCAGTGCCGTAAAATAAAAAAAATTATTGCAAATTATGGTGCACATAAATTGCAACTTTTTCAGTTTTTTGACATTTTTTTGAAAAGAAGAAAAATGGGGTGGGGCTTAGTGGGAGGGGCAGAGCTTCCCCTGCTCGCCAGTTTTATTATAGCTTTAATTAAGTGTATGCTAGCTATGACTCGAATTTCTGGCTCACAGAGACGTGACTAATTTATTAAGAGGCATTTGCTTCTTAAAGGGGTTGTCTCATAAAAAAATATTCTACAGTTTTTAACCCCTTTTCGTCACATATTGTACTTCATGACACTGGTAAAATGAAGTAAAAATTTTTTTTATTATTATTATTCATAAAAAAAAATACCAAATTTACCAAAAATTTATAAAAAATTGCTTATTTCCAAGTTTTAATTTCTCTACTTCTATAATACATAGTAATACCTCCAAAAATAGTTATTACTTTACATTTCCCATATGTCTACTTCATGTTTGGATTATTTTGGGAATGATATTTAATTTTTGGGGGATGTTACAAGGCTTAGAAGTTTAGAAGCAAATCTTGAAATTTTTTAGAAATTTTCAAAAACCCAATTTTTAGGGACCAGTTCAGGTCTGAAGTCACTTTGCGAGGCTTACATAATAGAAACCACCCATTCTATAAACTACACCCCTCAAGGTATTCAAAACTAATTTTACAAACTTTGTTAACAATTTAGGTGTTCCACAAGAATTAATGGAAAATAGAGATACAATTTCAAAATTTCACTTTTTTGGCAGATTTTCCATTTTAATAATTTTTTTTCCAGTTACAAAGCAAGGGTTAACAGCCAAATCAAACTCAATATTTATGGCCCTGATTCTGTAGTTTACAGAAACACCCCATATGTGTCACGGATGGTGTACAGGAAACAAGACAATACCATATAAACAATGTCTCTCTGGATCCACAACTAAGGAACAAAGGGAGACCCCTGCAATAGACCTGCCACTCTCCCTCACTGCTCAGCCTATGCGAACACCCCAAAGGTTGATGGCCGCATATCCACGTTCCTCAGCTATCTATTACCTGAAGACCCTACAATAGTGAAGGGACACGACCACCGGCTCCCTACACTGACACGGAGGGTGTCAGGGTCACCTGGATCCAGAAAAGACAAAATCATAAATACATAAACAGCACTTATCTTGCAGACGACTGACGACTGGGAACTGGGAACAGCATGCACACACACTCCAGGAAGTTGTATCAGCCGCACACTACTGCATTATGGGGAGGAACTTAAAGGGTAGCAATCAGTCCAACTGCATGACAGCTGAGATAGACTAACGAGATGAAAAACTAAACCAAAACAAAGAAATTTAAGGAGGAGGATCTGAGAAGCTCCTGTGAGCGCTTCTCAGCTGTCTGGCTGTGACAGTACCCCTCCCTCTAGGAGTGGACTCCGGACACTCAGAGCCCACCTTCTCAGGATGGGACCTATGGAAAGCCCTGATGAGACGAGAGGCCTTAATGTCCGTCACTGGGACCCACATCCTCTCATCAGGACCATAACCCTCCCAATGAACGAGGTACTGGAGGGAACCGCGGACAAGACGAGAATCCACAATCCTAGAGACCTGAAATTCAAGATTTCCATCAACCGTAATCGGAGGAGGAGGCAAAGGCGAGGGTACAGTAGGTTGAACATAAGGTTTCAATAAGGACTTATGAAAAACATTATGGATCTTCCAAGTCTGAGGAAGATCAAGACGGTAGGCAACAGGATTGATGACAGACAGGATCTTGTAAGGCCCAATAAACCTAGGACCCAACTTCCAGGAGGGAACCTTCAATTTGATATTCTTGGTAGACAACCACACCAGATCACCAACATTCAGGTCCGGACCAGGCACACGTCTCTTATCCGCCACACGCTTATATCTCTCACTCATGCTCTTTAGATTATCCTGAATCTTTTGCCAAATAGATGACAAAGACGAGGAGAATCTGTCCTCATCAGGCAAACCAGAAGAGCCCTCTCCCGAGAAAGTCCCAAACTGCGGATGGAACCCATATGCACCAAAAAATGGTGACTTATCAGAGGACTCCTGACGACGGTTATTTAAAGCAAACTCAGCAAGGGACAAAAAAGAACACCAATCCTCCTGATTCTCCGCCACAAAACAGCGCAGATATGTCTCCAGATTCTGATTGACGCGCTCTGTCTGGCCATTCGACTGCGGATGGAAAGCAGAAGAGAATGACAACCGAACCCCCAAGCGAGAACAGAAAGCCTTCCAGAATCTGGAAACAAACTGCGTGCCCCTATCAGAGACTATGTCTGAAGGAATCCCATGCAATTTGACAATGTGGTCAATAAATGCCTGCGCCAGCGTCTTAGCATTGGGCAAACCAGGAAAAGGGATAAAATGCACCATTTTGCTAAAACGGTCCACCACCACCAGAATCACAGACTTCGCCGAGGAACGAGGCAAGTCCGTTATGAAGTCCGTGGACAGATGTGTCCAAGGACGGGAAGGAATGGGCAAAGGAAGGAGAGGACCTGATGGCCGTGAATGAGGGACCTTGGCACGAGCGCAAGTCTCGCAAGCTGCCACAAAACCCTCAACCGACTTACGAAGCGCAGGCCACCAGAATCTCCGAGCGATGAGATCCAGTGTGGCTCTTGCCCCCGGGTGCCCAGCAAGGACCGTGTCGTGGTGTTCTTTAAAAATCTTGTGTCTCAAAGCGAGAGGCACAAACAACCTCCCAGGAGGACAAAGATCATGAGCTTCTGACTGGGCTGCCTGCACCTCTGCCTCCAATTCAGGAAAAAGAGCAGAGACCACCACACCTTCAGCCAAAATGGGACCCGGGTCTTCAAAATTCCCACCTCCCGGAAAACAACGTGACAGGGCATCTGCCTTCACATTCTTAACCCCAGGGCGGAACGTAACAACAAAATTAAACCTTGAAAAGAACAAAGACCATCTGGCCTGTCTCGGGTTCAGACGCTTGGCTGACTCCAAGTAGGCCAGATTTTTATGGTCAGTAAACACGGTAATAGGGTGTCTGGCTCCCTCTAGCCAATGGCACCATTCCTCAAAAGCCAACTTGATGGCCAACAATTCCCTATCTCCCACATCATAATTTCTCTCTGCGGAGGAGAGTTTCTTTGAGAAAAAGGCACACGGTTGCCATTTGGCAGGAGAGGAACCCTGAGACAAGACCGCACCCACCCCTACCTCAGAAGCATCAACCTCAACTATGAAGGGTAACGAAATATCAGGTTGTACTAGGATGGGAGCGGAAGCAAAACTCTCCTTGATATTAGAAAAGGCCTTACGTGCCTCTACCGACCAGGAAGAAAAATCTACCCCCTTTCTGGTCATATCAGTGAGTGGTTTAACAACAGAGGAATAATTCAAAATAAATTTCCTGTAATAATTGGCAAAGCCCAAAAAACGCATCAGCGACTTCTGATTCTCAGGAAGCTCCCACTCAAGCACAGCGCGGACCTTCTCGGGGTCCATGCGAAAACCAGAAGCGGAGACAAGAAACCCCAGAAATTGGATTTCTGGAACCGCAAACACACATTTTTCCAGTTTCGCGTATAATTTATTCTCCCGCAGGATGAGCAAGACCTGACGTAAGTGTTCCTTATGAGTCTTGAAATCAGGAGAAAAAATCAAAATGTCATCCAAATACACTAATACAAATTTTCCCATTAAATGATAAAAAATGCTGTTCACGAAATGCTGAAAAACGGCTGGGGCATTCATCAAACCAAAAGGCATAACCAAATTCTCAAAATGGCCCACAGGGGTATTGAAAGCCGTCTTCCATTCGTCTCCTTCTCTGACCCTAACCAGGTTGTATGCCCCTCTTAGGTCTAATTTGGAAAAGACTTTAGCCCCAACAACCTGGTTAAACAGGTCCGGGATCAGAGGAAGCGGATAAGGATCATGAATAGTGATACTGTTCAGCTCCCTGAAATCCAAACAAGGTCTTAAAGAACCATCTTTTTTCTTAACAAAGAAAAAACCAGCGGCAACAGGTGACTTCGAGGGTCGTATGTGTCCTTTTCTCAGACTCTCAGAGATATAAGCCCGCATAGCGACCCTCTCAGGTTGGGAGAGATTGTATAAACGAGATTTAGGCAGCTTGGCGCCTGGGATGAGATTAATAGGGCAATCATACTTCCTGTGCGGAGGTAAACCCTGAACTCTACTCTCAGAGAAGACATCCGAAAATTCAGAGAGGAAAGGTGGAACAGTCTTAGTAGAAACCTCAGAAACAGATGTTATGAGGCAATTCTCTCTGCAAAAGTTACTCCAACCATTTATTTGCCTCGCTTGCCAATCAATGGTGGGGTTATGTTTAGTGAGCCAGGGTAGCCCCAACACTAGAGGAGTAGGCAAACCGTTAAGGACGAAACATGACACATCCTCAACATGAGCATCACTCACAATTAAACGGATATTGTGAACTATGCCCTTTAATGATTTCTGAGAAAGTGGAGCTGAATATCCTTTCCCAAAGTGCATACCTGGAAACCATGAGTTATTGCAAATTGATTATCAATGAGGTTGACAGCTGCTCCACTATCCACAAAAATCTCACAAAAAATGCTCTTGCTCTCTAGCGCCACCCTAGCAGGCAGGACAAAACGGGAACTACAAGCAAACGGAAAACCTTCAATTTCCGCCTCAACCCTGCCAATAGTAACAGACGGAACATTTTTAAAAGATTTTTTCCTTTTTGTCTCTTTATTACTCCCAGAAAACTGCCTGAATCTCCTAGAGCGACAAACATTTGCCAAATGATTTATACCTCCACAACAAAAACAAACCCTCCCATGCGGGCTGAATCTTCTATTGTCAGAGGCAATCAACCCCAGCTGCATGGGCTCCTGCTCAGAAGGGGCTGACAGCGACTGAGACTCCTGCGCACAGAATGAGACCGCTGCACTGTTCCGGGACTGAGTAGGACAGGGAGGAGAGATCTCTCGTCTCTCTCTAAGACGCCTGTCAATACGAACGGCCTGAGACATAGCAGAGTCCAAGGAGATAGGCCTCTCATGAAAGGAAAATGCATCTTTCAATCCCTCTGAAAGACCATGGCAAAATTGACTTTGGAGTGCAGCATCATTCCAACCAGTATCAGCTGCCCATCTCCGAAATTCTGAGCAGTATATCTCTGCGGATTGTTTACCCTGGCATAACAGACGTAGTCTAGACTCAGCCAGAGCAATACGATCCGGATCATCATATATCTGACCCAGGGCTAAAAAGAATTCATCCACTGAGCGGAGGGGCCGTGCCCCCTCCGGTAGCGAAAAGGCCCAAGACTGAGCGTTACCCCTGAGCAGCGATACAATGATCCCCACCCTCAGTTCTTCATCACCAGAAGAATGGGGAAGAAGGCGAAAATGGAGTTTGCAAGCCTCTTTAAAACGCACAAAATTCTCACTACCCCCAGAGAACGTATCCGGGAGCGAGATCTTGGGCTCAGCACAAACTCCATGAACGCAAGCTGAACCGGTCACTTGAAACTGAGAAAAAATCCTACGGAGATCAGCTACCTCCAATGAAAGACCCTGGAGGCGTTCAGCCAAAAGTGAAACCGGATCCATGCTTGAGACGGTTTTGGCGGCTGATAATGTCACGGATGGTGTACAGGAAACAAGACAATACCATATAAACAATGTCTCTCTGGATCCACAACTAAGGAACAAAGGGAGACCCCTGCAATAGACCTGCCGCTCTCCCTCACTGCTCAGCCTATGCGAACACCCCAAAGGTGGATGGCCGCATATCCACGTTCCTCGGCTATCTATTACCTGAAGACCCTACAATAGTGAAGGGACACGACCACCGGCTCCCTACACTGACACGGAGGGTGTCAGGGTCACCTGGATCCAGAAAAGACAAAATCATAAATACATAAACAGCACTTATCTTGCAGACGACTGACGACTGGGAACTGGGAACTGGGAACAGCATGCACACACACTCCAGGAAGTTGTATCAGCCGCACACTACTGCATTATGGGGAGGAACTTAAAGGGTAGCAATCAGTCCAACTGCATGACAGCTGAGATAGACTAACGAGATGAGAAACTAAACCAAAACAAAGAAATTCAAGGAGGAGGATCTGAGAAGCTCCTGTGAGCGCTTCTCAGCTGTCTGGCTGTGACAATATGTGGTCGTAAACCGCTGTACGGGCACACGGCAGGGCGCAGAAGGAAAGGAATGCCATACGGTTTTTGGAAGGCAGGTTTTGCTGGACTGTTTTTTTTTTTTTTTTTTAAATATACTTTTATTCAGGGAAAAATACATGTAAGCAATATACAGAACCAATTGGTGACACATAGTATATAGATGTCATTTCAATCATATCAGTAATGAAATGTCAAACTGAACAGAAAATACAGATATATTTCCCAATTTTTCCCTTTTTCTCCTTCCCCCACCCACCTCCCACTTATAACTGAAGCTAACTCTTAGCACATCACTATTGAAGATAATGACCCCCACAAAGTAAATATCTGTTAAATCACAGACTGCAATTAATGATTCCCATTCAAATCCATAACCTTATTCTTTATTTTACTCCCCTCCTCCCCTGACCCCAGTTGATTTTCCCATTTCCTGAATAGGTTAACCACCATCTGATCCTCCCAGGTTGTCCTAAGTACATTATACATTTCTGAAATAGACATCCTGCACTTATGTCCCAGAAAGGAGTCAAACTTGTTCCTCTGCCGTTCATTGGATAAGTCACTTATAATGCTCTTTACATAGCTTTGAACCTGCATATATGGAAACTGTGCTGGTTTCTGTAGATTCCATCTCTCCATTAATTCACCCAGCGATGCCCATTTGGCCTCTCTCTCGTGCATCAGATCCCCTATCCTAGTCACTCCCTTATTCGCTCAGTCTTGAAAGGATTTCTCGCTATAACCAGGAGGGAAGTTGGGATTACCCTGTAATGGGAGATGTCTCGAAAACACATACGGTAGGCCAAAAAGCTTCCTCACGTTTTTCCAAGCAATGATTGTGTCTCTAACAATTAGGGATCTTCTTGCTACATATGGGATCTTCGACACCTTGGTGTGCAGGAGGGCTATCAGATTCCATGGAAATGCTAGCTGGTTCTCAACATGTAAATTTGAATAGAACAATGTCTTATTAGCCCAGTCTAATATATGTCTGCTAAGGCACGCCAAATTGTATCCCCGTAGGTCTGGGAAATGAAGCCCTCCCTGTTCCTTCTTAAGTTTCATCTTTTTTAGCGCAATTCTTGCCTTCTTCCCTCTCCACAGAAATTGTGTAAACTTTTTCTCAAGGTCCCCAATATGAGCGTGTGTTAAGAGGACAGGTATTGTTTGTAAAGGATACATTAGCTTCGCCGCCCCCATCATTTTGATCAGCTGACAACGTCCCATTAGAGAAAGGGGTAAATTCATCCATCTGTCAAGATCTTTTTTAATTTTGAGAACAATGGTGGGTAATTCAGCTTATATATGGAATGTGGTGATTTCCCTATTTTGACCCCTAGGTATGTAAGTTGAGTCGTCGGTTTAGCAATACCAAACCTCACTGAGCCAATATCCCTCCCATCATCACCCTGTGCCAAAGGAAGCAGTTCACACTTAGTTCTGTTAACCGCATAACCAGAGTATTTCCCGAATTCACTTAACACTTCCATCACCCTCCCCAGGTGTTGTTTCGGACGGGCCAGAAATAGGATTAGGTCGTCTGCAAACAAGGCCGCTTTTGCCTGACATCCCTCAACTTTGATACCCTCAAAGGTATTAGATTCACACAGTTCCCTGGCAAGTGGTTCTAAGGCTAAATTAAATAGAAGAGGGGATAGGGGACATCCCTGTCGGGTGCCTTTTTGAAGCTGAAAGGGTTTAGACAAAAAGCCCTGAGTAAAAACCCTTGCTCTCGGATTATGATACATTTGGGATAAATATGTCCTAAAGGCTCCCACGAATCCCATCGTATCCAATACTGCTCCCAACCATGCCCACCTTATATTGTCAAATGCCTTTTCCACATCCAAGGTGAGCATGGCTGGGAACTCCCCACTAACTGGGAGATTCTGTACTCGGTCCAGAACCGTCAAGACAGTCCTTATATTTGTCACAGCAGATCTGCCTTTTACAAATCCTACCTGTTCTCGTCCTATTAACTGGGGCAGGAATGAAGCCAAGCGATCTGCTACAATCTTGGCCAACAATTTCGCATCAACATTTATTAAAGAGATGGGCCTATAGGAACCCGGAGTCAATGGATCCTTCCCTGGCTTGGGGAGTAGTTTGATATATGACATGTTCTCGTTGTCTAATGACGTACGCCCCTGAAAGACCCCGTTAAACAATTCCAGTAAAACAGGAGAAACTTGGTCTATGAGAACTTTGAAGAATACCCCTGTGAATCCATCAGGTCCTGGGGCTTTGGAATTACCTAGATGTTTAATGGCTTCCTGTAGCTCCTGTACAGAAATGTCAGCATTCAAAGAAAGGAGCTGTTCCTCAGTTAAATTTGGTAATTTGACCCTATTTAAAATAGTGTCTGACAAGTCACATGTTGCATCATCTTTATATAGGGCTTCATAATAAGTACCTACTATAGTACTGATTACTGCAGGGTCATGACAAGTTCCCCTCTGTGTCTTTTAAACTCGCTATATGTTGGTGATTTCTCATCCCTTTAGCTAGATTTGCTAATAGCCTCCCAGATTTATTACCGTATTAATATAGCTTTGTTTCCATTTCTGACTGTTTCAGGGACTCCTTTTCTCTCACACAGTTCTCAAAAGCTTGACGTTCAGTCACCCACTTCGGTTTGTTGGCATCTGACGGGTTACTCATAAAACTGGAATAAGCCTCTCTGACTTTCTGGCTCGTTTTGTTAAAGGATTGTTGGGCCTTTTTTTTGATGCTACTCACATACCCCATGATCCTTTTCCTCATCACCGCTTTTGAAGTATTCCAGAATAACTTTGGGTCCTCTAAGTGCACCCTATTGTCGGACTTAAATTCCTCCCACCATATGGATAACTTTTCTACAAACTCCTCTCTTGCGCACAACTGAGAAGGAAAGCGCCAAATATAATCCATCCCTTTTGGGTATGTCTCCAACAGATCTAGAGATATCGGGGCATGATCTGATATAACCATATCACCAATCTCCGCCTCCTCCACCCTATGTGAAAGTGAGTGAGATAAGAGAATGTAATCAATCCGTGACCACGAGGATTGTGAATTCGAGTAGAATGTGAAACTCCGGTCATCAGGATGGAATTGGCGCCATGGGTCTATCAGACCAACTCCTCCCATAAGAGGCTGAATCATGTTGTCCTGGGGCCCATCAATCCCAACCCTGTCTCCTTCTCGTCTTCTGTCTTCCGCACCCCTAACCACTGAGTTAAAGTCTCCCCCAATGATCTTATGCTGATTTGTGTCGCCTAGCACCCTGGATTCCAACTCTCTAAAGAATGGACCATTATTAGTATTCGGGCCGTAAACATTATAGATGCTGTACTGTGTGTCCTGGACCTGGATAAGAACCTGCGCCCATCTGCCCTTTGTATCTGCAGAATGCCCTATTACAGTACAATTGAACTGTTTATTTATCAGAGTTATAACCCCTGCTTTCCTATTACATGCTGGAGAACCTAACACGGATCCTACCCATAATCTTTTCATCCTGTCAAAATCCTGCACTTCCAGGTGAGTTTCCTGGAGAAGAACAATGTCAGGTTTGAGTTTCTTTAAATGTCTGAGGATCATCCATCTTTTGTGGGGTGACCTCAGACCCTTTATGTTCCAAGATATTATTTTCATCTTTCCCTTTCCCTAGACCTTCCCTCGTAGCCGAGACTAAAAATACATTCAGAACGGACAAAGGTTACAGATAAAGTAAATTACACAATCCCTTAAAATAAAAGTCTTCCCTCCCTACCTCCCTGACTCCCCTTCCCTAACAGTTAGTTAGAGCAGCCCCTAACTGTACTTATTCTCTTTAGACTTCCTTTTTTCTGGGTTCCGGCACCCGCCCACCTTCCTGACTCACATAACTGCTAGCCCAAGGCCGCTTATACTAAGGAGCAATGTTAAGATTATCAACCAAACACATTCATGAACTAGCAACGTCCATAACATTAACCACCTCCTCCCCTCTATAACTGTGGTATGAAAAGGTGATTTCTCACTTTAACACTGAAATCTCCTATTGCAGGAAACTTTTCAAAACTATTATTAGGAGAACGTGCTGTATCCCAGCACTTATTACCACAGGAACAGTCACCTTCTCGGGTATGATTGCACATCTCTCCTGGAAGTGCGTTTGTTTACTGCCAAGGATCGTCCCTCTCTATCACGACGTTCCCGTCCGGGATCTTGAGAATCAACCTTTCGCCGTTCTCCATCAATTCTATCCTGACGCGGCGATACAGATCTCCGTCTGCGTTCTGCTTCCCTCTCCTGCCGTCTGTTCTGTAAAGTGTCCATCATTTCTTCCGCCGCTGACGGTTCGTGAAATATGATCGTGGATCCATCTGCATGCGTAACACGCAATTTTGCCGGGTACATTAGTTGAAACTTGATTTGCCTTTGATATAGCAGAGAGCAAACATGGCTGAACTCCACCGCCGCTGAGTAGTCTGCAAACAATAATATATTATGTCCTTGTATCTTGAGTGGACTTTTCCTGCTTCTGAAAGCTCTTAGTATGGCTTCCTTGTCGCAATAGTCGAGATATTTCATAATTACTTGCCGCGGTCTTATAGGAGTATTGTGTGGCCCTCCCGATCTCTTCAATTGTGGGTCCTCTAGGGGGCCAATTCTGTGCGCTCTCTCCACCTTATGGCGGCCCTCCAAGCCTAGGGCTCGCGGCAAATCTAATTCGCAGAGTTCCTTTAACTCTTGTGGTTTTATAGATTGTGGCAAGCCAATTGAACGTAGGTTGCTCCATCGCGGCCTATTCTCCAGATCTTCCACCCTGTCCAGTAAGATCATATTTTGTTTGGACAGTTCACTCAGGGTGCGTGCAAAACTGGCATTTTCGCTCTCAATAGATTGAGCTCTCTGCTCCAGCTCCTCTAACTTAGCATCATGCTGGTGGATTGTTTCACGAAGCTGTTGCAGGGACGCTGACGTTTTCGTCAGCGTGTCCCTGATATCAGGAGCAAGATAGGTGGCCACTTCGATAGCCAGCGATTTATAATCAATGCCCTGTGTCGTCATCGTGGTAGGGTGTATTACAAGAGACTCACCCCTGTCTTGCATTTCAGACACTGGTTCAGGTAGGAGAGTGCATGGCTCTGCCATCTTGCCCTTAGTGTCTCCCGCGCTGCCGGACATGGTGGATTTAATGCTGCCGCTCCGCAAGAGGTACCGCTCCATGAACCGATCACTATGGCCAGTTGTAGACCTTAGGCGACCTCTCTATTAGTCTTCCCCTGCTTGCGGTAACGGTGGGGATCCGATTTGTAGACGAGCGGGTGCCGGAGCTCCTTCACTCCGCTGCTAGCATCCCAGCGCCGGAACCGGAAGTCCCCTGTTTTTTTTTTACACCATGTCCCATTTGAAGCCCCCCCTGATGCACCCCTAGAGTAGAAACTCCATAAAAGTGACCCCATCTAAGAAACTACACCCCTCAAGGTATTCAAAACAGATTTTTACAAACGTTGTTAACCCTTTAGGTATTCCACAAGAGTTATTGGCAAATGGAGATGAAATTTCAGAATTTAAATTTTTGGGCAAATTTTCCATTTTAATCCATTTTTCCCAGTAACAAAGCAAGGGTAAACAGCCAAACAAAACTCTATTTATGGCCCTGATTCTGTAGTTTACAGAAACACCCCATATGTGGTCGTAAACTTCTGTACGGGCACACGGCAGGGCACAGAAGGAAAGGAATGCCATACGGTTTTTGGAAGGCAGATTTTGCTGGACAGTTTTTTTTGACACCATGTCCCATTTGAAGCCCCCCTGATGCACCCCTAGAGTAGAAACTCCAAAAAAGTGACCCCATTTAGGAAACTACGTGATAGGGTGGCAGTTTTGTTGGTACTAGTTTAGGGTACTTATGATTTTTGGTTGCTCTATATTACACTTTTTGGGAGGCAAGGTAACAAGAAATAGCTGTTTTGGCACCGTTTT
The DNA here is from genome assembly GCF_905171765.1 of Bufo bufo. Classification (NCBI taxonomy): domain Eukaryota; kingdom Metazoa; phylum Chordata; class Amphibia; order Anura; family Bufonidae; genus Bufo; species Bufo bufo. Next base: position 112,234,328 of record NC_053389.1, read on the forward strand.
TATTTTTTGATATTTACAACATTCATGTTTCCATAGTCTGAGAGCCATAATTTTTTAAATTTTTGGGCGATTACCTTGTGTAGGATATGATTTTTGCAGGATGAGATGACGGTTTTATTGGCACTATTTTGGGGTGCGTGTGACCTTTTGATCGCTTGCTATGACAGCTTTTTGTGATGTAAGGGGACAAAAAATTGTTTTTTTTTTACACTGTTTTTATTTTTTTACGGTATTCACCTGAGTGGTTAGGTCATGTGATATTTTTATAGAGCAAGTTATTACGGACGCTGCGATACCTAACATGTATACTTTTTTTTTTATTTATGTAAGTTTTACACAATGATTTCATTTTTGAAGCAAAAAAATCATGTTTTAGTTTTTCCATAGTCTGAGAGCCATAATTTTTTCAGTTTTTTGGCGATTACCCTGGGTAGGGTATGATTTTTGCGGGATGAGATGACGGTTTTATTGGCACTATTTTGGGGTGCGTGTGACATTTTGATCGCTTGCTATTACACTTTTTGTCATGTAAGGTGACAAAAAATTGTTTATTTAGCACAGTTTTTATTTTTAATTTTTTACGATGTTCATCTGAGGGGTTAGGTCATGTGATATTTTTATAGAGCCAGTCAATACGGACGCGGCGATACCTAATATGTATACTTCTCCCCCCCCCCCCTATTTTTTACCAATTTTTTTTTTACTTTATTTGGGGAAAATTAAATTTTTGTTTATTTTTACTTGAAACTTTTAATTTTTTCGCGGGAAAACTTTATTTTTTTAACTTTTTTATTTCACTTTCTTTTTTGTCCCACTTTGGGACTTGAACTTTTGGGGGTCTAATCCTTTACAATGCATTCCAATACTTCTGTATTGGAATGCATTGGCTGTATGAGTAATACAGTGTGTATTACTCATACAGCTTCCTGCCTGTGAGATCCAGGGGGCTGGATTTCACAGGCTCGTCACCGGAAGGCAGCGTGATGCCTTCCTTAGGAATCGCGCTGCCTTCCATGCCATCGGGTCCCCCCCACAGCCGCATGGTGACCCGATGGCACCGCCGATCACGCCGCAAACCGCAGGTAAAGCCGCAAACCGCAGGTCTGAATTGACCCCCCCGCGCATTTAGCCAAGGTGCCTGCTCAATGATTTGAGCAGGCACCGGGTTCCGATCACCGTCCGCCGGACAGCGGTGATCGGAAACACACATGACGTACCGGTACGTTAAGTTTGGAATTTAATTGAATTGTATTATAGCTACTGAGTTATTCAATTAAATATACCTGTATAGCGCCACCTGCTGTTTCCTTTTTTTTTTATTTCATGGAAGCACATGCTCAGTTTCAACCTTCAACTGCTACCAACTGCAGCAGAAAGAACACTCGCCCTGTGAAAGGACACGCCCCCCTGAGCTGATAGCTTGAAATAAATTTAGCAGAACAATTGGAGCAATGAATGGGGTGTTGCTGCTCTCCGAAAGGTAAGGCATGCCACACCCCAATGGACATTAAAGAGGACCTTTCATGGGTCCAGACATTATAAAATAAATAGCACGTTATATAAGGCATAAAGCAGGGATCTAATAGCACTTACTATTTTTCCTGGGCGCTGCTCCGTTATCCCGCTGTGCCCCTGTTAAATTCTCCCGCCTGGTATGCTAATTTTAGCATCGGAACAGGGAGGAGGAGACGCCAGGGATTCTCAATGGGGGTCTCCTTCTCCCTGGCTGTAGCTCGGTCCAATCACAAAGGAGAGCGTCACAGCCAGGGAGAAGGTGATTTTTTTTTTCTCCCTGGCTGTGACGCTCTCCTTTGTGGTTGGACCGAGCTACAGCCAGGGAGAAAGAGACGCACATTGAGAAACAGGGCAGTCTCCTCCTCCCTGTTCCGATGCTATTAATTAGCATACCAGGCGGGAGAATTCAACAGGGGCACAGCGGGATAACGGAGCAGCGCCCAGGAAAAATAGTAAGTGCTATTAGATCCCTGCTTTATGCCTTACATAACGTGCTAATTATTTTATAATGTCTGGACCCATGAAAGGTCCTCTTTAAGTCCAGAGAGTCAGGGTCTGCAGTAAACCAATGTGCTTCTTCACTGGAGAAACTTAAGTGCCAAAAAATACAGGCACTGTGCTGGTTTCTCCATTCTCCTCCCTGGCAGAAGAAGGGTTTGCAAAGGCTGAATCTAATGCCCTGCAAGAGCTGAAGGACCTGTGATGACATCACAGTCCATGTGATCAGTTCTAAATGCAGTAGCTAAAAAGGACCTGCGATGATGTCACCATCATGTGACCAGTGCAGGAGAGGATGGCTCAGCAGTGAAGAAAGTCCTGGGAAGAAGCTGTGGTGAGGTCTGCTACATGAGAAGAGGTAAGTGAAGGGAGAGGTAGAGCAATGCTGAGAGTTGTAGTTATTTAACTGGGACTGTATGTTAGGGCTGAAGGGAGGGAGGTTATTTACATGGGACAGTGGGGTTGAGTGATGTTATTTACGTGGAAATGAAAGTTGAGGGGGTGATATTATTTACATGGGAATGCATGTTGGAGGTGGCTGGGAGGGGGTGATTTTATCTACATGGGACTGTATGTTAAAGGTGTCTGGGGGAGGAAGTGATGTTATTTACATAGGACTGAATATTGAGGGGGTGATGTTATTTACATGGGACTGTATGTTAAAGGCGGCTGGGGAGGGGGTGATGTTATTTACGTGGGACTGTATTTTGGAGGGGGCTGTAGATAGAGAGGGATGTTATTTACATGGGACTGTATATTGGAGGGGGCTGGAGAGATGGTGTGATGTTATTTACATGGGACTGTATGGTGGAGGGGCTGAGGAATAATAATTTCTGAGGACACTAAACTGAGGAATATAACTACAGGGGGCACTGCAGGGAGCATTATAAATACTGGGGGCACTTCAGGGTGAGCATTATAACAGTAGGGGGCAATATAAATATTGGGGCACTTCAGGGTGAGCATTTTAACAGTAGGGGACAGTATGAATACTGGGGGCACTGTAGGGGTATTATAAATCCAGGGGACATTAGGCGTTCTTATTACTACTGGGGGCTCTATAGGAGGGACTTATAGATCCGCATTATTTCTACTAAGAGCACTATGGGGGCCTTATTACTACTGAGGGGTCTGTATAGAGCTTTATTACCACTAGGGAAACAATAGGGGGCCTTATTTCTACTGGGGGCTCTGTGAGGGCATTATTAATACTGGAGGGCTCTTCTACTAATGGAGGCACTCTTTGGGAGCACTATCACTCTTGGGGAGCATTATCACTGTAGGGAGCAGTATTACTAATGAGGGCATTCTAGCAGGGAATTACTATTGGTGGGACTATGAGGAGCACTATTACTATGGGGAAGATTATCTGTATGGCACTAATTTTTCTTCAGGATAGTATTTGGGGGTACAGAAAAGTGAGGAAGCTAAGATGTCTGTGTGTCACACTCTGCAAAGACAAGGCGCGGCTGAAAGAAGTTGTCCGGACCTAATGGAGAACATGATGAGAAGATCTACATCAGAGGAGACGTCACGTGGGAGGTACTGGATGTGAGAGGTACGTGCTGCTGTATAGCAAGTGCAGTAAAATGTCTTCACTGCTAGTGTTTGCATGGGGAAGGGGTTCGGTTGGTCGACTTAGAGAATTGGGCCATATGCATTGGGGCTTGGGCCCCGGATCTTTTAAGACCCGAGCAACGTCCCTGCTTCAGACACAATAACATAAAAGCACCCAGCAATCAAAAGGTCAGTCTGTCTGGTTTTGGTGGCAAACAGATCTGCCTTTTTCCTTCCAAAACATACTGTACTTGAACTTTTATGGTAGCTTTGGAAAATTACCAGCTTCCCATTATTCGCTATAAAGTCCCAAAAGTCTACTAGTATTCATTAACTCTTTCAACAATGCAGTGCAAATATAGTGAAAATGAACAGGATATATATCATAACAAACATATAAAATGCAGTTACACAGTATTAAACAGTATAAATCAGTGCAAGTTAACCCTTTAAAATGAAATAAAGTAAGGAGTTGATGACTTTGCATAGGGGAAACAGGGGCAAATGTCCACAAATTTCAGACTTCAAAGTATCCCTGCTCCAAGGCACTACACTGACTTCATTCAAAATTATGTGCTGGATCCCCTCATATGTGTTCATATGTGCATGCATTGCTGAGAAAAATTATGTTTTAATAAATGCGAATGAACTGCTAGGTGAAATGGGGGTGTTGTCGTTATACCTAGAGGCTCTGCTCTGCTGCTCCCTCTCCACTCAAATTGACAGGGCCAGGCGTTAAGGTGTTATGACACTGCCTGGCCCTGTCAATCAAAGTGGGAAGGCACAACAATTACAGAGAAAGCAGAGCGTTTAGTAGGAATGGGAAGTTATAGCAACTATAATGTGGAGTTGCAAGATTTCATCTGTATTTCAGTTGATTTTTTAATGAAACACAATTTTTTTTATGTTTGTTTGCAGTTATTTTCTCCAGGTCTCCGGTGTGTCCGGTATTTTCTCCAGGTCTCAGCGTGGCCGGCGTCCTCAGTTCCCCCGGCAACCAGGGGAGGTCTGAGCACCGAGCTGGGCACTCGGTGCTCAGCTGTATTCAGCAGCGTGGGTCATGTGGCGCTGGCCACGTCACATGACCCCAGCTAGTCAGCATTTAACAGGCAGCCTGCTGGCCACAGGTTGCCTGTTAATTAGGTTCATTTGCGATTCTGTTACCTGGAATACTTACCTGTTCCTGTGTTCCCTGACGTTCCTCTGCCTGCTCCTCCTGTACTGTGCTTCTCTCCTGGTATTTCGACCCCGGCTTCCACCTGACGATTCTCTGCGGACTCCTGTGGTACTTTATTACTCTCCTGGTATTTGACCCCGGCTTCTCCTGACTATTCTCTGCTTACTCCATTTGTACTTCGTTGCTCTCTTGGTATTGACTCGGTCCGTTCACTATCCGTTGTTTGTCTGGTCTGTCCTCCCAGCACGTATTCTAAGCTAGGGATTGCTGTCCAGTTGTCCCCTGTCATCAGGACTTGTGAGGCAAGTAGGCAGGGCCAGGGGTGAGGGTGGAGCGCAGTGGTCACTATCCTCCCCCCTGTGTGTAGTGTACGTGACCGTTACAGTGTTTCTATGGGGGCGAAATTTTCACCCTCCATATTAAACATCTTTATGGCATGGTGGGAGAGCTAATTTTTGTTTGATAGTAATAATCCCTTCTTTCATAACATAAGGTGGTATGGACGTTATATCGATTTGTATGGTCAGGTAATATAGCGGACATACTACTTTTTGGAGATTATCTTAAAGGGTTTCTACCACCTCATTTTGACCTAATTAGCTCTCAGACACTAGCGATCTGCTAGTGTCTGATCTACCTAACAATGCTATTCTCAGACCTGTGTGTGGATCCGTTTCACTAAAAAACGAACTTTTAGTGATATGCTAATGAGCCTCTAGGTGCTATGGGGGCATCTTTTCAGCACCTAGAGGCTCGGTCTACTCACATTGTATGCCGCCCCGCTCGTCCCTCCAGCCCGCCCATCTCCTCTTGAATGCCATCCTCCATCTGAGCCAGTGGACGAATTCTCGCGCCGAATACAGACGCGCACGGCGCAGGCGCGAGAATTCGTCCACTGGCTCAGATGGAGGATGGCATTCAAGAGGAGATGGGCGGGCTTAACGGACGAGCGGGGCGGCATACAATGTGAGTAGACCGAGCCTCTAGGTGCTGAAAAGACGCCCCCATAGCACCTAGAGGCTCATTAGCATATTAATAAAAGTTCGTTTTTTAGTGAAACGGATCCACACACAGGTCTGAGAATAGCATTGTTAGGTAGAGCAGACACTAGCAGATCGCTAGTGTCTGAGAGCTAATTAGGTCAAAATGAGGTGGTAGAAACCCTTTAATGGCAACTTGGATTCATTGAATTTTGTTCTACACCATGATCCATTTTCCATAGCATTTTTGCATCTGCATTTATATGTAGATGGTACAAAAACAAAGGTTTCCTCTGTTACTTACAGAAAAGAAACCGCGGGGAACACCATATTGCTAGCAACTTCATGTCATCCTACACATGGAACGAAAAATATACCAAAAGGATAAATGGCGAGAGCACAACGTCATTGCTCCACCAACAAATCTTTTGCTGAAGAGGCTGCTGCCATTAGCTCTAGGTTACACTCCAGGCTATATATCACACAATCTATTAGGAAAGACAGACAATGGGCGTTAACATTAGATAGGAATAAACTAGTATTTCCTGGAGAACCTATTACCAAAACAAATACCCAAGAAAAAATGAAATCAGTTACCTTTACTACCAATACGGATGACATACGGATGTGTTCTATGTGCGTTCCGTATTTTTTGCGGACCCATTGACTTGAATGGGGCCTCAGACCGTGATTTGCAGACAATAATAGGACATGCACTACTTTTTTGCGGAACGGAAATACGTAAACAGATTGCACACGGAGTATCTTGTTTTTGCAGACCCATTGAAGTGAATGGTTCCGCATATGGTCCACAAAAAAAACGGAACGGAAGCGGAAAGAACATACGTTCGTGTGCATGAGCCCTTAGGCCTGCACATGTTAGATTGGTCATTCCATGTTTTGTGATTTGCCCACACCTGATTATCATGTGATGTTGTTTCTATGCATGTGATTGGAGTAAGTGTAATTATATGGGAGAGTCACAGATGGCATTTTATATCATGAGTAAGGATCGTTAACTTGAGATCCAAAACGCGTCGATTTTGCATCTGTCTTGTTTTGTATGGATTTTACTGCATCGAATAAAGGATATTGTTTTATCAGAAGCTGGACCCTTCTACTTTTTAACACATTCCTATGAGTAAAAGTCCGACTTTTGGACAAGCCTTGGAACATGACAAGGGAAAATAGCCAGCCAAATATCCATCTGTAGACATCTGTTTTGGTGTGCTTGTCCTTCATCAGAACAGAGAAGGATTTTGACTGGAAACTTCTAGCAGCTTGAAAAATGTATCAACAGTGACCCACGCCTGTATTGCGCGCGCAATACAAGCATATTACATTGACGATTTTCGCGATCAAGAAATTAATTCATGACGAATATTCAGCCAAATATTCGTGAAATATCGCAAATTCAAATATTGCCCCTGCCGCTCATCACTAATAGGGAGCCACTTCCAGGCGGTGATGCTAGCAAGATGCTTCTTTCCCTGGGAGATATCTGTTTGCATGTATCTTTCCCAAGGACCACTGCCAATAAGCACTGTCTCCCTGCACAGGTGGTCTCTGTAAGGTGAGCCAGCACCCTGCCTAAGTAATGCAGAAGGTAAAATCCACAGAAAATTGTGCACACAACTCATGTGGATTTTGCCACGGATCCACAGGAAAATGCTGCTGCAAAATGTCGGAGCAGATAGTGATGATTGTGTTACTGCTACTGGAATATGGGACACGTCTTGATATTAAAGGGGTATTCTGCATTCAGCAAATCTTTTTAAGTCTACCGGGTTCTGCACTTTAATGCAAATGACTTTTCCTTTAAAATGTATCATCTCGAACATGGGCCGTGGAGCCTTGTAATCCTCAGAACAGTAACTATCTCTTTCGGTAGCTGTTTTGCTCACATGTAATGAAACATTTGTAATGGATCAGCTGGGATGTGTCTGGGAGATTTATCTACTGGAGCTGAACATATAGCAGAGTGGAGGATGTGGATGTGATGGATGGGGAGTTTTGGAAGCCAGGGGCCGGATACAGAAGAAGGCGGTGTGGTGGGCCGGAGATTTAAGACTTGAACTGAGTATGATACTGGCAGCCAGCATCAGAGAGATGAAATATGCTTCAATCTTGAGCCTGAACTTCACTGATAAAGAGACTGGTATAAATACACCCGCAAATACTAGAGTTTACCGAGACTCCATACAAATTGCCTCATTTTACATTGTCAAGATAGTAAAGCAATCCATGCGCTTTACGGAGACTTCACTAAAATGTCCCATTATCTGAGTCAGCGGTAGATAACCTGTCGGCAGGCGGGGTGCCATTTCCATAGCCCCCTCATATTTTTCACTGCGCAGTTGTCGTTTGGCTTGATTTGTTGTTCCTTCATCTTCCGAAGAATTGGAGAGAGCTGTGAACTCACATAATAACTAGTGATGAGCGGCAGGTGCCATATTCGAATTCGACGAAATTCGCGAATATTCGATAGAATATTCGTTTTATATTCGTCGAAATCGAATATTCGTCATTATTCTTGTTATCGCGATTAATATGCGATTTAAATAATCGCGTATTGCGATTTTAACTTAAAGGCTACTCTCCTATTGAAATAGCAATGCGATTAATTCAAGTTATAATAATCGAATTTCGATTTTAACTTAGCACTGCTATATTCCATATTAGGCTAGAATTAAATATAGCAGTGCTAAGTTTAAAATCGAAATTCAATTATTATAACTTGAAATAATCGAATTGCAATTTTTCACGTAATTCTCAAATCCGACCGTACATTCTAGTATATGGAGACGTTCCTATGGTGATGGGGACGCTCCATGAGCACGGAAGTCGGCAGAAGCGGCAACGGGCACTGACTGGAGCAGCCAGGAAGCCAGGAATCCAAAGGACAGGTAAGAACAACTTTAGGGAAGTGGGAAAGAAAAAAATATAACAATAAAAAAAACAAAAAAAAACGAATATTCGAAATATCGAATTTATATCACTATATTCTAAATATTCGCGAATTAGCGAAGTGCCAATATTCGCGAAAAAAATTTGATATTCGAATATTCGCGCTCAACACTAATAATAACCACTCCATTCAGTCTCTACCTAAAAGCTGTGGCTGATGGCCACCTCTCCTTGTGGAACAGGGGCCAGGGTACTCCCATTCTCGTGGATATTTTAGAGATGGGACCCCCACCATACCTGTCTAATCTGCCGCAATGTCCAGGAGACTCTAAGAAAAATGAGAGAACTGCCAGAATCCCAGAATGTAGGTCTTAGACCTTGTTCACACTTACGTCATGGTTTCTGTTTACAACAAAAACCACGAAGGATAGCCAGCCATGTTACGTGGCAAATACCACCAGCTCCCAACAGACCCCATCAACCGTCATTAACGTTTTCATTGCTTTGATGGGAAAAACAGTGCAGCATGCATCTATGATGGGATCCGCTTTAGTCACTGGCGGAAATTTATCAAAACTGGTGTAAAGAAAAATTTGCTTAGTTGTTTATAGCAGCCAATCAGATTACAACTTTTATTTTCCAGAGGCGCTCTGAAAAATTAAAGGTGGAATCTCATTGGTTGCTACTGGCAACTAAGCCAATTTTCCTTTGCATCAGTTTTGATAAATCTCCTCCACTGTGCTCCTTTCCCTGGTTAAATTTATTCATTTAAACCACTGCTCTGTCTAAGAGTCATATGGGTAGTACTACTTACTGATTGACAGCTAACTCTATGCTTAGTAATGCAGTTTAGCTGTCAGTCACTGAGTAGGACCGCCCACCTGACTCTTAGGACTCATGCACACCAGTGACTTATAACTCTTCTGCGCCCCAACTGACACAAAACACCAGATAACCGGGTTTAAATACAGGAATCCTTTGCGCCATTGGAGATGACAACCAATCACAGCTGTCACATTTTCCCGCTCTGGTTCAAACATCCAATAAAAAAACCCTAGCAACCAGGGGCAGATTAGGACAACAGCCTCGTACTTCAGTACAGTTGACCTCATCTCCTCCGGTTCAATTACCTGCAAAATATGACTTCACATACATCTATGAGAATGTGGATGAGGGGGGAAGAAATAGAGAGAAACCCAAAAAATTTACAACCATATACATCTAACTCCGAAACCATAAGAAATAGCTTATAGGGAGTGTGCCACCTTGTGTCCCCCCGAGCAAAAGCTCTGTGGGGGCCCTGACATTCAAGTCAATGGACCCGCATCCCCAAGGGGAGTGCACGCGGCAGGTGCCCATACAGCACAGGCACTGAGCAAGGACGTTTGTGGGCATGAGCCCTTAAACATAGAATACACCAGTCCTGCTACCAGAGAGGCTGGCACTTTTTCCTATAGTGTGCAAGCACGAGCACCACTGATGGATTGCAGGGTGGTCGTAACCATGGAAATGAACAGTGCATAATGTAATACAGAAATTAATCCAGCCAGCAAAGGAAGTAATATGGACAATCACAATACATTAGTAAGTGCCTTGTATTAACTTTCTCGACATTATAAATGCCACTTGTTGAAGTGAGACAACCCCTTTAAGTGAACACATTACAAGTTTTACTGAATTGATCCCATAACACTGTATATCAATCTGCTCAGCTCCTCCTGCTCTGTAACAGTCTCTTCCTAGGCCATATGACATCTCCAGACTAAGGGCTGTTTCACACGAGCGGATGCCGTGCATGTCATCCGCAGCTTGAAAGACAGCAAAGCCCCGCACTGGACAGCAGAGACACGGAGCATTAACATGACTGATAATGCTCCGTGCCTCTCTGTGACCTTTTTACTACAAAACCACAGTGATAACTTTATCTCACTGTGATTTTGTAGTAAAAAGATCACAGAGAGGCAAAGAGCATTATCAGTCATGTTAATGCTCCGTGTCTCTGCTGTCCAGTGCGGGGCTTTGCTGTCTTTCAAGCTGCGGATGACACGCACGGCATCCGCTCGTGTGAAACAGCCCTAAAAGAAATACCCCAAATTGAAAAATTTAGGAGCCAAATTACATTTTTGGTCGCCAAATTTAAAATACATATACAGTTAATTATAATAAAAAAGACATGGAGGAGAATACAGCACCACATACCTCTTACATCTAGTGATATCCCCTGCCAAGTAGACCTTCTCTTTCCTCTTCTCCTCCGTTTGACCCAGACTTCCATGACTTATTCTTTCAGCAGCATCTCGTCTCTACAGAGGTTGATACACAGACATGTTAGATTTCTCAATTTTTCCATCAACCTCCCCATCCTGGTGTCCCAACAATGTCATCCTGCTGCCACTCCCAATACTGTGCCCATTGTGATCCCCAATGCCCCAGGTACTATACTGCTCAAAAAATAGGGACTGCAGTAGACATAATTGGAGTCATTTATCAAACTGGTGTAAGGTAGAACTGGATTTCCAAAGGAGCTGTCAAAAATGAAAGGTGGAATCTGATTGGTTGCTATGGGCAACTAAGCCAGTTCTACTTTACACCAGTATAATAAATAACCCTAAATTTCCCTATAGTGCCCCCAGCCCCCCAGTAATAATAACACCCTATATTGTGCTTCAGGTAATAATCCCTGTATAGTGTCCCCAAAAATAATAGAATTGCCCCTACAGTGCCTCCCCAATAGCAATGCCCCCACGCTGCCCCCACATAGTACAGTGCCTCCCCAATAGCAACGACCCCATGCTGCCCCCATAGTAATTTGTCCCCACACTGCCCCCACATAGTAATACCCCTCCTAGTAATTTGCCCCCATACAGTAATTTCCCCCCACACTGCCCCCACATAATAATCCCTCCCCAATAGCAACGACCCCACGCTGCCCCCCATAGTAATTTGTCCCCACACTGCCCCCACATAGTAATACCCCTCCTAGTAATTTGCCCCCACATAGTCATTTCCCCCATAATAATTTGGCCCCTTCATAGTAATCCCCCCATAATAATTTGCCCCCACACAGCCAGCCCCAATATAGTAATTTCCCCCCACAGCGCCAGCTCCAATATAGTAATTTGCCCCCGATGTACTCTCCCTTTCAGGGGTGCCCCACCAATGAGGCCAGGTGAGGCAATCACCCCAGGCAGCACCAGGTAGGGGCAAGAGGGGCGCAGCCAAAGGGACATGGGCTGAAGGGAAGGGGCTAGGTTAAGAAATTGGCATTGGGGAGTGGGGGCGCCCTTTCATTTTTTGCCTCAGGCAGCAGAAAGGCTAGGTGCACCCCTGCTCCCTCAACTAATATGTCCTCCGGTGCCCCCCCAGTAATGTCCCCCAAAGTTGGCACATAAAATAAAAAATAAACCCCCCCCAAAAAAAATAACTAAAAGCTAAATACTCACCTATGTCCAGGCGCGTGATAGCAGGCGCGCACACGTCACTGTGCTGCGTCCCCGTCACAGGAGCGATGACTTCATCACGCCCGCCTGCCCTGGGATTTCAGGCTACTAGGCCTGAAGCCTATGGCGGTGATCGGCGGCGTGGCAGGGAACTATGCACTCCCGTGCCCGGCCGCAGTATGTGGGTGTTTGGGTCCGCGTTGGGCCCCCCAGCAATGCCGGGCCTAGGACTGCCGACCCAAACGACCCTATTATAATACGCCATTGTTCAGCGCAGTGTGTAGTTATAGCCATAGGGGATACTTTGATGTCATATGTCTGATTATGGAATACTTGGCTTGGAAACATTGAGAAAGACTCCATTGATTATAATGGGATCTGTCAGGTTTCCATCAGGAAGCCTGGCATATAAAAGGAAAGACAAGTACATGCTGTGTTATTTTCTCTCTTTTTTAACAGAATCTGCAACTGAGGCCCCTAATGAAACCCTTGACGCATGTGCAGAGAACATACAAGAGGATCCTCTGGTGCATCCAAGCTCTGATACTATACTGCGCCCCTAAGATTTAGAAAAAAATAAAAATCGTATTGTATTCGGGTCGGCTCAAGATAAGTACGCCTACCTACCTACCTACTATGCTAAGCAGTAGGGATATGCCGAGACTGCTGTACGGAGGGTAGGCTAAAGAGGCCCACCCCATTGAGTAGCTAGAATAAAAGGGGACTTGGGAGGGTGGGGCAGAAACGAGCCGCCGGTAAGGTGAGGAGGAGGCTGCGGCTTATAGGCAGTATAGCCCCGCCTCCCCTCACACAAATGCGTCAAATAGCCATTTGCCTATAACTTGTATTCGGGTCGGCTCAAGATAAGTACGCCTACCTACCTAACTACCTACTATGCTAAGCAGTAGGGGTATGCCGAGACTGCTGTTAAGGAGGGTAGGCTAAAGGGGCCAAAAATAACAAACATAGCTCAGGGCAATAGTGTTATTAACAAAATTACAATACCAGGAAAGCATTAAACATTTCATACTGCGGATTTGGTATATATCGTGCATAACAAGCCGACTGCCATCTGCCCAACTTCTTAATAACATGCACTGAGACGTTGTGCTTGGAGGTGGCGAAGCCGCACCAATACGAAAGGAATGCCCTGTGATGGAATTGGGACTGACCCTAACATTCCTCAATAATATTCGGATGAATTTGAGAAAGTTCTGACAACTCAAAGGCGCAGAACCCAGCTTTAGCAGAAGAGCATCCCCTGGGGTTTCTTCGGTAAAGCACGTCCATTCCTGCACTGCCATAACTGGGCACCACTTATTACCAGTGGGGAAGTATCTAACCTCTGTGAGCTGACCCGCTCGGGCCGTCTTTGTGGACGTTAAAGTAAGAACTTAGCATGACCCATCCCATGACAGCTAATCCTTCCTCAGATAGCTCTTGCATGTTGTGGCGCAGGTGAACTCGTCTGGTCTGAGGAAGCCGTAGAAGGCTAAGTACATGGTTGTCTTGATCAGTAAACTAGTGTGCTTACTGAAGGGGTTTTGCGTAGTTTATCTGAAAGCAATCTGAACATTGACCCTGTAAATGGCTACCGTGTAGGGCGGGCCACAGCGGACCCCTTCTGGGTAGCCTTCAGTAGCATTCTAATTGGATGGGCTGAAAACAAGGAGGGTTGATTAGGATGCCGTAGGTACAAATGATGTTGAATCCCAGCCGGGTATAACTTAATAGTGCTAAATAACAGCTTGTGGTGAGAGTGGCAAAAATGCGTCAAAGGCCAGTAGGTAAGAGATTTTGCCCACTCCTGCCGAAGAATGGGTTCTCTTAAAATTACAGAACGAGGTACATGCCTTCTTATATATCCTCAGGGTGTTTCAGGACAGGGCTTTAGTCATAAGGGACCTGGCGGTGGCGAGATGAACCGTTGGTCGAGCTTGGGCACTGGTGATGGTACGCGGTCTGCTTGTGGAGAGACCTGCAAAAAGAGAAGGGCCAATAGCCCTGTATGTAAACCTGCGGAAAGACCATTGATAACATACTGTACCCAGCCTGCATGTGGATGGGACCCTAACAGGATAAGACAACATCCCTGTACAGACTAAAGGCTAAGACAAACTCTGGTATGCTGAGTTTCTATTCAACCTTACGTCCTTAGATTTGAGGACCACCGAGACCTCCCCACAGACTATGGTCTTCTTGTCTGGCGCCTCATGAGCTGTTATGAGTAAGAACGCTAAGTTCACGTCCTTGCAGTCAATTATTTCCTGTCGAATGTTGGCTGGAACGAAGTGGAACGGTGTGATAGGGGGTATAGAACCTGACCCACCAGCAACACTAGCCTGGAGGCTAGAAGAACCTGCCGGACTTTGGCACACCAAACGGGCAGCTGTATTGCCTGCCTCGACCGACTCTAGCCTGGCCTGAAAGTTCAATATTGATGACGCCATGGAATTGATGGCCGCGTGCAGTTGCGTAAGCGAGGTCTAAATAGTGTCCATGGACACCACCTGCGGATTTTGGACCTCTGGAACTGAAGACGGAACAGTTCCGCCTTCCTTGCAGAAGCTGGAAATGGAATGCCTCTTTTGGATAATTCTGCCATCAACTTGGGCACAGTCCATGACCTTAATGATGGTGTAGAGTCTCTTGCGTAATGTGACACCACGCTCCCACGGGATGATGATGTATCGCCCATCAATGATTCTTGAGGCATCCTACTAAAACACAACATGATTAATGCAGAAGATGAATACCCTACACCAGTTTGTGCCATTTACCAGTATCACAGACCACCGATGTGCCAAGAGCCGCCGTACCAGCACAGGAGATGCCGTCCAGCATGCGGAGCACCCCTTCACCAAAGTGACTGAATATGGGAAGATGTGTACATAGCAGAATACACTGTGACCTAAGTAGCCTGGCAAGCCCCGAACGAGTGTAGACTGAGACATGAAAGTGGACGAGGCATGCAGTGTAGGCCCGTATCCTGTGGTCGTGACAGGACTTAAAGGGCTTCTGTCACCCCACAAAAGTCTTTTTTTTTTTTTGGGATAGTTACATTCCTTATAGCGCGATATAGGAGAATATAATCTTGTCACTTACTTTCATGCGGCCGTTTCTTTAGAAAACGAAGTTTTATAATATGTAAATCCGGTCTCTACCAGCAAGTAGGGCGTCTACTTGCTGGTAGCCGCAGCAGAAAACCGCCCCCTCGCCGTGTTGATTGACAGGGCCAGCCGGGATCTCCTCCTCCGGCCGGCCCTGTCAGTATTTCAAAAATCGTGCGCCTCTGTTCATTCGGCGCAGGCGCTCTGAGATAAGGAGGCTCGTCTCCTCAGAACTCCCTCAGTGCGCCTGCGCTGATGACATCACCGAAAGAGAAGACGTCATCGGCGCAGGCGCACTGAGGGAGTTCTGAGGAGACGAGCCTCCTCATCTCAGAGCGCCTGCGCCGAATCAACACAGGCGCGCGATTTTTGAAATACTGACAGGGCCGGCCGGAGGAGGAGATCACGGCTGGCCTTGTCAATCAACACGGCGAGGGGGCGGTTTTCTGCTGCGGCTACCAGCAAGTAGACGCCCTACTTGCTGGTAGAGACTGGATTTACATATTATAAAACTTCGTTTTCTAAAGAAACGGCCGCATGAAAGTAAGTGACAAGATTATATTCTCCTATATCGCGCTATAAGGAATGTAACTATCCAAAAAAAAAAAAAAAGAGACTTTTGTGGGGTGACAGAAGCCCTTTAACGTGTCTGTAGACGGGACAGACATATCAAATTGATGCCTGTAGTCATAACAGGACTTTTTTTTTTTTTTTTTACCCACAATGCTACTGTACCTGGCAACTGCTACCTTGCTGATGAAATGACTGAACGTAGCTGAACATGTTAAAAACGGAGTATTAGCAACTGTACTCCGTTAACGCACTGCTTGAGATGACCGCACTAGAGAAGATGATGGGCAATTAACTTGCGACACACGCTGCGGAACCTTAAAGAATCCCCTTGTTTTTTATTTTATTTATTTTTTCTTCAAACTCCCCCTTTTTTTTTTTTTTTTACGCCAAACTCCCACTTTTTTTTTTTTTTAACCACTATCATCTGCTGCCTGGAGGAGACCAGATGAATCAAGAGCCTACCAGAAGCAAAACAGCCTGGCATGCACCCCTGCCTCACTACGAGCACGGTGGCCCGTGTTATACATTACAATGTGCCGAGAGAGGAGTCGCGCTGACTCCTGCAACCTGAGAGTCTGCCGCGTGGGGAGCCGATTAGAATTATTTATTTTTTTATAATTTTTTATTAACCACCTCAGCCCCCAGTGCTTAAACACCCTGAAAGACCAGGCCACTTTTTACACTTCTGACCTACACTACTTTCACCGTTTATTGCTCGGTCATGCAACTTACCACCCAAATGAATTTTACCTCCTTTTCTTCTCACTAATAGAGCTTTCATTTGGTGGTATTTCATTGCTGCTGACATTTTTACTTTTTTTGTTATTAATCGAAATTTAACGATTTTTTTGCAAAAAAATGACATTTTTCACTTTCAGTTGTAAAATTTTGCAAAAAAAACGACATCCATATAGAAATTTTGCTCTAAATTTATAGTTCTACATGTCTTTGATAAAAAAAAAATGTTTGGGTAGAAAAAAAATGGTTTGGGTAAAAGTTATAGCGTTTACAAACTATGGTACAAAAATGTGAATTTCCGCTTTTTGAAGCAGCTCTGACTTTCTGAGCACCTGTCATGTTTCCTGAGGTTCTACAATGCCCAGACAGTACAAACACCCCACAAATGACCCCATTTCTGAAAGTACACACCCTAAGGTATTCGCTGATGGGCATAGTGAGTTCATAGAACTTTTTATTTTTTGTCACAAGTTAGCGGAAAATGATGATTTTTTTTTTTTTTTTTTTTTTTTCTTACAAAGTCTCATATTCCACTAACTTGTGACAAAAAATAAAAAGTTCTATGAACTCACTATGCCCATCACGAAATACCTTGGGGTCTCTTCTTTCCAAAATGGGGTCACTTGTGGGGTAGTTATACTGCCCTGGCATTCTAGGGGCCCAAATGTGTGGTAAGGAGTTTGAAATCAAATTCAGTAAAAAATGACCTGTGAAATCCGAAAGGTGCTCTTTGGAATATGGGCCCCTTTGCCCACCTAGGCTGCAAAAAAGTGTCACACATCTGGTATTGCCGTACTCAGGAGAAGTTGAGGAATGTGTTTTGGGGTGTCTTTTTACATATACCCATGCTGGGTGAGATAAATATCTTGGTCAAATGACAACTTTGTATAAAAAAATGGGAAAAGTTGTCTTTTGCCAAGATATTTCTCTCACCCAGCATGGGTATATATAAAATGACACCCCAAAACACATTCCCCACCTTCTCCTGAGTACGGAGATACCAGATGTGTGACACTTTTTTGCAGCCTAGGTGGGCAAAGGGGCCCATATTCCAAAGAGCACCTTTCGGATTTCACTCGTCATTTTTTACTGAATTTGATTTCAAACTCCTTACCACACATTTGGGCCCCTAGAATGCCAGGGCAGTATAACTACCCCACAAGTGACCCCATTTTGGAAAGAAGACACCCCAAGGTATTCCGTAAGGGGCATGGCGAGTTCCTAGAATTTTTTATTTTTTGTCACAAGTTAGTGGAAAATGATGATTTTTTTTTTTTTTTTTTTTTTTCATACAAAGTCTCATATTCCACTAACTTGTGACAAAAAATAAAAACTTCCATGAACTCACTATGCCCATCAGCGAATACCTTGGGGTCTCTTCTTTCCAAAATGGGGTCACTTGTGGGGTAGTTATACTGCCCTGGCATTCTAGGGGCCCAAATGTGTGGTAAGGAGTTTGAAATCAAATTCTGTAAAAATTGACCTGTGAAATCCGAAAGGTGCTCTTTGGAATATGGGCCCCTTTGCCCACCTAGGCTGCAAAAAAGTGTCACACATCTGGTATCTCCGTATTCAGTAGAAGTTGGGGAATGTGTTTTGGGGTGTCTTTTTACATATACCCATGCTGGGTGAGAGAAATATCTTGGTCAAATGCCAACTTTGTATAAAAAAATGGGAAAAGTTGTCTTTTGCCAAGATATTTCTCTCACCCAGCAGGGGTATATGTAAAATGACACCCCAAAACACATTCCCCACCTTCTCCTGAGTACGGAGATACCAGATGTGTGACACTTTTTTGCAGCCTAGGTGGGCAAAGGGGCCCATATTCCAAAGAGCACCTTTCGGATTTCACAGGTCATTTATTACAGAATTTGATTTCAAACTCCTTACCACACATTTGGGCCACTAGAATGCCAGGGCAGTATAACTACCCCACAAGTGACCCCATTTTGGAAAGAAGACACCCCAAGGTATTCGCTGATGGACATAGTGAGTTCATGGAAGTTTTTATTTTTTGTCACAAGTTAGTGGAATATGAGACTTTGTATAAAAAAAAAAAAAAAAAAAAAAAATCAGCATTTTCCACTAACTTGTGACAAAAAATAAAAAATTCTAGGAACTCGCCATGCCCCTCACGGAATACCTTGGGGTGTCTTCTTTCCAAAATGGGGTCACTTGTGGGGTAGTTATACTGCCCTGGCATTTTCCAGGGGCCCTAATGTGTGGTAAGTAGGTAAATGACCTGTGAAATCCTAAAGGTGCTCTTTGGAATATGGGCCCCTTTGCCCACCTAGGCTGCAAAAAAGTGTCACACATGTGGTATCGCCGTATTCAGGAGAAGTTGGGGAATGTGTTTTGGGGTGTCATTTTACATATACCCTTGCTGGGTGAGAGAAATATCTTGGCAAAAGACAACTTTTCCCATTTTTTTATACAAAGTTGGCATTTGACCAAGATATTTCTCTCACCCAGCATGGGTATATGTAAAATGACACCCCAAAACACATTCCCCAACTTCTCCTGAGTACGGCGATACCAGATGTGTGACACTTTTTTGCAGCCTAGATGCGCAAAGGTGCCCAAATTCCTTTTAGGAGGGCATTTTTAGACATTTGGATACCAGACTTCTTCTCACGCTTTGGGGCCCCTAGAATGCCAGGGCAGTATAAATACCCCACATGTGACCCCATTTTGGAAAGAAGACACCCCAAGGTATTCAATGAGGGGCATGGCGAGTTCATAGAAAAAAAAAATTTTTGGCACAAGTTAGCGGAAATTGATATTTTTAATTTTTTTCTCACAAAGTCTCCCGTTCCGCTAACTTGGGACAAAAATTTCAATCTTTCATGGACTCAATATGCCCCTCACGGAATACCTGGGGGTGTCTTCTTTCCGAAATGGGGTCACATGTGGGGTATTTATACTGCCCTGGCATTCTAGGGGCCCTAAAGCGTGAGAAGAAGTCTGGAATATAAATGTCTAAAAAATTTTACGCATTTGGATTCCGTGAGGGGTATGATGAGTTCATGTGAGATTTTATTTTTTGACACAAGTTAGTGGAATATGAGACTTTGTAAGAAAAAAAAAAAATAATTCCGCTAACTTGGGCCAAAAAAATGTCTGAATGGAGCCTTACAGAGGGGTGATCAATGACAGGGGGGTGATCAATGACAGGGGGGGTGATCAATGACAGGGGGGGTGATCAATGACAGGGGGGGTGATCAATGACAGGGGGGGTGATCAATGACAGGGGGGGTGATCAATGACAGGGGGGTGATCAATGACAGGGGGGGGGATCAATGACAGGGGGGGTGATCAATGACAGGGGGGGTGATCAATGACAGGGGGGGTGATCAATGACAGGGGGGGTGATCAATGACAGGGGGGTGATCAGGGAGTCTATATGGGGTGATCACCACAGTCATTGATCATGCCCCTGTAAGGCTTCATTCAGACGTCCGGATGCGTTTTGCGGATCCGATCCATCTATCAGTGGATCCGTAAAAATCATGCGGACGTCTGAATGGAGCTTTACAGGGGTGTAATCAATGACAGGGGGGTGATCAGGGAGTCTATATGGGGTGATCACCACAGTCATTGATCACGCCCCTGTAAGGCTTCATTCAGACGTCCGGATGCGTTTTGCGGATCGGATCCATCTATTAGTGCATCCGTAAAAATCATGCGGACATCTGAATGGAGCTTTACAGGGGGGTGATCAGGGAGTCTATATGGGGTGATCACCACAGTCATTGATCATGCCCCTGTAAGGCTTCATTCAGACGTCCGGATGCGTTTTGCGGATCGGATCCATCTATCAGTGCATCCGTAAAAATCATGCGGACATCTGAATGGAGCTTTACAGGGGGGTGATCAGGGAGTCTATATGGGGTGATCACCACAGTCATTGATCATGCCCCTGTAAGGCTTCATTCAGACGTCCGGATGCGTTTTGCGGATCCGATCCATCTATCAGTGCATCCGTAAAAATCATGCGGACGTCTGAATGGAGCTTTACAGGGGGGTGATCAATGACAGGGGTGTGATCAATGACAGGGGGGTGATCAGGGAGTCTATATGGGGTGATAACCACAGTCATTGATCACGCCCCTGTAAGGCTTCATTCAGACGTCCGGATGCGTTTTGCGGATCCGATCCATCTATCAGTGGATCCGTAAAAATCATGCGGACGTCTGAATGGAGCTTTACAGGGGGGAAATCAATGACAGGGGTGTAATCAATGACAGGGGGGTGATCAGGGAGTCTATATGGGGTGATAACCACAGTCATTGATCACGCCCCTGTAAGGCTTCATTCAGACGTCCGGATGCGTTTTGCGGATCCGATCCATCTATCAGTGGATCCGTAAAAATCATGCGGACGTCTGAATGGAGCTTTACAGGGGGTTGATCAATGACAGGGGGGTAATCAATGACAGGGGGGTGATCAGGGAGTCTATATGGGGTGATCAGGTGCTAATAAGGGGTTAATAAGTGACGGGGGGGGGTGTAGTGTAGTGTAGTGGTGCTTGGT
The DNA here is from genome assembly GCF_905171765.1 of Bufo bufo. NCBI lineage: Eukaryota > Metazoa > Chordata > Amphibia > Anura > Bufonidae > Bufo > Bufo bufo. The sequence goes on from NC_053389.1 coordinate 112,255,356, forward strand.
GCTACTTTACTGAGCTACCTGTGTCCTCTGGTGGTCGATCCAAACAAAGGGGACCACCAGAGGACCAGGTAGCAGGTATATTAGACGCTGTTATCAAAACAGCGTCTAATATACCTGTTAGGGGTTAAAAAAATCACATCTCCAGCCTGCCAGCGAACGATCGCCGCTGGCAGGCTGGAGATCAACTCTCTTACCTTCCGTTCCTGTGAGCGCGCGCGCCTGTGTGCGCGCGTTCACAGGAAATCTCGCGTCTCGCGAGATGACGCACGGATGCGTCCAGGAGGAATGAATCAACCACCTTCCGGACGCATCCGTGCGTTAGGCGGTCGGGAGGTGGTTAAACTGCCACTTTTTTATTTTTTTTCACAACCCACACCCAATATTTTTATTTTTTTTATTTTTCTTCCTTTGAACCACTATCACCTGCTGCCTGGAGGCTCCAGCAGACCAGATGAATCAAGTGCCTACCAGAAGCAAAACAGCCTTGCATGCACTCCTGCCTCACTACGAGCACGGTGTAGTGTACGGGAGTTGTAATACCCGTCACTACCAAAGTGTCACTTGGTGTGCTGTCGTCCCTCCTAATTATGGGGAAGTTGTTGTATGCCAGTTTTATAAAATGTAATGTAATGTGTGTATTTCCCTGTCACTGAAACTTGCACGTACAGGCCTGCTAGGGGTGTCATTCCTACTTCTAGTCCATAGAGGGAGCTAGGGAGCCCTAGTTTATATAAAGCCCAGTCAGGGAAGTGCAAGGCAGACGGAGTCTAGTGTCTGTAATCTACAGTTGGAGATTAGACAATGTCTGAGACAAGTCCAGGCCTGAAGCCTGCTGTTCAGGAGAAGATTCCCTCCTGAATTCCCATATGCAGAAGCAGGAATATCTTAGACTAAGAGCCTGAGGAACCATTCAGAAGCTGAGAGAGACAGAGGTAAAGATCAGAAGAGTCAGAGGTACTAAGAAAGACAGAGGAGGTACTTATTTAAGCCATAATCAAGGATATAAAGCCAGACTTAGGTTAATGGGCCTTGGTGGAGAATTGCTACACCGCCAGGATCAGACAGAGTTAGAGTGCAAGCTCCTTTGCTGCAAGTCCTGTGTTCAACACTCTGTAATTACCCTGCTGTACTGAATTGACTGCATCGACCGAATTGCAAAATCGACTGTATGCTGAGGAACTGCATTTCCTTTATTGTCTCTGCTTGGAAAACCTACTAAAGTTTGAGTTCTGTTTTAATCCTACGTTTCCTCAATTTATTCCTGCATCCGCAAACGGCGCGCCACCGTTTACTTGGCACTGGCATCACGAACTATTTCTACCTATACCTGCCCTTGCAGAGAGTCAGCTGTACCAGGTTAGTGTATATTGCACTACATCACCCAGAAACACCTATTGCACACAACTTGAGTACACTGCACCTCTCTTTTGGCGTCACGAACAGGATACGCACGCTTTCTAGTGCAAGAAGCGTGAACTTTGTGCCTTATACAGTTGCCCTGTGACCAAAGTGACATTTTCCTGTTTTATTCAAGTGGACTTTGTGGACTGAAAAACGTACCCAAAGTGTACCAAAAACCCCTAAAAAGCGCTGTGCAGTGTTGCGCTATACAGAGGAAGAAAATCGCCGCATTGGAATGTGGTTTTGTGGACTTTTTACAATCCTGCTTGCTGTCAGTGAATAGACAGCGTTTGTACCTAAAGATGGCCGCTGAGCTTGCTGAATTTACTGCTGCGTCACCTTCATCCCGAAAAGGCGGGAAAAATTGGCGCCTTTCTGAGGAAAAAGCGGGAAGAAGGTCAAGGGCAGGCGCCACGGCTTATCTGGACATTTGCATATCTGCCAGCATGGACACCGCCTTCCATATACTGGAATACCTGGGGGGCGGCTCCCCAATGCAATGGGAGGAGCTGGCTACTCTAATTGACGCGACCCTATCGCTCTCCTCAGAAGGATCGAGCATGTTGGATTGTGAACAGAGCGTTGCTGCAATGTCCGCACCTGAAATTACACAGATGTCTAATGTTGGTGTAGAGCCAGAGGAGGCTCCACCGGCCTACGCTCCGGGACCGGAGCAACCCGCCTGCCGCCCAAGGGAGAAAGAACCCGAGTCCTACTATGGCTCGTGGAGGGACTTTTTCCAACCATCTTTTAAATGGTCCTCCCTGATGGCGGAGATCCGAGAGGCCGCTATCAAGCGGAACACAAAGACTAAAATCGTCTATGAGGAACTAACCAAGACCATACATGAGAAACATACGCACACCCAACCCCGCCTGGAAAGGAGAAAGGGAGTGGTGCTGTCGTTTGACAAATCCCGTGGCTACGGGTTTATTCAGGACTATCTAACTGGCAGAGACCTCTATGTTAATCGAAGGTCTGTCAAAAGAGACTACCTCCCTTCGTACCAGCACAGCCTCCGTGAGGGAGAGGAAGTGGAGTACACCCCTGCCGAGAGCCTATGAGGCCCTTATGCGACTGCTGTGACCCGTCCCAAGCGAGCACCTGAGGACTGGGAGGCAGAAGAAGGAGAAGACTACTCTGGCTGCGAGCGGGAACCTGAACGCTCTCCAGAGCCGGCCCATCACGCCTTCCAGGAGCGGAGCTCCTTCATTGGGCCGAACGTCTTCTGGCAGCCAACCGTGTTGGAAAAATGGGTGAGCCCTTACCCTTCCCCCGAGCTGCCTCGTCGGGAGAAGACAATATCTGAGCTGGAGCAATTGAAAGGACTTAGTGCTACCTTCCAGAACATCCGGATGGGACGGAGACCAGACACATCGCCAGAACCTGCAGAGGCCGAGTCCGCGTCATCGGTGACTGTACCTGCGCCGGCGGCGCCAGCAGAGGACAGCGACTCCGACACAGACAGCATCGGTGAGCAGATCGTCCGGCTGGAGGAGAAGTTGCGGGAGTTGCGCAAGACATACACCGCCAGGATCCAGACACCGCCGAGGAAGGATGAGGTAAGGGTGCCTGTCACCACCCGCCGACCGCCTTCTGTAGCCACCGCTCCGTCAGTGCCCCAGACCGGACCCGCGATTGCCGTAAACTGCTGCACCCAGAGCACCGGACCGCTTGCTGCGGCGGTGCCAAGCACGTCACACCCTGCAGTGGTCATGCCAGGGCCGGCACGGTCCATCAGAGGGTTCACCCCTAGGCCTATGGGGCCAATACCTATTAGGGGCCCCTTTACCTTACAGCTGCCCCCTGATACAGTCATGTGGGCCCATCCTCCTGTAGAGGACTACTACAGACGGTACTTGCCAGCGGAGTCAAGTGATTACAATATGCCACTGTGATCAGCCTGCTAGGCCTTTGATTTATTTCTTCTGAAGTTTCATGTTAACCCTTCCAGGACAGGAGTCCTACGTTTCCTGGTCCTTTGTTGCGGCTGCCAGTTTGTCCACGGCTCAGTGGTAGGTGTTGACCACTGAAATCACAAAGTCAGCAAGGCCAGGCTTGTTTCCAGGATCTCCTGCCTGCTTTTGTTACCCCACACCAAGTTGTGCCTGTTCCTTTGTTGCACCTTTTACCCTTCACCCCCTTTTCAGGTTGATCAGGGGTTTTACAGCACTTTTCTTGCTGTCCTTTTATAGTGCAATTTGATACTAAGGAACCGTGCCCGGAGACAGACTCAAAAGTACCTGAGCCTCTGAGATTCTTACTCTTTTAAAAGTAATGTGCCCAGGGATGGACTCCACCGCATGAGAGCCTCTGTGATTAATAAGAAATAACCTGGGTACGGACTCATGTTTGTTATTTGAGCCTCCAAGAACTTTTATACCGTTTTCTACTGTTTTATCATGGACTTATTCATTGTCATGGACTATCCTGGTTCTAATGTTACGCTGTGCCAGGTCAGCGCCCCCGTTCCATTCACTATCCTGAGAGAAGAGAACGACGCCCCTTGTCACCACACTTCACTTTTGCCAATTGGACCTGATGTAAATGTAAATGCAGATTAATTACATGTATGTATGCCTGCATGTCTCTTTTTCTATTTCAGGTAGAGATTCCAGTTGGGCGACCCATGATGGAGTACGAGGTCGTACTCAGCTTAAAGCAGTGGGGTATGTAGTGTACGGGAGTTGTAATACCCGTCACTACCAAAGTGTCACTTGGTGTGCTGTCGTCCCTCCTAATTATGGGGAAGTTGTTGTATGCCAGTTTTATAAAATGTAATGTAATGTGTGTATTTCCCTGTCACTGAAACTTGCACGTACAGGCCTGCTAGGGGTGTCATTCCTACTTCTAGTCCATAGAGGGAGCTAGGGAGCCCTAGTTTATATAAAGCCCAGTCAGGGAAGTGCAAGGCAGACGGAGTCTAGTGTCTGTAATCTACAGTTGGAGATTAGACAATGTCTGAGACAAGTCCAGGCCTGAAGCCTGCTGTTCAGGAGAAGATTCCCTCCTGAATTCCCATATGCAGAAGCAGGAATATCTTAGACTAAGAGCCTGAGGAACCATTCAGAAGCTGAGAGAGACAGAGGTAAAGATCAGAAGAGTCAGAGGTACTAAGAAAGACAGAGGAGGTACTTATTTAAGCCATAATCAAGGATATAAAGCCAGACTTAGGTTAATGGGCCTTGGTGGAGAATTGCTACACCGCCAGGATCAGACAGAGTTAGAGTGCAAGCTCCTTTGCTGCAAGTCTGTGTTCAACACTCTGTAATTACCCTGCTGTACTGAATTGCCTGCATCGACCGAATTGCAAAATCGACTGTATGCTGAGGAACTGCATTTCCTTTATTGTCTCTGCTTGGAAAACCTACTAAAGTTTGAGTTCTGTTTTAATCCTACGTTTCCTCAATTTATTCCTGCATCCGCAAACGGCGTGCCACCGTTTACTTGGCACTGGCGTCACGAACTATTTCTACCTATACCTGCCCTTGCAGAGAGTCAGCTGTACCAGGTTAGTGTATATTGCACTACATCACCCAGAAACACCTATTGCACACAACTTGAGTACACTGCACGGCTGCCCGTGTTATACATTACAATGTGTCGAGAGCGGAGTCGCGCTGACTCCTGCAACCTGAGAGTCTGCCGCGTGGGGAGCCGATGCTGCCAGGCAGAAACGTTCCGTTGCGGTGGTGCTCCCTTACCTAAAGGAGCCGACACACCGCTGGCCAGACTGAGAGGACGAAAGACCGAAGTAAGTCACTTACATTCATGAATCAGGAAAAGCAATGCGACCAAGGTCCCTGTGCAGCCAGACATAAGCCTGATGGGACTGAATATAGCCTATGCACTGCCCCGTCCTATGATGTAACAATACCGGATATACATATAAAACACTCCTCATCATTTTTAACCCCTTTTAATTTATTATTATTTTCTTTTTTCCTGTAACACACCTTTTTCCCCCTTTTTTTTTTGCCACTGTAGTACTACATAACCATAATCAGAATGTATTAAGACATGACAGGCAAATGTAAGCTGTGATAACACCGGGGACCAGCAGATGGCATGCTGGGACAACCTAAGGCAGCAGCTCTGAACACATGGGAGCCGGCTCTGCCGCCCGCCGAGACGTGCAGGTAACAACGTGCGGCGTGTCGGTGCCGATCCCTCCCCCCCTGCCCAGGAATGAAGCCGCAAGGCCCCGATCTTACCGCTGGAAGACGTGAACGCTGGGATGTAGACATCGATGCCGATGAGAGGCAGAGACCGTATACTCACGTGCGTACAGGCGCCCGGAAGTGATGCATAAACGAGCCGCCGGTAAGGTGAGGAGGAGGCTGTGGCTTATAAGCAGTATAGCACCGCCTCCCCTCACACAAATGCGGCAAATAGCCATTTGCCTATAACTTAGCTGCCTTTAGATACAGTCACTTACTACTAGGGTCTATTTCTTTGATTCAAAACCTACTAGACTTTATTGATGATATAGGTGTTGAGAATATTTTCTTCTGGTGGGCCCAAGGAACCCTATTCCGACACTGCACAGATGGGAACAAAACCTAATTCAGGCACTGCACTGCGATGCTATTTTGGCACAGTATAAGGCCTCTTTTACACATCGGTGTCCCTGATTACATCCGTGAAAGGATGGTCAGTGGTTCATGCATGAAGATTTCAGTTAAGGATCCGTATTTTGTCCATGTATACGTTTTTCCCCTCACTGTGTCATCTGTATTCCATGTACACTGCTTCAATTAATTTCCAGAGCATCTTCAACTTTGGTCCATGAAAACCATGGAGTAAACACAGATGGCATCCGTCTTGCATCCATGGTTTTCAGGGACACATTGACTATAACATGCATGAGGGATCCGTAATCATGGACAAAAATAGGGCATGTTTCTGTGACATCACCATGCACCTATAGTCCAAAGAAAACTAATGATGTGTGAATACACACATTAAAGTCAATGGATACATGTAGTTTACGGCTGACATGTCAGCCTGCATTTGTGGGAAGGGCGTAGGCGCCCTTAAAAGGAGGCACGCCCTCACCCCTTTTGCGTGCGTTTTCTGGTGCATTTCCCGCCTTTGAGGTCACGCCCCGTCCTGCTGTGCTGCTGTGCAGGTAAGTTTACTGAGGGTTCCCCTCCAACGCTCTTCGCTCAGCTGTCTGGGTAAGTTCACTGTCCTCCCGTACCCCTCTCCGGCGTGTTTCTCCCCCCCGGCCCGGCACGCTCGCTACCCACCTTGCACCCCGGGTGATACGGCCGGCACGTCCTCGCTCAGGCGCCGGCCTGGGCCGATCACGTGGGACCCCGGGCAGCGCCTCCGTTGCCTTGACGACGGAGCCCGCGTCCCGGCCTGCCTCTGTTGTCGCGCTCTCTTTCCCGGCTCCGGCCGCCGCAGCAGCTCGCCCCCCTTTGCTTGCTGGTCTAGGTCCTCTCCCCACGGGCGGGTCCGTCCAGACCCAGGGGTGCCGCTTCTCTCTGACGCAGCTGCTGGCCGGCGGCCGGCTGCTGTTCACCATCAATAAAGTTTTTAAAAAAAAAACAGGGGTTTCACACGCACGGGCTCCTGTGAATAAGCCCCATTACAGGCTCTCACCAGTCACATACAATCCTAGCTGATTTCCAGGGTCATAGTACGCCGCATGGCTCCTATGTGCCCTCCCCTGTCATCTTGAGGCGCAGACCAAGTTAACCCTCCACACTCCACGGCAGCGGTTCCGCTACCTTCCACGTCAGCTCCCACAAACGCAGTTTCGTTAGTTCACAGGGACATACAGTTCCCTGGGTTAAGGGTCGAGTAAATGGCGCAAATTATCGCCTGTTACGCTTCAGGCTTACGTATCTACTGTACCCCGTCTGTTGCCTGTCACGTTGTCAGGCTTACGTTTCTCTCATGTTTTATTTCCCGTTACGCTGCCGGTTTTACGTTTTCCATTACCGGTTACAGGTCAGGTTCATGCGGTTAATCACTATTCTTTGTCGCTATCATTGTTTTCCAGGTTCGATCAAATATTATTTTCTACGGTACGACCCCAGGTTTGGTGTTCTTTCCATGTGTATAAACCCCTGTCGATAGCCACGTCCTCGTAGCGCTTACGTCTTGTTTTCACTCTTTAGGCTGGTAAGGTCTTCCACAGTAGTACCCCCTTTATAGCTCTAGGCACTCGCCCGCCCCAGTTCTCTCTTCATCACCATTCACGGCTCGGGTGTCATCCTTCTGTCATGCGGGGCCTCCAGCTCAGCTGTTAACTTTTGTTTATCACCTCACAGCCACGATATGTCGCAGGTTTCTAACATCGAGGAAGCCCTGTCCATCCCGGAGACACCCGCATCCGAGCGGCCCAGCTCCTCATCACTGAGGAGTTGGACGATCCCTAAGTTAATCGCGGAGCTCAACAGAAGAGGGATCCAACACCCCGCTTCTGCCCGGAAAGCCGAACTGTTCAGGCTACTTACGGCGGAGCCAGCAGCCCCGGACTTGGAGCAAGTCTCCATGTCCACTTTGCAAGTGTCTCTGACACAACTGCATGCCATGATGAACACTATTGCCTCCTCAGTCTCCATTGCCGATTGCCCCCACGGCAGGGTTGGTTCCCCCAGGTAGGGTCCTTTGCGCACCCGAGGTAGCTCCAGCCCACTTCATCCCCAGCAACATTAAGAAGGACATTTTAGAGGGCAAGGACGTCAATCTGGCGTCCATCTTGATAGCAACCCATGACACAGTAGAGAGCAAGACCATTGCTTGCGGCGACATGTCCATCGTCCTCAAAGCGAGGGACCCCCGCCTCAACAGGAAGCTAACCACCACGGAGTTTGTCCTGGCGTTTAGCTTATTCAGGGACGTCATCTGCTCCGTCCACCCTGAGAGGCGGGAAGAGTTGGATACATACCTCTACAGGGTCACGGACTTGGGCCACAAGTACGGTGGGCAGGCTTTCTACGACTATCATCGCTCCTTTTCAGCAAAAGCCGCCGCCTCACTGGTCCAATTCCAGCACCTCACGAACTGGGCGGTCATGGACATGGAGCTTTTTTGCCGACATTTCGCGTGCCTCAGGGCCCCGGCATGTGCGTCATGCCAGTCCATTACTCACTCATCGGATTGGTGCCCCAACTCAGGTCCCTCCACTTCTCAGGGCAGATCCCTCCGTAGTAGCTCCGGGTCCCTCCAACGACCTGGCGCAACCACGGATAAGCTAGGCCGGCCAATAGTTTTCCTGGGCAACAGCCAGGTCTGCAATAATTTCAACCAGGAGGCTTGTTATTATAATAAGTGCAGGGCTCTCCACGTCTGCGCAGGCTGTTTCAGGGCTCACCCGCAGACAGCGTGTCCACAAAGAGCAAGGCCATCCTGACTAAGCGGGGTCAACGTGGTCTTGTTAGAGTCCCTGTTGCGCAAGCATCACAGCCCGCATTGGGTGCAGTTCTTGGTTTCCGGGTTCACCACTGGGTTTCACACGGGGCTGGTAGCTCTCCCACAAACTTCCTGGGAAGGGCCCAATCTGCTGTCAGCAAGCAAGGACCCTGAGCCGGTGGGGATTCTGATCAAGTCAGAGTTGGAGAAGGGGTTTCTCATCGGCCCCTTCCCTTTCATTCCATTCGACCTATGGAGGATCAACCCCATTGGTATTGTGACCAAGCAGTTCACAAATAAAAAACGTCTAATCTATGACTTGTCGGCGCCTCATGGCTCCAATGTACCCAGTCTTAACTCCTTAGTGCCATCCGAGGAGTTCTCCATGAGCTACGCCACCATAGACGAGGCCATACAACTGATCCTCCAAGTAGGTCAGGGGGCTTGTTTGGCAAAGGCAGATATCGCCGACGCCTTTAAGTTGCTGCCCATTCATCCACGGCTCTGGAGGTTCTACGGCATCAAGTGGCAAGATCAGTACTTCTTTGCCAATCGCCTGACGTTCGGGTCCAAGAGCAGTCCCTGGCTGTTCGACCAGTTCGCTCAGGCATTGCATTGGATCCTGGTCAACCATTGCGATTGCCCTATGACCATCCACTACTTGGATGATTTTCTCATCATCGAAAGCCCAGACCGCCAGCCTTGTAAACTCCAGGCTCTGCTGCAACTGTTCGGCCGACTCAACGTTCCGGTGGCAGCTTCAAAAACCGAAGGGCCCGCCACGGTAATCACCTTCCTGGGCATAATTCTAGACACAGGGAAGATGGAGGCCAGGCTTCCAGCCGAGAAGTTGGCAAAGATCAAGGAAGCCATCTCAACAGCGGCAGGCTGCAGGACATGCACCAAGGTCGAGTTGCAGTCCCTTTTAGGCATGCTCAACTTTGCCACCAAAGTCATGCCCCACGGCAGGGCCTTCATGTCCAGGCTTCTCCAATTACTCCCCTCAGCCCCAGAGCAAGACAGCCTCGTCACCTTAGACGCCCAAGCCATGGCCGACCTAGCCATGTGGGAGAACTTCCTAGCCTCTTGGAACGGAGTCTCTTTGTTTGTTCCTCGGGTAGGCCCGGAGTCCACTTTGATTTTCTCGGACGCCGCCACCTCCGGGGGGTTCGCGGCGATCTGTGGGAACCAATGGTTCGCGGGCCCTTGGCCACCCGAGGTATCAACAGCCAGAGGCGCTTTGCAGTCATCCCCGTTGCTGGAATTCTACCCAGTCGTGGCTGCAGCCCAGGTGTGGGGCAGCCAGTGGGCCAATTCTTCTGTGGCGTTCATCACTGATAAACAGTGGTGGACATTATCACCAAGGGCAGGTCTCAGTCACCCCAGATAATGTCATTTGCCCGCAGGCTGGTCTGGCTCTCGCTGGTGTACAATTTTCACGTGGCATGCAGGCATATCCAGGGGGTTCACAATGTGGCCGCAGATGCCCTATCTCGTTTTAATTACGAAACTTTCTTTCAGGTCATGCCAGAGGCAGACCGTGTGGGGCTACCTCCTCCGACGTACCAATTTCTAGTGTTGGATTAAACCTTTTTATTAATTCAGCAAAAACATTGATGCAGAAGTCTTTGTCTCACAACACTGCCAGGAACTACAGGACCGCCTGGAACACTTTCAACAGGTTCAGGGGCCTACACCCAAGTCAAGACACCAACAAAACCACGTACATCACAGCTTTCATAGCCTTCTGTCATTTCGATCTCAAGCTGTCCTTCAATACCATTAAATTGTATTTGGCCGGAGTCCAACATTTTTCCATGTTGGAAGACCCCGAAAGCAGGTCGGTTTTTCTATCCCAAGCAGTCAGGGCAACCCTTAGGGGGGTTCAGAAAAGTAGTCACGCAGCTATCCCGAGCAGGCAGCCCGTATCTGGGGAACTATTTAGGAAACTCTCAACCTCCATAGATAGTCTTCCTTTTGGGCTCCTTCCCAGCACAGTCATCAAGGCCGCCATGTACCTTAGTTTCTATGGGTTCTTAAGACCCGGCAAATTCACCCGCACTTCAGCTAGGTCCAAGGGTCTCACCAGGGGTCAGCTAGTCTGACACCACGACCATTTCTCCCTGCACCTCCTCACTTCCAAAACCTCGCAGGTAGGTCCACCAGTGGAGGTGGATTTCTTCCCTTCTGCCAACGCATGGTGCCCGGTCCAGGTACTCAAGAGTCTGCTGTCGGCTCTGGGGGACTCCGCCCCTGATCAACCATTGCTCCCGTTTCAGGCCGCAGCCCTCACAGCTTCGCAGTTCATCTCACACGTCCGCACTCTGGCAATGGGCTGGGGTTTCGACCCCAAGGCCATTTCAGGGCACTCATTTCGCATTGGAGCTGCTTCCGCAGCGTCAAAACACAACGTCCCCGGTCACATCATCCGAAAAATGGGTCGCTGGCGCTCCTCATGCTTCACACGATACATACCTAACCCCCAGGTCGAGATATCCCAGGCTTTCCACAGGTTGGTTTTGTAACTCGGTTCACTGCCAATAAAGGTTTTTTCCTCCCTACCTGTTTGTCTTTTTGCCCCCTTTTAGGCTTACCCGCGGCATGGCTAAGGGCACCTCTCCAGCCATATCAGGTAGGCAATGCATGGTGGTTTTCCTCTGTCAGGTTCGGCACGTTCAGGCACGAGCTCTGCCGTAGCCTTGACCACAAGTAGTTTAAGGCTGACATGTCAGCCTGCATTTGTGGGAGGGGCGTAGGCGCCCTTAAAAGGAGGCACGCCCTCTCCCCTTTTGCGTGCGTTTTCTGGTGCCCCACCCACCCTTCCCTTTTCTCTTTCATACTCCTCAGGGTATGCCCCCTTTTAGGCTTACCCGCGGCATGGCTAAGGGCACCTCTCCAGCCATATCAGGTAGGCAATGCATGGTGGTTTTCCTCTGTCAGGTTCGGCACGTTCAGGCACGAGCTCTGCCGTAGCCTTGACCACAAATTCTGTATGTGGAGACTACGAACAACACACATCCACGATTTATTAATGAGTGAAGAGACCTTATTTGGACAAGGTACTTTTCTAAATTGTGTGAGCCCGCAGAAAACATTTCCACAGTGGCCTCACCGGACTTTTCTTCCATTCCTGTACTGAGGCACAATGGGAGTGACATAATAAAAAACGCCTTTAGCAAGGCCGTTATAGTAATATGGTTTGTAAGGCTGGAAAAAGACATCTATCCATCCTGTTCAGTCTGATATCCTGCAAAGTTGATCAAGAGAAAGGCAAAAATTCCTTCCCGACTCCAATCAGGTAATCAGAATAACTCCCTGGATCAACTACTCTTCTCCAGAAATCTAGTAACTATAACCTGTAATATTATTACACTCCAGAAATACATCCAGGCCCCTCTTAAATTCCTTTATTGTACTCACCATCACCACCTCCTCAGGCAGAGAGCTCCATAGTCTCACTGCTCTTACCGTAAAGAATCCTCTTCTATGTTTGTGTACAAACCTTCTTTCCTCCAGACGCAGAGCATGTCCCCTCGTCACAGTCCTGGCACCTGCCCTGACCTTTTGCCTGTCTGACTACGCCTCTGCCTCATCATTCGGTACTGCACTGTTGATCCTGGTAATGGCCCCGCCTGCCTGACTACACGTGTACTTCTGGTACCTACCCAGGTATCTCCTGGTTCCCCTGGACCAGCTGCTACTGACTCAGGGATTGCTCAGGAGTGGCCCCTGGCAACTACCCTAACGGCTCAATTCTATCCTCACCATCTGAGGCTCTAGTGAAACCCAGGTAGTTGCTTAGACACGATCTGTCAGAGTATAGCCAGTCAGTGGCACAGTGGGTTCACACCCGCTGACCCATGACACCCACTGTCTTGTGCTGTTTGCCACTGTTGGGCCCCCCCCACTCCCCATTCATTATGTCATGGGGCCACTATTGTCCCTGTTACTGCCACTGCTGTTGGCCCCCATCCCCACTCTGTTATGGGGCCACTATTGTCCCTGTTTGTCCGTGTTGGTATCACTGTCAGAAAAAAAAAATCTCACATTATAAGCATCTGTCAGGCCTCTTTCACACGGTCAGTATTTGGTCAGTATTTGTAAGCCAAAAGCAGCAGTGGGTCCAAAACACAGAAGAGATGCAAATATTTCAATTGCATTTTATCTCTGTTAGACCCACTTCTAATTTTTACAAATACTAATCAAATATTGATGCAAAATAGTGACCAAATACTGAGCGTGTGAAAGAGGCCGTTAAAGTTCTGCATGCAGGACTTTTATTTCCTTGTTAAAAAAACTGACTTCAGACATAAATGGCCAAAATGGATGCAAATTGAGTATAAGGTCTCTTTCATATGGTCAGTATTTTGCATCAGTATTTGTAAGCCAAAAGCAGGCGTGGGTTCTAAACACAAATGAGATGCAAATATTTCCATTACATTTTATCTCTTTTTTTTGGACCCACTCCTGGTTTTGGCTTACAAATACTGATCAAATACTGACCGTCTGAAAGAGGCTTTATGCTTTTTTTTTTTTGTTCTTCTGACAGATCTGAAGAATGGAAAAATAAATAGTGATGTGAACATAGCCTTACTGTCACTGCTGCCCCCTCCCCACTCTGTCATGTGGCCACCATTGTCGCTGTCAGTGCTGCTACCCCCTCCCCACTCTGTCATGGGGCCACTATTGTCACTGCTACTGCTGCCACCCTTCCCACTCTGTTAAGGGGCCACTACTTGAATCTTGGGGCACTGCACGGTTAAATCCATGGCGAAAAATTAAACCTGACGCTAACATTGACCTGTAATACTGACACACAGTAAATCTGCAGCTAACAGAAGGGATTAAAAAGCACGTCTTTGGACTGCCACAACATTAAAAGAACATTTTTTTTCTCCACTACTTTATTGGCGCTGCCTCTATTTCTTTATTTTGTTCCACTAAGGAGCCATTTGGACACAGCTCCTGCGGGGAGCGCACAGGTTTTTGGCTTTACTAAAGAGTGCTATATGCTTTACTTTTTGTTTAACAGAAGAGATTAGCTATGAATCTTGGTAGCCTACACAGTAATGTTGACGGCGATAAATTACAACTGCCTGTAATACTGACAGAACAATACCTACAGAACGGATTAACTATGAATGTGGGTGCACTAGAACATAATGCACACGGCTATTCCCTCTCCCTGCACTGTCACAGGAGTTTAAGTTCCAAGTCTTCACACAGAGATTGGGCCACCAAGTGGGATGAATATGATTAGGCAGTGTGGCCTGGGTATACCTGTTTGATCACAATTTTTGACAAATTTAGTTTTCGTAACTAATAAAATTTCTTGTTGAAGTTCAACGAATAGGCTGAATCTAATTTTTCAAAACTTGCTAATTTCTACTGTACACAGTACTCCATGTGTGGTCTGACTAGTGATTTGTAAAGTCGAAGGACTACGTTCTCATCACGGGCATCTATGCCCCTTTTGATGCAACCCATTATCTTATTGGCCTTGGCAGCAGCTGCCTGACACTGATTTCTACAGCTTAGTTTGCTGTCCACTAAAATTCCTAGGTCCTTTTCCTTGTGAGTGTTACCCAGTGTTTTACCATTAAGTATGTACGGGTGACTTGCATTATTCCTTCCCATAACCTTACATTTGTCATCTGCCACTTTTCTGCCCAAGCCTCCAATCTATCCAGATCCATCTGTAGCAGTATACTGTCCTCTTCCGTGTTAATTACTTTACATAGTTTAGTGTCATCTGCAAAAATGTATATTTTATTGTACAACCCCTCTAACAAATATACTGAAGATAATGGAGCCAATGCCTATATTTTTATGTTTTTTAACATGTGAATTGGGAATATCTATTATACCACTCACTCATGTTCATATGAGCAATGCCTGGAGTTGCATTTTAATACAAATCTGTGGAATTTTCCACATGGTTTTTCTATTCTCACATAATGTGTCAGGTTTCATCATCTGACCAAAGCATGAAATACCCAGCAGATATTTCTGAGATACAATGTAAAACATAAAAAACACCAAGACAAAAACAACAGCTGTGAGGAAAAGAGCAATTGTTCCCCGGAGAGAAGCACGAGTCGTTCATGTTCACATTCACTGCAGCTCAAAACAAATATTTCATTTTTAGTTATTACAGACAGACGAGAACAAGGATGATCTATGGTCCATTAAGAGTTAAATAAGATAGACTAAGGATAGGAGGGGGACATTGACTGTCTATGCGTGATGCATTTAATGGTACAAGGACCATGTAAAGCTCAGTAAGACGCAAGCACACCCCATTACCTCACCACTGCGCAGGAAATACATGTCATGGCAAAACCTGCAATTTAACGTCTTATCATCAGGAGAATATGGAGTAGACTCGATTCCATATAGAGACCATACATTATATCTCATAAATACCATTAGGTAACATGTAATTTGTACAGGTCTGTAATAGGAACCCATATTAACTCTGAACAGCTAGGGGGTAAGTTAGGAATGCAGAGGTTTTGGTCACACCTGTGTCCTGCTATATGAGAAGGTCCAATCATCCCTTCAAAACTCATAAAAGAAAACCAGAACTTATGTGTCATATTTAAAGCTCCAAAACAGATTTTATATAAAGGCCCTTCTGGCAGCAATATGGTGCTGAGCACACAGTAATGCCCTATGAATGAGGCCTATTACTTATAGAACTCTGCTTATGATGGCCTGCAGGAAAGACACAAGCAACTGTATTCCCAGCATCTGTCCTGCTCTATATTCTTATCACTCTTGCTTGCAACAGGAACAATTTGGCTCATTACAGTTCATTAGAGAATTGCATATACAGTTGCAAGAAAAAGTATTTGAACCCTTTGGAATGATATGGATTTCTGCAAAAATTGGTCATAAAATGTGATCTGATCTTCATCTAAGTCACAACAATAGACAATCACAGTCTGCTTAAATTAATAACACACAAAGAATTAAATGTTACCATGTTTTTACTGAACACACCATGTAAACATTCACAGTGCAGGTGGAAAAAGTATGTGAACCCTTGGATTTAATAACTGGTTGAACCTCCTTTGGCAGCAATAACTTCAACCAAACGTTTCCTGTAGTTGCAGATCAGACGTGCACAATGTTCAGGAGTAATTCTTGACCATTCCTATTTACAGAACTGTTTCAGTTCAGCAATATTCTTGTTTTTTTTATGTGAATCGCTTTCTTGAGGTCATGCCACAGTATCTCAATCGGGTTGAGGTCAAGACTCTGACTGGGCCACTCCAGAAGGCGTATTTTCTTCTGTTTAAGCCATTCTGTTACTGATTTACTTCTATGCTTTGGGTCGTTGTCCTGTTGCAACACCCATCTTCTGTTGAGCTTCAGCTGGTGGACAGATGGCCTTAAGTTTTCCTGCCAAATGTCTTGATAAACTTGGGAATTCATTTTTCCTTCGATGATAGCAATCCGTCCAGGCCCTGATGCAGCAAAGCAGCCCCAAACCATGATGCCCCCACCACCATACTTTACAGTTGGGATGAGGTTTTGATGTTGGTGTGCTGTGCCTCTTTTTCTCCACACATAGTGTTGTGTGTTTCTTCCAAACAACTCAACTTTGGTTTCATCTGTCCACAGAATATTTAGCCAGTACTGCTGTGGAACATCCAGATGCTCTTGTGCAAACTGTAAACGTGCAGCAATGTTTTTTTTAGACAGCAGTGGCTTCCTCTGTGGTATCCTCCCATGAAATCCATTCTTGTTTAGTGTTTTAAGTATCTTAGATTCACTAACAGGAATGTTAGCATATGCCAGAGACTTTTGTAAGTCTTTAGCTGACACTCTAGGATTCTTCTTCACCTCATTGAGCAGTCTGCGCTGTGCTCTTGCAGTCATCTTTACAGGACGGCCACTCCTAGGGAGAGTAGCAGCAGTGCTGAACTTTCACCATTTATAGACAATTTGTCTTACCGTGGACTGAAGAACAGCAAGGCTTTTGGAGATACTTTTATAACCCTTTACCTTATGCAAGTCAACAATTCTTAATCGTAGGTCTTCTGAGAGCTCTTTTGTGCGAGGCATCATTCACATCAGGCAATGTTTCTTGTGAAAAGCAAACCCAGAACTGGTATGTGTTTTTTATAGGGCAGGGCAGCTGTAACCAACACCTCCAATCTCATCTCATTGATTGAACTCCAGTTGGCTGACACCTCACTCCAATTAGCTCTTGGAGATGTCATTAGTCTAAGGGTTCACATACTTTTTCCACCTGCACTGTGAATGTTTACTTGGTGTGTTCAATAAAAACATGGTAACATTTAATTCTTTGTACAAAAAATAGTGGTAGGTTGTGGTGGCTCACTAGCAAGTAGTTAAGGTATGGTGCTGCAAGCTCATATAGAGGGAATCACCCCACCCTCTCTTAAAGGCAAATGTAGTAATAGAGTAATGAGCGAGCACTCATACACTTGGCAACCAAATTGACATGTGCAGAAAATATTTATTATATCCCCATAAAATACAAGTAATAAAATTTATAAGAACAATGTAGCAATAATATACAACATTACAATCACATATATTGTGGTAGATATGATCAACACTATATTCATATGACTCAATAGTGTCGATAAATTCAATAATATATATCACACCAAGAAACTTCAAGTATATGCTGTTATTTGGGAAAGAGGGGGTATTATCTTCTAGCGCTCTATCCCAATTTGGGAAACTGAATGTCACTGAAAATGTTGTAGGTGTATTCACTGGGAGCGCAACATGTTCATAAAGTGTCCACAGGAATCCTGATGATGTGAAAAGTCTCTTATAGCTGATCCTTTTATGGTCGATATGAGCTTTGGATTGAAGAAAACTTTAAATCGATATTTGGCTTACCGTCTAGCGTCTGCTGTCTCCCTATTGCTTCAATGGAGCTTTAAATATTTGCCGGCTTATTCAGTCGCTCCATACAGCAAGCTGGTTTAAATTTTGCGGGAGTTCCACAGATCGCGGGAGTTGCCACTCTGTTCCGCAATTTCCTTTGGTGCAGCTTTCGACGATAAGAATAGTTAATCCTTTACTGTAGAGATTTTCTTCTGTATGGCCATACAGTATTATCGGAGGCTTTTCAATGCAGGTACATCACTTGTTTCACCATACGCGTTACGGGTAGATTCACTCTCCCTTCCTCAGTGGTCAAGTGGTAAGCCAAATATCGATTTAAAAAGTTTTCTTCAATCCAAAGCTCATATCGACCATAAAAGGATATGCTATAAGAGACTTTTCACATTATCAGGATTCCTGTGGACACTTTATGAACATATTGCGCTCCCAGTGAATACACCTACAACATTTTCAGTGACATTCAGTTTCCCAAATTGGGATAGAGCGCTAGAAGATAATACCCCCTCTTTCCCAAATAACAGCATATACTTGAAGTTTCTTGGTGTGATATATATTATTGAATTTATCGACACTATTGAGTAATATGAATATAGTGTTGATCATATCTACCACAATATATGTGATTGTAATGTTGTATATTATTGCTACATTGTTCTTATAAATTTTATTACTTGTATTTTATGGGGATATAATAAATATTTTCTGCACATGTCAATTTGGTTGCCAAGTGTATGAGTGCTCGCTCATTACTCTATTTAATTCTTTGTGTGTTATTAGTTTAAGCAGACTGTGATTGTCTATTGTTGTGACTTAGATGAAAATCAGATCACATTTTATGACTAATTTGTGCAGAAATCCATATCATTCCAAAGGGTTCACATACTTTTTCTTGCAACTGTAATATAACCAAACATTTTTACATCTTGCTTTATGTTAGCAATTACTCTACAGTACATCTGCAGATCGGTGGAGGCATAGACTTGCATAGGATTCCACTGCTTCATTCCATGTGTATGGTTTGACAAGTAACACCTGTTTCTCCTATCCCTAGGAGATGTACACAGATGTAACAAAATTATCTGTCACTGAGAATATCATCACATTGCTGAAGATTGTCTTCTTGTCACCACCCATCTTCTAGCTCCTCTTACCAGGAGGTCCGTCTGCCAAGCTCAAAAGTTTTTTTTTAAGTAGAACCCTTTCAAGTTTAAGTTTATCCGATTCACAGAAAAATGGCATTGAGGTAGTGGAAAAACCTGAGCCTCAACAATCTGTAACATGGACCTCCACCTATCATGTGCCATTTATGATACATTTGTCTATGTGGTAAAGTGGTATTTGGGCCTCTCAGGTACCAGAAGCTGGGTGCAACGGTGACCTTTGTGGCCCCTTTAGCTACATCCCCCATTGCAAGGATTCCCTACAGAGTCCTGTTCTCCCAAGAGCAATACATGTTGTTTGTTGTTTGCTCTTAGGAATGCAGCACCAGAGACAAACTTGGGATCAAGTGTGTTTAGTACTATAGCTACTCACCTAGGCATGACATGAAGCTTCTGGACTCTAAAGCAAAATCTATATCAGGGTTGATGTTCAGCAAGCCCTTGAGGAACTGTAGCGGAGGATTGGAGTGGCAGTGGCTCTGACCATAGGATGTGTCACAGTGGTTTTCCCCAGGCCGTTGCTCCCTAGGGCTGGGGCAGTGAGAGGAAGGTGCACCCTTTTTTCCCTCAAGGCACTCCCTGTAGTTGGGGCTTCTACCTGATAGTAGTTTGGGGTGCCCTTGATGTTGGTGGTTGTATGGGTTTCTTGGAGGTAGTGCAATGGCCAGTGCATGGTGTGGTAGCAGTCAGGGAACCAGACCAGAAGTAAAGGAATACATGTTTAATTTTACTTGAGTGCAAAATAGGAGTTCTAGTGCGTCCAACAATAATCTATACACAAATCCTTTTCTCACATGGTGAGGTATAAAGGTTGGCAAACTGGCAAATAATGGCACTCTTGGCATGCTATCTTGCTAAAGTCTCTCTCACTAGAATCTGTGGCTGGCAACTGTAATCTGGCAATTGCGGTTGTAGTGTCTACTGCGAGGTATGGGTCTTAGAGGCACGACTGGCCAGGATGTGATTAAGTGTGATGAGTGTCATAACTGTAATCCCTCACAAGAAGCAAAGTCTGGTTATCTGTAGTGTCAGGTTGCCTCGATGACTGCTATGCTTGGCCATGCAGATTTTGAGTTTCTTGCTGTACCAGAAGCAATAACTTTCACAGAGATCAGAGCCGATTCTAGGTGAAATGGGGCCCTGGGGTGAAAAACAATAAGGCCCCCCCCCCACATGACACTTGCTGACTTTATCGTCCCCCCCTTCATCACTACAGAAATACAGCGCCCCATGCCTCTTACATCCAGTGACGTCTCCTTTGATGTAGATGTTCTCTGTCCTCGTCTTCTCCTTTCAGACCTGAAGATATATGACAGACCAGACCACCATTTTTTCGCCATTTTCTATCTCTGCAGTTTTCCATCATCCTCCCATCTTCTGGACAAATCATCCTACTACCCCCAACACTGTGCCACTGTGCTCCCCAATACTATACTGCAGGAACAGATAATACCTCTGATAATACTAGTACCACACAGAGCCCCCCATATAAAATACCCCTTTGTGGCCTCAGTAGAAGCCCCATAGTGCCCCATAATAATGGGCCAGTAACAAGTGCCTCTCTTCCACCTCCCATAGGCCAGTAACAAGTGCCTCTCTTCCACCCCCATGGGCCAGTAACAAGTGCCTCATGCCCCCCCATGTGCCAGTATCAAGTGCCACCCCCCATGTGCCAATATCAAGTGCCAACCCCCCATGTGCCAGTATCAAGTGCCAACCCCCCATGTGCCAGTATCAAGTGCCAACCCCCCATGTGTCAGTATCAAGTGCCAACCCCCCATGTGTCAGTATCAAGTGCCAACCCCCATGTGTCAGTATCAAGTGCCAACCCCCCTATGTGCCAGTATCAAGTGCCAACCCCCCTATGTGCCAGTATCAAGTGCCAACCCCCCTATGTGCCAGTATCAAGTGACAAACCCCCCCTTGTGCCAGTATCAAGTGCCAACCTTCCCCCCCATGTGCCAGTATCAAGTGCCTCCTGCTCCCCCCATGTGGCAGTAACAGATAGTCCGGTATAAAAAAAACAAAAAAAAAAACACTTATACTTACCTCCATTACACAGCGATGCGATGCAGGCCTCTTCCAGCCTGTGTCCCGCACTGTACTGTATGGCTCAGGCCTCTGATAGGCTGCGGGCCTTGTGCCGGCAGCCTATCAGAGGAACAGGGAAGGGAGACGCCTCTCCCTCCCCTGCCCCACAGCACAGCCATCTGTATCGCTGTCCTGAGGACGGTGATACAGATGACTATGGAGATGAACGCTGTTACAATGGAAGCGTTTATCTCCCTGTGACCTGCCACTGCCGCGGGTCCCCTTCCCGGAGCCAGAGCGAGTCCCCCACCAACGCGAGCCCTCACAAAAAAAAAAAAGGCTCGGGACTGGCTGGTGTCGGGTGGTGGGCTTGGGGGCCCCTAAGGACTTGGGGGCCTGGGGGAAATTGCCCCCCTTGCCTATATGGAAGCGCTGGCCCTGACAGAGATCTGTTATTCTCTGGATCCTGAGACCTAAGAAGAAGGAGCACATGGACTTGCTTCCTCCCTCCTCACTTACTAGACTAGTTTCCCCCCTAGTCAGGAAGTAGGAGCAGCCCATTCCTGCCAAGAGGGGTGGAAAAGGGTGGCTAACCCTGTCCCTGCCAACCATACCAGGTCTTGCTGGGTGTAAGTAACATTAGATAATAGTACATAACATTACATAACTATTCTCTTGTTCTCCTGGAAGAGTATCTAATGCCAGAAGTGTTTGGAGGAAGCTCTTCCCATTCAATATACAGTACAGACCAAAAGTTTGGACACACCTCATTCAAAGAGTTTTCTTTATTTTCATGACTATGAAGGCATCAAAACTATGAATTAACACATGTGGAATTATATACATAACAAACAAGTGTGAAACAACAGAAAATATGTCATATTCTAGGTTCTTCAAAGTAGCCACCTTTTGCTTTGATTACTGCTTTGCACACTCTTGGCATTCTCTTGATGAACTTCAAGAGGTAGTCCCCTGAAATGGTCTTCCAACAGTCTTGAAGGAGTTCCCAGAGATGCTTAGCACTTGTTGGCCCTTTTGCCTTCACTCTGCGGTCCAGCTCACCCCAAACCATCTTGATTGGGTTCAGGTCCGGTGACTGTGGAGGCCAGGTCATCTGGCGCAGCACCCCATCACTCTCCTTCATGGTCAAATAGCCCTTACTTTCAAAGTTTTCCCAATTTTTCGGCTGACTGACTGACCTTCATTTCTTAAAGTAATGATGGGCACTCGTTTTTCTTAGCTGCTTTTTTCTTGCCATAATACAAATTCTAACAGTCTATTCAGTAGGACTATCAGCTGTGTATCCACCTGACTTCTCCTCAACGCCACTGATGGTCCCAACCCCATTTATAAGGCAAGAAATCCCACTTATTAAACCTGACAGGGCACACCTGTGAAGTGAAAACCATTTCAGGGGACTACCTCTTGAAGCTCATCAAGAGAATGCCAAGAGTGTGCAAAGCAGTAATCAAAGCAAAAGGTGGCTACTTTGAAGAACCTAGAATATGACATATTTTCAGTTGTTTCACACTTGTTTGTTATGTATATAATTCCACATGTGTTAATTCATAGTTTTGATGCCTTCATAGTCATGAAAATAAAGAAAACTCTTTGAATGAGAAGATGTGTCCAAACTTTTGGTCTGTACTGTACATGCGCATTCGGATGAACCGAATACATATGTGTATGAGGCAGTTGTGCAGAAGCCGGGAGAGATAGCTGTCGGATGAAAGATTGCTCAATGAACCGCTATTAAATGTGTATGGCTGCCCTTAAAATACACTTTCAATGCACTCTTGGAGTCATTTTGGATGGCTGAGCATTACTTAAAAAATTCATCACTCTTCCAAGTCTTGCCCCTCTCTGTCACATAATGATATTTGATGAGGCCCTAGAGCCCATGGAAAAACTCTGTAACCCTTTTCTAATGGATGGGACTTCCTTAGCCAGTTCTCCTAACATCTCTGTTTTTCGTAAATACTTGTATTTGCCATAAATTATAGTGAGTTTCCCAAAATACACTGCTCAAAAAAATAAAGGGAACACAAAAAAAGCACATCCTAGATCTGCATTAATTAAATATTCTTCTGAAATACTTTGTTCTTTACATAGTTGAATGTGCTGACAACAAAATCACACAAAAATTAAAAAATGGAAATCAAATTTTTCAACCCATGGAGGTCTGGATTTGGAGTCACACTCAAAATTAAAGTGGAAAAACACACTACAGGCTGATCCAACTTTGATGTAATGTCCTTAAAACAAGTCAAAATGAGGCTCAGTAGTGTGTGTGGCCTCCACGTGCCTGTATGACCTCCCTACAACGCCTGTGCATGCTCCTGATGAGGTGGCGGATGGTCTCCTGAGGGATCTCCTCCCAGACCTTGACTAAAGCATCTGCCAACTCCTGGACAGTCTGTGGTGCAACGTGACGTTGGTGGATAGAGCGAGACATGATGTCCCAGATGTGCTCAATTGGATTCAGGTCTGGGGAACGGGTGGGCCAGTCCATAGCATCAATGCCTTCGTCTTGCAGGAACTGCTGACACACTCCAGCCACATGAGGTCTAGCATTGTCTTGCATTAGGAGGAACCCAGGGCCAACTGCACCAGCATATGGTCTCACAAGGGGTCTGAGGATCTCATCTCGGTACCTAATGGCAGTCAGGCTACCTCTGGCGAGCACATGGAGGGCTGTGCGGCCCTCCAAAGAAATGCCACCCCACACCATTACTGACCCAATGCCAAACCGGTCATGCTGGAGGATGTTGCAGGCAGCAGAACATTCTCCACGGCGTCTCCAGACTCTGTCACGTCTGTCACATGTGCTCAGTGTGAACCTGCTTTCATCTGTGAAGGACACAGGGCGCCAGTGGCGAATTTGCCAATCTTGGTGTTCTCTGGCAAATGCCAAACGTCCTGCACGGTGTTGGGCTGTAAGCACAACCCCCACCTGTGGATGTCGGGCCCTCATATCACCCTCATGGAGTCTGTTTCTGACCGTTTGAGCAGACACATGCACATTTTTGGCCTGCTGGAGGTCATTTTGCAGCGCTCTGGCAGTGCTCCTCCTTGCACAAAGGCGGAGGTAGCGGTCCTGCTGCTGGGTTGTTGCCCTCCTACGGCCTCCTCCACGTCTCCTGATGTACTGGCCTGTCTCCTGGTAGCGCCTCCATGCTCTGGACACTACGCTGACAGACACAGCAAACCGTCTTGCCACAGCTCGCATTGATGTGCCATCCTGGATAAGCTGCACTACCTAAGCCACTTGTGTGGGTTGTAGACTCCGTCTCATGCTACCACTAGAGTGAAAGCACCGCCAGCATTCAAAAGTGAAATCAAAGTGCGGTATCTGTGGATCACTACAGCTGAGTAATGGATTTAAGGTGCTCTTGGTTTATGTGACCCACCCAGTCACAGAAAAGGAATACAGAAATATATAGGATAAACCAGGCACTCAAGTATGGAGTAAATTGATAAGGATATTTATTCCCACAATGACAATAGAATATAGCAATAAAATTCACCAATAAAATGCCATAAAACACTTTAAACCATTAATAACAATAATAGCAGCAATATTCGGCATATACACTAAAAATCAATACGTTAATTAAATAGCAGCGGCATATATGTTAAAATCAATACATTAATTAATAAGCAGCAGCAATGGACATATGCGTTAATTAATAAGCAGCGGCATTGGACATATGCGGCTTATTCATTGATACTGAAGTCATTGGGTTCAGAAGAAGGAAAACGCAATTTCGTACTTGGTAGCAGAGTCTTATAAGCGATCTTTTGGTTTCGGTAATACTGAATTGCACAGCGGTGGCGTCCCACCGATTTGAGCAACTATGTTGCTTAGTTTTACCTGGCCAGTGTGTCCTTATCCTACAACCGGACCTATAGAGATTTGCTGTGGGCGCGGTGTCACCTGGATATCCTGCTCACGGAAACAATGTCTGTGGCTTTGTTTGGATTCCTCCGGTGTTCGTTGCTCTCGGTCACAGCTAGTCGATTCTTGGAAGTCCAGGGGAGCTATTTTTCCAGCATGCCGGTACAGGGTATTTAACCATACCCGTTTCGGGGTTCTCTGAATGACCCCTTCCTCAGTGACTAAAACATCAGCCAGGAAGCATAGGAACTGAGAAGTAGTCTGTGGTCACCACCAGCAGAACCACTCCTTTATTGGGGGTGTCTTGCTAATTGCCTATAATTTCCACCTGTTGTCTATCCCATTTGCACAACAGCATGTGAAATTGATTGTCACTCAGTGTTGCTTCCTAAGTGGACAGTTTGATTTCACAGAAGTGTGATTGACTTGGAGTTACATTGTGTTGTTTAACCACTTCAGCCCCCAGTGCTTAAACACCCTGAAAGACCAGGCCACTTTTTACACTTCTGACCTACACTACTTTCACCGTTTATTGCTCGGTCATGCAACTTACCACCCAAATGAATTTTACCTCCTTTTCTTCTCACTAATAGAGCTTTCATTTGGTGGTATTTCATTGCTGCTGACATTTTTACTTTTTTTGTTATTAATCGAAATTTAACGATTTTTTTGCAAAAAAATGACATTTTTCACTTTCAGTTGTAAAATTTTGCAAAAAAAACGAGATCCATATAGAAATTTTGCTCTAAATTTATAGTTCTACATGTCTTTGATAAAAAAAAAAATGGTTTGGGTAAAAGTTATAGCGTTTACAAACTATGGTACAAAAATGTGAATTTCCGCTTTTTGAAGCAGCTCTGACTTTCTGAGCACCTGTCATGTTTCCTGAGGTTCTACAATGGCCAGACAGTACAAACACCCCACAAATGACCCCATTTCGGAAAGTACACACCCTAAGGTATTCGCTGATGGGCATAGTGAGTTCATAGAACTTTTTATTTTTTGTCACAAGTTAGCGGAAAATGATGATTTTATTTTTTTTTTTCTTACAAAGTCTCATATTCCACTAACTTGTGACAAAAAATAAAAACTTCTATGAACTCACTATGCCCATCACGAAATACCTTGGGGTCTCTTCTTTCCAAAATGGGGTCACTTGTGGGGTAGTTATACTGCCCTGGCATTCTAGGGGCCCAAATGTGTGGTAAGGAGTTTGAAATCAAATTCTGAAAAAAATGACCTGTCAAATCCGAAAGGTGCTCTTTGGAATATGGGCCCCTTTGCCCACCTAGGCTGCAAAAAAGTGTCACACATCTGGTATCTCCGTACTCAGGAGAAGGTGGGGAATGTGTTTTGGGGTGTCATTTTATATATACCCATGCTGGGTGAGAGAAATATCTTGGCAAAAGACAACTTTTCCCATTTTTTTTATACAAAGTTGGCATTTGACCAAGATATTTATCTCACCCAGCATGGGTATATATAAAATGACACCCCAAAACACATTCCCCACCTTCTCCTGAGTACGGAGATACCAGATGTGTGACACTTTTTTGCAGCCTAGGTGGGCAAAGGGGCCCATATTCCAAAGAGCACCTTTCGGATTTGACAGGTCATTTTTTTCAGAATTTGATTTCAAACTCCTTACCACACATTTGGGCCCCTAGAATGCCAGGGCAGTATAACTACCCCACAAGTGACCCCATTTTGGAAAGAAGACACCCCAAGGTATTCCGTGAGGGGCATGGAGAGTTCCTAGAATTTTTTATTTTTTGTCACAAGTTAGTGGAAAATGATGATTTTTTTTTTTTTTTTTTTTTTTCATACAAAGTCTCATATTCCACTAACTTGTGACAAAAAATAAAAACTTCCATGAACTCACTATGCCCATCAGCGAATACCTTGGGGTCTCTTCTTTCCAAAATGGGGTCACTTGTGGGGTAGTTATACTGCCCTGGCATTCTAGGGGCCCAAATGTGTGGTAAGGAGTTTGAAATCAAATTCAGTAAAAAATGACCTATGAAATCCAAAAGGTGCTCTTTGGAATGTGGGCCCCTTTGCCCACCTAGGCTGCAAAAAAGTGTCACACATCTGGTATCCCCGTACTCAGGAGAAGTTGAGGAATGTGTTTTGGGGTGTCTTTTTACATATACCCATGCTGGGTGAGATAAATATCTTGGTCAAATGCCAACTTTGTATAAAAAAATGGGAAAAGTTGTCTTTTGCCAAGATATTTCTCTCACCCAGCATGGGTATATGTAAAATGACACCCCAAAACACATTCCCCACCTTCTCCTGAGTACGGAGATACCAGATGTGTGACACTTTTTTGCAGCCTAGGTGGGCAAAGGGGCCCATATTCCAAAGAGCACCTTTCGGATTTGACAGGTCATTTTTTTCAGAATTTGATTTCAAACTCCTTACCACACATTTGGGCCCCTAGAATGCCAGGGCAGTATAACTACCCCACAAGTGACCCCATTTTGGAAAGAAGACACCCCAAGGTATTCCGTGAGGGGCATGGCAAGTTCCTAGAATTTTTTATTTTTTGTCACAAGTTAGTGGAAAATGATGATTTTTTTTTTTTTTTTTTTTCATACAAAGTCTCATATTCCACTAACTTGTGACAAAAAATAAAAACTTCCATGAACTCACTATGCCCATCAGCGAATACCTTGGGGTCTCTTCTTTCCAAAATGGGGTCACTTGTGGGGTAGTTATACTGCCCTGGCATTCTAGGGGCCCAAATGTGTGGTAAGGAGTTTGAAATCAAATTCAGTAAAAAATGACCTATGAAATCCAAAAGGTGCTCTTTGGAATGTGGGCCCCTTTGCCCACCTAGGCTGCAAAAAAGTGTCACACATCTGGTATCCCCGTACTCAGGAGAAGTTGAGGAATGTGTTTTGGGGTGTCTTTTTACATATACCCATGCTGGGTGAGATAAATATCTTGGTCAAATGCCAACTTTGTATAAAAAAATGGGAAAAGTTGTCTTTTGCCAAGATATTTCTCTCACCCAGCATGGGTATATGTAAAATGACACCCCAAAACACATTCCCCACCTTCTCCTGAGTACGGAGATACCAGATGTGTGACACTTTTTTGCAGCCTAGGTGGGCAAAGGGGCCCATATTCCAAAGAGCACCTTTCGGATTTGACAGGTCATTTTTTTCAGAATTTGATTTCAAACTCCTTACCACACATTTGGGCCCCTAGAATGCCAGGGCAGTATAACTACCCCACAAGTGACCCCATTTTGGAAAGAAGACACCCCAAGGTATTCCGTGAGGGGCATGGCAAGTTCCTAGAATTTTTTATTTTTTGTCACAAGTTAGTGGAAAATGATGATTTTTTTTTTTTTTTTTTTTCATACAAAGTCTCATATTCCACTAACTTGTGACAAAAAATAAAAACTTCCATGAACTCACTATGCCCATCAGCGAATACCTTGGGGTCTCTTCTTTCCAAAATGGGGTCACTTGTGGGGTAGTTATACTGCCCTGGCATTCTAGGGGCCCAAATGTGTGGTAAGGAGTTTGAAATCAAATTCAGTAAAAAATGACCTATGAAATCCAAAAGGTGCTCTTTGGAATGTGGGCCCCTTTGCCCACCTAGGCTGCAAAAAAGTGTCACACATCTGGTATCCCCGTACTCAGGAGAAGTTGAGGAATGTGTTTTGGGGTGTCTTTTTACATATACCCATGCTGGGTGAGATAAATATCTTGGTCAAATGCCAACTTTGTATAAAAAAATGGGAAAAGTTGTCTTTTGCCAAGATATTTCTCTCACCCAGCATGGGTATATGTAAAATGACACCCCAAAACACATTCCCCACCTTCTCCTGAGTACGGAGATACCAGATGTGTGACACTTTTTTGCAGCCTAGGTGGGCAAAGGGGCCCATATTCCAAAGAGCACCTTTCGGATTTGACAGGTCATTTTTTTCAGAATTTGATTTCAAACTACTTACCACACATTTGGGCCCCTAGAATGCCAGGGCAGTATAACTACCCCACAAGTGACCCCATTTTGGAAAGAAGAGACCCCAAGGTATTCGCTGATGGGCATAGTGAGTTCATGGAAATTTTTATTTTTTGTCACAAGTTAGTGGAATATGAGACTTTGTATGAAAAAAAAAAAAAAAAAAATCATCATTTTCCACTAACTTGTGACAAAAAATAAAAAATTCTAGGAACTTGCCATGCCCCTCACGGAATACCTTGGGGTGTCTTCTTTCCAAAATGGGGTCACTTGTGGGGTAGTTATACTTCCCTGGCATTTTCCAGGGGCCCTAATGTCTGGTAAGTAGGTAAATGACCTGTGAAATCCGAAAGGTGCTCTTTGGAATGTGGGCCCCTTTGCCCACCTAGGCTGCAAAAAAGTGTCACACATCTGGTATCTCCGTACTCAGGAGAAGGTGGGGAATGTGTTTTGGGGTGTCATTTTACATATACCCATGCTGGGTGAGAGAAATATCTTGGCAAAAGACAACTTTTCCCATTTTTTTTATACAAAGTTGGCATTTGACCAAGATATTTATCTCACCCAGCATGGGTATATGTAAAATGACACCCCAAAACATATTCCCCAACTTCTGCTGAATACGGAGATACCACATGTGTGACACTTTTTTGCAGCCTAGGTGGGCAAAGGTGCCCAAATTCCTTTTAGGAGGGCATTTTTAGACATTTGGATACCAGACTTCTTCTCACGCTTTGGGGCCCCTAAAATGCCAGGGCAGTATAAATACCCCACATGTGACCCCATTTTGTAAAGAAGACACCCCAAGGTATTCAATGAGGGGCATGGCGAGTTCATTGAAAAAAAAAAATTTGGCACAAGTTAGCGGAAATAGATTTTTTTGATTTTGTTCTCACAAAGTCTCCCTTTCCGCTAACTTGGGACAAAAATTTCAATCTTTCATGGACTCAATATGCCCCTCAGCGAATACCTTGGGGTGTCTTCTTTCCAAAATGGTGTTATTTGTGGGGTGTTTGTACTGCCCTGGCATTTGAGGGTCTCCGCAATCATTACATGTATGCCCAGCATTAGGAGTTTCTGCTATTCTCCTTATATTGAGCATACGGGTAATGAGATTTTTTTTTTCCGTTCAGCCTCTGGGCTGAAAGAAAAAAATGAACGGCACAGATTTCTTCATTCGCATCGATCAATGTGGATGAAAAAATCTCTGCCAAAAAAAGAAAAAGGAGGGGAAAGGCGTCTGCCAGGACATAGGAGCTCCGCCCAACATCCATACCCACTTCAGCTCGTATGCCCTGGCAAACCAGATTTCTCCATTCACATCAATCGATGTGGATGAATAAATCATTGCCGGGATTTTTTTTTTTATATATACAAAGTGTTTGCCAAAGTATATGAACACCGCCACCTCCTCAGCTCATATGCCTCGGCAAACGTATCTTTTACTGCAGAGGAGAAATCTCGTCTTGCAGCGCCGCATACACCGACTTGCGTGTAATCTGACAGCAGCGCAATGCTTCTGTCCGAATGCACATCAGTGCTGCAGCTAGTCGATCGGTTGGTCCACCTGAAAGGTAAAAAAAACAAAACAAAAAAGAAAAAACCAGGCCGCAAAGCAATAACTTTATTAACTGTTGAACAGAACATAGAAACTTTTTTTAAACTTTTTTAACTGAACATTTAACTTTTTTACTTACCGGTATTTTTTTTTTTGTTTAGTTTTTTTTACCTTTTATAGAACAAACCTCTCCTTCCCCATCGGACAATGTGCAAAGCGCAAATCGCCCAAAGATGTGGCGAAGTACGTTATGCACTTTATCCCAGGTGAAAGGAGAGGTTTGCAGCAGCTGTGAGTGAATGGGCCCTAATAGCCCTGTGTGCCTGTCCTGGTGAGATGTGATCCCTATGCTAGGTGTACCTGTGTGTGGTACTTCCGGAAACACTCTCCATAGCATAGGGCAGGGTGGTCAGCACAGTCAGGACAGAAATAGCGGGTGTCACGCCTTATTCCACTCCTGCTACAGACACGACATCTTTTTCGGGGTGACGGTTGGGTTGAGGTACCAGGAACGACACTGGGGAAATGTCGCTCGTGTAGACGGCTAACTACACTGGTGGATGGGGCCACGGAACCTCCTGGGTAAAGGAGGTTCTCGATGATCTCTTCCTGGAATTTGAGGAAGGATCCTGTTCTCCCAGCCTTACTGTAGAGAACAAAACTATTGTAGAGCGCCAATTGAATTAAATATACAGACACCTTCTTATACCAGCGTCTGGTTCTGCGGGAAACTAAATACGGAGACAACATCTGGTCATTGAAGTCCACCCCTCCCATGAGCGCATTATAGTCGTGGACACAGAGGGGCTTTTCAATGACACGGGTTGCTCGCTCAATTCGGATTGTCGTGTCTGCGTGAATGGAGGAGAGCATGTAAACGTCACGCTTGTCTCTCCATTTCACCGCGAGCAGTTCTTCGTTACACAAGGCAGCCCTCTGCCCCCTTGCAAGACGGGTGGTTACAAGCCGTTGGGGGAAGCCCACGCGACTAGTTTGCGCGGTGCCACAGGCGCAAATCCGTTCTAGAAACAAATGCCTAAAGAGGGCCACACTTGTGTAGAAATTGTCCACATAAAGATGGTACCCCTTGCCAAATAAGGGTGACACCAAGTCCCAGACTGTCTTCCCACTGCTCCCCAGGTAGTCAGGGCAACCGACCGGCTCCAGGGTCTGATCTTTTCCCTCATAGATCCGAAATTTGTGGGTATAGCCTGTGGCCCTTTCACAGAGCTTATACAATTTGACCCCATACCGGGCACGCTTGCTTGGGATGTATTGTTTGAAGCCAAGGCGCCCGGTAAAATGTATTAGGGACTCGTCTACGCAGATGTTTTGCTCAGGGGTATACAAATCTGCAAATTTCAGGTTGAAATGGTCTATGAGGGGCCGAATTTTGTGGAGCCGGTCAAAAGCAGGGTGGCCTCTGGGACGGGAGGTGGTATTGTCGCTAAAATGCAGAAAACGTAGGATGGTCTCAAATCGTGTCCTGGACATAGCAGCAGAGAACATGGGCATGTGATGAATTGGGTGCGTTGACCAATATGACCGCAATTCATGCTTTTTTGTCAGGCCCATGTTGAGGAGAAGGCCCAAAAAAATTTTAAGTTCGGAAACTTGGACTGGTTTCCACCGGAAAGGCTGGGCATAATAGCTTCCCGGGTTAGCGGTTATAAATTGTGTGGCATACTGGTTGGTCTCTGCCACGACTAAGTCCAAGAGCTCCGCAGTCAAGAACAGCAGTTAAAAAAATCCCAGGGCCGAACCGATTTGAGCCGTCTCAACCCGAACTCCAGACTGGGCGGTGAAAGGGGGAACTACTGGTGCGGCTGAAGTTGGTGACTGCCAATCAGGATTTGCCAGCACCTCAGGGACTCTAGGGGCTCTACGGGCCCGTCTTTGCGGTGGCTGCGACGGGGTAACTATTGCACGTGCCACCGTACCAGCTTCAACTGCCCTTCTGGTGCTCGCTACTTCACCATGTTGTACGGCAGTGCTGGTACTAGGTCCAGGAAGGGCTGCGCTGCTGGTGTATGCCTCACCACGTGATCCGGCAGCGACAGCCCCACTCTGCTGCTCTTGAAGCGGATCCTGCGTAACCTGTGGTCTAGCGACATGGGGCCGGGTACGCCTGGTGCTGCCAGGGACCTCCACCTCCTCGTCCGAACTTTGGGTCAGAGAGCCACTGCTTTCCACAGGTTTATATTCTGACCCGCTAGATTCGTCAGATGAGGGTTCCCACTCCTCATCCGACTGGGTCAGAATCCTGTAGGCCTCTTCAGAAGAATACCCCCTGTTTGACATTTTGGACTACTAAATTTAGGGGTATTCCCTGAGACTACCCAAGAAAAAAAGCAAACCTGTCTTACAAAGGGGAGGCTAGCGAAGTACCGGAGGCTGCTGCGGTTGATAAAAAATATCAAAACTGATTTTTTTATCGCCGCAGTGCGTGTAAAATGAATGTGCAGT
The DNA here is from genome assembly GCF_905171765.1 of Bufo bufo. Lineage (NCBI taxonomy): Eukaryota > Metazoa > Chordata > Amphibia > Anura > Bufonidae > Bufo > Bufo bufo. The sequence continues at coordinate 112,288,114 of NC_053389.1, forward strand.
GATCAAAAAATATATTTTTTTTGTCACTGCGGTGGGGCGGGCGTGGGTGAACGCACGTGTGGGCGACCGATCACGCCTGATCGGGCAAACACTGCGTTTTGGGTGGAGGGCGAGCTAAGGTGACACTAATACTATTATAGATCTGACCGTGATCAGTTTTGATCACTTACAGATACTATAAAAGTACAAATGCTGATTAGCGATACGCTAAACAGCGAATAAAAGTGACTGCGGTGCGGTGGGGTGGGCGCTAACTGACGCTAACTACCTAACCAAGGGGCCTAAACTATCCCTAAAACCTAACAGCCAATACCAGTGAAAAAAAAAAAGTGACAGTTTACACTGATCACTTTTTTTCCTTTCACTAGTGATTGACAGGGGCGATCAAAGGGGTGATCAAAGGGTTAATTGGGGTGCAGGTGGGTGATCTGGGGCTAAGGTGTAGTGTTGGTGTACTCACAGTTCAGTCTGCTCCTGTGCTGGATCCAACCGACGAAAAGGACCAGCACAGGAGCAGACAAGCCATATAACAGATCATATTTACTAATATGATCTGTTATATGACTTTGGATTGGATTTTTTGAAAATCGCCAGCCTGCCAGCCAATGATCGTTGCTGGCAGGCTGGTGACGAAATACTTCTTTTAATTTTGCCGGCCCGCGATGCGCATGCGCGGGCCGGCTTTGAGCGAAATCTCGCGTCTCGCGAGATGACGCGTATATGCGTGACTCTGCGCAGCGCTGCCACCTCCGGAACGCAATCCTGCGTTAGGCGGTCCGGAGGTGGTTAAGTGTTCCCTTTATTTTTTTGAGCAGTGTATGTTTAAGGTTCAGTTAGGTAGAATTAGGCCATTACATTCAACTTGGTCCAAATAAATTTGTCTGAATTGAAAGTGGTCTCATTGCCCTGAAAAGTCGTATATGAAGCTCGGAGGTCTCCCAGAACTGTATCCAACCTCTTTAACGCTGAGACTGCATTAGTAATGTCAGAGTGACAGTGATATACAGTATATGTCTGAGGGTAAAGGGATGATAGCCAGCAATAACAAACAGCCGCGATAATAACGCACTGCACTGTCTGATTTTTATTTTATTTTTTATGATTTTTAAAATGAAATAAAAAGGTCCAAAAATGATGCCTTCATCTGGATGGGTTGAGGTCCCATCATTTATGATCAGTATAGACTCGTTTTATATGATTGTTACCACTTGAATATACAGTCCTGATCAAAAGTTTAAGACCACTTGAAAAATGGCAAAAAATCATATTTTACATTGTTGGATCTTAACAAGGTCCAAAGTAGAGCTTCAACATGCAAGAAGAAATGAGAGTGAGACAAAACATTTTTTGAGCATTTAATTAATTAAAAATAACGATTAATCTGAAACAGGCTGTTTTTCAGCTGATCCAAATTTTAGGACCACATGCCTTCAAATGGCCAAATCTGTGCAAAGATGTGGATTCATTGTCATTTTCTGTCAGGTAGTCACACGTTGTGATGGCTAAGGCAAAAAAACTCTCCCTTTTTGCACGTGATCGGGTTGTTGAACTGCATAAGCAGGGTCTCTCACAGCGTGCCATCGCTGCTGAGGTGGGATGCAGTAAGACAGTCATTTGGAATTTTTTTGATGATCCTGAGGGTTATGGAACAAAAAAGTCAAGTGGAAGACCCAAAAAAATTTCATCAGCACTGAGCTGGAGGATCCAATAGGCTGTCCGTCAAGACACTGGACGATCCTCGACCCAAATTAAGGCCCTTACTGGTGCTGACTGCAGCCCCATAACCATCAGACGGCATCTGAGACTGAAGGGCTTCAAAAACAAAAAACGTCTTCAAAGACCTCGTCTCCTTGAATGCCACAGAACTGCTCGTTTGGACTTTGCAAGAGAGCACCAAACATGGGACATTCAAAGGTGGAAGAAAGTTTTATTCTCTGATGAGAAATTTTTTAACCTTGATGGTCCTGATGGTTTCCAACGTTACTTGCATGACAAGCAGATCCCACCTGAGATGTTTTCCGCGCGCCACAGTGTAGGGGGCGCCATAATGGTCTGGGGTGCTTTTTCCTTCAGTGGAACAATGGAGCTTCAGGAAGTGCAGGGGCGTTAAACGGCCGCTGGCTATGTCCAGATGTTGCAGAGAGCATTCCTCATGACTGAGGGCCCTCGTCTGTGTGGTAACGACTGGGTTTTTCAACAGGACAACGCTACAGTACACAATGCCCGCAGAACAAGGGACTTCTTCCAGGAGAATAACATCACTCTTTTGGCCCATCCTGCGTGTTCCCCTGATCTAAATCCAATTGAGAACCTTTGGGGATGGATGGCAAGGGAAGTTTACAAAAATGGACAACAGTTCCAGACAGTAGATGGCCTTCGTGCGGCCGTCTTCACCACTTGGAGAAATGTTCCCACTCACCTCATGGAAACGCTTGCATCAAGCATGCCGAAACAAATTTTTGAAGTGATAAACAATAACGGCGGAGCTACTCATTACAGAGTTCATGTTTGGAAGTTGGATTTCTGTTTTGGGGGGGTTTAGTTTTTTTTGGGGAGGTGTGGTCCTAAACTTTTGACCAGCTGAAAAACAGCCTCTTTCAGTTTATTCGTTGTTTTCATTAAATTGAATGCTCAAAAAATGTTTTGTGTAACGGGGTTCCAAAGGTGCACTCGGTCTCCCATTAGCCGCAGACCTGCTGTTTAGCTTCAGGAGCAAGGATCTGTGTTTGACCTCGTTCCCAGGGCGGCTTTTCTAGCTGGGAGGCCCCCTGCTCTTAAGTCTGCCTTGAGCGCCGAGCTGATCACTCGGTGCTCGACTGGTTGGTCTGTCGGTCATGTGACGCTGGCCACGTTACATGACCCTCACTCCCCACTATAATTACAGGCAGCCTGCTGGCCACAGGTTGCCTGTTAATTTAGGTTTCACCTGTGATTTTGTCTCTCCTGGCGTACTTACCTCCTGCTGAATTCCTGACGATCCTCTGCCTGCTCCTTGTGTACTTTGCTGCTCTCCTGGTATTCTGACCCCGGCCTCCTCCTGACGATCCTCTGCTGACTCCTTTGGTACTTCACGACTCTCCTGGTATTTATGACCCCGGCTTCTCCTGACAATTCTCTGCTTGCTCCATTTGTACTTTGTAGCTTTCCTGGTATTGACTCGGTCCGTTCACGTTCTGCTGTTTGTCTGTCTGTCATCCCTGCACTTATTACAAGCTAGGGATTGCCGTCCAGTTGTCCCCTGTCATTAGGACTCGCGAGGCAAGTAGGCAGGGCCAGGGGTAAGGGTGGATCGCAGTGGTCACTTCCCTCCCCCCTGTGTGTGTGTGTACGCGACCGTTACAGATTAACAGGCCCAATAACCACTGTATAATGAATCCTCTGGTTACCCTGACTGACCATGTCTCTAATCTGACGCAGATGGTACAGGAGTTAGGGGAAAAACTCTGTTCTTTTGAGTTAGGGCAAGGTTCTTCCACTCCTCAGGCCTCCAGTCCGCATTTTGAGCCCCAGATTAAGCTCCCAGAACCCTTTTCTGGAGACCGGAAGAAGTTTCTCTCTTTTAAGGAGAATTGCAAACTTTACTTCCGTTTGCGCCCCGTGTCCTCTGGCCCCGAGAGTCAACGCGTGGGCATTATAATTTCCCAACTACAGGGTGATCCCCAGGACTGGGCGTTCTCTTTACCTGCTGGCGCCTGTTGTTTATCTTCTGTGGAGGGGTTCTTTCAGGCCCTGGGAACCCTCTATGATGAACTAGACAGGGCTCTAGTATCCGAGACGGCTCTAAAGGCACTGGTTCAGGGCAATCCACCTGCGGAGGATTATTGCACCCAATTCAGAAGGTGGTGTGTCCCCTCAGGATGGAACGAACCAGCCCTGAAGAGTCAGTTCAGGTCAGGTCTGTCTGATAATTTTAACCCCTTAAGGACTTAGGACGTACCGGTACGGCATGGGTCCCGAATCCTTAAGGACCCATGATGTACCGGTACGTCATGGCTTTAATTCCCGATTCCGGCGCCACGGGGGTTAATAGGAACGGGATGCCGGCTGAAATCATTCAGCCGGCATCCCGTAACAACGAGGGGGGGGGGGTCATTCAGACCTACGGTTTTCTGCGCTTTTAGCCGATTATGATCAAACTTTTAAATGCCCGAAATAAAGTTTTATTTACCCCCCCTGCACTCCTGAATGATATTATGTGGGCGGGTGGTGCAGGCGGTGCGGGAGGTGCGGGAGGCGGGCGGTGCGGCAGGCGGGATCTCGATCCCCCGCCCGCCTCCCCTTGAATAATCGTTGGCGTCTAGTGGGTATACCAGGGTGCCAGCACATTGCTGAAACCCTGGTATAAACTGCTGACATCGGTGATGCGTATGGAAAAGGTTAGCAGCGCAGGGAGCTCCCTCCCTCTCCAATCGGGTGGGCTGCTGTGCCTTTGCAGCCCCCCGATGGGAGAGGGAGAGAGCCCCCAGACAGCCCCCCTACAGCCTCGTCCTTACCCTTCCCCGTCTGCGAAGTTCTGACAACTACTGAGCAGACGGGGAAGGTTCCCATGGCAACAGGACGCCGTCTCAGGCATCCTGCTGTCCATGGTGCTGAACAGATCTGTGCTAAAGGCAGAGATCTGTTCAGACAAAGTGTAAGTAAAATACAGTACAGTACAATATATATTGTACTGTACTGTATTATACAGACATCAGACCCACTGGATCTTCAAGAACCAAGTGGGTCTGGGTCAAAAAAAATGTTAAAAAAAGTGAAAAAAGTTAAGATAAAAAAAAACACATTTATCACTGAATAAAAAAAAATAAAAATAAAATTCCCTACACATGTTTGGTATTGCCGCGTCCGTAACGACCTGATCTATAAAATGGTTATGTTACTTTCCCCGCACGGTGAACGCCATAAAAATAAAAAAATAAAAACTATGAGAAAATTGAAATTTTGCCCACCTTACTTCCCAAAAAAGGTAATAAAAGTCATCAAAAAAGTCGCATGTACGCCAAAATAGTACCAATCAAACCGTCATCTCATCCCGCAAAAATCATACCCTACCCAAGATAATCGCCCAAAAACTGAAAAAACTATGGCTCTTAGACTATGGAAACACTAAAACATGATTTTGTTTGTTTCAAAAATGAAATCATTGTGTAAAACTTAAATAAATTTAAAAAAAAGTATACATATTAGGTATCGACGCATCCGTATCGACCGGCTCTATAAAAATATCACATGACCTAACCCCTCAGATGACCACCGTAAAAATTTTTTAAAAAAACGGTGTAAATTTTTTGTCATCAAACGTCACAAAAAGTGTAATAGCAAGCGATCAAAAAGTCATATGCACCCCAAAATAGTGCCAATCAAACCATCATCTCATCCCACAAAAAATGAGACCCTACTTAACCACCTCAGCCCCCAGTGCTTAAACATCCTGAAAGACGAGGCCACTTTTTACACTTCTGACCTACACTACTTTCACCGTTTATTGCTCGGACATGCAACTTACCACCCAAATGAATTTTACCTCCTTTTCTTCTCACTAATAGAGCTTTCATTTGGTGGTATTTCATTGCTGCTGACATTTTTACTTTTTTTGTTATTAATCGAAATTTAACGTTTTTTTGCAAAAAAATGACATTTTTCACTTTCAGTTGTCAAATTTTGCAGAAAAAACGAGATCCATATATAAATTTTGCTCTAAATTTATTGTTCTACATGTCTTTGATAAAAAAAAAATGTTTTGGTAAAAAAAAAATGGTTTGGGTAAAAGTTATAGCGTTTACAAACTATGGTACAAAAATGTGAATTTCCGCTTTTTGAAGCAGCTCTGACTTTCTGAGCACCTGTCATGTTTCCTGAGGTTCTACAATGACCAGACAGTACAAACACCCCACAAATGACCCCATTTAGGAAAGTAGACACCCTAAGGTATTCGCTGATGGGCATAGTGAGTTCATAGAAATTTTTATTTTTTGTCACAAGTTAGCGGAAAATGATGATTTTTATTTTTTTTTCTTACAAAGTCTCATATTCCACTAACTTGTGACAAAAAATAAAAAGTTCTATGAACTCACTATGCCCATCAGCAAATACCTTGGGGTCTCTTCTTTCCAAAATGGGGTCACTTGTGGGGTAGTTATACTGCCCTGGCATTCTAGGGGCCCAAATGTGTGGTAAGGAGTTTGAAATCAAATTCTGTAAAAAATGACCTGTGAAATCCGAAAGGTGTTCTTTGGAATATGGGCCCCTTTGCCCACCTAGACTGCAAAAAAGTGTCACACATCTGGTATCTCCGTACTCAGGAGAAGGTGGGGAATGTGTTTTGGGGTGTCATTTTACATATACCCATGCTGGGTGAGATAAATATCTTGGTCAAATGCCAACTTTGTATAAAAAAATGGGAAAAGTTGTCTTTTGCCAAGATATTTCTCTCACCCAGCAGCAGGGCAGTATAAATACCCCACATGTGACCCCATTTTGGAAAGAAGACACCCCAAGGTATTCAATGAGGGGCATGGCGAGTTCATAGAAAAAAAAAAATTTTGGCACAAGTTAGCGGAAATTGATTTTTTGATTTTGTTCTCACAAAGTCTCCCTTTCCGCTAACTTGGGACAAAAATTTCAATCTTTCATGGACTCAATATGCCCCTCAGCGAATACCTTGGGGTGTCTTCTTTCCGAAATGGTGTTATTTGTGGGGTGTTTGTACTGCCCTGGCATTTGAGGGTCTCCACAATCATTACATGTATGCCCAGCATTAGGAGTTTCTGCTATTCTCCTTATATTGAGCATACGGGTAATGAGATTTTTTTTTTCCGTTCAGCCTCTGGGCTGAAAGAAAAAAATGAACGGCACAGATTTCTTCATTCGCATCGATCAATGTGGATGAAAAAATCTCTGCCAAAAAAAGAAAAAGGAGGGGAAAGGCGTCTGCCAGGACATAGGAGCTCCGCCCAACATCCATACCCACTTAGCTCGTATGCCCTGGCAAACCCGATTTCTCCATTCACATCAATCGATGTGGATGAATAAATCATTGCCGTGATTTTTTTTTTTTTTTATATATATACAAAGTGTTTGCCAAAGTATATGAACACCGCCACCTCCTCAGCTCATATGCCTCGGCAAACGTATCTTTTACTGCAGAGGAGAAATCTCGTCTTGCAGCGCCGCATACACCGACTTGCGTGTAATCTGACAGCAGCGCAATGCTTCTGTCAGAATGCACATCAGTGCTGCAGCTAGTCGATCGGTTGGTCCACCTGGAAGGTAAAAAAAACAAAACAAAAAAGAAAAAACCAGGCCGCAACGCAATAAATTTATTAACTGTTGAACGGAACATAGAAACTTTTTTTTAACTGAACGTTTAACTTTTTTTCTTACCGGTAATTTTTTTTTGTTTAGTTTTTTTTACCTTTATAGAACAAACCTCTCCTTCCCCATGGGACAATGTGCAAAGCGCAAATCGCCCAAAGATGTGGCGAAGTACGTTATGCACTTTATCCCAGGTGAAAGGAGAGGTTTGCAGCAGCTGTGAGTAAAAGGGCCCTAATAGCCCTGTGTGCCTGTCCTGTGAGATGCAATCCCTATGCTAGGTGTACCTGTGTGTGGTACTTCCGGAAACACTCTCCATAGCATAGGGCAGGGTGGTCAGGACAGTCAGGACAGAAATAGCGGGTGTCACGCCTTATTCCACTCCTGCTACAGAAACGACATTTTTTTCGGGGTGGCGGTTGGGTTGAGGTACCAGCAACGACACTGGGGAAATGTCGCTCGTGTAGACGGCTAACTACACTGGTGGATGGGGCCACGGAACCTCCTGGGTAAAGGAGGTTCTCGATGATCTCTTCCTGGAATTTGAGGAAGGATCCTGTTCTCCCAGCCTTACTGTAGAGAACAAAACTATTATAGGCAGCCAATTGAATTAAATATACAGACACCTTCTTATACCAGCGTCTGGTTCTGCGGGAAACTAAATAGGGAGCCAACATCTGGTCATTGAAGTCCACCCCTCCCATGAGCGCATTATAGTCGTGGACTGAGAGGGGCTTTTCAATGACACGGGTTGCCCTTTCAATTTGGATTGTCGTGTCTGCGTGAATGGAGGAGAGCATGTAAACGTCACGCTTGTCTCTCCATTTCACCGCGAGCAGTTCTTCATTACACAAGGCAGCCCTCTCCCCCCTTGCAAGACGGGTGGTTACAAGCCGTTGGGGGAAGCCCACGCGACTAGTTCGCGTGGTGCCACAGGCGCAAATCCGTTCTAGAAACAAATGCCTAAAGAGGGCCACACTTGTGTAGAAATTGTCCACATAAAGATGGTACCCCTTGCCGAATAAGGGTGACACCAAGTCCCAGACTGTCTTCCCACTGCTCCCCAGGTAGTCAGGGCAACCGACCGGCTCCAGGGTCTGATCTTTTCCCTCATAGATCCGAAATTTGTGGGTATAGCCTGTGGCCCTTTCACAGAGCTTATACAATTTGACCCCATACCGGGCACGCTTGCTTGGGATGTATTGTTTGAAGCCAAGGCGCCCGGTAAAATGTATTAGGGACTCGTCTACGCAGATGTTTTGCTCGGGGGTATACAAATCTGCAAATTTCTGGTTGAAATGATCTATTAGGGGCCGAATTTTGTGGAGCCGGTCAAAAGCTGGGTGGCCTCTGGGACGGGAGGTGGTGTTGTCGCTAAAATGCAGAAAACGTAGTCCTGGACATAGCAGCAGAGAACATGGGCATGTGATGAATTGGGTTCGTGGACCAATATGACCGCAATTCATGCTTTTTAGTTAGACCCATGTTGAGGAGAAGGCCCAAAAAAATTTTAAGTTCGGAAACTTGGACTGGTTTCCACCGGAAAGACTGGGCATAAGAGCTTCCCGGGTTGGCGGATATAAATTGTGTGGCATACCGATTTGTTTCTGCCACGACTAAGTCCAAGAGTTCCGCAGTCAAGAACAGCTCAAAAAATCCTAGGGCCGAACCGATTTGAGCCGTCTCAACCCGAACTCCAGACTGGGCGGTGAAAGGGGGAACTACTGGTGCGGCTGAAGTTGGTGACTGCCAATCAGGGTTTGCCAGCACCTCAGGGATTCTAGGGGCTCTACGGGCCTGTCTGCGCGGTGGCTGCGACGGGGTAACTAGTGCACGTGCCACCGTACCAGCTTCAACTGACCTTCTGGTGCTCGCCACGTCATGTTGTACGGCAGTGCTGGTACTAGGTCCAGGAAGGGCTGCGCTGCTGGTGTATGCCTCACCACGTGATCCGGCAGCGACAGCCCCACTCTGCTGCTCTTGAAACGGATCCTGCGTAACCTGTGGTCTAGCGACACGGGGCTGGGTACGCCTGGTGCTGCCAGGGACCACCACCTCCTCGTCCGAACTTTGGGTCAGAGAGCCACTGCTTTCTACAGGTTCATATTCTGACCCGCTAGATTCGTCAGATGAGGGTTCCCACTCCTCATCCAACTGGGTCAGAATCCTGTAGGCCTCTTCAGAAGAATACCCCCTGTTTGACATTTTGGACTACTAAATTTAGGGGTATTCCCTGAGACTACCCAAGAAAAAAAGCAAACCTGTCTTACAAAGGGGAGGCTAGCGAAGTACCGGAGGCTGCTGCGGTTGATAAAAAATATCAAAACTGATTTTTTTATCGCCGCAGTGCGTGTAAAGTGAATGTGCAGTGATCAAAAAACAACATTTTTTTTGTCACTGCGGTGGGGCGGGCGTGGGTGAACGCACGTGTGGGCGACCGATCAGGCCTGATCGGGCAAACACTGGGTTTTGGGTGGAGTGCGAACTAAAGTGACACTAATACTATTATAGATCTGACCGTGATCAGTTTTGATCACTTACAGATACTATAAAAGTACAAATGCTGATTAGCGATACGCTAATCAGCGAATAAAAGTGACTGCGGTGCGGTGGGGTGGGCGCTAACTGACGCTAACTACCTAACCAAGGGGCCTAAACTATCCCTAAAACCTAACAGCCAATACTAGTGAAAAAAAAAAAGTGACAGTTTACACTGATCACTTTTTGTCTTTCACTAAGTGATTGACAGGGGGCGATCAAGGGGTTAATTCGGGTGATGGGGGTGATGGAGGGTGATCTGGGGCTAAGGACAGTGTTTGGTGGGTACTCACAGTGAAGTCTGCTTCTCTGCTGGATCCAACCGACGAAAAGGACCAGCAGAGAAGCAGAGAAGCCATATAACAGATCATATTTACTAATATGATCTGTTATCTGGCTTCTGATTTGATTTTTTGAAAATCGCCAGCCTGCCAGTCAATGATCGTTGCTGGCAGGCTGGTGACGAAATACTTCTTTAACTTTTGCCGGCCCGCGATGCGCATGCGCGGGCCGGCAATGCACGAAATCTCGCGTCTCGCAAGAGGACGCATCGGCGCGTCCACCCAGAACAACAGGACCGCCGCAAAGACGCAATCCTGCGTACGGCGGTCCTGAGGAGGTTAAGATAATCGCCCAAAAACTGAAAAAACTATGGAGACACTAAAACATTTTTTTTGTTTTAAAAATGAAATCATTGTGTAAAACTTACATAAATAAAAAAAATTGTATACATATTAGGTATCGCCGCGTCCGTGACAACCTGATCTATAAAATTACGACATGATCTAACCTGTCAGATGAATGTTGTAAATAACAAAAAAGAAAAACGTGCTAAAAAATCTATTTCTTGTTACCTTGCCGCACAAAAAAGTGTAATATAGAGCAACCAAAAATCATATGTACCCTAAACTAGTATCAACAAAACTGCCACCCTATCCCGTAGTTTCCAAAATGGGGTCACTTTTTTGGAGTTTCTACTCTAGGGGTGCATCAGGGGGGCTTCAAATGGGACATGGTGTCAAAAAAACAGTCCAGCAAAATCTGCCTTCCAAAAACCGTTTGGCATTCCTTTCCTTCTGCGCCCTGCCGTGTGCCCGTACAGCGGTTTATGACCACATATGGGGTGTTTCTGTAAACTACAGAATCAGGGCCATAAATAATGAGTTTTGTTTGGCTGTTAACCCTTGCTTTGTAACTGGAAAAAAATTATTAAAATGGAAAATCTGCCAAAAAAGTGAAATTTTGAAATTGTATCTCTATTTTCCATTAAATCTTGTGCAACACCTAAAGGGTTAACAAAGTTTGTAAAATCAGTTTTGAATACCTTGAAGGGTGTAGCTTCTTAGATGGGGTCACTTTTATGGAGTTTCTACTCTAGGGGTGCATCAGGGGGGCTTCCAATAGGATATGGTGTCAAAAAACCAGTCCAGCAAAATCTGGCTTCCAAAAACCATACGGCGCACCTTTCCCTCTACGCCCTACTGTGTGCCCGTACAGTAGTTTAAGGCCACATATGGGGTGTTTCTGTAAACGGCAGAGTCAGGGCAATAAAGATACAGTCTTGTTTGGCTGTTAACCCTTGCTTTGTTAGTGGAAAAAAATGGGTTAAAATGGAAAATTAGGCAAAAAAATGAAATTCTCAAATTTCATCCCCATTTGCCAATAACTCTTGTGCAACACCTAAAGGGTTAACGAAGTTTGTAAAATCTGTTTTGAATACCTTGAGGGGTGTAGTTTATAGAATAGGGTCATTTTTGGGCGGTTTCTATTATGTAAGCCTCGCAAAGTGACTTCAGACCTGTAGTGGTCCCTAAAAATTGGGTTTTTGTAAACTTCTAAGCCTTGTAACATCCCCAAAAAAAAAAATATCATTCCCAAAATGATCCAAACATGAAGTAGACATATGGGGAATGTAAAGTCATCACAATTTTTGGGGGTATTACTATGTATTACAGAAGTAGAGAAACTGAAACTTTGAAATTTGCAAATTTTTCAACATTTTTGGTAAATATGGTATTATTTAATGCAAAAAAATTAACTTTTTTGACCCAATTTTAGCAGTGTCATGAAGTACAATATGTGACGAAAAAACTATCTCAGAACGGCCTGGATAAGTCAAAGCGTTTTAAAGTTATCAGCACTTAAAGTGACACTGGTCAGATTTGCAAAAAATGGCCAAGTCCTTAAGGTGAAATAGGGCTGAGTCCTTAAGGGGTTAAGGATCTTCTGGTCAGTTATCAACTTCCAGAGACCTTAGAGGAGATGATGACCCTTGTTGTCCGACTTGACCGACGGGTTAGAGAGAGACGACAGGAACAACAGTTCTCTTCCCAGATGGTGGTCCAGCCAGAGGCCTATCCCAGAGACAATGCTGAGGTCTCCACCGAGGAACCCATGCAGGTTGGCATGACCCGAGGGAATCTTCGCCACAGATGTGGAGAATGCTTTTACTGTGGAGATCCTGACCATTGGATCAACCAGTGTCCTAAGAAGGTCCTCTCTCTCAAGTCTCCTAAGGCAAGGCAACCTAAAGACCAGGTACACCCTGATTTTTCTAAATGTAAGCTTTTGGTACCCATTACGATTTCTCTGGGAGTAGATAAATGGCCGGGTAAGGCCTTTATTGATTCTGGCTCAGTGGCCAGCTTTATTGACTCTGAGGCTGCTGTAAGATTGGGTATTCCAATGTTTGCTTTACCAACTCCTATCCATGTCATGGCTATTGATGCTACTCCTCTTATTGGTGGTACGGTAAGCTCATGTACCTCGGAGATTTCTCTAACCGTGGGTGTGTGCCACTCAGAGAGATGTTCCCTTTTAGTCCTGGAGAACCTACCGGCTGAGGTGGTACTAGGGTTGCCTTGGCTCCGACTACATAACCCCACTATAGATTGGTCCAATGGGGAGTTGGTGAGATGGGGGCCTAAGTGTGACTCGTGCTTGTCCGTGGTACAGGCTGGGGTCTCAGTTAAGTCTGATACTTTACCCACTGTTGTTAGGGAGTATTCTGATGTATTCTCATCACCAACCCCGGAGGTTCTACCCCCCCATAGACCTTATGATTGTACTATTGAGCTAGTAGAGGGGGCCAAGTTTCCTAAGGGGCGAATTTATAATCTTTCTAAGCCCGAACGCAAGGCCATGGAAGATTATATTAAGGATAGCCTTGGTAAAGGGCATATTAGACCTTCTGTCTCTCCTATGGGGGCGGGGTTTTTCTTTGTTAAGAAAAAAGATGGTGGTCTTAGGCCATGTATCGATTACCGGAGATTAAATAAAATCACTGTCCAGAATCGATACTCCCTCCCATTGATTCCGGATTTATTTAACCAGGTTCTGGGGGCAACCTGGTTTTCCAAAATTGACCTGAAAGGGGCATACAATCTAATCCGAATCAAGGAGGGAGACGAATGGAAAACGGCGGTCAATACTCCGGTAGGACACTTTGAATATCAGGTGATGCCTTTTGGACTCAGCAATGCCCCAGCTGTGTTCCAAAACTTCATGAATGACATTCTTAGGGATTTCTTAGGTAAATTTGTTATTGTCTATACACTGCGTGCAGAATTATTAGGCAAATGAGTATTTTGACCACATCATCCTCTTTATGCATGTTGTCTTACTCCAAGCTGTATAGGCTTGAAAGCCTACTACCAATTAAGCATATTAGGTGATGTGCATCTCTGTAATGAGAAGGGGTGTGGTCTAATGACATCAACACCCTATATTAGGTGTGCATAATTATTAGGCAACTTCCTTTCCTTTGGCAAAATGGGTCAAAAGAAGGACTTGACAGGCTCAGAAAAGTCAAAAATAGTGAGATATCTTGCAGAGGAATGCAGCACTCTTAAAATTGCAAAGCTTCTGAAGCGCGATCATCGAACAATCAAGCGTTTCATTCAAAATAGTCAACAGGGTCGCACGAAGCGTGTGGAAAAACCAAGGCGCAAAATAACTGCCCATGACCTGAGAAAAGTCAAGCGTGCAGCTGCCAAGATGCCACTTGCCACCAGTTTGGCCATATTTCAGAGCTGCAACATCACTGGAGTGCCCAAAAGCACAAGGTGTGCAATACTCAGAGACATGGCCAAGGTAAGAAAGGCTGAAAGACGACCACCACTGAACAAGACACACAAGCTGAAATGTCAAGACTGGGCCAAGAAATATCTCAAGACTGATTTTTCTAAGGTTTTATGGACTGATGAAATGAGAGTGAGTCTTGATGGGCCAGATGGATGGGCCCGTGGCTGGATTGGTAAATGGCAGAGAGCTCCAGTTGAGGATGGAGTCAAGCTCAACTCCCAGTCCTACTGCCAGTTTCTGGAAGACACCTTCTTCAAGCAGTGGTACAGGAAGAAGTCTGCATCCTTCAAGAAAAACATGATTTTCATGCAGGACAATGCTCCATCACACGCGTCCAAGAACTCCACAGCGTGGCTGGCAAGAAAGGGTATAAAAGAAGAAAATCTAATGACATGGCCTCCTTGTTCACCTGATCTGAACCCCATTGAGAACCTGTGGTCCATCATCAAATGTGAGATTTACAAGGAGGGAAAACAGTACACCTCTCTGAACAGTGTCTGGGAGGCTGTGGTTGCTGCTGCACGCAATGTTGATGGTGAACAGATCAAAACACTGACAGAATCCATGGATGGCAGGCTTTTGAGTGTCCTTGCAAAGAAAGGTGGCTATATTGGTCACTGATTTGTTTTTGTTTTGTTTTTGAATGTCAGAAATGTTATATTGGTTTCACTGGTAAAAATAAATAATTGAAATGGGTATATATTTGTTTTTTGTTAAGTTGCCTAATAATTATGCACAGTAATAGTCACCTGCACACACAGATATCCCCCTAAAATAGCTAAAACTAAAAACAAACTAAAAACTACTTCCAAAAATATTCAGCTTTGATATTAATGAGTTTTTTGGGTTCATTGAGAACATGGTTGTTGTTCAATAATAAAATTAATCCTCAAAAATACAACTTGCCTAATAATTCTGCACTCCCTGTATTGACGACATTTTGATATTCTCTCCTGACTTCGAATCCCATGTGTCTCATGTTAAACAAGTATTAGAGGTGTTGAGGGAGAATCAGCTATCCGCTAAGCAAGAGAAATGTGTCTTTGGTGTACAAGAGATTCTGTTTCTAGGGCATGTTCTGACTCCTCACACCTTCAAGATGGATCCTGGTAAGGTACTAGCAATTAAGGAATGGGTAAGACCTTCATCCTTAAAGGCCTTACAACGGTTCTTAGGTTTCGCCAATTACTATCAAAAATTTATTATGAATTTTTCCGTAATTGCTAAACCGTTGACCGACCTTACTAAGAAAGGGGCGGATTTGGAGAATTGGTCTACTGAGGCCATTTCTTCATTTGAAAAATTAAAAAAGGCATTCAGTAGCGCTCCCATTCTGATCCAGCCTGATCAGGAGAAACCTTTTATTGTGGAGGTGGATGCGTCCGAGGACGGCGCAGGAGCAGCCCTTTCACAAGGTCCTGCTAGCCTCACTAACCTGAGACCATGTGCCTTCTTCTCCAGGAAATTCTCTCCCACGGAGAGAAACTACGACATAGGGAATAGGGAGCTGCTGGCCATTAAATGGGCATTTGAGGAGTGGAGGCATTTTCTGGAGGGGGCAAGGCATTGTGTAACTGTTGTCACTGACCATAAAAACCTTATGTTTCTCGAGTCTGCTAAGAGGTTAAATCCCCGTCAAGCCAGATGGGCTCTGTTTTTTACTCGTTTTGATTTTTCCAGTACGTTCAGGCCGGGAAGTAAAAATGTGAAGGCGGACGCATTATCTCGGAGCTTCCATGCTTTTCAACCTACTGAGGTACCACCTGAATCCATCCTACCAGCAAAAATCTTCATAGCAGCTCTAACCCAGGATATCTCGGCTCGCATTAGGTCTGAACAACATCTGGCACCGGTATCCACCCCAAAAGATAAGTTGTTTGTTCCCGTACAATTTCGTCTCCAGCTGTTGGGTGAGTGTCACGATTCTGCCTTTTGTGGACATCCGGGTGTTGAGGGCACTAAGGATCTGGTTTCTAGATCTTATTGGTGGCCCACTCTTACTAGGGATGTCAAGTCCTACGTGTCAGCCTGTGAGGTTTTTGCCAGGTCCAAGACACCTAGGACTCGCCCTGCTGGTAACCTACGACCCCTACCCATTCCCAGTAGACCCTGGTCCCTTATCTCGATGGACTTTATAACTGACCTACCCCCGGCGGAGGGTAAGACTGTAGTTTGGGTAGTGGTTGATAGGTTTAGCAAGATGGTCCATTTCATTCCCCTGTCTAAACTCCCGAATGCCAAAACCCTGACTTCTATTTTTGTGAAAGAAATTGTACGGTTACATGGTATCCCGGAAAATATTGTTTCTGACAGGGGTGTGCAGTTTGTGTCCAAATTCTGGAGGGCCTTCTGTCAAAAATGTAAAATTTCATTGTCTTTTTCTCCTGCCTACCACCCTGAGAGTAATGGGCAGACTGAACGCCTTAATCAGTCTGTGGAACAATTCTTGAGGTCGTATGTTGCTGATGACCAGCAATTATGGGTGAAATTTCTTCCATTGGCTGAATTTGCTTTGAATAACCATGTCAATTCTTCTGCTGGGGTATCACCTTTCTTTTATAACCATGGTTTCCATCCCCGTTTTCATTCTGGGTCATCCGTCTCCTCCTCTAACCCTGAGGCAGATAGGCTCTCCTCTGAACTGTGCACAGTTTGGGCCCAGGTTCAATCGAACTTAGAAAAGGCTCAAAGTTCTCAGAAACTCAAGGCCGATAGGAGACGTTCAAGGGGGGGGTAAATTTTCAGATTGGGGATAAGGTATGGTTGTCCTCCAAGAATCTCTCTCTTAAGGTAGATTCTAAAAAGTTTGCTCCTCGTTTTATTGGACCATATAAGATCACGGAGGTGATTAACCCGGTATCATTTAGGTTGGAGCTGCCCGAGTCATTCCACATTCATAATGTGTTCCATAAATCTCTGCTTAAACAATATTTTGAACCGGTAGTACCATCGAAAGCCTCGCCTCTGCCGGTTCTTGTTAATGATGCTGTCTAAAATAGTGGATGTCAGGAAGGTGCGTAATTCCTTGCAGTACCTGATTCACTGGAAGGGGTATGGACCTGAAGAGAGATCTTGGGTACCTGCCACGGAGGTACATGCTCCTAGACTTGTTCGAAAATTTCATTTAGAACACCCTGAAAGGCCATCGCCTGAAGTCTTGGGTCCAGTGGCCCCTCGTAAAAGGGGGTGGTACTGTAACGGGGTTCCGAAGGTGCACTCGGTCTCCCATTAGCCGCAGACCTGCTGCTTAGCTTCAGGAGCAAAGATCTGTGTTTGACCTCGTTCCCAGGGCGGCTTTGCTAGCTGGGAGGCCCCCTGCTCCTAAGTCTGCCTTGAGCGCCGAGCTGATCACTCGGTGCTCGACTGGTTGGTCTGTCGGTCATGTGACGCTGGCCACGTCACATGACCCTCACTCCCCACTATAAATACAGGCAGCCTGCTGGCCACAGGTTGTCTGTTAATTTAGGTTCCACCTGTGATTTTGTCTCTCCTGGCGTACTTACCTCCTGCTGAATTCCTGACGATCCTCTGCCTGCTCCTTGTGTACTTTGCTGCTCTCCTGGTATTCTGACCCCGGCCTCCTCCTGACGATCCTCTGCCTGCTCCTTGTGTACTTTGCTGCTCTCCTGGTATTTATGACCCCGGCTTCTCCTGACAATTCTCTGCTTGCTCCATTTGTACTTTGTAGCTTTCCTGGTATTGACTCGGTCCGTTCACATCCTGTTGTTTGTCTGTCTGTCATCCCTGCACTTATTCCAAGTTAGGGATTGCCGTCCAGTTGTCCCCTGTCATTAGGACTCGCGAGGCAAGTAGGCAGGGCCAGGGGTAAGGATGGAGCGCAGTGGTCACTTCCCTCCCCCCTGTGTGTGTGTGTACGCGACCGTTACATTTTGTCTCACTCCCATTTCTTCTTGTTGCATGTTGAAGCTCTACTTAGAACCTTGTTAAGATCCAGTCATGCTAAATGATTTTTTGCCATTTTTCAAGTGGTCTTAAACTTTTGATCAGGACTGTAGTTCCCAGATACCTTTAGAATGTAAAGTATATTCTTATTTTGGGTTCTCTTCATACCATTATGTAGCCTTTATATGTTATATTGCTGCTATCCTCTTCTATACATTTTTATATATGGACTTTTAAGGTCCAATTTTTAAAACATATGTGGTCCTCTCTTTTTCTCATGTGATTTGCTGCCTTTTAATATCTTATATGTATTTTATTATGTACGTAATAAACTTTAATGTCTTATTAAGCTACACTGTGTGGTCATACTTATAGGAATAGTCGTCTTCTGATCTGTAAAACAGTGGCCAACATTTTGTGTGATTGTGTGGGCCGAATCCCAAAAAATGTATATTAGTTGGAAACCAAATTTTTGTGGGAAATTCGTAAAAAAGCATATTTCGTTTAGAATCTATTTGCTCATCTCTACCATAAAGTAATGATCCTGGAGCACCTTTTCTTAGAACATTGTGCTACACTGTTCCTCTGCAATTCCTATAGGAAATGTAGGAATAACTTGAGAACTGAGTGTTAGGCTACTTTCACACTTGTATTTACATTTTCCGATATTGAGATCCGTCATAGGATCTCAATACCGGAGAAAAACGCTTTTGTTTTGTCCCCATTCATTGTCAATGGGGAAAAAACTGAACTAAACAGAACGGAATGCTCCAAAATGCTTTCCGTTCCATTTGGTTGCGTTCCCATATTCTGTCATGGGATGCGGAGCAAAACGGACCTGGCATGACCCACAATGCAAGTCAATGGTGACAGATCAGTTTTCTCAGACAATAGAAAACTGATCCCCCCCCCACCATTGACTTCCAATGGAATTCATGACGGATCTGTCTTAGCTACGTTGAAGATAATGCAACCAGATCCGTTCATAACGGATGCAGATGGTTGTATTATCAGTAACGGAAAAAAAAATTCTGATCCCTGCTGGATACAGCAAAGACGCTAGTGTGAAAGTAGCCTTACTCGTGTGTCTTTACACAGACTGACATTGTCCAATCACTGCTCTGTAGGGAAACTTCCTGTTGTCAAAGTAATGGTACTTTCACACTAGCGTTTATTTGTTTTCCGGTATTGAGTTCCGTCACAGGAGCTCAATACTGGAAAAAACGGATCAGTTTTATCCTATTGCATTTTATCCTATTGCATTTATCCTATTGCATTCAGGATGCATCAGTTCAGTCCCTCTTACGTTTTTTGGATGGAGAAAATACCGCAGCATACTGATCACTTGCCGGAATATCGGATCCAGCATTAATTTACATTGAAGTGTATTAGTGCTGGATCCGGCATTAAGTGTTCCGGCAAAACAGATCTGGCTTTCTGGTCTGCGCATGCGCAGACCTTTAAAAATGCAAAAACAATTAATACCAGATCCGAGACAGATCCGGTATTTCAATGCATTTGTCAGACGGATCCGCATCCGGATCCGTCTGACAAATGCCATCAGTTTGCGTCCGGAACTGCCTGCCGGAATCCTCTGCCACAATTGTGAAAGTACCCTAAGGCCCCTTTCACATGGGCGAGAATTCCGTGCGGGTGCAATCCGTGAGGTGAACGCATTGCACCCGCACTGAATCCGGACCCATTCACTTCTATGGGGCTGTTCAGATGAGCGGTGATTTTCACGCATCACTTGAGCGTTGTGTGAAAATCGCAGCATGCTCTATATTCTGCGTGTTTTCACGCAACGCAGGCCCCATAGAAGTGAATGGGGCTGCGTGAAAATCGCAAGTATCTGCAAGCAAGTGGGGATGCAGTGCAATTTTCATGCATGGTTGGTAGGAGATGATAGTAAATTGATAAAAGTCAATTTACTGTATTATTTTCCCTTATAACATGGTTATAATGGAAAAGAATAGCATTCTTAATACAGAATGCTTCCTAAAATGTGACTTTAGGGGTTAAAAAAAATAAAAAAATAAATAAAAAATTAACTCACCTCATCCTGTTCGCGCAGCCGGCATCTTCTTCTTTCAGGACCTGCCAAAGGACCTTTGATGACGTAATCGCACTCACCATGTGGTGAGCGCGGTGACGTCAGCGCAGGTCCTGCTGAATGAAGATAGAAGCAACATTTTTTTCCCATTGACATGCATTAATGCCGGCCACGAGTGTTCCGGCAAAACCGATCCGGCATTGCGGTCTGCGCATGCTCAGACCACAAAAAATGTAAAGAAAATAAATGCCGGATCCGTTTTTACGGATGACACCGGAGAGACGGATCCGGCATTTCAATGTATTTGTCATACGGATCAGGATCCTGATCCGTCTGACAAATGCCATCAGTTTGCATACGTTTTGATGGATCCGGCAGGCAGTTCCGGCGATGGAACTGCCTGCCGGGATCCTCTGCCTCAAGTGTGAAAGTACCCTAAGAAAAAGATGCTCTGGAATTGTTACTTCTAAAACAGTCATAACCATAGAACTGACAGGTCCACTGCCAGTAAAATACAGTCTGTATATAATATATACTGTAGGTGTCAGCAGGTCATCTCCTGTCATTCGTTCCTGTCACTTTTCCAGCAGTAATCACTGCTTGTTATATTGTAATTTACTAACTGTATAATAGCAAAACATGAAACACAAACTTCCATGCCCACCAAGGATAGTAATTACTGCCTCTCTCCCCCTCCGCACATACAATTAGAAGTTAATTAGCAGTCGCTGCCCACATTCCAGTGTGAATTTGTCAGCAAGTTACAGAGGAAGAACATTACTGATGATAATCTAGGCATAGGCTAAATGACAGTATTGGTGTGTTAAAGGGGGTGTACAGGATTGGAAACAAATGGCTTCCCTTTACCAGAAACGGCGCAACACGTGTCCATGGGGTGTGCCTGATATTACAGCTCAGCTCAATTGAAGTGAATGGCAATGCACTGCAATACCACTCCCGACCTGTAGACAGGTGTGGCACCATTTTTGGATGAAAGCAGCCATATTTTTTTAATTCTGGGCAGCCCTGGTAAATGGAGTCTGAAAACCCATTGTGGGATAATAGGGGGCGATGTTGGCCCTTCCCCCATGGCTCTATCAATATCTGTGGTATATGCCCAATACTTTTGTGCCCAAATTCCTGATGTCCAATAGTTAAATGTGCTATGGGTACAACAGCACTGCGTGGCCGTGAACTGTTTGAGGAGCAGTCGGCTGCCGTCAACTACCGCGTGGTTAATACCCTTGTATGAGTTATTTAGTTTGAGATTTTATTCTGCCAGCTCCTGGTTCAGCAAGTGTTCAGGGCAGGGCATTCCTGAGAAGTTCTCTGTGCACCGAGCAGCTTCACAGCCTCTCCCTTCTGCTCTGGATTGTGGCATCTAACCGGCAGAGGGGAAGGCCTGTCCTTCACAAATCAAGCCCTCCTATGGCTATGTAAATGGAAAATTAAAAAATGTATGGCTCAGGGAAGGCAGGGAGTAAAAAATGAAAACAATAGAAAATCGATCTGGCGAGAGGGATTAATGTTCTATGGTTTAATGCCATAGTCCTTAGTGGTCATAGATTTAATGTACTCTGGGATGCTATAGTTTAGTGGTACAGTCAATGATCGTCATTGTTTAGTAACCAGCGGTTTTGTGCTCTATCTATCTGTGGCATACACACATCACATATGAGCTAAATTTAGTATGACTCCCCCTTCCCCCAATGCCATCATTTGTAAGGTAACTTTTTCTTATTCAGCAAAGGAAATTTTCAAAAAAAAAAAAAAAAAAAAGTTGTTTCACCTTACCCATTTTACCCAACTTCTATGCTGAAAAAATTGGAACATGTGCTTCATAAATATGTTATGCACCGTATTACTCAATGTATTTACATCAGACAAATGGTTTTGGTATACTAATAAATCTACCCCATACTGCTTTAAATCTTCTGTTTCCCTTTATATAGTACAGGATTAATCTGGCTGATTGTAGCCACCACTAGAGGGAGCTCTGTGACTAGTGCAGCGTCCCACTACGTGTGTGTGGGCACTGCTTAACCACCCCAGGACCGCCGTACGCAGGATTGCGTCTTTGCGGCGGTCCTGTTGTTCTGGGTGGACGCGCCGGTGCGTCCTCTCGCGAGACGCGAGATTTCCTGTGAACGCGCGCACACAGGCGCGCGCGTTCACAGGATCGGAAGGTAAGGGAGTGGATCTCCAGCCTGCCAGCGGCGATCGTTCGCTGGCAGGCTGGAGATGTGATTTTTTTTAACCCCTAACAGGTATATTAGACGCTGTTTTGATAACCGCGTCTAATATACCTGCTACCTGGTCCTCTGGTGATCCCTTTTGTTTGGATCGACCACCAGAGGACACAGGTAGCTCAGTAATATGTTGCACCAAGCACCACTACACTACACCCCCCCCCTGTCACTTATTAACCCCTTATTCACCCTTGATCACCCCTGATCACCCCATATAGACTCCCTGATCACCCCCCTGTCATTGATTACCCCCCTGTAATTGATCACCCCCCTGTAAAGCTCCATTCAGATGTCCGCATGATTTTTACGGATCCACTGATAGACTGATCGGATCCGTAAAAATCATACGGACGTCTGAATGCAGCCTTACAGGGGAGTGATCAATGACTGTGGTGATCACCCCATATAGACTCCCTGATCACCCCCCTGTCATTGATTACCCCCCTGTCATTGATTACCCCCCTGTAAAGCTCCATTCAGATGTCCGCATGATTTTTACGGATGCACTGATAGATGGATCGGATCCGCAAAACGCATCCGGACGTCTGAATGAAGCCTTACAGGGGCATGATCAATGACTGTGGTTATCACCCCATATAGACTCCCTGATCACCCCCCTGTCATTGATTACACCCCTGTCATTGATCAACCCCCTGTAAAGCTCCATTCAGATGTCCGCATGATTTTTACGGATGCACTGATAGATGGATCCGATCCGCAAAACGCATCCGGACGTCTGAATGAAGCCTTACAGGGGCGTGATCAATGACTGTGGTGATCACCCCATATAGACTCCCTGATCACCCCCCTGTCATTGATTACACCCCTGTCATTGATCAACCCCCTGTAAAGCTCCATTCAGATGTCCGCATGATTTTTACGGATGCACTGATAGATGGATCGGATCCGCAAAACGCATCCGGACGTCTGAATGAAGCCTTACAGGGGCATGATCAATGACTGTGGTTATCACCCCATATAGACTCCCTGATCACCCCCCTGTCATTGATTACACCCCTGTCATTGATTACCCCCCTGTAAAGCTCCATTCAGACGTCCGCATGATTTTTACCGATGCACTGATAGATGGATCCGATCCGCAAAACGCATCCGGACGTCTGAATGAAGCCTTACAGGGGCATGATCAATGACTGTGGTTATCACCCCATATAGACTCCCTGATCACCCCCCTGTCATTGATTACACCCCTGTCATTGATCAACCCCCTGTAAAGCTCCATTCAGATGTCCGCATGATTTTTACGGATGCACTGATAGATGGATCCGATCCGCAAAACGCATCCGGACGTCTGAATGAAGCCTTACAGGGGCGTGATCAATGACTGTGGTGATCACCCCATATAGACTCCCTGATCACCCCCCTGTCATTGATTACACCCCTGTCATTGATCAACCCCCTGTAAAGCTCCATTCAGATGTCCGCATGATTTTTACGGATGCACTGATAGATGGATCGGATCCGCAAAACGCATCCGGACGTCTGAATGAAGGCTTACAGGGGCATGATCAATGACTGTGGTTATCACCCCATATAGACTCCCTGATCACCCCCCTGTCATTGATTACACCCCTGTCATTGATCAACCCCCTGTAAAGCTCCATTCAGATGTCCGCATGATTTTTACGGATGCACTGATAGATGGATCCGATCCGCAAAACGCATCCGGACGTCTGAATGAAGCCTTACAGGGGCATGATCAATGACTGTGGTGACCAGCCCATATAGACTCCCTGATCACCCCCCTGTCATTGATCACCCCCCCTGTCATTGATCACCCTCTGTAAGGCTCCATTCAGACATTTTTTTGGCCCAAGTTAGCGAAATTTATTTTTTTTTTCTTACAAAGTCTCATATTCCACTAACTTGTGTCAAAAAATAAAATCTCACATGAACTCACCATACCCCTCACGGAAACCAAATGCGTAAAATTTTTTAGACATTTATATTCCAGACTTCTTCTCACGCTTTAGGGCCCCTAGAATGCCAGGGCAGTATAAATACCCCACATGTGACCCCATTTCGGAAAGAAGACACCCCCAGGTATTCCGTGAGGGGCATATTGAGTCCATGAAAGATTGAAATTTTTGTCCTAAGTTAGCGGAACGGGAGACTTTGTGAGAAAAAAATTAAAAATATCAATTTCCGCTAACTTGTGCCAAAAAAAAAAAAATTCTATGAACTCGCCATGCCTCTCATTGAATACCTTGGGGTGTCTTCTTTCCAAAATGGGGTCACATGTGGGGTATTTATACTGCCCTGGCATTCTAGGGGCCCCAAAGCGTGAGAAGAAGTCTGGTATCCAAATGTCTAAAAATGCCCTCCTAAAAGGAATTTGGGCACCTTTGCGCATCTAGGCTGCAAAAAAGTGTCACACATCTGGTATCTCCGTATTCAGGAGAAGTTGGGGAATGTGTTTTGGGGTGTCATTTTACATATACCCATGCTGGGTGAGAGAAATATCTTGGTCAAATGCCAACTTTGTATAAAAAAATGGGAAAAGTTGTCTTTTGCCAAGCATGGGTATATGTAAAATGACACCCCAAAACACATCCCCCAACTTCTCCTGAATACGGCGATACCACATGTGTGACACTTTTTTGCAGCCTAGGTGGGCAAAGGGGCCCATATTCCAAAGAGCACCTTTAGGATTTCACAGGTCATTTACCTACTTACCACACATTAGGGTCCCTGGAAAATGCCAGGGCAGTATAACTACCCCACAAGTGACCCCATTTTGGAAAGAAGACACCCCAAGGTATTCCGTGAGGGGCATGGCGAGTTCCTAGAATTTTTTATTTTTTGTCACAAGTTAGTGGAAAATGATGATTTTTTTTATTTATTTTTTTTCATACAAAGTCTCATATTCCACTAACTTGTGACAAAAAATAAAAACTTCCATGAACTCACTATGCCCATCAGCGAATACCTTGGGGTCTCTTCTTTCCAAAATGGGGTCACTTGTGGGGTAGTTATACTGCCCTGGCATTCTAGGGGCCCAAATGTGTGGTAAGGAGTTTGAAATCAAATTCTGTAAAAAATGACCTGTGAAATCCGAAAGGTGCTCTTTGGGATATGGGCCCCTTTGCCCACCTAGGCTGCAAAAAAGTGTCACACATCTGGTATCTCGGTACTCAGGAGAAGGTGGGGAATGTGTTTTGGGGTGTCATTTTACATATACCCCTGCTGGGTGAGAGAAATATCTTGGCAAAAGACAACTTTTCCCATTTTTTTATACAAAGTTGGCATTTGACCAAGATATTTATCTCACCCAGCATGGGTATATGTAAAATGACACCCCAAAACACATTCCCCAACTTCTCCTGAGTACGGAGATACCAGATGTGTGACACTTTTTTGCAGCCTAGGTGGGCAAAGGGGCCCATATTCCAAAGAGCACCTTTCGGATTTCACATGTCATTTTTTACAGAATTTGATTTCAAACTCCTTACCACACATTTGGGCCCCTAGAATGCCAGGGCAGTATAACTACCCCACAAGTGACCCCATTTTGGAAAGAAGAGACCCCAAGGTATTCGCTGATGGGCATAGTGAGTTCATGGAAGTTTTTATTTTTTGTCACAAGTTAGTGAAATATGAGACTTTGTATGAAAAAAAAAAAAAAAAAAAATCATCATTTCCCACTAACTTGTGACAAAAAATAAAAAATTCTAGGAACTTGCCATGCCCCTCACGGAAAACCTTGGGGTGTCTTCTTTCCAAAATGGGGTCACTTGTGGGGTAGTTATACTGCCCTGGCATTCTAGGGGCCCAAATGTGTGGTAAGGAGTTTGAAATCAAATTCTGTAAAAAATGACCTGTGAAATCCGAAAGGTGCTCTTTGGAATATGGGCCCCTTTGCCCACCTAGGCTGCAAAAAAGTGTCACACATCTGGTATTGCCGTACTCAGGAGAAGGTGGGGAATGTGTTTTGGGGTGTCATTTTACATATACCCATGCTGGGTGAGAGAAATATCTTGGCAAAAGACAACTTTTCCCATTTTTTTTATACAAAGTTGGCATTTGACCAAGATATTTATCTCACCCAGCATGGGTATATGTAAAAAGACACCCCAAAACACATTCCCCACCTTCTCCTGAGTACGGAGATACCAGATGTGTGACACTTTTTTGCAGCCAAGGTGGTCAAAGGGGCCCATATTCCAAAGAGCACCTTTCGGATTTCACAGGTCATTTTTTACAGAATTTGATTTCAAACTCCTTACCACACATTTGGGCCCCTAGAATGCCAGGGCAGTATAACTACCCCACAAGTGACCCCATTTTGGAAAGAAGAGACCCCAAGGTATTTCGTGATGGGCATAGTGAGTTCATAGAAGTTTTTATTTTTTGTCACAAGTTAGTGGAATGTGAGACTTTGTAAGAAAAAAAAAAAAAAAATCATAATTTTCCACTAACTTGTGACAAAAAATAAAAAGTTCTATGAACTCACTATGCCCATCAGCGAATACCTTAGGGTGTGTACTTTCCGAAATGGGGTCATTTGTGGGGTGTTTGTACTGTCTGGCCATTGTAGAACCTCAGGAAACATGACAGGTGCTCAGAAAGTCAGAGCTGCTTCAAAAAGCGGAAATTCACATTTTTGTACCATAGTTTGTAAACGCTATAACTTTTACCCAAACCATTTTTTTTTTACCCAAACATTTTTTTTTATCAAAGACATGTAGAACAATAAATTTAGAGCAAAATTTATATATGGATGTCGTTTTTTTTGCAAAATTTTACAACTGAAAGTAAAAAATGTCATTTTTTTGCAAAAAAATCGTTAAATTTCGATTAATAACAAAAAAAGTAAAAATGTCAGCAGCAATGAAATACCACCAAATGAAAGCTCTATTAGTGAGAAGAAAAGGAGGTAAAATTCATTTGGGTGGTAAGTTGCATGACCGAGCAATAAACGGTGAAAGTAGTGTAGGTCAGAAGTGTAAAAAGTGGCCTGGTCTTTCAGGGTGTTTAAGCACTGGGGGCTGAGGTGGTTAAAAGCACTTTTTACATTTAAAACAGTATTATAAAATAGTGGTAGGTTGTGGTGGCTCACTAGCAAGTAGTTAAGGTATGGTGCTGCAAGCTCATATAGAGGGAATCACCCCACCCTCAGTCTATTAAGTACTGATCTCCACACTGACCTGTCTCCACTAATCTGAACTCTGGTCTCCACTAATCTGTCTCACTAGGCCTGACCTGGGTATATATAAGACCTAAGTTATAACCCCATCTAGTGGTGGGATGTATAAATTACACCTAATCTGCCTGGTAACAGGGATTTTGCAGATACATTAGTACAAAGTCATACATTACAACATAATACTGTTTTAATAGAGTAATGAGCGAGCACTCATACACTTGGCAACCAAATTGACATGTGCAGAAAATATTTATTATATCCCCATAAAATACAAGTAATAAAATTTATAAGAACAATGTAGCAATAATATACAACATTACAGTCACATATATTGTGGTAGATATGATCAACACTATATTCATATGACTCAATAGTGTCGATAAATTCAATAATATATATCACACCAAGAAACTTCAAGTATATGCTGTTATTTGGGAAAGAGGGGGTATTATCTTCTAGCGCTCTATCCCAATTTGGGAAACTGAATGTCACTGAAAATGCTGTAGGTGTATTCACTGGGAGCGCAATATGTTCATAAAGTGTCCACAGGAATCCTGATAATGTGAAAAGTCTCTTATAGCATATCCTTTTATGGTCGATATGAGCTTTGGATTGAAGAAAACTTTAAATCGATATTTGGCTTACCGTCTAGCGTCTGCTGTCTCCCTATTGCTTCAATGGAGCTTTAAATATTTGCCGGCTTATTCAGTCGCTCCATACAGCAAGCTGGTTTAAATTTCGCGGGAGTTCCAAAGATCGCGGGAGTTGCCACTCTGTTCCGCAATTTCCTTTGGTGCAGCTTTCGACGATAAGAATAGTTAATCCTTTACTGTAGAGATTTTCTTCTGTATGGCCATACAGTATTATCGGAGGCTTTTCAATGCAGGTACATCACTTGTTTCACCATACGCGTTACGGGTAGATTCACTCTCCCTTCCTCAGTGGTCAAGTGTCTGCCTGCTCTGCCTCCATTTTTATCCATTCCTTTGATTGCTTCCCAAATCTCGGACACCTGTTGTTCATGCTACTCCCAGTTTGCAAGGGAATCCTCCCACATAATCAAGGGATAATTCTATACAGCCTTGATTTTAATAAAAAAAAAAAAATATATATATATTTTTTTTTTCCTCTTGCAGTTTCCATGCGTTTTTTATGCGTTTTTTTGGGGACACATGCGTTTTTTGGCCCAGATGTCCCAATTGGTGTGATATATCATTATGTGAAATATAAACTTGATATCTGATTGCCAACACTTATAAAATGACTTTTTATAATAAAATATTATTAAACAAATTTTCAAGATTAAAATATCAATATAAGAATATAAAACAATAAATAATAAATGTGAGGAATCTTGAAAGTTTCATAGGAATCCTAGAGTTTGATACAATTATTCGGATTTGATAGAGAAAGAAGGGTGGGTATCTCGGAGCCAAGGACACGTCGCAGCGCGGATAGACGGCCTAGCATGCGACGTGCCGTCGGCCTCGAGACATCCAACCTACATAAATCCAAAAATTTCCAACTCCGAATTAAGGCCTTTCGGTTGTAGAGATCCAAATTCATAAATGCGTCTGGATTCTATCCTAGACATTTGTCTGATAAAATCACCGCCTCTCCAGTGTTTTTCCACCTTCTCCAGTGCCGTAAACACCAGACTTGATGGATCCTGATTATGCATCTCTTTATAATGTTTAGATAGGGAATGTTTATCGTACCCCTTCCTGATGTTGGCAATATGTTCGGCCACTCTTTTTTTGAATGGCCTCTTGGTACGTCCTATATATTGTCTGTTACAGGGGCACTGGAGAAGGTAGATAACTCCACTGGAGTCACATGTAAGACAATCTTCTATCTCCCAATTATAGTTGTTCTGAGTCGAGGGGACATTAGTCGTCAGGCGGGGTTTTTTATTCATTCTACAACCCATACACCTTCCACATTTATAAAAACCCTTCAAACTCAGCCAAGTTCCAGAAAAACTCAACTTATTCTGTTTCCACGGTTTTACGGTAGGGGCCACCTTGATACCTAGATTGGGTGCTCTAGTGAAAGTAATCGTCGGAACAGTCGGGAGTAAGTGTCCCACAATTTTGTCATTCAACACATGGTGCCAATGGGTTTTAATAATTTTCTGAATCTTCCTATAATTCTCATTAAATGGAAGAACAACTCTCATGGCTTCTTTATTTAGTGTTTTATCTTCCTCATTATCCATCTCATTTTTATCTTTATTGTCCTCCTTATTAAAGAACTCTCTTCTATCTAATTTCCTAATTTGGTTGAGTGACTCCTCCACTAAGTTTTCAGGATATTCCTTCTCAATAAATTGTCTTTTCATCTCAATGGCTTCCATCTCAAAAGTATGTCCCTCTGTGCAGTTCCGCTTAATCCTACGGAACTGACCAGAGGGAACATTTGTCAGCCATTTCGGCAGGTGACAGCTAGAAAAATCGATATAACTATTTCTAGCTGTGGATTTACAAAATGTCTCACATATATATTTATTATCAGATTGTGTGATTAATAAATCCAAGAATTCGGTGCTCTCCTGTATGTTTGAGGTAAAGACCAGATTTAAATTATTAATATTGATTGTTTCTAGGAATTTTTCCAATTCTTCTTTACTCTTTTTCCAGATGAAGATCACATCATCTATATAACGGCGCCACAGGGCCAGATCCGTCCCCAGCCTTGGCTTGATGTGGTTATATTCCCACTCGGCCAAGAATAAATTAGCATAGCTGGGGGCGAATCTGGTCCCCATGGCGGTACCCCGCTTCTGCAGGAAGAATTCCCCCTCAAAAAAGAAGTAGTTGTGGCTCAGGATATACTCTATTCCTTTCGTTATAAACTCTTTTTTTATTGCTCCATACGAGCCATCTCTTATTAATTGCATTTTTACAGCATCAATTCCTTGCTGATGTTCAATCACAGTATAAAGTGACTGAACATCAAGTGATTTTATCAGACAAATGTCTAGGATAGAATCCAGACGCATTTATGAATTTGGATCTCTACAACCGAAAGGCCTTAATTCGGAGTTGGAAATTTTTGGATTTATGTAGGTTGGATGTCTCGAGGCCGACGGCACGTCGCATGCTAGGCCGTCTATCGGCGCTGCGACGTGTCCTTGGCTCCGAGATACCCACCCTTCTTTCTCTATCAAATCCGAATAATTGTATCAAACTCTAGGATTCCTATGAAACTTTCAAGATTCCTCACATTTATTATTTATTGTTTTATATTCTTATATTGATATTTTAATCTTGAAAATTTGTTTAATAATATTTTATTATAAAAAGTCATTTTATAAGTGTTGGCAATCAGATATCAAGTTTATATTTCACATAATGATATATCACACCAATTGGGACATCTGGGCCAAAAAACGCATGTGTCCCCAAAAAAACGCATAAAAAACGCATGGAAACTGCAAGAGGAAAAAAAAAATATATATATATATTTTTTTTTTTATTAAAATCAAGGCTGTATAGAATTATCCCTTGATTATGTGGGAGGATTCCCTTGCAAACTGGGAGTAGCATGAACAACAGGTGTCCGAGATTTGGGAAGCAATCAAAGGAATGGATAAAAATGGAGGCAGAGCAGGCAGACACTTGACCACTGAGGAAGGGAGAGTGAATCTACCCGTAACGCGTATGGTGAAACAAGTGATGTACCTGCATTGAAAAGCCTCCGATAATACTGTATGGCCATACAGAAGAAAATCTCTACAGTAAAGGATTAACTATTCTTATCGTCGAAAGCTGCACCAAAGGAAATTGCGGAACAGAGTGGCAACTCCCGCGATCTTTGGAACTCCCGCGAAATTTAAACCAGCTTGCTGTATGGAGCGACTGAATAAGCCGGCAAATATTTAAAGCTCCATTGAAGCAATAGGGAGACAGCAGACGCTAGACGGTAAGCCAAATATCGATTTAAAGTTTTCTTCAATCCAAAGCTCATATCGACCATAAAAGGATATGCTATAAGAGACTTTTCACATTATCAGGATTCCTGTGGACACTTTATGAACATATTGCGCTCCCAGTGAATACACCTACAGCATTTTCAGTGACATTCAGTTTCCCAAATTGGGATAGAGCGCTAGAAGATAATACCCCCTCTTTCCCAAATAACAGCATATACTTGAAGTTTCTTGGTGTGATATATATTATTGAATTTATCGACACTATTGAGTCATATGAATATAGTGTTGATCATATCTACCACAATATATGTGACTGTAATGTTGTATATTATTGCTACATTGTTCTTATAAATTTTATTACTTGTATTTTATGGGGATATAATAAATATTTTCTGCACATGTCAATTTGGTTGCCAAGTGTATGAGTGCTCGCTCATTACTCTATTAAAACAGTATTATGTTGTAATGTATGACTTTGTACTAATGTATCTGCAAAATCCCTGTTACCAGGCAGATTAGGTGTAATTTATACATCCCACCACTAGATGGGGTTATAACTTAGGTCTTATATATACCCAGGTCAGGCCTAGTGAGACAGATTAGTGGAGACCAGAGTTCAGATTAGTGGAGACAGGTCAGTGTGGAGATCAGTACTTAATAGACTGATACTGAGAGTGAAAGAGTGCAGATCTAGCACTTATGCTGTGATAAAAGTTTAGGCCAGAGAGGGACAAAGAAAAAGGACTTATCTATCTAAAGGATAAAAGCCACAAATCAGGCATCAAGGACCTTTGGGATATTCAGGTGAAGGATACCATAGCCTCCGGCAACCTCACCCGAAATTGCACTGATATCGAAAATAACCCACTGCTCCAAACTAAAACCTGGAAAGCCTAGAAACAGTGGATTTGCAGAATCAACTCTGTAACATCAAGAGACTGCTATTTTTGTACTGCTGCAACCAAAGTCATCAACAGTAAAAGTTGTGAGTTGCATTTCACCACTGTCTACCTCATTATTACCACTATTGGTTGTACCACCATTAACGGTACTGGCGTCACGACAAAAACCATCAAGGGACTCAGACGCAACAAGCACCCTAAGCACCCCTAACATCAAGGGCACCTCAACCACCATCTTGGCTGATGCTTCCCTACCACAGAGCGTGCCCCGGAGGATTTCGTGCTGTCCACCTCAACACTGTGCTGCCAGCCCAGGGAGGCTTTCTGCTAACCGTGAGTAAACTGATGAACTGTGTGTTAGTATTTGGCCCCTCATCGGTCCACCGTGCACCTCACGTGTTGCCCCTGCGCTACTGGCTGGCTGCACTAGGAAATTATATAGTTACCATGGAATTTATTGGAAGCTCTAAAAATCTCCTTGCACTGAACTGCTCCTAGTGGCAGCTGCCGGAAAATGCACAGATTTATTTCAAGAACGGAAGACAATGTTTATCTTCGGGCCCTACTCCCTGAGCCACATAGGAGTTGCGTGGTTTATCTCCATCTGTCCATCATCTATTTACCCATCCATCCTTATATCTGTCCTTATCCCCTTAGATGAACAGACAGAGAAAGGGGGGGTTCTCTCTGTCACCCCTTCAGCGGTAATCAATAATTAATATGCGGCTCAAAATAGTTCCAATAAACTCGTCCCACAAAAAAAAAAGCCTGGTATGGCCACATTGACAGGCAAATAAACAAATGATGGCACTTTGAATGCAACAACATGAAAACAATTTTTGCCTTGAAATTTGTTATTGTTATCTTATATGCAACAATATCCATGAAATTTGTTATATTGTTATTGTGCAAAAGTAGTAAAACATTAAAGAGGTTCTGTCACCAGGATCAATCCTATTAAATCACACATACTGGCTGTTAGGACTCATCTTGCTGATTAAAACGATACCTTTCTTTTGTCTGTATGCTAAACAGCTGCAGAGAAATCAGTGTTTTATTAATACGCAAATGAGAGGTTCAAGCACCAGGAGGCAGGGCTGAATCCTTGGAGCACTGCTTTGTAACACCCCCTGTGCTCTGAACACTCCCACCTCCGCTACACATAAGCATGGTGAGGCTAGAGCTGTGTCCTAGCATGTACATATCATATACTCTATGTACTATAGCTTCACCACGGTGAAGATTTTTACCCAAAAACAAATGGTAGAGTTGCTGTTTTTTCAATTCTCCCCCAGAACGAGGGGTTTTGCGAGTGATTAATACTGATGACCTATCCTCAGTATAGGTCATCAGTATCTCATTAGTGGGGGCCCTGACACCTCTGCCCATCAACTGTTTGAAGAAACCTCTTAGTGTTTAACTAAGCACAGCGTCATACACTGTATAGTGGTTGTGAATGGTAATGCAGCCCAGGCCCATTCACTTGAATGAGACTGAACTGTACCTAAGTCATGTGACCGATGAACGTGACGTCACTGGCCTAGGAGGCGGCAGCGGTCATGGTCTCTGTAAACAGTTAATTGGCGTAGGTGCCTGAAGTCGGATCCCGACCGATGTGATATTGATTATCTATCCCGAGGATAGGCCATTGGTATTAAACACTCGGATTGGTGCCCTTGAAAAATACAACTCATCTTGCAAAAACAAACCCTCATTCAGCTACGTCAGCAGAAAGTAAAATGTAATGGCTCTTGCAGGGCGACTATAAAAAAAAAGGTTGCATCCTGAAGGCCAATTAAGTAATATGTACCTTTAATTAACCCTTTCTAGCTTTAGATACAAATTGGTAAATTAAGCTTGGAAGATATGTGTGTTTACATCACGCTGTAGATTTTTGCCCTGGCTTTTATAAACTGCTCTGCTATATATATTACACTATAATAGTATACCAAGTCACTATGCACTTACGTGTACACTATATATACAAGGTCATTGGGATGATTTAGAAGCTTTTAGTAAAACATTTTCCTCGTCATCTCCTGTGGCGGACCAGTGGTGAAATATAACACCTATGATATAGCTGCCAGCAGCATAAAATCTCAAATATCTTGTAAAAACTGAGATATCAAATGGAAAGAGCTCACTTTATAGCATTCTAAACCTTAAATCATTTCCAGAAGACTGCTTCTACAGGTTAAAAGCTTCTTCCTCTTACCTATCTCAATCTGAAACTCCATATTCTGGATGGAAAAATACAAATCAGTGAAGGAATCTATGAGATAAACCTGCCCATGAACCAGGGCGAACAAAACGTACCCTAAAAAAAAGGATATCAGAACACGTAAATAACATAAAAAAGGGATATGAATTACATTCCCTATCTAAACATTATAGGGATTATCACAAGAGCGACCCATCTAGCTTAATATATATGGCAATAGAGAAAGTCGAATATCCATGGAGAGGAGGGAACCATATCCTCCGAATGTCTAGAAATGAATCGAAGAGGATCTTTGAGTTCGACTCCCTTATCCCAAGGGGTCTGAATGCAGATATGGAACTCTTTGGACTCCTATAGGGGGACGTTGGTCTGCCATGAATAGGACATCTGGTGTCAGGCTGTGTTATCAGCACCCAGATCTTCCCTTCCTGGCAGGCCCGCGCCCCTACACACATTACACTTGAACTTCATTATGAACTTTATTATAGACATCATAATATGTAAAAGGAATATGGGGATGAACTTTTGCCATTATCTTCAACTCAAATCCAAAATTTTAACAAAAACGCATCAAAAACGCACCGAAATCGCAGGTGCGTTTTTGTTTTTTTCAGAATTTTCGGGATGGTGACACTATAGTGATGCGATTTTTTAACGTAATCATATTATTATTTATTGTTTTAATTCAATAATAATAATAGATCAAAACTCAACAGGTCTTTATATATCAATCATTGTATGATACAAAATGAATAGTTCTGATGAAAAGACTGATGTCAAAAAGATGAATGAAAAGATACAAAAAAACAAAAAACAATATATAGGGATAAACATATGAACCCCATTTTAGAAGAACATTAGCAGTCTACCATTGCTTTTATTTTAATTTTTCTGTTTTTATTCCAACATTTCTAGTAAAAACGCACCGAAAACGCATCAAAACCGCAGGTGCGTTTGTGTGATCTTTTGATATTATACTTATGCGCCTTTTTTAAAAACTTTTATATTTATTAAATTTATAGATTTTAACTGCTTTATGTGATAACATATTACTCATATTCATATAAGATTATTTGATTGGATGACAATATATAGCTTTTAGGAAATGTCACGATTTAGAAGGATGTATTGAAGACATGAAATCATACATATATTACAATTGAGATTTATATAACATTGAAAATTGGAAATCGCATCTTTGTCCTTGTATGAGTATACATTTGGATTATCACAAATATATAAATGGACTGCTACTAATTGGAAATCCACATTCCGGTCTTCCAAGTCCCTCACTGTCCCAGCATGCATTTTACCAATTAATGATAATATAAAAAGGACATTTTAATCCCACTGTCTGTACCACTGAGGAAGGGGCTGCTGTACCCCGAAACGCGTATGGTAAATAGACAGTGAGGAACGACATAAGGAAGAAATTTACAACTATAATCAGATGCCGAACAAGTTTGAAAACCCCGCCTGGAATTGAAAATCGCCTGACCATCCAGCGAAACCACGTGGGACGCCACAAACAGGTCCTGGAAGGTCAGAGCTACAAAGAACATTGCAAAGCAATATCCAGCAATACGGGGGACTTACTATAGAAAAGACCGGATCCACAGGTCCTTGTAGCTCACAGTAGAGCAGTCGCATTTCGAAGGACAAGCGATCTATAGGAGTGGTAAAGTACCTTTACAACTAACGCTAAAGTACCTTTGCGGTTTTTACAACTAACACCAGCTCCATCTTGGTGATTATTATATGTACTTTTTGAATATAAACTATCAAGGACATTGGTACATTTTGGACTCTAGAGATTTAATATAGTGATTTCTAGGAGGCTATAAGTGTGATTTTAGAGTATTTTATGCATTTATGTCAATTTTATTTGTCAATTTTATGCAACATGTTGTAAGTGTGATATAAATACAAGATTTTCAGACACTATTTTCTGATTTTGCCTATTTGATGCCTGATATTGAGTGACGCCCAACTCTACCTCAAATACAGTGAAGGAGTTTAAGCATGCATGGGATAGGCATAAGGCTATCCTTCATATAAGATAGGGCCAGGGGCTATTCACAGTATTCAGTATATTGGGCAGACTAGATGGGCCGAAAAGGTTCTTATCTGCCGACACATTCTATGTTTCTATGTTTCGTAATGATCCTGAGTTACAGCCTATACAGTCAAAGCCAAGAGCTGCATTTTCAAGTCTACGGGCTTCACAGCTGAAATCTCTTTTACACCCCTTTAGGCCCCTTGCAGACGAGCGATACGGATTAGGTCCGGATGCGTTCCAGATGCGTTCAGTTAAAAATGCGTGATTTTGCAAGCAAGTTCATTCAGTTTTGCCTGCGATTGCATTCAGTTGTTCAGTTTTTATCGCACGGGTGAAATGCGCATTGATGCGTTTTTCACGCACGTGATAAAAAACTGAAGGTTTACAAACAACATCTCTTAGCATCCATCTGTGAAAACGCATCGTATCCGCACTTGCTTGCGGATGCGATTTTCACGCAGCCCCATTCACTTCTATGAAAAACGCAGAATATAGAACATGCTGTGATTTTCACGCAACACACAAGTGATGCGTAAAAAATAACGCTTATGTACTCAGACCCATTAAAATGAATGGGTCAGGATTCAGTGCGAATGCATTGCACCTGCGCATCACGCATTGCACACGCGCGGAATACTCGCTCGTCTGTAAGGGGCCTTACACTGCCTGATGTTTGGGCAAATTATTGCTAACAAGCGTTTTTCCTAAAAGCTCGTTAGCGATGATCTGCTGGTGTAAAGGTGTCGCCAATTAACCAATCAAAGAGTGAAACACTTGTTCATCGGGTAATTGGATCTTTTATGCGGTTTCCTAAATCATTGTTTGCCGCCTATACACACTCTGCTGCCGGCAAATAATAATTCTTTATGGGAGCAAGCGTTGTCATTAGCAATCACTCCTCCCCATACCGTGGAGGACTTTTATACAGGTTTTTTTTTATGGTGTTCACTCTGTGGTATAACAGGTACCAGGAGATCGGAGAGACTGACAACTCATAGGTTAAATTGACAAGTTCACTGTGGATCTTATTGTGTCTGTGTTTTGGTGAATGCCACACCCCTTGCTTCAGGTCTTGCTTGTTGGTAATTTACTTTTCCCATAAGTAGCCGCTTCTCACTCTTGGAGGTGCGGATTATAGATTTTCTTCCTGCCTTCTAACTAGCTGGTCGGTTTTGGTGCTTCTGGAGTTGCCAGTTTTCTACTTTCAGATAAGTATTGCTTTTTCTTATTGTTTTGTGTTTGTTATATTCCCTGTTTGTATCTGGGCCTGAGACAGAGACTTCCATTCGTCCACCTGGGGAGGAATGGGTTGTCTCTTGTCCTAACCTCATTCCAGGACCTTATAGGGATATAAGGGCCTAGGTATACAGCATATGAATATTCCTACATTCAAGGTCTATTCATATTGATCGGTAGTTGGGGTTGTTTAGGAGGTGACCTGTTCCTTCCCTAGTTTCGAGGCCCAGTTACTGTTCCCCTTCCCTCCTGTGTTTAGTGTGGCGTTTTTCCCCCACACTGATCGTGACATTATAAACCGCTGAATAACCGTCATTTTGTTGTCTGTATCAGTTCAGCCATTGATGTTATCGCTGCACTGACCGGACAGCTACAGCTGCCTCTGGAGGTGGATGAACTCCGCACGACCGTCTCACAGATGCAGAGACCACTGTTGACTGATCCTAGTAGTGGTTACCTGACCTGTCCTGAACCTAAAGTTGCTCTCCCGGATAGATTCTCGGGGGTGGGGGAGGGGAAGTGATTATTTTATATTTTGTTGCTTAAAGGGGACGCCCAGTCTTAGGCTTTTTCTCTGCCGACCGGATCACAGTCTCTCCGATCAGTAGATGCATTTTTCAGAGCTTTAGGTCTCATCCATGATGACCCAGACCAAACCTCCCTGGCCAAGACTAAATTACGCGGCCTGCGTCAGGGAGAGCGTTGGGCTGAGATCTATTGTTCCGAATTTAGGAGGTGGACTACGGATACTGAGTGGAACGATCCAGCTCTCCATAGCCAGTTTTTTCAGTGATTATCTGAGAGGCTGAAGGACTTTCATGAGAATCCTGAGTCTTTGGAAGCCGCTATGTCTTTGGCTGTACGTATTGATAGACGCCTGAGAGAGAAAGATCTAAGGGCCTACTCTCTCAGGATGTTCTATTACATAATGTACAGTATTCCTTTGACTCTTTGGGTGAAGAGACTCCTGAGCTTATACCTGGGGATGAACTCATGCAATTAGGGGGAGCTACTCCGTGATCTGCTTGCAAAAGTAGGAGTCGCAAGAAGGGAGTATGTTTTTTTTCTGAGGTCAAAGGGGACATTTTGTCAATATATGTTCAAACGTTCAGCGGCAAAAAGAGAAACAAAAAGGGGCGTCAGAGAATGTGCATTTGTCCTTTGCTGGTAGTACCCGATTTCTTCTGACTGCTGAGGTGGCGCTAGAGTCCAAAACTGTGGGAATTGAAGTATTTATCGACAGCGGGGTCGGGGTGAGCCTGATTGATGCCCAGTTTGTCCACATGCACGGGTTATCACCAAGTACATTAAAAAAAGTATTTGCTATTGATTCTGCCCCTCTTACTCAGAGGTGCTTGTCGCAAGTTTTGCATGATATCAGATTAAGAGTGGGTGACTTTCATCAAGAAGTTATCTCATATTTTGTCTTGGAAGGTTTCCCTGCACTTATGGTTCTGGGTTTACTGTGGCTTGCCAAGCATAATCCAACTATCGATTGGCAAGCTAGGCAGATTCTGGATTGGGGGGACTATTGCATTGATAATTGTCTCAATACATCCTTTTCTGTGGTTACTACTAAGGCTGTACCCTCTTTTATATCCGAGTTTGCCAAAGTGTTTTCTGAGAGTGGATGTCAGGATTTACGGTACCTTCCCATCGGGAATATGATTGCCTTGTCAATCTTATTCCTGGGGCTAAATTGCCTAAATCTAGGTTGAATAATCTTTCTGTACCTGAAAGGCAGGCCATGAGAGAATATATTGCCGAGAGTGTGAAGAAAGGGCACATAAGACCTTCTAAGTCTCCAGTGGCTGCAGGGTTCTTTTTTGTAAAAAAAAATATAAAAAAATAAGGTCTTCAGACATGTTTTTTTTTTTTTTTGTGAACAATAATTTTTATTCAAAATTTGACAAAATAAATGACATTGTACAAATTGTCATTCAAAGTAAGAGAAGGTAAATATACAAATGATTTGCAGAGTATAAAGTATTATGGAAATTACATGGTTTAGGCAATGTGAGTGCTAATATATAAATTTAGTGAGAGCGAGATAAAG
Organism: Bufo bufo; assembly: GCF_905171765.1. Classification (NCBI taxonomy): domain Eukaryota; kingdom Metazoa; phylum Chordata; class Amphibia; order Anura; family Bufonidae; genus Bufo; species Bufo bufo. The sequence continues at coordinate 112,327,823 of NC_053389.1, forward strand.
AAAGAAAGCAGTAGGTTACATCAAGGCGTCTACAATAAGGAGATTCTTAGGTAATGAGTGAGACAGTACTAAGTTTAAATACCACCAGAGGTGTAAATATATGGTACTTATCAAGTTCTAATAAATGAGTTTGGATCAATCTTACACATATGACTGTTTAACTAAAACTCCCAGGATTTTTTAAATTTTGACTTTTTGTTTCTGAAGGAAGCCCAAATTCCTTCAAATACACAATTATCATCAAGTATTCTTGAAACTCTATTAATATTAGGGAAGGAGTCAGATCTCCAGCAAGCTGCAATTCTACTCCGGGTAGCGATAATGGAATGGATGATGAAAGTCCTCATGCTTGTGGTGCCTTTTCATAGGTAAATGCATTGATATCCAATTCATTCATCAAGATGGATGTTCATTTCCTTTAAGAGCCATGATCGACTATATTTATAATTTTGTATGTCTTGAGTAGGCCAAAGTAAGGTCGCACAAAGGTTTCTGCTCTTTAGTGTTATTCTTCTCATGAATTTACCAGTCTGAGAAGAATCCTCCTTGTCTACTTATAAATTTATGACGGGAGATAAACATAAGTTCTATGCAGCTGGTGATAATTAGATATTTATTAATGAAACAAAATATATAATATTCATGTATTCATTTAATGAACCTTAGTTAGTCCTTAGCATAAGACAATCAGTAGGACATAGATATATACACTGCTCAAAAAAATAAAGGGAACACAAAAATAACACATCCTAGATCTGAGTTAATTAAATATTCTTCTGAAATACTTTGTTCTTTACATAGTTGAATGTGCTGACAACAAAATCACACAAAAATAAAAAAATGGAAATCAAATTTTTCAACCCATGGAGGTCTGGATTTGGAGTCACACTCAAAATTAAAGTGGAAAAACACACTACAGGCTGATCCAACTTTGATGTAATGTCCTTAAAACAAGTCAAAATGAGGCTCAGTAGTGTGTGTGGCCTCCACGTGCCTGTATGACCTCCCTACAACGCCTGTGCATGCTCCTGATGAGGTGGCGGACGGTCACCTGAGGGATCTCCTCCCAGACCTGGACTAAAGCATCTGCCAAATCCTGGACAGTCTGTGGTGCAACGTGCCGTTGGTGGATAGAGCGAGACATGATGTCCCAGATGTGCTCAATTGGATTCAGGTCTGGGGAACGGGCGGGCCAGTCCATAGCATCAATGCCTTCGTCTTGCAGGGACTGCTGACACACTCCAGCCACATAAGGTCTAGCATTGTCTTGCATTAGGAGGAACCCAGGGCCAACCGCACCAGCATATGGTCTCACAAGGGGTCTGAGGATCTCATCTCGGTACCTAATGGCAGTCAGGCTACCTCTGGTGAGCGCATGGATGGCTGTGCGGCCCTCCAAAGAAATGCCACCCCACACCATTACTGACCCAATGCCAAACCGGTCATGCTGGAGAATGTTGCAGGCAGCAGAACGTTCTCCACGGCGTCTCCAGACTCTGTCATGCCTGTCACATGTGCTCAGTGTGAACCTGCTTTCATCTGTGAAGAGCACAGGGCGCCAGTGGCGAATTTGCCAATCTTGGTGTTCTCTGGCAAATGCCAAACGTCCTGCACGGTGTTGGGCTGTAAGCACAACCCCCACCTGTGGTCGTCGGGCCCTCATATCACCCTCATGGAGTCTGTTTCTGACCGTTTGAGCAGACACATGCACATTTGTGGCCTGCTGGAGGTCATTTTGCAGGGCTCTGGCAGTGCTCCTCCTGTTCCTCCTTGCACAAAGGCGGAGGTAGCGGTCCTGCTGCTGGGTTGTTGCCCTCCTACGCCCTCCTCCACGTCTCCTGATGTACTGGCCTGTCTCCTGGTAGCGCCTCCATGCTCTGGACACTACGCTGACAGACACAGCAAACCTTCTTGCCACAGCTCGCATTGATGTGCCATCCTGGATAAGCTGCACTACCTGAGCCACTTGTGTCGGTTGTAGACTCCGTCTCATGCTACCACTAGAGTGAAAGCACCACCAGCATTCAAAAGTGACCAAAACATCAGCCAGGAAGCATAGGAACTGAGAAGTGGTCTGTGGTCACCACCTGCAGAACCACTCCCTTATTGGGGGTGTCTTGCTAATTGCCTATAATTTCCACCTGTTGTCTATCCCATTTGCACAACAGCATGTGAAATTGATTGTCACTCAGTGTTGCTTCCTAAGTGGATAGTTTGATTTCACAGAAGTGTGATTGACTTGGAGTTACATTGTGTTGTTTAAGTGTTCCCTTTATTTTTTTGAGCAGTGTATATATATATATATATATATATATATATATATATATATATATTACTTTATATTATATTGTGATATGTTATGAAGACATGTATCCAGTATATTATATATATTTATCATTAGGAGAATATTCGTCTCTAAAAGAGTGTCTGTGAAGATGTGTGTTTTGTAACAATTATTCACATCTTTGATATGACAGGAGGTACTGATATCTCTGTGAGAAAACAAGGTCATTCATACAATTATGAGTCCATAAATCAACAGTGTGAGAAACATTCAGAAAGACGCCTAGAGGTCTGTCTCTAATTGCTACAAGTGTCAGAATTAATCCCTATATCATTGAATTAAAGCTTTTAAGGTCAAATGTATAGAATACGTTTTATTCAGACTTACATAATTTAACCCTTTATACTATGATGCAAATAGCTTACACAGCAGTGCCACCTAGGTATGAGTAGGTGACATTACAACAGTAGCAAAAGTGCATTCTGGGTAAGGTTATGATGTCATATTTTTTATCAATGGTCACGCCATCCGACAATGATTGGAAAGTTCCAAACTAGGAAGGTGTGTCTAACTGATAAGTTTGTGATCATAAACCAGACACAGAAGGTAAAAGAAAGGAGAGAAAAAAGGAGAGGGAGAAGACAAGTAAAGCTCTCTAGAGGGGTCTATCAAGATGAAAGCCATGGTGAGATGCGCTATGATGGACCACCCAGCTTTCCTAGGAGCAGAAGTGAGATTCCTACTAGGACTTGGTAAGATACACAGAAGATAATATTTCATTTTATTAAGACTAATTTGATAGTGTGGGTGAAATTATACCATCTAGATTGGTGAATAAATAAATAATTAAATTAATTGATCATCTCCATATTGATATGTAGTATTAGGATATTGTGAGGCTTCATTCTACCTGCAGAAGAATCTAGACTCATAATCTAGCAAAGCATTAAATAATTGCATATATATATATATATATATATATATATATACAGTACAGACCAAAAGTTTGGACACACCTTCTCATTCAAAGAGTTTTCTTTATTTTTATGACTATGAAAATTGTAGATTCACACTGAAGGCATCAAAACTATGAATTAACACATATGGAATTATATACATAACAAACAAGTGAAACAACTGAAAATATGTCATATTCTAGGTTCTTCAAAGTAGCCACCTTTTGCTTTGATTACTGCTTTGCACACTCTTGGCATTCTCTTGATGAGCTTCAAGAGGTAGTCCCCTGAAATGGTTTTCACTTCACAGGTGTGCCCTGTCAGGTTTAATAAGTGGGATTTCTTGCCTTATAAATGGGGTTGGGACCATTTGTTGCGTTGAGGAGAAGTCAGGTGGATACACAGCTGATAGTCCTACTGAATAGACTGTTAGAATTGGTATTATGGCAAGAAAAAAGCAGCTAAGTAAAGAAGAACGAGTGGCCATCATTACTTTAAGAAATGAAGGTCAGTCAGTCAGCCGAAAAATTGGGAAAACTTTGAAAGTAAGGGCTATTTGACCATGAAGGAGAGTGATGGGGTGCTGCGCCAGATGACCTGGCCTCCACAGTCACCGGACCTGAACCCAATCGAGATGGTTTGGGGTGAGCTGGACCGCAGAGTGAAGGCAAAAGGGCCAACAAGTGCTAAGCATCTCTGGGAACTCCTTCAAGACTGTTGGAAGACCATTTCAGGGGACTACGTCTTGAAGCTCATCAAGAGAATGCCAAGAGTGTGCAAAGCAGTAATCAAAGCAAAAGGTGGCTACTTTGAAGAAACTAGAATATGACATATTTTCAGTTGTTTCACACTTGTTTGTTATGTATATAATTCCACATGTGTTAATTCATAGTTTTGATGCCTTCATAGTCATGAAAATAAAGAAAACTCTTTGAATGAGAAGGTGTGTCCAAACTTTTGGTCTGTACTGTATATATATATATATATATATATATATATATATATTAGAACATTCTTCGCCAAGGTAAGTGATGGGTTCCCACGGGAAAGACTTGTTTCAAGTCCTTCCCATTTAAGATCCTAGATCCTTATTATTTGTCTTAATAGTCTTACCAAAGTCATATATGTGAAAATAGTGCAGGATGGGGCGGAAGGATACAGTTGTCTCTTCTAAGTTATATCCTTGAATGGATTTGCCCATCTTGAAGTCATGTGATGTGTAGTTGGTTAGGGGGGGCAGAATGTATTTAGCATTCTATAATGATGTCTAGGATTAGACATGCCCATCTTGATATCATGAGGTTTTCTCTGAACAGAAGTAATGTATATAACTTATGTTCCTACTTTGATATCCTAACCTAATAATAGCTTGGTTATAATGTGACAAGTTATTTCCACTCACATGTATTGTTAAGCTTGTAATGCTTTATATTAACGCTATATATATATATATATTCATTTGCATGTAGCATTGTGTTTATTTACTTATGTATGTTTATAATCTTGTAACCAATAAATCTGCATAATTTTATAATACCTGCGTATTATTGTATAATGCAGAACTACATGTTTATCATTAATGTCATCTCACGTCAAAAAGAACTTATTTATCTGAGGAAATAGTCAGACTCAGATGTGAATTGTATCAATTAGGTTGTCTACAATTCACCAGGTCATGATTTTAAGATTTATGACAAATTTTATAAATTTAATTTTTTTATGGTTAATTATTTTTATGACCATAATTAATAATTCTTAATTGAATTATTACCCCTCGACATAAATGGAGGCACTGCTGAGATTTGATTGATGAGATGACATATTAAAGATAAATTGTCTTGTATATTGTTGCTGGCATTAGAATGCTACAGCCAGATCACGTTTACAACCCTTAGAAGGGCGTGGTATACACATATTCAATATTATTGTCCTGGTACTTAAGGGGTTAAGCCCATACCAGAACCGCAGATGAGTTGTTGCAGTAAAGTGTTATTACACGAATGCAACCAGTGCATGACATGTAAATCAACTCAGGAGTTGTTTGTCCATGCTAAACACAATTAATGTTTTTGTATCGCCAGAAATTAATAGTAAATTGTCCCAAGATAGGGAACAGATGTAGGTCTCATTAGCCTAGGCGGTACAGGTTCCGGTTCTAGTCCTTTGTTTGACTCAGGAACCTTACTATTAATTCCTGGCCAGTTAACTCCCATAGTTGGAGATTTACCCCCATATACAGGAAGGTTGAGTTTAGTAGCTCAGGGCGTTACAGGATAATAGAGGAACTTTATACATAAAGTCTGACCCGATGTTATTGATAAATAGAATCTATAAGAGAACAGTTTTAAACAGGTTAATTGCTATGTATGCTAATGTAACCATGATTTCTTATAGGATCCTAATATACAATTTGCAATTGCCACAGATATGATAATTCCCCAAGGAGGGAATTGTTTTATCTATCTCTGATTAATCGTTTCAGATTTTTTAATGTTTGTGAATTTTTTTAAGCAGAGGACCTAGAACCTGTTAATTTGTTTCAGTAGTGAAAAACGCAAAACTGTATTTAAATAGCTCTGTTAACTAACCCTAATTGCCTTAAAAAGTCTCCTAAGGGAGGGGTGATGTAACGGGGTTTCGAAGGTACACTCGGTCCCCCATTAGCCGCAGACCTGCTGCTTAGCTTCGGGAACAAGGATCTGTGTTTTACCTCGTTCCCAGGGCGGCTTTACTAGCTGGGTGGCTCCCTGCTCCTAAGTCTGCCTTGAGCGCCGAGCTGATCACTCGGTGCTCGACTGGTTGGTCTGTCGGTCATGTGACACTGGCCACGTCACATGACCCTCACTCCCCACTATAAATACAGGCAGCCTGCTGGCCACAGGTTGCCTGTTAATTTAGTTTCCACCTGTGATTTGGTCTTTCCTGGCGTACTTACCTCCTGCTGAATTCCTGACGATTCTCTGCCTGCTCCTTGTGTACTTTGCTGCTCTCCTGGTATTCTGACCCCGGCCTCCTCCTGACGATCCTCTGCTGACTCCTTTGGTACTTCACGTCTCTCTTGGTATTTATGACCCCGGCTTCTCCTGACAATTCTCTGCTTGCTCCATTTGTACTTTGTAGCTTTCCTGGTATTGACTCGGTCCGTTCACGTCCTGTTGTTTGTCTGTCATCCCTGCACTTATTCCAAGTTAGAGATTGCCGTCCAGTTGTCCCCTGTCATTAGGACTCGTGAGGCAAGTAGGCAGGGCCAGGGGTAAGGGTGGAGCACAGTGGTCACTTCCCTCCCCCCTGTGTGTGTGTGTGTGTACGCGACCGTTACAGGTGAGGAGTAGTTTGCAGTAACAGCAGACCACAGTATACTCCCAGGGGTCACAGAGCTGTGTCATGTATACAATCAGTTTTCCTGCAGATGCTGTATGTCCCAAAATTTTGCCCACCATCTTAAAGATGGGAGGGGGGGGAAGGAGCGCATTCCTAAGTCTAGGTACATGTCAGTGAAGAGGTCAGAGGTCGCAGTGCTGCACTGCGAGCTGATTTTTTAAGTCGGACTAATGGAAAGGAAGAGTAAGATTCTCCCAACTCCATTGAATTTAAATTCTTTATCTCATGAAGTGAATATAGATTAAAGGAAAAGTTGTGTAATACTGAGATAGAAATGTCCAGTAAACGAAACAAACTGCTTCATTAAATTAATAATTATAGCAAGTCAATAAATGATTAATGATATTGAATACTAATCAAATTTTCCACAGGATCATTAACATGATGTTTGTGTAGAGTTTTATTTCAGTGCTAAAAACGCCAAGAGCTCAACTGAGATTGAAAAATCAAAAATTTGAAGATGGAGACACATCATAAATTTCATATGATTGGTGAGGGTATTGTATGACTGAAAAGATACTGAACAGTTATACTAACGATATTGTTTGTCTATCAATTGTGACTAACTTGTCGTCACTGTATTCCATGCAGATATATGGACGCATATACACTCACCTAAAGAATTATTAGGAACACCTGTTCTATTTCTCATTAATGCAATTTTCTAGTCAACCAATTACATGGCAGTTGCTTCAATGCATTTAGGGGTGTGGTCCTGGTCAAGACAATCTCCTGAACTCCAAACTGAATGTCAGAATGGGAAAGAAAGGTGATTTAAGCAATTTTGAGCGTGGCATGGTTGTTGGTGCCAGACGGGCCGGTCTGAGTATTTCACAATCTGCTCAGTTACTGGGATTTTCACGCACAACCATTTTTAGGGTTTACAAAGAATGGTGTGAAAAGGGAAAAACATCCAGTATGTGGCAGTCCTGTGGGCAAAAATGCCTTGTGGATGCTAGAGGTCAGAGGAGAATGGGCTGACTGATTCAAGCTGATAGAAGAGCAACGTTGACTGAAATAACCACTCGTTACAACCGAGGTATGTAGCAAAGCATTTGTGAAGCTACAACACGCACAACCTTGAGGCGGATGGGCTACAACAGCAGAAGACCCCACCGGGTACCACTCATCTCCACTACAAATAGGAAAAAGAGACTACAATTTGCACGAGCTTACCAAAATTGGACTGTTGAAGACTGGAAAAATGTTGCCTGGTCTGATGAGTCTCGATTTCTGTTGAGACATTCAAATGGTAGAGTCCGAATTTGGCGTAAACAGAATGAGGACATGTATCCATTCTCTGATGGCTACTTCCAGCAGGATAATGCACCATGTCACAAAGCTCGAATCATTTCAAATTGGTTTCTTGAACATGACAATGAGTTCACTGTACTAAAATGGCCCCCACAGTCACCAGATCTCAACCCAATAGAGCATCTTTGGGATGTGGTGGAACGGGAGCTTCGTGCCCTGGATGTGCATCCCTCAAATCTCCATCAACTGCAAGATGCTATCCTATCAATATGGGCCAACATTTCTAAAGAATGCTATCAGCACCTTGTTGAATCAATGCCACGTAGAATTAAGGCAGTTCTGAAGGCAAAAGGGGTCCAACACCGTATTAGTATGGTGTTCCTAATAATTCTTTAGGTGAGTGTATATTACTCTGTTTCGAGGTAGTCTCAAAGTATTGATTGGGTTATTATCCTAAATAGGCATAACACCTAAGGCTATATTAGCCTAGCAGAGGAAGAATAGTTATATCTATTCATGGTACCCTGTAGTTTGTTTTTCTTTGGAAAAAATAAATAAACATAAAAGTCCTCAACTTGCTGCTGGCTAAAGTATGGCATAAGTCAAAGGCCTAAAATAGGCAGGTATATGTTTGATAAAGTTTTTGCTGCGTTGTTGCTCATACTGTCTGTTGTTTTCTTAAGCTTAGATGATGGCCCAAGATGGGATCACGTGTAGATGGAAGGACAGATGGCGGAATCCTAAAAGTCTTTGTATGCGGAACCAAGAGGACCTGAGGTCAAGGCTATCTGTGACGCAAGAGACGTCCAGTCGGAGCCAACCCAGGTGTATCCAAGATGTATCCAGGAGGGACAAGTGGGCAGAGCCCCAGGAGATTCGACAGCCGCTGCAAAAGTACATCACACCAATGCAACATGACAAAGTATTCGAGATCGCAGACATGAAGATATGATGCCAAGCACCACTCGCTGAATCGAGTTGCCAAGTTGCTGACAAGCCAGGAAGCTATTACTTCAAGTTTTTCATTTTAGCAGCAACGTTATTAAGTTAGAGGACCAAAGAAAGATCTTAACTAGAGACACGTTTCCAGAAAGTGTAATGACCGACGACACGCACAGGGAGGAAAACAGGGAAAGCCCTGCCCAAGGGAGAGGGAAAGGTGGTGACCCCTAACTCACCTTGCGGCTGGCACCTGACTGCCCTGACGTCCCTAGACGGGTTCCTCACCCGTGCGGCGATCGCGTGCCTAAACCCTGGCTTTCCCTAATATGAGCCCTGGATAGTGAACAGGCCGGTGGGATCGCTAGTCCACACCACTATCACTAAGAGGGAAACACCAGGGAGAGGACAGACAAAACATACAAACACATACACCCAGGTGGGCGACCACAATAAACCAAAAAGGTCCAACAGGGATCTGGAGGGTAGCGTACTGGACCAACTACCAGCGAACGCAGCAACACAGCTCCAGAAGGTCAGAATAGATGTCCAGGCAGGAAGCTCTATCTCTGGCAACCAGAGAAGTGTGAGAGAGAAATATAAGGAGGTCTGGGAGTGCTGGACAAGGAACAGCTGAGGAGAAGGAGCTACGGATCCCTGAGTGAGCCAAAAGGGTTTGCAAAGCAAACCCAGAAAGCTACCATAAGGAAAACAGCCCTATCTTAAATAGAGCGTGCAGCCAACCGCTGCGACTTCCTGACCCCGGGTATAACGGAGTCAGGCGTGGTCCTCGACACCCTCGTGACAGTACCCCCCTCTCTACGAGGGGCCTCCGGACCAGGTCTCCCAGGATGAGAGGCATGAAAAACCCGAACTAACCTGTCGGCGTTTACCTCAGACGCAAGAAACCCACATTCTTTCCTCGGGACCGTAACCTCTCCAATGCACCAGATATTGAAGAGAGCGGCGGACCCGACGAGAATTAACAATTTTGGATATCTGAAATTCTAGGTTACCATCCACGACAACAGGAGGGGGTGGCAGCGGTGATGGTTCTAGAGGTGGAACATATTTTTTGAGTAACGACTTATGAAAAACATTATGAATTTTAAAAGTCTGAGGTAACTCCAGGCGAAAAGCCACGGGGTTGATGATGGCTACAAATTTGTAAGGGCCAATAAACCTAGGACCCAGTTTCCAAGAGGGAACCTTCAATTTAATATTCCTAGTAGACAACCACACATAGTCATTCACTCCTAGGTCCGGACCTGGCGACGGTCTCTTATCAGCCATGCATTTGTATTTACCTCCCATATTTTTCAAGTTAGCTTGCACCTTCTGCCATACCGATGAAAGAGATGACGAAAACCGTTCCTCTTCGGGAACCCCAGAAGACCCCCCCTCTTTGAAAGTACAGAATTGGGGATGAAAACCATATGCACCAAGAAATGGTGACTTGCCAGTGGATTCCTGACGACGATTATTTATGGCAAACTCAGCTAACGGTAAATATGATGACCACAACTCTTGGTTTTCAGACACAAAACATCTTAGATATGTCTCAAGGTTTTGGTTGGTACGCTCAGTCTGTCCATTCGACTGAGGATGGAAAGCAGAGGAAAAGGACAAGTGTACCCCCAAACGAGAACAAAAAGCTTTCCAAAATTTAGAAATAAACTGGGTACCCCGATCCGAAACAACATCGGAGGGGACCCCGTGAAGCTTCACGATTTCACTGACGAATACCTGAGCAAGAGTCTTAGCATTAGGTAGTGCGGGTAACGCAATGAAGTGTACCATTTTGCTAAACCTGTCCACTACTACCAAAATAACTGTTTTACCCGCAGACAAAGGTAAGTCAGTGATAAAATCCATTGACAGATGTGTCCACGGTCTATTGGGAATGACGAGTGGTAATAGAGACCCTGCAGGACGTGTATGTGAAACTTTTGCGCGCGCACAGGTAGAACAAGAAGACACAAAATCCAATACATCCTGACGCAACCTTGGCCACCAAAAACGACGAGACAATAGTTTCAAGGTTGCTTTACTACCCGGGTGCCCAGCAAGTGCCGAATTATGATGTTCCTTTAATAATTCGAAACGTAAGTTCAACGGTACAAACAATTTCTCTGAGGGGCAAGAGACCGGGGCTTCCCCCTGGGCCTCTAACACCTTCCCCTCCAAAACAGAGTGTACCGCAGAAACAACCACTCCTCTTTGAAGAATGGGTACCGGATCACTCACATTACCCCCTCCAGGGAAACAACGAGATAGTGCATCAGCCTTGGTGTTCTTTGCCCCAGGACGATAGGTAATCACAAAGTTAAACCTGGTAAAAAATAGCGACCACCTAGCCTGTCTAGGGGTGAGACGCTTAGCTGATTCGAGGTACAGAAGATTTTTGTGGTCCGTAATTACAGTGACGGGGTGGACTGCCCCCTCTAAGAAATGACGCCACTCCTCAAACGCAAGTTTAATAGCTAATAGTTCCCTATTGCCAATATCGTAGTTCTTTTCTGCTGCAGATAGTTTTTTAGAAAAGAAAGCACAAGGACGCCATTTGCCAGGAGACGGACCCTGAGACAGCACCGCCCCCACTCCCACCTCTGACGCATCGACTTCAACAATAAAAGGCTGAGAGACATCAGGTTGGACCAGTACAGGTGCTGAGGTAAACCTCTCTTTTAGAGAGGAAAAAGCAACTTTAGCGGCGTCAGACCATTTAGAAAAATCAGTCCCCTTCCTAGTCATGTCAGTAAGCGGTTTTACAATAAGTGAATAATTTTTAATGAATTTCCTATAGAAATTCGCGAAGCCCAAGAACCGTTGTAGTGCTTTGAGGTTCTCAGGAAGATCCCAATCTAAAATTGCCTGGACCTTCCTAGGATCCATACGGAAACCTGACGCAGATAAAAAATAACCCAGGAATTGTATCTCCTGAACGGCGAAGACACATTTTTCAATTTTAGCATATAATTCATTTGTCCGTAGGACCTGCAGAACTTGTCTGACATGCACCTCATGTGTTTTCAGATCGGACGAATAAATTAAAATATCATCTAGGTATATTACCACAAACCTGCCGATTAGATGACTAAAAATGTCATTAACGAAATGTTGAAAGACGGCAGGAGCATTGGTCAGACCGAAAGGCATAACTAGATTTTCATAATGCCCCTCAGGGGTGTTAAACGCTGTCTTCCACTCATCCCCCTCCTTAATACGAATCAGATTGTAGGCACCCCTAAGATCAAGTTTGGAGAACCACCTAGCACCCGCAATCTGATTAAACAGGTCAGGAATGAGAGGAAGAGGGTATGGGTCTCGGATGGTTATCTGATTTAATTCGCGAAAATCTAAGCAAGGACGCAGGCCCCCATCTTTCTTTTTAACGAAGAAAAACCCTGCAGCCACGGGCGAAGAAGAGGGTCTGATGTGTCCCTTAGCCAAGCTCTCGGAGATATAATCTTTCATGGCTTGTCTCTCTGGACCCGAAAGATTATATAACCTGGTCTTGGGTAATTTTGCGCCGGGAATAAGGTTAACCGGGCAATCATAAGGACGATGAGGTGGTAACTTCTGACAACCCTTTTCAGAAAAAACATCCTCAAAGTCCGAAATAAATGTAGGTAGGGTAGTTATAAAGCAAATAAGCAATTGCTATTTAAGCAATTTTCTCTGCACTGCTCACTCCACTCCAATATCTCCCTGGCCTGCCAATCCACCACTGGATTGTGCGCTACCAACCAGGGAAGACCCAGCACTACCGGAGTGGGAAGCCCCTCCAGAACATAACCTGAAAGCATCTCGTTATGGTGGTCCCCTACCCGAAGGTGTAAATTATGAACCATGTGCGTGAGGTTTCTCTGAGACAGGGGAGCAGAATCAATAGCGAATATGGGAATGGGTCTCTGTAAAGTACAGAGAGACAAACCCAAAGTGCGGGCAAAATGGGCATCTATCAAATTTACCCCTGCTCCACTGTCTAGAAAGAAAGAAATAGTCTCTGTCTTATCACCAAAAATAATAACCGCTGGCAACACAAATTGCGATGTACGTATGGAGGAAACGTATACCCCCCGGCTGACATCCTCCACACAGCCTGGGGTTAGTAGTTTTTCCGACGGTCTTTTGTTTCTGAGAAAAGAAGGACAGACATTAATGAAATGACCCCTCTCCCCACAAAAAAAACAAACCCCACGCCTACGGCGAGCCTCAGGAGGACGGACCTGACGAGTAGTTCCTCCTAGCTGCATAGGCTCGTCTAAGTCCGTACAGACTAACTGCTGCTTGGGAGGGGTTACCAATTGCTCCGGTTTTTTCAACCTGACCCTAAGGCGTCTATCTATTCGGATAGAAAGGGACATAACCGCATCAAGGGAAAAGGGGGTCTCATATAATGCAAGCGCATCCTTAACCCTTTCGGATAACCCAGAGCAGAACTGACTCCTGAGAGCCGGGTCGTTCCATTGGGTATCCGTAGCCCACCTACGGAATTCAGAGCAATACTCCTCTACCGGCCGCTCTCCTTGTAAGAGTCTCCGTAATCTTGATTCAGCCAGGGCGACTCGGTCAGGGTCATCATATATGAGACCCAAGGCCCCAAAAAACTCATCCACTGACCGAAGAGCCTGGGAATCAGTAGGTAAAGAGAACGCCCAGGACTGCGGATCCCCCTGCAGCAGGGAAATAACAACCCCCACCCGCTGATCTTCATTACCAGAGGAGTAAGGGCGCAGTTTAAAATATAACTTACAGGCCTCACGGAATGTCAAAAACTTGTCCCTTCCCCCAGAAAATCTGTCAGGGAGAGGGACCTTGGGTTCCGCAACAACCTGGTTACCAGTAGCAACCGCTGGGCTTGCAGTCAGTTGTAATTGCTGCTGTTGCTGGAGGACCGACGCCTTCAATCCTACCACCTCCAAAGACAGGCCATGAAATTGTTTGGACAGAGCAGCAATTTGATCCATACTGGATTCTAAGTAGGTAAAAATGTATTTATTTTTATTTATTTTTTTACCTACACAAAATAATGGCCAGAGATAATGTAATGACCGACGACACGCACAGGGAGGAAAACAGGGAAAGCCCTGCCCAAGGGAGAGGGAAAGGTGGTGACCCCTAACTCACCTTGCGACTGGCACCTGACTGCCCTGACGTCCCTAGACGGGTTCCTCACCCGTGCGGCGATTGCGTGCCTAAACCCTGGCTTTCCCTAATATGAGCCCTGGATAGTGAACAGGCCGGTGGGATCGCTAGTCCACACCACTATCACTAAGAGGGAAACACCAGGGAGAGGACAGACAAAACATACAAACACATACACCCAGGTGGGCGACCACAATAAACCAAAAAGGTCCAACAGGGATCTGGAGGGTAGCGTACTGGACCAACTACCAGCGAACGCAGCAACACAGCTCCAGAAGGTCAGAATAGATGTCCAGGCAGGAAGCTCTATCTCTGGCAACCAGAGAAGTGTGAGAGAGAAATATAAGGAGGTCTGGGAGTGCTGGACAAGGAACAGCTGAGGAGAAGGAGCTACGGATCCCTGAGTGAGCCAAAAGGGTTTGCAAAGCAAACCCAGAAAGCTACCATAAGGAAAACAGCCCAATCTTAAATAGAGCGTGCAGCCAACCGCTGCGACTTCCTGACCCCGGGTATAACGGAGTCAGGCGTGGTCCTCGACACCCTCGTGACAGAAAGTCCAGAAAATGACCGAAACATCTTTCTCTCTACAGTGGTCATAAAAGAAAAGAACGAAACAATTGTATAATATGCGTTCTTTGAACCGGCGCGTTTATCACTAATACAAGGAACATAACCTACTTGTAGTTTAACTAATCATAGAGTTTGTACGTTAGACTTGTGTCGTAAAAGTACACACAAAATTGTGATACATTTATTCCAAGGTAAAACTTTCATTCCCCAATCCATAATGAGGATGTGTCATGTTTCGTCCTAAGCGGATTACCTACTCCTCTAGTGTTGGGGCTACCCTGGCTCACTAAACATAACCCCAGCATTGATTAGCAAGCGAGGCAAATAAATGGTTGGAGTGACTTTTGCAGAGAGAATTGCCTCTCGGCATCTCTTTCAGAGGTTTCTACTAAGACTGTACCATCTTTTCTCTCTGAATTTTCAGATGTGTTTTCAGAGAGTGGTGTCCAGGAGCTGCCCCCTCACTGGGAGTATGATTGCCCTATTAATATCATTCCAGGCGCCAAGCTGCCTAAATCTCGTTTATACAATCCCTCCCAACCTGAAAGGGTCGCTACAAGGACTTTTATCTCTGAGAGCCTGAGAAAGGGACACATCCGACCCTCGAAGTCACCTGTTGCCGCTAGTTTTTTTTTGTTAAGAAAAAAGATGGTTCTTTAAGACCATGTCTGGATTTCAGGGAGCTGAACAGATTCACAATTCGTGACCCTTATCCGCTTCCTCTGATCCCGGACCTGTTTAACCAGATTGTTGGGGCATACAACCTGGTCAGGGTCAGGGAAGACGGCCTTCAATACCCCTGAGGGCCATTTCGAGAATTTGGTTATGCCTTTTGGTTTGATGAATGCTCCAGCCGTCTTCCAACATTTTGTGAACAGCATTTTTTATCATTTAATGGGGAAATTTGTACTAGTGTATCTAGATGACATTTCGATTTTTTTCTCCTGATTTCAAAACTCATAGGGACCACCTACGTTAGGTCTTGCTCATTCTGTGGGAGAATAGATTATACGCTAAACTGGAAAAATGTGTGTTTGCGGTTCCAGAAATTCAATTTCTGGGTTTTCTTCTCTCCGCTTCTGGTTTTCGCATGGACCCTGAGAAGTTCCGCGCTGTGCTTGATTGGGAGCTTCCTGAGAATCAGAAGGCGCTGATGCGTTTTTTGGGTTTTGCCAATTATTACAGGAAGTTCATTTTGAATTATTCTTCTGTTGTTAAGCCACTCACTGATATGACTAAAAAGGGGGTAGATTTTTCCTCCTGGTCGGTAGATGCACGTAAGGCCTTTTCTAGTATCAAAGAGAGTTTTGCTTCCGCTTCCATCTTGGTACAACCTGATGTCTCTCTGCCTTTCATTTTTGAGGTGGACACTTCTGAGGTGGGTGTGGGTGCGGTCTTGTCTCAGGGTCCCTCTCCTGCCAAATGGCGACCGTGTGCCTTTTTCTCAAAGAAGCTCTCCTCCGCAGAGAGAAATTACGATGTGGGAGATAGGGAGTTGTTGGCCATCAAATTAGCTTTTGAGGAATGGCGCCATTGGCTAGAGGGAGCCAGACAACCTATTACCGTGTTTACCGACCTTAAGAATCTGGCCTACTTGGAGTCAGCCAAGCGTCTGAACCCGAGACAGGCCAGATAGTCTTTATTCTTTTCTAGGTTTAATTTTGTTGTCACGTTCCGCCCTGGGGTTAAAAATGTGAAGGCTGATGCCCTGTCACTTTGTTTTCCGGGAGGGGGGAACTTTGAAGACCCGGGTCCCATTTTGGCTGAAGGGGTGGTCGTCTCTGCTCTTTACCCTGATTTGGAGGCAGAGTTTCAGACAGCCCAGGCAGAGGCTCCTGATCTTTGTCCTCCTGGGAGGTTGTTTGTGCATCTCGCTTTATGACACAAGGTTTTTAAGGAGCACCACGATACTGTCCTTGCTGGGCACCCGGGGGGGTAGAGCCACAGTGGATCTCATTGCTCGGAGATTCTGGTGGCCGGCTCTTCGTAAGACGGTTGAGGGTTTTGTGGCAGCCTGCGAAACCTGCGCTCGTGCCAAGGTCCCTCATTCACGGCCATCGGGTCCTCTCCTCCCGTTACCCATTCCTTCCCGTCCTTGGACACATCTGTCCATGGACTTCATTACGGACCTGCCTCGTTCCTCGGGGAAGACTGTGATTCTGGTGGTGGTGGACAGTTTTAGCAAAATGGCGCATTTCATTCCCTTTCCTGAGTTACCCAATGCTAAAACGCTGGCGCAAACATTTGTTGATCACATTGTCAAATTGCATGGCATTCCTTCAGACATAGTCTCTGATAGGGGCACGCAGTTTGTTTCCAGATTCTGGAAGGCTTTCTGTTCTTGCTTGGGGGTTCGCTTGTCATTCTCTTCTGCTTTTCACCCACAGTCGAATGGCCAGACGGAGCGCGTCAATCAGAATCTGGAGACATATCTGCGCTGTTTATGACAGAGAATCAGGAGGATTGGTGTTCTTTTTTGTCCCTTGCTGAGTTTGCTTTAAATAACCGTCGCCAGGAGTCCTCTGATAAGTCACCATTTTTTGGTGCATATGGGTTTCATCCGCAGTTTGGGACATTCTCTGGAGAGGGGTCTTCTGGTTTACCTGATGAGGAGAGATTTTCCTCATCTTTGTCATCTATTTGGCAAAAGATTCAGGGTAATCTAAAGAGCATGAGTGAGAGATATAAGCGTGTGGCGGATAAGAGACGTGTGCCTGTTCCGGACCTGAATGTGGGTGATCTGGTGTGGTTGTCTACTAAGAATATCAAATTGAAGGTTCCCTCCTGGAAGTTGGGTCCTAAGTTTATTGGGCCTTACAAGATCTTGTCTGTCATCAATCCCGTTGCTTTCCGTCTTGATCTTCCTCAGACTTGGAAGATCCATAATGTTTTTCACAAGTCCCTATTAAAACCTTATGTCCAACCCACTGTACCCTCATCTTTGCCTCCTCCTCCTGTGTGGTTGATGGTAATCTTGAATTTCAGGTCTCTAGGATTGTGGATTCTCGTATTATCCGCGGTTCTCTCCAGTACCTTGTTCATTGGGAGGGTTATGGTCCTGAGGAGAGGATGTGGGTCCCAGTGGCAGACACTAAGGCCACTCGTCTTATCAGGGCTTTCCATAGGTCCCATCCTGAGAAGGTGGCCTCTGAGTGTCCGGAGTCCACTCGTAGAGGGAGGGGTACTGTCATCGCCAGATCTCGGAGAAGTTCTGACAGACATTCTTCAGTACCTCTTGCATGATGTTCTTTTGTTTTGGTTTCGTTTTGTCATCTCTTCTCCCTCTCCCAGCTGTCATCTATTAGCAGTGATTGCCTCCTTTTATATCCCCTCCCATACTGCTTCACGTTGCAGTTTATACTACTTCCTGGATTGTGCTCACTGCTAGATGCTGCAACTGCTGGTTCCTCAGATAAGTCTATTCCTTTATTTGTGTTATCCTGTTGGCATGATTCTAGGAGACCCTGACTACCTCCGTATTGAGTGCAGGGAGCCGGTGGTCGTGTCCCCTCACTATTATAGGGTTTTCAGGTGTCACTCAGTCTAGGTACGTGGGCATGCACTTTTCTATCATAAAGATCTTTGCATGGGCTGAGCAGTCAGGGAGAGCTCTAGGGCTTTTATAGGGCTCACCCATATGTTCCTTAGTTTGGGATCAAGTCAGTCGGATCTTTATTTGTGGCTTCTAGTTTTCTGCAACACCATCCGTGACACATTCAGAGAGACGCCTAGAGGTTTGTCTCTAATTGCTACAATTGTCAGAATTAATCCCTATAGCTTTGAATTAAAGCTTTTAAGGTCAAATGTATAGAATATGCAAACTCAAAAGATGGTGGCTCACCTCAGGCGGGGTTCTGGATAAGGTGCGTCTAGCCCAATGTAGAGGATCACCCCTCCTCTAGTAATAAATATGGTTTGAATCAAAAGTCAGGGCGAGCACTCAACACCTGGACCAAAGAAGTGATGAAATTTAAAAGTTTATTAAATCACAATGTAACACGTGTAAATTTCAGCCCTAAAATCTAAAATACATAGTATCAAAAACACACAGAAGGGATAAATAAATAATGACGATTACTGGTGGTCTGAGCAATTATACAGTGAACTTATATAAATATAATCAATTTGTATGGATACATTCAGCCAGGATAGTTGTTGGTAACCTAGCGTTTCTCTGTCCCATAAGCACTGAAATCAATCAGTGGGTATAATTGATAAATGGGCACTGTTCCGGCGCTAATGTGGCAGTTAGGCAAGTGAATGAAACAGTTCCTGTTGTTTGTGTAGGCACGTGACTAAAGTGTCCTTAGATGCCAATAATGTCCATTAGGTTGCCATACACTTTGGATGGTATGCCTCAGCGCATACAATGTGCAAAAATAATGTTCCTACCTTCCTCTTGGTGGATCCCGAGGACGTCTCTGTGGACGTATGCGGTAGGTAAGCAGCAAGCCGTAAAGGATAGTTCCGGCGTCTGGATGGTGGCTCCTGTGATGCGCTATTCCCGGATCTCGCGGGATTTCGGACGAAGTATGTATCCTGGACGGCACAAAGTGCTGCTTTACAGGTTATGCGCTCGGCGTCCTAGGAATCCAAATTCTTCTGCTTATATTGATCTTTGCATGGCCATGCATATGATGCGGAGTTGTTTCTGTCACAGGTGTGCGGCCCAGACGCGTTTCGGGAACTCTTTCCCTTCGTCAGTGGTACGGCAACGCCTGTCTTACTCCGCCTTTTATATCCTCCCCCTGCCCCGAAGTCATAGATCACTAGGAATAGCTTTCAGCTGAGGAAAGTCGCATGCGTTTTTCCATGCGTTTTCAGTGCGGTTATTTTTCATATATGCGTTTTTTCATGTTGTACATTCTTATTGACACTAGGTGGGTCCTACAGAGGTCACATTTATAATTGCATGTTGCAGATGCAAATTAAACTCATTTTGCTGGATGAATAGCACAGTGTTATTTGCTGTAACTATAACATATATTAATACAGATAAACTGAGTTCCACCAGATTTTGACACTAAATATACCATTCTAATATGATACTATAATTAAAATAAAATACAGATAAAATAATAAATATATATAGACATGAATGCCACTAGAATAATACTTGTATTCCATTACTGCCTACATGGCATAATATCTAATAGACAGTTTTCATTAATTTAAAATGTTAAAAATACGCTGTAAAAGTATAAAATCTTGTTATTGAGAGAGAGTATACAAAATGTTTTTGAAAAATGCTCATTCAGGTAGAGTTCCAGACATGCAGACATTAGGTTTGGACTGTGTTTAGTTGACTGATAGTGTATGAGACTGGAGGCCCACAACCGAGTCCACGACTCAGTGTCGATAAACGGCCTGACTGAGTCGCAAGAGTCGGAATGGGGGCATCCAGTCTAGAGAAATCCAAAAATCTCCAATTCAGCATTTAGACCCACTGGCAGCAACGATCCAAACTGGTAAATATGTTTGGATTCTGTTCTAGACATCTGTTTGATATAATTGCCCCCTCGCCAGTGTCTGTCTACCTTCTCCAGTGCCGTGAAAACCAGGCCGGAGGGATCTTTGTTGTGTATATCTTTATAGTGTTTGGATAGGCAATGCTTATCATAGCCCTTCCTTATATTAGCCACATGTTCGGCTAGCCTGGTTTTCAAGGGACGTTTAGTTCTTCCTATATACTGTCTTCTACAAGGGCACTGGATAAGGTAGATGACCCCTGACGTATTGCAAGTTAGGCAATCTTTAATCTCCCATACATATTGATTTTGTGTTGAGGAGATAGTAGTGGTTTTTCTAAGTGTGGGATTGACCTTGCATGCCATACACTTTCCACACTTAAAGAAGCCTTTTAAATTCATCCAGGAACCCAGGATAGTTGTATCCTTTTTCACTCCTTTAGATGTTTTAATTGATGGAGCTACTTTTAGACCTAGATTAGGTGCCTTAGTGAATATTAATGCCGGGGATGTTGATAATAGATGCCCTATCTTTTTATCACTTAAGATATGATGCCAGTGGGTCCTAATGATTTTCTGAAGCCGTTTGTGGCTATTGTTGAATGGAATAATGATTTTATTATTGATAGCCTCACTGTTTTCTATTTCCTCAGTCCTACCTATCTTATTCGCAAAGAAGGTGCCTCTATCTAATTTCCTAGTTTTTTCCAAGGCTGAATCAATCACCTTTTCGGGGTATTGTCTCTCCATAAATTGGTCTTTCATCCTAACCGCTTCTACCTCAAAATCCTCATCTTGCGTACAGTTTCTTTTTATTCTCCGGAACTGGCCGTATGGTACATTTATCAGCCAGGTCGGTAGATGGCAGCTAGAAAACTGAATGAAACTGTTTTTTGAGGTAGGTTTCGCGAATGTATTACATATATACCTATGTTCTACTGATTTTATTTTGAGATCCAAGAATTCTGTTTCTTCTGTAATATTTGCAGTGAATCTCAAATTTAGCTGGTTAAGATTGATTTCTTCCAAGAAAGAATCCAATTCTTCCCTACCTTTATTCCAAATAAAGATGACATCATCTATAAATCTCCGCCATAGGACCAGATCCACCCCCAGCCTGGGCTTGATGATGTTATGTTCCCATTCTGGCAGAATGGGAACATAACATCATCAAGCCCAGGCTGGGGGTGGATCTGGTCCTATGGCGGAGATTTATAGATGATGTCATCTTTATTTGGAATAAAGGTAGGGAAGAATTGGATTCTTTCTTGGAAGAAATCAATCTTAACCAGCTAAATTTGAGATTCACTGCAAATATTACAGAAGAAACAGAATTCTTGGATCTCAAAATAAAATCAGTAGAACATAGGTATATATGTAATACATTCGCGAAACCTACCTCAAAAAACAGTTTCATTCAGTTTTCTAGCTGCCATCTACCGACCTGGCTGATAAATATACCATACGGCTCGTTCCGGAGAATAAAAAGAAACTGTACGCAAGATGAGGATTTTGAGGTAGAAGCGGTTAGGATGAAAGACCAATTTATGGAGAGACAATACCCCGAAAAGGTGATTGATTCAGCCTTGGAAAAAACTAGGAAATTAGATAGAGGCACCTTCTTTGCGAATAAGATAGGTAGGACTGAGGAAATAGAAAACAGTGAGGCTATCAATAATAAAATCATTATTCCATTCAACAATAGCCACAAACGGCTTCAGAAAATCATTAGGACCCACTGGCATCATATTTTAAGTGATAAAAAGATAGGGCATCTATTATCAACATCCCCGGCATTAATATTCACTAAGGCACCTAATCTAGGTCTAAAAGTAGCTCCATCAATTAAAACATCTAAAGGAGTGAAAAAGGATACAACTATCCTGGGTTCCTGGATGAATTTAAAAGGCTTCTTTAAGTGTGGAAAGTGTATGGCATGCAAGGTCAATCCCACACTTAGAAAAACCACTACTATCTCCTCAACACAAAATCAATATGTATGGGAGATTAAAGATTGCCTAACTTGCAATACGTCAGGGGTCATCTACCTTATCCAGTGCCCTTGTAGAAGACAGTATATAGGAAGAACTAAACGTCCCTTGAAAACCAGGCTAGCCGAACATGTGGCTAATATAAGGAAGGGCTATGATAAGCATTGCCTATCCAAACACTATAAAGATATACACAACAAAGATCCCTCCGGCCTGGTTTTCACGGCACTGGAGAAGGTAGACAGACACTGGCGAGGGGGCAATTATATCAAACAGATGTCTAGAACAGAATCCAAACATATTTACCAGTTTGGATCGTTGCTGCCAGTGGGTCTAAATGCTGAATTGGAGATTTTTGGATTTCTCTAGACTGGATGCCCCCATTCCGACTCTTGCGACTCAGTCAGGCCGTTTATCGACACTGAGTCGTGGACTCGGTTGTGGGCCTCCAGTCTCATACACTATCAGTCAACTAAACACAGTCCAAACCTAATGTCTGCATGTCTGGAACTCTACCTGAATGAGCATTTTTCAAAAACATTTTGTATACTCTCTCTCAATAACAAGATTTTATACTTTTACAGCGTATTTTTAACATTTTAAATTAATGAAAACTGTCTATTAGATATTATGCCATGTAGGCAGTAATGGAATACAAGTATTATTCTAGTGGCATTCATGTCTATATATATTTATTATTTTATCTGTATTTTATTTTAATTATAGTATCATATTAGAATGGTATATTTAGTGTCAAAATCTGGTGGAACTCAGTTTATCTGTATTAATATATGTTATAGTTACAGCAAATAACACTGTGCTATTCATCCAGCAAAATGAGTTTAATTTGCATCTG
Organism: Bufo bufo; assembly: GCF_905171765.1. Classification (NCBI taxonomy): domain Eukaryota; kingdom Metazoa; phylum Chordata; class Amphibia; order Anura; family Bufonidae; genus Bufo; species Bufo bufo. The sequence continues at coordinate 112,350,673 of NC_053389.1, forward strand.
CAACATGCAATTATAAATGTGACCTCTGTAGGACCCACCTAGTGTCAATAAGAATGTACAACATGAAAAAACGCATATATGAAAAATAACCGCACTGAAAACGCATGGAAAAACGCATGCGACTTTCCTCAGCTGAAAGCTATTCCTAGTGATCTATGACTTCGGGGCAGGGGGAGGATATAAAAGGCGGAGTAAGACAGGTGTTGCCGTACCACTGACGAAGGGAAAGAGTTCCCGAAACGCGTCTGGGCCGCACACCTGTAACAGAAACAACTCCGCATCATATGCATGGCCATGCAAAGATCAATATAAGCAGAAGAATTTGGATTCCTAGGACGCCGAGCGCATAACCTGTAAAGCAGCACTTTGTGCCGTCCAGGATACATACTTCGTCCGAAATCCCGCGAGATCCGGGAATAGCGCATCACAGGAGCCACCATCCAGACGCCGGAACTATCCTTTACGGCTTGCTGCTTACCTACCGCATACGTCCACAGAGACGTCCTCGGGATCCACCAAGAGGAAGGTAGGAACATTATTTTTGCACATTGTATGCGCTGAGGCATACCATCCAAAGTGTATGGCAACCTAATGGACATTATTGGCATCTAAGGACACTTTAGTCACGTGCCTACACAAACAACAGGAACTGTTTCATTCACTTGCCTAACTGCCACATTAGCGCCGGAACAGCGCCCATTTATCAATTATACCCACTGATTGATTTCAGTGCTTATGGGACAGAGAAACGCTAGGTTACCAACAACTATCCTGGCTGAATGTATCCATACAAATTGATTATATTTATATAAGTTCACTGTATAATTGCTCAGACCACCAGTAATCGTCATTATTTATTTATCCCTTCTGTGTGTTTTTGATACTATGTATTTTAGATTTTAGGGCTGAAATTTACACGTGTTACATTGTGATTTAATAAACTTTTAAATTTCATCACTTCTTTGGTCCAGGTGTTGAGTGCTCGCCCTGACTTTTGATTCAAACCAAATGTATAGAATAAGTTTTATTCAGACTTACACAGCAGTGCCACCTAGGTATGAGTAGGTGACATTACAACAGTAGCAAAAGTGCATTCTGGGTAAGGCTATGATGTCACATTTTTTATCAATGGTCACGCCCATCCGACAATGATTGGAAAGTTCCAAACTAGGAAGGTGTGTCTAACTGATAAGTTTGTGATCATAAACCAGACACAGAAGGTAAAAGAAAGGAGAAAAAAAAGGAGAGAGGGAGAAGACAAGTAAAGCTCTCTAGAGGAGTCTATCAAGATGAAAGCCATGGTGAGATGCGCTATGATGGACCCAGCTTTCCTAGGAGCAGAAGTGTGATTCCTACTAGTACTTGGTAAGATACACAGAAAATAATATTTAATTTTATTAAGACTAATTTGATAGTGTGGGTGAAATTATACCATCTAGATTGGCGAATAAATAAATAATTAAATTAATTGATCATCTCCATATTGAGATGTAGTCTTAGGATATTGTGAGGCTTCATTCTACCTGCAGAAGAATCTAGACTCATAATCTAGCAAAGCATAAAATAATTGCTTTTATATATATATATATATATATATATATATATATATATATATATATATATATATATATTGATAGAACATTCTTCTCCAAGCTAAGTGATGGATTCCAATGGGAAAGACTTTTTTCAAGTCCTTACCATTTAAGATCATAGATCCCTGTTATTTGTCTTAATAGTCTTACCAAAGTCATATATGTGAAAATAGTCCAGGATGGGGCGGAAGGATACAGTTGTCTCTTCTAAGTTATATGCTTGAATGGATTTGCCCATCTTGAAGTCATGTGATGTGTAGTTGGTTAGGGGGGGCAGAATGTATTTAGCATTCTATAATGATGTCTAGGATTAGACATGCGCATCTTGATATCATGAGGTTTTCTCTGAACAGAAGTAATATATATAACTTATGTTCCTACTTTGATATCCTAACCTAATAATAGCTTGGTTATAATGTGACAAGTTATTTCCACTCACATGTATTGTTAAGCTTGTGATGCTTTATATTAACGCTATATACACTCACCTAAAGAATTATTAGGAACACCTGTTCTATTTCTCATTAATGCAATTATCTAGTCAACCAATCACATGGCAGTTGCTTCAATGCATTTAGGTGTGGGGTCCTGGTCAAGATAATCTCCTGAACTCCAAACTGAATGTCAGAATGGGAAAGAAAGGTGATTCAAGCAATTTTGAGCGTGGCATGGTTGTTGGTGCCAGACGGGCCGGTCTGAGTATTTCACAATCTGCTCAGTTACTGGGATTTTCACGCACAACCATTTCTAGGGTTTACAAAGAATGGTGTGAAAAGGGAAAAAAAATCCAGTATGCGGCAGTCCTGTGGGCAAAAATGCCTTGTGGATGCTAGAGGTCAGAGGAGAATGGGCTGACTGATTCAAGCTGATAGAAGAGCAACGTTGACTGAAATAACCACTCGTTACAACCGAGGTATGCAGCAAAGCATTTGTGAAGCCACAACATGCACAACCTTGAGGCGGATGGGCTACAACAGCAGAAGACCCCACTGGGTACCACTCATCTCCACTACAAATAGGAAAAAGAGGCTACAATTTGCACGAGCTCACCAAAATTGGACTGTTGAAGACTGGAAAAATGTTGCCTGGTCTGATGAGTCTCGATTTCTGTTGAGACATTCAAATGGTAGAGTCCGAATTTGGCGTAAACAGAATGAGAACATGTATCCATCCTCTGATGGCTACTTCCAGCAGGATAATGCACCATGTCACAAAGCTCAAATCATTTCAAATTGGTTTCTTGAACATGACAATGAGTTCACTGTACTAAAATGGCGCCCACAGTCACCAGATCTCAACCCAATAGAGCATCTTTGGGATATGGTGGAACGGGAGCTTCGTGCCCTGGATGTGCATCCCTCAAATCTCCATCAACTGCAAGATGCTATCCTATCAATATGGGCCAACATTTCTAAAGAATGCTATCAGCACCTTGTTGAATCAATGCCACGTAGAATTAAGGCAGTTCTGAAGGCAAAAGGGGTCCAACACCGTATTAGTATGGTGTTCCTAATAATTCTTTAGGTGAGTGTATATTCATTTCCATGTATCATTGTGTTTATTTACTTATGTATGTTTATAATCTTGTAACCAATAAATCTGCATATTTTTTATAATACCTGCATATTATTGTATAATGCAGAACTACATGTTTATCATTAACGTCATCTCACGTCAAAAATAGTCGGACTCAGATGTGACTTGTATCAATTAGGTTGTCTACAATTCACCAGGTCATGATTTTAAGAATTTATGACAAATTTTATAAATTTAATTTTTTTATGGTTAATTATTTTTATGACCATAATTAATAATTCTTAATTGAATTATTACCCCCCGACATTCTACGAGGAATCGAGTTTAGGCCTATTGATAGAAGGGCTAATTCTGGAGATGGAGATATTTTAATATGTACAACGTTCGAGATAAGACCGAAAACCTCATGCCACAGTCGCTTGATGTGAGGGCAATCCCACCACATATGAAGGTAAGTACCAATATCTCCATGGCATCTCCAACATAATGGGGAAAAGTCAGGAAAAATTGTGTTAAAAGAAGCAGGGGTTCTATACAATCTATAAAGGATTTTCCTAGCACCTTCCAAATGATCTGCACATCTAGTATATTTGGCAGTAGCAGAGAAGGAGTCTCTCCATTCTTTTGAAGAAATGGACAGATTTAGTTCTGATTTCCATAAATCTAGCAATTTAGATAGAGGGTCTATATTATGATATTTCAGAAGCTGTTAGCCGTTAGTAATCCCTTTATCTGCTGTGCTTGTTGAAAATAACCAAGTGTGCAGCTTCTTGTCTGAAGGAGTACATGAGAATACATGAGGAGAATTTAAAAGGTGTCTTAGTTGGAGAAACTTGTAAAACTCTTTGTTAGAGATGCCATAGGTCCTATGTATATGGGCAAAATCAACCAACACACCACCTTGCCAAAGTTGTGAAATTTTTGTTAAACCAACTTGATCCCAGTATTTCAGAGATAGATCAGGGATAGCAAGTTCACAAATTTTGAGAGGAGCATCCATCATTAATATAGGGAGACAATTTTCAACTCTGGTAATCTGCTTCCAGATTTTTGATATGGGGGAGTTGGTCAACATTAGTGATTTAAGTGGGGAACCAAAAATGCTTTGGGCTAGTAGGTGTAAATATATATTTGTTGAGTTCAAGTAGCTTTTTTCTATAAGTACCCATTTTTTGAGACATCAAGTGCTATCAATGACCTGAGTTGGGCTAAAATATTTGCTTTGTAGTAACTAGAAAGCGAGGGGAAATTGAGGCCTCCTTGGTCAAGGGGCTTGTATAGAATAGAAGCTTTGACCCTAGGTCTACATTTACCCCAAGAATAATGATTAATTAAAGATTGCATCATTTTTAGGAAATAGTCTGGGACCCATATCCGCACATTACGGAAAATATAAAAGATTTTTGGGAGGATCACCATTTTGATTGCTGCTATTTTCCCCAGCCAAGATAAAGCGTGAAGACGGAGATTGTTTAAACTCGTTTTGACTTTATCCAGCAAAGGTAAGTAATTGTGATAGAATAGAATTACTAGTAGGACAAATGAGTTGAATACCTAAATATGTAAGGGTGCCTTGTGCCCATGAAAATTCTTGAGAGGTGGAAATTTCTGTCTTTGTATGGTGTGATAGGCCTAAATCCAGCATTTGTGATTTGTTAGCATTTATCTTGTAATATGAGGCCTGGCCAAATTTATGGATAATATTGTTTATAACAGGCAAGGATGAAATCGGATTTGAGGTAACTATTAGTACATCATCGGCAAAGAGACCTATACGGTGTTCTTGTCCATCTACTTTCAGGCCCTTTATGTCAGGATATGTTCTTATATGTTCTGCGAATGGCTCCATAGATAAGGGAAAAATTTGCGGGGACATAGGACAGCCTTGTCTAGTTCCATTTTTTATTTCAAATGGGTTTGACAAGAAATTAGATGTGTAAACTGATGCACTAGGATTTGAGTATAAAGCCATTACAGCGTTTAAGTAAAATCCGCTGAAACCAAATTTTATTAAAGTCTCCCTCACGTAACCCCAATGTATTCTGTCGAACGCCTTCTCCGCGTCCAGGGAGAGGATCAGAGAAGGCGTCCGAGATACCTGGGCCACATCGATTAAATCTATGAATCTTCTTGTACCGTCTGATGACTGCCTATTGGAGACAAAGCCAATTTGATCGTTATTAATCAGGGAGGGGACTAGATTAGAGAGTCTGTCTGCTAGTATTTTTGCGTAAATTTTGATATCTGAATTGAGTAAGGATATTGGGCGAAAGTTGGCCGTTGAATCTGATGTTTTACCTGGTTTTGGTAATGTTATGATAAGAGCATGTAACATGTCTCTCGGGACAGATTCTTGGGAGGCGATCAAATTGAAAGTATGTACAAGATAGGGAGACAAAATTGTGATGAAAGTTTTATAATATTCATTTGAAAGTCCATCTGGACCTGGTGATTTATTAAGTTTTAATGAGTTGATGGCTTTAATTACTTCTGTTTCTGATATTTTTCCATTAATGACTAATCGTTGGGAGGGGGTCAAGGAGGGGAGAGAAACCTCATTGGGAAATTTAGAGATAATATCAGGGTTGGGTTGAAAAGTTTCAGGGGAGTTACTAAGATTATATAATTTTGAAAAATAATAATTCGCAAATTCTTCTGCAATTAATTTGGGGTTAAGGATTTTACCACCTCTTTCATCATATAAAAACAGAATTTTTGTTTTTAATTCTCTCTTCCTAATCCTATTTGCCAGGAGCTTAGATATTTTATTTCCTTGCCAGTATTGGTCAGCTTTTAGTTTATGAAGGTGGAGTTCATATTTATGGTGAAGATGTAGATAAAGATCGTGTCTAGCTTTTTTCAATTGGGAGCCTATGGCAGGATCTAAGGAGACTTTGTGTTTTGTCTCCAAATCTTGAATTAGGAATGTTAAGGAATCAGTGGTTTTTTGACGTATCCTTTTTTGGGTAGTTGCGTGTTTCAACTGGTGTTCACTTATGTAGGCTTTGTGAGTGCACCACAAAGTTGTATCAAGTACTGAGTCGTTGTCATTTAGGAGGAAGTATTCTTTAAGGGAATCTGTAATATTAGTTTGAATGGAGGTTGATTGTAGAAGAGAATTATTCATTCTCCAAATGGAGTATATTGTATTAGAATATTGGTCTCTAATTGTTAATGTGATAGGAGCATGGTCCGACCAGGTTATGCTATGGATCTGAGAGGTCAGGATCTCTTGGAGAAGCCATTTGTCTACAATAAGTAGATCTATTCTTGAGAAAGAATTATGGGGATTAGAGTAAAAGGTATAATCCCTTTTATTTGCATGTAGAACCCGCCATGCATCATATAATCCCTCCTGAAATAGATAGTCTTGAAAAATAGGGTTTTTTGGTGTTAGTGATAATTGTGAGGATCTATCCAACATAGGGTTAGGACATAGGTTGAAGTCTCCACATATTAGAAACGCTCCTTGTTTGTTGTCCTGAGCTAATCTTATAGTTTTCCTAATGAACCTGAGCTGATGTTTATTAGGTGCATATAAATTTACCAGAGTATAGCGAGTATTGTTAATATAGCATATAACAATTATGAATCTACCTTTTTCATCTATTATAGTGTCGTGAAGGACAAAGGAGATTGAATTCCTGAAACCTATAATCACTCCGTCTTTTTTGTGGACAGCAGGAGCAAAGAAAAGAAACAGGAACTCCCGATGATGTAATCGGTAAATATCTGAGGCATTCAGGTGTGTTTCTTGAACACATATGATATCACCTTTTTGTTTCTTAATTTCAGACCACAGTCTGGTTCTTTTAAAAGGACTATTAAGCCCTTTCACATTAAAGGATAACAGTTTTAACCCCATAATGAAATTAGATTGACATGCTGTGAGATAATTTTGTCAAGTAACATATGCAAAAACATATGAAGCGGGGCGTGGCTTGTGAGTGCATGGAGTAAGACGCATGTTTCACTGCTCCTGCTAAAATCCTGCTCATTTACAGTGAAAGCGCACTCAAACTGCCTGAAACTACTTTACCTGAGGAGAGGAAGGTGTCCGGTGATTGCGGTGACAAAATCGGAGCCTGAAAATGCCGAGGAAATCGTCCAAACTGGCGAAACAAGACCGCATGGAGAAAAGCCAAGATGGCGCCGGAAGTGGAGAGGGGTCGGCGCGGCAGGAGATGGTGAGCCAGAGCGCGGCTGCTAAACTCAGTAAATATGCCAGATTGGACGGTGGAGTGGGCGATTCGGCCAGTGATAAAGGGACTGATATACCTACCTCCTCTGATCAGGAGGACGGATCCATGGACGGTGATGACCCGTTTTTTTCCGGTCAGCCGGTGCCCAATTCTGCGGTCCCTGAAAAAGTTCCAGCAGACCTGCGGGCTGATTCTATAAGGGAGCCCACACTGAAAGATATAATGGTGGCAGTGGCAAGCTGCAACAGTACCCTTAAAGTGCTTGCAGTACAAGTTGGCAGCCTGAGATCAGATGTGTCCATAATCAGGCACGACCTGCACAAGATTTCTGAGCGTACTTCAGATTTGGAAAAGAGGGTGTCCTCACTGGAAGATGTTATTCAGCCCTTGCAAATGGCGTCAAAAATGAATGGGAAAGATATAGCTGCCTTATACGCCAAAGCGGACGATTTAGAGAACAGATCGCGGAGGAATAATCTGCGAATTGTTGGAATGCCAGAAAAAACAGAAGGGACCAATGCTACAGAGTTTGTGGAGAAATGGCTGCACCAGTTATTCCATGAGAAGGGCCTATCTTCCCTGTACGCGGTTGAGCGGGCGCACAGAGTCCCGTCGCGGCCGCTCCCGCCAGGCAGGCCTCCTCGCCCCATACTGGCGAAGATTTTACACTTTAAAGATCGGGACACTATCCTACGCCAGTCAAGGGACAATGATGAGATGGTCATGAATGGGGTCAGAGTGTCCATTTATCCGGATTATTCCAATGAGGTACAGCGGAGGAGGAGCAGATTTATAGATATAAAGAAAAGGCTCAGAGCGCTACAAGTTCCGTACGCCATGTTGTTCCCGGCTAGATTGCGAGTGGTGGCATTGGGATCCACCAGATTTTTTGAGGACCCTGATGAAGCGACACAGTGGCTGGACGTCCACGAGAGGCAATTGAGAAGTGGGACCCTGGACACTTGAAGGAAACAGTTTGCAGTGTGTGCTCACTTTATATGCATAGGATTGCACCTTAATGTCACTTTAATGTTATACCTGTTATAAAGTGTATTGAGTGTTGCTACCACATGGTAGATCCTGATGCAGGAGTAGGAAGTTGGGATAAGAAATGTATTTCCCAGTTGTGGAGAGGATTCTCTACCTGAGGGAGAGTGTTGGAATCAGAAATGATTTGTGTTCAGCATTGGGCATGGTGCTTACAGATTGCCCTGAGTTAGAGTTGGATGTTTGGGAGGGGGGGGTTGGGCTTACTGTTCAAAGTAGTCTGATCACTGGGGAGGGGGAGGGACGGGGGGGGGAGGGCGATGGGTCAGAGATGGGTGAGGGGCGTGAATTATGTGAGAGTGACATTAGTATGGAGTGTGAGATTCAAACATGCTGTAATTTTTCATCATGACACAGGTGATTAAAGTGTTGAGCTGGAATGTGAGGGGAATGGCTGATGCACGAAAACGACAATGTATATTTCAATATTTGGGTCGGTTTCAGCCGGCTATCTGCTGCTTGCAGGAAACGCATTTGTCCAATGATAATGTGCAGTGGCTGAACAAGAACTGGGTGGGTCATGTGGTACATGCAATCCATTCCTCTCACTCCAGGGGCGTAAGTGTGATTGTGCATAAAAGTATAAGGTATGAACATCAGAAGCAATGTGTGGATGCTGAGGGCAGGTATGTGTGTGTAGTGTGCAAGATTGATGGGATCCAGGTGGTGTTGGTGTCAGTGTATGTGCCTCCACCTTTTGCTTCCCCTTTAATAAGGGATATTATGACCTTTGTGGCGGACTTCCCTGGACTGCCGTGGCTGCTAGTGGGGGACTACAATTGTACATTGAATGACTCCATAGATAGGTGTCGGGTAGAAGGTGCCAGTGGATCACCGGGGAGTGTGGCTCTAAAGAATATTATGAGGGAAACTGGCTTACTTGATGTTTGGAGGCTGCGCCACTCGGATAAGCGGGTGTTTTCATGTAGATCTGCTACGCATCATTCACTATCACGCATAGATCTGGCTTTGGTTAATGATGTTATGCTGCCATTGATAAGAGATGTTGTCTATCACCCTCGGTCGTTGTCTGACCATTCCCTGGTGCAGGTTGATTTGTGCCTGGGCGTGCTTAGGCAGGGACCGAGGCTGTGGAAATGTAACCCGCATTGGCTGAATGTACTTGGTGATCTGTCTGAGATTACTCGGGAGGTCAGGGAGTACTTTTCTATTAATGGAGGGACAGCTTCAACTCACGGAGTATGGGATGCCATGAAAGCGTTTCTGAGAGGGGTACTGATCAAAGAAATAAGTAAGCATAAATCTAAATCCAGAGAGGCGGATGTTAAAGCTCATGTACAAGTGACTGAGGCTGAAAGGGAGTTTGGTAGAATCCCCACCATGGCTAATAGTGAGGCGCTGGAGGTAGCTCAGGAACAACTGAGGTGTCACCTACTACAGGCTGCGGATAGGAAGCGTAGTTTCTATCGCCAAAGATCCTTTGAGGAGGGAGAGAAAGTTGGGCATTTGCTCTCAGTGGTTTCTCAGGCACAGAGGGGTTCTTCTTGTATACAAGAGCTAATGGATGGTAATGGGAATAGTAGCCAGGATACAAAAGGGATATTAGAAATTCTAAAAGGTTTTTATGTCTCTCTCTATGCTTCCAAGACGTCTAGCTCGGATGAGGCCTTGTCCGCCTTTCTGGCTGAGGCTCAGTTATCAGTGTTATCAGAGGAGGATAGGGAGAGACTGGAAGAGCCGATCACGCTGGAGGAGTTGGAGGTAGCTCTTGGGGGGATGGCGAATGGTAAGGCGCCGGGGGCAGACGGTATACCAGTGGAGGTGTATAAAAAATTGCAAGGGATACTTCTTACTGAATTACTTAAGGTTCTTGAATATTCTCTGGAGACGGGTTCGCTACCACATTCTATGCAGGAGGCTATCATAGTAGTTATTCCTAAGCCTGGGAAAGATCCTGATTCTTATAGACCAATTTCGCTATTAACAGCAGATGTGAAGCTCCTGGCGAAGGTGTTGGCGAACAGGCTGTCCAGGGTAATACTTACTATAGTGCACCCGGATCAAACGGGCTTTATGCCTGGGAAATCGACTGCTATAAATATCCGTAGAGTATATGCCAGTCTGAATATTCCAGCAGATAATGGAGGAGATAGGGCCTTACTTGCGTTAGACGCCGCCAAGGCGTTCGACAGTGTTGAATGGAACTACCTATGGGAAACATTGAGAGTCATGGGCTTTGGTACTCGATTTATTCAGTGGGTGAAAGTGTTGTATTCAAGCCCAAAGGCACGGATCAGAGCTAATGGGGGGCTGTCAGATGGCTTCTCTTTGGCCAGAGGCACCAGACAGGGGTGCCCATTGTCACCCTTGTTGTTTGCGTTAGCAATTGAACCACTTGCAGCCCTTATCCGCCTGTCACCTCATATTGTGGGGTTTAGATATGGTGAGACGCAAAATAAAGTGGCAATGTATGCTGATGACACTATGTTATTTTTGGGTGACACTGGGGGCTCTCTAGATGCGGCCATGGCTTTAATAGATAAATTTGGTGGCTTCTCTGGGCTTCGGATAAACTGGCAGAAGTCTGCCTTGATGCCGGTAGATGGACAGGCGCTCTCTGGTGTGCAGGCAGATAGTTTGATTCCCTGGGTGGGCAAGTTTAAATATCTGGGGCTATATATAACACCTAGACTGCTAAATTTTGAAGAGCTTAATTTAACTCCTTTGCTAAATACCTTCAGGCTTAAGGCAAGGACATGGGGTAGACTCTTTTTGTCGGTGGTGGGCAGAGTGAATCTCCTAAAAATGGTAATGATGCCTCAGTTACTATACATATTGAATAATGCCCCTGTATGGATCCCAGTGGAGAGATTTAGGAAAATACATTCGATATTTAGAGATCTTATCTGGAAATATGGTCAAGCTAGGATTAAGCTGGAGACGCTGCAATATCCCAAGTCTGAAGGCGGCTTGGCTGTCCCTAACGCCTGGATTTATTTCTTAGCCTCTCAGTGTCAACATTTCAAGGGTTGGATGGAATTTCAGCTACCAGATGTGACGGGGAAGATACTGCAACACTGGTTGGGTAGTGGGGATCTTATGGGTATTCTGGAAGGCGCAGGGATGCATGGGGGGAGAGAGAAAGTGACGCTTATAGAGCTTATGAAAAAAGTGTGGGCAAAGGTGAAATTGATCAGGGGAGTTGGTGGGGTAGGAGAGCTTTCCCCAATATGGAACAATAACTTGATGCCAGAGTTCATTTCTCTATCAGGAGTCCGAAATTGGGAAACCTATGGAGTAATGAGGATAGGTCAATTGATTGAGACTAGTGTATTTAAATCATTTCAAGGTCTACAGCAGGAATTCAACATTCCCAAAGTGTGGTTCTTTCAATACCTGCAACTGAGACACGCCTATGATGTCACGATGAGGAAGGGTTGCATTATAGCAAAAATGGATGTGGTCCATAAACTGGTTCTCCCAGCTGGAGGAAAGAGAGGTTTGATATCACAGGTGTATACTCTGCTTTTAGACAAATTTCTGATAGAATTCCCTCTTACTAGGATGAGAAAATGGGAAAAGGATCTGGGGGACATCCCTAAGGAACAGTGGGAAGATATATTGGAGGCAATCCCGAGAGTGTCTGTAAGTGAACAGGGCAAGTTGTCACAACTGTTTATCATCCACAGAGTCTACAAAACTCCAGTGTTTTTACGGAAAATTGGGATTAGAACTGATGACAACTGTCCAAAGTGTATGGCGGAAGGTGCAGATCTATTTCATATGCTTTGGTCTTGTCTAGTGCTAAGTAGATATTGGGACGAGGTGTTGACTTTGATTAATCGTAACCTGGAGTTGAGGGTGCAGAAGGACCCAAAGATATGTGTGCTGGGATATGTGAAGGAGATTGGTGGGGGAGAGGCGGTCAAGGTGGCAGTTGGGAGACTACTGTATGTGGCCAGGAAATTGATTGCCTTTAGGTGGATCCAGGGGAGTCCGCCAACTGTGGATGAATTTGTGAGAAAGGTGCATGATATGTTAACATTAGAGAGGGGAGTGTTTGTTAGGAGGGGATGTCCTTTGAAGTTTGAAAGGCTGTGGAATGAATGGTTGTCTCACACCCATGTTGTAATATAAAAGGTCTTGGAAATTCACGCTCTGTTTTGGGGGGGGGGGGGGGTTGGCAGTTGGGAGAGGGGGGGTGGGAGTTGTTGGGGTTTTAACAGTCAAATGACTCCGTAAATGGTTTGTCTTTATCTTGGTATATTCATTATGTACAATGACTGTGGAAGATGTATCAAATATATGGACATATGATAATGTTTTATACAATTGTGTGTATTTGAGATGTGGGGGGGAGAAAACACCAGAAAAATTGTGATGCAAATTGTATTGTGATATACCAACTTTATTTGAACAATAAAAAACGATTTGATTGAAAAAAAAAAAAAAAACATATGAAGCAGAAGGGGAAAAATACAATGTTTGATTATCACATACGAACGGTTGCACCGTGGAGAATGCCAGGAATATGGCGTCTGGTAGAAATGTCCTGAATCCAGATAGAGACGACGTGTTGAGAGTTTGGGTAACCTACTTGAACAATTAAACGATAAATAGGAAAAAAAAAACATAAAACCATAATTGCACTAACATAATAAAGGAGATTGAGCAGGATCAAAGTCTTCAAGAAGCTTTATAATTATTTCTGGGAGGGGTGGACTAAAATGTAGGATTTGAGAGCGAATTAGAAAGGGTTCCATTGGGCTGTCAAGGTGGGCCCGGCTTAGTAATATTTGTCCGGTGCTACCAACGGGTAGAAAAAAAGTTATAAACCAACAATATTACCTAGCACCTTTCAGCCTACTTTTGACCATTCACGAGAGAGGTTCGAAATCCTTTTTTTCGGAGGTGAATCAGACATTTTTGCAGACCTCAGGGGAAGGTAACTTCCATTTGGAGAGACAGGCTGATGCATCTTGGGGAGAATTCCAGACGTATAATGTATTCTGGTGTCTGACTATTAATTTCACTGGATATCCCCATTTATAGGGAATGTTGTTGTCCCGCAGGATTTTTGTATATTGTTGAAACTCTCTTTTTTTTTGCGAGAGTGGCTGGAGACAAATCGGTAAATAGAAATCTTTCTGGGAGAGCGTCCTTTTTTAAAGAAGATCTCATAAATTCTTCCTTTACGTGATAGAAGTGAATCCTGGCTAATACGTCCCTGGGGACTGAGGGAGCCAGTGATTTTGGTTTAGGAACGCGGTGCGCCCTGTCTATGACCAGGTCAGAGCTAGTGGCGGCAGGGAGGTATGCCACTATGAGGTCGGTAATAAATTCTGACAACTGTGCATCATTCACTGACTCAGGGATGTTCCGGAATCTGATATTGTTCCTTCTGGAACGGTCCTCCAGATCTGCCAGTTTTAATTTTATGGCGGCAAGTTCATCTTCCACTGTGTTATGGACATCCACAAGGGAATTATGCGCAGTGACAAACTCCTCCATTTTATCCTCTAGGTGGGCTGTTCTCTCACCTATGGCCACAATTTCTGCATGTACAGGGAGTGCAGAATTATTAGGCAAGTTGTATTTTTGAGGATTAATTTTATTATTGAACAACAACCATGTTATCAATGAACCCAAAAAACTCATTAATATCAAAGCTGAATATTTTTGGAAGTAGTTTTTAGTTTGTTTTTAGTTTTAGCTATTTTAGGGGGATATCTGTGTGTGCAGGTGACTATTACTGTGCATAATTATTAGGCAACTTAACAAAAAACAAATATATACCCATTTCAATTATTTATTTTTACCAGTGAAACCAATATAACATCTCAACATTCACAAATATACATTTCTGACATTCAAAAACAAAACAAAAACAAATCAGTGACCAATTTAGCCACCTTTCTTTGCAAGGACACTCAAAAGCCTGCCATCCATGGATTCTGTCAGTGTTTTGATCTGTTCACCATCAACATTGCGTGCAGCAGCAACCACAGCCTCCCAGACACTGTTCAGAGAGGTGTACTGTTTTCCCTCCTTGTAAATCTCACATTTGATGATGGACCACAGGTTCTCAATGGGGTTCAGATCAGGTGAACAAGGAGGCCATGTCATTAGATTTTCTTCTTTTATACCCTTTCTTGCCAGCCACGCTGTGGAGTACTTGGACGCGTGTGATGGAGCATTGTCCTGCATGAAAATCATGTTTTTCTTGAAGGATGCAGACTTCTTCCTGTACCACTGCTTGAAGAAGGTGTCTTCCAGAATCTGGCAGTAGGACTGGGAGTTGAGCTTGACTCCATCCTCAACCCGAAAAGGCCCCACAAGCTCATCTTTGATGATACCAGCCCAAACCAGTACTCCACCTCCACCTTGCTGGTGTCTGAGTCGGACTTGAGCTCTCTGCCCTTTACCAATCCAGCCACGGGCCCATCCATCTGGCCCATCAAGACTCACTCTCATTTCATCAGTCCATAAAACCTTCGAAAAATCAGTCTTGAGATATTTCTTGGCCCAGTCTTGACATTTCAGCTTGTGTGTCTTGTTCAGTGGTGGTCGTCTTTCAGCCTTTCTTACCTTGGCCATGTCTCTGAGTATTGCACACCTTGTGCTTTTGGGCACTCCAGTGATGTTGCAGCTCTGAAATATGGCCAAACTGGTGGCAAGTGGCATCTTGGCAGCTGCACGCTTGACTTTTCTCAGTTCATGGGCAGTTATTTTGCGCCTTGGTTTTTCCACACGCTTCTTGCGACCCTGTTGACTATTTTGAATGAAACGCTTGATTGTTCGATGATCACGCTTCAGAAGCTTTGCAATTTTAAGAGTGCTGCATCCCTCTGCAAGATATCTCACTATTTTTGACTTTTCTGAGCCTGTCAAGTCCTTCTTTTGACCCATTTTGCCAAAGGAAAGGAAGTTGCCTAATAATTATGCACACCTAATATAGGGTGTTGATGTCATTAGACCACACCCCTTCTCATTACAGAGATGCACATCACCTAATATGCTTAATTGGTAGTAGGCTTTCGAGCCTATACAGCTTGGAGTAAGACAACATGCATAAAGAGGATGATGTGGTCAAAATATTCATTTGCCTAATAATTCTGAACGCAGTGTATAGTAGATATAGTATCTCTGAAGTCCCTGTGTATAGATTGCTTAAGTTCAGTGAGCATATCTTGCATGATTGCTACTGAGATAATGGTGTCTTTAGGGTTAATGGGAGCATCTGTGGCTGATATAGGAGATGAAGACTGCGAAGGATATTCACTCACCCTTTTTTGCTTTTTATTATCTTGCAGGGGAGAGCTGGAGGGGTCCTGTTGAGCGTTCGGCAGAAGCAGAGGTGGACTGGAGCCAGAAGATCTTCCGAGGAGTGGGGAGTGTCCTCTATCTGGCGGGAGTCTGCGCCATCTTGCCTGCAGGCCTTAGCTGAAGAGAAGAAGGCCGTCATCTTCTGTGGATCGGAGCCCTTTTTCTTGCCCCTGGTCATCATCTGCGGCACCCCCGGCAGCTGTGGAGGCTCAGGAGAAGGTAAGTAGGTCTTAATCTTGCTGTAGGTAGCGCTGAGAGCCGCTTAATAGCCAGGTCACACGGAGCCCCTCTGCTATGCGTCCGTCGCGCTCGGCATCCGGCCACACCCCCGGCCATGTTTGAATTTTCGTGAACTCACTTAGATTACTGTCCATGATTCTTTCCCTCTTCCTTTGATTCACGATTTGTTAAACCAGATTATTGGTGCCAAGGTGTTCTCCAAGTTGGACTTAAGGGGGGCATATAATCTGGTTAGGATCAAGGAAGGGGATGAATGGAAGACAGCTTTTAATACTCCTGAGGGGCACTTTAACAACCTGGTCATGCCTTTCGGGTTGACCAATGCCCCGGCGGTCTTCCAAAATTTTGTGAATGACATCTTTCATC
This sequence comes from Bufo bufo, assembly GCF_905171765.1. Lineage (NCBI taxonomy): Eukaryota > Metazoa > Chordata > Amphibia > Anura > Bufonidae > Bufo > Bufo bufo. Next base: position 112,366,943 of record NC_053389.1, read on the forward strand.
ACCTGGTGGGGAGGTTTGTGATTGTGTATTTGGATGAAATTCTTATTTATTCTCCTGACATGGAAACACATCAGAATCATGTGAGACAGGTGTAACAGATTCTAAGGGATATACCCAAAACAACTAAAGAATAGGACAGCAGTTGTATGACACAAAGTTACAAATTTTATTAAACAAATAGTTTCAAAAAAATTGAAATCACATATATATCAGCAGCATTACATTTCACAGGAAAAATATCCACAGGACTACCATTAATAATACATATAAATAACAGTTACTCCCATAGGCTGCGGGTATCAATAAACCCCAGCCCTAAATAAATAAATAAAGTGCACAGTGCCACAAGATGGATCAATACATATAGGAGATAATGCAGTAAAGTATACAGACTAAAGCAGTCCTGAATCCCGACACGTGTTTCGCGGTCGCTTTCTCAAGGGATACAAGTGTGTATGTTCACTAGCTATATATAGTCTATCAATTAGGTCGATTTAAAACACATGGAATGGAACACCCACCCACATTAGGGAGAAAATAGGAGGAAAAGGAAGTGGTGTGAGCTCCAGCGTGGAACGCACAACGTCACGTCTGGTTCCTCTAGTGTCCGGACACCATATGAGGGAAGCAGGCAAATAAACAATCATTTAATATACATCAGTACATTCCAGGAAGTCAAAGAAGAAGAGCACAGAAAAAACATAATAATCAGGTGAAACTACCTATATGGGAGATCGGATCCGAGGCACTCAACGGAAGGCCGCACAAACCAGACTGGATATCCGGTATGCGGTCCAGTATGCATTTTTTTGCTCTGTGTTTTGGGTGAGATTCTAAGGGATAATAAATTGTTCGCAAAATTAGAGAAATGTGTTTTTGCGGTACACGAGGTGCAGTTCTTGGGCTACCTGCTGTCATCTTCGGGTTTCCCGACTGGATCCTGACAAAGTCCGTGCTGTATTGGACTGGGATCGACCCGAAAATCTGAAGGCTCTTATGCGGTTTTTAGGATTCACCGACTATTACCGAAAATGTATTAAGAATTATTCGACAATAGTAAAACCCTTAACGGATGTCTCTGTATGGTCTGATTCGGCGTTGCAAGCCTTTTCTGCGATTAAGGAATGCTTCTCTTCTGCTCCCATATTGGTGCAGCCAAATGTGTCACAACCGTTTATTGTGGAAGTGGACGCATCCGAGGTGGGGGTAGGAGCAGTTTTGTCACAGGGCCCATCACCTGGTAAATGGCGACCATGTGCATTTTTCTTAAAAAAAACTATCCCCAGCTGAGAAAAATTATGATGTGGGTAACAGAGAGTTGCTGGCCATTAACCACCTCCGGACCACCTAACGCAGATTCGCGTTCCGGAGGTGGCAGCCCTGCGCTCAGCGACCCATATACGCGTCATCTCGCGTGAGCCGGGATTTCCTGTGAACGCGCGCACACAGGCGCGCGCGCTCACAGGAACGGAAGGTAAGAGAGTTGATCTCCAGCCTGCCAGCGGCGATCGTTCGCTGGCAGGCTGGAGATGTGATTTTTTTAACCCCTAACAGGTATATTAGACTCTGTTTTGATAACAGCGTCTAATATACCTGCTACCTGGTCCTCTGGTGGTCCCCTTTGTTTGGATCGACCACCAGAGGACACAGGCAGATCAGTAATATGTTGCACCAAGCACCACTACACTACACCCCCCCCCCTGTCACTTATTAACCCCTTATTCACCCTTGATCACCCTTGATCACCCCTTATCACCCCATATAGACTCCCTGATCACCCCCTGTCATTGATTACCCCCCTGTAAGATCCATTCAGATGTCCGCATGATTTTTACGGATCCACTGATAGATGGATCGGATCCGCAAAACGCATACGGACGTCTGAATAAAGCCTTACAGGGGCGTGATCAATGACTGTGGTGATCACCCCATATAGACTCCCTGATCACCCCCCTGTCATTGATTACCCCCCTGTCATTGATCACACCCCTGTAAAGCTCCATTCAGATGTCCGCATGATTTTTACGGATCCACTGATAGATGGATCGGATCCGCAAAACGCATACGGACATCTGAATGGAGCCTTACAGGGGCGTGATCAATGACTGTGGTGATCACCCCATATAGACTCCCTGATCACCCCCCTGTCATTGATTACCCCCCTGTCATTGATCACCCCCCTGTAAAGCTCCATTCAGATGTCCGCATGATTTTTACGGATCCACTGATAGATGGATCGGATCTGCAAAACGCATACGGACGTCTGAATAAAGCCTTACAGGGGCGTGATCAATGACTGTGGTGATCACCCCATATAGACTCCCTGATCACCCCCCTGTCATTGATTACCCCCCTGTAAAGCTCCATTCAGATGTCCGCATGATTTTTACGGATCCACTGATAGATGGATCGGATCCGCAAAACGCATACGGACATCTGAATGGAGCCTTACAGGGGCGTGATCAATGACTGTGGTGATCACCCCATATAGACTCCCTGATCACCCCCCTGTCATTGATTACCCCCCCTGTCATTGATCACCCCCCCTGTCATTGATCACCCCCCCTGTCATTGATCACCCCCCCTGTCAGGCTGCATTCAGATGTCCGTATGATTTTTACGGATCCACGGATACATGGATCGGATCCGCAAAACACATACGGACATCTGAATGGAGCCTTATAGGGGGGTGATCAATGACAGGGGGGTGATCACCCCATATAGACTCCCTGATCACCCCCTGTCATTGATCACCCCCCTGTCATTGATCACCCCCCTGTCATTGATCACCCCTCTGTAAGGCTCCATTCAGACATTTTTTTGGCCCAAGTTAGCGGAAATTATTATTTTTTTCTTACAAAGTCTCAAATTCCACTAACTTGTGTCAAAAAATAAAATCTCACATGAACTCACCATACCCCTCACGGAATCCAACTTTTAGACATTTATATTCCAGACTTCTTCTCACGCTTTAGGGCCCCTAGAATGCCAGGGCAGTATAAATACCCCACATGTGACCCCATTTCGGAAAGAAGACACCCCCAGGTATTCCGTGAGGGGCATATTGAGTCCATGAAAGATTGAAATTTTTGTCCCAAGTTAGCGGAAAGGGAGACTTTGTGAGAAAAAAATAAATAAAATCAATTTCCGCTAACTTGTGCCAAAAAAAAAAAAATTTCTATGAACTCGCCATGCCCCTCATTGAATACCTTGGGGTGTCTTCTTTCCAAAATGGGGTCACATGTGGGGTATTTATACTGCCCTGGCATTCTAGGGGCCCTAAAGCGTGAGAAGAAGTCTGGGATCCAAATGTCTAAAAATGCCCTCATAAAAGGAATGTGGGCCCCTTTGCGCATCTAGGCTGCAAAAAAGTGTCACACATCTGGTATCTCCGTACTCAGGAGAAGGTGGGGAATGTGTTTTGGGGTGTCATTTTACATATACCCATGCTGAGTGAGAGAAATATCTTGGCAAAAGACAACTTTTCCCATTTTTTTATACAAAGTTGGCATTTGACCAAGATATTTATCTCACCCAGCATGGGTATATGTAAAATGACACCACAAAACACATTCCCCAACTTCTCCTGAATACGGCGATACCACATGTGTGGCACTTTTTTGCAGCCTAGGTGGGCAAAGGGGCCCACATTCCAAAGAGCACCTTTCAGATTTCACTGGTCATTTTTTACAGAATTTGATTTCAAACTCCTTACCACACATTTGGGCCCCTAGAATGCCAGGGCAGTATAACTACCCCACAAGTGACCCCATTTTGGAAAGAAGACACCCCAAGGTATTCGCTGATGGGCATAGTGAGTTCATGGAAGTTTTTATTTTTTGTCACAAGTTAGTGGAATATGAGACTTTGTAAGAAAAAAAAAAAAAATCATCATTTTCCGCTAACTTGTGACAAAAAATAAAAAGTTCTATGAACTCACTATGCCCATCAGTGAATACCTTAGGGTGTCTACTTTCCGAAATGGGGTCATTTGTGGGGTGTTTGTACTGTCTGGCTATTGTAGAACCTCAGGAAACATGACAGGTGCTCAGAAAGTCAGAGCTGCTTCAAAAAGCGGAAATTCACATTTTTGTACCATAGTTTGTAAACGCTATAACTTTTACCCAAACCATTTTTTTTTTTTATCAAAGACATGTAGAGCAATAAAATTAGAGCAAAATTTATATATGGATCTCGTTTTTTTTGCAAAATTTTACAACTGAAAGTGAAAAATGTCATTTTTTTGCAAAAAAATCGTTAAATTTCGATTAATAACAAAAAAAGTTAAAATGTCAGCAGCAATGAAATACCACCAAATGAAAGCTCTATTAGTGAGAAGAAAAGGAGGTAAAATTCATTTGGGTGGTAAGTTGCATGACCGAGCAATAAACGGTGAAAGTAGTCTAAGTCAGAAGTGTAAAAAGTGGCCTGGTCTTTCAGGGTGTTTAAGCACTGGGGGCTGAGGTGGTTAAATTGGCTTTTGAGGAATGGCGTCATTGGTTGGAAGAGGCGATTCATCCAATCATGGTATTCACTGATCACAAAAATCTGGCTTATCTGGAGTCGGCAAAACGACTGAACCCAAGACAAGCCAGATGGGCTCTATTTTTCACCTATCGTCCTGGGATTAAGAATGTCAAGGCGGATGTCTTGTCACGCAGTTTCCCTGGAGATTTTGAAAACCCGAGTCCCATACTGTCTAAAGGGGGTGGTCTACCCTGACCTTGAGGTGAAGGTGTTAGAGGCTCAGGGAGACTTGTGTCCCTCTGGGAAACTATTTGTGCAACTGAGATTGCGTCACAAGGTGTTGGAGGAACATCCTTGTACGGTTCTTACAGGACATCCTGGGAGTAGGTCCACTGCCAACCTCATATCTCGTAGATTCTGGTGGCCGGGGTGGCCTAAGTGTGTGAAAGACTATGTGTCAGCCTGTACTACCTGTGCATGTGCCAAGGTGACACATACTCAACCTTCTCGATCTTTACTTCCGTTACCCATTCCGTCACCCATTCCGTCCAGTCCATGGACTCATGTATCCATGGACTTTATCACTGATCTACCTAATTCTTCAGGAAAGACAGTTATTTTGGTGGTAGTTGATCGCTTTAGTAAAATGGTACATTTTATTAAATTACCAGGCCTGCCGAATGCTAAAACCCTTGCACAGGTATTTGTTGACAACATTGTGAAACTTCATGGCATTCCCTCTGACGTTGGTCTCAGATCGTGGGACTCAGTTTGTTTCCAGATTCTGGAAGGCGTTCTGTACTCGTCTGGTAATTCAAATGTCCTTTTCTTCGGCTTTTCATCCTCAGTCGAACGGACAGACGGAGCGCACTAATCAGAATCTGGAAACTTACTTGAGATGTTTTGTATCTGACAACCAGGAGGAGTGGTCTTCCTTTTTGTCTTTGGCAGAGTTTGCCATAAACAATCATAGTCAGGAATCCACTGGTGAGTAGCCGTTTTTTGGGGCCTATGGATTTTAGTTTGGCACATTTTCTGGTTCTAATACTTCTGGTATCCCTGAGGAAGAACGTTTTTCGTCATCATTGTCAACGATGTGGCGAAAAATTCAAAATAAATTGAAAAATATGGCAACAAATATAAACGTGTCGCTGACAGGAAATGTATGAATGGTCCGGACTTAAGTGTGGGTGATTCTGTGTGGCTGTCCACAATAAACATTAAGTTGAAGGTACCTTCCTGGAAGTTGGGTCCAAGGTTTATCAGCCCATATAAGATCACGGCCATTATTAATCCTGTAGCTTTTCGTCTTGAGCTTCCTCAGGCCCTGAAATGTCATAATGTGTTCCATAGGTCTTTGTTAAAAAAAAAAAGTGGAACCTTTACAGCCATCTTCCTTGCCACCCCCGGTCATGGTGGACGGTAATTTGGAATTTGAGATCGCAAAAATAGTTAACTCTCGAGTTCTCCGTGGATCCCTTCAATATCTTGTCCACTGGAAAGGTTATGGACTGGAGAAGAGGATGTGGGTGCCGGCATTCGACGTTAATGCCAATCGTTTAGTGAATGCCTTTCATAGATCTCACCCGGATAAGGTCGGTCCTGAGTGCCCGGAGGTCACCCGTAGAAGGGGGTTCCTGTGGCAGGTACCAGGAGATCGGAAAGACTGGCAACTCGTGGGTTAAATTGACAAGTTCACTGTGGATCTTATTGTGTCTGTGTTTTGGTGAATGCCACACCCCTTGCTTCAGGTGTTGCTTGTTGGTAATTAACTTTTCCCATAAGTAGCCGCTTCTCACTCTTGGAGGTTGCCAGTTTTCTACTTTCAGATAAGTCTTGTCTTTTCTTATTGTTTTGTGTTTGTTATATTCCCTGTTGTTTGTATCTGGGACTGAGACAGAGACTTCCATTCGTCCATCTGGGGAGGAATGGGTTGTCTTTTGTCCTAACCTTATTCCAGGACTTTATAAGGATATAAGGGCCTAGGTATGCAGCATATGAATATTCCTACCTTCAAGGTCTATTCATATTGATAGGTAGTTGGGGCCCGGATTAGGGTTGTTTAGGAGGTGACCTGTTCCTTCTCTAGTTTCCAGGCCCAGTTACTGTTCCCCTTCCCTCCTGTGTTTAGTGTGGAGTTTTCCCCCACACTGATTGTGACAGATATAATTGCTTCATTCTGCAGGTCAGTAGGATTATACCAATACCACATTTATATATTTTGCATTAGGTTTTTTATTCTTGCGCAATAAAAACTTATTTTTTTATTAGCAAGAAAGTAGATTACTGGTGGCTCACCTGACCAATACAATGTACAGGTGCTCTAGGTTTGGCTGATTCACCCAATCAGAGGAGGCTAGGTATAGAGTATAAAATATAATGAACCGACACTCTTCACCGGGTCAACAAGCAGAGAGCAATATAGGTATAGTTAAAATACATTTATTTCGTATTTAATTTAAAAAAACATTTTTATTATTTTTGTGTTGCCGCATTCAAAGACCCCTAACATTCATATTTTTTTCCATTGATTGAGCTGTGTGAAGCCTTGTTTTTGTAGGGCATTGTAATTTACATTGGTGCTATTTTGAGGTACATATGACTTTTTGAAAAACTTTTATTGCATTTTCCAGGAGGTGGAATGAACAAAAGATAGCAATTTTGGCATTTTTTTTTGTTTTTTTTTATTACGTTCACCATATAGGATAAATGATGTGACCATTTTATGTTTTTTTTATGTTAAATAGATAAAGGTGCTAGTTAGACAATTTTTGACTTTGTCAGGCGACTTGAACGTGCAATCCTCTGATCGCCCATATAATACACTGTAGTACTTTTGTATTGCAGTGTATTATGTCAGGTACAGTAAAGCTAACAGAATGTCTATTAGGTCCAGTCATGGCATCTAAGGATTTAAAAGACCTGGAGGATCAGAGTTATCTCTGATCTCAGCCATTAGAGTAGGGTAGCAGCTGTGTAACACAGCAAGTGCCGGCAAGTGATGGCAGTTGGGATGCATTAACTACTTTATGTAACTACGCCAATTTTATACATTTCAGTCCTTGACTTTACCTGTAGCAGTTGCTTTTTCTCAAGTTCTATTCAATGGCTTTCTGTTACCCCCAGAACTTGAGTAGAGTGGTTATGTTTTTCAAATCCTTAACAATCCCTTTAACTCAACCCATAGTTCCACAATTTGTTAGTTTATCCTTGATTTTTTAAAGGGAACCTGTCATGAACTTTATGCTGACCTCACTGAGGGCAGCATAAAGTAGTGACAGAAATGCTGATTTCATTGGTGTGTCACTCATGATCTAAAAGTAAGTGGTTGCCAAGAACCAGCTTTATAATCATTACAGCCCAGGCTTGAAAAGAGTCAAATAAACTTGAGAAGAGTCATGGTTATTCATAATCTCCTGCACTTCCCACGCATCTGCTGATGATTGGCAGTTCTCTCCTAGAGAAAAAGGGAGAAAACTAGGTAGAAGACTGTCAGTCATCAGCAGGTGCAGGCTCGGACTGGCCCACAGGGGTACAGGGAAATCACCTGGTGGGCCCCTTAGTAAGGTGGGCCCCTAGTCTCCCACTCCCTGCACAAGTGGCACATAACATTTTAGATTTACTGCACTACATATATATATTCAATGTACAGCACCTCAACCATGTTCATATAAAAAAAAACTTGTTAGATTATTTATTATATTTGAATGTATCCATATGGTGGGCCCCAAAAAGAAATTTTACTGGTGGGCCCTAGGTACCCCAGTCCAACACTGAGCAGGTGGGCAGGGAGAGCAGAAATTCATGAATAACAATGACTCTTCTCAGGTGTCCGTGACTCTTTTCCAGGCCCAGTCTGTAATGATTGTGATATTGGTTCTCCGCAACCACTTACTTTTAACTTATAAATGACAGACCGCTGAAATCAACTCCCCTGTCTCTACTTTATGCTGCCTTTAGTATGGGCAGCATAAAGTTGATGACAGGTTCCCTTTAAGTGGTCTTGACACTGTGTTCACCCTGCTGCAGAAATGTTCCTATACAAGGATGTATTTCCACTATAGTGCACAACAAGGTTAATGAAGGACATCAGATTTGTCCCATTTCATGTAACTGAACACTTCGGGATTCAGGAAACCATGAGTAGACAGAATGTTATGTACTTTGTGTCATAAATATAAGCATGGAAACAAATAATAGGAAGCATAGCACTTAAATAAATCACTGTGGGAGGAACTGATCCATGTCTGCTCGTTACACCTCCGCTATGTCCTGCACATCCTGTTGTGATACAATATGGCAATTAATTTATTACTTCTCAGTAGGGCCTTGTGTACCCAAAATAAATGGTCAATGAACCAGAAAAAAGGACACAGTACTTCATCTAAAGCACTGATCACACATAATTGGCGTAATTTGTCCAAATTGTAAAGATAGCTACTAAAATAGAATGCTATACAGAAAGCTGTACACGGGCTCCTTTTTATTTAGGGTATATCCAAGTCAGAAATTTGTATATTGTCTCATTTTTGGTGCAGTTTACCTCTAAAACACACACACACCCACACGCTTCTTGCCTCTATCTTCCACTTCCCACAGGACATTTTGGCACAGCCATAATTGGCAATGTTGGTCCATGTTAGTATGCTAGTCCATCTTTTGCCAATTTTATTGTCCATGTTCATGGGATGCCACTTTCTCTTCCATGGCTTTGTGTTTCATGGTACAAGAATCAGCTCCTATATTATGTACTCAACTCTTAGAAGACCCTGGTTCTACTGAATGAAACCTAGAAGACCACATAATGCCATGATGATCTAGGTTCTGTTCAGCAGAGGCACAGGTAAATCTGCCACAACTGAAGGTGAGCCAATATTCTTTGTGGCAAGGAAACCACCAAGTGTTTTACAGTATATTATCTTTGTAAGTGTCTTCTTGTTGAACACAATCTTCTATATCGTTTTCTATAAGGTGACTAGTGCTGAACGAATCAAAGTTGACGAAGTGGATTCTATTACGCCTTGATTCTCTAATTGGGGTTAAAAGCGGTCTAATACTACTGCTGTTGTGGTGTCCACATTGTTTTATGCAAACATAATTCTATAACTCCTTGATTATGTTATTGGGGTGAAATGGCACAATATTTTTTCACGTTTGGTTTTATACCTTGTGTTATAGATAAGGAATTTCATTAGGCCTTGTTTCTGTAATTGAGGTGAAATAACATTCTGATACTACTTCTATTGGGGTGTTCTCATTGTTTTATACATAAATAATTCCATTAGGCCTTGATTCTGTAATTGGGGTGAAATAGTGGTCTAATACTACTGCTTTTAAGGCGTTCACTAGCAATCTATGTGGAATCAGCTGAAGACTGTGTAAAAGGAGTGCTCTCTTTCACTCTATAGTAGAATCTTGGGCCACTGCACTGTTAAGTACATAATACCTGATGCTAACATTGACCTGTAAGGCTGAGTTCACACTTCAGTTATTTAGTCAGTTTTTGACCCGTAATTGACCAAATAAGTGAAGTGTGAACTGATTCTAAGAGTGAAGCATGTCACCTGCCTGTCATACTGATGCATGTAACTGTTTCACTACCACGGCGGACTAGTTATGCATGTTTCTGAAATGCACAGTGATGTACTTTGAGATACACGCTCCCTGCAGTCGGGAACTAGCTGATTTATAATGCACTTCGTGACAAATTAATTTGGATCGAATCAAATTTTTGGGAAAAATTCGGTGAAGCGTCCAGATCGAATTTTTTAAAACTTCGCTCATCTCTAAAGGTGACGACCACTAGAACTTCAGTGTCTGTCTGTGTGTCTAAAGCCCATCACTAGTGTGGAAACAAGCACATGTGAAAGTTTGAGAAACTCTCCAAAGCAACCAGTGGTCAGCCAACCTGCCGTAGAAAGATTACTGCTATGGGCAACATCAACTGTAGAATCCTTTAATCATGACTATACAAGGATGGTAAATGTCGAAATGCAATTCACATAGGGGCACATTTATTAAGACCAGCGTTTTAGATGCCGGTCTTAATAAAGCTCTAAGCTGGCGGTGGTTCCTCCAGGGTTATGAAGAGGCACCGGCCTCTCCATAACTTCGGCGCATCCAGCGCCAGTTCTAAATGTAAAATAGTTTCCGAGCTGTCTTACATTTAGAGAAACAGGAGTAGAAAATGGAAAATGAGATGGGCCTGCCGGACCGTCCCCTTCCCTGCCCACTCCCACAATTTTAGACTTGACGTGAGCGGGGCAAACTAACCGTTGCGCTGTCATTTGCACCTGAAATACACCTAATATAGGCGTATTTCAGCTTTATAAATGACCCCAATAGTACTGTCCACTGCATATACAGTATATCCTCCCTTAGCATAGTTAACAAATTATGTAGATTAAATACGTTTGAAAAAGAAGGATTAATGTTTTTCATGTGGTGATCAGAATTGATACTAGTACCAACATCTTAGCATTTTTCCCCTAAAAATAACATTGTCTTGGAGGGGTCTATAAGATCATTTCTACGTTTTACCGCCCCCTTCCCCATCCCCCGAGTTATGATTTAGCTCCACTATAAACAGATACACTTTGTCTACTATAGGCATAAGTGGCCCATGTCTAAAGGTGGTGCTATCTGTAAGGATGCCTGGTGCTCAGGGTGGGGTTATAGTTTACGCATTATATTTTGGTGCAGCAGTCCATCCAATACTTATATTACAGTGTAGTTCTGTATTGATAGATGCATGCCTAATCCACTGATCTTAATAGAAAGCAGTTTTTGCCTACAGGCTCCTGATTATGACTGTGCCAGCATTCAGTGTGCTTCTTCTAGACTTGACGTAAAGAAAGTGACAGGTGGGAAAGGCTCAGTGACTACAACAATGCACCGAAGAGGAACATATTACTTAACAACTTGGAAACTAGATCTGCCTCTGGGGTGTACACCACCGCTAACTCTACTGACGGCAGCTCTACATGTGTTCACAATCACCGCACATCCGTGGTGCATTATACGATGGCAGAAAGTGGATGGCTCAGGCATTGTTATACTGCGAGGCTTACAGAACAGACTGGTTTTATAATCTATTTGCTTCATTTTCAAACACTATAGAATTCTTCTTCTATTCTCCTTGCTAGTAAAATAATAATGTATGCAGTTAGCATAAAATATATATTTCCAAACTTATTACTAGAGAAGTATTGATAATATCGATTCGGCCGATTCACCGAACTTCGACAAGAAATGCGATTTGTTAGAAATTAATCCACTGTAAATCACTATAAATCAGGTATACTCTTACGTCACACTGGCTGAGGGAATGTATGGAGTGGGCCGGCTCTATACACAGTGGGTGCCGGCTGTATCATACAGCAGACATCCAGCCGCAATGACGGGGAATGGCGATCCCGCTGAACTCCGTCATTTAACCTCTCAGATACCGCGATCAACACCGATTGTGGCATCTGTGAGGTAAGGCAGAGGGATGCCGTTTCCTCTGCCTTCCGATTGGACCCCCTGCAGCACAGCTCAGCATGGACAGTGAAAAATCCTATTCACTCTAATAGATCTCTAATAGGTCAAGGGATCAAAATATCCCAGGTTCTAGGTAACCGTTATTAAATAAAATGTATAAAATAACAGATTAACTATGAATGTCACAGCAGCTGAGCAAGATACACGCAGTGATATACCGTATCAGGCAGCCCTTTAATACTGAGTCAGTAAGTCTATGTGTAAAATAACAGATTAACTATGAATGTCGCAGCAGTTGAACAAGATGCACATGGCCATTACACTTATTACATCTGCAGTCTCCCTACAGTCTCAAAAATCTCTCCATACAATCTCCCTGCACTGTCCCTGCAGTCTCCCTCTCCAATATTCTTTTTTAAACAGTTTTCAGCAACACTGTCCCTAGTACATTAGCGCTTTTGACGTCTTTCCCTTTGCTCAGCAAATAGTGAAATGTCGGAGACCGCATAGGATGAGGCTTTTATAGGGCTGTGACATCACAGGTGATGGCTATCTGTTGATTAGCTGGCTGCACGGCATTAAGGGTGATCTCGCATTCCTGGGATTCTTACTTTCACTTTGTAACACATGCAGCCGCCATTTTAGAAAAAAATACAATTTGTTACCATGAAATTCGGATTCATGGCGAATTGACATTTTTCCTAAACTTCGGATCGAATTCCACTTCGATCTTCGATTTGCTCAACACTACTTATTACCCAGTGGCATAACTAGGAATGACTGGGCCCCACAGCAAATTTTGGAACGTGGCACCCATTTCCCCAGCAACCTCTTTGCAACCCCCTCCTCGCATGCAACCCTCACTCCTGTGGCTAGTCAAAATCGCTCTCTGTTTCCTACAGTGTCTCTGTATATAATGTCACTTTATAATACTGTTGGGGAGCCCTTAAAATAATTTCTTTTAGGCATCCTCCTGGGTGGGCCCCAAAGCAGATGCTTCCCCTGGTTCCCCTATAGCTATGCCCCTGTTATTTTTTAGGGGTTCCTCCTGTTGTAATGAATCCCTAATGCCATTCCTATCTCTGGGAAGCTCAGTATAGGGGCAGGTAAAGCATTCTTTAATTCATTATGACAAAGATTTATCAAGTATTTTACACTACTTTTGCGGTGTAAAAATGTTGCAAATTACAGTGCATGCCATATTTGAGAAATAATTTGTGACTTTTGGGGGGAATTTATCATTTGCGTTGGTTTTGGCATCAGTTTTATGTCTATCTTTGCTTTGTGAGGTTGCGGCAAAAATAGGAAATGGTGCATAGTAATACTATATTTGGTGCAAGAGCAGTGTGGTGTATGCCTATCACAGAAATGCTACTTTTTTGCAACTTTTTAAAAAGGCGCACTTCATAATTGAGACTTAGGCTTCATTCACACTTACTTTAGGATTCCGGTAGGCTAATCTTTAGGAATCCGGTGGGCTAAGTCTGTTCCATCTGCAGGGCGAGAAAACACAGCATACAGCAGTATTTGTCCATCCAAAATCTGATATCTATGCCAGAAACCATCCGGATACCATTACAGTCAATGTGGTTCTGGTGGTACATGGTCCTGTCTGGAAAAGTCAGATCAGGCTACTGGATTACCAACGCAACTGTGATCAAAACCTTAAAGGTGTTCTAATCTGAAATCCTGACTTACTTTTCACTCCACTTCTAAAAGTGGCCAGGCTCGCCAAATGTCACCAAATTGACCAAATATCAAAACATCAGGTGACAGGGGTGGGTGGGTAGCGAATAGCAGGGCACGACAAGGAAGGGGCCTCCCTAGCGTCACCCGGAGATGCAGCGGCAGCCATGCTGACTTCAGGAGCAACACGAGTGCATGGTGAAGCCACCAGTGGCTGAGAATAGATGGGGAAGTTTGTATCCATGTACTATTTGTGGCTCTCTCCATGAGTTTTGTGAAAAACAGCCTGGCATGGACTGCTGCAACCAGCTGGCTCACCTGGAGGTCAAGGGAACGCCCACCCTCTTTTGAGATAGCCAGAGGTCCTAGAGGAGAGTCCCACCTAACAATTATTTATAGTGTATTCTGTGCATAGGCCATAAATGTCTATGATGTGACAACCCCTTTAAGGCCATCAATGTAGGAGCCTATAAGGTGACAGAGAGCTGCAAAGGTAGATCATGTTTGATAGCAATTATTGTGATATTGTACAACTCAGAAAACGCCAGTTTTATGAATAGAAGGGAGGAAATGTGATCTGGGGTCTCCTACTTCATCAATGTTATATATTCTTACAAAGAGTGTATCAGCTCCTCATGATAAACTTCATGAGATTAGTCAATAATTCATGAGGTCTGAACAAGGAGATGCTCAATCCTAAGGTTATATTTCTGTTTAAGTCATAGAAACTCCAAAAGGAAAATTTTTCAACAGAAAACATAAGGCTACATTTTAACCACCTCAGCCCCCAGTGCTTAAACACCCTGAAAGACCAGGCCACTTTTTACACTTCTGACCTACACTACTTTCACCGTTTATTGCTCGGTCATGCAACTTACCACCCAAATGAATTTTACCTCCTTTTCTTCTCACTAATAGAGCTTTCATTTGGTGGTATTTCATTGCTGCTGACATTTTTACTTTTTTTGTTATTAATCGAAATTTAACGATTTTTTTGCAAAAAAATGACATTTTTCACTTTCAGTTGTAAAATTTTGCAAAAAAAACGACATCCATATAGAAATTTTGCTCTAAATTTATAGTTCTACATGTCTTTGATAAAAAAAAAATGTTTGGGTAAAAAAAAAATGGTTTGGGTAAAAGTTATAGCGTTTACAAACTATGGTACAAAAATGTGAATTTCCGCTTTTTGAAGCAGCTCTGACTTTCTGAGCACCTGTCATGTTTCCTGAGGTTCTACAATGCCCAGACAGTACAAACACCCCACAAATGACCCCATTTCTGAAAGTACACACCCTAAGGTATTCGCTGATGGGCATAGTGAGTTCATAGAACTTTTTATTTTTTGTCACAAGTTAGCGGAAAATGATGATTTTTTTTTTTTTTTTTTTTTCCTTACAAAGTCTCATATTCCACTAACTTGTGACAAAAAATAAAAACTTCTATGAACTCACTATGCCCATCAGCGAATACCTTGGGGTCTCTTCTTTCCAAAATGGGGTCACTTGTGGGGTAGTTATACTGCCCTGGCATTCTAGGGGCCCAAATGTGTGGTAAGGAGTTTGAAATCAAATTCTGTAAAAAATGACCAGTGAAATCCGAAAGGTGCTCTTTGGAATATGGGCCCCTTTGCCCACCTAGGCTGCAAAAAAGTGTCACACATCTGGTATCTCCGTACTCAGGAGAAGGTGGGGAATGTGTTTTGGGGTGTCATTTTATATATACCCATGCTGGGTGAGAGAAATATCTTGGCAAAAGACAACTTTTCCCATTTTTTTATACAAAGTTGTCATTTGACCAAGATATTTATCTCACCCAGCATGGGTATATGTAAAAAGACACCCCAAAACACATTCCTCAACTTCTCCTGAGTACGGGGATACCAGATGTGTGACACTTTTTTGCAGCCTAGGTGGGCAAAGGGGCCCATATTTCAAAGAGCACCTTTCGGATTTCACTCCTCATTTTTTCCTGAATTTGATTTCAAACTCCTTACCACACATTTGGGCCCCTAGAATACCAGGGCAGTATAACTACCCCACAAGTGACCCCATTTTGGAAAGAAGACACCCCAAGGTATTCCGTGAGGGGCATGGCGAGTTCCTAGAATTTTTTATTTTTTGTCACAAGTTAGTGGAAAATGATGATTTTTTTTTTTTTTTTTTTTTTCATACAAAGTCTCATATTCCACAAACTTGTGACAAAAAATAAAAACTTCCATGAACTCACTATGCCCATCAGCGAATACCTTGGGGTCTCTTCTTTCCAAAATGGGGTCACTTGTGGGGTAGTTATACTGCCCTGGCATTCTAGGGGCCCAAATGTGTGGTAAGTAGGTAAATGACCTGTGAAATCCGAAAGGTGCTCTTTGGAATGTGGGCCCCTTTGCCCACCTAGGCTGCAAAAAAGTGTCACACATCTGGTATCTCTGTATTCAGGAGAAGTTGAGGAATGTGTTTTGGGGTGTCTTTTTACATATACCCATGCTGGGTGAGATAAATATCTTGGTCAAATGCCAACTTTGTATAAAAAAATGGGAAAAGTTGTCTTTTGCCAAGATATTTCTCTCACCCAGCATGGGTATATGTAAAATGACACCCCAAAACACATTCCCCAACTTCTCCCGATTACGGAGATACCAGATGTGTGACACTTTTTTGCAGCCGAGGTGGGCAAAGGGGCCCATATTCAAAAGAGCACCTTTCGGATTTCACAGGTCATTTTTTACAGAATTTGATTTCAAACTCCTTACCACACATTTGGGCCCCTAGAATGCCAGGGCAGTATAACTACCCCACAAGTGACCCCATTTTGGAAAGAAGAGACCCCAAGGTATTCGCTGATGGGCAAAGTGAGTTCATGGAAGTTTTTATTTTTTGTCACAAGTTAGTGGAATATGAGACTTTGTATGAAAAAAAAAAAAAAAAAAAATAAGCATTTTCCACTAACTTGTGACAAAAAATAAAAGATTCTAGGAACTCGCCATGCCCCTCACGGAATACCTTGGGGTGTCTTCTTTCCAAAATGGGGTCACTTGTGGGGTAGTTATACTGCCCTGGCATTTTCCAGGGGCCCTAATGTGTGGTAAGTAGGTAAATGACCTGTGAAATCCTAAAGGTGCTCTTTGGAATATGGGCCCCTTTGCCCACCTAGGCTGCAAAAAAGTGTCACACATGTGGTATCGCCGTATTCAGGAGAAGTTGGGGAATGTGTTTTGGGGTGTCATTTTACATATACCCATGCTGGGTGAGAGAAATATCTTGGCAAAAGACAACTTTTCCCATTTTTTTATACAAAGTTGGCATTTGACCAAGATATTTCTCTCACCCAGCATGGGTATATGTAAAATGACACCCCAAAACACATTCCCCAACTTCTCCTGAGTACGGCGATACCAGATGTGTGACACTTTTTTGCAGCCTAGATGCGCAAAGGTGCCCAAATTCCTTTTAGGAGGGCATTTTTAGACATTTGGATACCAGACTTCTTCTCACGCTTTGGGGCCCCTAGAATGCCAGGGCAGTATAAATACCCCACATGTGACCCCATTTTGGAAAGAAGACACCCCAAGGTATTCAATGAGGGGCATGGCGAGTTCATAGAAATTTTTTTTTTTTGGCACAAGTTAGCGGAAATTGATATTTTTAATTTTTTTCTCACAAAGTCTCCCGTTCCGCTAACTTGGGACAAAAATTTCAATCTTTCATGGACTCAATATGCCCCTCACGGAATACCTGGGGGTGTCTTCTTTCCGAAATGGGGTCACATGTGGGGTATTTATACTGCCCTGGCATTCTAGGGGCCCTAAAGCGTGAGAAGAAGTCTGGAATATAAATGTCTAAAAAATTTTACGCATTTGGATTCCGTGAGGGGTATGGTGAGTTCATGTGAGATTTTATTTTTTGACACAAGTTAGTGGAATATGAGACTTTGTAAGAAAAAAAAAAAAAAATTCTGCTAACTTGGGCCAAAAAAATATCTGAATGGAGCCTTACAGAGGGGTGCTAAATGACAGGGGGGTGATAAATGACAGGGGGGTGATCAATGACAGGGGGGTGATCAATGACAGGGGGGTGATCAATGACAGGGGGCTGATCAATGACAGGGGGGGTGATCAGGGAGTCTATATGGGGTGATCACCACAGTCATTGATCATGCCCCTGTAAGGCTTCATTCAGACGTCCGGATGCGTTTTGCGGATCCGATCCATCTATCAGTGCATCCGTAAAAATCATGCGGACATCTGAATGGAGCTTTACAGGGGGGTAATCAATGACAGGGGGGTGATCAATGACAGGGGGGTGATCAGGGAGTCTATATGGGGTGATCACCACAGTCACTGATCATGCCCCTGTAAGGCTTCATTCAGACGTCCGGATGCGTTTTGCGGATCCGATCCATCTATCAGTGCATCCGTAAAAATCATGCGGACATCTGAATGGAGCTTTACAGGGGGGTAATCAATGACAGGGGGGTGATCACCACAGTCATTGATCATGCCCCTGTAAGGCTTCATTCAGACGACCGGATGCGTTTTGCGGATCCGATCCATGTATCAGTGCATCCGTAAAAATCATGCGGACATCTGAATGGAGCTTTACAGGGGGGTGATCAGGGAGTCTATATGGGGTGATCACCACAGTCATTGATCATGCCCCTGTAAGGCTTCATTCAGACGTCCGGATGCGTTTTGCGGATCCGATCCATCTATCAGTGCATCCGTAAAAATCATGCGGACATCTGAATGGAGCTTTACAGGGGGGTAATCAATGACAGGGGGGTAATCAATGACAGGGGGGTGATCAGGGAGTCTATATGGGGTGATCACCACAGTCATTGATCATGCCCCTGTAAGGCTTCATTCAGACGTCCGGATGCGTTTTGCGGATCCGATCCATCTATCAGTGCATCCGTAAAAATCATGCGGACATCTGAATGGAGCTTTACAGGGGGGTAATCAATGACAGGGGGGTGATCACCACAGTCATTGATCATGCCCCTGTAAGGCTTCATTCAGACGACCGGATGCGTTTTGCGGATCCGATCCATGTATCAGTGCATCCGTAAAAATCATGCAGACGTCTGAATGGAGCTTTACAGGGGGGTAATCAATGACAGGGGGGTAATCAATGACAGGGGGGTGATCAGGGAGTCTATATGGGGTGATCACCACAGTCATTGATCATGCCCCTGTAAGGCTTCATTCAGACGTCCGGATGCGTTTTGCGGATCCGATCCATCTATCAGTGGATCCGTAAAAATCATGCGGACGTCTGAATGGAGCTTTACAGGGGGTTGATCAATGACAGGGGGGTAATCAATGACAGGGGGGTGATCAGGGAGTCTATATGGGGTGATCAGGGGTGATTAGGGGTGATCAGGGGCTAATAAGGGGTTAATAAGTGATGGGGGGGGGGTGTAGTGTAGTGTAGTGGTGCTTGGTGCTACTTTACTGAGCTACCTGTGTCCTCTGGTGGTCGATCCAAACAAAGGGGACCACCAGAGGACCAGGTAGCAGGTATATTAGACGCTGTTATCAAAACAGCGTCTAATATACCTGTTAGGGGTTAAAAAAAACACATCTCCAGCCTGCCAGCGAACGATCGCCGCTGGCAGGCTGGAGATCAACTCTCTTACCTTCCGTTCCTGTGAGCGCGCGCGCCTGTGTGCGCGCGTTCACAGGAAATCTCGCGTCTCGCGAGATGACGCGTATATGCGTGACTGTGCGCAGCGCTGCCACCTCCGGAACGCGATCCTGCGTTAGGCGGTCCGGAGGTGGTTAAATAGACATTTTTAACAGACGTTTATTTCACTGTTGCCTTTCTGAGAGACGGACGTTAAAAATTGACCCATTCAATTGCACGGGGGAAGTCTGTTAAAACAGAAGATGTGTGATGGACGTTAAAAAAATGTACATCACATGTCCGTTTTTCACTGTCGTGTGCATGTAGTCTTATTGTGTCATTTTTTATTTCTATTCATGATTAAAGGGGTTGGCTACTTTCCGGCTACTCTTGATCAATGTGTATGTTAGATGATTATATGACACTTACTAAGGTGCATTCACATCACCGTTTAGCTTTCTGTTCTTCTGATCCATCAGAAGAAGAGAGAGGGGGGAAAAAAACAGGATCCTGTAAAAAAAACTGATCCTGTTGCATCAGTTATGCATAGGATTGCACAGGATCAGTTTTTTTACAGGATCCAGTAAAAAAAACGGATCCTGCTGCATCAGTTGTCATCCGTTTGAGAAATTTCCGTCTGAGATCCGTTTTTCTAGATGGAAACAAAAGTCCTGCATGCAGGACTTTTGTTTCCGTCTAAAAAAAATGGATCTCAGACAGAAATGGCTCAAACGGATGACAACTGATGCAACAGGATCCGATTTTTTTACTGGATCCTGTTTTTTTTCCTCTCTCGTCTTCTGACGGATCAGAAGATTGGAAAGCTAAACGGTGATGTGAATGCACCCTAGTATAGTCTTTGTTGATATTCTATGGCATTTTCTATATTTTATAAGGTATTCTCCCTTGTTGGCCAAGTCTTTTGTGCTGTCCACACAGAGGTCCTGTCCATAAAATGGCTGCCAATGGAGGATCATGCGACCAGGAAAATCCCTACGTTTTCTCCATTCAAATTCACTACACCTGCACTAAATTCTCAAAATTGCAAGTGCAGATGACAGATGTCGTGCATTTAAGTGGAGGAGACTTGTTGTGTTAAAGAGGACCTTTCATGGGTCCAGACATTATAAAATAAATAACACGTTATGTAAGGCATAAAGCAGGGATCTAATAGCATTTATAATTTTTCCTGGGCGCCGCTCCGTTCGCCCGCTGTGCCCCTGTTAAATTCTTCCACCTGGTATGCTAATTAATAGCATCGGAACAGGGAGGAGGAGACGGCAGGGATTCTCAATAGGGGTCTCCTTCTCCCTGGCTGTAGCGCGGTCCAATCACAAAGGAGAGCGTCACAGCCAGGGAGAAAAAAATAATCAGCTTCTTCTTTGTGATTGGACCGTGCTACAGCCAGGGAGAAGGAGAAGCCCTTTGAGAAACCCTGGCGTCTCCTCCTCCCTGTTTCGATGCTATTAATTAGCATACCAGGCAGGAGAATTTAACAGGGGCACAGCGGGCAAACGGAGCAGCGCCCAGGAAAAATAGTAACCGCTATTAGATCCCTGCTTTATGCCTTCCAAAACATGCTGCTTATTTTATAATGTCTGGACCCATGAAAGGTCCTCTTTAACACAACCTAGGTGCAAAAAGATTTTACTAATTTATGATAAAAGATTTATACTGTACACAATGACATACAAACAGGAAAGTATCAGCCACCGAAAGCCATGAAAACAAATGAGCGAGCTCCACATGGACCAGTGTCCAACATGGCACTGAGCCGAAGCTCATATGATACAAAGAAAGGTAATGGTGGCAAGACACCTCATACCCTGATGGTGTATTCAATGGAGCTGAGCTCTTTGTTCCGTAGCCAAGTGTTTTCTAGTCTCTTGACCCCTCCTAATCCCACCTAAAGGTCAGTATGCATGTACGGTTACTTCATGCTGCAGGAATGCGGTCAGGTATCAGCAGGGGAGGGCTGGCAGCCTTAGTCCTGGGCGGCAAATCCAGTCAAGTGGCCCATTTTCTAGCCCTGCCCATTATTAAAAGCCCCTCCTACATATAATAGGCCACTCCCAACAAACACTGTACAGCTGACATTCTATTGTTGAGGCCTGTCTCTACACATCATACGGAGAGGGGGGGCCTGTCCTGGCTGCACTGCCTGCTTCACATTATACAATAAACAGCAGGCTACAGCCAGGAAGCCCCTCCGCTCTCCTCCCTCCCCTGATCCTGCTCAAGGCTTGTGGTTCCCCCCCACCATCTGCCACCCGCCCGTGGCCTGCTGCCCCCTTTCGTCGTCCTCACCCAGCTCTGAATCCTCCTTCTGCAAATGGCAGGAGGAGGAGTCGGAGCATCTCCTCTCCTACATAGCACCACATACCTCTTACATCCAGTGATGTCACCTTTGATGTAGACGTTCTCTTTCCTCATCTTCTCCATTCAGACCAGACCGCCATGATGATTTTTCTGCCATCTCCCATCTCTGCAGAGATTGAGAAACAGACATTCATTTCCTGCCACCCCCAATACTATCCTGCAGAAACAGTCCCCCTGGAAATACTACTACCACACAGATAGTGCCCCCAATACTGTACCCGCTATGCCCCCAATACTATCCTGCAGAAACAGTACCCCTGGGAATACTACAACCACACAGATAGTGCCCCCTTAAACAATTATTGGCACACACTGCTCTAAAAAATAATTGTGCCCAGAAACTAATAGTATAAAGATAATGTCCCCCAAAAATAATTGTGCTAAGCTGATACTATGCCAGGGTGCCCCCAAAGTAACAGTGCTCCCCAAAATCCCACCAATAGAAATAATTCTCTACCAGAGCACACTTAGTAGTAATAATGCCCCTATAGTGCCCTAGTAATCATGTTCCTCATAGCCCCCCAGTAGTAGTAAAGCTCCCCATAATACCCCCTAGTAGTAATAATTCTCCCTATAATATGACAGTACATGAAATACCCCCGCTTAGTGCCCGCAGTTGAGCTAATGTCCCCATAATGTATGCCAGTATAAAATACCCCTTAGTGCCCCCAGCAGATGCCCCTATAGTGCTCCTCTCCCCCTCAATGTGCCAGTAAAAAAAATGCCCCTTCTTAGTCCCATCAATGCCCCAATAGTGGTCCACTCCCCCATAGTGCCCCCAAATAATGCCCCATAGTGCCGCTCTCCCCTATAGTGCCTCCCATAATGTGCCAGTAAAAAATGCCCCCTTAGTGCCACCAAATGCCATAGTGCCCCCCACTTCCCCATAGTGCCCCCAAATAATGCCCCTATAGTAACAACAGATGCCCCATAGTGCTGCTCTCCCCTATAGTGCCCCCCAGAATGTGGCAATAATTTAAAAAAAAGCCCCTTTAGAGCCCCCAGATACCCCCATAGTGCTCCTCTCCCCCATGGTGCCCCCCCATAATGTGCCAGTAAGAAATGCCCCCATAGTGCCAGCTCCTCGAATAGTGCCAGCTCCGCTCATAGTGCCAGCTCCCCCCCCATAGTGCCAGCCCCCCTTATAGTGCCAGCTCCCCTATAGTGCCAGCTCCCCCTATAGTGCCAGCTCCCCCCCATAGTGCCCCCCCATAGTGCTAGCTCCCCCATAGTGCCAGCTCCCCCATAGTGCCAGCTCCCCCATAGTGCCAGCCCCCCTATAGTGCCAGCTCCCCCTATAGTGCCAGCTCCCCCTATAGTGCCCCCACATAGTGCTAGCTCCCACATAGTGCCAGATCCCCCCCATAGTGCCAGCTCCCCCCATAGTGCCAGCCCCCTCATAGTGCAAGCCCCCCCTAGTGCCAGATCCCCCCCCCCATAGTGCCAGCCCCCCCTATAGTGCCAGCTCCCCTTATAGTGCAAGCCCCCCCATAGTGCCAAAATCCCCCCCATAGTGCCAGCCCCCTAACACTAATACTTACCTCCATCAGCAGCGATGCAAGCGTCTTCCGGCCTGTGTCCCTGCTGTGTGCTGCCCGGCTCAGGCGTCGCGATGATAATGACATCATCGCGCTGCCTGAGCCGGCCTCTGATAGGCTGCCGCAATTATATCCAGGGCCGCGCCGCCTGTGGTAATCGGCGGTGCGGCCCTGAAGAATAAAAAAAAAATTATAATAATTTCTCCTCAGGACCGCCGTACGAAGGATTGCGTCTTTGCGGCGGTCCTGTTACTCTGGGTGGATGCGCCGGTGCATCCTCTCGCGAGACGCGAGATTACGGACAAAGCCGGCCCGCGCATGCGCATCGCGGGCGGCAAAATTTAAAAGACAAGTTCGTCATCAACCTGCCAGCCAATGATCGTCGCTGGCAGGTTGATGATTTTCAAAAAATCTAATCAGAAGCCAGTTAACACATTATATTTATAAATATAATGTGTTAAATGGCTTCTGTGCTCCTCTGCTGGTCCTTTTCGTCAGTTGGTCCCAGCAGAGGAGCACACATTACTGTGAGTACCCACCAACACCACACTTAGCCCCCAGATCACCCTCCATCACCCCAATTAACCCCTTGATCACCCCTTGATCGCCCCTGTCAATCACCTAGTGAAAGGGAGAAAAGTGATCAGTGTAAACTGTCACTTTTTTTTTTTCCACTAGTACTGACTGATAGTTTTAGGATAGTTTAGGCCCCTTGGTTAGGTAGTTAGCGATCGTTTAGCGCCCAGCCCACCGCACCGCAGTCACTTATTCGCTGATTAGCGTATCGCTAATCAGCATTTGTACTTTTATAGTATCTGTAAGTGATCAGAACTGATCACAGTCAGATCTATAATAGTATTAGTGTCACCTTAGTTCACCCTCCACCCAAAATGCAGTGTTTGCCCGATCAGGCCTGATCGGTCGCCCACACGTGCGTTCACCCACGCCCGCCCCACCGCAATGACAAAAAATTATTATTTTTTTGATCACTGCACAATCACTTTACAAGCGCTGCGATGAAAAAAAATAATCAGTTTTGATATTTTTTATCAATTGCAGCGGCCTCCGGTACTTCGCTAGCCTCCCATTTGTAAGACAGGCTTGCTTTTTTTCTTGGGTAGTCTCAGGGAATACCCCCTAAATTTAGTAGTCCAAATGTCAAACAGGGGGTATTCTTCTGAAGAGGCCTACAGGCTTCTGAGCCAGTCGGATGAGGAATGGGAGCCCTCATCTGATGAATCTAGCGGGTCAGAATATGAACCTGTAGAAAGCAGTGGCAGTCTGACCCAAAGTTCGGACGAGGAGGTTGAGGTCCCTGATACCACCAGGCGTACCCGGCCCCGTGTTGCTACACCACAGGTTGTGCAGGATCCGTTTCAAGGTCAGCAGAGTGGGGCTGGCGCTGTCGGATTACGTGGTGAGGCATACACCAGCAGCGCAGCCCATCCTGGACCTAGTACCAGCACTGCCGTACAACATGGTGAAGTGGCGAGCACCAGAAGGGCAGTTGAAGCTGGTACGGTGGCACGTGCAATAGTTACCCCGTCGCAGCCACCACACAGACAGGCCCGTAGAGCCCCTAGAGTCCCTGAGGTGCTGGCAAACCCTGATTGGCAGTCCCCAACTTCAGCCGCACCATTAGTTCCCCCTTTCACCGCCCAGTCTGGAGTTCAGGTTGAGACAGCTCAGATCGGTTCGGCACTGGGATTTTTTGAGCTGTTATTGACTGCGGAGCTCTTGGACATAGTCGTGGCAGAAACAAATCGGTATGCCACTCAATTTATAGTCGCCAACCCGGGAAGCTCTTATGCCCAGTCTTTCCGGTGGAAACCCGTCCAAGTTTCTGAATTTAAAATTTTTCTGGGCCTTCTCCTCAACATGGGTCTAACCAAAAAGCATGAATTGCGGTCATATTGGTCCACGGGACGCTACTTATTTGGCAAGGGGTACCATCTTTATGTGGACAATTTCTACACAAGTGTGCCCCTCTTCAGGCATTTGTTCCTAGAACAGATTGGCTGCTGTGGCACCGCGCGACCTAGTCGCCGGGGCTTCCCCCAACGACTCGTTACCACCCGTCTTGCAAGGGGGGAGAGGGCTGCCTTGTGTAACGAAGAACTGCTCGCGGTGAAATGGAGAGACAAGCGTGACGTTTACATGCTCTCCTCCATTCACGCAGACATGACAATCCAAATTGAACGAGCAACCAGTGTCATTGAAAAGCCCCTCTGTGTCCACGACTATAATTCGCTTATGGGAGGGGTGGACTTCAATGACGAGATGTTGGCTCCTTATCTACTTTCCCGACGCACCAGACGCTGGTATAAGAAGGTGTCTGTATATTTAATTCAATTGGCTGCATATAATAGTTTTGTTCTCTACAGTAAGGCCTCATGCACACGACCGTTGTGTGCATCCGTGGCCGTTGTGCCGTTTTCCGTTTTTTTTTCGAGGACCCATTGACTTTCAAGGGGTCCGTGGAAAAATCGGAAAATGCACCATTTTGCAGCCGCATCCGTGATCCGTGTTTCCTGTCCGTCAAAAAAATATGACCTGTCCTATTTTTTTGACGGACAACGGTTCACGGACCCATTCAAGTCAATGGGTCCGTGAAAGAACACGGATGCACACAAGATTGGCATCCGCGTCCGTGATCCGTGGCCGTAGGTTACTTTCATACAGACGGATCCGAAGATCCGCCTGCATAAAAGCTTTTTCAGAGATGAGTTTTCACTTCGTGAAAACTCATATCCGACAGTATATTCTAACACAGAGGCGTTCCCATAGTGATGGAGACGCTTCTAGTTAGAATATACTACGAACTGTGTACATGACTGCCCCCTGCTGCCTGGCAGAACCCGATCTCTTACAGGGGGCTGTGATCCGCACAATTAACCCCTCAGGTGCTGCACCTAAGGGGTTAATTGTGCATATCATAGCCCCCTATAAGAGATCAGGGGCTGCCAGGCAGCAGGGGGCAGACCCCCCTCCCTCCCCAGTTTGAATATCATTGGTGGCCAGTGTGCGGCCTCCCCCGGCCCCCCCCTCCCTCCCTCTACTGTAATATCATTGGTGTCCAGTGTGCAGCCTCCCCTCTCCCCTCTCCCCCCCCCCCCCCCCCCCCGTTCATTGGTGGCAGCGGAGAATTCCGATCGGAGTCCCAGTTTAATCGCTGGGGCTCCGATCGGTAACCATGGCAATCGGGACGCTACTGCAGGCCTGGTTGCCATGGTTACTTAGCAATATTACAATATTAGAAGCATCATACTTACCTGCTGCGCTGTCTGTGACCGGCCGGGAGCTCCTCCTACTGGTAAGTGACAGATCTTTAAGCAATGCGCCGCACAGACCTGTCACTTACCAGTAGGAGGAGCTCCCGGCCGGTCACAGACAGCAGGTAAGTATGATGCTTCTAATATTGTAATATTGATAAATAACCATGGCAACCAGGCCTGCAGTAGCGTCCTGGTTGCCATGGTTACCGATCGGAGCCCCAGCTATTAAACTGGGACTCCGATCGGAACTCTCCGCTGCCACCAATGATCGGGCAGGGGGGGGGGGAGAGGGGAGGCCGCACACTGGCCACCAATGATATTACAATAGAGGGGGGGAGGGGGGCCGACGGAGGCCGCACACTGGCTACCAATGATATTACAATAGAGGGGGGGCGGGGGGGGCCGCACACTGGCCACCAATGATATTACAATAGAGGGGGGGCGGGGGGGCCGCACACTGGCCACCAATGATATTACAATAGAGGGGGGGCCGGGGGGGCCGCACACTGGCTACCAATGATATTCAAACTGGGGAGGGAGGGGGATCTGCCCCCTGCAGCCTGGCAGCCCCTGATCTCTTACAGGGGGCTATGATACGCACAATTAACCCCTTCAGGTGCGGCACCTGAAGGGTTAATTGTGCTGATCACAGCCCCCTGTAAAAGATCGGGTGCTGCCAGGCAGCAGGGGGCAGTCATGTACACAGTTCGTAGTATATTCTAACTAGAAGCGTCCCCATCACTATGGGAACGCCTCTGTGTTAGAATATACTGTTGGATCTGAGTTTCACGATGTAACTCAAATCCGATGGTATATTCTAACAGAGGCGTTCCCATGGTGATGGGGACGCTTCAAGTTAAAATATACCATCGGATTGGAGAAAACTCCTGACTTTACATTGAAAGTCAATGGGGGACGTATCCGTTTGAAATTGCACCATATTGTGTCAACGTCAAGCGGATCCGTCCCCATTGACTTGCATTGTAATTCAGGACGGATCCGTTTGGCTCCGCACGGCCAGGCGGACACCAAAACGACTTTTTTTTCATGTCCGTGGATCCTCCAAAAATCAAGGAAGACCCACGGACGAAAAAACGGTCACGGATCACGGATCAACGGAACCCCGTTTTGCGGACCGTGAAAAAATACGGTCGTGTGCATGAGGCCTAAGGCTGGGAGAACAAGATCCTTCCTCAAATTTCAGGAAGAGATCATCGAGAACCTCCTGTATCCAGGGGGTTCCGTGGCCGCATCCACCAGTGTAGTGAGCCATCTACACGAGCGACATTTCCCCAGTGTCGTTGCTGGTACCTCAAACCGACCGCCACCCCGAAAAAAATGTTGTGTCTGTAGCAGGAGTGGAATAAGGCGTGACACCCGCTATTTCTGTCCTGACTGCCCTGACCACCCTGCCCTATGCTTTGGGGAGTGTTTCCGGAAGTACCACACACAGTTACACTTAGCATAGGGATTGCATCTCACAGGACAGGCACACAGGGCTATTAGGGCCCTTACACTCACAGCTGCTGCAAACCTCTTCTTTCACCTGAGACAAAGTGCATATTGTACTTCGCCACATCTTTGGGGGATTTGCGCTTTGCACATTGTCCCATGGGGAAGGAGAGGTTTGTTCTATAAAGGTAAAAAAAAAAAAAAATCACCGGTAAGCAAAAAAGTTAACGTTCTGTTCAAAAAGTTAAATAAAGTTTATATGTTCCGTTCAAATGTTATTATAAAGTTAATAAATTTATTGCGTTGCGGCCTGTTTTTTTCTTTTTTGTTTTGTTTTTTTTTACCTTCCAGGTGGACCAACCGATCGACTAGCTGCAGCACTGATGTGCATTCTGACAGAAGCATTGCGCTGCTGTCAGATTACACAAAAGTCTGTGTATGCGGCGCTGCAAGACGAGATTTCTCCTCTGCAGTAAAAGATACGTTTGCCGAGGCATATGAGCTGAGGGGGCGGCGGTGTTCAAATGCTTTGGCAAACACTTTGATTATAAAAAAAAAATAAAATCCCGGCAATGATTTATTCATCCACATCGATTGATGTGAATGGAGAAATCTGGTTTGCCAGGGCATACGGGCTAAGTGGGTTTGGATGTTGGGCGGAGCTCCTATGTCCTGGCAGACGCCTTTCCCCTCCTTTTTTTTTTTGGCAGAGATTTTTTTCATCCACATTGATCGATGCGAATGAAGAAATCTGTGCCGTTCATTTTTTCTTTCAGCCCAGAGGCTGAACGAAAAAAAATAATCTCATTACCCGTATGCTCAATATAAGGAGAATATCAGAAACTCCTAATGCTGGCCATACATGTAATGATTGTGGAGACCCTCAAATGCCAGGGCAGTACAAACACCCCACAAATGACCCCATTTTGGAAAGAAGACACCCCAAGGTATTCGCTGAGGGGGATATTGAGTCCATGAAAGATTGAAATTTTTGTCCCAAGTTAGCGGAAAGGGAGACTTTGTGAGAAAAAAAAATCTATTTCCGCTAACTTGTGCCAAAAAAAAATAATTTGATGAACTCGCCATGCCCCTCATGGAATACCTTGGGGTGTCTTCTTTCCAAAATGGGGTCACATGTGGGGTATTTATACTGCCCTGGCATTTTAGGGGCCCTAAAGCGTGAGAAGAAGTCTGGAATCCAAATGTCTAAAAATGCCCTCCTAAATGGAACTCAGAAGAAATAGGGCAATGTGTTTTGGGGTGTCTTTTTACATATACCCATGCTGGGTGAGAGAAATATCTCGGCAAAAGACAACTTTTCCCATTTTTTTATACAAAGTTGGCATTTGACCAAGATATTTATCTCACACAGCATGGGTATATGTAAAATAACACCCCAAAACACATTGCCCAACTTCTCCTGAGTACGGCGATACCACATGTGTGACACTTTTTTGCAGCCTAGGTGGGCAAAGGGGCCCACATTCCAAAGAGCATCTTTAGGATTTTACAGGGCATTTTTTACACATTTGGATTCCAGACTTCTTCTCACACATTAGGGCCCCTAAAATGCCAGGGCAGTATAACTACCCCACAAGTGACCCCATTTTGGGAAGAAGACACCCCAAGGTATTTTGTGATGGGCATAGTGAGTTCATGGAAGTTTTTATTTTTTGTCACAAGTTAGTGGAATATGAGACTTTGTAAGGGAAAAAAAAATCTGCATTTTCCGCTAACTTGTGACAAAAAATAAAAAGTTTTATGAACTCACTATGCCCATTAGCGAATACCTTAGGGTGTCTACTTTCCGAAATGGGGTCATTTGTGGGGGTTTTCTACTGTCTGGGCATTGTAGAACCTCAGGAAACATGACAGGTGCTCAGAAAGTCAGAGCTGCTTCAAAAAGCGGAAATTCACATTTTTGTACTATAGTTTGTAAACAATATAACTTTTACCCAAACCATTTGTTTTTTACCCAAACATTTTTTTTTTTATCAAAGACATGTAGAACAATAAATTCAGAGAAAAATTTATATATAGATGTCGTTTTTTAAACAAAATGTTACAACTGAAAGTGAAAAATTTCATTTTTTTGCAAAAATTTCGTTAAATTTCGATTAATAACAAAAAAAGTAAAAATGTCAGCAGCAATAAAATACCACCAAATTAAAGCTCTATTAGTGAGAAGAAAAGGAGGTAAAATTCATTTGGGTGGTAAGTTGCATGACCGAGCAATAAACGGTGAAAGTAGTGTAGTGCAGAATTGTAAAAAGTGGCCTGGTCATTAAGGGTGTTTAAGCTAGGGGGGCTGAGGTGGTTAAAGACGGGCGGCCCAGCGGCCGTTTATTTAGGGCGGCCTGGGGGGCAATTGCCTCCCTGCCCCCCGGCCCAGCCCGCCCCTGGGTATCAGGCATAGCTAACCAACTACAGAAATTAAAGCAGAAGGACCATTAAATACTTTGTAATAGACCTATGAACACCAATTTCGCACAAATTAATTTCTTCATCCTTAATATATCTTTGGAATGGGCATGCAATTGTTCTTCAAGAAAACCTCAAAACCACAGTAAAGAATGCACATTATACATGTTTTTCCTGATGCTTT
Source organism: Bufo bufo (assembly GCF_905171765.1). Classification (NCBI taxonomy): domain Eukaryota; kingdom Metazoa; phylum Chordata; class Amphibia; order Anura; family Bufonidae; genus Bufo; species Bufo bufo. The sequence continues at coordinate 112,397,451 of NC_053389.1, forward strand.
TTTTCCCATAATAGCGAGTAGTCCTCAACCAATACTGTGTGAAGGGTTGAGGCATTATTACTTCTTCAGAAATAGACAACAAAAAATATAGAAGGTTAAAAAGGATCCACGGGATACTAATATAGCATGTCGCTTCTTAGAAATACCTCGAAGTCATGTAGGGATGAGACATAAATCCCCTATGTACCATGTAATAGGCCTTCTCTGAATAGATTTAATCCAATGCTGACTATTCATTAACTGATAGCACTGGACATGGACAGTCATATCCTCAGGTGAGAAAAAAAAATCAATATACTGATCCACAGTTCCTACAGAGAACTTCGAGCTAGCTGTCCTGACAACCCAGAGGTGGAAATGATGTGAATAAATTAGACACTGGACTACAGACTATTGCTGCAGATATGTGTCAGAATCAATGGCACACAACTCAGAATAATATCTTTAATATGACTAAGAAAGCTTTCATGATCCCATATCTGCAGAATCCGAGCATTCAGGATGTTTGTGTGTGTGTTTGGGGACTTATCAAACTTTGCATGTCATCTTCCTGGTGTCAAAAAGTGCCCAAACCTTTGTCAAAATCTGCAACATTTTGGGAGGGGGGGGGTTCAAAAAAGGGGGCAGCATGAAGCTCGGGACCTTGGTGGCCTGACACATTTATTATGATGTACACCAAAGAACTGACCTAACTGAAATGGCGCACAGACTGCTCAGAGTGCACCACAAAAATTCTGCCACATGTGATGTCAATGGACCACAGATTTAGGGAGCAATGTATCAAATGCAGTGTGTTAGAAAAGTGGAATGGTTTTGCCTATTTTGTTGGTTAAGTAGCTATTTGCTCCAAATTTATGATGTATTTACACTGTTTTAGCGTGGTTTTCATAAGGGGGTGAAAAAAGTCACAGAAAAAATGAATATATAGCAATATAGCGAATATTATGTAATAATTATGTAGTAAGTCAGTGATAATATCTGACACTGGAAAAGCTGGTTATTAACTCAGTGTAGATCGCGAGTTATTACCCAGCTTTCCCAGTGTCAGATTTTATCACTGAGTTATTACCCAGCTTTCCAGTGTCCGATTTCATCACTAAGTTGTTAACCAGCTTTCCCAGTGTCATATATATTCACGGAGTTTATTACCCAACTTTCCCAGTGTCAGATTTTATCACTGAGTTATTACCCAGCTTTCCCAGTGTCAGATATCATCCTAGTGTAGATAGCGAATATTCTATTTCCATGCAAAAGGCTACACTAATAAGCTTGTCACAAGACTCATATTAAGTCTAATATTCTTGTCAGAAGACTATGAAACCAATAGATGGCGCTACTGAGTTATGAACAGCGCCCTCTATTGGTTTCATAGTCTTCTGACAAGAATATTAGTCTTGTCATAAGACTGTGAAACCAATAGAGGGCGCTGTTCATAACTCAATAGCGCCATCTTTTGGTTTTCATAGTCTTATGACAGCTGAAAACAAGGCAGATTCTGCTCATTTGCATGTCTTTCCCATATGCCCATGTTTATGCAAATTAGTTTTTACATGACAAAACTGTATAGAAAGGTTATTGAATCTTATGTTTGGACAATTAGAAAACTTTTTGTCGCCCTAATGATATTGATCTAGGTGTGCAGGTCCACCCAAGCCATCCAACAGATGCAAAATAACTTTGAGGCTTACTGGTTCTCAGTCAGATGAGAGCTGGTTAGGAATATCTCTGTCACGGATGGTTATGCAGAAAACTAGAAGTCACAAATAAAGATTCAGCTGACTTGATCCCAAACTAAGGAACAAATGGGTGAGCCCTATAAAAGCCCTAGAGCTCTCCCTGACTTCTCAGCCCATGCAAAGATCTTTATGATAGAAAATGGCATGCCCCCGTACCTAAACTGAGTGACACCTGAAAACCCTATAATAGTGAGGGGACACGACCACCGGCTCCCTGCACTCAATACGGAGGGAGTCAGGGTCACCTAGAATCAAGCCAACAGGATAACACAAATAAAGGAATAGACTTATCTGAGGAACCAGCAGTTGCAACATCTAGCAGTGAGCACAATCCAGGAAGTGGTATAAACCGCAAAGTGAAGCAGTATGGGAGGGGATATAAAGGGAGGCGATCACTGCTAAAAGATGACAGCTGGGAGAGGGAGGAGAGAAGACAAAATGAAACCAAAACAAAAGAACATCATGCAAGAGGTACTGAAGAACATCTGTCAGAACTTCTCAGAGATCTGGCGGTGACAGTACCCCTCCCTCTACGAGTGGACTCCGGACACTCAGAGCCCACCTTCTCAGGATGAGACCTATGGAAGGCCCTGATAAGACGAGAGGCCTTAATGTCCACCACTGGGACCCACATCCTCTCCTCAGGACCATAAACCTCCCAATGAACGAGATACTGGAGAGAACCGTGGACAATGCAGGAATCCACGCTCCTAGAGACCTGAAATTCAAGATTACCATTAACGACAATTGGAGGAGGAGGCAAAGAGGAGGGTACAGTGGGTTGAACATAAGGTTTTAATAGGGACTTGTGAAAAACATCATGGATCCTCCAAGTCTGAGGAAGATCCAGACGAAAGGCAACAGGATTGATGACGGACAAGATTTTATAAGGCCCAATAAACCTAGGACCCAACTTCCAGGAGGGAACCTTCAGTTTGATATTTTTAGTAGACAACCACACCAAATCACCCACATTCAGGTCCGGACCAGGCACACGTCTCTTATCCGCCACACGCTTATATCTCTCACTCATGCTCTTTAGATTACCCTGAATCTTTTGCCAAATAGATGACAGAGACGAGGAAAATCTCTCCTCATCAGGTAAACCAGAAGACCCCTCTCCAGAGAATGTCCCAAACTGCGGATGAAACCCATATGCACCAAAAAATTGTGACTTATCAGAGGACTCCTGGCGACGATTATTTAAAGCAAACTCAGCAAGGGACAAAAAAGAATACCAACCCTCCTGATTCTCTGTCACAAAACAGCGCAGATATGTCTCCAGATTCTGATTGACGCACTCCGTCTGGCCATTCGACTACGGGTGAAAAGCAGACGAGAATGACAACCGAACCCCCAAGCGAGAACAGAAAGCCTTCCAGAATCTGGAAACAAACTGCGTGCCCCTATCAGAGACTATGTCTGAAGGAATGCCATGCAATTTGACAATGTGGTCAACAAATGCCTGCGCCAGCGTTTTAGCATTGGGTAACCCAGGAAAAGGAATGAAATGCGCCATTTTGCTAAAACAGTCCACCACCACCAGGATCACAGTCTTCCCCGAGGAACGAGGCAGGTCCGTAATGAAGTCCATGGACAGATGTGTCCAAGGACAGGAAGGAATGGGTAATGGGAGGAGAGGACCCGATGGCCGTGAATGAGGGACCTTGGCACGAGCGCAGGTCTCGCAGGCTGCCACAAAACCCTCAACCGTCTTACGCAGAGCCGGCCACCAGAATCTCCGAGCAATGATATCCACTGTGGCTCTACCCCCCGGGTGCCCAGCAAGGACAGTATTGTGGTGCTCCTTAAAAACCTTGTGTCGTAAAGCGAGAGGCACAAACAACCTCCCAGGAGGACAAAGATCAGGAGCCTCTGCCTGGGCTGCCTGAACCTCTGCTTCCAAATCAGGATAAAGAGCAGAGACGACCACCCCTTCAGCCAAAATGGGACCCAGGTCTTCAAAGTTCCCCCCTCCCGGAAAACAACGTGACAGGGCATCAGCCTTCACATTCTTAACCCCATGGCGGAACGTGACAACAAAATTAAACCTTGAAAAGAACAAAGACCATCTGGCCTGTCTCGGGTTCAGACGCTTGGCTGACTCCAAGTAGGCCAGATTCTTATGGTCGGTAAAGACCATAACTTTGAGGCTTACTGGTTCTCAGTCAGATGAGAGCTGGTTTGGAATATCTCTGTCACGGATGGTTATGCAGAAAACTAGAAGTCACAAATAAAGATCCAACTGACTTGATTCCAAACTAAGGAACAAATGGGTGAGCCCTATAAAAGCCCTAGAGCTCTCCCTGACTGCTCAGCCCATGCAAAGATCTTTATGATAGAAAATGGCATGCCCCTGTACCTAGACTGAGTGACACCTGAAAACCCTATAATAGTGAGGGGACACGACCACCGGCTCCCTGCACTCAATACGGAGGGAGTCAGGGTCACCTAGATTCAAGCCAACAGGAAAACACAAATAAAAGGAATAGACTTATCTGAGGAACCAGCTGTCACGGATCAGAGTGGGGGTAACTCTAATCCGTGGGATGTCAATATGAAAGATAGCTGCTAGGCCAGGACAGGAATCAGGGAGCAGGTCACCTCCTATTACATCCCTAATTCTGACCCTGTCTCCTAGCCGTATGAGCCGACCCTGATGGTAGGAGGGCTCATACTCAGGAACCTAAGATCCCTACTAGCCCTCAGGGTGGTCCTGGACTAGGAGCAGAGTAAGACAACCTGTTCCTCCACATCACGGACGAACAGGAGTCTCAGTGGCCAGGCTGCAAGGAAAGGGGCACATGTACAGCATATGGCAATGGCAGGTAAGTAAACAAGTATTACACGTACCTGCCACAGACACACAGCCTGGAACCCATGCACGAGAGCTGCTGTCCACAAGAACACAAACGGACACAGCCCACACCACACATCACACAGGAACCCGGGACCATAAGCTGCAATAAAGATAAAGACACCACTAGACATATAACAATACAAGAACAATAATGTCTAACATAACTTATGACCACAAGGTAGCCCTCACTGGCAGATGGTATATAACCAGGAGGATGACTCCAGCTAACCATGGCTGAAGTACCCCCCAGATACAGGCATCCAGCGGAAGCTAAATAGCCCAAGTAGCCACACCCACACACAGACACACCCAGTGTTCACACACTAAGAAGGGAGTTAACCCTTCCTACACCAGGCAAGGGAAGAAAGCCACTTAAAGGGGAAGTGTACAAATAACTAACAAACTGCAGCTGTTACCACCGGCAACGACATGCGTGGCAACCATGTCCTGGGAAACAGCCAGAAGGCTGAGACACTGCCACCACATGTACTCAACACCACACGTTGCCAGGGACAACCGCAAGTGACAAAAAGTGTCACAATGCACACATACAGAACCTTGTGTACAACAAAGCGGGAAAGTGCACACATACACACACACATAGCCAGAGGCAACCGCACGCATCAACAGTGAGGCGCCTAGCAACCGGCTCAGGCTGCTACACTGCTAACAAACACCTGTTGTCCGCGGCAACCGCACTAGAGGCAAACTACTAACAGCCCCCAGCTGCGGTTGACAAAACACCCAGACCGCGGGCAACTGCATGCGGCTCCCAAGGAGTCACGACCATGCACATGGGCGTGACACCAGCAGTTGCAACATCTAGCAGTGAGCACAATCCAGGAAGTGGTATAAACCGCAAAGTGAAGCAATATGGGAGGGGATATAAAGGGAGGCGATCACTGCTAATAGATGACAGCTGGGAGAGGGAGGAGAGAAGACAAAACGAAACCAAAACAAAAGAACATCATGCAAGAGGTACTGAAGAACGTCTGTCAGAACTTCTCAGAGATCTGGCGGTGACAATCTCATAGAGCACAAGGCTGTCATCTGTCTCATGGATATATTGATGGCTTGCACATACCTGGCTTTTGGCATGTAGCCTTTGTGTGGTTGTCTATTGTATCTCATACCTAATAGGAGTCTGAGACGCATCCAGCTATCCTCTTAATGCTGTTTCCAAACCATTTTGATGGGGTTTCCATCAATTTCTAACCTTTTTTTATGAACCAGACACCCTCTTCCAAGCACGGGGTGCCTGGTTGTCTCCCATTAACTTCCATTATACTTGGGTGCTCGGCCGAGCTCACGAATATAGCAATGTGTTCGGGCTGAACACCTGAATACTTTGGTGCTCGATCATCACTATTGCTTAGGTTACTTTCACACTAGTGTTTTGGCTGGATCTGGCAGGATTCAGCAAAAAACGGTTCCGTTACTGATAATATAATATGCATCCATTATGAATGGATCCAGTTGTATTATCTTTCACATAGCCAAGACGGATCCGTCATGAACTCCATTGAAAGTCAATGGGGGACAGATACGTTTTCGATTGTGTCAGAGAAAACGGATCCGTCCCCATGGACTTGCATTGTGGGTCATGACAGATCCGTTTTGCTCCGCATCCCAGGACGGAAAGCAAACCGCAGCATGCGGTTCTCAACCGCAGGACGGATCTCAATACCGGAAAATAGAAACGCTAGTGTGAAAGTAGCCTTAGTTGGATCCTGTTTCAGTACCTCATAATTCATCTGATATGATAAGAGAGCCATGCACATACTTTTATATTGTTGGTAATTAAGAACCACAGTATTCCCCCCTTTATTGGAGGGTTTTATTATCAAGTTCTTATCGTCGCCTAGATTTTTCAGGCCTTTCATTTCTTCATACATATAGTTTTTGTGCATAGGTATCTTTGTCAGATTACAGAGGTCCCTAATAACTGAATTCAAAAATAGTCCTATATGTGAATCACTACCCTTGGGTGGATTCTTAGTACTTTTGTTACTCAGGTTCGTAAAGGGTCCCTCCCATCTTGGTTTCTCATTGTCATTGAGAAGTTCTGTAAGATTTTCAAACCCAGGGAGGTCCGTCATATCCAATCCCAATTCAGCACATCTCTGTTTATCGGTCTGTGCAAATGTTTTACACCACTTTATTTTTCGTACAAAAAGACGAATATCTTTAATCCACTCAAAACAATCAAACCAATTTGTGGGGACAAATGTCAAACCCTTAGGAATAATAGATAATTCTGCCTCTGATAATCGCGACCCCAAAAAATCCAGGTAGGTTGATCAGTTAGTGTACTTGTCATTTCTTTTGTATTTGTGTTCGTTCCCTTAATGTATAGGGGTTTTGTTGAGTCGTTTGACCTAAAAAACTTGAGTTGTCTGTAGGATTGTGAATTAGTAATGATGCAGCTGAAGAGGATACAGATAATGATAATACACAATCCCTTCTCAGATGATCTATCTGAGTTGCCGGACCCCCTCAATTTCTCATCCCAATGGGTTGTTCCCATTGTCTCTGGGGTTGAGTGTGTGGATATTGATTACTCCTTTAATAAACTAGAACAGAAGTCTCCATTTTTTTTAGTCCATCATGCTGAGACTATGAGTTCCCAGTCCCTGAAAAGACTCCCCTACCACCGCAATGTCATCCAGTCTCTTCATGACGTGACCACCTAGACAATCTCTGGTGGCAGTGGTGATGTTAGTTTCTATGGGAGGTAACAGAGGTTTGAAAACCACTTAATTTTTTTTTTTTTAACCAAAATGGCCGCAAGTTTTTCATAACCCATATGAAGGCATACATACAGTCCTGATCAAAAGTTTAAGACCACTTGAAAAATGGCAAAAAATCATATTTAGCATGGCTGGATCTTAACAAGGTTCCAAGTAGAGCTTCAACATGCAACAAGAAGAAAAGGGAGTGGGACAAAACATTTTTTGAGCATTCAATTTAATGAAAACAACGAATAAACTGAAACAGGCTGTTTTTCAGCTGATCCAAAGTTTAGGACCACACCTCCAAAAAAAAACTAAACCCCCCCCAAAACAGAAATCCAACTTCCAAACATGAACTCAGTAATGAGTAGCTCCGCCGTTATTGTTTATCACTTCCAAAATTCGTTTCGGCATGCTTGATGCAAGCGTTTCCATGAGGTGAGTGGGAACATTTCTCCAAGTGGTGAAGACGGCCGCACGAAGGCCATCTACTGTCTGGAACTGTTGTCCATTTTTGTAAATTTCCCTTGCCATCCATCCCCAAAGGTTCTCAATTGGATTTAGATCAGAAGAACACGCAGGATGGGCCAAATGAGTGATGTTATTCTCCTGGAAGAAGTCCCTTGTCCTGCGGGCATTGTGTACTGTAGTGTTGTCCTGTTAAAAAAAAAAAAAACTGTCGTTACCACACAGACGAGGGCCCTCAGTCATGAGGAATGCTCTCTGCAACATCTGGACATAGCCAGCGGCTGTTTGACGCCCCTGCACTTCCTGAAGCTCCATTGTTCCACTGAGGGAAAAAGCACCCCAGACCATTATGGCGCCCCCTCCACTGTGGCTCGTAGAAAACATTTTAGGTGGGATCTGCTTGTCATGCCAGTAATGTTGGAAACCATCAGGACCATCAAGGTTACATTTTTTCTCATCAGAGAATAAAACTTTTCTCCACCTTTGAATGTCCCATGTTTGGTGCTCTCTTGCAAAGTCCAAACGAGCAGTTCTGTGGCGTTCAAGGAGACGAGGTCTTTGAAGACGTTTTTTGTTTTTGAAGCCCTTCAGTCTCAGATGCCGTCTGATGGTTATGGGGCTGCAGTCAGCACCAGTAAGGGCCTTAATTTGGGTCGAGGATCGTCCAGTGACTTGACGGACAGCCAATTGGATCCTCCGGCTAAGTGCTGATGACATTTTTTTGGGTCTTCCACTTGACTTTTTTGTTCCATAACCCTCAGGATCATTTAAGAAATTCCAAATGATTGTCTTACTGCGTCCCACCTCAGCAGCGATGGCGCGCTGTGAGAGACCCTGCTTATGCAGTTCAACAACCCAACCACGTTCAAAAAGGGAGAGTTTTTTTTCCTTTGCCATCACAACGTGTGACTACCTGACAGAAAATGACAATGAAACCACATCTTTGCACAGATTTGGCCTTTTAAAGGCATGTGGTCCTAATATTTGGATCAGCTGAAAAACAGCCTGTTTCAGTTTAATCGTTATTTACAATTAATTGAATGCTCAAAAAATGTTTTGTCTCACTCTCATTTCTTCTTGTTGCATGTTGAAGCTCTACTTGGAACCTTGTTAAGATCCAACAATGTAAAATAAGATTTTTTGCCATTTTTCAAGTGGTCTTAAACTTTTGATCAGGACTGTACATATATACTTAGAGCATGCTTGTATTTTTCTAACTGTTGAAAATAATAAACTTTTTAAGACAGATGTTTAAGGCAATGTGGTAGTAAATGACAGAAGCAGAGCTATCAGCACTCTACAGATGGAGCCATCATTTCCCAGCATCTGTAACCTTCTGCAGCCGTCCCCAGAGCCCCAAATCTTCTGCATCATGTGCAGCAACCGGATGTTTTGTTTTACAAGTGCTCACAAATGTTTCCAGGATTAAAGATTTTGTCTGAATGTTTGATTGATTAACTATTTAACTTCTGTTTTCCACCTATATCCCTTTTGCGAAAATGCCACAGGGGCCCCAGTTTGGATTTTTTTCTTTTTGTCGATCTCATTTCTATGAAATTTATTGTTGAAATTGTATTGAGATCTATAGCTCTATTCAACTTCTTTTCTCAGCAGTGATAGAAGCAGATGGCGGTAGTATATGGGCTCCTCTTGCTTGTTAATTTCATACAACTGGCATCAAGCACAGGATTAAAAGGGATGTCACACTTCAGAAAATAGCATTATTATTAGTGTTGATCACGAATATTCGAATTGCGAATTTTAAATCGCGAATATCGGCACTTCAAGAATTTGCGAATATTTAGAATATATCGCAAAATATATTTGTAATCGCGAATATTCAATTTTTTAAAAAAAATACCAGTTCATACGAATTTTTATGCGAATTCTTTAGGCGAATTTTATGCAATCAAGAAAATAATGCTTAGAGATTATGAATTCGCGAATTCTCGAATATATGGCAAATATTCGCAAATTTGAATATTGCCCCTGCCGCTCATCACTAATTATTATGTAGAAAAAGTTAATACAAGGCACTAGTGCCTACTACACCGGCCTCTCTAGCACCTTTTCCTACAGGGAGTGCAGAATTATTAGGCAAGTTGTATTTTTGAGGATTAATTTTATTATTGAACAAGAACCATGCTCTAAATGAACCCAAAAAACTCATTAATATCAAAGCTGAATATTTTTGGAAGTAGTTTTTAGTTTGTTTTTAGTTTTAGCTATTTTAGGGGGATATCTGTGTGTGCAGGTGACTATTACTGTGCATAATTATTACGCAATTTAACAAAAAACAAATATATACCCATTTCAATTATTTATTTTTACCAGTGAAACCAATATAACATCTCAACATTCACAAATATACATTTCTGACATTCAAAAACAAAACAAAAACAAATCAGTGACCAATATAGCCACCTTTCTTTGCAAGGACACTCAAAAGCCTGCCATCCATGGATTCTGTCAGTGTTTTGATCTGTTCACCATCAACATTGCGTGCAGCAGCAACCACAGCCTCCCAGACACTGTTCAGAGAGGTGTACTGTTTTCCCTCCTTGTAAATCTCACATTTGATGATGGACCACAGGTTCTCAATGGGGTTCAGATCAGGTGAACAAGGAGGCCATGTCATTAGATTTTCTTCTTTTATACCCTTTCTTGCCAGCCACGCTGTGGAGTACTTGGACGCGTGTGATGGAGCATTGTCCTGCATGAAAATCATGTTTTTCTTGAAGGATGCAGACTTCTTCCTGTACCACTGCTTGAAGAAGGTGTCTTCCAGAAACTGGCAGTAGGACTGGGAGTTGAGCTTGACTCCATCCTCAACCCGAAAAGGCCCCACAAGCTCATCTTTGATGATACCAGCCCAAACCAGTACTCCACCTCCACCTTGCTGGCGTCTGAGTCGGACTGGAGCTCTCTGCCCTTTACCAATCCAGCCATGGGCCCATCAAGACTCACTCTCATTTCATCAGTCCATAAAACCTTAGAAAAATCAGTCTTGGGATATTTCTTGGCCCAGTCTTGACGTTTCAGCTTGTGTGTCTTGTTCAGTGGTGGTCATCTTTCAGCCTTTCTTACCTTGGCCATGTCTCTGAGTATTGCACACCTTGTGCTTTTGGGCACTCCAGTGATGTTGCAGCTCTGAAATATGGCCAAACTGGTGGCAAGTGGCATCTTGGCAGCTGCACGCTTGACTTTTCTCAGTTCATGGGCAGTTATTTTGCGCCTTGGTTTTTCCACACGCTTCTTGCGACCCTGTTGACTATTTTGAATGAAACGCTTGATTGTTCGATGATCACGCTTCAGAAGCTTTGCAATTTTAAGAGTGTTGCATCCCTCTGCAAGATATCTCACTATTTTTGACTTTTCTGAGCCTGTCAAGTCCTTCTTTTGACCCATTTTGCCAAAGGAAAGGAAGTTGCCTAATAATTATGTACACCTGATATAAGGTGTTGATGTCATTAGACCACACCCCTTCTCATTACAGAGATGCACATCACCTAATATGCTTAATTGGTAGTAGGCTTTCGAGCCTATACAGCTTGGAGTAAGACAACATGCATAAAGAGGATGATGTGGTCAAAATACTCATTTGCCTAATAATTCTGTACAGGGTGTATAGTGTGGGGGTATGGCCACTGCTGCTGGATTGCAGGGTGATCATAACCTCTGGAAACGAGCAGTGTATAATGTAATAGAAAAATGAATCCAGTCAGCAAAGGAAGCAATATGGACAATCACAATACATTAGTAAGTGTCTTGTATTAACTTTCTCTACATGATAAGTGCCACTTGCTGAAGTGAGACAGCCCCTTTAAGCTTGGTGGGGACCCCAATCCATCAAGGAGGTTGGGTCATAGAGGCCCCTAGGTCCTTAACCTCTCAACATGTTTCGAGATATATATTTATATGTACAATATGCATATATTTATACATTATGGGGGTCATTTACTAACAGATATATGCCACTTTTTGGTGCATATCTATCGAAGATTTTCGTGCAAAGGTTATTTGCACCACAATCTGCGACTTCCTCGTTCACGCCAGTTCTAAAAAAGGGTGAGTGGAGTGGGTGGGGGAGGGGGCGAGACAGCAGGCCCATCTCTTTTTTCATTTTCTACACTTGTTTTAGGCATAGAAAATGGTCTAAATCTAAGGCTAAGTTCACGCGAACGTGTGTGATCCGTGGCCGTATTGTGGCCCGCAAATTGCGGGCCGCAATACCCATTCACTTCAATGGGTCCGCAAATCCGGAATCGCGGAACGTCCGCACAGTACGGGACCCCTCGGAAGCACTATGGAGTGCTTCCGTGGGGTTACGTCCCGTACTTCCGTTCCGCAAAAAGATAGAACATGTCCTATCTTTTAGAGGAACGGGCGGATCGCGGACCTATTAAAGTGAATGGGTCCGCGATCCGATGCGGCTGACCTACGGCCGGCGATCGTGCATTGCGGCCCGCAGCACAGGCACGGGTCACAGACGTTCGTGTGAACTCGGCCTTAGCCAGCAAGAGAGCTGGCATAGATTTAGATAAGCGGTGGATACGCCGAAGTTATGTAGAGGCCAGCACCACTTCATAATTTTGGCTCATCCACCATCAGCTAAAGGGGTATTAAGACCAGCGCTTTAGAATAAATTACCCCCTATGTATACACTGTTTATGGACTAGAAATTACATCTAATACCTCCATGAGAGAAATGCACAAATTAGATAGATGTTTATTGTTTTAATGCTTTGCCTTAGTTTATGTGAAGTCTGAAGTGATTGCCATGCCTGAGACAGAGAAACTGGTGAGTGGTTATGGACCTCTGCCCAGCTGTATCCTGTAGTGGGTGATGAACCCAGAGACCCTGTAATTGTAGCCTGAGCCAAGAATGACTGGAGTGTCTGCCTTAAAAACCTGAGAAGGCTAAAGCTGTATGAACAGTCTAGAGCAGGGATGCTCCACCTGCGGCCCTCCAGCTGTTGCAAAATTACAACTCCCAGCATACCCAGACAGCCTACAGCAGGCATCCTCAAACTGCGGCCCTCCAGCTGTTGTAAAACTACAACTCCCACAGTGCCCTGCTGTAGGCTGATACCTGTAGGCTGTTCAGGCATGGTGAGAGTTGTAGTTTTGCAACAGCTGGAGGGCCGCAGTTTGAGGATGCCTGGCCTACAGCTATGATCCCACAGCAGGGCATTGTGGGAGTTGTAGTTTTACAACAGCTGGAGGGCCGCAGGTTGAGCATGCCTGGTCTAGAGAATCAAACAGCATGGAGACTGTCAGGGATATTATGTGCTGTACTATGGCCCACTGACAGATTTCATTTGAGTCTGTGACTTGAGCTCAGCTTAGTTTAGCAAAGTAGATTGCCATATATTACACCTGCAGTGTACTGTGGTGGTATAACAGACTATTTGCTTACTACTGTAGCCACCAAGCATAGTGCCTCTGCCAAGAAGTGTAAGCACCAAGCCTAGTGCCTTTGTATAGTCCTGTTGTGTTATAACTAATAAGTCTGTACTCTAACCACCACAATACTTGCCTCTATACATAGTAAACACATGTTCTTGTTAAATTTGCTGCTGCATTTTTGTCAGTAACAGTGCAATTTCTTGTGGGGCATTGAGTTCAAGTCAGCCGCTACATCCCATGAGGACAGACACCGGTACATTAACTGCAACATAACGGAAACATACCAATTTCTCTGTAATAAAAAATATTCAGCTCTAGCTACGGCTCCATCCTGTGATTTACTGCTATATGAACATTATTACTTTGTGGGTGAATATTCTTATATTTTTCATCTGCCAGACATTTTAGGCTACTTTCACACTAGCGTTCGGGGTTCCGCTTGTGAGTTCCATTTGAAGGCTCTCACAAGCGGCCCCGAACAGACCCGTACAGCCCCAATGCATTCTGAGTGGATGCGGATGCGCTCAGAATGCATCAGTCTGGCACCGTTTGTCCTCCGCTCCGCTCAGCAGGCGGACACCCGAACGCAGCTTGCAGCGTTCGGGTGTCCGCCTGGCCGTGCGGAGCCAAACGGATCCGTCCAGACTTACAATGCAAGTCAATGGGGACGGATCCATTTGACGTTGACACAATATGGTGCAATTTCAAACGGATCCGTCCCCCATTGACTTTCAATGCAAAGTCAGGACGGATCCGTCTGACTAACAATTAGACTTAGATTTTTTTCAGAAATATAATGCAGACGGATCAGTTCTGAACGGATACCATTGTTTGCATTATAGGAGTGGATCCGTCTGTGCAGACACCAGACGGATCCGCTCCGAACGCAAGTGTGAAAGTAGCCTTAGGTAGTATTGCATTTTACATTCATACTAAATGTTAATAAAGTAAATAAAAATATATAAATAAATACAAATATAAAAACACACATTCTGAGACATTGTGCTTCCTCCCAGGCCCATAAGATGGATGCAGTTATACATAATGTGGTTAGATTTTGTGACTCCAACCTGAGTTTGCTCAGGCGACGATATACGGATATGTAAGAACTCAGCCACTTGTGCTGTATTGATTATTGTGTCGTTAGACAATAGTGAGGGATAACCTGTGCTTCCAAAGAAGAAAGTGGATTGCCACGAAACTAGTCATTTATAATTGATTAGTCAAACCCATACAATTTAAAAGTACAAATAATCCAACATGACACAACGTGGCCCAACTCGAATTGGACATGTACAGTGTGGAAATAGAGAATGGGGTGCTTTGCAGCCAGGGTCTGCTCCTACAGGCACTAATAGGTTAAAGCTAGGTGTCTACGGATATACCAGTGTCAGAAGCACACCCAGAAATGTCATTATAGAAGGACATGGTGAGCATCCTCTATAACTCTTATCTGTCCCCATGTGATCTATAAATAAACCATTTTCATTGAGCCTCATTCACACGTCCTTTGAATTTATAATGTTGTGGTATCATGTGCTGGCTACATGGAGAACATTACACAGGCTTGCCTGCCTTAAACATTGATCAGCCAAGGACATAGCGGTATTCTGGGAATGAAACTACATGGGCAGTAGAGATGAGCGCTTCCATTGTGAAAGCACTCATCTCCATATTCATCTGTATCGCCGTCCTCAGGACAGCGATACAGATGGCTGTGCTGTGGGGCAGGGAAAGGAGAGGCGTGTCCCTCCACTGTTCTTCTGATAGGCCGCAGGCACTAATGCCTGCAGCCTATCAGAGGCCGGCTCAGGCAGCGCAATGACGTCAGTATCATCGCGCCGCCTGAGCCGGGCAGCACACAGCAGGGACACAGGCCGGAAGAGGCCTGCATCGCTGCTGATGGAGGTAAGTATTAGTGTTTTTTTTTTTTTTCTTTGCGCGGGGAGCTGTCAATATGGCTATGGGGGAGCTGGCACTATGGGGGGGAGCTGGCACTATGGGGGGGGGAGCTGGCACCATGGGAAAGAGCTGGTGCAGTACGCAGCTCTGCAGGGTATTGCGATGTGAGGTCACGGTTACTTAGGCAAACGAGGGTTGCTATGGGTTACTCAGTTTCTGGGATGACCCTGGGCAGGCGTACAGCAGTGATGGAGAGGCTGGCACAGAAGTCTTCTGGGGCACTCTCTGTATATAGGGACTAGGCCTGATTGTAGATGAGGTGCCCTGGATGTTGCAGATGTTTAATGTGCCTAGGGCAAGGTCCCTTTAAGGTTCGTGACTCAAGTGCCTGTAACGGTGGCACACCGTTTGATAGTGGTAATAAGTGAGGAACACGCTGTTATGGTGAACCAAAACTTCCTTTACTGGAAAACGGTTAACTTTATACAGTCTTTTGTAAGTTCCAGGTAATGTAGCAGTAATAAGCAGGCTTTCACATCAATGGCAGGTACAATGTTCTTTGCAAGATACTCAGAGGGTAAAACAACACTTACAGACCAGGCTGCACTCTTCCTCAGATATCCTGGCTGTCTGTATCCCAAGGCCCGTATGCCCTAATGCTGGCTTTTATCCTTGGTAGCAATCCTCCTCAGGTATATATATCCCTTGCTTTAGTTTAATGATCCTTCTGCCCTTCAGCTTACTTGACTAGCTGGAACACTGGCTCTGCTCTGCTCCGGTTAGGGAACTGCAGGTTTCTCCCAGGAGGCAAACTCTTCTCTTGGGGTGAATCTTCTGAGCTAAAAGAGGCTCAGGAACTTCAGGCAGGCTAGACTGCACTAGAAGCCTTGGCTGTCTAGCTGCATGTCAGGAGGAGGCCCTCAGCTTGTCTCTCCACAGACTCCTGACTACACAGAGTGCCTCCTCCCTGTCTGGGTCTGAATATATATACTAGGGGCTCCCTAGCTCCCTCTAGTGTCTAGGATGCTAAACTACACCATAATAGGCCTGCTGCACATATCACAGGGAAAATACACATAAAATACATATTAAAATGCATTAAAATGTACTGTGAAATACACTGCTACTGTCCCTCAGGAGTAAGAGTACCACGTGGCGAAATTGACCCTTGTGTAGTGCCTACATTTACCTAGTGGGACACTACATACCCTGTTGCTGTGATGTTGCCCGTCCTCGGCGCAACATAAGGGGCCCTGCCCAGCTGGAAACTGCACCTGAAAGGCAAAAATAATGCAAAGCAGGAACACACATCTAAATTTGCAAATACACACATATATATATCAGGCAGTGTTACGACCAGAGGATGTGGATCCTCTGTGTCAGCTGATAGAGGACTGGAAATTAGTCCAATATTGCTGACTGCTGACTCTCAGAGACAGGACCCTGGTGTCTGCACTGGTTACCTTGAATGCAGCTACCTGCAGTAGTGTGAACAGAGTCCAACAAAGGAACAGATGGTCTTTACTGGCAGACAGTATTCAAAAGTCACTTGACAGATACAGGCAACACAAAGTTCAGAGCAATATAGCATGCAGATATAAGCAGTCTCATAGGCAGCGCAGGGTCTGGATCCAGGCAGACTTACAGGAGGAGATGGGCAGATGCATAGTCAGGCAGTGCAGATATAAGCAGTCTTATAGGCAGTGCAGGATCTGGATCCAGGCAGACTTACAGGAGGAGATGGGCAGACGCGTAGTCAGGCAGTGCAGAGGTCTATAATCCAGGTGATCCAGTAAACAGACAGCAGGCAGATGCGTGGTCAAACGAAGCAGAGGTCAGAATCCAGGAAATCCAATAAACAGACACAGAGGAATGCTTCAGCGGGAGTCAAGAGGTACAACAACCACGCTTGGGCACTTCATGATGAGTGAAGCTGCCTTAAATACAAATAGTCCCGCCTCCGGGTGGGGATGGTAATCAAGAACCAGCTGCCTACTCCTATAAGAAAGGGAGAGGTGCGCGCGCGCATGCTATAGCGCATCAGATGACACCTGGCAAAGAGGACGGATGCGGCGGTATGCTGGCGGGCACCTGCGTCTCCTACAAGGTAAGCCAGTACTGGGACCCATAGTGCTGCAATGTGTAGACAGCGATCTGCCACCCTGCAGTGGAGATGCAGATCCCATACTGACAGTACCCCCCCTCTTACGCCCCCTCCTCCACACAGCTGACCTGGAGAGGAATTTCTTCAGCAACAGAGGGGCATGAATATTCTCTGCAGATTCCCATGACCTTTCTTCAGGCCCGTAGCCCTTCCAGTCCACCAAATAGAAGGTCTTACCTCTGATAATCCTCCTGTCTAGAATGTCCTTAACTTCAAACTCATCATCCATAGTGACAGGAGGAGGGTTCTGTGAAGTGCTTTTGCAAAACCTGTTAAAGACAGCTGGCTTAAGTAACGAAACATGAAATGAGTTGGGAATCCGCAAGGTAGCAGGTAGTTTGAGCTTGTAGGCAACAGGATTAATTTTCTTGATCACAGAAAAAGGTCCCAAGAATCGCGGAGCCAGTTTGTAAGAGGGAATTCTGAGACGGATATTCTTAGAAGAAAGCCATACCTTGTCTCCAATGGCAAACTGAGGAGGAGGTCTGCGCCTCTTATCCGCAGACCTTTTCATCTGGTCCGCTGCTCTCCGAAGCGATACTTTAGTGTCAGACCAGACCTGAGACAGCTGCTCCACACAGGAATCTGCCGCAGGAACTCCAGAAGAAGGCCGCACGGGAAGAGGAACACTTGGATGTCGTCCATAGACCACAAAAAATGGAGATTTACCTGTGGCTTGGTTGACTCTATTGTTATGAGCAAATTCCGCCCAGGAAAGATGCTTCACCCAGTCATCCTGATGGGCATTAGTGAAATGTCGCAGGAAGCTGACCAATATTTGGTTCATGCGTTCCACCTGGCCGTTAGACTGTGGATGATAGGCAGAAGAAAAGTCCAAAGAGACATTCAGAGACTTACATAAAGATCTCCAGAACCGGGAGGTGAATTGTACTCCTCTATCCGAGACGATATGGAGGGGAAATCCATGAAGGCGGAAGATATGTAAAATGAATAGCTCAGCCAGACGAGGAGCAGATGGCAGACCAGGAAGCGGAATAAAGTGCGACATCTTAGAAAAACGGTCAACGACAACCCAAATGACTGTACAGCCCTCTGAGACAGGTAAATCGGTTATGAAGTCCATACAAAATATGCTGCCAGGGGACCTCAGGCACCGGAAGAGGCAAAAATAAACCTGCAGGTTTCAGTCTGGGAGACTTATTCTGAGCACACAAGGTACAGGAAGCCACAAAGTCTACAATATCCGCGGTTATGGATGGCCACCAGTAATGTCTGGAGATGAGATTCAAGGTCCCCCGTTGACCTGGATGGCCAGCAATCTTGGATGAATGCCCCCACCATAAAACCTTCCTTCGTTTAGATTCCGGAACAAAGATCTTACCTGGGGGAACCTTGGACAGGTTAACTGGAGCCACTGGGACTACTTTAGTTGGTTCAATGATGAACTGGGGTTCGTCTTCTGAATCTGTGGTTTCAAAGGACCTCGAGAGAGCGTCCGCTTTGATATTTTTGTCAGCGGACCGAAAATGCAATTGAAAATTAAATCTGGGCAAAGAAGAGAGACCAACGGGCCTGACGAGGATTAAGTCGTTGAGCTGTCTGCAAATAGGTGAGGTTCTTATGATCGGTGTAAATTATGACCGGTAGGCTAGAACCTTCCAGAAGATATCTCCATTCCTCTAAAGCCAACTTAATTGCTAGGAGTTCCCTGTCCCCAATAGAATAGTTTTTTTCGGCAGTGGAAAATAACTTAGAAAAAAAACCACAAGGAGACATACGACCTGAGGCATTCTTCTGTGACAGGACTGCCCCGGCTCCCACGGAGGATGCGTCCACCTCCAAGAAGAACTGTTTGTTGGGTTCTGGGCGTCTAAGGACTGGAGCTGAAGAAAAGGCTTGCTTGAGGGAGGAAAATGCCATCTCTGCTTCAGGGGACCATTGTTTGGGATTGGCACCCTTCTTGGTCAGACCAGAAATAGGAGCTGTCAGGGTAGAAAAATTACGGATGAATTGACGATAATAATTGGCAAAACCCAAGAACCTTTGTATTGCCTTCAGGCCGGAGGGACGGGGCCAGTCGAGCACTGCTGCCACCTTTCCAGGATCCATTTTGAGACCATGATCCGAGATGATGTACCCCAGGAAGGGCAGGGACGACTTTTCAAAGACACACTTTTCCAATTTAGCGTACAGACGATTCTCTCGTAAGCGTTGTAAGACCATCTGCACATGCCTGCGATGAGTTCTGATGTCACTGGAAAAAATAAGAATATCATCCAAATAGACAACAACACAAGAATAGAGGAGATCTCGAAAAATGTCATTGACAAACTCCTGGAAGACAGCAGGGGCATTACTGAGCCCGAAGGGCATCACGAGGTATTCATAGTGGCCATCCCTGGTATTAAAAGCTGTCTTCCATTCGTCACCCTCACGAATCCGTATTAAATTATATGCCCCCCGCAAGTCCAGCTTAGAGAAGATCCGAGCCCCACGGAGTCTATCAAATAATTCAGAAATTAACGGTAAAGGGTATTTATTCTTGATGGTGATCTTATTCAGACCACGGTAGTCTATACAGGGGCGAAGAGACCCATATTTCTTTTTCACAAAAAAGAATCCTGCCCCTGCAGGTGAGGAAGACTTCCTGATGAAACCCCTCTCAAGGTTCTCCTTAATGTAATCTGCTGTTGCCTGCGATTCAGCAGGAGACAGGGGATAAACACGACCCCGAGGAGGAGAAGTCCCAGGTAGTAAATCAATTGGGCAGACATAGGGGCGATGGGGAGGTAGTGTCTCAGCCTCTTTTTTATCGAACACATCCGCAAAGGAATGATAGCCCACCGGCAAGGCCTCCAGGTTTTTAGGGAGGGATATAGAGACCCTTCGTTGAATAGAACATAAGCACTTGCCTTGGCACAGCTGACCCCATTGAAGAACCTCTCCAGAGCTCCACTCGATTACTGGATTGTGCATCCTAAGCCAGGGCAACCCCAGCAAAAGAGAATAGGACAGTTCAGGGAGCACATATAGAGAAATCTTTTCAACATGTAACCACCCTACCTGCAGTTCCAACGGCTCAGTGATGAACCGGACTGGATCCGTCAGTACTTGTCCACTGACGGCAGTCACCAGCAGGGGATTTTTAAGCAGGCGTACAGGAATGTGGTATTGACTCACCATAGCTTGGTGTATGAAGTTCCCCGCAGACCCGGAATCTAAGGAAGCAGATATGGAGACTTTGATGCCCCCAAGAACCAGAGTCACAGGAATTTGGAGAGTGGAACAGTTTTCGCCTAGGGCCGCCTCTCCCAAAGACCCTAAGCATTGGAGTTTCCCGACTTCTGGGGACAGTTGCGGACACGGTGACCCGGACCACCACAGTAGAGGCAGAGTCCAGAAGACATGCGAAGACGACGTTCCTCATCCAAGAGCCGAGTGGAATTCACCTGCATGGGTTCAGGATCCGAAAAGGAGGCGCGTAATGGAGGTTGAGACGTATTAGACTTAAACAGTTGTTGTGGAAGTCTTTTTTCTCAACGGGCCTCACGAGCTCGCTCCGAAAACCTTATGTCGATTTTAATAGCCAGAGAGATCAGAGCCTCAAGGGAGGTAGGCACATCACGACCTGCAAGTTCATCCTTAATACGTCCAGACAAACCTTCCCAAAAGGCCGCCACCAAAGCCTCCTCATTCCACGAAACTTCAGACGCTAAGGTGCGGAACTGAATCGCATATTGGCCCACCGACCAGCTTCCTTGATGGACGTGCAGCAGAGAGGAGGCCGCAGAAGAAGCTCGACCTGGCTCCTCAAACACCCTCTTAATAGAGTCCATAAATAGTGCCACATTATTGGTGATAGGACCAGATCTCTCCCATATTGGATTCGCCCAGGCCAGAGCCTCACCCTCGAGATGAGAGATAATGAACGCCACTTTAGCGCGGTCTGATTGAAAGTGATGAGGAAGCAGTTCAAAGTGAATTGTACACTGGTTAAGAAACCCACGACAGACTTTCGGGTTGCCGCTGTAACGGGGCGAGCAGATAATCGTGGTCCGGAAACGCTTGGCTGTGCTGCAGCCGCAACAGGGACAGCAGAAGCAGTAGGAGCCTGTGCAGACTGTGCTGTAGAAAGGGAGTCCAGGCGAGCAGCTACATGCTGCAAGTAATTTATCACTTGTTTCTGGGTGGTACGCTGTTGTTCATGTGGTAGTTCAGACATTCCTGGTTTAGAGCCAGCAGAATCCATGGCCCAAGCGTACTGTTACGACCAGAGGATGTGGATCCTCTGTGTCAGCTGATAGAGGACTGGAAATTAGTCCAATATTGCTGACTGCTGACTCTCAGAGACAGGACCCTGGTGTCTGCACTGGTTACCTTGAATGCAGCTACCTGCAGTAGTGTGAACAGAGTCCAACAAAGGAACAGATGGTCTTTACTGGCAGACAGTATTCAAAAGTCACTTGACAGATACAGGCAACACAAAGTTCAGAGCAATATAGCATGCAGATATAAGCAGTCTCATAGGCAGCGCAGGGTCTGGATCCAGGCAGACTTACAGGAGGAGATGGGCAGATGCATAGTCAGGCAGTGCAGATATAAGCAGTCTTATAGGCAGTGCAGGATCTGGATCCAGGCAGACTTACAGGAGGAGATGGGCAGACGCGTAGTCAGGCAGTGCAGAGGTCTATAATCCAGGTGATCCAATAAGCAGACAGCAGGCAGATGCGTGGTCAAACGAAGCAGAGGTCAGAATCCAGGAAATCCAATAAACAGACACAGAGGAATGCTTCAGCGGGAGTCAAGAGGTACAACAACCACGCTTGGGCACTTCATGATGAGTGAAGCTGCCTTAAATACAAATAGTCCCGCCTCCGGGTGGGGATGGTAATCAGGAACCAGCTGCCTACTCCTATAAGAAAGGGAGAGGTGCGCGCACGCATGCTATAGCGCATCAGATGACACCTGGCAAAGAGGACGGATGCGGCGGTATGCTGGCGGGCACCAGCGTCTCCTACAAGGTAAGCCAGTACTGGGACCCTTAGTGCTGCAATGTGTAGACAGTGATCTGCCACCCTGCAGTGGAGATGCAGATCCCATACTGACAGGCAGCTCCGCTGGCTAAGGAACAAGTCCGGTGAAAAGGGGCGTCGTTCTCTTCTCTCTGGATAGTATAAGGGAACAGGGGGCGCTGACCTGGTGCAGCGTATCAGGGATACCAGGATAGTCCATAATAAGATTGAAGTACAATTGTCCATAATAAAACAGCATCTCAGAGGCCCACATAAATTAGAGTCATCTCTGGGCACATTTTCTTGAAGTATGAGTTGCATATAAAAGTCACAGCACATAAAAAGTCCACATTATTAGAAATGGCGCATAAAATAGTGCTGTAATGTCCCTATTCAACCTGAAAAGGGGGTTAAAAGGGTTAAGTGCAAATTAAATAACAGGCACAACTTGGCTTTTAGTTCTTTGAAGCAGGCAGGGGGTCCTGTAAACTGGATGGCCTTGGAGCAATTGGTAATTTCAGTGGCCTACCACCACCACTGAGCCGTGGGTAACTGGCAGCAGCAACATAGGGCCAAAACAAAGGACTCCTGTCCTGGAAGGGTTAAATCCTGTTTAATAGGGTCCCTTGGCAAAAGCAATCAGCATGATGGCCTGGCAGGTGTGTATCAGTTCCACTTTGAACATCAGTGGCACATCCCGGCTCTGCTGGCAAACTGGGCCTGACAAAATCCCTCCACGAGCCAAAGTAGGGCTCAGGCTGTGATCCTGGCGACAGGCAGGTGGGTCTCTCCGGTCCCGGAGAGTAGGCCGGTGGAGCGTCCTCTTGCTCCATTTTAGCAGAATCCATTTTTAATCCAACAGGTGCGGCCAATAATTCAGAGCAGTACTCGCTCTCCAACATGCTCGATCCTTCTCTGGAGAGCGACAGGGCGGCACTCAGTATCTCGCCTGCGACCTCCCACTGCTCCGGGAGGCTGCCCCCTGGGTACTCCAACATGGGGAGACGGAGTCCGTCATAGCAGACATGCAAATTCATAGAAGGGCGGTGGCGCGGACATACAGCCTTTCCCGCTCTTCTAGCAGAAGCGGACAATTTTTCCCGCCAATAAGATGCAGTGATGGCGCAGCAATAAATTTGAGTCAGCTTAGGCGGCCATCTTTAAGCAAAACGCTGTCTATTCACTGACAGCAAGCGGTGACTTTAAAACAGCAAAACAGTCCATGCAATAAAATCTTCACACCGCGATTATTACAGTTCTTGGGGGGCGATATCTGTGTGGTAGTAGTATTTCCAGGGGGACTGTTTCTGCAGTATAGTATTGGGGGCACAGTATTGGGGGCACTATCTGTGTGGTAGTAGTATTTCAAAGGGGACTGTTTCTGCAGTATAGTATTGGGGGGCACAGCGGGCACAGTATTGGAAGCACTATCTGTGTGGTAGTAGTATTTCTAGGGGGACTGTTTCTGCAGTATAGTATTGGGGGTGGCAGGAAAGGGTGTTCAGAAGATGTGAAGATGATGGAAATGTGGGAAACTAATGTCTGTTTGTCAGTCTCTGCAGAGACGGGAGATGGCAGAAAAATCATCATGGCGGTCTGGTCTGAATGGAGAAGATGAAGAAAGAGAACGTCTACAACAAAGGTGACATCACTGGATGTAAGAGGTATGGGGCGCTATGTAGGAGAGGAGATGCTCCGGCTCCCCCCCCTGCCATTTGCAGGAGGAGGATTCAGAGCTGGGTGAGGACGGCCAAGGGGGACAGCAGGCCACGGGCGGGTGGCAGATGGTGGGGGGAACCACAGGCCTTGAGCAGGATCTGGGGAGGGAGGAGAGCGGAGGAGCTTCCTGGCTGTAGCCTGCTGTTTATTGTATAATGTGAAGCAGGCAGTGCAGCCAGGACAGGCCCCCCCTCTCCGTATGATGTGTAGAGACAGGCTTCAACAATAGAATGTCAGCTGTACAGTGTTTGTTGGGAGTGGCCTATTATATGTAGGAGGGGCTTTTAATAATGGGCGGGGCTAAAATGGGCCACTTGACTGGATTTGCCCCCCAGGACTAAGGCTGCCAGCCCTCCCCTGTCGGCTCCCACGTGCGATCGGCTACATCATCATCCACTACTGTCTGCACTTCACTGATGTCACCCTCACCAGTCTCAAGGCCACCTGCCTGACCGCTCGCAACACCAGCTCCCATGCGACTTGCCCACCTACTGGAGGAAGCAGCGGATCTCTCCTCCTCACCTGTCTGTCGTACATACTGTACTGTAACATTAACTGCAAAGGTAAAAGAGCAATAGTGTCAGGCCGCAATTTCACACCAACTCCGCAACTACTGATTGACGCATCAAATTAAGTGTAAAAGAATTTGAACACTGTAAAATGTGTAGTATCAAACCAGGTTTGGGTCAAAAACACAGAACAGGTGCAGATCTTTCCATTACACCTTATCTCTGAGTAGGCTTCACTACTGGTTTGGAAATAACTGACCAAATAACTGAAGTGTGAACTCACCCTAAGGCCTCTTGCACACGCCCCCCGTGTGTCCCCCGCATACGGCGGGTCCGCAATACAAGGGGCACCGGCCATGTGCATTCTGCATCACGGATGCGGACCCATTCACTTGAATGGGTCAGCAAATCCAGAGATACGGTACGGAACGGAACCACAGAATGAAAGCACTATGGAGTGCTTCCCTGGGGTTCCATTCTGTGCTTCCATTCCGCAAAAAGATAGAACTTGTTCTATCTTTTTGCGAAACGGACGGATTGCGGACTCCATTCAAGTGAATGAGTCCGCGATCCGCATGCGGTTGGCTCACGGTCGGTACTCCGCAACTACTGATTGACGCATCAAATGTGTAAAAGAATTTGACCACCCTAAAAGTGTGTAGAAAAGTGTTTTGCTTTGGCAAACGGCGGCCTCGGTGGCAAACCCTTTTCAGCTTATCTGTTCTCGGTCTTTAACCCCAAAGTTCCATTCATAAGTTTAGACAAGAGAGAATCGAAGTTGACGAAGTGGAATCACCTTTAGGCCTCTTTCACACGGGCGTTGCAGGAAAATGTGCGGGTGCGTTGCGGGAACATGCGCGATTTTTCCGCACGAGTGCAAAACATTGTAGTGCATTTTGCACTCGCGTGAGAAAAATCACGCATGTTTGGTACCCAAACCCGAACTTCTTCACAGAAATTCGGGCTTGGGATCGGTGTTCTGTAGATTCTATTATTTTCCCTTATAACATGGTTATAAGGGAAAATAATAGCATTCTGAATAGTAAAATAACGCTGGAGGGGTTAAAATAAATAAATAAATAATTAAAATCACCTTAATCCACTTGATCGCGCAGCCGGCATCTCTTCTGTCTCCTTCTTTGCTGATTGCAGGAAAAGGACCTGTGGTGACGTCCCTCCGGTCATCACATGGTCCATCACATCATCCATCACCATGGTAAAAGATCATGTGATGGATCATGTGATGACCGGAGTGACGTCACCACAGGTCCTTTTCCTGCAATCAGCAAAGGAGACAGAAGAGATGCCGGCTGCGCGATCAAGTGGACTAAGGTGAGTTTAATTATTATTTTTTTTAACCCCTCCAGCACTATTTTACTTTGCATTCTGTATTCAGAATGCTATTATTTTCCCTTATAACCATGTTATAAGGGAAAATAATAATGATCGGGTCTCCATCCCGATCGTCTCCTAGCAACCGTGCGTGAAAATCGCACCGCATCCGCACTTGCTTGCGGATGCTTGTGATTTTCACGCAACCCCATTCATTTCTATGGGGCCTGCGTTACGTGAAAAACTCACAAAATAGAGCATGCTGCGGTTTTCACGCAACGCACAAGTGATGCGTGAAAACCACCGCTCATGTGAACAGCCCCATAGAAATGAATAAGTCGGGATTCAGTGCGGGTGCAATGCGTTCAACTCACGCATCGCATCCGCGCGGAATACTCGCCTGTGTGTAAGGGGCCTTAGTATCTTTTTTTTTTTTTTTTTAAGCCCGAGGAGCGTGCTTCCTTCCCAGAAGCAAGGATGGATGTATAATTATATATATATATATATATATATATATATATATTCTAAATACACCCCAAAACTGGTTCTATCAGACCGCACTTTCACTACAGAATCACGGATGGATGCACTTATAGATACAAAATTAACACCCCAAAACTTGTAGTATCAGACCGAAATTTCACCCCAATAACAGAATCAAGGATTACTGGAATTACTGATGTATCAAAGAATGCAAACAACCTAAAATCTGTAGTATTAGATCACTTTGTAACCCCAATTAGTGCCGCGAGGTGTAATAAGATAACTCCTACTACCCAGGCTGTACACTCTCCTATTGGTCCCTGCTCTCTCCCTAAAGTGTAGATGATGCAGCACGCCAGACCTGCAGGGTATAGCGAAGTGAGGTCACGGTTATGGGCAATCGAGGGTTGCTCACTGTATTGGAGAACCCTGGGCAGGCATGCGGCAGTGAATGAGAGGTAGACACAGTTCCTCTGGGGCACACTCGGTATGTAGGGACCAGGCCTGATGGTGGATGAGGTGCCCTGGATGTTACAGGTATTTTGAGTGCCTGGGGCAAGGTCCCTGTTGGATTCGTGACGCCAGTGCCTGTAACGGTGGCACACCGATTTATAGTTGGAATAACTGAGGTACACAGATGGTATAGTGAACCAAACGTTGCTTTACTTAACAGTCCAACTTTGTACATATAGATGGTAACACAGTCCTTTAGATCACAGCTTTACAAGCAGGCTTACTCCACAAGATGGCAGGTATTGATTATGCAAGATACTCAGAGGGTAATTCCACAATGCACTCAGAATCAGGTTGTACCTTTCCTCAGAAATAGCGTACACTGTCCTTTTCTAGAACTCCTGTCTGGTTTCAATCCCAAGGCCCGGATGCCTAAATGGTGGCTTAAATCCTTGGTATATATATATATATATATATATATATATATATATATATATATATCTTCCTCTCGTATTAAATCCTTGCTTTTCTTTCTAAAGCATCTGCCTATCAGGGTTACTTATCCTTGCCTGTAATATACTTGCTTTACTGATGACGGGCTGTGGTTTCTCCCAGGAGGTTCTGTCCTGCAACTGGGGTGTCTTCAGAGCTAACTAAGGCTCTCTTGATCCGCAGGTAGGCTAGGATCCCTCTACTAGCCTCCTGGTAACAACTAGAAGCCTGGGCTGTCTAGCTGCATGTCAGGAGGAGGCCCTCAGCTTGTCCCTGGCTGGTGCCTTCTAACTTGTCTCTGCAGACTCCTGACTCTGAACTCACTCTCCCTGTCTGGGCCTGAACCTTTATACTAGGGGCTCCCTATCTCCCTCTAGTGTCTGGGATGTCTAACTACACCCAACTAGGCCTGCTTACACATTACACAGGGGAAATGCATATAAAAACACATTAGAAAATACGTTAAATGCTTAATAAAATATAACATTTCTGTCCCTTGTGAGTAGGAGTAACGCGCACACCAATTGACCCTTGTGTAGTGCCCACGCCTATCTAGTGGGACACTACAATGATGCCTCCCTATCCTTTCCCTACACTATCAATACTCTTTCCCTGAACTGCTCAATAGTATTTTCTAAACACTGTCCTTAGTTCCTGTCACATCTCTCCCTGCATTGGAAAATGGCGGAGACTGAGCAGGCTGAGACTTTTTACAGGGCTGTGACATCACAGGGGCTGGCTAGCTGCTGATTGGCTGGCTGCATGCATGGCATTGTAGGTGATTCCTGGTTCCCGGGATTCTTACTTTCTCGTTCTAACATGTGCAGCAGCCATTTTACCAAAAACGCAATTCGTTACCATGAAGCGCAAGGGAAATTTCGACTTCGGGACAAATGAAATTTATCCTGAAATTCTGATCGAATTTCACTTCGTCAACTTTCATTTGCTCATCTCTAAACCTATGAACGGAAATTTGGGGTTAAATATACCCCCCACCACCACCTCCAATTTAAAAGGTAAATTCAATGGTTAAAAAGGAATAAATAGAATCAGTAGAAAATGCAACATGTGGTTTCAAACTAAAGTTGGAAGTTTTCATGATGTTTGAGACTGCAAGCCTGGCTCACAATCAGGGGGGAACATTAGTGCATGCGCCTTACTTTCACACTAGCGTTCGGAGCGGATCCGTCTGATGTTTCATCAGACGGATCCGCTCCGATAATGCAGACGTTCGCGTCCGTTCAGAACGGATCCGTCTGCATTAAAACTTAGAAAATTTTCTAAGTATGAAAGTAGCCTGAGCGGATCCGTTCAGACTTTACATTGAAAGTCAATGGGGAACGGATCCGCTTGAAGATTGAGCCATATGGTGTCATCTTCAAGCGGATCCGTCCCCATTGACTTCCATTATAAGTCTGGACGGATCTGCTCGCCTCCGCACGGCCAGGCGGACACCCGAACGCTGCAAGCAGCGTTCAGGTGTCCGCTCACTGAGCGGAGCGGAGGCTGAGCGCTGGCAGGCGGATGCATTCTCAGTGGATCCGCCTCCATAGAGAATGCATTGCGGCCGGGCGGCTGCGTTCAGGACCGCTCGTGAGCCCCTTCAAACGGAGCTCACGAGCGGACACCCGAACGCAGGTGTGAAAGTAGCCTAAGCTGCTGGATGCCAACAAGCCACTTTGCCCTGTGGACTAGGACAGAAAACTGAACCTTTGCCTGGGCTAAGGAAAGCCCACCATGCCCTGTTCATATTCACTAAGAACACAGGTTTTGCCCATTTGAAGAAGGAAAATCAGAAAGCTGGTGACCATCGTGGCAGGTAGCCGATTTACAGTGCACGATGACATCTTGTCATGCTGGAGCTATTTGTTTTGCTAAATGGGCAACTAAGGCTACTTTCACACTGGCGGCAGAGTGATCCGGCAAGCAGTTCCGTCGCCTGAACTGCCTGCCAGATCCATCAAAATGTATGCCCTGATCCTGATCCGTCTTACAAATGCATTGAAATGCCGGATCCATCTTTCCGGAGTCATCCAGAAAAACGGATCCGGCATTTATTTTTTTCACCTTTTTTTCGGTCTGTGAATGCGCAGACCGGAAGGACGGATCCGGCATTCCGGTATTTTGAATACATTCCTATGGGAAAAAATGCCGGATCCGGCATTCAGGCAAGTCTTCAGTTCTTTTGGCCGGAGATCTCTGTCCTGATCAGTCAAAAAGACTGAACTGAAGACATCCTGATGCATCCTGAACGGATTGCTCTCCATTCAGAATGCATGGGGATATGCCTGATCAGTTCTTTTCCGGTGTTGAGCCCCTAGGATGGAACTCTATGGCGGAAAAGAAAAACGCTAGTGTGAAAGTACCCTTAACCAATTACTCGGTGTATATTGTGTGCAAAGTAATATTTCTAGTAAGTGTAGAGAATGATGATCAGAGTATACATCTGAAATGTAATCATATAACCCTTGTATAGTATCCTCTCAGTCCCCCAAGCAAACCTTAAATATAAATCATGGAAGGTTAATTTCTCATGTGTCACAACGCCCAACTTTCCTACTTACAGAACACAATATATTGATTTGTAGTCAGGTCTATATTTACTGTCTTCATTACTTGCTTGAAGATTAATTAGTCTGAACCCAGAATGTGGAATTAGGATGCAGCAGAGCTGCCTGTTTGGTAATAGCACTCGCAGGATTTTCTATAAATGTGACTCCTGGGACAGTTTATTATCTGAAGATAAGTACTTGGTATTGAAGAGCAAAATTCAGCAGAGGCGTGAAGGCAATCTGTCATCGGCGACCTGCCTATCCGTTTGCAGACACGTAGCTGTGGCTCACCTGATTAAAAAGCTGTTTCCAAGTTATAATACTTTATCTTAATATGAAAAGTAGGGCTTTGATGCAATGAGGGCGTCGCCATTGCTCTTGTTACAGCCAAGCTCCACTCCTTTCTGTGGACAGCCGCTCCCACGCTGCTTTGTCACTGCCTGTTCATGTCAATCAAAGCAGTGATTGAGGGGCTCGCCACAGAAAGGAGTGGAGCTTGGCTGTAACAAAAGCAATGGTGATGCCCTCATTGCACCAAATGACTAATTTGAATATTAAGAAAATGTATCATAACTCAGGAACGGAGCATCAGATCAACAAAAGAAAAGAAGTGTTTTTATTGGATGAACCACAGCTATGTGTCTATACAAACATCTGGATAGCTGTTTTTTCATTATTATTTCTTGCTACATTTTGTAGCTTTTTGTGATTTTATACTGCTCCCGCTACTTTTGAAAAATGGTGGGAAATTGAGCATGCCAACTACTGTCACACTAGCGTTTCACGGATCCGTTTGAAGGGCATTTCAAACGGATCCGTCAATAAACTGACTAAACGGAGCCAAACGGAAGCCATTCAGATGGATCCGTTTGTACGGATCCGTCTGTTTTACGGATCCGTCTGTCACGTTTGTTTCTGTTTTGTCATCCGTTTAGCGGATCCGTTTTGGAAGGAAAAGCATCTCTAGGTTCCATCTTCATGTATTCAGATCTATAGGGTTGTAATGCTCCTATATTTCTCCAGGGCTATCTTGTTGAAGTTCCAAAGCTGGTCCGGCTTTGATAATGGACCACACCTTTCGGACTCTTGTACATGACTACATGCACTTAAAGATGTATAGTGTTCGTTAGAGGGCCATATGTCCCTGATCGTCATTGATCGTGCGTACAGGAGTACAGAGCATCATGATGCTGACCATGTTGTGCCGCAAACTGGGCTATTGTCCCGCACTCATATGATCTATTAGTGCAAGACTATATCCCCACGGGCAGCTCAACTTGCACAGGATGATTGTACACTATGATGCTGTGTGCTCTCGTGCGCACGATCAATGCCACTACGGGACATAGGACCCGCTCATAGACCGTATGTCTCTTGGGGCATACAGTCGTGTGCAAGAGGCCTTAAAGGGGTTTTCTCATCTCATACAATGGGGGCATACCACTTTAAGATATACCTACATTGTCTTATAGGTGCGGGTCCCACGGCTGGTACCCTCACATATATTCAGAACGAAGCCAAGAAAGTAGATGAGGTCGCACTGTGCTGCCGCCCTCCATTCACTTCTATGTGAGAGGCGGGGATTAGCGCTTGGTGGTGGACATACCATGGGAAATGTGTCCTACAGCAACAGTGCTCCCCGCTCCATTCTCGATATAGGTGAGGGTCCTACCAATGTTTACCCACACCCATCAGACAATGGGGACATATTCAAGTGAAATCCCCCCATTGTCTATGTGAATACCCCTTTAAAAACTGTATGTCCCTTGCGTGTCCCTTGTCGTAATCACACTAGTTATATTAGCATCATCGGGAAATCATTAAACATTATAAAATCACAATTTATTAATGAATTCCTGATGATGCTGATGGACCGTGACTCCCACAAGGGCTCATATGAAAGGGCACAAGATTGAACAATGAACAAGCATTTGCTTGTTCATGTGTCAATCATAGGGTCTACGATCAATAAAGAGCCAAAAGATAGCTCATTATTGATGGTCATGTTCTAATGGATCTTACGACATTGGCACTAATGCTGTTTTGATATAAAAACTACCTAGGGTGTTATAATAAAAGCACAGTAGTGAGACTAGGGTAGTTTTAATTTCAACACAGCTGTAGTGCCAAGGTTCCCTGTACAGGACAATAAAAACACAGACACAGTGCAGTAAAGTATAAACATGTTTTTATTTTTTATACAGAAAATAAATAAAATAAATATAAACAAAAATTATATTTATAATTGTTCATAACGGTGAGGGGAGGTGGACTGTCGTGGGGTTGATGGTCTGGCGCTGGCAATGGTAGCCCCCCTGTCCTGGCGATCCACTGAGGTAAAACTACGGGCCACAGGAAAGGATGCAGGGCGTAATTGCGGGGTGTGGAGAAAGGAAGGGTCTGAGGAGGAGGGGACCCGAGCATGGGTGGAGGGAGTTTGAAAAGAAGTAGGAGGAAAATACGGGGCAGGAGAAGAAAAAGAAGCAGAAGGAAACACATGCTCGGGGGGGTGGGAAGGGAAAGGTTGGCGGTACTGGCCACTCGTGTGGGATGGGGGGTAGGTGTGGGATGGGGGATAGGTGTGGGATGGGGGTGGGGGTGGGATTTGGGGGCGGTGCATAATTTCCCATGCCCCGTTCTCTTGCATGATCTTGAACTCATGCAACTGCTCGGGCGTCATTGAGTCCATCAAACTGATCATGCTTAGCCCATAATGGTAGTTTGGGCTGCGCTGAAACGCCGACTCCGCCCCCTCCCAGCGGCGAATCAAGTCAGCACCAAACTCCATCTGATGTTGCGCAAAACCTTCTAGAGCGTCGGAAACGACCTCTACAAGGTTCGCATAATCAGCTCGATTTGGCCTACCGGATCTCTGCCTGCTCACCAGGGCTCTCAAATTTTGACGAAAACCTAAGAGCCTCTGTTGAGCGGAGGGACCCGGTAGGGGACTCGGATTATCCTGAGCCGATGCATGAGGGACAGGAGGGCTGGCGCTGGCGATCTGTTCCGTTTCCGCCTCAGGAGGTTGGTCAGGCTCCCGAGTGCTGCTGGCACTTCTGTAGAAAAAAAAAAAAAGGAAAGTTAGGAATTGTCATGCAACTTACCACCCAAATGAATTTTACCTCCTTTTCTTCTCACTAATAGAGCTTTCATTTGGTGGTATTTCATTGCTGCTGACATTTTTACTTTTTTTGTTATTAATCGAAATTTAACGATTTTTTTGCAAAAAAATGACATTTTTTATTTTCAGTTGTAAAATTTTGCAAAAAAAATGAGATCCATATATAAATTTTGCTCTAAATTTATTGTTCTACATGTCTTTGATAAAAAAAAAATGTTTGGGTAAAAAAAAATGGTTTGGGTAAAAGTTATAGCGTTTACAAACTATGGTACAAAAATGTGAATTTCCGCTTTTTGAAGCAGCTCTGACTTTCTGAGCACCTGTCATGTTTCCTGAGGTTCTACAATGCCCAGACAGTACAAACACCCCACAAATGACCCCATTTCGGAAAGTACACATCCTAAGGTATTCGCTGATGGGCATAGTGAGTTCATAGAACTTTTTATTTTTTGTCACAAGTTAGCGGAAAATGATGATTTTTTTTTTTTTCTTACAAAGTCTCATATTCCACTAACTTGTGACAAAAAATAAAAAGTTCTATGAACTCACTATGCCCATCACGAAATACCTTGGGGTCTCTTCTTTCCAAAATGGGGTCACTTGTGGGGTAGTTATACTGCCCTGGCATTCTAGGGGCCCAAATGTGTGGTAAGGAGTTTGAAATCAAATTCTGTAAAAAATGACCAGTAACATAGTACATAAGTAACACATAGTAACATAGTACATAAGGCCGAAAAAAGACATTTGTCCATCCAGTTCGGCCTGTCATCCTACAAGTTGATCCAGAGGAAGGCAAAAAAAAAACCTGTGAGGTAGAAGCCAATTTTCCTCACTTTAGGGGAATAAAAAATTCCTTCCCGACTCCAATCAGGCAATCAGAATAACTCCCTGGATCAACGACCCCTCTCTAGTAGCTATAGCCTGTAATATTATTACACTCCAGAAATACATCCAGGCCCCTCTTGAATTCCTTTATTGTACTCACCATCACCACCTCCTCAGGCAGAGAGTTCCATAGTCTCACTGCTCTTACCGTAAAGAACCCTTTTCTATGTTTGTGTACAAACCTTCTTTCCTCCAAACGCAGAGGATGTCCCCTCGTCACAGTCACAGTCCTGGGGATAAATAGATGATGGGATAGATCTCTGTACTGACCCCTGATATATTTATACATAGTAATTAGATCTCCCCTCAGTCGTCTTTTTTCTAACGTGAATAACCCTAATTTTGATAATCTTTCAGGGTACTGTAGTTGCCCCATTCCAGTTATTACTTTAGTTGCCCTCCTCTGGACCCTCTCCAGCTCTGCTATGTCTGCCTTGTTTACAGGAGCCCAGAACTGTACACAGTACTCCATGTGTGGTCTGACCAGTGATTTGTAAAGTAGCAGGAATATGTTCTCATCACGGGCATCTATGCCCCTTTTGATGCAACCCATTATCTTATTGGCCTTGGCAGCCGCTGCCTGACACTGTTTTTTGCAGCTTAGTTTGCTGTTTATTAAAATTCCTAGATCCTTTTCCATGTCAGTGTTACCGAGTGTTTTACCATTTAGTATGTACGGGTGACTTGCATTATTCCTTCCCATGTGCATAACTTTACATTTCTCAGTGTTAAACCTCATCTGCCACTTATCTGCCCAAGCCTCCAATCTATCCAGATCCCTCTGTAGTAGTATACTGTCCTCTTCAGTGTTAATTACTTTACACAGTTTAGTGTCATCTGCGAAAATTGATATTTTACTATGCAAGCCTTCTACAAGATCATTAATAAATATATTGAAGAGAATAGGGCCCAATACTGACCCCTGAGGTACTCCACTAGTGACAGTGACCCAATCTGAGTATGTACCGTTAATAACCACCCTCTGTTTTCTATCATTGAGCCAGTTACTTACCCACTTACAGACGTTTTCTCCGACTCCGAGCATTCTCATTTTATATACTAACCTTTTATGAGGTACAGTGTCAAATGAAATCCGAAAGGTGAAAATCCGGTGAAATTTCCAGTGATTTCCAGTGAAATCCGAAAGGTGCTCTTTGGAATATGGGCCCCTTTGCCCACCTAGGCTGCAAAAAAGTGTCACACATCTGGTATCTCTGTATTCAGGAGAAGTTGAGGAATGTGTTTTGGGGTGTCTTTTTACATATACCCATGCTGGGTGAGATAAATATCTTGGTCAAATGCCAACTTTGTATAAAAAAATGGGAAAAGTTGTCTTTTTCCAAGATATTTCTCTCACCCAGCATGGGTATATGTAAAATGACACCCCAAAACACATTCCCCAACTTCTCCTGAGTACGGAGATACCAGATGTGTGACACTTTTTTGCAGCCTAGGTGGGCAAAGGGGCCCATATTCCAAAGAGCACCTTTCGGATTTCACTGGTCATTTTTTACAGAATTTGATTTCAAACTCCTTACCACACATTTGGGCCCCTAGAATGCCAGGGCAGTATAACTACCCCACAAGTGACCCCATTTTGGAAAGAAGACACCCCAAGGTATTCCCTGATGGGCATAGTGAGTTCATGGAAGTTTTTATTTTTTGTCACAAGTTAGTGGAATATGAGACTTTGTAAGAAAAAAAAAAAAAAAAAAAAAATCATTATTTTCCACTAACTTGTGACAAAAAATAAAAAATTCTAGGAACTCGCCATGCCCCTCACGGAATACCTTGGGGTGTCTTCTTTCCAAAATGGGGTCACTTGTGGGGTAGTTATACTGCCCTGGCATTTTCCAGGGGCCCTAATGTGTGGTAAGTAGGTAAATGACCAGTGAAATCCGAAAGGTGCTCTTTGGAATGTGGGCCCCTTTGCCCACCTAGGCTGCAAAAAAGTGTCACACATGTGGTATCGCCGTACTCGGGAGAAGTTGGGGAATGTGTTTTGGGGTGTCATTTTACATATACCCATGCTGGGTGAGATAAATATCTTGGTCAAATGCCAACTTTGTATAAAAAAATGGGAAAAGTTGTCTTTTGCCAAGATATTTCTCTCACCCAGCATGGGTATATGTAAAATGACACCCGAAAACACATTCCCCAACTTCTCCTGAGTACGGCGATACCAGATGTGTGACACTTTTTTGCAGCCTAAATGCGCAAAGGGGCCCACATTCCTTTTATGAGGGCATTTTTAGACATTTGGATCCCAGACTTCTTTTCACGCTTTAGGGCCCCTAGAATGCCAGGGCAGTATAAATACCCCACATGTGACCCCATTTTGGAAAGAAGACACCCCAAGGTATTCAATGAGGGGCATGGCGAGTTCATAGAATTTTTTTTTTTTGGCACAAGTTAGCGGAAATTGATTTTATTTATTTTTTTCTCACAAAGTCTCCCTTTCCGCTAACTTGGGACAAAAATTTCAATCTTTCATGGACTCACTATGCCCCTCACGGAATACCTGGGGGTGTCTTCTTTCCGAAATGGGGTCACATGTGGGGTATTTATACTGCCCTGGCCTTCTAGGGGCCCTAAAGCGTGAGAAGTCTGGAATATAAATGTCTAAAAAATTTTACGCATTTGGATTCCGTGAGGGGTATGGTGAGTTCATGTGAGATTTAATTTTTTGACGCAAGTTAGTGGAATATGAGACTTTGTAAGAAAAAAAAAAAAATTCCGCTAACTTGGGCCAAAAAAATGTCTGAATGGAGCTTACAGGGGGGTGATCAATGACAGGGGGGGTGATCAATGACAGGGGTGTGATCAATGACAGGGGGGTAATCAATGACAGGGGGGTGATCAGAGAGTCTATATGGGGTGATCACCAGTCATTGATCACGCCCCTGTAAGGCTCCATTCAGACGTCCGTGTGCGTTTTGCGGATCCGATCCATCTATCAGTGGATCCGTAAAAATCATGCGGACATCTGAATGGAGCTTTACAGGGGGGTGATCAATGACAGGGGGGTAATCAATGACAGGGGGGTGATCAGGGAGTCTATATGGGGTGATCACCACAGTCATTGATCATGCCCCTGTAAGGCTCCATTCAGACGTCCGTGTGCGTTTTACGGATCCAATCCATCTATCAGTGGATCCGTAAAAATCATGCGGACGTCTGAATGGAGCTTTACAGGGGGTTGATCAATGACAGGGGGGTAATCAATGACAGGGGGGTGATCAGGGAGTCTATATGGGGTGATCACCACAGTCATTGATCATGCCCCTGTAAGGTTCCATTCAGACGTCCGTGTGCGTTTTGCGGATCCGATCCATCTATCAGTGGATCCGTAAAAATCATGCGGACGTCTGAATGGAGCTTTACAGGGGTGTGATCAATGACAGGGGGGTAATCAATGACAGGGGGGTGATCAGGGAGTCTATATGGGGTGATCACCACAGTCATTGATCATGCCCCTGTAAGGCTCCATTCAGACGTCCGTGTGCGTTTTGCGGATCCGATCCATCTATCAGTGGATCCGTAAAAATCATGCGGGCGTCTGAATGGAGCTTTACAGGGGGGTGATCAATGACAGGGGGGTAATCAATGACAGGGGGGTGATCAGGGAGTCTATATGGGGTGATCACCACAGTCATTGATCATGCCCCTGTAAGGCTCCATTCAGACGTCCGTGTGCGTTTTGCGGATCCGATCCATCTATCAGTGGATCCGTAAAAATCATGCGGACGTCTGAATGGAGCTTTACAGGGGTGTGATCAATGACAGGGGGGTAATCAATGACAGGGGGGTGATCAGGGAGTCTATATGGGGTGATCAGGGGTGATCAAGGGTGAATAAGGGGTTAATAAGTGACGGGGGGGGGGGTGTAGTGTAGTGTGGTGCTTGGTGCAACATATTACTGAGCTACCTGTGTCCTCTGGTGGTCGATCCAAACAAAGGGGACCACCAGAGGACCAGGTAGCAGGTATATTAGACGCTGTTATCAAAACAGCGTCTAATATACCTGTTAGGGGTTAAAAAAAATCACATCTCCAGCCTGCCAGCGAACGATCGCCGCTGGCAGGCTGGAGATCCACTTTCTTACCTTCCGTTCCTGTGAGCGCGCGCGCCTGTGTGCGCGCGTTCACAGGAAATCTCGGCCATCGCGAGAGGACGCGCCAGCGCGTCCACTCGGAATGAATCAACCACCTCCAGGACGCGTCTGTGCGTACAGCGGTCCGGAGGTGGTTAAATAAAACATCCATGTTCTATGCTATGTCTACCGTATACCATAGGGGGCTGGCCAAAACAGGGGAGCCAAACGCTCCACTGTCTCAGACAGCCCCTTACATTCAGACAGAGAGAACAGTTGTCCATCTGAATGTAGGGGGCTGGCCAAAACAGGGGAGCCAAACGCTACCCTGTCTCAGACAGCCCCTTACAGTCAGATGGAGAGAACAGTTGTCCATCTGACTGTGGGGGGCTGGCCAAAACAGGGGAGCCAAACGCTACCCTGTCTCAGACAGCCCCTTACAGTCAGACGGAGAGAACAGTTGTCCATCTGACTGTGGGGGGCTGGCCAAAACAGGGGAGCCAAACGCTCCGCTGTCTCAGACAGCCCCTTAAACTCAGACGGAGAGAAAAGTTGTCCATCTGACTGTGGGGGGCTGGCCAAAACAGGGGAGCAAAACGCTCCACTGTCTCAGACAGCCCCTTACAGTCAGACGGAGAGAACAGTTGTCCATCTGACTGTGGGGGGCTGGCCAAAACAGGGGAGCCAAACGCTCCACTGTCTCAGACAGCCCCTTACATTCAGACGGAGAGAACAGTTGTCCATCTGACTGTGGGGGGCTGGCCAAAACAGGGGAGCCAAACGCTACCCTGTCTCAGACAGCCCCTTACAGTCAGATGGAGAGAACAGTTGTCCATCTGACTGTGGGGGGCTGGCCAAAACAGGGGAGCCAAACGCTACCCTGTCTCAGACAGCCCCTTACAGTCAGACGGAGAGAACAGTTGTCCATCTGACTGTGGGGGGCTGGCCAAAACAGGGGAGCCAAACGCTCCGCTGTCTCAGACAGCCCCTTAAACTCAGACGGAGAGAAAAGTTGTCCATCTGACTGTGGGGGGCTGGCCAAAACAGGGGAGCCAAACGCTCCACTGTCTCAGACAGCCCCTTACAGTCAGACGGAGAGAACAGTTGTCCATCTGACTGTGGGGGGCTGGCCAAAACAGGGGAGCCAAACGCTCCACTGTCTCAGACAGCCCCTTACATTCAGACGGAGAGAACAGTTGTCCATCTGACTGTGGGGGGCTGGCCAAAACAGGGGAGCCAAACGCTCCACTGTCTCAGACAGCCCCTTACATTCAGACGGAGAGAACAGTTGTCCATCTGACTGTAGGGGGCTGGCAAAAACAGGGGAGCCAAACGCTACCCTGTCTCAGACAGCCCCTTACAGTCAGACGGAGAGAACAGTTGTCCATCTGACTGTGGGGGGCTGGCCAAAACAGGGGAGCCAAACGCTACCCTGTCTCAGACAGCCCCTTACAGTCGGACGGAGAGAACAGTTGTCCATCTGACTGTGGGGGGCTGGCCAAAACAGGGGAGCCAAACGCTCCACTGTCTCAGACAGCCCCTTACAGTCAGACGGAGAGAAAAGTTGTCCATCTGACTGTGGGGGGCTGGCCAAAACAGGGGAGCCAAACGCTCCGCTGTCTCAGACAGCCCCTTAAACTCAGACGGAGAGAAAAGTTGTCCATCTGACTGTGGGGGGCTGGCCAAAACAGGGGAGCCAAACGCTCCACTGTCTCAGACAGCCCCTTACAGTCAGACGGAGAGAACAGTTGTCCATCTGACTGTGGGGGGCTGGCCAAAACAGGGGAGGCAAACGCTCCACTGTCTCAGACAGCCCCTTACAGTCAGACGGAGAGAAAAGTTGTCCATTTGACTGTGGGGGGCTGGCCAAAACAGGGGAGCCAAACGCTCCGCTGTCTCAGACAGCCCCTTAAACTCAGACGGAGAGAAAAGTTGTCCATCTGACTGTGGGGGGCTGGCCAAAACAGGGGAGCCAAACGCTCCACTGTCTCAGACAGCCCCTTACAGTCAGACGGAGAGAAAAGTTGTCCATCTGACTGTGGGGGGCTGGCCAAAACAGGGGAGCCAAACGCTCCGCTGTCTCAGACAGCCCCTTAAACTCAGACGGAGAGAAAAGTTGTCCATCTGACAGTGGGGGGCTGGCTGTCACGGCCACGGTTATGGCCGTGACTCCTTGGGAGCCGCATACTGTTGCCCGCGGTTTTGGGTTGTAGTGTCAACCGCAGCTTGAGGCATAATGTAGTTAGCCTCAGGTGCGGTTGCCGCGGACAACAGCTATGTGTGCGGTTCCCTTGGAGTTATGTGCACGTTTGTATGCACTTTTGTATGTCTGTGTGCACTCTGTTTTGTGTGTGGTGTGCACTGACATCTTCCCTTCACTGTGGTTGCCCGTGGCAACGTTTGGTTGTATGTGTACATGTGGTGGCAGTGTCCCGGCCTTCGGGCTGACTCCCAGGACACGCTTGCCACCCATGTCGTTGCCTGCGGCAACAGCCACAGTGTGTTTGTAGTTTTGACACTTCCCCTTTAAGTTATGTTTTCCCTTCTGTGGTATTGGAAGAGTTAACTCCCTTTCTGTGTGTCTGAGTCACGGGGTGTGTCTGACTGTTGGGTGTGGCCTCTTGGCCCTATAAAGCCTCAGTTGTAGGCAGTAGCCAGAGAGGGTGTTTCAGCCATGCTGGCTGTAGATATCCTCCTGGTTACTCACCAACTGCCAGTGGGGGCCAACCTTCTGGTCATAAGCTTTTATATGTCCTTTGGTGTCTGAAGATGTGTTTGCTTTATGTTGTTTCTTGCACCTGTGGTCCTGGGTTCCCGTGTGTTGTATGTTTGTGTGCTGAGTCCTGCTGTCTGTGGGCAGTACACCCACATGGGTTCCAGGCTTGGTTGTCTGTGGCAGGTCAGTGTGATGTTTGTGGCAAGTACCTGCCACTGCCACAGGTTGCACTTGTTCTCCCTTCCTTGCAGCTTGGCCAGTTAGACTCCTGTTCCTCCGTATCCAGAAGGAACAGGATGTCTTACTCTGACTCCTAGCCTAGGGACCGGCGGAGGGCGAGTAGGGATCCGAGGTTCCTGCGCATGGGTCCTCCTACCTTCAAGGTCGGCCCATGCAGGTAGGAGTTAGGATCAGGTTAGGGACGCTGTTAGGAGGTGACCTGCTCCCTAATCCTGTTCGTCCTGGTCAAGCAGCGACCAACATCGTTCGGCACACGGCTGAGGGTTTCCCCCATCCTCAGCCGTGACAGTATGACCAGAAAGCCTCCTCACCTGGTCCTTC
Organism: Bufo bufo; assembly: GCF_905171765.1. NCBI lineage: Eukaryota > Metazoa > Chordata > Amphibia > Anura > Bufonidae > Bufo > Bufo bufo. The sequence continues at coordinate 112,438,611 of NC_053389.1, forward strand.
CCTCGAAAGAGGGTAAAGCATGCACCGCTATCTACGGATGGGGTGCATGCGCGTTCTCCGGAGGGAGAGCGTTATGGGGGTTTCACCGTTTACGGCGCGGTGACTGGCATTCCCCGCCATTCCTAGTTCACCGTTGTCTGTGTTGGTGTCCCCTTTTGTTTTGTCTTTCCCCTCCCCCCCTCCCATTGTTTTTTGTGCCTCACCAACCTTCCCCTTTTGTTGTTGGGAGGGGCTTTGAGGGGTGGGAGTATGCATTCCCTCGAAAGAGGGTGAAGCATGTATCGCCATCTGCGGAAGGGGTACATGCGCGCTCTTCGGAGGGAGAGCGTTCTGGGGGTTTCGCCTCTGACGGCGCGGTGAGTGGTGTTTCCCCGCCATCATCGTTGCCTCGTTTGGCGTTCCCCCTGATTTTTAGAACACGTGGTGTTTGTTTGGTATGCGGTATGCATACCTTCGAAAGAGGGTGCAGCATGCAGTGCCATCCCCTTGTGGCCTGCATGCGCGTTCTCCGGAGGGAGAGCGTTCCTGGGGGTTCTCCGTTAACGGCACGGTTGGTGGCTTATTCCCCGCCACCTTACCTTCCGTGTCCGTGTTGGGGATCCCTCGTTCCTCTCCATGTTCCCATCTCTGGTCGTTTGCTGGCAGCACTCCGTAAGTGGTCCGGCTGCGTGCTGGTTAGGAGTGTCTGCTGGCAGCGACTGGAGTGGGGACGTGAGTGGAGAGTCCCCTCGTCCATCTCTCGGTGGTTCTCTCTCCTGTGTCGCTGGTGCGGGCTGCAGGCCTCGTCGGACTGGCTGTGTTGTGTGCTGGGAGAGGATGCAGCTGACAGCGACTTTTTGGGAACCGTGTCTGAGAGTGGACGTCCCCTTCTCCCATCCCCTTGTGTGAGTCCCTCACGTGTTTTTTTTTTTGGTGGGGGGGGCTTTGAGGGGTGGGAGTGTCACGGCCACGGTTATGGCCGTGACTCCTTGGGAGCCGCATACTGTTGCCCGCGGTTTTGGGTTGTAGTGTCAACCGCAGCTTGAGGCATAATGTAGTTAGCCTCAGGTGCGGTTGCCGCGGACAACAGCTATGTGTGCGGTTCCCTTGGAGTTATGTGCACGGTTGTATGCACTTTTGTATGTCTGTGTGCACTCTGTTTTGTGTGTGGTGTGCACTGACATCTTCCCTTCACTGTGGTTGCCCGTGGCAACGTTTGGTTGTATGTGTACATGTGGTGGCAGTGTCCCGGCCTTCGGGCTGACTCCCAGGACACGCTTGCCACCCATGTCGTTGCCTGCGGCAACAGCCACAGTGTGTTTGTAGTTTTGACACTTCCCCTTTAAGTTATGTTTTCCCTTCTGTGGTATTGGAAGGGTTAACTCCCTTTCTGTGTGTCTGAGTCACGGGGTGTGTCTGACTGTTGGGTGTGGCCTCTTGGCCCTATAAAGCCTCAGTTGTAGGCAGTAGCCAGAGAGGGTGTTTCAGCCATGCTGGCTGTAGACATCCTCCTGGTTACTTACCAACTGCCAGTGGGGGCCAACCTTCTGGTCATAAGCTTTTATATGTCCTTTGGTGTCTGAAGATGTGTTTGCTTTATGTTGTTTCTTGCACCTGTGGTCCTGGGTTCCCGTGTGTTGTATGTTTGTGTGCTGAGTCCTGCTGTCTGTGGGCAGTACACCCACATGGGTTCCAGGCTTGGTTGTCTGTGGCAGGTCAGTGTGATGTTTGTGGCAAGTATCTGCCACTGCCACAGGTTGCACTTGTTCTCCCTTCCTTGCAGCTTGGCCAGTTAGACTCCTGTTCCTCCGTATCCAGAAGGAACAGGATGTCTTACTCTGACTCCTAGCCTAGGGACCGGCGGAGGGCGAGTAGGGATCCGAGGTTCCTGCGCATGGGTCCTCCTACCTTCAAGGTCGGCCCATGCAGGTAGGAGTTAGGGTCAGGTTAGGGACGCTGTTAGGAGGTGACCTGCTCCCTAATCCTGTTCGTCCTGGTCAAGCAGCGACCAACATCGTTCGGCACACGGCTGAGGGTTTCCCCCATCCTCAGCCGTGACACTGGCCAAAACAGGGGAGCCAAACGCTCCACTGTCTCAGACAGCCCCTTACATTCAGACGGAGAGAACAGTTGTCCATCTGACTGTGGGGAGCTGGCCAAAACAGGGGAGCCAAACGCTCCACTGTCTCAGACAGCCCCTTACAGTCAGACGGAGAGAACAGTTGTCCATCTGACTGTGGGGGGCTGGCCAAAACAGGGGAGCCAAACGCTACCCTGTCTCAGACAGCCCCTTTACAATTTATTTTTTGAACAGTTGTTATAAATATTTACCTTTTTGGTGCCATTGCCTTTCGTAGGAACCCCAGGGCCGCCGTATGGATGTATGTGGCCCCTGAGGTTCCTCCGGAGCCTTCGGGGCCTGAACCTCTTTGTTGTAATCCCTCCTGAAGCGGTCCCGGATAGATCACCAATGCGTTGTAACCAGTTTGACTATCGAAAAAAACAATAAAAACTAAAATCAGCATGATGAAAGGAAAATAACAATATTTTAAAGTATTAAAATACATATTGTTTTACTTACCATATTTCTCCTGAGCCGCCGCATCGAGATCCCCCCAGGTCTCAAAAACTTCAGCACAGATGTCCCTCCAGAGCCGCTGGGTACGACGATGATCGGCGTGGTGGCGGTCGGAGTGGTCCCATAATGCTGGACGCACCTCCACCAGTTGGATGAGGAGCAGGGTATCTATGCTCGGAACCCCGAACTCCTCATCTTCCCTGGTGGAGCCTACGGAACCCTGAAAAAAAGGAAATACAAAATTTTATGTAAATCCTAATACAAAATGCTAATTAAAACTACTTAATTCAATACTTACACGTCTACGACCGCCACGCTCATTCCCGCGGACTCTGGAGGCGACTGGGGGATCCTCGCTGGCGGCTCTAGGTGCAGATTGCTAAAAACAAATATTTTTTTTAGAAGACTGTACTTAAATAAATAAAAAAATTACGATATCTATATATATATATATATATATACTGCGTGCAGAATTATTAGGCAAATGAGTATTTTGACCACATCATCCTCTTTATGCATGTTGTCTTACACCAAGCTGTATAGGCTCGAAAGCCTACTACCAATTAAGCATATTAGGTGATGTGCATCTCTGTAATGAGAAGGGGTGTGGTCTAATGACATCAACACCCTATATTAGGTGTGGATAATTATTAGGCAACTACCTTTCCTTTGGCAAAATGGGTCAAAAGAAGGACTTGACAGGCTCAGAAAAGTCAAAAATAGTGAGATATCTTGCAGAGGGATGCAGCACTCTTAAAATTGCAAAGCTTCTGAAGCGTGATCATCGAACAATCAAGCGTTTCATTCAAAATAGTCAACAGGGTCGCAAGAAGCGTGTGGAAAAACCAAGGCGCAAAATAACTGCCCATGAACTGAGAAAAGTCAAGCGTGCAGCTGCCAAGATGCCACTTGCCACCAGTTTGGCCATATTTCAGAGCTGCAACATCACTGGAGTGCCCAAAAGCACAAGGTGTGCAATACTCAGAGACATGGCCAAGGTAAGAAAGGCTGAAAGACGACCACCACTGAACAAGACACACAAGCTGAAACGTCAAGACTGATTTTTCTAAGGTTTTATGGACTGATGAAATGAGAGTGAGTCTTGATGAGCCAGATGGATGGGCCCGTGGCTGGATTGGTAAAGGGCAGAGAGCTCCAGTCCGACTCAGACGCCAGCAAGGTGGAGGTGGAGTACTGGTTTGGGGTGGTATCATCAAAGATGAGCTTGTGGGGCCTTTTCGGGTTGAGGGTGGAGTCAAGCTCAACTCCCAGTCCTACTGCCAGTTTCTGGAAGACACCTTCTTCAAGCAGTGGTATAGGAAGAAGTCTGCATCCTTCAAGAAAAACATGATTTTCATGCAGGACAATGCTCCATCACACGCGTCCAAGTACTCCACAGCGTGGCTGGCAAGAAAGGGTATAAAAGAAGAAAATCTAATGACATGGCCTCCTTGTTCACCTGATCTGAACCCCATTGAGAACCTGTGGTCCATCATCAAATGTGAGATTTACAAGGAGGGAAAACAGTACACCTCTCTGAACAGTGTCTGGGAGGCTGTGGTTGCTGCTGCACGCAATGTTGATGGTGAACAGATCAAAACACTGACAGAATCCATGGATGGCAGGCTTTTGAGTGTCCTTGCAAAGAAAGGTGGCTATATTGGTCACTGATTTGTTTTTGTTTTGTTTTTGAATGTCAGAAATGTATATTTGTGAATGTTGAGATGTTATATTGGTTTCACTGGTAAAAATAAATAATTGAAATGGGTATATATTTGTTTTTTGTTAAGTTGCCTAATAATCATGCACAGTAATAGTCACCTGCACACACAGATATCCCCCTAAAATAGCTAAAACTAAAAACAAACTAAAAACTACTTCCAAAAATATTCAGCTTTGATATTAATGAGTTTTTTGGGTTCATTGAGAACATGGTTGTTGTTCAATAATAAAATTAATCCTCAAAAATACAACTTGCCTAATAATTCTGCACTCCCTGTATATATATACTTACTTCTTGACAGCCCCGGTCCCGGCTTGGTCCACCTCCCCTGGACGCTGGCGATTGGGCAGGTGAGCTGGCCATAGCTGGAGAGCCCTCCGCAGATGATGAAGACGAAATCTATAATAAGAGCACATACTGATTAATGCAACGAATCAAACAGTAAAAACTCCAAGTGTTGATTTTATACTTACCGGCCACTGAATACGGCGGCGCCTTCTGGGTGGGTCACTCCAGTCAACGGTTGTCTTCTTTGAGGACATCTGTACGCAACAGAATACCAGACAAAATGCAGATAACGTTAAAGGAACTTGTAGAGCACTATTTCCTCATATATCAACAATAATTTTTTTTCAATACTTACTTTTTAAAATATAGATCTGGGCTTGCCCACCGCAGATATTTTTGATTTTCTTTTTTCTTTTTTTGGGAACGACCCTAATAATAAAATGATTAAAAAAATGAATCCGACAGGAGCCATAATCCCCCCCCCAACTGCCATAAACACCCCCAGAGACAGCAGCCCCGCATAGTGCCAGCAGCCCCCCACAATGACATCAGGCCCCCAGTTCCAAACAACCTTCCCACAGTGCCCTCAGCCCCCCCAATGCCAGCAGCCCCCACAGTTCCAGCCACAAACACCCCCGCAGTGCCAGCAGCAACCACAGTTCCAGCCACAAAAACCCCTGCAGTTCCAGAAGCACCGCGCAGTTCCAGCCACAAACACCCCCGCAATGTCAGAAGCACCGCACAGTTCCAGCCACAAACACCCCCGCAATGTCAGAAGCACCGCACAGTTCCAGCCACAAAAAAAACTGCAGTTCCAGAAGCACCGCGCAGTTCCAGCCACAAACACCCCCGCAATGTCAGAAGCACCGCACAGTTCCAGCCACAAAAAAAACTGCAGTTCCAGAAGCACCGCGCAGTTCCAGCCACAAACATCATACCATTGCCAGCAGACCCCCCCCCCAGTTCCAGCCACACACCCCCCCCCCCCCCAGTGCCAGAAGCCCCCCATAAAGGCAGCCCACACCACCAGTGCCAGCGGCTCCCACTGTTCCAGACACACACCCCTTCCCAAGTGCCAGCAGCCCCCCCACCCTAGGATTAGAGAGATAGATAGATAGATAGATAGATAGATAGATAGTAAAAAAAGAAAGATAGACAAACAGACAAAACTTCATACTTACCAGTCTCACCAAGTCGATAATCTAAAATGGCCGACGATGAGGGGGGAGGGACAGGAAGTTACTGGGCATGCGCAGAGACGTGAACGGTTTCAAACGGATCCGTGTCAAAGCGGAGCCAGGACAGACGGATCCGTCCCCATTGACTTCCATTGTAAGTCTGAATGGATCCGCACGGCCAGGCGGACATCAAAACGCTGCAAGCTGCGTTCGGGTGTCCGCCTGCTGAGCGGAACGGAGGCTGAACGCTGCCAGACTGATGCATTCTGAGCGGATCCTTATCCACTCAGAATGCATTGGGGCACTACGGATCCGTTCGGGGCAGCTTGTGAGAGCCTTTGAACGGAAGTCACAAGCGGAGCCCCGAACGCTAGTGTGAAAGTAGCCTTTAGCTAGGTGAAAATGTGTACATCAGATTCAGCAAAACTAACCTCAAAAATTTCCAGAGTGATAAACCTCTCCCTAAGGCCTCTTTCACACGGGCGTTGCGGGTGCGTTGCGGGAAAAGATGCGGTGCGTTTCGGGAACATGCACGATTTTAATGCGTTTTGTACGCGCGTGAGAAAAATCGACATGTTTCTTACCCAGACCCGAACCCAGACTTCTTCACAGAAGTTCTGGTTTGGGTTCAGTATTCTGTAAATTTTATTATTTTCCCTTATAACATGGTTATAAGGGAAAATAATAGCATTCTTTAATACAGAATGTTTAGTAGAAGGTCAATTAAGGGTTAAAAATAAATAAATAATTAACTCACCTCCTCCAATTGATCGCGTAGCTGCCGGTCTCCTGTTCTTTCTTCAGGACCTGTCAAAGGACCTGTGGTGATGTCACTGAGCTCATCACCATGGTGATGGATCATGTAATGTATCATGTGATGAGCACAGTGATAAAAGATGAAAGCTGCACTGTGATTGGTAGGACTTTGACCTGAATTTAAGAGAAAATTCGATTTGCAGCGAAGCCGAATTTCCTCGTGCTTTGTGGTAGCGAAACGATTTTCCCTGAATAGTGGTAAAAAAAATAATAATTATACTTGCCTCATGCATTTGCTCACGACGGGTCGGCCGCCGCCATCTTGATTGAATATCTCACGCGAAATCCTGTGCGCAGTGACGTATCACGTCACCCCTCCGACCGACTTGATGACGTTATAATGCGCCGCTCAAGATTTCGCATTAGATCTTTAATCAAGATGGTGGCGGGCTGCCCGTCGTGAGCAAATGGATGAGGTAAGTATGATTTAATAAAAAAAAATGAAAATTTTACAATGTGTTATTACTGTCAGATGCTGCAATCAGCTATGAACGTGGCATCTGAGGGATACAATGATGGGGAGCGGCACGATCGCCGCTCCCTGTCATTGCACCCACTACTGCGCTTCTGATGAAGTAATTAATCACAAAACAATTTTTTTTGTAAAATTAGGTGAAGCAGCCGAATCGAATTTTTGAATACATTGCTCATCTCTATTCTTAATCATGATCTATAATCCTATAGATGGTGGACACTTGGACAGACTGTCTAGACCTGCACCAGATTCACCACAGGGGCTCTAATTCAATGGGGGTAATGTAATAACATGCAGCTTTTTGCTCTTACATTTTTTAGATTGTCTGTTATGGGTTGTTGTTGTTTTTTTATGCCGCAGGCCATTTTTTTATTTAGCGCATTTACCTATGGATTTTTCAGTCTAAACTGTAATCTTATTTATTACAAAGGTTCCTACAGTTTTTATGCCACCAAGGAACTGGAGCACCCTTTTTATGGTGAATTGGCACAAAAATGTAACCCTGTCGACAAAACAAACCTATGTCCACCACTTTGTAAAGGCAAACTGCTGCGTATGGTGCAAACCACCCTAAAAATTGCGTAAATATATCTTAAATTTGGCTCCAATGTCTACTCAATCTACAAAACAGGCAAAATTACTCCACATTTTTGACACAACAAACTCAATTTCCCCTGTGTTGTTTAGCTCACTTTCAGATAGAATTTTATGTAGAATTGTGCCGCAAGGCTGACTCTAAATGTTACATCTAAGGCCATGCCCCTTTCCTGAGAAGCCACTCCACTTCCTTATAAGCCACACCTCTCGCAAAAGAATTGTAGAAGCCCTAGTTGACCAAATTGTCGCTACTTTTTCGACAGATTCTAGGTGCAGACACATTAGTAAATCTGGGCAACTGTTTGAAGGATGCTGATGGTTTTTGGTAGTCAGTAGATTGAAGGTCCCTTCTAGGCTGTAGGTTCATAAATAGAGTTGAGCGGACAACTGGATGTTCGGGTTCCACGGGTTCGGCCGAACTTCGGAAAAAAGTTTGAGTTCGGGACCCGAACTCGAACCGAACTTGACCCCGAACCCCATTGAAGTCAATGGGGACCCGAACTTTTGAGCACTAAAATGGCTGTAAAAATGTCATGGAAAGGGCTAGAGGGCTGCAAATGGCGTCAAAATGTGGTTAAGAGCATGACAAGTGCTCTGCAAGCAAATGTGGATAGGGAAATGACTTTAAATAACATAGAAACGTAAAAATAAAAATGTATAATCTTGATCTAGGAGGACCAGGTCCATATGGAGTAGGAGGTTGAGGAGACGGTGGATGTTGCGGTGTCAGTGGAAGCGGTGGAGGAGGAGGTAGCCTACACTGGTTTTTGGTTTTAAATTTTATTTTTAAAATTAGGGTACACCCCAAAACATTGGGAAATATAACCTGTGATAACCCCCTCCAGTCATGCTAACCACACGTTCAGACAATACACCGGCTGCATGGCAGGCCAGCACCTCCAAGGAGTAAAGGGCAAGCTCAGGCCATGTGCCCAATTTGGAGACCCAGAAGTTGCAGGGGCTGACCCCTGTCAGTCAGTTTGTGTAGGCGTGTGCACACTTACTGCCCCACCATGTCGCACGTCCCCGTGATGTTCACGATCCAATTTGATATCTGCTCTATCAACTTTCGATGTTCTTTTATGCGCCTACCATGGTGATCACGGGTGGCGGGGAATCAGGGTTCCAGGCCAGAGAGGAAGCGTGAGAAAGAGAGACCACATCCAAGGGAGGATTCATTTTTTCAAATAAATAAATAAATAAAATTTGAGTTGAAATATGGGAGAAATTATTAAAGCATAAAAGTGTGACAACTTTTCAAAGTTTAAGCATTGAATGTAAAGATGTGGTGCGCATTAATTACAGAATAATTTATTACAATTTATTCCGTCACCTATGCAGAGCAGGTGTTTTTTCTCATCTAAAATTGTATAATGTCAACCCAAGAATGTAACAGAAAAATTATTGAAATTTATTAAGCTGTCAACTAGGTAGAGGAGGGGTATATTACACCCAAAAATGTGTTTATTTCGCCAGAAAATGTAACTGACAATTTTTTATTTTTTTTTACCGTTTTTATTTGTTAATTTCACCCGAAAAAGTAAATGACAATTATTATTTTTTTGTTTAACCTGTCTACTAGGTAAAGCAGTGGTACTATACACCCAAAAATTTGTTAATTTCACCATAAAATGTAACTGAAATTATTATTTTTTTACCGGTCTACTAGGTATAGCAGTGGTACTATACACCCAAAAATTGGTGAATTTCACCCGAAAATGTAAATGACAAAGTAGTGAAATTATATAAATTAAAACACGTACAAAAAAAAAAATGGATTTATGAGGTGGAGTTCCATATGCAGTAGGAGTTTGAGAAGGCGGTGGACGTAGCGGAGTAGGTGGAAGCGGCGGTGGAGGAGGACGAGATAGCCAACACAGGTTTTTGGTTTTAATTTAATTTTGTAAAATTAAGGTACACTCCAAAAGAGTGAAATATCCAAAATACAAACATGAGCAATTGCGCTGCAGTATAACAATGGCTGCTTACGTGCCGGTATACATGTCTATTCTGCACAAGGTACGGACAAGTCCTGAGGGATCCATGCCTGGTTCATTTTAATGAACGTGAGCTTGTCCACATTGGCTGTGGACAGGCAGCTGCGCTTGTCTGTGATGACGCCCCCTGCCGTGCTAAACACACGTTCAGATAATACTCTGGCTGCAGGGCAGGCCAGCACCTCCAAGGCGTAAAGGGCAAGCTCAGGCCATGTGCCCAATTTGGAGACCCAGAAGTTGAAGGGGGCAGACCCGTCATTCAGTACGTGTAGGCATGTGCACACATACTGCTCCACCATGTTTGTGAAATGCTGCCTCCTGCTAAGATGTTCCATATCAGCTGGTGGTGCTGGTTGTTGTGGCGTGCTGACAAAGCTTTTCCACATGTCGGCCATGCTAACCCTGCCTTCTGAGGTGCTGGCGGTGCCCCAGCTGCATTGGCGACCTCTTCCTCATCCTCAGCCTTCGCCTTGTGCTTCCACTGTGCCCCCGCTGTCAGGTGGGAATGCCACCAGCAGCGAGTCTACCAGCGTGCGCTTGTACTCGCGCATCTTACGATCACGCTCCAGTGACCGAATTAAGGACGGTACGTTGTCCTTGTAACGGGGATCCAGCAGCGTGGCAACCCAGTAATCAGCACAAGTTAGAATGTGGGCAACTCGGCGGTCATTGTGGAGACACTGCAGCATGTAATCGCTCATGTGTGCCAGGCTGCCCAGAGGCAACGAAAAGCTGTCCTCCGTGGGAGGTGTATCGTCTGTGTCCTCTGTATCCCCCCATGTTGGTGGAGTACTCGAAACAGCGCAACAAGGAACACAGGTCTCGTATGGAGGCCCAGTCATTGGTGGTGAAGTGGTGCTGTTCCGCCGAGCGACTCACCCGTGCGTGCTGCAGCTGAAACTCCAGCATGTGCAAGGTGGAGTTCCACCTGGTGGGCACATCGCAATTGGGGCGGTGAGCGGGAAGGCCGAAGTGACGCTGCAGCGCTGACAGGCGAGCAGCTGCAGGGTCAGAACGCCGAACGCGCGCACAGACGGCCCGCACTTTATGCAGCAGCTCTGACATGTTGGGGTAGTTTTTAAGGAATCTCTGCACCACCAAATTCAGCACATGCGCCAGGCTAGGGATGTGCGTCAAACAGGCTAGTCCCAGAGCTGCTACGAGATTTCGCCCATTATCGCACACCACCAGGCCGGGCTTGAGGTTGACTGGCACAAACCACTCATCGGTCTGTTGTTCAAGGCCTGTCCACAGCTCCTGCGCGGTGTGGGGTTTGTCCCCCAAACAGATAAGTTTTAAAACTGCCTGCTGTTTACCCCTGGCTGTGCTGAAGTTGGTGGTGAAGGTGTTACGCTGACTGGATGAGAAGCTGGTAGAGGATGAGGAAGCAGAGCAGAAGGAGGAAGCAACAGGAGGCAAATAGAAGCGCCCTGTAATCCTCGGTGGTGGAAGGACATGCGCCAAACTGCTATCCGCCTCAGGCCCAGCCGCCACTGCATTTACCCAGTGTGCTGTTATGGAGATATAACGGCCCTGACCGTGCTTACTGGTCCACGTATCCGTAGTCAGGTGCACCTTGCCATAGGTGGCGTTGCGCAGTGCACACCTGATTTTGTCCCCTACATGGTTGTGAAGGGAAGGGATGGCTCGCCTTGAAAAGTAGTGGCGGCTGGGCACGACGTACTGTGGGACAGCCACCGCCATAAGGCCTTTAAAACTATCCGTCTCAACCAGACGGAATGACAGCATTTCAAAGTCAAGTAATATTTAGAAATGCTGGCATTCAGGGCCAGGGATCGCGGGTGGGTAGGGGGTACTTCCTCTTCCTCTCCAGCGTTTGAGATATGGAGGGCTGAACGCTTCCGTGGGACATTGTGGAGATGCTTGGTGACCCAGGTGTTGGTCTTGCTGGCAGATCCTCTGTTTGTGGGGTGCCAGGTGGCACTGTCACTCCAGAGGTTGATGAAGAGGCCGCGACTGCAGCAGAAGAGGAAGCAGGAGGAGCCAGAGACCTTTCTTGGTTTTTGAGGTGTCTACTCCACTGCAGCTCGTGCTTTGCACTTAAATGCCTGGTCATGCAGGTTGTGCTCAGGTTGAGAACGTTTATGCCTCGTTTCAGGCTCTGATTGCACAGCGTGCAAACGACTCGTGTCTTGTCGTCAGCACATTGTCTGAAGAACTGCCACGCCAGGGAACTCCTTGGAGCTGGCTTTGGTGTGCTCGGTCCCTTGCTGTGGTGGGCAGTAGGAGGCGTACTGTCTAGAGGACGGCCGCTCCGCTTTTGCACCCTGCTCCCTCTTCTGCTGTGCTGGTGGCTCTGTGCGACCACCGCCTCTTCCTCCGAACTACATCGGTCACTCGCATGACCTTGATTCCATGTGGGGTCGAGGACCTCATCGTCCTCCACATCATCTTCCACCCAGTCTTCACCCCTGTCTTCCTTGTTGGTCTGCACACTTTCGAAAGCCCCAGCAGTTGGCACCTGTGTTTCGTCATCATCCGAGACGTGCTGCGATGGTGCTCCCATGTACTCATCTTGAAAAATAAGTGGTTGGGCATCGGTGCACTCAATCTCTTCCACTTCTGGAGCAGGGCTATCTGGATGGCCCTGGGAAACCCTGCTAATAGAGTCATCAAAAAGCAGAAGAGACTGCTGCATGACTTGGGGCTCAGACTGCTTGGCTGATTTGCAAGGGGGTGAGGTGAAAGACTGATGGACATCGGCTGCAGGTGCCAACTGTGGTCTTTCAGCAGGAGACTGGGTGGGAGACAATGTGAAGGAGCTGGATCCACTGTCAGCAACCCAATCTACTATCGCCTGTACTTGTTCAGGCCTCACCATTCGTAGAGCAGCATTAGGCCCGACCAAATATCGCTGCAGGTTTTGTCGCCTACTCGCACCTGAGGAAGGGGTTTCACTTGTGCGTGTAGCTAGCACAGATCGACCACGTCCTCTCCCTGCAACAGGAGCTCCACCAGCAGCACCACGACCTGGGCCACATCCCTTATTTGACGCTCTCCTCATATTTTTTGAATTTAGGATCTTGCCCTAAATGGGTGTTTAATTAATAGTAGAAAAGAACGACAGTATGTAAAGGGTGTATCTCACACGGCCTTAACCAGACTAGGCCTCATTTAAAGATTTCTTTGCACAAAAAGGCTGTATTTCAAATGCCTAATTCAAACCCCTGAATGTATAGGGGGGATCACACACGCCCTGAACCAGTGTAGGCCTGAAGTAAATATATCACTTGCTTGCGGATGCTTGCGATTTTCACGCAACCCCATTCATTTCTATGGGGCCTGCGTTACGTGAAAAACGCACAAAGAGGAGCATGCTGCGATTTTCACGCAACGCACAAGTGATGCGTGAAAATCACCGCTCATGTGAACAGCCCCATAGAAATGAATGGGTCAGGATTCAGTGCGGGTGCAATGCGTACAACTCACGCATCGCATCTGCGCTCAATACTCGCCCATGTGAAAGGGGCCTTAAATTGCACACTGACTAATACAGATGTTGTAGTTTGTCCCCCAAAAATGGTGATTTGCAATGTCCCAAAAGCTCAGATGCAGTGCTGGTGCACTGAGCATGCATAAAATGGCCGCCGCCGCCACCCACCTAACTAACAGAAGTCTAAAAGTTAGTATTTTTGGTCAATGAGCTCAGGGCAGGGTAAAACGATAGTGCCCTGCACCCACACAACTATTTCTCTGTAGATCGCTGAGTTAGATTCTCTCCAATGCTCTCCCTGAAATCACAAGTCCAGCAGCATCCTCTCCCTACACTTGTAACAGCAGAATGACGTGCAGCGCTACGTGACTCAAGCTTATATAGAGCCTGGGTCACATGCTGCACTGGCCAATCACAGCCATGCCATTAGTAGGCATGGCTGTGATGGCCTCTTGGGGCAAGTAGTATGACGCTTGTTGATTGGCTAAAAAGCGCCAAGAAAGCGGCGAACGCCGAACCCGAACGTTCACTGAAATGTTCGGGTTCGGGTCTGGGGTCCCAAAATCCTAAAGTTCGGTACGAACCCGAACTTTACAGTTAGGGTTCGCTCAACCCTATTCATAAATAACAAATCACTTCATTACATGCGATTTATTTATGCCAACGACATGAAATCATTTTTATGCTTATTCAAACATTTTCTTGATTTCCCAGGATTCCTCTCCGCATATATGTTTGAACAGAAGGGATCAGGCTTGATAAAGATCGTTATGACAACCAGGGTCTTTTCTATGTCTTTCTTTATGAATTACGTCAATGGCGGCTCCTGTTCCGGCAACCATACAATGATCTCAATTATAATCCATCCAAATGCACGCATCCTTGTAATATGACAATGTCAATTCATGCAGCCATTCATAAATCTAGCATGATGAATTTTAATTTCCATTAAAGTTTTGGCCCTGCTAATCATCATTTTAATAACAGCCCGACACACCAGATGAGAAATAAGTGATATGTACTGTGTGAAGCGATGATGGGGTTGCGTCTTTCGTTATAGGCTACAGAGAACTGTGTCGCAGTAATATAGACAGGAGATGATTTACGTTGGGGACGGCAAGAGGTGGTGAAAATGTAACTGGGAAGTTGAAATGAGAAAACTGATTGAAATTTTACCCCTAGCTTTCATCTTTCCTACATCTGCACCCCCATCTAGAATAACAATCAGTGTTGATAACACCTCACTAACCCCTTTTTCTCAGCCGAAACGTTGCTGCTATGTGTATCATTGCTTTGAAGTCACAATAAAGTCGATGATGTGAGATGCTGCTGATACTGTTTGTATTCATCTATCCTGAAGATAGGTCATCAATATTGTACTTGCAGAAAAAGTCTTTAAACAGGGCAGAATATGGTGAAGGTTCACTTTAAGTTCGAGTAATCATTAAGAGATTAATGTGGAAAAGGTGACAAGGTAGTAGTCCTTCACTGTTAAGATCTGAGATAGCACACATGATGAGGCCTCTCGAAAATGTCACTTCATTGAGAACACATGCCCAGACTAGATTTCTTGTGATTGATTTTGGATGATTTCACACGATAGATTTTTCATGCAAAATGCAAATCCTCAGCAGAAATCTGAGGCTGTCCCTCAGATGTCAGCTATTGATCTGCCTATCAATAGGCCGTGGATCCACGTGTCACTTATTTTTGGTTTCGCAACATTTCAATTTGCACAGAAGAATACATGCAATTGGAATACTGACACAGATTTAGTTACATAGTACAATTGAAAAAGACACAAGTTCTTCAAGTTCAACCAAGAGATACAGTACAGACCAAAAGTTTGGACACATCTTCTCATTCAAAGAGTTTTCTTTATTTTCATGACTATGAAAATTGTAGATTCACACTGAAGGCATCAAAACTATGAATTAACACATGTGGAATTATATATATAACAAACAAGTGGGAAACAACTGAAAATATGTCATATTCTAGGTTCTTCAAAGTAGCCACCTTTTGCTTTGATTACTGCTTTGCACACTCTTGGCATTCTCTTGATGAGCTTCAAGAGGTAGTCCCCTGAAATGGTTTTCACTTCACAGGTGTGCCCTGTCAGGTTTAATAAGTGGGATTTCTTGCCTTATAAATGGGGTTGGGACCATCAGTTGCGTTAAGGAGAAGTCAGGTGGATACACAGCTGATAGTCCTACTGAATAGACTGTTAGAATTTGTATTATGGCAAGAAAAAAGCAGCTAAGTAAAGAAAAACGAGTGGCCATCATTACTTTAAGAAATGAAGGTCAGTCAGTCAGCTGAAAAATTGGGAAAACTTTGAAAGTAAGGGCTATTTGACCATGAAGGAGAATGATGGGGTGCTGCGCCAGATGACCTGGCCTCCACAGTCACCGGACCTGAACCCAATCGAGATGGTTTGGGGTGAGCTGGACCGCAGAGTGAAGGCAAAAGGGCCAACAAGTGCTAAGCATCTCTGGGAACTCCTTCAAGACTGTTGGAAGACCATTTCAAGGGACTACCTCTTGAAGCTCATCAAGAGAATGCCAAGAGTGTGCAAAGCAGTAATCAAAGCAAAAGTTGGCTACTTTGAAGAATATGACATATTTTCAGTTGTTTCACACTTGTTTGTTATGTATATAATTCCACATGTGTTAATTCATAGTTTTGATGCCTTCAAATTCATGAAAATAAAGAAAACTCTTTGAATGAGAAGGTGTGTCCAAACTTTTGGTCTGTACTGTATGTGGGGATTAGTGATGAACGAAGCGAGCTTCGGATGCTATATCCGAAGTCACTTAGTTCAAAACTTCGGAATAAGGCCTCATGCACACGATCGTTGTTGTGTTCCATTCCGCAAAATGGGGTTCCGTTGTTCCGTGATCCGTTTCCGTTTTTGTTTCCGTGTGTCTTCCTTTATTTTTGGAGGACCACCAGACATAAAGGAAAGTAAAAATAAAGTCTAAGACAGGTTTGCCATGCAAATGATAGGAAAAAAACGGACGTGGACGCACGGACGCGGATGACAATTTTGTGTGCCTCCGCGTTTTTTTGCGGTCCCATTGACTTGAATGGGTCCGCAAACCGTTTTCCGCGAAAATAATAGGACAGGTTATATTTTTTGGACGGACTGGAACCACGGTTCACGGAATAAAACAGCGGTCGTGTGCATGAGGCCTAATACTGTATGAATATCAGTCTCCATACAGTATTAAAATGTTATGGCTCCGATGAGCTGAAGTTAGTTATTTTCGAAGTCGTGTGTGACTTTGTTGAATTAAGCCTCATGCAGACGTCAGTGTTTCACGGACGTGTGCTGTTCGTGTTCTCCATGGACAGCACACGTCCCCATTTATTTTAATGTGTGTATTCACACATCAGTGTTTTAGTACAGTCCGTGGATTCGTGTTTTTAGCACGGATGCATGCTCTATTTTATCCGTCACGCCCATTATAGTCTATGGGTCCGTGAAAACCACGGGTGCCATCCGTGTTGCATCCGTGTTTTACGGATCATTGAGAAGAGATGCTTTGAAAATTCTTTTTCAGCTGTTCAGTGTCAGTGAAACACGGATGCAACACGGACAATAAAAAAACGGACAGCTTCAGGGATGCATCACTGACCATCTGCTCACGGATTTGAGCATGAACACGGACGTGTGAATGAGGCTTAACTCTGGTAGTTGATTTTTAAAGTGGAAAACTTGAAACCAAACTCTGCTTCTAGTCAGAACGGAAGCCGACTCCGGTTTCAAGTTTTAAACTGGTTTTCCAGTTTAAAAATCAACCACCGAAGTTATTCAACGAAGTCATACGCGACTCCGCAAATAACTGACTTCGGCTCATCGGAGCCCATACTGTACATTCTAATACTGTATGGAGACGGATCTCCGTACAGTATTAATCTGAAGTTCTGAATGAAGCGACTTCGGATGTAGCATCCGAAGCTCGCTCCGCTCAACACTAGTGGGGATGTGAATTTTAGGGAAGGAGTGTGAGAATTAATGTCATTTACTTTTAAGAATTCATCTAAAACCTTTTTAAAACTGTCCACTGTTCCTGCTGTGACCACGTCCTGAGGAAGTCTATTCCACAGATTCACAGTTCTTACAGTGAAGAGGTTTTGACGCCTCTAGAGACTGAACTTTTTCTTCTCCAGTCGTAGTGCCACCTTGTCTTTTAAGGGCATTTGACATGGAACAGTTTTTCACAGTATTTTTTGTATGGCCCATTTATATACTTGTATAGGTTAATCATTTCCCCCCTTAGACGTCTCTTCTCAAGACTAGTGATGTCGCGAACATGAAATTTTCCATTCGCGAACGCCGAACGCAAATTTCTGCAAAGGTTCGCGAACGGGCGAACCGCCATAGACTTCAATAGGCAGGCGAATTTTAAAACCCACAGTGACTCTTTCTAGCCACAGTAGTGATGGAAGAGTTGTTTCAAGGGGACTAACACCTGGACTGTGGCATGCCGGAGGGGGATCCATGGCAAAACTCCCATGGAAAATTATGTAGTTGACGCAGAGTTGTATTTTAATCCATAAAGGGCATAAATCACCTAACAATCCAATTTTTTTTTGAACAACGTGGTTTAAAACATCCAGTGTGTGTATACGATCAGGTATGATGTATCGATCAGGTAGTGTAAGGGTTACGCCCGCTTCACAGACATTGACAGACCAAACTCCCCTTTTAATGCACCGCAAACAACCGCAAACAGTCCATTTGCCCAACCGCAAACTCCCCATTTGTTCAAGGTTGGATACCAAGCTAGCCATGTCCCGTTGATGTCATTGAAGGTTTCTTCCTCTACCCAGCCACGTACAACACCAAGGGTCCCCGAAAGGTGAATTGAATTGATTTTTTGAACGGGGAGATGGTTAAAAAAATGCTGGCTCCCTCCCCTTTGTTTGAATTACGCCACGGTCACTGCGTCTGCGCCGTGCAATTTACTGCCCCACCCGATATGAGTGGTATTTTCTGTCACAATACAGTCTGTGTGGGCCTGACACACACGGGCTTGCAAATGGGATTAGATCACAGAAAAATATTAAATAGAATTTTTTTTATCTGCGAGGTATTTTCTGTCACCCCCTGTATGAATGGTGTGCACACAGTACTGTCTGTGACTGAGCCTGCAGCCTCTCACACACGGGCAGGCAACTGCAATATATGTATATATAAAATAAAATAAAAAAAGCAGACTGATGTACCAGCCCTGAAAAGGGCTTTTTGGGGTGCTGTCTGGACGCTGTCCTTACAGCAGATGAGTCTGTGGACACAGAACACTGCCCTAGCTAACGCTTTCCCTATTGAATCAGCAGCAGCAGCACTGTCCCTCCTCTCACTGAGAATGCAGATTCCGAATGAATCTAAAATGGATGCTGTCCGGGAGGTGGGAGGGTCTGGGAGGGAGGATCTGCTGCTGATTGGCTAGAATGTGTCTGCTCACTGTGAGGTACAGGGTCAAAGTTTACTCAATGATGATGTAAAGGGGGCGGACCGAACATTGCATATGTTCGCCCGCGCGGCGAACGCGAACAAGCTATGTTCGCCGGGAACTATTCGCCGCGAACTATTCGGGCCATCTCTACTCAAGACTAAAGACATTTAATTCTTTTAATCTTTCTTTCTATACCTACAGTATGTCAGCACATATTCGGGATTCATTTGAATTACATTGTTACCATACTTACTATACATGAAAAATGAAATCTCTTTTTGCATAATTTTGATCAAACATGTGCCGGGCCGATCTACCAATTTTAAGGGGGCTTCTGTAGATATGTACCTAACACTCACAGAACTGCCTCTCCTTCTGGGCTGTGTAGGAACCAGCTGCATTAATATTCTGCTTAAAAGCCCAGGGCAGATGGGCGAGGAGTGCTAAATTTAAAAGGAGGCAGCTATCCTCCAAACCCACAGCAAGAGAATTTAGACTAGCACAGTGGTGGTGAACCTATGGCACGGGGGCCAGAGGAAGCACTCAGATGCCTCTCTGTGGGCACCCACTCCCTGGAAAAAGTCTATGGTGTACCAATATGCCTTAGACTTTTCTTGCCATTCACCAGTGCAGGGCGCAATATGAACAGCACAGGCAGCGCAGGGCGCACTATGAACAGCACAGGCAGCACATTGAATATAGGCAGGTTATTATAGCTAAATGATAAAGTACATGGAAGATATACTACTGTATATTGGACTGTAGTATTCAGGTTAAATTGCAGTGTTGGCACTTTGCGACAAATAAGTAGGGTTTGGGTTGCAGTTTGGGCACGCGGTCTCTAAAAGGTTCACCATCTAGCACATCCAAAGCCACAGGTGCACATCCATAAAGCTAACATGCAGACAGCAAACAATATATGGCAGCACACGGTTATAAATGCAAACAATGGAACTTTATGGATGTGCACCTGTGACTTGGGATGTGCTAGTCTACAGACACATGCCACAGATTTTTCTATTGCCTGTCTAAGGCCTCCTTCACACGGGCATCACGTTTTGGCTCCGGAGGCGTCCCGGGTGCAATGCCGCAAACCCGCGCGAGTAGGTACACAATTGCAGTCAGTTTTGACTAGTGTTGAGCGCGAATATTCGAATTGCGAATTTTTTTCTCGAATATCGCAATTTCGAGATTTCGCGAATATTTAGAATATCGTTCTATATATTCGCGAAATAGAATATTCGTTTTTTTTCTTTTTTTTTTTTATTATATTTTTTTCTTTCCCACTTCCCTAAAGTTGTTCTTACCTGTCCTTTGGATTCCTGGCTTCCTGGCTGCTCCAGTCAGTGGCGTTTTCAACTTACTGCTATATTCCATATTAGCTAAATTACAATCTAATCTATATGTGTATTTTACGAAATTTCGCAATAGTCGCAATTGCGATGCGAGTAATATAACACGAAATATTCGCATGAAGATTTCAACTTAGCACTGCTATACTCCATATTCTAGCCTAATATGGAATATAGCTGTGCTAAGTTAGCACTGCTATATTCCATATTAGGCTAGAATATTTCGTGTTATATTAGTCGCATCGCAATTTCGACTTTTTCAAATGTTCTTAATATTGCTCTAACTTCGTCTTTTAGAAATTTCGTAATATTGCTCTAACTTCGTCTCTTAGAATATTACGAATATTCTAAAAGACGAAGTTAGAGCAATATTACGAAATTTCGTAAAATACACATATAGATTGTAATTTAGCTAATATAGTGCTATAATCCCTTTTTTTTCCTGTAATTTTTTTTGCCTCTTCTGAACTTAAGTTTTGTAAAATATGTACACTATTAAAAATTATTACTATAGCAGTATATTAGCTTAAATACAATCTATCTATACGAATATTCTAAAAGACGAAGTTAGAGCAATATTAAGAACATTTGCAAAAGTCGAAATTGCGATGCGAGTAATATAACACGAAATAGTCGCATGAAGATTTCAATTTAGCACAGCTATATTCCATATTCTAGCCTAATATGGAATATAGCAGTGCTAACTTAACACAGCTATATTCCATATTAGGCTAGAATATGGAATATAGCAGTGCTAAGTTTAAATCTTCATGCGACTATTTCGTGTTATATTACTCGCATCGCAATTTCGACTTTTGCAAATGTTCTTAATATTGCTCTAACTTCGTCTTTTAGAATATTCGTAATATTCTAAGAGACGAAGTTAGAGCAATATTACGAAATTTCGTAATATACACATATTAGCCTAGCCATAGTCATTAGCATAGGAACGTTGCCTTATACTATCAAGATAAATTTTCGCAATATGCGAAAAATAATTTCGCGATAATTGGAATAATTGCGAATATTCGATTTCGACGAATATAACACGAATATTCATGCGAATATTCGCGAAATATCGCGAAACCGAATATGGCACCTCCCGCTCATCACTAGTTTTGACTGCGATTGTGTTCCGTTGTTCAGTTTGCACGGGTGCAATGTGTTTTGCACGCGCGTGATAAAAAAACTGAATGTGGTACCCAGACCCGAACTTCTTCACAGAAGTTCAGGTTTGGGTTCAAGGTTGTGTAGATTGAATTATTTTTCCTTATAACAAGGTTATAAGGGGAAATAATAGCATTCTGAATACAGAATGCTTAGTAAAATAGGGCTGAATGGGTTAAAAAAATAAAAATAAATTTTTAACTCACCTTAACCACCTCAGCCCCTATAGCTTAAACACCCTTAAAGACCAGGCCACTTTTTACACTTCTGACCTACCCTACTTTCACCGTTTATTGCTCGGTCATGCAACTTACCACCCAAATGAATTTTACCTCCTTTTCTTCTCACTAATAGAGCTTTCATTTGGTGGTATTTCATTGCTGCTGACATTTTTACTTTTTTTGTTATTAATCGAAATGTAACGATTTTTTTGCAAAAAAAAATGACATTTTTCACTTTCAGTTGTAAAATTTTGCAAAAAAAACGACATCCATATATAAATTTTTCTCTAAATTTATTGTTCTACATGTCTTTGATAAAAAAAAAATGTTTGGGTAAAAAAAAAATGGTTTGGGTAAAAGTTATAGCGTTTACAAACCATGGTACAAAAATGTGAATTTCCGCTTTTTGAAGAAGCTCTGACTTTCTGAGCACCTGTCATGTTTCCTGAGGTTCTACAATGCCCAGACAGTACAAACACCCCACAAATGACCCCATTTCGGAAAGTAGACACCCTAAGGTATTCGCTGATGGGCATAGTGAGTTCATAGAACTTTCTATTTTTTGGCACAAGTTAGTGGAAAATGATGATTTTTTTTTTTTTTTTCTTACAAAGTCTCATATTCCACTAACTTGTGACAAAAAATAAAAACTTCTATGAACTCACTATGCCCATCAGCGAATACCTTGGGGTGTCTTCTTTCCAAAATGGGGTCACTTGTGGGGTAGTTATACTGCCCTGGCATTCTAGGGGCCCAAATGTGTGGTAAGTAGTTTGAAATCAAAATGTGTAAAAAATGACCGGTGAAATCCGAAAGGTGCTCTTTGGAATGTGGGCCCCTTTGTTCACCTAGGCTGCAAAAAAGTGCCACACATGTGGTATCGCCGTACTCAGGAGAAGTTGGGCAATGTGTTTTGGGGTGTCATTTTACATATACCCATGCTGGGTGAGATAAATATCTTGGTCAAATGCCAACTTTTTATAAAAAAATTGGAAAAGTTGTCTTTTGCCAAGATATTTCTCTCACCCAGCATGGGTATATGTAAAATGACACCCCAAAACACATTCCCCAACTTCTCCTGAGTACGGAGATACCACATGTGTGACACTTTTTTGCAGCCTAGGTGGGCAAAGGGGCCCATATTCCAAAGAGCACCTTTTGGATTTCACCAGTCATTTTTTACACATTTTGATTTCAAACTTCTTACCACACATTTGGGCCCCTAGAATGCCAGGGCAGTATAACTACCCCACAAGTGACCCCATTTTGGAAAGAAGACACCCCAAGGTATTTCGTGATGGACATAGTGAGTTCATGGAAGTTTTTATTTTTTGTCACAAGTTAGTGGAATATGAGACTTTGTAAGGGAAAAAAATAAATAAAAAAAATCATCATTTTCCGCTAACTTGTGACAAAAAATATAAAATTCTAGAAACTCGCCATGCCCCTCACGGAATACCTTGGGGTGTCTTCTTTCCAAAATGGGGTCACTTGTGGGGTAGTTATTCTGCCCTGGCATTTTCCAGGGGCCCTAATGTGTGGTAAGTAGGTAAATGACCTGTGAAATCCGAAAGGTGCTCTTTGGAATGTGGGCCCCTTTGCCCACCTAGGCTGCAAAAAAGTGTCACACATGTGGTATCTCTGTACTCAGGAGAAGTTGGGCAATGTGTTTTGGGGTGTCATTTTACATATACCCATGCTGGGTGAGATAAATATCTTGGTCAAATGCCAACTTTGTATAAAAAAATTGGAAAAGTTGTCTTTTGCCAAGATATTTCTCTCACCCAGCATGGGTATATGTAAAATGACACCCCAAACCACATTGCCCAACTTCTCCTGAGTACAGCGATACCACATGTGTGACACTTTTTTGCAGCCTAGGTGGGCAAAGGGGCCCACATTCCAAAGAACACCTTTCGGATTTCACCGGCCATTTTTTTACAGATTTTGATTTCAAACCACTTCTCACGCATTCGGCCCCTAAAATGCCAGGGCAGTATAACTACCCCACAAGTGACCCCATTTTGGAAAGAAGACACCCCAAGGTATTTCGTGATGGGCATAGTGAGTTCATGGAAGTTTTTATTTTTTGTCACAAGTTAGTGGAATATGAGACTTTGTAAGAAAAAAAAAAATCATCATTTTCCGCTAACTTGTGACAAAAAATATAAAATTCTAGGAACTCGCCATGCCCCTCACGGAATACCTTGGGGTGTCTTCTTTCCAAAATGGGGTCACTTGTGGGGTAGTTATACTGCCCTGGCATTTCCCAGGGGCCCTAATGTGTGGTAAGTAGGTAAATGACCTGTGAAATCCTAAAGGTGCTCTTTGGAATGTGGGCCCCTTTGCCCACCTAGGCTGCAAAAAAGTGTCACACATGTGGTATCGCCGTATTCAGGAGAAGTTGGGCAATGTGTTTTGGGGTGTCTTTTTACATATACTCATGCTGGGTGAGAGAAATATCTCGGCAAAAGACAACTTTTCCCATTTTTTATACAAAGTTGGCATTTGACCAAGATATTTATCTCACCCAGCATGGGTATATGTAAAATGACACCCCAAAACACATTGCCCAACTTCTCCTGAGTACGGCGATACCACATGTGTGACACTTTTTTTGCAGCCTAGATGCGCAAAGGGGCCCACATTCATTTTATGAGGGCATTTTTAGACATTTGGATCCCAGACTTCTTCTCACGCTTTAGGGCCCCTAGAATGCCAGGGCAGTATAAATACCCCACATGTGACCCCATTTTGGAAAGAAGACACCCCAAGGTATTCAATGAGGGGCATGGCGAGTTCATAGAATTTTTATTTTTTTGGCACAAGTTAGCGGAAATTGATATATATATTTTTTTTCTCACAAAGTCTCCCTTTCCGCTAACTTGGGACAAAAATTTCAATCTTTCATGGACTCAATATGCCCCTCACGGAATACCTTGGGGTGTCTTCTTTCCGAAATGGGGTCACATGTGGGGTATTTATACTGCCCTGGCATTCTAGGGGCCCTAAAGCGTGAGAAGAAGTCTGGAATATAAATGTCTAAAAAAATTACGCATTTGGATTCCGTGAGGGGTATGGTGAGTTCATGTGAGATTTTATTTTTTGACACAAGTTAGTGGAATATGAGACTTTGTAAGAAAAAAAAAAAAAATTCCGCTAACTTGGGCCAAAAAAATGTCTGAATGGAGCCTTACAGGGGGGTGATCAATGACAGGGGGGTGATCAGGGAGTCTATATGGGGTGATCACCCCCCTGTAAGGCTCCATTCAGATGTCCGTATGTGTTTTGCGGATCCGATCCATGTATCAGTGGATCCGTAAAAATCATACGGACATCTGAATGCAGCCTTACAGGGGGGTGATCAATGACAGGGGGGTGATCAGGGAGTCTATATGGGGTGATCACCCCCGTCATTGATCACCCCCCTGTAAGGCTCCATTCAGACGTCCGTATGCGTTTTGCGGATCCGATCCATCTATCAGTGGATCCGTAAAAATCATACGGACATCTGAATAGAGCCTTACAGGGGGGTGATCAATGACAGGGGGGTGATCAATGACAGTGGGGTGATCAGGGAGTCTATATGGGGTGATCAGGGGTTCATAAGGGGTTAATAAGTGACAGGGGGGGGGTGTAGTGTAGTGGTGTTTGGTGCTACTTTACTGAGCTACCTGTGTCCTCTGGTGGTCGATCCAAACAAAGGGGACCACCAGAGTACCAGGTAGCAGGTATATTAGACGCTGTTATCAAAACAGCGTCTAATATACCTGTTAGGGGTTAAAAAAATCACATCTCCAGCCTGCCAGCGAACGATCGCCGCTGGCAGGCTGGAGATCCACTCGCTTACCTTCCGATCCTGTGAGCGCTCCTGTGTGCGCGCGTTCACAGGAAATCTCGCGTCTCGCGAGATGACGCATATATGCGTGACTCTGCGCACGGCTGCCGCCTCCGGAACGCGATCCTGTGTTAGGCGGTATGGAGGCGGTTAATCCACTTGTTCGTGCAGCCGGCATCTCTTCTGTCTTCATCTATGAGGAAAAGGACCTTTGATGACGTCACTACGCTCATCACATGGTCCATCACATGATCTTTTACCATGGTGATGGACAGTGTCGGACTGGGGTGCCTAGGGCCCACCAGTGGGAGTCATTCTAGGGGCCCACCCTACAGCTGCCATAAACGGAAATATTACTTGTTCATTTTTTGGGCTTACATACATGAATCTTTGCAGTTTAGTACACAATACAGTTTGCAAAACAGAATGGTATTGTGCACTGCACGATATCAAAGTGTTTATCATTAAGCAACTCATTGTAGTTGATAATGCATCTGTTATTTACAGTCAGTAGTAGTTTGGATAGCACTCACACATGGAAATTCCTTATCCTTGATGAACCACCCTTTCCCTCATCCTAAACAATATCCAAAGTAAAGTAAATGTTTGTCGGCATCTTCAAATAGAAAAGTGTACTGGAGTGAATAGGCCACCATGTAACCATCCCTATAGGGTCTTTCTCAAGTGTCTTGACCACTTGAGTAAGACCCTATAGTAGTCGATACGTGGTGGCGAACGCCGTATTCACTCCAGTAAACTTTTTCATTTGAAGATGCCGACAAACATTTACTTTAGGCTGACAGTTATTTTTTTTCTGTCTTTGCTATCATGGTGGTATCCATGTATGATGCAGATCCAAAATAGGGTCGTGTGCATGAACATCCGTACACAAACCATTCATTTGTGAAACAAAAAAAATCATGTTTTAGTGTCTCCATAGTCTGAGAGCCATAGTTTTTTCAGTTTTTGGGCAATTGTCTTAGGTAAGGTATCATTTTTGTGGAATGAGATGACGGTTTGATTGGCACTTTTTTGGGGGGCATACGACTTTTTGATCGCTTGCTATTACACTTTTTGTAATGAATGGCTTTTTTGACACCGTTTTTTTTTTCTTTTTTTACGGTCTTCACCTCAGGGTTTAGGTCATGTGGTATTTTTATAGAGCAGATTCTTATGGACGCGGCAATACCTAATATGTCTACTTTTTTTATTTTTTTTACATTGTCTTGGGCCATTGTCTCATGTAGGGGCTCATTTTCTGTGGAATGAGGTGACGGTTTGATTGGTA
Organism: Bufo bufo; assembly: GCF_905171765.1. NCBI lineage: Eukaryota > Metazoa > Chordata > Amphibia > Anura > Bufonidae > Bufo > Bufo bufo. The sequence goes on from NC_053389.1 coordinate 112,465,027, forward strand.
CTATTTTGGCGTACATACGACTTTTTTGATCACTTTTATTACCTTTTTGGGAAGTAAGGTGGGCAAAATTTCAATTTCATCATAGTTTTTATTTTTATTTTTTTATGGCGTTCACCGTGCGGGGAAAGTAACATGACCGTTTTATAGATCAGGTCATTACGGATGCGGTGATATCAAATATGTGTAGGGAATTTTAATTTTTTAATTTTTAATCAGTGATAAATGTTTTTTTTATTTTTACTTTTTTTTTTACCCAGACCCACTTAGTTCTTGAAGATCCAGTGGGTCTGATGTCTGTATAATACAGTACAGTACACTATATAGTGTACTGTACTGTATTTTCACTTTACAAAGTCTGATTAGACTTCTGCCTTTAGCAGAAGTCTAATCAGCACCATGGACAGCCTCTGATTAGCACCATGGTGCTGACACTCTGCAAACCACTCGGCCATCCTGAGAGAGGGGGCGGGTGGATGATCGCGCGGCCCTCCCGCTCGCACCCCCAACCCCGCTGCGCCCGCCGGCACATAACACAGAGGGCTGCAGGGGGAAGGTTAAACATAAAATAAAGGCATTTTGAAGTTTCTGATCACTGTGGTCACAGGGATCAGAAACCTCCCGAAAGCGCTGCAAACCGCAGGTCTGAATTGACCTGCGGTTTGCAGCGATCGCCAATATGGGGGGTCACAGGACCCCCTGGTCATTGATCCTGGGTGCCTGCTGATTGATTTCAGCAGGCACCGGGTTCCGATCACCGCCCGCCGAGCGGCGGTGATCGGAAATACATAGGACGTACCGGTACGTCCTGTATCCTTAAGGACCGGGACATCAGGGCGTTCCGGTACGCCCTATGTCCTAAACAGGTTAAGGGTGGGTTCACACTTGCGTTCTGGCATTCTGCTATAGGTTCTGATTACAATGGAACACACAGACGGAATGCAAAACGGAAACCTTTAAGAGGCATTCTGTTTTGATCTGTCATAGTAGAAGTCTATGGGCAATCATAACGGATCCTGGCGACAGTACTTTGTTTTCCGTCTTGCATAATGGAAACCAGACCAGACGGATCCGTTATACTTGCCCATAGACTTCTATTGTGACGTATCAAAATGGAATGCCTCTTAAAGGTTTCCGTTTTTCATTCTGTCTGGGTATTCAGTTATAAATGGAGCCTATAACGGAAAGCAAGAACGCAAGTGTAAACCCACCCTTATTTGCTTGTATACAGTAATTTTGGTACTGGCAATTGATGGTGCGGGCAGCGGGTGAGAATGCAAGACCTGTGCCCGCATCATAATTGCAACATAAAATGACAGCAAGTTGCAGAAAGGAAAACTACAACTCCCAGCAGGTCCTGAAGGTTTGCATCTGACAAGGCATGCTGGGAGTTGTACTTTTCAAGGGGAAAAGGCAATAAAATGTGAATAATATTTTTTTAATTTACTGTAATTTATTGTATTTCCTTTCCGGACTGCCTGGACTAGCCTGAGACAGAGAGCGTGACGTCCACTGCCTCGGCTCTATCTGTCTTGCTCACAGGCAGGAGGCAACTAACTGCTGGGCATCAGAGGCACACTATAAACCCGCCGCTGCGCTCTGCTCTGCAGACTCCAGGGCGCGGCGGGGAACCTTACTGGCTGCGTGCCTGCGCTGCGTAGGGATGCTCTGTACGGAGAGCGCAGCGCAGGCACGTCACGTATGAGGAGGCGGGGCCCACGAGCAGCGCTGCGGGGAGCGGTCTGGAGAGAACAGAGGAGGCGCTGGGCAGTGGCGGCTATGGCAAGTGAAGTGGCGAGGTGAATGATCATGGCCTGGATCAGTCATCTCGCCACTTATATGACAAGTCTGACTCTGGAGACGTCACTGTCAGTGCTCATTGAAGTGGCAGGCAGCGCTGCTGGCCAGCGGGAAGCTGGAGAGCTGCCTGCCGCACTAATCATTATAAATGAAAATGCCAGGGGCCCACCGAGGGTTTCCCGGTTCCCCGGTGGGTCAGTCCGAGCCTGGTGATGGATCATGTGATGAGCGCAGTGACGTCATCAAAGGTCCTTTTCCTCACAGATGAAGACAGAAGAGATGCCGGCTGCACGAACAAGTGGATTAAGGTGAGTAAAAAATTTATTTTATTTTTTTAACCCCTCCAGCCCTATTGTACTATGCATTCTGTATTCAGAATGCTATTATTTTCCCTTATAACGTGTCATAAAGGGAAAATAATAATGATTGGGTCCCCATCCCGATCGTCTCCTAGCAACCGTGCGTGAAAATCGCACCGCATCCGCACTTGCTTGCGGATGCTTGTGATTTTCACGCAGCCCCATTCATTTCTATGGGGCCTGCGTTACGTGAAAAACGCACAAAGAGGACTATCCTGCGATTTTCACGCAACGCACAAGTGATGCGTGAAAATCACCGCTCATGTGCACAGCCCCATAGAAATGAATAGGTCCGGATTCAGTGCGGGTGCAATGCGTTCACCTCACGCATTGCACCCGCGCGGAAATCTCGCCCGTGTGAAAGGGGCCTAAGAGTGTAAAACCCTGAAGATTAACATCCTAGTTATGTAAAGAGTCCAGCCACGCCTCAACCACACCAACTATATCTATGTGTTCCACTAGTACAATAAACTTTCCCATTTAGTTTGCTAGGCCTCTGGCATTTGTGAACAGGCATTTTAAGTTACACTTTAATTTTCCACATTCAGTTTCAGGAATGTAAATGTTTGAGATTTTGTAACGCATTGATATTAACAACGGGTCTGCTTCTCTTTGATGTACTCGTATTTCTAATCACCTCCCTACTTTCCTCACTAACCCGAACCCCACTAACTCTCCACTGTCCCGTCATATATTCCACTCTCTATTTACCTCCATATTGGTATGACCATCCTCCCTCCCCAGATCCTAGTTTATAAGCTCCTCCAGCCTTCTAACTATTACTTCCTCCAGTACAATGGGTGCGGACCCATTCATTTCAAAAGATGCGGACAGCACATCCGTTCTGAGGCCCCGCAAAACAGATAGAGCATGTCCTATTCTTGTCCACAGCCATGGACAAGAATAGGCATTTCTATCATAGTGCAGGCCATGTGCGGTCTACAAAATGCGGAACACACATGGCCTGTGTCCGTGTTTTTCAGATCCGAAATTTGCGGACGTGTGAATGGACCCTAACGTAGGGCCTGTAGCTGACAGAGAAGTCAGCCTAGTTGAAAACTAGGAAAACTATCTGGGGCAAGATCTGTACTGTACATTGTTGAAACAATGTTGTGAAACTGTTGGAAGTACTGCAACCCTCATTTTGCACTACAGTAAAGAAGACGTTTATTCTGTTAAATCTGGCCTGGTTACTGACTCCTACAACATACGTTGGCCATTGCACTCCCTACACACCCTGCCTTGCACCCATACAAACGTTAACACCAAGGGCATCCAAAACTATCATCAGGCAGGAGCCCTAACTTTGGGTAGTACTCCGAGGGAAGAAAGCGTGCACCCTCCTTTCACTGCACAGGCCCTAGGGAGCAACGGTGTGAGGAAAGCCACAGGGATAGATTTTCTGCAGCCAGAGCCCCTACCACTCCCATCTTTCATTCCGGCTCCTCAGGGGCCTGCTCCATGTATTTAACTCCCTAAGCTCCATCTGTCATTCTATTACTGCTTGTGGCACTGGTAGTATTTCTGAGAATACTACCTTACTACCTTGGAGGTCCTGGACTTGGGCTTCTCACCTAGTTTCCTAAAATCATTTTGGTACTAATGTGCACCATGACCATCGGGTCTTCCTCAGCCCCACCTAGAAACCTGTCTATCCAATCCACAGATGGCTGAACTTGAGCACCAGGAAGACAACACATTGTTCACATTCACGGTTTCGGTGACAGATGACCCTGTGTGTCCGCCTAATAATTGAGTCCCCATCCACCAACATCTGTCTGACCTTTGCTGCACTCCTCTTCCCATCCTTTTTACAGCGGTCATCCTCCTGGTTGCGAGCACAATGCCTCGCTGCAGTGATGCTGGCCCTGGGCTTACATCTCTAATATCATCCAGGCATATTTACTAGGGTGTTCCAGCCAGGACTATCCTCCCTGGCACTATCAATATTGGATAAGTGAGGGGTCGACACCTGACATCCCCACCAATTAGCTGTTTTCGGCAGTCTCTAGTGCCAGAAACATAACAGTGGATGGCGCCGTATGCATAAGGCTCCATTCACTGTGCAGTGGCCATTCCAGGTACTGCTGCTGAGCTCCCATTCAAGTCCAGTGGATAATTCATCAACATCTTAAAGTCCTAGGGGACCCCAAAAGGTCCTCCACAACTTTTTAGGGCAGCTTGTTTTTGGAATGTGAGAAGAAACTCAAAAACCTTGAAGAGACCCACACAGCCACAGGGAGGACATGTAAATGCCATTCAGATGTTGCCACTGGCCCATTTCACATGCTTTTCTCCTCTGTGCCTATGTTATAGCCCTGAGTCACCGCATGACAAGAGGTACAGTACGTAAATCTTTCACATCGCCAGTTATTTCCATTCTTCATAAAGAGACACCAATGAGTTTATGGGTCACCCAGCCTCTCAGATCAAAGGTGACTCCTTTGCCCATATTTCAGTAAATCAGTGTAGGCCACAAGCCATGTTCTTCCAGTACTTACTATGTCTGACAATCTGTGAAATAGAAAACTGGAGTAAATGGGCACATAGAGCAGATGGCGTAAAAGACAGAACGAAGCATTACGACAGAAGAATGGTGTGCGGAATTACCCTCATACTGTATGGTATAAAGACAAGTTTAATGCTTTAAAGGTATCTTATTATAGATTACATATGGCAGGAAGAGGCAGGAGTATATGGTTCACTATCAGATGCATTGGCTTGGGTACAGCCACATGTGCAGGTTTTATTAGGCAGTTTTGGAAGCCAAAATCAGGTGTGGATCATAAAAGCAGAGTATTCCGGTTTCATAAAATTGATGACATCCTCAGGATAGGTCATTAATATCAGATTAGTGGGGGTCTAATAGGGGGCTATGCTGAGGATAGGACATCAGTATCACAAAACCAAAATGCCTCTTTAACCCCTTGAGGACATCTGCCGTACATACATGTCCGCACTTTATAGATGGCGCCAGCTCGGGAGAGGAGTGAGAGCCATAGCTATTTTACACAGCAGACACCCAGGGCTAATTTCTGCGATCGGTGATAACACTGCAGACATTTAACCCATTAGATGCCATGGTCAAATGTGTGTCTGCTGTGTAAAATAACATCAGAATATGAGAGATGCAATCTGAGGGAAAAAGTAAACAAAACAAAAAAAAAAGTTAATAAAAAAATTGAAAACACCCCCCTTTCCACAAAATGAAAATGAAAATAAACAATAAAATAAATAAACATCATAGGCATCACTGCATCTGCAAACGCCCGTAATATAAAAATATTAAATATTTTGCTGTATGAGATTCACCTCAACAAAATGTTTTAACAAAAAGTGATCAAAAAGTGCACACTCCAAAATGGTATCAATGAAAACTACAGATTGTCTCAGCTAAAAATGAGCCCCCCACATCTCCGTAGAAGTAAAACTAAGCATGTAATGGAGGTCAGAATATGACGATGAAAAGAAAATATTAACTTCCAAAGATTTTATTTTTTAAAGTATTAAAACGCAAGAAAAACGATACAAGTGTGGTATAGAGGTAATTGTACTGACCCCCAGGTCAGTTTTATCGCATAGGAAACGCTGTAATAACGAAACCCATAAAATAGTGGCTGAAATGCGTTGTTTTCCAATTCCACCCTATTTGAATTTTTTCCAGCTAAATCTTATTTGATCTTTATAGGATCTTATTGTTATAAAGGGCCACCCTGGGTAAGACACGATTGTGTGCCCAGTGCAGGGTTTGAGGGGGCAGTTCATGATTCTCTCTCATCTCTGTTCTGTAAATCATGCTCTCCCCTCGTCGGGTCCTGCACTAGACATTACGCAGTGTATAGGTTTTGCTCAAAGTTTTCCTTTAATGTTGAAGTAATATAGTCCACATTATTTGATGGAAATGTACCGTATAATAGTACCCCAGTTATGATGTGGTGCTACCCGATCCTCTGACAGCACGTGAGAGGCGTCACTGCCAGCTAAAGGGCACCTGTCAGCAGATTTGTCCCTATGACACTGGCTGACCTGTTACATGTGCACTTGGCAGCTGAAGACATCTGTGTTGGCCCTATGTTCATATGTGTCCGCATTGCTGAGAAAAATGAAGTTTTAATCCTTTCAGGTTTTTTTGCGTTTTCGTTTTGCGCTCCCTGCCTTCCCAGAGCCATAACTTTTTTATTTGTCTGTTCACATAGCGATATGAGGGCTTGTTTTTTGCGGGACAAGTTGTACTTTTCAACGCCACCATTTAATATTGCAAATTATGTAGTGGGAAGCGGGTAAATAAAAATCCAAATGGGGTGAAATTGCAAAAAAAAAGCAATTCCACCACAGTTTTACGGGTTTTTTATTTACGAGTCGACGTTCGATGTGGGATAAAACGGACCAGTTCCTTTTATTCTAGAGGTCAATACAAATCCGGCGATACCCTATATGTATAGTTTTTCTTGCGTTTTGATAGTGATAAAAAAAAAAATGATGTGGAAAAAAATAATCGGTTTTATTTTTTTGTTGCCATATTTTGACCTTTTGAACTTTTTGTAATTATGTGTACGGAGCTGTATGGGGGCTCCTTTTTTGCGGGGCGATCTGAACTTTCATTGATACCATTCTGGGGTGTGTATGACTTTTTGATCGCTTTTGGACGCTTTTTTCCGTTTTGCTGTTTGCCGTATGGGGAACATATTTTTATATGGGCGTTTTCGCACATCGCGACACCCATGATGTGTATTTTTAAAAAATTTTTTGTTCTTTTATTTTTATTTTCGGAAAAGGGAGGTGATTAGAATTTTTATTGTATTTTTTTTTTTACTTTTTTTTTTACACTTTTTTATATTCTCATAGGGAACTATAACAATCAATCATCTGATTGCTATTATCATAAACTCCAATGCACTTGCATTGGAATCTATGATGATTTTACTAGTTTCCTATGGAGCCCTATTACAGGCAAGGGCTCCATAGGAAATACTATGCAGCAGCCTCCTGTCATTCATAAAGACAGGGGCTGCTGCATACACGCTCCAGCTCCTCCGATCGCCACACGGGGCGCTCAGATGCCAGATGCCATGGTCAGGATTGACCACGGCATCTGAGGGGTTAAATGTCCGCGATCGGCATTACTGCCGGTTTACAGACATGAGCCGCGGGTGTCTGCTAAAAGAAGCAGGCGGCCACCCACAGCGGGCAGGAGCAGGCACTATCTTTAAACACCTGCCCAGCGCCGTACATGTATGGTGCTGGGCGTGAAGGTGTTAATATATGTAAATGAGCCTCTAGGAGCAACAGGGGTGTTGCCATTACACCTAGAGGCTCAGCTCTTTCTGCAACTGCTGTGCCCTCTGCACTTTCTGCTGCCTGCCGCCTCACCTGGCCTCATTGGTGGTGCACCCCTGACTGGAATGTAGAACTGAACGAAGGAGCCTTTTTCCCAGATATGAAATGTTGATACTGTTGGGAGTGTTATATGGTACTCATGCATTTCATGCTCAGCTGCTGTATATTATTCATGTATTAAATTATTTCAATAGAATTGACCCCCATGCTCTGCTCTGAATAAACGTTAAAGGGGTTGTCTCACTTCAGCAAGTGGCATTTATCATGTAGAGAAAGTTAATACAAGGCACTTACTAATGTATTGTGATTGTCCATATTGCTTCCTTTGTTGGCTGGATTCATTTTTCCATCCCATTATACATGGCTTGTATCCATGGGGTTTTGACCACTGCTGCAGCGCAGATAGGAGCTGGCTGGGCCAGGAGCTGCAGTGCATGCGTGCCTAGGTGAGCTCCCACGGTCCCGGTCACCAGAGAGGCAGGCACTTTTTCCTGTAGTGTCCAAGCACGTCCACCTCTGCTGGATTGCAGGGTGGTCGTAACTCTTGGAAATGAGCAGTGTATAATGTGATGGAAAAATGAATCAAACCAGGAAAGGAGGCAACATGGACAATCACTATACATTAGTAAGTGCCTTGTATTAACTTTCTCTACATGATAATTTCCATTTGCTGAAGTGAGACAACCCCTTCCCCCGTGTTTTTGAGTGCACAGTATAAAATAGGAATACATACATTGACAAAGAGAAGCCCAACATTTAGAATATTTGTTTACAAGTCAAAAATTACGGGTGAGGAGCGAGCTGGTTACTGGAATATTATTTTACGTGCTCAGCACTTCCGAGCCAGGAATGATTGATCATATCATAGTAGGATAGAACTAATCACAGCAAAGCAGCTGCTGAGTGAATAAAACATGTGGCAGATATTATTTCCTGTGATGAAATTCACTATTTATGACATTCACGCTGCCATCTGTATAAACATGTCCCATTGCCAAAACACCAAACTAATCATTTAAGGAGAATTTTCCCCAAAGTCATCTTGCAGTTGTCTTTTGACAAACTGTTACAGCAGTTAGATATCCAACTGGGTGACACCAATATGGTCACCATTATGACAGTAAGGTTATCAATAGAGATGAGTAAATCGTTTCTGCACGAATTGAATTTGTTACAAATTTCCAAAAGAATATGAATTTCAGTGAATCTAAAACTTTTGTGATTCATCCACGTATCATGCACAAAACGCTCAAAATGGCAGCCACCATTTTACAGATCAGAAGGCAGAGAAGAAGACATATCCCACTAAAAAGGGATCATTTGTTTTTTAAATAGTACGAAAAAAATCTGACCTAACAATGTTTTTTTTAACCCATAAAGGACCTTGTGATTTTCCGCTTTTGCGTTTTCATTTTTACTCCACGCCTTCTCAAAGTCATAACTTTTTTTATTTCTTTGTTCACAGAGCCGTATGAGGGCTTATTTTTTGCGGGACAAATTGTAATTTCTAATGGCACCATTTAATATTGCATATGATGTAGTGGGGAGCTGGAATTGGAAAAAAAAGCACAATCCCACCACAAGTTTATGTTTTTTTTTTACTCCAGGTCAGTATGATTACAGTGATACCACACTTGTATAGTTTTTCTTGTATTTTAATACTGAAAAAAATTTAAACTTTGGAAAAAATCTATTTTTTATAGCTATATTTAGGGATGAGCGAATCGACATAAAACTTAGTTCTAATACTGTACGGAGCAGGAGCTTAGTACAATATTAGAATGTATTGTCTATGATGAGCCGAAGTTATTACTTCGCGAAGTCTCGCGAGACTTCGCACAAGAACTTCATAAATTAATTTGTACTGTAAAAAATCTGTTCCAAGTGGTACCTTGGAACCGAACTCGAGTTCGGGAAATGTTTTTTTACAGTATAAATAAATTTATGAAGTTATTGTGCGAAGTCTCGCGAGACTTCGCAAAGTAATAACTTCGGCTCATCAGAGCCAATACATTCTAATACTGTATGGAGTTTTATGGGAATCGACTTCGGATGTTTCATCCGAAGTCAATTCGCTCATCCCTAGCCATATTCTAACCCCTATAACATTTTCATATTTATGTCTACGGAGCTGTGTGAGGGCTCATTTATTTCAGGATGATCTCATACAGCTGATCAGCGGGGTGCTGGGTGTCGGACCCCCACCGATCTGATATTGATGACCTATCCTGAGGATAGATCATCAATAGTAAAAGCCCTGACAACCCCTTTAACCCCAGACCTCTGCTGTTCGAACTAGCAGAGACCCGCTGGCTATGGCGCCTGTTGTACTCTCGAGCAGGCACTATCTTTAAAATGACAGCTTCCACTGGACGTGTGCAGCGGAAGTGACAAAGGGCTTAAACATGTTGTTTGTTACCACCAGCTGCACCATTAGATGCACCGAACCACAAGATCAGATCAGAACCCCAATCTTTATCAGACCCCCAACCCTCATCAGACCTCAATTCAGAACCACATTCCTCATCAGACATCAGATCAGACCGCCATTCCTTATCAGACCCCATCAAACCTCAGATCACCCCCCAAATCAGACTCCCATTGCTCGTTAGACTGCCATTCATTATTAGAACTCAGATCAGACCCATATTTATTATTAGACCTGAGACTCAATCACACCTTAGATCAGGCCCCCAAATCAGACCCCCATTGATCATTAGACCTCAGACCCCCACCAGACCTCAGATCAGACCCCCATTGATTGTCAGACCTTAGATCCCAATCAGACTTCAGATCAGACCCCCATTCCGCATTAGACCTCAGATCCCCACCAGACCTCAGATCAGACCCCCATTGATTGTCAGATCCAAATCAGACTTCAGATCAGACCCCCATTCCGCATTAGACCTCAGATCAGACATAAAGTAAATAAATTAACTTACCTCTCCTGCTCTGCTGCCACTCTACAGGTCCGGCTGTCTCTCCTGCAGTCACAGTTCCTTGGTCTTTTGCGGGCCCGCGTTGCACTACATACAGTGTCAGGTCATAGTACGCACTACATCCTGACACTGTACACAGTCAGGACACGTGCAACGCGCACCCGGAGGAATACCAGGGAGCAGTGAGTACAGACAGCACTAGCAACACTTCACTCACCACTACCCATGCCAATTGAATACTAGTGAACGCTTCCATAATCGAAGCGTTCACTAGTATTCTCTCCATAAGATACCAGCAGCATACTGCTCCCTTTAAGTCATGTATACTGCAAAGTGCAAAAGTATATAGTCATGTCATGTATGCATTCCCTCTGTATTCTTATCTCACAGCCACCACTAGATGGGGCTGGTGTCACCCTCTATAGAAGGAGAGGAGTGAGTCAGCATAGTGCAGAGTGAGTGAGCAGTTCGGTGAGTGTAGTCTAATCCAGTCTGAACCAGCAAAGAGTAAAGATGTAGAACTGACATTTTTAGCTCATGCTGGACTTTGATCCTCCCAGGATAGAGCCATAACATCCCTAAAGTAGACCAGATGATAGAGAGGTGTAGAAGTGAGCAGTCTTCAAAGGACTTACTTGACTCTACAGCACCCGTGTTCAGGAGAAGCCTCCAGTGCCTGAGCACAAAACAGTTTGACCCACCTGTATGTGTCTTCTAGAGATGAGCGAATTTCTCAAAAATTAAATTTGGTCAGTTCGCCGAATTTTCTGAAAAAATTTGATTTGATCCGAATTAATTTCTGGCGAATCGTGTTAAAAAACAGCTATTTCCTGGCTGCCGAGAGCCTTTATAGTGGTGTAGAACACTGTGCCTTCCAGTAACACGCATAGGGAGTCTGCTGTGGTAATGAAATAATACTGTGAGTCAGTATGACACGCAGATGACAGGTGTCGCTCTTAGAATCACTGCACACTTCACTTATTAGGGCAGTCACGGGGCCAAAACTGACCAAATAACTCAAGTGTGAACTCAGCCTTACAGGTCGATGTTAGCGTCAAGAAGAAGCGCACTCCTTTTACACCATCGTCAGCTGGTTCCACATAGATGTCTACAGAACCTGTTCGATTAAACGCTTCAGATCAGACCCCCATTGATTGTCAGATCCAAATCAGACTTCAGATCAGACCCCCATTCCGCATTAGACCTCAGATCAGACATAAAGTAAATAAATTAACTTACCTCTCCTGCTCTGCTGCCACTCTACAGGTCCGGCTGTCTCTCCTGCAGTTACAGCTCCTTGGTCTTTTGCGGGCCCGCGTTGCACTACATACAGTGTCAGGTCATAGTACGCACTACATCCTGACACTGTACACAGTCAGGACACGTGCAACGCGCACCCGGAGGAATACCAGGGAGCAGTGAGTACAGACAGCACTCCTCAAGAAGAAGCGCACTCCTTTTACACCATCGTCAGCTGGTTCCACATAGATGTCTACAGAACCTGTTCGATTAAACGCTTATGTAGTGTCCCACTACGTAAGGGTGGGCACTACACAAGGGTCAATTGGGTCACGTTGTTCTCCACCTCCTGTGGAACATGGTTATGGTATTTTATATTGTATTGTAATGTATATTTTCATATTGTCTCCTGTGTACCAGGCCTGTTAGGGGTGTAGTTCCTCCTCCTAGGCAGTAGAGGGAGCTAGGGAACCCCCTAGTATAAATAGTCAGGTCCAGACCACAGAGAGGGTGTGTAGTCAGAAGCCAGTGTGTACTTTAACCAGAAGATAGCTGGGAAGCAGCTTCTGACATGCAGCTAGATAGCCCAGGCTCCTAGCTTGCTTCCAGGAGAAGAGGTTCCCTCCTGAAGATATCTAGCACCTTACCAAGTACAGAGCAGAGCCACTTTTATCCAGCCAAATAGAAAGCTGAAGGGCAGAAGGATATTTACAGCAAGAAGATATATACCAGAGGAAGTTTTCTCTACCCAAGGATAAAGCCAGCAATAGGGCATACGGGCCTTGGTGAAAGCCAGACAGGATCTGAGGAAAGTAAAGCCTGATCTGTAAGTGTTATACCCTCTGAGTATCTTGCAAAGACTTTGCCTGCCACTTGTATGAAGCCTGCCTGTATTCAACATTGTACGTATGGAACTAACTGAAGACTGAAAATAGTTGAACTGTTCACTAAAAGAAGTTCTGGTTCACTGCAACTTTGTGTACCTCAATTATTCCTACAACAAATCGGTGTGCCACCGTTACCGGCACTGGCGTCACGAACTTTAAGGGATCTTGCCACAGGCACACTAAACCTACAACACCCAGGGCACCTCACCTACCACCTGGCCTGGTCCCTATACACAGAGAGTGCCCCAGAGGATCCATGTGCCAGCCTCTCCATCACTGCTGTACGCCTGCCCAGGAAATATAAAAACTGTGAGTACCAAGAGCAACCCTCGTTCTGCCTATTAACCGTGACCTCACATTCGCTCACCCTGCAGGACTGAAGCACTGCACTTATACAAGTAGAGCCCCCGACAGAGTGGAGAGGGTGTCAGCAGTAAGTTTGTGTTGATGTCACTGATTATTTTGCCCTTCCTCTGATCCGTCAGAACTATAACCCCCCAGAAAACGGATCCTGTCTGTGGAGCATCCGCCTTCACTCGGTCAGCATTTATAACATAACATAGTTCATAGTTTATAAGGCCAAAAAAGACATTTGTCCATCCAGTTCGGCCTGTTATCCTGCAAGTTGATCCAGAGAAAGGCAAAAAAAAAAACCTGTGAGGTAGAAGCCAATTTTCCCCACTTAAGGGCAAAAAAATTCCTTCCCGACTCCAATCAGGCAATCAGAATAACTCCCTGCATCAACGACCCCTCTCTAGTAACTATAGCCTGTAATATTATTACACTCCAGAAATACATCCAGGCCCCTCTTAAATTCCTTTATTGTACTCACCATCACCACCTCCTCAGGCAGAGAGTTTCATAGTCTCACTGCTCTTACCGTAAAGAATCCTCTTCTATGTTTATGTACAAACCTTCTTTCCTCCAGACGCAGAGGATGTCCCCTCGTCACAGTCACAGTCCTGGGGATAAATAGATGATGGGAGAGATCTCTGTACTGACCCTTGATATATTTATACATAGTTATTAGATCTCCTCTCAGTTGTCTTTTTTGTAAAGTGAATAACCCCAATTTTGATAAACTTTTAGGGTGTAGTCTATCCATTCGAGTTATTACTTTAGTTGCCCTCCTCTGAACCCTCTCCTGCTCTGCTATGTGTGCCTTGTTCACAATAGCCCAGAACTGTGCTCCATGTGTGGTCTGACTAGTGATTTGTAAAATGGCAGGACTGTTCTCATCACGGGGCATCTATTTCCCTTTTGATGCAACCCATTATCTTATTGGCCTTGGCAGCAGCTGCCTGACACTGGTTTCTACAGCTTAGGCTACTTTCACACTGCCGTTTTGGTTTCCGTTTGTGAAATCCATTCAGGGATCTCACAAGCAGTCCAAAACTGATCAGTTTTGCACTTAATGCATTCTGAATGGATAAGGATCCGCTCAGAATGCATCAGTTTGGCTCCGTTTGGCTTCATTCCGCCTCCATTCCGCTTTGGAGGCGGACACCAAAACAGATCCGCCTCCATTCCGCTTTGGAGAAGTCCAGATATACGACATTCATTGATTCGCCACTGTCAAGTCTAGAACTTACCTCCTCATAGAAACTGAATAAATTAGTTTGACATGACCGATCCCTTATGAAGCCATGCTGATATGGCGTTATTTGCTTATTTTCATTGAGGTACTCCAAGATAGCATCTCTTAGAAAACCTTCAAACAAAATTAACCACGACGGATGTTAAACTTACCGGCCTATAGTTTCTGGGCTCTGTTTTTGGACCCTTTTTGATTATTGGCACCACATTTGCTATGCGCCAATCCTGTGGGACATTCCCTGTCAAAATAGAGTCCGCAAATATCAGAAATAAGGGTCTGGTTATGACATTAGTTAACTCTCTTTAGGATACGGGGGGTGTATGCCATCTGGTCCTGGCAATTTGTCTATTTTAATCTTTTTAAGATGCTGTTGTACTTCTTCCTTGGTCAGACAGGGCACTTTTAATGGGGAATTTACTTTGACATTCTGCATTTTTCCTTAGTAAATACAGTGGAGAAAAAAATATTTAATAGCTTTGCTTTCTCCTCATCACTCTCTGCAACTCCCCCCTCATTACTCTGTAGAGGGCTGACACCTTCAGATTTATACTTTTTACCATTTATATAATATAAGAACATTTTAGGGTTAGTTTTGCTCTCTTTATTTGTTTTTGACATTTTTTTTTCTTATAGTTTTTCAGTGCTTCCTCGCGACCCTCCTGTTTTAGTGATTTAAATGCTTTCTTTTTGTCATTTATTGTTTTCTTTACAGTTCTATTTATCCACATTAGTTTAAGGTATGTAACTCTCACAATTAGATTTTAGGATGCTTTTAAAAATATCCCATTTTGTGGCTGTTTTATTTTTATTTTTGAGGACTTTTTCCCAGTTAGTTAGGCCTATGGCCTTTCTTAGTTGGCTAAATTTAGCTTTTTTGAAGTTTGATATTTTTGTTCCTCCCTGAAGAAACGCTCTTTTGAATGATAATTGGAACGTTATTACTTTATGGTCACTATTTCCCAGGTGTCCCCCGACCTGCACATCTGTTGTTCTGTCAGGTACTGTATATTGGTTAATACTAAGTCGAGTGTGGCCGTCCCTCTAGTCGGGTCATGAACCATTTAGGAAAGGTAATTGTCTTTGGTTATTACCAAGAACCTGTTTCCTTTATGAGATGTACAGGTTTCAGTTTCCCAGTCTATATCTGGGTGGTTGAAGGCCCCCATAATGACGACCTCATTATGATCTACTGCCTCGTCTATCTTGTTCAGTAGTAGATTTTCTGTGGACTCTGGTATATTAGATGGTTTAGAATAAATTCCTATTAGTATTTTATAGTCTCCATGTATTTCTACCTACAGTGACTCCACATGTTCATGTCCCTCACTTATATCTTCTTGAACTGTTTGCTTTAGACAGGACTTTAATTAAAGGCAGACCCACTCTCCCTCTCCAGTTTTGGCGATCCTTTCTAAACAGACTGTAGCCCTGTACATTAACTGCTAAGTCATAGCTATCATCTAGCCATGTCTCACTTATTCCCACTATGTCATAGTCCTCCTCACACATCACTAATTCCAGTTCACCAGTTTTATTAGTCAGGCTTCTGGCATTAGTATACATACATTTAAGTGGTTTATGTATATTTTTTACCCTACACCTTTCTTTCTAAACTGTTCTAGTCCCTCCTTCCATTCCTCCCCCAGTCCCATTACCTTGCCCCCAGTCTCTATCTGCACTATCTTCCCATTCTGTAATGTAATTACCCCCCCCCCAGTCCCTAATTAAAACACTCCTCCAACCTTCTAGCCATCTTCTCCCCCCAACACAGCTGCCCCTTCCCCATTGAGGTGCAGCCCATCCCTACGATAGAGCCTGTAGCTGACAGAGAAGTCGGCCCAGTTCTCCAGGAACCCAAGCCCCTCCTTCCTACACCAGTTCTTGAGCCACTTCTTAACCTCCCTAATCTCCCGCTGCCTTTCTTGTGTGGCTCGTGGTACAGGTAGTATTTTGGAAAACAACATGTCAACCCGATCCGCGATGTGTCGAACTCGAGCGCCAGGAAGACAACACACTGCTCAGCGATCCTGGTCTTTATGACAGATCGCCCTATCTGTACCCCTAATAGAGTCTGCCCTGCTCTCCTGGTCCCCTGCTTACTGGAGCTGACATTCCCCTAACTGGCAGAGGAAGTGTCCGGCTGCAGCAGTGCTCTCCCTGAACTGACATCCCTCTCATCTGCCAACCTTGCAAACTTGTTGGGGTGTGTCAGATCAGGGCTAGCCTCCCTGGCAAACTTCCCTCTACCCCGCTTTCTAACTGTTACCCAGCTATCCTCGCTACCACCCTCCCCCACATCTGCCCCATAGAGTGCTTGCTCAGTGAGCAGCAAACTTTTTTCCAAATTGTCAACGCTTCTCAGTGTTGAAACTCGCCCCGGTTAGATACTCAATGTGCGATTCCAAACGGGCAATTTGCTCACATTTTTAACAAATATATGCACCCTCAAACGGCTGTTCCAGGGTTGCATACATTAGACAAGATGTGCACTGGACTGCGTCACTAATGGAACACATACTAAACGGGGATTACGCATTTGGTCAGTAATCCATCAGTATTGCTAATGCCCAAAAAAAAACAGGAGTGGATCCAAAACAGAGATGACACGTGAATGGAATATTTGCATGTCTTCTGTGTTTTGTACCCACTCCTGCTTTTGGCTACCAAATCATAAGCCAATTCTGATGTGTGTCTTATTTTTCCTTCCTTCTGACAGATCAGAAGAAGGGTCAAATAAATGATGATGTCAACCAGGCCAAAAACGAAAAATAGTGGCCCGGTAATAAAGTGAGCTGGGTGGGAACAGCATCAGAAGACCACAGAGTGGCAAGGTGACATATTTTGGAAGTGGCAGCAGCATCAGGAGACCACAGAGTGGCAAGGTGACATAGTGTGGAGTTGGCAGCAGCATCAGGAGACCACAGAGTTGCAAGGTGACATGGTGTGTAGGTAGCATCAGCATCAGAAGAACACAGAGTGGCACAATGACAGAGTGTGCAGGTGGCAGCAGCAGCATGAGGTAGCCACAGAGTGGCAAGGTGACATAGTATGGAGGTGACAGCAGCATCATGAGACCACAGAGTGATCCAGTGGGGAGGTGGGTGGAACTAACAGTACCCGCTGACAGTGGGGGGTGTAAAAAGGAGCATCAGATGTGTGGCATCAGGCGGGTGGCAGCATCAGAATAGTAGCTGAGGCAGGTAGCCAGAAGAAACTGGTCTCTTTTGTCAAGGTTTGGGTGATGCAGCATGGATGATCTAATCTGATGCATCAGGCATTGGTGAGTGGAAATCCTGGCTGATCCACTCCTGATTAATCTTGATAAAGGTCAGTCTCTCCACATTTTGGACAGGCAAGTTCTCCTTGGGGTAACTATTGCCCCCGCCGCACTAAACACCCGCTCTAATGCCACATTACTGGCCGGGCAGGACAGCTTTTCCAGGGCAAACTCGGCCAGTTGCGGCCACAAATCCAGTTTGGCTGCCCAGTAGTCCAGTGGATCTTCAATGAAGGCTGGCAGGGTGCACTCCAAGTATGCCACCACCTGCTGGTTCAGGTTCTGCTCTATGTCTAGCTGCTGGTGAGTAGTTTCTTCACTCTGCGGGTGAAGAAAGCTGCTCATCAGTGACTCTAGACTCAGGCTGCTGCTGATGGAGCTGGTACTGCTCCTGCCCCCCCCCCCCCCCCCCCACAAGCAGCCATGGCAGTGGAACATGAGCAGTCAGACCTGCGAGAGGATGTCCTCCCTCCCTGTTCAGTTTGTCCTCCCTCTCAGCGGGTGTAAAAAAGGCCCCCATTTTGGACCGGTAGTGAGGGTCTAACATGGTGGAGAGCCAGTAGTCATCCCTCTGCCGAATGGTGACAATATGGTTGTCACTACGCAAGCAAGTGAGCATGTATCGGGCCATTTGCGCAAGTGACTCGGAGGGACTCCCTGCCTCCATCTCCACTGCATGCTGCCACGGTGTGTCTGGGTCATCTGCCTCATCTTCCTCATCTCCCTCTTGTTCCTCCAGCTGCTCCTCCTCTCCTGTCACCTGTGTAGATAAACCACCCATTCCGCTACACATTGCTTGTGCTCCAATATCCTCCTCCTCCAGTTCAGCCCCCACAGGGCTCATGTTGCCGTGAGATGTAGGCGCCAGGTGTCCAGTCCCCTAACCAGACAGATTTACCAGCATCTTTTCCAGGATATGAATCAGTGGAATGACGTTGTTCGTCTCGCAGTGCTGGTGACTGAAATAAAGTGGCCTCCTCAAAGGGCACGAGCAAACGGCAGGTAACATCGAGGTTACACAGGGGAGTACCTCTGTCTGCCTGTATCAAGAAATCGTTTATGGCCTTTATCTGTTCGTACAGTCGGTCCAACATATGGAGGGTGGAATTTCAATGGGTGGAAACGTTGCATATCAGCCTATGTTGGGAGATGCCGTTCTGCCGCTGTTGCTCAAGGAGGGTGTGCTTGGCGGTGTACGAGTGGCTGAAGTGCATGCAAAGTTTCCTGGCCATTTTTAGGATGTCTTGCAGATGGGTGGAAGACTTCAGGAAACACTTGACAACCAGATTGAACACGTTCCTCCCCTGTGTGACTCCGTTCGCCCAGGCAAACTAGGTGCAGAACAGCTTGACACTGCCGTGCCCTGCACATGTGGTATGCTGGTGATGCACTGTGAATTGTCCCTGCAGTGGAGGCTGAGGACAAGGTGGAGGATGAGGAGGCAGAGGCGGACATTGTCGAAAGGACCAACAGCGTGAGAACGTGGAGGCGGAAGCGGCGTCACCTGGCCAAGTTGCTAGTTTAGTGCCTTCACATCCCAAGGCAGAAACGTGGATAAGCAAACTGTCAAAGAATAGAACAGAGATTAATGATTTGTGTGTGAACACACGATAAGGTACCTCTTTGGCGCACAGGGACGACCACAGTTCCAATTTTTTTTGGTATAAATACTATTTATTGTTCAGTTGACAATGCGTTTCGGAGTTTATAACTCCTTTCTCAAGTCTTAGGGGCGCCAACAGCAAAAGAAAAAAGCGACGCCAGACACAGCGGCACGCACCAGAGGGAGTCCCCAGTCATCCGGCTAACCTTTGTTTGTTGCTTTTTTCTTTTGCTGTTGGCGTCCCTAAGACTTGAGAAAGGAGTTATAACCTCCAAAACGCGTTGTCAACTGAACAATAAATAGTATTTATACCAAAAAAACCTTGGAACTGTGGTCGTCCCTGTGCGCCAAAGAGGTACCTTATCGTGTGTTCGCACACAAATCATTCATCTCGCCCTCAACAATCCCTAGGAGTTTTGGCAACTCCATCCTAAAGGATTGAACGGGTACCGGCAGCACCGACCCCCCCTCCCCTACCTATTGTGTGTCTACCTTCACGGACGTTGCGCTTACACACGCACAACACCCAAAGGTGAGCACATTCCATCCATTACGCTTATCTCATTATCATTGCATACCACCCTATGAGCGCCTCTCCCTCTTCTCTCTTGCCATAATTGCTAAAGAATAGAACAGAGGAGTTTGCCCTCCGTTAGGGAAAATCACCCTGTTGGTTGCATTGCATTGCCTTAAGTTAAATTATGACACCCCACATCTGGCAGCTGAAGTCGGTAAGTAAAGTGCAGGATAAGGAAAATTGCTTAAAACATCTAAAGAGACACTGGTTTGACCTATGCTTATCTGTGCATCTGTGAGAATTGTACCATCTGAGGATACTGTATTTCTGTATAACATCAGCTGGTCCATAACAAGTAAGACCTGTCCTGAATTCTCTGCATCTGAAGCAGTAAAGAATTGGTTGCTGTTAACTTGGACTCAGTATTTCTATTCTACATTTGAACCTCAAGGTGCTGAATCATGACCACCTGTACCCTGCTTCACATGGTCAAACAACATCAAGGGCATCTCAACTGCCATCAGGCAGAAGAACCCCAGAACCAGAGTGTGCCCAACAAGGAAGAACCAGTGCACCCTTCCCGTCACTGCATGCTAGCCCAGGCAGCTTCAGGAAACTGTGAATACAACTACAGCACCCATTCGGCCACACACATGTGGCCCAGTCGCTGCAGCACTGCCATTTTCCCTCCACTTTTGAGGGGGGAAAAAGAGGCGTCTTATGGAGTGATAAATATGGTATATTACTGTCACTGTGATATTATTAATGTCTTGGGATTAAAGAGCTGGAAAGGTATCGGATACGGTCGTTGGAAACTCTATGAGAGTGTCATACACAACTTTTCAGGGAAATTGGGGCACTTTCAGTTAAGGTAGAATTGATTTGGACTGAATCAAATCTGACTACCCATTCATTCGAATTGGACCCAAAGTGGAAATTCGCTCATCTCTTCTGATCAATTTTCCCAAACTTTGTAATATTAAATTTGCCTCAATATGGAGATCTTGTCTTATTAAGAATTGTCTGTGAGTGCCTTGTTGGATTGAAGTATAGTAATATGGATGAAGAGCAACTAGATGTGGCATATGGAGTTCACCCTCTTTGTTCTGCCAGAAGTTTATGGAAACTGTTAATAAGAAGTTTGCCTACTTCTACAAGTTCATGTATTTGCCCACTGCTAAAAGTTTTCAGTAAAGAACTGTTCACTTGTTCACCAAGTTGGTCTAATCATTGTTCCTGAAAATCATGTCTTCTCTCTGCCTTGCACCCGACCATCTACAGACACCAAGTGCACCCCACTCTTAACCCAGGATGTGCCCTGAGGGGAACAAAGCGTGTACTCAGGGCCAGCCTTAGGGGGGGGGGGAAGGGCAATTGCCCATGGCCCCCATTCCTAAATGGGGCCCCCTGCTGAGCTCCCCAGACACATGTGGTAAAGAGCTGGTGGTGGCACCTGAGAATAGCACAGACAGCACAGCAAGGAGCCCTGGTCTCCTGCTCACTGTAGCCCGCAAGGTCCTTATGCTGTAGTGAGGGGAGCTGGGTGCTGCCTCCATAGCACTGGCTCCACAGCAGTCAGGCAGACCTTGGCCCCGCACCCTTCCTCTCTCTCTTACCAAGGCCCTCCTGTGGTTTACCGGTGAGTTCAGAATGTCACCCTCTAATAACCTGACATATGTGCTGCAATAAATGACAAGGGCTGCTAGTTGGCAGACATAACCTGATAGGTAAAGCTGGACAGTCCAGACTCTGGACTAACAGGAGGGGAGATAGCCTGCAGAGCATATACAGGTCGTCGTCGTCCCCCCCTAACACTGTAGCTAGTTTTTTTGTAATTATTTGCTGCCTGGAACACAGTTGTCTGAATATAATGTAATATTTATAATGTATCGAATGCTTATCTATCTTACAAATATCTTTATTTCTGCATCCTCTACCCATATATCTTTATCATCTGTATTTTTCATATCTATCTATCCATCTCATTATCTATCTATCTATCTATCTATCTATCTATCTATCTATCTATCTATCTATCTATCTATCTATCTATCTATCTATCCATCTCATTTTCTATCTATCTATCTATCCTTAAATCTATCTATCTATCTATCCGCTATGTATCCTAAAATTGTGGAAGAAAGGCAGCATTCTGACTTCAGTGAAACAAGTGGATTCCTTTATTCACCCAACACTTAATGTCATTGACTGTTTGGGTGAATAAAGAAATCCACTTTTTTCATTTTTACTTGCATTTTTTATTTTTTTTCATATCTCTTTCTATTCGTTATTTACTTTTTTACTTTGAATGCAGAGAACACATATCTCCATGTCCCTGCTGTCTCTATATACAGAGCACTGGTAACAGTGACTATTTTCAGGTGTTTTCTGATTATTTAAGAAAGTTAGGGCCCACGTGTGCCGGCCGTTCTGTGCGTTGGGGGCCGCAATTTGCAGTCCCCAATGCACGGGCACCATCCATGCGGTTGCCGCAGATAGATCCAGACCCATTCAAATTGAATGGGTCCATGATCTGTCCGCACCACAAAAAATGTTCTATTTTTTTGCGGTGTGGAGGCACGGAGAGAAACCCCACGGAAGTGCTTCCATGGGGTTCCATGGCTCCGTTCTGCACTGCCCCTTTTGGTGCCTGTATATTGCAGACAAGCAACAACCGTCTGCATGAGCCCTTAGGCTGGGTTCAGACCTGAGCGTATTTGATATGCGCGTTTAACGCGCGTTTTTGTCGCACGTTTTTATGCGCGTTTTTTGCAATAGTAAACGCGCATTTGACGCGCGTTTGTGTGATTGACTGCAGTGTCCTATGGCCACAAACGTGCGTCAAAACGCCCCAAAGAAGCTCAAGAACTTGTTTGAGCGTAGGGCGTTTTTCAGCGCGTTCAAACACGCTGTAAAACGCTCAAGTGAGAACCAGGGCCATAGGGAAGCATTGGTTTTCATGTGTTGAGCGTTTTACAGCGCGTTTGAACGCGCTGTAAAACGCTCAAGTGTGAACCCAGCCTCAGTGATTGTGAGCCAAAACCAGATGCAGGTCAAAAAGACAGAACAGGAGGAAATCTTTCCATTACACCTTATCTCTGAGTAGCCTTCACTACTGGTTTGGGCTCACAATAACTGATGTAAATAACTCACCAAATAACTGAAGTGTGAACTGGGACTTACCTGCTTCCTGACACTGGTTCTCGGCTCCAGTGCCCTCCGACCTCTGCTCAGGTCCCTGGGTGTCATCATCCATTTTGGCGCTGCCTGCAACCATTCATGGGCCACGGCGATGACTTCTCCCCTTGCATTAAGTGAATAAATGTGACTCTTGATACAGTACTTCAGAATTTGGGGCCCCGCTTTTAGTTTTGCCCAAGGCCACATTTTGTCTAAAACCGGCCCTGGGTGTACTCCTCCCTTCACTGTGCATGCAGCCCTGGAGCTGGATCTACGGCCATCATCGGGACTCCAACTCCCATCCTCTCCACCCATTGCCTTCCCATGCTGAGCCAGACCTTGTAACTTGTCTTCTTGGCTTTGCATCCTAAAATGATATCTAAAATGTAGAACTATCTAGACCAGTATTGCATTATCCTTTGGCCTCATCTGCTTTACGTTGCTGGTGCATTTGTTGCCTTTTTATTCGTAATCAGTGTTTGAATCTTTGTAATAAAGCACACAAACCTCCTGATTTGTGCTGATGGGATGAGGCAGTTGTGCCAACCCCATTCCAGTCCAACTCATCTATAACACAGTGGTCTAATTAGCTTTCTTTTAAACATTTTATGCTATTACTGTAGCCAGTGAGAGGGAATTTGGTTTAAATGAAGGTTAAAATAAAGTGTTTTTAAGAGTTGTGAATTACAAGTGACACTGTCTGTCACCTATGAGGGGCCGGAGCCTCCAAGGGAATAAGGTAAAATATCATCGGTCCTAAATAACATTATCTTTCCTAATGCATCCTGACAGTCTGGTAATCACTGCAATTTATTCTGAGCTGTGCGATCTAATTGCCAGCATTGCACTGATCCTTTGAGCACAGGAGTGCCAATTCATATGTGCTTCACCCAGGCTATAAACATGCCACTCGATGTACCATAGATTACAAAATAATAAGACAACCATGTCCATACACATTATTAATGCCGCTCTCATATTAGGATTCATTTCCAGCTTAATCCATTGCGTAAAGAAGATTAGCATTTTGTGTTTTTCTTGTTCCGTGTCCTTGAGCCAGAGCAGAGATCTGTAATCATTGCCAGTCTTGGGCAATTTTTCTGTCTGATCCCTTTCTTCAACTGTTCAATAGATTGAAACCTTTTGTCCATGGCACTACTGTTGCACATGCAGCGAGCCCTTGGGGAGCAGAGGATAGGAGTGGTAGTGGCTCTGCGTATAGGATGAGTCACATTGGTTTCCCTTAGGCCATTGCTCCCTAGGGCCGGTGAAGTGAGAAAAGGGTGCACCCTTTCTTCCCTCAGGGCACGCCCTGTATTTGGGGCTCCTGCCTGATGATAGTTTGGGGTGCTCATGATTTTGGTGGTTGTATGGGTGCCTGGCAGGAATTGTAGTAGTGCAATGGCCAGCATATGGTGTGGTAGGAGTCATTAAGCCAGGCCGAGGTGGAAGAATAAGTGTCTCACTTGAGTGCCAAATAGGAGTTGAAGTACATCCAAAAATAATCTGTACACAATGCAAATCCTTTTCCCAGATGGTGAGGTATAGAGGCTGGCAAAATGGCAAGTAGTGGCATTCTTGTTATGCTATCTTGCTAAAGTCTCTCTCATTGTGTCCACTATGGGATACAGGTTTTAGAGGCACAGCTGGCCAGGATGTGGTTAAATGTGATGGGTGTTTTAACTGTAATCCCTCACAAGCAGCAAAGTCTTTATAGCTGTAATCACAGGTTACCTTGCTGACTCCTATGCTTTAGCCATGCAGATTCTGAGATCTTGTCTCTCTCTTCCTCTCTCTTGCCCTTTCTTTCTCTTGCTGTAGCAGCAGTATCAACTCCCCATAGATCGGTTAGTCTCTGGATTCTGAGGCCTAAGGAGTAGGAGCACATGGAACTGCTTCCTCCCTCCTCACTGACTAGTCTATATTCCCCCTCAAGACAGAAAAGTCCGACCAGCCCAACCTTGCCAAGAGAGGAGGAACAGGGTGGTTAACCCTGTCCCTGCCAACCACATACCAGGTCATGCTGGTTGTATACCGCAATACATAACAATACATAACATTACAAACCATTTGCAGATACCACTTGTACTGGGGTACTGCACATATACTGTACCATAGTCCCATGTTCTTTGCATATTTTACTGGAGCGATATTGTGTTGTACATTCATGTGACTGCTGTAGTTAATCACCAGTCTCATTGGTCACATTTAGTGCATGTTATTTATTGGCTGCAGTTTTCATGTGAATGTAAGGTAGTTCATTGCTACAGGAAAATAAAGACTGGTGCTGAGGGATTTTTTTCCATATATTCTGATATACATTTTCTGTAACTAGCTTAATTTTTTAAACTCTCAGAAAACCCCAACTAAAGTCTGTGGATGGGATGGAAGCAATAGCTGTGCTTGTAGCTCTAAGGAAGGAACTGTATGCATAGACACCATAGTACTGTAGAGTTCTTTCCATAGTGACTCAAGAATATGTATAGCTACTGTATGCATGTAGACACGGACTACTCTTTGCTCCAAGTCCCCTGAGTTGCTCTCCTCTGGAGAATTGTGACCTTAGCTATTTTACATGTCCTAAGGATAGGTCATGAGTACAGATTAGCTAAGTTTTCAAAAATCCGATTTGGTCGCCTCACAAATTTTTTTTTTTTTTAATCGCTTTGGTCCAAATGAATTTGTCATGAAGTGTGTTAAATCAGGTCTATCCCAGCCTGCAGTTAAACTTTAGTTAGTCTGGTAGCGAAACAGTTACAGTGTGTCTGAATGACAGGCAAGTCACATATATGGCCGTGAACATCATCATGCAGGCCCCCAACATTCCTAGCTAACCCCTAGCTAAACAAAAAAAAAAGCATACAGCTTCCTTCAGTAAAGCAAACACTTCTATAGCAGTGTAAACACATGCGTTTGAATTCCTTCTGTTAGATGTAGAATGACTGTGCATCACTATTAGACTTAGTTCGCACTTCACTTATTTGGTCAGCAATTGTCAGCCCAAAACAGATGCAGGTCAACCCACAGAACAGGTGCAGATTTATTCATCATACCTAACCCAAGAGTAGGCTTGACTCCTAAATTTGCCTCACAATAGCGTCAGCTCTAATTTATCTGTGTGGACTTAACTATGCAGTGGCCTGAAATTCAAGGAGTGGCCCTATGACAGTGAGGAGGGTGTCAGCAGTAAGGCTGTGTTCCCATGACGAGGGTATTGGTTATCCATGTTCGCCTCGACCATTACTTTCATACCCACCTTACTCACCTCTAAACCACCATTACACTTTTCCACCCCAGAACTCTAATCCCAATAAAACTCGGACCACCAATTGGAAATGTAATGGCCACAGCAGCCGTTTATTAAATAACATTTACAACCATAACATAACATAATACAGTATAAAACCCCAATGGGGGGAGGTCCTTGAAGCCCCAAAACATCGAGCTGTCAAACCAGGGTGAGCCATTCTTGCCTCCAGCCGTACCGCCCAGCTCAAAGGCACCATCGAATGACCCCCCCTCGATTCACCACAACCGCTCGGTCCACCTCGGAGTCCAGCCCCCACCGTGGGGCCCCCCCCAATTGTCCTCAGATTCCACCGTGCCCAACTCCAAGGACCCCCCCCCACCGCCACCAACGACCGGACTTGACCACCTCAACTCCGGGCGTTCCTCCACAACCTCAGGGCCACCTCAATGCCTTCCTGCAACGCCAAACTCCACATATCCAACCCCACCGCATTCAAATGCACTCCGTCCGATCTCCAAAAAGCCCCCGTTCCCGCCTCCAAATCCCTATGCCTGACTACCACCGCCCCGTTCCTAGCCATAAAACGCCCAACTGCCCTGTTCACCTTTATCCTCGCCTTATTCACCGCATCCACAGACCTAGCCTCCCTCCACACCTGCCGGGGGACAATATCCGACCATATGGTCACCATATCCGGAAATAACGACCACAACCGTAAGAAATCCCACTTGATCTCCTTAATCAACTCCCGGATAGGCTTCGCCGCCAAATCATTGCCCCCCGCATGTACCACCAACACCTCCGGTGCCCTATCCATCCTCACGAACCTATGAATTTCAGGCAGCACCCCTTTCCAAACCATACCCCGCCTCCCAATCGCGGCCGTAATACAGGTGAGTGAGGCAAGACAGGCACCTCACTCGGCCCCCCCAGCAGCAGCTGGATCTGCTCCTGGACCCACGCTGGGCCTCTCACCTCAGCCGCTGCCCGCAACTCGCCGATCATGGCCTCCAGACGCTCCATCTCTCAGGTGATGTACCAGCTTTTCTCTCTACCTAAAATCGCCCCTAGCCTTCTTCTTCACTGCCTATTCAAACCCCTCGACTCCACCCCCTCACACCCCTAACCTATCCTAACCTATTCTCCCTGCCAAAGCCCCCTCCCTCTCCCCTAGCCCGACCACTCCCCCCCCCCCAGCTCACTGAAACCAAACCCCCGTTATGGGGGCCTCCCCTAAAGGGGTCTCCGCCCCCCCTCAGTCCGGCCACTGCTTTACTGTTTATTTTTCCGTTCTTATGATCCGTCAGAAGAACAGCCCAAAAAAAAGGTATCCTGTAGTTTGAGCATCCGTCTTCACACCTTTAGTATTTGGTCAGCATTTGATCAGTATTAGTAAGGCAAAAACAGAAGTGGGTCCAAAACAGAGATAACATGTTATGGAAATATTTGCATATCTTTTGTGTTTTGGACCCATTCCTGCTTTTGGCTTCCAAATCATGATGAAATCCTGATACAAAATACTAACCGTGTGATAGAGGCCTTCTGGACACTCAAACGACAGGTCACGTTTTTTTAAATTATTTTTTGGTTCTTCTGACAGATCAGAAAAACGGAAAAATAAGCGGTGATGTCAACACGGCCAAACAGCGACACTATTGGCCCTGGAACAGACTGGTGAAGGGGGCAACAGCATGAAGAGTCACAATAGTAGCCCCATAACAGAGTGTGAAGGGTGGCAACAACATGAAGAGTGACAATAGTGGCCCTGGAACAGAGTGGGGAGGGGGGCAACAGCAGTGGCAGTAACAGCTAGAGATGAGTGAATTTCTTCTAAATTTGATTCGGCTACTTCGCTGAATAAAAAAAAAAATTTGCTTCATGATGAATTACTTCGTCACGAAGCGCACTTTTTTGTAAGTAGCGGGTGCAATGACTAGGAGCTGCCATAGCTCCGCCCCCGTCATTGTACCCCACAGATGCCGTGTTCATACATGAGTTCAAAAACAGTGTAAAATTATCAATAAAAAAACAATTACAGCAAACTTACCGTCTCCATTTGCTCGCGATGTGCCGGCTGCCGCCATCTTGCTTGAAGATCTCGGCTGAAATCCTGTGCGGCGCGAGATTACATCATCAGGCCAGCTGGCATGGTGACGTATGACGTCATCACGCCAGCCGACGTGATGATGTAATCTCGGGCTGCATGTGATTTCACCCGAGATCTTCAAGCAAGATGGAGGCTGGGGGCCCGTTGCGAGCAAATGGAGACGGTAAGTTTGAATTTTTTTGTTTTTTATACTATTTCAGGATAAATCGATTCGCTGACACGAAGCACAAGGAAATTCGGATCAAATTCCACTCTGTGGGATTCGATTCGCTTATCTCTAGTAACAGCACAAGATGGTGGCAGATGACTGTAGGGGCAGATGTCAGTAGAGGCAGCAGGCATGTGGCATCAGGCCGGTGGGAGAATCAGAATAGTGGCAGCATAGGACATGGGCAGAAGTAACGGGCCATTTGTCACAATGTTCTGGTGTGGCAGCACACTACAGGCAGATCATTACTGCCAGAATGATCTAGTCTGTTGTATCCGGCACTAGTGTTTAAAAATCCTGGTTGACCCAGACCTGATTCATCTTTATAACAATAGAAAAAATACTCCAGCAATGTAGTTGCAAGATCGTGGGTATGCGGCTGCACAAACCGTGTGACATTTCGGCCCTTACTTGGCCTTCATCAAACTGGTGCCGCTAGAGGTAAGGGAGTCAGGGAAGCGTGAGCTCTCTGGAAATGTGCCTCAGCACTGTAGGAAATGCGCCATTATATTATGTAGGGACAGTGATTTTAATCATGTATGAAATACACATTATTAGGTAAATGTGTGTACTTCTATTAGAAAACAGTATGTAAAGTGTCTCCTCTGAGCATTGCTATGCAGGGTGTAAAGGGAATATTAATCACCAATATTTATGCAAATATCGATAATTAATATTCATAAATGGGAGGAGCCACCTAGTGATAACTCCGCCCATTTATGTCTTTATATAATAACACAATACTTTCGCTATGCTTTACACTAATCACTACGCTAGCTGCATGCGCCTTACTATCACTATACTACGGCGGCGACTACTAAAAACACCATACACCGCATTATGAACAATAAGGAATATTTATTACACAATACAATTATATCAGTCTAGCAATACGTTATATCTATATATATTCATGGATCAATGGATATGAATATATATACATATAGACGTACACACCGCAGTACAGAAACAGTACTACAATAAACACAATACAAGCCTAACTACACTACACAATCCCAAATTCCACCCCACATACTATCTATACATTACAATAATACATCATACACACAAATATCAGTAACCCACCCCACCTGACTATTCACTGTCCCTACGGGGTACGACGACGGTTAATGGTGGCCTCACAGGGGTGTAAACCGACCACAAACACAAAGGGTTAACAATGGGGATAATATCAGAACTGTACAGCAATGCAAGGGTGAATACCCTGCAAGTGTACAGAGGGGGGGGGGGGGGTGTGTGTGTGGCAGGGGTAGAGCAGGGGTTACCACCAGGGGTTAATCAGAGTAGGGAAAGGGTTACACGGTGGAGCAAGGGTTTGGGGGATCAGGGTGTCCAGTAACATGGCAAGGGTAAGGGGTTACAGGACTAGGGGTGATATGTGAGGGGTAGGTAGGGGCTACACAGGTATACTTAGGCCTTATCCAGGTGGTCATCATGAAGCTGCTCTCTCCCCTGCATCTCTGAATCTAGTCTGGTTGCAAGAGCCAGCACCTCTGGCCGGTTCGGGGTTTTATAGCCCAAAAGCAACCCCCTCCTCAGGGATGTGACATCATAGTGTCACTGTGACGTATGCCTGCCTACAATCCCCAGAGCCCCCCCCCCCCCCTAGTCCCAAAGATGCTGGGAGTAGTGGGATGGAGTTTTAGCCATGGGCAGAGGTGTGGAAAAACAGGTTCTCAGATTCTTGATGTCTGGTTAGAAGGTCCCCTCACAAACGGTGCCAAAGGGTCTGATTGCTTTGGGCCTGAACAAAAGGGGACTAGATGCTAATCAGCTGTTATCCTACAGGCTATAACAACTCTGTAGATAACAGTTGGAATTGCATATATGCATATATATATCCACAGATGCTTGGGGGCTCATCTATAAACACATACAAAACCGGGGGTATGAATGGGCAGCAATAAGCCCACATACATACTGTCATGCTGACATAAGTGTATATACATAGACACGTGTGTAAATACATACACACATATCTATATATACACACACCCTCGCATATATCTGGGGCATACAGGGGACATATATAAGAGGGCACATATATTTACTAATATAAGGGGGCACAGCTTCCAGGGACCACATATTTCCCACAGGGGCCACCATGAGCCCCTGGGGATCACCATGGGCAGACGTGCGCAGATGCTGGGCACATCTGCGCACATCACCCCATGATGCGGTGGTTAATGTATGCATATATATACCATACATGCCCGCACGTGTTTGCAGGCATGCATGGATATATATGCATACGTCTCAACCGCTCCTCAACAATCCCCCTGTTGTCGGAATATAATACGACAATATAATGGGGGAACGGGTTGAGATATGTTTGCCCCCCTTCAACCCCATCTTTGGTGGAAGTTCAGGAAGAACTGTAGCGCACACTGATCTTTAGGTACTTAGACATCCCCAATCCAGCTTCCTCCGACCTGCCCTTCTGTCTTCTTCTTGACATCTTTAGGATACCACACACCCACAGTCTCTTGGTTAGCTGGTCTTTCTTTAACAGTCTTAGTGTCGGCCACCCCCACTTTGGAGTGACCACACCCCCACAGTCTCTCGGTAATTCTGCCGATCTTCAGGTATCTTCGCCCCCCCAATTCTGGAGCGGGTTCACCCTTACAGTCTTTGTCCCAACTTTCTTCTATCCAACATCTGTTTCTATCTTGATGGGTGCGGTTCTCCCGTGGACAGATTAATAGGTCTTTACAAGGCAGGTCAGACTCTTAAGCGGTGATGTCATAGTACCTAAATTCTACTGCGGAGAACACCTCCGCCACACTACACCTCCAGCCCTTCCCTTAAGAACCTCACCGTTCCAGGGTTCAAGGTGGCAAATGAATGATGCCTGTCCCTATCGTGACCTAACCTTATCCCCATTCACACAAAACACATGTCACATCCCTCCCAACACCACCAAAATCATTATATGTATGTGTACCCATAGAGACTCATGCAACCTGGCATATCTCTACACCTCCAAAGACACAGGTAGGTCGCAGACCCCTGTGTCAATGGGAAACGACTATAGGATGCAAATGTGTACAGCCGAATATAGGCTGTCACACATTTGTACCTAGAGTGTCCATGGGTACACCATCGAGCAACAAACACAATCAATACAATATTTGGCTACAGGAACAATGCTTGAGTTATGTCCTGAGCCTCCTCCTCCGGATAGTTCTGTAAAGTTCTGTCTGGTTCTGGTGTATTTGGTCAGTAAGTCCCTTGACCCTCAGATTACGATGACCAGAACCAGAAGAAGTTTCACTGGGTGAAACAATTGAATAAGTTCTTCCACCCGAACGTCTCCCAAGTCTTCCTCCAGAGCCTAAATAATGCTCCCGCTGGATTGTGGCAGTCTTCTATAACACCTCTAGGCAGAGGTCGCTTTGTTGCCAAAATCCAGTGGGATCCTCTGGGGCTTCACAACAGTGTCAGGGGGAATAGCTGGTCTCTTCTGTGGCATCTCCTGAGTTTTTCTTCCGCTCCATATAAAATCACACCTATGGCAGAAGAAAATACCAGGCGCTCCCAGGGGAATTTCTCCCCTAACAGTGCAATTAATGTGAAAATTTCCAGCACCAATACCTTTGACCCATGGGTAGAGAAAGGCATTGAGCTGCCCTTTATCTCACAGGACCCCTCGTTATCCCAACACTGGTGTCTTAACACCGTACCTTCAGAGGATTGCATCCTCAGCTGCACATCCCTCTGCACCAACAGATAAGGATGGCCACCCTACTAGGTTGGGATAACTGGAGCTCTGTGGACAAAGCACCATCTTGTTATTGATGGCACCGCATCCCTGTCCACTCACGTGTACCCAGGCTGATTTCCCCCTGTGATCCCATCTTGTGGAGGCCCGCAGAACCAATGGCATAGGCATGCCCTGGCTCCCCAGGACCCCACAACACAAGAACACAGTCCACACTCTGCTGCCAAACACTCTGCGTCCAATCCCTATCAGAGCTGTGCTACCTGACCGGACTAGAATTAAGTGCGCAGCACAACATTACACCAATGTTGTCTGTCCGCCCCAGTCCCCAGCGCAACACAGCCCTACCGAAAACCTGGAGCACAACAGTGCTATCTGTATCGATCTGAGACCCTGGTTGCCCAGAATAATATCACATCATCCTTTGTGTGCTGCATGGAGAAGGTCCTTATGCCTTCTCCCGACCAGCAGGATTTCCCGTGTGATATTATCTGCTCGCGAACCTATACGTTCTCGATCCACAGTATAACACTGTTCCACTCCAAGGGGACACAGAATGAAACAAAGACAGCAGACGGGACTTACAACACTACATAAATCAGCATGGTAGAACACATCCGTAGACAAGGACTACCACCATCAACATCAAGAAGAACGTACAAACAGATAACAAAAACACACAACATGGACATACACAGGGAACAAACTGTGTAACAAATAGTACAGGGGTGTCAAATGTTGCCTAGCCTAGCTTGGCCACTCTGACCTCTCAGCAGCTGGTGATGCTGCCGAGAGGTAACCCCGTTATGGCCAGGCTGACTAGACCCAACTGCACAACTTGTTACCTGGCTGATACTGTTGGACACATTGCAATTACTTGCACAAGGGCAATTCCTTGCAATGTGTCCTTTGTTCCTACACCTGAAACACGTGACTTGGTTTCCTGTCCTGTGTGTTATGTTCCCATCTGTTTCGCAGTGTCTCGCTATGTGACCTAGGCCACCACATGCAAAACATCTGATGTTTGCTCTGCATGGCCCAGGTCCATCTACACTGCATCCGTGCTCCCTTCTCCTGAATTGTTCCATCCTCAGGGACGCACTCTTCACCACAGTTGTTTTTCCCAAAGTCAGGGAAAAATCTCTGTTAGCCTGGACCGGCTTGACCTGATGATCAGACCGGTCACAGACTACTCTCCCCCCTTGTGGCCCTGCACAGGGCAACGTTTTGGGAGATTCCGACCATGGCTTTACGGAAAAAGAAAGGGCCGGCACCAACTTGGTGATAACCTGTTGCATGCCAGACATTAGCTGGGACCTTACAGCAACCTGAGCCTTCAATTTGGCTACCGTCACGTCAGTAGAGGCAGTCCGCTCCTTGAAGGCATTGACTTCAGTATAAGACTGAGTCAACTTAGCCTCAATTTCCTCCTTCTGCCTCTGCAGCTCTACCAACTGTGACTCTATCCTAGCCACCTGCGCATCCTGCTCAACAGTAGACTGCACATTCTCTGCCAGCTGTGCCTGCAATGTCGAAACCTGGTCCGAATTACTGGCACAGCACTGGCAGTGAATGGCCGGAGGAATTGTCTCCGTTGACCGAGACACCAGCGCAACTTCCTTTGGCTTACAGATGCTAGCCTCAAACGTATGAACGAGTTTGGCCAGCATCCGAAGCCGTTTGGTGGCCTTGTTCAAAACCGTCCGTTTGTTAACACAAAGCTTGTCGTAACTACAAGCCTGTGCTAACAAATCGGACCACAGCATTTCTGCTGACTTGTATGTAGTGGGGAGGATGGGGTTAAATGTGCTGTGTTTGCTCAAGTGTTGCAGTGTGGGGAAGTCCATACTCACCGTTTGATGAGTGTCCATCTTCTTCTTGGCGCCGTACCTCGCAGCTGCTTGGAAGAAGTCCATTTTCCCGGATCGCCTCTTCCCGACCAGCCTGACTTGTACGCCGCTCCCACGAAGATGGATCTCCTTCAGTGACGTGTCTTCTTCTCCCTTGCAATCACTTGAGCGATGCAGTGACCGTGTAAAGCAAACAGCAAAATATTAATACACAGATAGACAATAGATTCTCTGCTAAAGATTTTGATCCGTGTTTGGTGCTGTGAGGTAGAGCCGCGTTACCTGTCCGAATTATCAGGTCCTAGACGCTCAGACCACTGACCGCGTCTCTCTTGCCTGATAATTGACAGTATAACCGAACTTTTGCCTCAAAACCAAACACAGATTTCAAAATCTAAGCAGTGGGCCTGACTCGCCAATGTAAAGGGGGCATATTAATCACCAATATTTATGCAAATATCGATAATTAATATTCATAAATGGGAGGAGCCATCTAGTGATAACTCCGCCCATTTATGCCTTTATATAATAATAACAATAATACCTTCGCTATACTTTACACTGATCACTATGCTAGCTGCATGCGCCTTACTAAACTAACTATCGCCAATAACCACATGCCACACAGATAGTTATAAACCAAACACAGTATTTATTACTAACAATACAATACGCACGCAATACTAACAATACAGCACTAAATATACAATCCTAAACTATACTACACAATCCCAAATTCCACCCCACATACTATCTATACATTACAATAATACATCATACACACAAATATCAGTAACCCACCCCACCTGACTATTCACTGTCCCTACGGGGTACGACGACGGTTAATGGTGGCCTCACAGGGGTGTAAACCGACCACAAACACAAAGGGTTAACAATGGGGATAATATCAGAACTGTACAGCAATGCAAGGGTGAATACCCTGCAAGTGTACAGAGGGGGGGGGGGTGTGTGTGTGGCAGGGGTAGAGCAGGGGTTACCACCAGGGGTTAATCAGAGTAGGGAAAGGGTTACACGGTGGAGCAAGGGTTTGGGGGATCAGGGTGTCCAGTAACATGGCAAGGGTAAGGGGTTACAGGACCAGGGGTGATATGTGAGGGGTAGGTAGGGGCTACACAGGTATACTTAGGCCTTATCCAGGTGGTCATCATGAAGCTGCTCTCTCCCCTGCATCTCTGAATCTAGTCTGGTTGCAAGAGCCAGCACCTCTGGCCGGTTCGGGGTTTTATAGCCCAAAAGCAACCCCCTCCTCAGGGATGTGACATCATAGTGTCACTGTGACGTATGCCTGCCTACAATCCCCAGAGTCCCCCCCCCCCCCTAGTCCCAAAGATGCTGGGAGTAGTGGGATGGAGTTTTAGCCATGGGCAGAGGTGTGGAAAAACAGGTTCTCAGATTCTTGATGTCTGGTTAGAAGGTCCCCTCACAAACGGTGCCAAAGCGTCTGATTGCTTTGGGCCTGAACAAAAGGGGACTAGATGCTAATCAGCTGTTATCCTACAGGCTATAACAACTCTGTAGATAACAGTTGGAATTGCATATATGCATATATATATCCACAGATGCTTGGGGGCTCATCTATAAACACATACAAAACCGGGGGTATGAATGGGCAGCAATAAGCCCACATACATACTGTCATGCTGACATAAGTGTATATACATAGACACGTGTGTAAATACATACACACATATCTATATATACACACACCCTCGCATATATCTGGGGCATACAGGGGACATATATAAGAGGGCACATATATTTACTAATATAAGGGGGCACAGCTTCCAGGGACCACATATTTCCCACAGGGGCCACCATGAGCCCCTGGGGATCACCATGGGCAGACGTGCGCAGATGCTGGGCACATCTGCGCACATCACCCCATGATGCGGTGGTTAATGTATGCATATATATACCATACATGCCCGCACGTGTTTGCAGGCATGCATGGATATATATGCATACGTCTCAACCGCTCCTCAACACAGGGTCCATCTTCAGCAAACTACTGTATGCTGTAAATGGGTATGTGTAACATACAGAGGCAGGCTTCTCACCCTGCTTCTTCTGTCCCTACCCCAGCTCCTGCCTCCCTACATGTGCTCTACAATATTTCTGACCTGTCTCCCATCAGTGTGACCTGCTGTCAGCAGTGATTGCTGGCAACTCTGCTCATTTCTATCTTCTGTATAGCACTGGGAAGATAGGGTGAGGGAAACAGAACTGCAGCGGTCCTGTGCTCCTCTCTCTTCACTGCACTTCTCTGTTAGTGATTAGAGATGTCGCGAACATAACATTTTCCGTTCGCGAACGTCGAACGCGAATTTCCTCAAATGTTCGCGAACCGGGCGAACCGCCATAGACTTCAATAGGCAGGCGAATTTTAAAACCCACAGGGACTCTTTCTAGCCACAGTAGTGATGGAAAAGTTGTTTCAAGGGGACTAACACCTGGACTGTGGCATGCCGGAGGGGGATCCATGACAAAACTCCCATGGAAAATTACGTAGTTGACGCAGAGTCGGGTTTTAATCCATAAAGGGCATAAATCACCTAACATTCCTAAATTGTTTGGAATAACGTGCTTTAAAACATCAGGTATGATGTTGTATCGATCAGGTAGTGTAAGGGTTACGCCCGCTTCACAGACATTGACAGACCAAACTCCCTTTTTAATGCACCGCAAACAACCGCAAACAGTCCATTTGCCCAACCGCAAACTCCCCATTTGCACAAGGTTGGATACCAAGCTAGCCATGTCCCGTTGATGTCATTGAAGGTTTCTTCCTCCACCCAGCCACGTACAACACCAAGGGTCCCCGAAAGGTGAATTGAATAGATTTTTCAAACGGGGAGATGGTTAAAAAAACGCTGGCTCCCTCCCCTTTGTTTGAATCCACGGTCACTGCGTCTGCGCCGTGCAATTTACTCTCACACCCGATATGAGTGTTATTTTCTGTAGTTCTCTTCTCATCAGTTTAATCCCTGTTACGTCCCCAATCTGGGGTCCATTTATTGAATTGATTTTTCGAACGGGTAGATGGTTAAAAAACGCTGGCTCCCTCCCCTTTATTTGAATCCACAGTCACTGCGTCTGCGCCGTGCAATTTACTCTCACACCCGATATGAGTGTTATTTTCTGTAGTTCTCTTCTCATCAGTTTAATCCCTGTTACGTCCCCAATCTGGGGTCCATTTATTGAATAGATTTTTCGAAAGGGGAGATGGTTAAAAAAACGCTGGCTCCCTCCCCTTTGTTTTAATTCACGGTCACTGCGTCTGCGCCGTGCAATTTACTGTCACACCCGATATGAGTGTTATTTTCTGTAGTACTATTCTCATCAGTTTAATCCCTGTTACGTCCCATATCAGGGTGGGATTGCCTTTTGTGAAAAAAAATTTAGGCCGGGTACCTTCGACTGCCTTCACAGTGACAGACCAAACTCTGATACACCAAACTGAATTGATTTTAGGAATGGGGAGATGGAAAAAGCAGCTTGGTCGGTCCTCTTACGCCCAAGTTGGGGCACTGCGCGTGCACGGAGCAATGTGCTGTGACACCCTATATGAGTGGTGTCTTAACTAGTACTATTCCTATCAGTTTAATCCCTGTTACGTCCTCTATCCGGAGACGTGTGTCAAATTGATTATATTAACCATTGTCGAATTAACGAACCATTACGACATCCTGAAATAATTTTGTTCTGAGCTCTGTACTTGCTTTGTATTGGAATTGATGGGGATTTTTTAAAATTGTCTGCATTATTTCTAATAAACTATTAAGAGACTTTATTATGATTTTTTTATTTTATGTATTAAAAACCCATACAACTTAAAAAAAAAAAGAAAAAAAAAGAAAATGTTTTTTCTATGAAAAATTATCCAGCCGATCGCTTTTGGTCTGATCATAATGAAGCAACGGCCTTATCTGGAGTGTGGCAACATTGCCAACACACTCATAGAGGTGTTGATTGCTTTATTGTGAATTTGTGATACGCAAGTTCCTTCACCACGACAAGGTAACGATCATGAAGGGGAATTGACACATGTATGTGCCTTTTATTTTTGTTTTGTTTTTGCAGCCACAGTGCAGCACCAGAGGCCAGAAAAATTAGGCATGTACACATGCCTGAAAAATAATGGCATTATTGCAGCCGCTGTTGTAGCAGCGGCCGGAAAAATGTATGTTTTCCAGGCAGAAAGGTGACTAAAACATTGCGGCTTGAACCCTAGTTGGTGGTGGAGAATTCACGAAAGTCATCCGGTATGCAGACATTAAATACAGCAGCGTGGGGACCATTTTGAGGCCAAGGCATGTAATCAGGCCTTTTGTTAGTCAAACGTATCCCCCACTGTCAGTCCCTTCGGGATCCATGCCTCATTCATCTTAATGAAGGTGAGGTAATCAACACTTTTTTGACCGAGGCGACTTCTCTTGTCAGTGACAATGCCTCCTGCGGCACTAAAGGTCCTTTCTGACAGGACACTTGAAGCGGGGCAGGCCAGAAGTTCTATCGCAAACTGGGATAGCTCAGGCCACAGGTCAAGCCTGCACACCCAGTAGTCAAGGGGTTCATCGCTCCTCAGAGTGTCGATATCTGCAGTTAAGGCGAGGTAGTCTGCTACCTGTCGGTCGAGTCGTTCTCTAAGGCTGGATCCCAAAGGGCTGCGGCGATGTGTAGGACTGAAAAAGCTCCGCATGTCCTCCATCAACAACACATCTATAAAGCGTCCTGTCCTTGCCGCCGTGGTCGTGGTAGGAGGAGGATTACTTTCACCTCTTCCCCAGTTAGATTCCCGTTGTGCTGTGACATCCCCCTTATAAGCTGGTTAAAGCATATTTTTTTGTTTGGTTTTGAACTGCTGCATCCTTTCCGACTTTCGGTAATTTGGTAACATTTCCACCGCTTTCTGCTTATACCGGGGGTCTAGTATCGTGGCCACCCAGTACAGGTCGTTCTCATTCATCCTTTTTAGACGAGGGTCCCTCAACAGACATGACAGCATGAAAGACCCCATTTGCACAAGGTTGGATGCCGAGCTACTCATGTCCCAGATACGTGACAACAACGAGCACCCTGGGATGCCTGCTGTGGTTGGTCTTCCTCCTCCTCAAAGCCACATTCCTCCTCTGACTCCTCTTCCTCATACTCCTCTTCCAGCGTTGCCGCAGGTCCGGCAAGCGATGATGACAAGGCTGTTTCTGGTGGTGATGGTGACCACAACTCTTCCTCTTCCTCTTCACGCTCATCTACAGCCTGATCCAGCACTCTTCGCAGGGCATGCTCCAGGGAGAAAACAAATGGGATGAGGTCGCTGATGGTGCCTTCAGTGTGACTGACTAGGTTTGTCACCTCCTCAAAAGGACGCATGAGCCTACAGGCATTGCGCATGAGCGTCCAGTAACGTGGCAAAAAAATTCCCAGCTCCGCAGAGGCTGTCCTAGCACCCCGGTCATACAAATACTCATTGACGGCTTTTTCTTGTTGGAGCAGGCGGTCGAACATTAGGAGTGTTGATCTCCAACGTGTCGGGCTGTCGCAAATCAAGCACCTCACTGGCATGTTGTTTCGCCGCTGGATATCTGAAAAGTGCGCCATGGCCGTGTAGGAACGCCTGAAATGGCCACACACCTTCCTGGCCTGCTTCAGGACGTCCTGTAAGCCTGAGTACTTAGACACAAAGCGTTGTACGATGAGATTCAACACATGTGCCATGCACGGCACATGTGACAACTTGCCCAAATTCAATGCCGCAAGGCCCGCAAACAAACTGCTTCCATTGTCACACACCACTTTGCCGATCTCCAGTTGGTGCGGGGTCAGCCACTAATCCACCTGTGCGTTCAGGACGGACAGGAGTGCTGGTCCGGTGTGGCTCTCTGCTTTCAGGCAAGTCAACCCCAAGACAGCGTGACACTGTCGTATCTGGGATGTGGAATAGCACCTGGGGAGCTGGGGGAGTGCTGTTGATGTGCAGCCAGACGCCGCAGCAGAAGAGGACTCAGCCGAGGAGGTTATCGAAGAGGATGGAATAGGAGGAGTAGAGGAGGTGGCAGTAGGCCTGCCTGCAAGTCGTGGTGGTGTCACCAACTCCGCTGCAGAGCCACGCATTCCATGCTTGTCAGCCGTCAGCAGGTTGACCCAATGTGCAGTGTAGGTGATATACCTGCCCTGACCGTGCTTTGCAGACCAGGTATCAATGGTCAGATGGACCCTTGCCCCAACACTGTATGCCAGAGATGCCATGACTTCCTTTTCAATAACAGAATAGAGGTTTGGGATTGCCTTTTTTGAAAAAATAATTCGTCCGTGTACCTTCCACTGCGGTGTCCCAATAGCGACAAATTTTTTGAAGGCCTCAGACTCCACCAGCTGGTATGGTAAAAGCTGGCGGGCTAAGAGTT
This sequence comes from Bufo bufo, assembly GCF_905171765.1. NCBI lineage: Eukaryota > Metazoa > Chordata > Amphibia > Anura > Bufonidae > Bufo > Bufo bufo. The sequence goes on from NC_053389.1 coordinate 112,505,341, forward strand.
CCGTCAAGCCAGCTGTCATACGCCGGGCAAGGGGGTGACTTTGTGACATTGGCTTCTTACGCTCAAACATGTCCTTGACAGACACCTGACTGTGGGCAGATGAGCAGGAACTGCTCAAGGCGAGAGACGGAGTGGCGGATGGTTGAGAGGGGGCAAGGAGGACAGCAGTGGTTGACGTGACTGAAGATGCTGGACCAGGAGGAGGATGGCGGCTTTGAGTTTGTATGCTGCTTGTACTCATGTGTTGATCCCATAGGCGTTTGTGATGTGCGATCATGTGCCTTCGCAAAGCAGTTGTACCGAGGTGGGTGTTGGACTTCCCACGACTCCGTTTTTTTTTGGCACAGGTTGAAAATGGCATTGCTGTTATCAGAGGCAGACACACAAAAAAAATGCCACACTGTTGAGCTTTGCAATGACGGCATTCTGGTGGTGGCAACAGCATGCGTTGATTGGCGTGCTGTCTGGCTGACCCCGGGTGCCGATACATGCTGTCTGACTGTGCCACTAGCTCCTTGCGACGACCTCCCCCTGCTTCCAACTCGTCTCCTCCTTCTCTCTGTCTCCCCTTCCGAACTTTCTCCCTCTTCTTCTTCTCTTCGAGCAGGCACCCACGTGGCATCCACGGACACATCGTCATCATCAACCACTTCACTTGTATCTGACACCTCAGCAAAGGAAGCAGCAGCGGGTACAACATCATCATCATCACACCGTACGTCCATGTGTGTAATGCTGCCTGACTGAGACATATCCCTGTTATCTACATCCTCTGGCAATAATGGTTGCGCATCACTTATTTCATCCAACTGATGTGTAAATAACTCCTCTGACAGATCAAGTGAAGCAGCTGTGGTGGCTGTGGTGGTAGTGGTGGTGGTGGCGGCGGGCGGGAGAGTGGTAACTTGAGAGCAGGTGACCGAAGCTGAGCTGGAGGAGGATGGTGCGTCAAGGTTCTTAGCGGAAGCTGTTGAAGATTGGGTGTCCTGTGTAAGCCAGTCAACTATTTTCTCTGAATTTTTCGGATTCAGGGTACGTAGCCTCTGAACACTGGGCATTATTCCAGGGCCAGTGGAAATCACAGCACCACGACCACGACGGCCCCTGCGGGGTGGCCTGCCTTTGCCTGTAATTTTTTTTTAGATAAGTGGTACTATGCGTGCAAGGTACTGCCCACCCTATATAAGTGCTGGGCAGTGGGCACAGTACAGGCTGTGTGGGCCTGACACACACTGGCTTGCAACTGCGATTATATCACAGAGAAATAATAAATGGACTTTTTTTTATCTGCAAGGTACTGTCTGTGACACCCTGTATGAATGGTGTGCACACAGTACTGTCTGTGAGCCTGCAGCCTCTCACTGGCTTGCAACTGTGATTACATCACAGAGAAATAATAAATGGACTTTTTTTTATCTGCAAGGTATTGTGAGTGACACCCTGTAACGGTATGAGTGGTGGCCTAGCCAGTGGCCACAGTACAGTCTGTGGGCCAGACACTCACTGGCATGCAACTGCGATTATATCACAGAGAAATAATAAATTGACTTTTTTTATCTGCAAGGTACTGTCTGTGACACCCTGTATGAATGGTGTGCACACAGTACTGTCTGTGACAGAGCCTGTAGCCTCTCATACACGGGCAGGCAACAGCAATATATATATATATATATATATATATATAAAAAATAAAAAAAAGCAGACTGATGTACCAGCCCTAAAAAGGGCTTTTTGGGGTGCTGTCTGGATGCTGTCCTTACAGAAGATGAGTCTGTGGACACAGAACACTGCCCTAGCTAACGCTTTCCCTATTAAATCAGCAGCAGCACTGTCCCTCCTCTCACTAAGGGCTCTTTCACACTTGCGTTATTGTCTTCCGGCATAGAGTTCCGTCGTCGGGGCTCTATGCCGGAAGAATCCTGATCAGGATTATCCTAATGCATTCTGAATGGAGAGAAATCCGTTCAGGATGCATCAGGATGTCTTCAGTTCCGGTACGGAACGTTTGTTGGCCGGAGAAAATACCGCAGCATGCTGCGCTTTTTGCTCCGGCCAAAAATCCGGAACACTTGCCGCAAGGCCGGATCCGGAATTAATGCCCATTGGAAGGCATTGATCCGGATCCGGTCTTAAGCTAAACGTCGTTTCGGCGCATTGCCGGAGCCGACATTTAGCTTTTTCAGAGTGGTTACCATGGCTGCTGGGACGCTAAAGTCCTGGCAGCCATGGTAAAGTGTAGCGGGGAGCGGGGGAGCAGCATACTTACCGTCCGTGCGGCTCCCCGGGCGCTCCAGAGTGACGTCAGGGCGCCCCAAGCGCATGGATCATGTGATCGCATGGATCACGTCATCCATGCGCATGGGGCGCTCTGACGTCATTCTGGAGCGCCCCGGGAGCCGCACGGACTGTAAGTATACCGCTCCCCCGCTTCCCGCTCCTACTATGGCAACCAGGACTTTAATAGCGTCCTGGGTGCCATAGTAACACTGAAAGCATTTGGAAGACGGTTCCGTCTTCAAATGCTTTCAGTACACTTGCGTTTTTCCGGATCCGGCAGGCACCTCCGGCAACGGAAGTGCATGCCGGATCCCAACAACGCAAGTGTGAAAGAGGCCTTAGAATGCAGCTTCCGAATGAATCTAAAATGGATGCTGTCCAGGAGGTGGGAGGGTCTTGGAGGGAGGGTCTGCTGCTGATTGGCTGGAATGTGTCTGCTGACTGTGAGGTACAGGGTCAAAGTTTGCTCAATGATGATGTATAGGGGGCGAACCAAACATTGCATATGTTCGCCCGCCGCGGCGAACGTGTACGAGCTATGTTCGCCGGGAACTATTCGCCGGCGAACTATTCGGGACATCTCTATTAGTGATGTAGTGTCCTGGAGCAGGGAGTACTTTGACATTTGGACATATTTGGACATTTGCCTATTTCACCTAATAGGGGTTAGCTTGCACTGTTTAATACTGTGTATATATATGTTGTGATATATATCCTGTTCATTATTAGTGATGTCGCGAACATAAAATTTTCAGTTCGCGAACAGCGAACGAGAACTTCCGCAAATGTTCGCGAACTGGCGAACCGGGCGAACCGCCATAGACTTCAATAGACAGGCGAATTTTAAAACCCACAGGGACTCTTTCTGGCCACAATAGTGATGAGAAAGTTGTTTCAAGGGGTCTAACACCTGGACTGTGGCATGCCGGAGGGGGATCTATGGCAAAACTCCCATGGAAAATTACGTAGTGGACGCAGAGTCGGGTTTTAATCCATAAAGGGCATAAATCAACTAACATTCCTAAATTGTTTGGAATAACGTGCTTTAAAACATCCAGTGTGTGTATACGATCAGGTATGATGTTGTATCGATCAGGTAGTGTAAGGGTTACGCCCGCATCACAGACATTGACAGACCAAACTCCCCTTTTAATGCACCGCAAACAGTTCATTTGCACAACCGCAAACTCCCCATTTGCACAAGGTTGGATACCAAGCTAGCCACGTCCCGGTGATGTCATTGAAGGTTTCTTCCTCCACCCAGCCACGTACAACACCAAGGGTCCCCGAAAGGTCAATTGAATTGATTTTTCGAACGGGGAGATGGTTAAAAAAACGCTGGCTCCCTCCCCTTTGTTTTTATCCACGGTGACTGCGTCTGCGCCGTGCAATTTACTGTCACACCCGATATGAGTGGTATTTTCTGTAGTACTATTCTCATCAGTTTAATCCCTCTAACGTCCCCAATCTGGGTGCCATTTATTGAATAGATTTTTCGAACGGGGAGATGGTTAAAAAAAACCTGGCTCCCTCCACTCTGTTTTAAACCACGGTGACTGCGTCTGCGCCGTGCAATTTACTGTCACACCCGATATGAGTGGTATTTTCTGTAGTACTATTCTCATCAGTTTAATCCCTCTAACGTCCCCAATCTGGGTGCCATTTATTGAATAGATTTTTCGAACGGGGAGATGGTTAAAAAAACGCTGGCTCCCTCCACTCTGTTTTAAACCACGGTGACTGCATCTGCGCCGTGCAATTTACTGTCACACCCGATATGAGTGGTATTTTCTGTAGTACTATTCTCATCAGTTTAATCCCTCTAACATCCCCAATCTGGGGGCCATTTATTAAATAGATTTTTTGAACGGGGAGATGGTTAAAAAAACGCTGGCTCCCTCCACCGATATGAGTGGTATTTTCTGTAGTATTATTCTCATCAGTTTAATCCCTGTTACGTCCCATATCAGGAATTGCCTTTTATGAAAAAAAATTTAGGCCGGGTACCTTCGACTGCCTTCACAGTGACAGACCAAACTCTCATACACTAAACTGAATTGATTTCAGGAACCGGGAGATGGAAAAAGCAGCTTGGTCGGTCCTCTTACTCCCAAATTGGGGCACTGCGCGTGCACAGAGCAATGTGCTGTGACACCCTATATGAGTGGTGTCTTAACTAGTACTATTGCTATCAGTTTAATCCCTGTTACGGACCCTATCCGGTCGAATTGATTAACCATTGTCGAATCCCCCATTGACATCCCCCTTATAAGCTGTGTAAAGCATATTTTTTAGTTTGGTTTTGAACTGCTGCATCCTTTCCGACTTTTGGTAATTTGGTAACATTTCTGCCACTTTCTGCTTATACCGGGGGTCTAGTAGCGTGGCCACCCGATCGCTTTTGGTCTGACCATAATGAAGCAACGGCCTTATCATCTGGGGTGTGGCAACATTGCCAACACACTTTTATAGAGGTGATGATGATTGCTTCATTGTGATACGCAAGCCCCTTCACCACAACAAGGTAACGATCACGAAGGGGAATTGACACTTGTATGTGCCTTTTTTTTTTGGTTTGTTTTTGCAGCCACAGTGCTGCACCATAGGACAGAAAAATTAGGCATGTACACATGCCTGAAAAATAATGGCACTGTTGCAGACGCTATTGTAGCAGCGGCCGGAAAAATTTATGTTTTCCAGGCAGAAAAGTGACTAAAACATTACGGCTTGAACCCTAGTTGGTGGTGGAGAATTCACGAAAGTCATCCGGTATGCAGACATTAAATACAGCAGCGTGGGGACCATTTTGAGGCCAAGGCATGTAATCAGGCCTTTTGTTAGTCAAACGTATCCCCCACTGTCAGTCCCTTCGGGATCCATGCCTCATTCATCTTTATGAAGGTGAGGTAATCAACACTTTTTTGACCGAGGCGACTTCTCTTGTCAGTGACAATGCCTCCTGCTGCACTGAAGCTCCTTTCTGACAGGACACTTGAAGCAGGGCAGGCCAGAAGTTCTATCGCAAACTGGGATAGCTCAGGCCACAGGTCAAGCCTGCACACCCAGTAGTGAAGGGGTTCATTGCTCCTCAGAGTGTCGATATCTGCTGTTAAGGCGAGGTAGTCTGCTACCTGTCGGTCGAGTCGTTCTCTAAGGCTGGATCCCGAAGGGCTGTGGCGATGAGTAGGACTGAAAAAGCTCCGCATGTCCTCCATCAACAACACATCTGTAAATCGTCCAGTCCTTGCCGCCGTGGTAGGAGGAGGATTACACTCACCTCTTCCCCTGTTAGATTCCCGTTGTGCTGTGACATCTCCCTTATAAGCTGTGTAAAGCATATTTTTTAGTTTGGTTTTGAACTGCTGCATCCTTTCCGACTTTCGGTAATTTGGTAACATTTCTGCCACTTTCTGCTTATACCGGGGGTCTAGTAGCGTGGTCACCCAGTACAGATCGTTCTCCTTTATCCTTTTTATACGTGGGTCCCTCAACAGACATGACAGCATGAAAGACCCCATTTGAACAAGGTTGGATGCAGAGCTTCTCATTTCCCGTTCCTCGTCCTCACTGATGTCATTGACGGTCTGTTCTTCCCCCCAGCCACGTACAACACCATGGGTCCCAGATAGGTGACAACAACGAGCACCCTGGGGTGCCTGCTGTGGTTGGTCTTCCTCCTCCTCAAAGCCGCCACATTCCTCCTCTGACTCCTCTTCCTCATACTCCTCTTCCAGCGTTGCTGCAGGTCCGGCAAGCGATGATGACAAGGCTGTTTCTGGTGGTGATGGTGACCACAACTCTTCCTCTTCCTCTTCACGCTCATCTACAGCCTGATCCAGAACTCTTCGCAGGGCACGCTCCAGGAAGAAAACAAATGGGATGAGGTCGCTGATGGTGCCTTCGGTGCGACTGACTAGGTTTGTCACCTCCTCAAAAGGACGCATAAGCCTACAGGCATTGCGCATGAGTGTCCAGTAACGTGGCAAAAAGATTCCCAGCTCCGCAGAGGCTGTCCTAGCACCCCGGTCATACAAATACTCGTTGACGGCTTTTTCTTGTTGGAGCAGGCGGTCGAACATTAGGAGTGTTGAATTCCAACGTGTCGGGCTGTCGCATATCAAGCGCCTCACTGGCATGTTGTTTCGCCGCTGAATATCGGAAAAGTGCGCCATGGCCGTGTAGGAACGCCTGAAATGGCCACACACCTTCCTGGCCTGCTTGAGGACGTCCTGTAAGCCTGGGTACTTAGACACAAAACGTTGTACGATGAGATTCAACACATGTGCCATGCACGGCACATGTGACAACTTGCCCAAATTTAATGCCGCCAACAGATTGCTTCCATTGTCACACACCACTTTGCCGATCTCCAGTTGGTGCGGGGTCAGCCACTGATCCACCTGTGCGTTCAGGGCGGACAGGAGTGCTGGTCCTGTGTGGCTCTCTGCTTTCAGGCAAGTCAACCCCAAGATAGCGTTACACTGTCGTATCCGGGATGTGGAATAGCCCCTGGGGAGCTGGGGGGAATCAGTTGATGTGCAGCCAGACGCCGCAGCAGAAGAGGACTCAGCCGAGGAGGAAATTAAAGAGGATGGAGTAGGAGTAGAGGAGGTGGCAGTAGGTCTGCCTGCAAGTCGTGGTGGTGTCACCAACTCCGCTGCAGAGCCACGCATTCCATGCTTGTCAGCCGTCAGCAGGTTGACCCAATGCGCAGTATACGTGATATACCTGCCCTGACCGTGCTTTGCAGACCAGGTATCAGTGGTCAGATGGACCCTTGCCCCAACACTGTATGCCAGAGATGCCATGACTTCCTTTTCAATGACATGGTAGAGGTTTGGGATTGCCTTTTTTGAAAAAAAATTTTGTCCGGGTACCTTCCACTGTGGTGTCCCAATAGCGACAAATTTTTTGAAGGCCTCAGACTCTACCAGCTGGTATGGTAAAAGCTGGCGGGCTAAGAGTTCCGTCAAGCCAGCTGTCAGTCGCCGGGCAAGGGGGTGACTTTGTGACATTGGCTTCTTATGCTCAAACATGTCCTTGACAGACACCTGACTGTGGGCAGATGAGCAGGAACTGCTGAAGGTGAGAGATGGAGTGGCGGGTGGTTGAGAGGGGGCAGGGAGGACAGCAGTGGTTGACGTGGCTGAAGATGCAGGACCAGGAGGAGCATGGTGGCTTTGAGTTTGTGTGCTGCTTGTACTCATGTGTTGATCCCATAGGCGTTTGTGATGTGAGATCATGTGCCTTCGCAAAGCAGTTGTACCAAGGTGGGTGTTGGACTTCCCACGACTCAGTTTCTTTTGGCACAGGTTGCAAATGGCATTGCTTTTATCAGAGGCAGACACACAAAAAAAATGCCACACTGCTGAGCTTTGCAATGACGGCATTCTAGTGGTGGCAACAGCATGCGTTGACTGGCGTGCTGTCTGGCTGACCCCAGGTGCCGATACATGCTGTCTGACTGTGCCACTAACTCCTTGCGACGACCTCCCCCTGCTTCCAACTCGTCTCCTCATTCTCTCTGTCTCCCCTTCAGAACTTTCCCCCTCTTCTTCTCTTCGAGCAGGCACCCACGTGGCATCCGTGGACACATCGTCATCATCAACCGCTTCACTTGTATCTGACACCTCAGCAAAGGAAGCAGCAGCGGGTACAACATCATCATCATCACACTGTACGTCCATGTGTGTAATCCTGCCTGACTGAGACATATCCCCGTAATCTACATCATCTGGCAATAATGGTTGCGCATCACTAATTGCATCCAACTGATGTGTAAATAACTCCTCTGACGGATCAAGTGAAGCGGCTGTGGTGGCTGTGGTGGTAGTGGCGACGGGCGGGTGCGTGGTAACTTGAGAGCAGGTGACCGAAGCTGAGTTGGAGGAGGATGGTGCGTCAAGGTTCTTAGCGGAAGCTGTTGAAGATTGGGTGTCCTGTCTAAGCCAGTCAACTACGTCCTCTGAATTTTTCGGGTTCAGGGTACGTGGCCTCTGAAAACTGGGCATTATTCCAGGGACAGTGGAAATCACAGCACCACGACCACGACGGCCCCTGCGGGGTGGCCTGCCTCTGCCTGTCATTTTTTTTTTAGATAAGTGGTACTACGCGTGCTAGGTACTGTGCCACCCGGTATGAGTGGTTGGCACTGGCAGTGGGCACACTACAGTCTGTGGAAGTGGGCCTGACACACACTGGCAGCAGGCAAGCAACTGAATTTAGACTACTGTCTAAAAATTAAATGCCTTATTTATCGGCAAGCTACTGTGCCACCCGGTATCAGTGGTTGGCACTGGCAGTGGGCACACTACAGTCAGTGGAAGAGGGCCTGACACACACTGGCAGCAGGCAAGCAACTGAATTTAGACTACTGTCTAAAAATTAAATGCCTTATTTATCGGCAAGCTACTGTGCCACCCGGTATCAGTGGTTGGCACTGGCAGTGGGCACACTACAGTCAGTAGAAGCGGGCCTGACACACACTGGCAGCAGGCAAGCAACTGAAATTACACTAAAGTGTAAAAATTAAATGCCTTATTTATCGGCAAGCTACTGTGCCACCCGGTATGAGTGGTTGGCACTGGCAGTGGGCACACTACAGTCAGTGGAAGAGGGCCTGACACACTGACTGGCAGCAGGCAAGCAACTGAATTTAGACTACTGTCTAAAAATTAAATGCCTTATTTATCGGCAAGCTACTGTGCCACCCGGTATCAGTGGTTGGCACTGGCAGTGGGCACACTACAGTCAGTGGAAGCGGGCCTGACACACACTGGCAGCAGGCAAGCAACTGAAATTACACTAAAGTGTAAAAATTAAATGCCTTATTTATCGACAAGCTACTGTGCCACCCGGTATCAGTGGTTGGCACTGGCAGTGGGCACACTACAGTCAGTGGAAGCGGGCCTGACACACACTGGCAGCAGGCAAGCAACTGAATTTAGACTACTGTCTAAAAATTAAATGCCTTATTTATCGGCAAGCTACTGTGCCACCCGGTATCAGTGGTTGGCACTGGCAGTGGGCACACTACAGTCTGTGGAAGTGGGCCTGACACACACTGGCAGCAGGCAAGCAACTGAATTTAGACTACTGTCTAAAAATTAAATGCCTTATTTATCGGCAAGCTACTGTGCCACCCGGTATCAGTGGTTGGCACTGGCAGTGGGCACACTACAGTCAGTGGAAGAGGGCCTGACACACACTGGCAGCAGGCAAGCAACTGAAATTACACTAAAGTGTAAAAATTAAATGCCTTATTTATCGGCAAGCTACTGTGCCACCCAGTATGAATGGTTGGCACTGGCAGTGGGCACACTACAGTCAGTGGAAGAGGGCCTGACACACACTGGCAGCAGGCAAGCAACTGAATTTAGACTACTGTCTAAAAATTAAATGCCTTATTTATCGGCAAGCTACTGTGCCACCCGGTATCAGTGGTTGGCACTGGCAGTGGGCACACTACAGTCAGTGGAAGCGGGCCTGACACACACTGGCAGCAGGCAAGCAACTGAAATTACACTAAAGTGTAAAAATTAAATGCCTTATTTATCGACAAGCTACTGTGCCACCCGGTATCAGTGGTTGGCACTGGCAGTGGGCACACTACAGTCAGTGGAAGCGGGCCTGACACACACTGGCAGCAGGCAAGCAACTGAATTTAGACTACTGTCTAAAAATTAAATGCCTTATTTATCGGCAAGCTACTGTGCCACCCGGTATCAGTGGTTGGCACTGGCAGTGGGCACACTACAGTCAGTAGAAGCGGGCCTGACACACACTGGCAGCAGGCAAGCAACTGAAATTACACTAAAGTGTAAAAATTAAATGCCTTATTTATCGACAAGCTACTGTGCCACCCGGTATCAGTGGTTGGCACTGGCAGTGGGCACACTACAGTCAGTGGAAGCGGGCCTGACACACACTGGCAGCAGGCAAGCAACTGAATTTAGACTACTGTCTAAAAATTAAATGCCTTATTTATCGGCAAGCTACTGTGCCACCCGGTATCAGTGGTTGGCACTGGCAGTGGGCACACTACAGTCAGTAGAAGCGGGCCTGACACACACTGGCAGCAGGCAAGCAACTGAAATTACACTAAAGTGTAAAAATTAAATGCCTTATTTATCGGCAAGCTACTGTGCCACCCGGTATGAGTGGTTGGCACTGGCAGTGGGCACACTACAGTCAGTGGAAGAGGGCCTGACACACTGACTGGCAGCAGGCAAGCAACTGAATTTAGACTACTGTCTAAAAATTAAATGCCTTATTTATCGGCAAGCTACTGTGCCACCCGGTATCAGTGGTTGGCACTGGCAGTGGGCACACTACAGTCAGTGGAAGCGGGCCTGACACACACTGGCAGCAGGCAAGCAACTGAAATTACACTAAAGTGTAAAAATTAAATGCCTTATTTATCGGCAAGCTACTGTGCCACCCGGTATCAGTGGTTGGCACTGGCAGTGGGCACACTACAGTCAGTAGAAGCGGGCCTGACACACACTGGCAGCAGGCAAGCAACTGAAATTACACTAAAGTGTAAAAATTAAATGCCTTATTTATCGACAAGCTACTGTGCCACCCGGTATCAGTGGTTGGCACTGGCAGTGGGCACACTACAGTCAGTGGAAGCGGGCCTGACACACACTGGCAGCAGGCAAGCAACTGAATTTAGACTACTGTCTAAAAATTAAATGCCTTATTTATCGGCAAGCTACTGTGCCACCCGGTATCAGTGGTTGGCACTGGCAGTGGGCACACTACAGTCAGTAGAAGCGGGCCTGACACACACTGGCAGCAGGCAAGCAACTGAAATTACACTAAAGTGTAAAAATTAAATGCCTTATTTATCGGCAAGCTACTGTGCCACCCGGTATGAGTGGTTGGCACTGGCAGTGGGCACACTACAGTCAGTGGAAGAGGGCCTGACACACTGACTGGCAGCAGGCAAGCAACTGAATTTAGACTACTGTCTAAAAATTAAATGCCTTATTTATCGGCAAGCTACTGTGCCACCCGGTATCAGTGGTTGGCACTGGCAGTGGGCACACTACAGTCAGTGGAAGCGGGCCTGACACACACTGGCAGCAGGCAAGCAACTGAAATTACACTAAAGTGTAAAAATTAAATGCCTTATTTATCGGCAAGCTACTGTGCCACCCGGTATCAGTGGTTGGCACTGGCAGTGGGCACACTACAGTCAGTAGAAGCGGGCCTGACACACACTGGCAGCAGGCAAGCAACTGAAATTACACTAAAGTGTAAAAATTAAATGCCTTATTTATCGGCAAGCTACTGTGCCACCCGGTATGAGTGGTTGGCACTGGCAGTGGGCACACTACAGTCAGTGGAAGAGGGCCTGACACACACTGGCAGCAGGCAAGCAACTGAATTTAGACTACTGTCTAAAAATTAAATGCCTTATTTATCGGCAAGCTACTGTGCCACCCGGTATCAGTGGTTGGCACTGGCAGTGGGCACACTACAGTCAGTGGAAGCGGGCCTGACACACACTGGCAGCAGGCAAGCAACTGAATTTAGACTACTGTCTAAAAATTAAATGCCTTATTTATCGGCAAGCTACTGTGCCACCCGGTATCAGTGGTTGGCACTGGCAGTGGGCACACTACAGTCAGTTGAAGTCGGCCTGACACACACTAGCAGCAGGCAAGCAGCTGAAATTACATTAAAGTGTAAAAATTAAATGCCTTTTTTAAGCAAAGTCCTGTGCCAGCCGGTATGAGTGGTGGGCACTGGCAGTGGGCACACTACAGTCAGTGGAAGTCAGCCTGACACACACTGGCAGGCAACTAACCTTAGATTAAAGTGTAAAAATTAAGTGCCTATTTTTTAAGCAAAGTCCTGTGCCACTCGGTATGACAGGGGTGGGCACTGGCAGTGGGCACACTACAGTCAGTTGAAGTCGGCCTGACACACACTAGCAGCAGGCAAGCAGCTGAAATTACACTAAAGTGTAAAAATTAAATGCCTTTTTTATGCAAAGTCCTGTGCCAGCCGGTATGAGTGGTGGGCACTGGCAGTGGGCACACTACAGTCAGTGGAAGTCAGCCTGACACACACTGGCAGGCAACTAACCTTAGATTAAAGTGTAAAAATTAAGTGCCTATTTTTTAAGCAAAGTCCTGTGCCACTCGGTATGACAGGGGTGGGCACTGGCAGTGGGCACACTACAGTCAGTTGAAGTCGGCCTGACACACACTAGCAGCAGGCAAGCAGCTGAAATTACATTAAAGTGTAAAAATTAAATGCCTTTTTTAAGCAAAGTCCTGTGCCAGCCGGTATGAGTGGTGGGCACTGGCAGTGGGCACACTACAGTCAGTGGAAGTCAGCCTGACACACACTGGCAGGCAACTAACCTTAGATTAAAGTGTAAAAATTAAGTGCCTATTTTTTAAGCAAAGTCCTGTGCCACTCGGTATGACAGGGGTGGGCACTGGCAGTGGGCACACTACAGTCAGTTGAAGTCGGCCTGACACACACTAGCAGCAGGCAAGCAGCTGAAATTACACTAAAGTGTAAAAATTAAATGCCTTTTTTATGCAAAGTCCTGTGCCAGCCGGTATGAGTGGTGGGCACTGGCAGTGGGCACACTACAGTCAGTGGAAGTCAGCCTGACACACACTGGCAGGCAACTAACCTTAGATTAAAGTGTAAAAATTAAGTGCCTATTTTTTAAGCAAAGTCCTGTGCCACTCGGTATGACAGGGGTGGGCACTGGCAGTGGGCACACTACAGTCAGTTGAAGTCGGCCTGACACACACTAGCAGCAGGCAAGCAGCTGAAATTACATTAAAGTGTAAAAATTAAATGCCTTTTTTAAGCAAAGTCCTGTGCCAGCCGGTATGAGTGGTGGGCACTGGCAGTGGGCACACTACAGTCAGTGGAAGTCAGCCTGACACACACTGGCAGGCAACTAACCTTAGATTAAAGTGTAAAAATTAAGTGCCTATTTTTTAAGCAAAGTCCTGTGCCACTCGGTATGACAGGGGTGGGCACTGGCAGTGGGCACACTACAGTCAGTTGAAGTCGGCCTGACACACACTAGCAGCAGGCAAGCAGCTGAAATTACACTAAAGTGTAAAAATTAAATGCCTTTTTTATGCAAAGTCCTGTGCCAGCCGGTATGAGTGGTGGGCACTGGCAGTGGGCACACTACAGTCAGTGGAAGTCAGCCTGACACACACTGGCAGGCAACTAACCTTAGATTAAAGTGTAAAAATTAAGTGCCTATTTTTTAAGCAAAGTCCTGTGCCACTCGGGATGACAGGGGTGGGCACTGGCAGTGGGCACACTACAGTCAGTTGAAGTCGGCCTGACACACACTGGCAGGCAACTAACCTTAGATTAAAGTGTAAAAATGAAGTGCCTTTTTTTTAAGCAAAGTCCTGTGCCACACGGGATGACAGGGGTGGGCACTGGCAGTGGGCACACTACAGTCAGTTGAAGTCGGCCTGACACACACTAGCAGCAGGCAAGCAGCTGAAATTACACTAAAGTGTAAAAATTAAATGCCTTTTTTATGCAAAGTCCTGTGCCAGCCGGTATGAGTGGTGGGCACTGGCAGTGGGCACACTACAGTCAGTGGAAGTCAGCCTGACACACACTGGCAGGCAACTAACCTTAGATTAAAGTGTAAAAATTAAGTGCCTTTTTTTAAGCAAAGTCCTGTGCCACACGGAATGACAGGGGTGAGCACTGGCAGTGGGCACACTACAGTCTGTGGGCCTGCAGCTCCTCACACACAGGCAGGCCAGGCAACTGCAATATGTATATAAAGGAAAAAAAAAAAGCAGACTAATGTTGCAGCCCTAAAAAGGGCTTTTTGGGGTGCTGTCAGGACGCTGTCCTTACAGCAGAGATCAGATGAGTCTTTCAGGACTGGAGTGGACACTGAATTCACTAGCCTAGCTATCGATTTCCCAATTAAATCAGCAGCAGTTACAGTCTCCCTCCTCTCACTAAGACTGCAGCTTCAGAATGAATCTAAAATGGATGCTGTGCAGGAGGTGGGAGGGTCTGGGAGGGAGGGTATGCTGCTGATTGGCTGGAATGTGTCTGCTGACTGTGAGGTACAGGGTCAAAGTTTGCTCAATGATGATGTATAGGGGGCGGACCGAACATCGCATGTGTTCGCCCGGCAGAGGCGAACGCGAACAAGCTATGTTCGCCGGGAACTGTTCGCCGTCGGATAGTTCGGGCCATCTCTATTCATTATCACTGTATTTACATGGCTCTGTGGAAAGGGTTAATTAATACTGAAAGACTGTTAGGGCTGTTGTGGAAATTTTAATATATTGTGTATTGTCATCATGTCTCTCAGTGTCAGGGTAAACCATTGGAGTGGATATCTTCCCGTGTATGTCCTGTCACAGCTGCTGGGCGCAGAGGTCTCCGTCGGCAAATGGTCCATGTGCTAAGCACTGGGCTGTGGGCCGGGGGAGACTGATGTGTTCAGCAGAGCAGTGTTTTGTTGGCTGATTTATGGACGCCGGCTAGGGCCCCCACGCAAGACGCGGATTTATTGGCTTGGCGTGGATGCATTTGTTAAGAGAACAATATATGAAAGGAACGTGCGTTTGTTGTCTCTAGTGCGCCTGATCAGCCGCTGGAGATAATGACGTTGTCCTGTAAATAAACATGCATGAGGATCATAGTAATTTTATCTGGCATTGATCACTGAGCAAGGCTGGATAAAATTAGCTAGCTAGGTTATTCTAAATGATGGTGTCTTGTCTTCCTATGTCATCACTTCCTGTATGTCATCACTTCCTGTATCCTTGTCTTGGACCAGCCCCTTTTACACCTTTTGTTAGTAAATAAAAGACAGACTGAGCAGGGCGGCGGGGGGGTTGCTCAGCAAGAATTCAATATGGTAACACCTGGGTCTGTCTCTGACTGCGGCTGAGGGAAAGAGAGATTTACCTTTTTCCTTAAACAAACTTTAAAGAGAGCAGATTACAACTATTAATATTTTGATAACAGATGGCGAGCTTGGAAGGATTCAACTGATTTTTTTCTCTGCACAGCAGGTAAAAGGGAGAGGATAGTAAACTACAGTTTTGTCTGCTGTGTGAGAGAAAACATTTTTCGCTCTATTTGTGTAAGGATAAGGTAAGAGTTTTTCCGTTGTGTAGTTTTTGGTGGGTCTGAGTTGATTGTACAGAGATTGTATGATGAGATGGTGTGCTGAGCAGTACAGGGTATTGTGTTTTTTTGTAACTTCTTAACTTTTATGTTACTGTGATTTTGTAAGAGGCAATTTTATAGAGGTTTATAGAGGCAGCAATTGGTTTTAGTGTTTGTACATTAGAGACAGTATTTAGAGAGTATTTTTATATTGTTAACCTGTAAATCACCCACAGAGTGGAGGTTTTGCTGTGGTTTCGGGGGTAGGGAACAGGAAATATAGAAACTGTTTCTATGGCTGGATTTTGTAGACACTATCTTGATTTCTTTTGTGTGATGACCATGTGCTCTGTCGGCCATCTTAGTTCGTTTGCTATGGAAAGCGATTTGATTGTTTTTGCAACCTTTCTATGTACAGTTTGATTTTGTTTTGATAAGTTTTGTGCTGGATATCAGTTGAGTGTTCGGTTATAGTATAGCGCAGTGACCAGTCTGATACAGGAATCATTGTGTGAACATTAGTGGCAGTTTAGTGGTGAAATCGTCCTATAGTTGATGATTCTGCTTAAATGTTTGTATATCTGTGGCTGTTACACTGAATTGTAGACTTGTTTGACATAATTAATACGGGTATTACAGTGAAGAAAGGAGGTGCTTGGTACCAGTATTTTGTTTTCTTGTGCAATGGAAAGTATTTTTAAAGAAGTAGCAAAGTTGAAGGACACGGCGGCCATTCTTCAAGCTATGCAGGGATCTACTAATCCATGGCTGCAGGCTCAGAATTGTGTAGCAAACCTGATCGGTACCAAAAAATGGCGCAAAAGGAAAGGCAAGTATGCTCTGATTTTTGCTGCTGGGTGGATAGCGGATAAATATCAGGAGTCTTGTAGGCTGAAGCTGAGTTTGGAAGGAGAAGTGGAAGATTTAAAAGTGGAAATTGTTAAATTGAGAACTCTTGTCCAGCAGGCAGCTGAAGCTAGCGCTAATTATGAATGTACTATGAGGTGTAATACTGTGCTGTGCAAGGAAAATGAATGTTTATCTGAATTGCCAGAGTTATTGAAACAACCGTTGGAGAGTAATGTGTCTGGGATTAGAGGAAATGTATGGACTGTAAGCATGGAGAAGTCTGAGGACTGTGGGTCGCATGGTGGATCTGAATCAGGGATGGAGATGGACAATGTGTCTGACCCTGGAGTTGGACGTATTAACACAAGGCCAGAAGATTCCTCAGATGAGTCCGTGGTAAGTGGACTCAATACAGATAGATGAATCTGAAGCTGTTTGGGGCTGGGCAAATTAACATTTCAATGACTGGGTGGGTAGAAATTCTCCTGTACGGTTTCAGGGGAACCCTCCAAGACATTGATTTGTTAATTCAGTCCTATACAATTGTATGTGTTCCTAAGGGTTTAGGTTTTGTATTTGAGTTTTGGGTTTTAAGTTAAAATTAACTTTTTACTGAATCTCAATGTATGTAACAAGACTGTCTTTAACTGAAGTTTTCTATGTTGTTTGTTTTTCTCTCCTGTTTATAGGTCTAAATGCTACTAATCCATTTTTATTTTTTAGGTTTTTATTGAAGTTTCTTTCAGTTTTTCCTTATTTACCAACCCATTTTTTATTTTTAGTCTATGATTAATTTTTTCCTTTTGCATATTTTGGCGCTTTTCTCTTTTTCTCTTTCCTTCCCTCTCTCTTCTCTGTAGATTTGGTTAGGAGTACTGGGGGTTACATGATATTGTGTGGGAACTACTGTCTGAATTCAGGGGTTGCTGCTGAGTGAGAGGTTTTTGATCAGTCACTGCAAAAAGGGCTTTGTTCAGCTTGACTATATAGAATCATATCGGCAAAGGAAAGTGAGTTGATGAGCTTTTTTTAAGGAGACAAGGTGATATATATCACCTGGGCATACCAATAGCTGTGTGAGTAACCCCATTCCACACAGGAGTACTGTGTGTTTGTTCTCTGTGCACCCCTTTTTCCACTCCAGGTCAATTGGAAGCCCTATCCTGTGGTCAGGTCACTATTCAGAGCCAAAACCGAGGCTGGTATATCTCATTAGGAGACTCAGAGGGCCGCCATGTGTCGGCAAGAGCCCTTTTCCTCACACTGATTACTCCTTTTCCTGAGGTCTAACTAGGGTGAACGGAGTCCGTGTGTCGGTGCCAGAAACCCTAGGGCAACTCAGAGGCGAACGAAGGGGAGTAGCAGCCGTCCATGGCGTAGGTCGCGGGACAATTCCTTGCGTAGGTCGCGGGAAACTGTATGATGGACGCATTGGTTCAGTGGGTCATCTGAAATATTAAAACTGTATGATGGACGCATCTACATTTAGAAGGCTTGAGCATGGGTTTAGGGAAATTTAGGGAACAGAAGGGTACCACTTCTGACTATAGGACAGCCAAGCAGTACATGAAATCCATCTATGGAGGAGGAGTTGTTAAGCCCCTCAAAGATTGGTACCAAGGATCTGTAGGTTTAGAGTGGACCATCCGCAAAGAAGGGACCTTTGAGGTCTGGATTGGGAAAAAGTTTGTCCGTAAATTCCCCACTAGACTCCAAAGCCATGGTTCCCTCCAGAAAGCAGAACTGTGGCTGCACTAATCCATTGATCTCCAGCAACAGGGCATTCAAAAGTCCTAGACAGTGCGAAATAACACTGTCATGTACTCCTGTCCCGCTAAGACTGCAGAGTCCAAGAGAAGCGCTTTTCCCTTTCTCTTTCTCTATCTCTCTCTCTCTCATCCCATGCACCATGTTTAATCCAGCTTCTCTTCGTCCTGGTTTTCTCTTCAAACTTTCTAACCTCTCAAATGTCAATTAATTTCGAACCTAGTAGGGAATTACGTTGAGAACCATCACAACTGCCTTTTCTTTGCTGGTACTTGGGTCAGATTTTTGCAAACAAGGTAAAAATCACGGCCGATCCATGGCCTGAATGTTCCGCTGTAACCGTTTTATTCCATCAGGTATGCCCCCAGGCAGCCCCACGGATTATCACCCGATGTCCACCACCGGGTTCGGGAGTTTCTCCCGGACCCAGACTCAATAACCAGTGTTCATTCAACCAGGTGATTGGGTCGTGCTAAAGAAACATCCGAGGACGGACTAGAGCCGAGATGTCTTGGGCCATTCCAGGTGCTGCTGATGACGCCAACCTCTCTGAAGTTCGAGGGACGAGACAACTGGATCCACACCGGTCACTGCAAGAAGCTGCTCAACTAAGTCAAAGAATGCAGAGTATCACTTTTGTTTATTTGTTACAAGGAGGCATTTGTTGATAGACGATACATTCCTAGAGGGTAATATTAATATTAGCTCTGGCTCCTGCTCCTCGCTTGTTAATCCTGTATGGGTGTCCGGGCAGCTAGGCGACCCGTAGATGTGGGATCCTCCAGTTGTGAGGAAGGTATACGGTTATACCTGGCTAGCAGACACCATTGACAAGGGTCAGGCCCATACTGACAGGAGCAGGGCAGAGGCTATGACTAGTGAGGGTCAGAATCCTTTTTAAAGCTTTGGGAGGTCTTGCGTCTCACTGGTTTTCCATTGGATCCGGGCAAAAGGAAATAGGACATATACTTATGTTTTTTTGTTTCCATTCCTTCTATACGCCGGAGTGAGATGTTCCTGATGTCTAATTGACTGAGTTACCGAAGCCCGAACAGATAAGACGCCCTGAAGACCAAATCATGGACCAGATGCAGAGGATCCCAAACCAGCCGGCGACCAACGCGAAACGCCACCTCCTAAGTCACTTCCCGAAGTTCTGTTTTCCATCATCTGTTTTGTTTTATGGATTCAGGACTTTTCGTAGACAAGAGGTTTTTTTTCAAAGAAGAAGATCGAGATTCGTCGAGGGACACTGGGGAGCATATGACAAAGAGGAGGGACTGTTGTGGAAATTTTAATATATTGTGTATTGTCATCATGTCTCTCAGTGTCAGGGTAAACCATTGGAGTGGATATCTTCCCGTGTATGTCCTGTCACAGTTGCTGGGCGCAGAGGTCTCCGTCGGCGAATGGTCCATGTGCTAAGCACTGGGCTGTGGGCCGGGGGAAACTGATGTGTTCAGCAGAACAGTGTTTTGTTGGCTGATGTATGGACGCCGGCTAGGGCCCCCGCGCAAGACGCAGATTTATTGGCTTGGCTTGGATGCATTTGTTAAGAGAACAATATATGAAAGGAACGTGTGTTTGTTGTCTCTAGTGCGCCTGATCAGCCGCTGGAGATAATGACGTTGTCCTGTAAATAAACATGCATGAGGATCATAGTAACTTTATCTGGCATTGATCACTGAGCAAGGCTGGATAAAATTAGCTCCAGTGGTAATGGTAGGTTATAGTATACATGTGTTTGTTAGCTAGCTAGGTTATTCTAAATGATGGTGTCTTGTCTTCCTATGTCATCACTTCCTGTATGTCATCACTTCCTGTATGTCATCACTTCCTGTATCCTTGTCTTGGACCAGCCCCTTTTACACCTTTTGTTAGTAAATAAAAGACACAGACTGAGCAGGGCGGGGAGGAGTTGCTCAGCAAGAATTCACTATGGTAACACCTGGGTCTGTCTCTGACTGCGGCCGAGGGAAAGAGAGATTTACCTTTTTCCTTACACAAACTTTGATGAGAGCAGATTACAACTATTTATATTTCTACAACAGGGCTTTGATTGAGAAGCTCGTAATTTTCCACAGCTGCCATAGGGTTTAAAGAATACCATGTTTTGGAGGGAAACAAACATTCTTTTGTTACCACCGTGTTTTGGAGGGAAAAACCCAGTCTTGTTTACCACCAAAAAGCATACAGCCTGACCTTTTAAATGTCTGGTTTTAGCTATGTTGTTGTGTCTGGAAACTTGTTTTTGTCTGGAAAACCTGCCGTGTCATTGCCACTGAGTATCATTGAAGCTCTAATGTAAGTCTATGAGAGACAGAAAGTGTAACAATGTATTTGTTTGTGCTGAGTTTCTGCACTCCACCCCTCCTACTAGAAGGTTCTAGTCTAGCAAAACTGTATATAAGGAGAGCAGTCAGAGCCCCTAGTGTGCTGCAGTTAAGGAACAGTGCTTGGAAGAGGAGACTTTGCCAGACTATTGAGTGACCAGAAGAAGATGCTGAGACGGGAATACGCTGCCACAGACGCTGCTACCAGCCTTCTGAAGAGACAGAGGGACAGCTAGCTCAGGCCTTTCCTCAATATCAAACCCTTCTTCTGCCAGGGAGGAGACTGATGAAGCCAGCCCAATACCTCACCTGTATTGTTTTGTACCTGAATTCCTCCAGTAAAGAAGCACCTTGGTTTACTGCAGACCCTGACTCTCTGGACTTATTTCCCATTGGGGTGCACCACGCCTTACCATCCCTTCCGGAGAGCAGCAACACGTGGTGACACCTCGACGGTTTTTGGAGGACCCAGCGTAGCTTTGGGGCCACCCCAAACCCAGCCACTGCAGTGAGTGCAGGGAAAAGAGATGTGAATGGACCTGCAGCATTTAGCACTTTCAGTACATATACAGGAACATGTACTATGTTCCTATATACCTACTGTCAGCGCTAAATGCTGCTGCCCCACTCCTTACTATTCAGTGCGTCTCTGGTTAGCACTGGGAAGATAGGGAGAGGATGCAGCGAACAGCACCATGTTCAAGTATACTTATTTTTAGCACTGATCTCTGAAGTCCTATTTTCCACACAGACAGTACCTAACAGAGAAGTGCAGAGAAAATGGAAATGAGCAGAGCTGCCAGCACTAGCAGCAAATCAGATAGGCAGGGACAATTCAGAAATATGGTAGGCCACATGTAGGGAGACAGAGGCTGGGGTAGGGAGATAACAAGCAGGCTGAGAAGCCAAAACCAGGTGCAGATCAAAACAAACAGGTGCAAATCTTTACAATTATGCCTTACTCTGTGTAGAAAAAAATCACTGCTCAAGGAATTACTTATAGTCGGTGTCTCAGCTGTAACTATTATCACAGACAATTGGAGGCGCTAAAACGAATATACTTTATTTTTATTACTTAAAAACAGGGGATTGTGTCATAACATATATGAAAAAAATGAAAATAATTAATAAAAAATAAGGTGCTGCATTGACACCGCGACTGGATTTAATTGTATAGCCAAGTCGATTAATTAGTGCAACAGGAGAGACAAATAGGAGGTATATATCTCGTTAAATGTTGGGCCTGAGAGACCAAATGGTCAGTGTCCCACATATGCTGAGATTTAACAGCTGACAGGATCTGACCTTATATGCGTATTAGAACTGGATTGAATATCAAACCCAATCACCAGCTCAAGGAAGTCTCTCAGATCCTCTACCTCCTAACAACAACTAGCTATCGCTCCCACATGGAGTGTCTAAGGCTCGACGTGTTTCATCATCACAGACTCATCAGGAGCAACATAAGGCAAGATACAAGAGCTCGTAGTGGAAACAGTAACAAAATGCTGCCACACTGATGTTGTGTGGCAGCGTAACTGGTGTTGTGCATCTTTTTTTTTTTTTTTTTTTACATTTTTTACATCCTCTGTTTTTAAATAATAAAAATAAAGTATATTAGTTTTAGCGCCTCCAATTGTTCGTGATAGTACTTATCTCTGTGTAGACCTCCTGGTTTTGGCTCACAATCACTGATGGAAATCACTGACCAAACACTGACATATAAAATAGGCCTCACATTCTGTTTTCTAATCAGATGAAAAATACACACATTTCTCTAATAAAGTATATTATAAATATGATTAAAATGACAACTACATGTTAAGTCTGCCATTTTTTATTCTGCCATTTATAATAATTTGATTAACTAAAAAATGGCTGACCCCGGTAAAACTGCATGAAATGCACTCACTAATGTCCACAGTGTTAAGTAAGATGCGGCCATTTTATGGTTTAGCAGTGAGCGCTATGTGACCAATGTCCCCTGTGGTTTACTTGAATTCTGGGCAAACACCAATGGATTTTTCTACAATTATTAAATGACCTAGAAAACATTTGCTTTCCCCTTTACTGATATGATATAATCCCATAGTGTTGCAATCGTTCTTTGTAAATTTCCAGTGGGATTTGCTTGTTCATGTGCTATGCCCCAGCAACAGCTGGCTCTAACGCAAGCATCATATTACCGTACTTTGAGCCAGGATTGTGCATGTAAAATTGTAATTATCACAAGCCCAAATGTATAATCATCTGCAAATTACAGCATTTATACTCAAGGTGAGGAAATTAAGTAACTTCTCATTAATTTTTCCAGTGCATTGACAAAATTTTCCATGGAATTTCTGTAATTTACTGTATTCTTCATAATTTGTAGTAAGGACTGCATTATTTTTTTATAACAAACTCTACAGCTGCTGCTGAACATCTTTTTGGCAAGTCGGGCCTTGTTCCCACATCTGATGATGACATCCATGACAAGACAGTCTGTGAAAATGTCTTTGGAGGGTCCATTGTTGGTCCATGTGACATCCAAACAAAAGGGAGCACTTCTGACTACCAACGATCAGTCAAAACCACTGACAAAGCACGGATGCCATCCACATTCTGTCAGTGGTTTTCACTGACCCATAGACTTCCGTGGTCATGCTTGGTCTAAAATAGTGCATGTCTCCATCGTCTTTCCACTGACCCATGTTAGAGTGTGTGAATAAACACATTCAAATCACTGGGTCATGCATGCAACCGTATTTTTCTTCAGTGTTCTATCCACAGTATTTTTGTGGCTAGCACACTGACCCATTGATTACTATGGGGCCATGCACACATATGTATTTTTTGCAGATCTGTGCGGCCATTACGCAAATTATATAACGTGTCATAGACTGGTCTACATTGTGGACCAGAATTGTCCTTTCTATTGATGGGAGTGAGAAAAATATGGAATGCACATGGAAGGTATCCGTATATTACTTGTTTTGCAATGGTATTTTACATATACTTAAGTACTGGTTCTATCCCCTTTAATTATTACATCACCTTCAATACTCTTTGTAATGATATTCCATGTAAGTTAGTGAGCTAAGGGTTGGTTAGATAACATATACAACCCTTCCCCATTGTGCTGAGAAGGCTGTATTCCTGAATGATTATCTGAGAGACATGCGTACTACACACTGGGCATCCTTAGGAGGAGGGCTTGAAAGGTATAAACCTTTCTGCACAAAGACAAATAACTGGAATTCCAATGAGAACATCATCCAGTTAGGATGTTATAGGTCACTCTCTCTTGTATCACCATGGAGTGTAGGCCATGTGCTACGACATTGCGACTGGAGTTCCTCCACCATATTGTATTGTATATGCCAAGTTATTGATTATTATTTATTCTGTATATGATTTGTCTGTTTTACCTTATATTTAATCACACTTAGTAAATATATTTATCACTTAGCCTGCTTAAGCCTATTTATTCTCAAATTGTCAAATTCATGTTAAACAGTACTTTTTCCAGCTCCAAAGCATCCTTTTTATTCTTTTTATGGATTGGTGCCCAGAACTAAACTGCATATTCCAGATGAGGCTTCACCAAAGCTTTGTAAAGTGGTAATATTAAATCCATGTTCCGCTTATTACATTCCCTGTCATGCTTATTTAAAGGGTCCACTATCCCAAGAAAGCAATTATCATAATCCTGTACAATAACCTAGTATAAGCCTGATCTGTTGTGTGTTGGAATTTCAAATTCTATCGCACTAATAATTGCGTTTTGTATTATTAGTATTATTGTCATGGACTTACCTGACTGCACTACGGCGCCGCTCTGTTGCTACGGCAACCAGCCCACCAGCAGTGGTACTGCTTGACCTATCATGGAGCCGGGACGCCAGGCGAATTAGACTCTGTGCCGGCATCACATGCTTTCTTGTTACAAACACAATTATTTCAAACCAATTTGTTCCATAAGTCAGAACAAGGTTAGAGCATGTTTGATATTTATCTTGTCCCATACTAATAATGTTACAATTATAGGTTTCAAAGGGTATATCCACCTTTACAACCAATTAGTATTGCTTCAATGCATCTAAAATAAAAAAGAAGCAACTTTTCAAATAATCTTGCTTAAAAATCTTCTGTCATCTTGTGCATGCAACTCCTATGCAGACCTATGTGTTTCCATGGTTACAGTTAGGGATGAGCGAATCGACTTCGGATGAAACATCCGAAGTCGATTCACATAAAACTTGGTTCCAATACTGTATGGAGCAGGAGCTCCGTACAATATTCAAATGTATTGGCTCCGATGAGCCAAAATTATTGTTTCGCGAAGTCTCGCAATACTTTGCGTAATAACTTCATAAATTAATTTGTACTTTAAAAAACCATTTCCCGAACTTGGATTCGGTTCCAAGTGGTACCTTGGAACCGAACCCGAGTTCGAGACTTCGCGAAGCAATAACTTCGGCTCATCGGAGCCAATACATTCTAATACTGTACGGAGCTCCTGCTCCGTACAGTATTGGAACGAAGTTTTATGCGAATCGACTTCGGATGTTTCATCTCAAGTCGATTCGCTCATCCCTAGTTACAGTCTATAAACAAATTCTGTATTGTCTGAACCTGCAGACATACTCCATCCCATCTCATCCATCATTGCAAATATCTTATAATTAGTCCTCCGTAAAAAAAAGAAAAAAGAAAAAGAGATCTTGGCGAACCAACAAACAAGACAATGTGAATGCTTTGAAAACTCATTTAATGGAGGGGAGGATTCTAACCCCATAAAAGTTTTCTTTCTGAAGCAGACCTTCCATGACTTTTACAAGACTGGATTGTAATTAAGTTCTTGTATCTTTCCTGTAATTATACAAACATTTAAAGGAAATTTAATCAGCGGGGCACATCACTTGTCAGAAAGCAATGAAAGCGAAGAATATAACATGACAAACAGAAAGGGGCTGGGCAGGGAGACTCAAAATAATAAGCAGTATATCTCAGATCATCAGTCACACTCTCTGGTTTTACGAAGCAGCTTTACCCTCACACAAATAACTACTTGAAGTTATTGAGACTCATTAAAGTTCTTGTCACTTTTCCAAGTTTCTTCATTGTGGCCTGAACTGTTAATAGAAAATAGCCATTCCTTATATTACAGTGATACATTATTTGGATACAAGGAGCTATAAAAGTAAAGATATGCATAGTCCATAATTCATAAGCAGCCTAGAAGGCAGAGGAGTAGCAAGAAGGGGGCAGGGGGGACATGTGCCCTGGGCGCAGACAGTTGTTATTATTATTTATTATTAAAGCGCTATTCATTCCATAGTGCTGTACATATAAGGGGTGCACATACATAATACAGACAATTGCACTAATCATAATCAGTTGCGGCATTGAGGGGACGTAGCCAAGGTGGAAGAAGAGAGCAGGACACAATAGATTGCAGGCGGCGCCGGTACATAATACAGGCCGCTTGCTTGCCGTCCGCGCTCCGCAGCCCCGCCACACACGCTGCTACATGCCCACGCTTCCGCCCGCATCCCCAATGCTTCAGATGCAATCAGCTGTTCTAAACTTCAGAACAACTGATCTCTAGTTAGCTTGCTAAGGCAGTCTCTAATGCGGGAGGTGAACGCATTGCACCCGCACCGAATCCGGACCCATTCATTTCTATGGGGCTCTGCACATGAGCGGTGATTTTCACGCATCACTTGTGCATTGCGTGAAAATCGCAGCAAGCTCTATATTGTGCGTTTTTCACGCAACGCAGGCCCCATAAAAGTGAATAGGGCTGCGTGAAAATCGCAAGCAAGTGTGGATGCGGTGCGATTTTCACGCACGGTTGCTAGGAGACGATCGGGATGGAGACCCGATCTTTATTATTTTCCCTTATAACATGGTTATAAGGGAAAATAATAGCATTCTTAATACAGAATGCTAAGTAAATTAGGGATGGAGGGTATATCTGTAACCATGTACCTGGATAAATGAGAACCTTCACAGACATAGGGATGAAGGGGTTAAAAATTTTAAAATTAAACTCACCTCATCCACTTGTTCGCACAGCCCGGCTTCTCTTCTTTCTTCTTCTTTGAGGACCTGTATTCAGAATGCTATTATTTTCCCTTATAACCATGCTATAAGGGAAAATAATAAAACACCGATCACAGACCCAAACCTGAACTTCTGTGAAGAAGTCCGGGTTCAGGTCTGGGTACCAAAAATCACAAATTTTGCCGCGACGCACCCGCATCCTACAGTATCTGGCCCTCACACGCGACGCCCGTGTGAAAGAGGCCTTAAGGAATATGAATACCTTGGAGTTCATTCCCTGATGAAGCTGTAAAGGTGTAATATGGTAGGACGTTAGCTCCCTAGTTGTTTTACTGATGTACAATGGGACAAGGTGATATCCTATCTTAGGTTTTATGGAATAAAGCAGGATATTTTATATTAATATGGACCCTATCAAGTTGTTCTTCCCATCCTTCTCTCCCGTGGTTGTCTTCCTGCTCCCATGAAGTGGTGGGACTAATGGAATCTGAATTCTGAGAAGATCTTTGTCCAGAGGCTGAAAACAACTACTGTGGAAATTTATGCTATAGGAAGTGGGGCCTGTTTGTGTAGCCATAATATAGGAGAAGTGTGGACATTAGAGATTAGAGAATTTCTTCAAAATCCAATTTGGCTGCTTCGCCGAATTTTACAAAAAAGTCGATTTGTAGGGTGTGCAATGACAGGGAGCTGCGATAGCGCCGTTCTCCATCATTGTACCTCTAAGATGCCACGTTCATACATGATAGTGTCATCTGAGAGTAAAAACTATGTAAAATTAACAGAAAAATTAAATGAAATCATACTTACCGACTCCATTTGCTCGCGACGGGCTGGCCGCCGCCATCTTACTTGAAGGTCTGGCGCGAAATCTCACGTGGACTGAGATGACGTCGTCATGCCGGGACAAAAAAACATTTGCTTTGTAAATAGTTGGTGCAATGACAGGGAGCGATGATTGTGCCCCTCAGATGCCGCTTTCATAGCTGATTGCAGCATCTGATAGTAATAACACAGTGTAAAATTTTTTTAAAAAATCATACTTACCTCCTCCGTTAGCTTGCGACGGGCCGACCGCCATCATCTTGATTGAAGATCTAACGCAAAATCTCGAGCGGCCCGTCATACTGTCATCACATCAGCCGGCGTGGTGACATCATATGTCACCACACATTGGATTTTGGCCAAAATCTTCAATCAAGATGGTGGCAGAAGGCCCATCACGAGCAAATGGAGGAGGTTAAAGTATGATTTTTCGTTTTCGTTTTTTACACTAAATTGGCAAAATTGATTCGCTACCACGAAGCGCGAGCAAATTCGGCTTCGCAGCAAATTGAGTTTATCCTGAAATTCGGATCGAATTCCACTTCGTTGGATTCGATTCACTCAACTCTAGTGGACATAATGTGGACAATCTGGAGGTACCATACTGTGCAAGCAGTTTTTCTTGAAAAAAATAAAAGGACAAATGACTTCTTCAGCCCCAGGACATTGTTTTCTTATTTCTATGGGGAATAATGGTTTCAAGTCCCAGAGGTGAGGTCCCCCCCCCTTCCCCAAATTATTTACCAGGGACTCACAAATCATTATGTAGTCCTGCTTATTGTAGACTTGACATTTTAAGTCATTGCCATTTATTTCAAACATGAATTTATAATAAATCCTTCAATTTCTAAAGAACATTTTAATAAATGACCCTTTTTCATTGCTTCTTCCAAGACGGCTGATGTAATGTTCTCCAGCGATGGAATTTAGATGCATTTCAGTGAAAAGAAAAGCGCTGAACAAAAGCGAAAGGGTTTTCACTATATTTTATTGCTTTTTTATTTATTGTGCATAATTGCACAGGCAACTTCAGGTCAAATTGTTAATGATTTTATTTCATGCACAAAACTAGTCAAGAAATGTCACGCCTGATCCAAACGCGGCAGCCGTACATTATGTGCAGCCACAGATTAAACATATTATTCAGTATTGAATTGTAAATGAAAATATTATTACAATACAGAAGACTTAAAAGGCTAAAGGCTAATTTACAGAATCAGCTGGGACTCTAATATTTTATTGCATATACTATTCATATATTTTTAAGAATAATTTAAAAAAAATAAGCTTTTAAAAAGAAACTTACATTCTGCTTTTATTACCAGTTTTTAGCATTTCATGCAGTGTTTTGTCATTGATATTTCTATGCATTATAATATAGAAAACAGGCACCGCTCCAACGTGAACACATGGATCATTTGGTACATTCCAAAACACATACATGCAATTAACAGCAAGGTGGGAACGAAAATTCAAACATGGATTATGTTAATTACACAAGTGCAAAATCCGTAAAGGGTTTTTCCAAGAAATGTTTATTTATCGCTTGAATAGGAAAGAGCCATCCCACTGAAGTGACTGGGACGGCTTCTTGTAATCGCACTGCTCACCGCTGCGCTGTAGACGGCGAGCAGGTAAACAATGAAGGGAAGGCCTTCTCTTCAACCAGCTGATCGGCGGGGGTGCCGGGTGCCGGACCCCCGCCGATTTGATATCGATGACCTATCCTGAGAATAGGTCATCAATAAAAATGTCTGGGAAAACACCTTTAAGGGTGGGTTTGCAGGTGTTTTTCTGCAGTTTTGTGTTTTAATAACTTTTTCGCACTACCTTTTTTGGTGTGTTTTTTTTGCGTTAAAAACACCAGCTCCAGGTTGTAGCTGACAGTCTATGGGAAATATAAAAAGCAGGACACGGGTGTTTCTTGCTACTGAATGCTCATTAGCGATGATCTGACAGTGGAATACTGCCTACAAATGCCAAGCAAACGCTCGTTCATCCGGCAGTTGTGATTTTTTAAAGGGTGTATTAGATGCTGCAGACGATTGTTGGGAGGAAAGCATTCCCTCCCGGCAATCGTCAGATAGCGAGCGGAGGACACAGCAGCTATTACAGATAGCTCGTCCCCATGCACGGCAGCGGTGCGCTGGTGGCAGATCGCTATTACACAGCGCAACCTGCTGCCGGCACCATTGTGTGTTTTTAAGTATTCTTAAAAATCACAATTGCCTGATGAATGAGCGTTTACTCGTTCATCGGGCATTTGGAGTCAGTATAAGACTGCCAGATGATCACTAATGAGCATTCATAGGAACACTCGTTAGCGGTCATCTGCCAGAAAATCGTATGCTTAAGGCTTATTGCACACGACCGTATGGCTTTTTCAGTGTTTTGCTGTCCGTTTTTCATGGATCCGTTGTTCCGTTTTTTGTTTCCGTTGTGTTTCCATTTTTGTTCCGTTTTTCCGTATGGCATATACAGTAATTACATAGATAAAATTGGGCTGGGCATAACATTTTCAATAGATGGTTCAGCAAAAAACGGAACGAAAACGGAAGACATACGGATGCATTTCCGTATGTGTTCCGTTTTTTTTGCGGACCCATTGACTTGAACGGAGCCACGGACCGTGATTTGCGGGCAATAATAAGACATGTTCTATGTTAAAACGGAACGGAAAAACGGAAATACGGAAACGGAATGCATACGGAGTACATTCCGTTTTTTTTATCGGAACCATTGAAATGAATGGTTCCGTATACGGACCGTATACGGAACGCTAAAAACGGCCAGTAAACGGGAAAAAAAAACGGCTGTGTGCATGAGGCCTTAGTATGCTTAAAAATCACAATGGTGCCGGTGTCAGATAGCGATGTGTAATTACGATCTGCCATTGCATGGGGACAAGCGATGGCATAGTGATCGCTCCTCCCCATGACATGGAGGACATCACTGCATGTAATAGCAGCGGTCTCCTCCTCTAGCTATCTGATGATTGCCGGGAGGGAACACTTCGTCCATGGCATTGGGGTGTCTAATACACCCTTTACTCTGCAGAGAAGCAGGCCGGACATATACTGTACTTGACTCGCTAAACACTCATATTATTTGATCAGCTGATCCTAGATCTAAAATGCCCGGCTTTTGCTCTTTACACTTATGCCATGACTAGGGATGCGAGATGCATCTAAAATGCGTAAGCATCTATGTATTTTAATGCCACTGAATCTGTAGGCATTTTAATATACCATAGATACATTTTAAACTATACTATACTATTACCACTATGTATTTGTACTTTGGAGTGCTGCCTCTATTTTATTTTTTTGGATCCACAATTTATTTGGTGTTTTTTTTTTTTTCTTTGTTGTGGGCACTTCAATATTGACCTGAATGGGACTGAGCTGCAATACCAGGCATAGCCACAAAAGTATTTACAGCGCTGTTCCTGTGTAAAGAATAAAGGGGACATAGCACACATTGCCACAACTTTTTCAACTGCTGATTGGTGGAAGTCCTGGGAATCGGACACCTACTGATCATATACTGAAGGCCTGTTCTAAGGACAGGCCACCAATATTTAGAAGGGTAAGGGGGGGGGGGGGAGTACTGCTCACAGGGCAGAGAGACGGAGACGCTAATGGATATTACTATGACATGTCTACCGCACAAGCTATAGTCTACATCTGCCTTAGGTAATGTGGCAACACTAAGGCTACTTTCACACTACCGTTCAGAGCGGGTCCGTCTGATGTCTGCTCAGATGGATCCGCTCCTATAATGCAGACGTTTGTATCCGTTCAGAACGGATCCGTCTGCATTATAGTTTAAAAAAAATTCGAAGTGTGAAAGTAGCCTGAGCGGATCCGTCCAGACTTTACATTGAAAGTCAATGGGGGACGGATCCGTTTGAAGATTGAGCCATATGGTGTCATCTTCAAGCGGATCCGTCCCCATTGACTTACATTGTAAGTCTGGACGGATCCGCTCGCCTCCGCACGGCCAGGCGGACACCCGAACGCTGCAAGCAGCGTTCGTGTGTCCGCTTGCTGAGCGGAGCGGAGGCTGAACGCTGCCAGACTGATGCATTCTGAGCGGATCCGCGTCCACTCAGAATGCATTGGGGCAGTACGGATGCGTTCGGGGCCGCTTGTGAGAGCCTTCAAACGGAGCTCACGAGCGGACACCCGAACGCTAGTGTGAAAGTAGCCTAATAGGCATCCATCCCAACCCATTCAATACCTATTATTTATAATTCGGTCCCACTGTGTAATCCATCCGCGTTTGGTCCTGAATGTCCCTTAGTATTGTTGCAATAATGTCTAGAGTGGTGTCTGCAGGCTGATTGAGACAATTCAATAATCCGCAGCACTCGCCGGTGAATGATGAAAATAGTGGTGATTTATTCACTCAAGCAGCCAGTATACAAGGCTGATTGATGATTATTACTACGTACGGTCCCGGTGCTACTATTGAACGGGTACCATTTAAAGCTGTGGGATAGGTGGTAAATAAGTATGGGGTCTGGTGGTGAAATGAGACCCTTACAGGACTGTCATTTGGAATGAATCTTTAGAAATATTTTTTCCTTGGACACTCAACTGCTGCACACATATGCTGTTACTGCTTGTATTATAATTCACAGCTGCAGTCACCATTCTATAGGCTTCAGAGCTGAGATCTCTTATCATTATCTGTTTATTCAGCTTCTGCTTAGAACTAATTCTGATGACTTGCATTCTAGGAAGAATAATCTTGGTCAGGTTTCACATGGTCAGGTTTCCTGATGCCGCTTTAGAAGCCAAAACTAGTAGTGAATTCAAAGAAGAGGAGTTGTGTCTGTCCTTTATACTTTCTCTTCTTCTTTGATCCACTCCTGATATTGGCTTCCAAAACTGCAAAACTTGACTGTGTGGCCGTACCCTCAAAAGCACCATAACCGCCCCATATTAAAATTGCTACATAATGGCTAAAGGGGTTGTTTTGTTTAGAAAACCTATCTTCATTCACCCTATTAGTAAATCTTAAAGGGGTTGTCCACTTTCTGGTGACTGTTGACCAATGTGTTTATGAGATGATTATATGGCACTTACTAATATAGTCTCTGTTGAAATTCTGCACCATTTGCTATATTTTCTAAGGTATACAAAAGTCTTTTGTGCTGTCCACACAGAGTTCCTGTCCATAAGATGGCCGCTTATGGAGGGTCATGTGACCGAGCAAATCACTTCATGTGATGCCTCCTCCGTTCAAATACACTGCACCTGTCATTTGCACTTGTTCTTTTCAGAGTTTAGAGCAGATTCAGTGTGTTTGAATAGAAGAGATGTCACATGGAGGTGATTTACCTGCTCACATGACCCTCCGTCGGCAGCCATTTTATGGACAGGACCTCTGTGTGGACAGCACAAAAGACTTTGTAAACAAGGGGACATATCTGATATAATATAGAAAATGGTGCGGAATTTCAATGAAGACTATATTAGTAAGTGTCACATAATCATCTCACAAACACATTGGTCAACAGTGACCACAAAGTGGACAACCCCTTTAACTACCTCCGGACCGCTGTACGCAGATTCGCGTTCCGGAGGTGGCAGCACTGCGCACAATCACGCATATACGCGTCATCTCGCGAGACGCAAGATTTCGCTCAAAGCCGGCCCGCGCCTGCGCATCGCGGGCCGGCAAAATTCAAAGAAGAAGTTTGTCACCAGCCTGCCAGCAACGATCATTGGCTGGCAGGCTGGCGATTTTCAAAAAATCCAATCAAAAGTCATATAACAGATCATATTAGTAAATATGATCTGTTATATGGCTTGTCTGCTCCTGTGCTGGTCCTTTTCGTCGGTTGGATCCAGCACAGGAGCAGACTGAACTGTGAGTACACCAACACTACACCTTAGCCCCAGATCACCCACCTGCACCCCAATTAACCCTTTGATCACCCCTTTGATCGCCCCTGTCAATCACTAGTGAAAGGAAAAAAAGTGATCAGTGTAAACTGTCACTTTATTTTTTTCACTGGTATTGGCTGTTAGGTTTTAGGGATAGTTTAGGCCCCTTGGTTAGGTAGTTAGCGTCAGTTAGCGCCCACCCCACCGCAGTCACTTTTATTCGCTGAATAGCGTATCGCTAATCAGCATTTGTACTTTTATAGTATCTGTAAGTGATCAAAACTGATCACGGTCAGATCTATAATAGTATTAGTGTCACTTTAGTTCGCCCTCCACCCAAAACGCAGTGTTTGCCCGTTCAGGCCTGATCGGTCGCCCACACGTGCGTTCACCCACGCCCGCCCCACCGCAGTGACAAAAAATATATATTTTTTGATCACTGCACATTCATTTTACACGCACTGCGGCGATAAAAAAATCAGTTTTGATATTTTTTATCAACCGCAGCGGCCTCCGGTACTTCGCTAGCCTCCCCTTTGTAAGACAGGCTTGCTTTTTTTCTTGGGTAGTCTCAGGGAATACCCCTAAATTTAGTAGTCCAAAATGTCAAACAGGGGGTATTCTTCTGAAGAGGCCTACAGGATTCTGACCCAGTCGGATGAGGAGTGGGAACCCTCATCTGATGAATCTAGCGGGTCAGAATATGAACCTGTGGAAAGCAGTGGCTCTCTGACCCAAAGTTCGGACGAGGAGGTGGAGGTCCCTGGCAGCACCAGGCGTACCCGGCCCCGTGTCGCTAGACCACAGGTTATGCAGGATCCGCTTCAAGAGCAGCAGAGTGGGGCTGTCGCTGCCGGATCACGTGGTGAGGCATACACCAGCAGCGCAGCCCTCCCTGGACCTAGTACCAGCACTGCCGTACAACATGGTGACGTGGCGAGCACCAGAAGGGCAGTTGAAGCTGGTACGGTGGCACGTGCACTAGTTACCCCGTCGCAGCCACCGCACAGACAGGCCCGTAGAGCCCCTAGAATCCCTGAGGTGCTGGCAAACCCCGATTGGCAGTCACCAACTTCAGCCGCACCTGTAGTTCCCCCTTTCACCGCCCAGTCTGGAGTTCGGGTTGAGACGGCTCAAATCGGTTCGGCCCTGGGATTTTTTGAGCTGTTCTTGACTGCGGAGCTCTTGGACTTAGTCGTGGCAGAGACCAACCAGTATGCCACACAATTTATATCCGCCAACCCGGGAAGCTTTTATGCCCAGCCTTTCCGGTGGAAACCAGTCCAAGTTTCCGAACTTAAAATTTTTTTGGGCCTTCTCCTCAACATGGGCCTGACAAAAAAGCATGAATTGCGGTCATATTGGTCAACGCACCCGATTCATCACATGCCCATGTTCTCTGCTGCCATGTCCAGGGCACGATTTGAGGCCATCCTCCGTTTCCTGCATTTTAGCGACAACACCACCTCCCGTCCCAGAGGCCACCCAGCTTTTGACCGGCTCCACAAAATTCAGCCCCTCATAGACCATTTCAACCAGAAATTTGCAGATTTGTATACCCCCGAGCAAAACATCTGCGTACACGAGTCCCTAATACATTTTACCGGGCGCCTTGGCTTCAAACAGTACATCCCAAGCAAGCGTGCCCGGTATGGGTTCAAATTGTATAAGCTCTGTGAAAGGGCCACAGGCTATACCCACAAATTTCGGATCTATGAGGGAAAAGATCAGACCCTGGAGCCGGTCGGTTGCCCTGACTACCTGGGGAGCAGTGGGAAGACAGTCTGGGACTTGGTGTCACCCTTATTCGGCAAGGGGTACCATCTTTATGTGGACAATTTTTACACAAGTGTGGCCCTCTTTAGGCATTTGTTTCTAGAATGGATTTGCACTTGTGGCACCGCGCGAACTAGTCGCGTCGGCTTCCCCCAACGGCTTGTAACCACCCGTCTTGCAAGGGGGGAGAGGGCTGCCTTGTGTAACGAAGAACTGCTCGCGGTGAAATGGAGAGACAAGCGTGACGTTTACATGCTCTCCTCCATTCACGCAGACACGACAATCCAAATTGAGCGAGCAACCCGTGTCATTGAAAAGCCCCTCTGTGTCCACGACTATAATGCGCTCATGGGAGGGGTGGACTTCAATGACCAGATGTTGTCTCCGTATTTAGTTTCCCGCAGAACCAGACGCTGGTATAAGAAGGTGTCTGTATATTTAATTCAATTGGCGCTGTACAATAGTTTTGTTCTCTACAGTAAGGCTGGGAGAACACGATCTTTCCTCAAATTCCAGGAAGAGATCATCGAGAACCTCCTTTACCCAGGAGGTTCCGTGGCCCCATCCACCAGTGTAGTTAGCCGTCTACACGAGCGACATTTCCCCAGTGTCGTTCGTGGTACCTCAACCCAACCGTCACCCCGAAAAAGATGTCGTGTCTGTAGCAGGAGTGGAATAAGGCGTGACACCCGCTATTTCTGTCCTGACTGTCCTGACCACCCTGCCCTATGCTTTGGTGAGTGTTTCCGGAAGTACCACACACAGGTACACCTAGCATAGGGATTGCATCTCACAGGACAGGCACACAGGGCTATTAGGGCCCTTTTACTCTCAGCTGCTGCAAACCTCTCCTTTCACCTGGGATAAAATGCATAACGTACTTCGCCACATCTTTGGGCGATTTGCGCTTTGCACATTGTCCCATGGGGAAGGAGAGGTTTGTTCTATAAAGGTAAAAAAAACTAAACAAAAAAAAAATTACCGGTAAGTAAAAAAGTTAAAAAAGTTAAAAAAAGTTAATATGTTCTGTTCTAAAGTTAATAAAGTTATTGCTTTGCGGCCTGGTTTTTTCTTTTTTGTTTTGTTTTTTTTACCTTCCAGGTGGACCAACCGATCGACCAGCTGCAGCACTGATGTGCATTCGGACAGAAGCATTGCGCTGCTGTCAGATTACACGCAAGTCGGTGTATGCGGCGCTGCAAGACGAGATTTCTCCTCTGCAGTAAAAGATATGTTTGCCGAGGCATATGAGCTGAGGAGGTGGCGGTGTTCATATATTTTGGCAAACACTTTGTATATATAAAAAAAAAAATCCCGGCAATGATTTATTCATCCACATCGATTGATGTGAATGGAGAAATCTGGTTTGCCAGGGCATACGAGCTGAAGTGGGTATGGATGTTGGGCGGAGCTCCTATGTCCTGGCAGAAGCCTTTCCCCTCCTTTTTCTTTTTTTGGCAGAGATTTTTTCATCCACATTGATCGATGCGAATGAAGAAATCTGTGCCGTTCATTTTTTTCTTTCAGCCCAGAGGCTGAACGGAAAAAAAAAATCTCATTACCCGTATGCTCAATATAAGGAGAATAGCAGAAACTCCTAAAGCTGGGCATACATGTAATGATTGCGGAGACCCTCAAATGCCAGGGCAGTACAAACACCCCACAAATAACACCATTTTGGAAAGAAGACACTCCAAGGTATTCGCTGAGGGGCATATTGAGTCCATGAAAGATTGAAATTTTTGTCCCAAGTTAGCGGAAAGGGAGACTTTGTGAGAACAAAATCAAAAAAATCAATTTCTGCTAACTTGTGCCCAAATTTTTTTTTTTCAATGAACTCGCCATGCCCCTCATTGAATACCTTGGGGTGTCTTCTTTCCAAAATGGGGTCACATGTGGGGTATTTATACTGCCCTGGCATTTTAGGGGCCCCAAAGCGTGAGAAGAAGTCTGGTATCCAAATGTCTAAAAATGCCCTCCTAAAAGGAATTTGGGCCCCTTTGCCCACCTAGGCTGCAAAAAAGTGTCACACATCTGGTATCTCTGTATTCAGGAGAAGTTGAGGAATGTGTTTTGGGGTGTCTTTTTACATATACCCATGCTGGGTGAGATAAATATCTTGGTCAAATGCCAACTTTGTATAAAAAAATGGGAAAAGTTGTCTTTTGCCAAGATATTTCTCTCACCCAGCATGGGTATATGTAAAATGACACCACAAAACACATTCCCCACCTTCTCCTGAGTACGGAGATACCAGATGTGTGACACTTTTTTGCAGCCTAGGTGGGCAAAGGGGCCCACATTCCAAAGAGCACCTTTCGGATTTCACAGGTCATTTACCTACTTACCACACATTAGGGCCCCTGGAATATGCCAGGGCAGTATAACTACCCCACAAGTGACCCCATTTTGGAAAGAAGACACCCCAAGGTATTCCGTGAGGGGCATGGTGAGTTCCTAGAATTTTTTATTTTTTGTCACAAGTTAGTGGAAAATGATTTATTTTTATTTTTTTTCATACAAAGTCTCATATTCCACTAACTTGTGACAAAAAATAAAAACTTCCATGAACTCACTATGCCCATCAGCGAATACCTTGGGGTCTCTTCTTTCCAAAATGGGGTCACTTGTGGGGTAGTTATACTGCCCTGGCATTCTAGGGGCCCAAATGTGTGGTAAGGAGTTTGAAATCAAATTCAGTAAAAAATGACCTGTGAAATCCGAAAGGTGCTCTTTGGAATATGGGCCCCTTTGCCCACCTAGGCTGCAAAAAAGTGTCACACATCTGGTATCTCCGTACTCAGGAGAAGGTGGGGAATGTGTTTTGGGGTGTCATTTTATATATACCCATGCTGGGTGAGAGAAATATCTTGGCAAAAGACAACTTTTCCCATTTTTTTATACAAAGTTGGCATTTGACCAAGATATTTATCTCACCCAGCATGGGTATATGTAAAAAGACACCCCAAAACACATTCCTCAACTTCTCCGGAATACAGAGATACCAGATGTGTGACACTTTTTTGCAGCCTAGGTGGGCAAAGGGGCCCATATTCCAAAGAGCACCTTTCGGATTTCACAGGTCATTTTTTACAGAATTTGATTTCAAACTCCTTACCACACATTTGGGCCCCTAGAATGCCAGGGCAGTATAACTACCCCACAAGTGACCCCATTTTGGAAAGAAGAGACCCCAAGGTATTCGCTGATGGGCATAGTGAGTTCATGGAAGTTTTTAATTTTTGTCACAAGTTAGTGGAATATGAGACTTTGTATGAAAAAAAAAAAAAAAATCATCATTTCCCACTAACTTGTGACAAAAAATAAAAAATTCTAGGAACTCGCCATGCCCCTCACGGAATACCTTGGGGTGTCTTCTTTCCAAAATGGGGTCACTTGTGGGGTAGTTATACTGCCCTGGCATTCTAGGGGCCCAAATGTGTGGTAAGGAGTTTGAAATCAAATTCTGTAAAAAATGACCTGTGAAATCCGAAAGGTGCTCTTTGGAATATGGGCCCCTTTGCCCACCTAGGCTGCAAAAAAGTGTCACACATCTGGTATCTCCGTACTCAGGAGAAGGTTGGGAATGTGTTTTGGGATGTCATTTTATATATACCCATGCTGGCTGAGAGAAATATCTTGGCAAAAGACAACTTTTCCCATTTTTTTATACAAAGTTGGCATTTGACCAAGATATTTATCTCACCCAGCATGGGTATATGTAAAAAGACACCCCAAAACACATTCCTCAACTTCTCCTGAATACAGAGATACCAGATGTGTGACACTTTTTTGCAGCCTAGGTGGGCAAAGGGGCCCATATTCCAAAGAGCACCTTTCGGATTTCACAGGTCATTTTTTACTGAATTTGATTTCAAACTCCTTACCACACATTTGGGCCCCTAGAATGCCAGGGCAGTATAACTACCCCACAAGTGACCCCATTTTGGAAAGAAGAGATCCCAAGGTATTCGCTGATGGGCATAGTGAGTTCATGGAAGTTTTTATTTTTTGTCACAAGTTAGTGGAATATGAGACTTTGTATGAAAAAAAAATCAAAAAAAAAATCATCATATTCCACTAACTTGTGACAAAAAAGAAAAAATTCTAGGAACTCGCCATGCCCCTCACGGAATACCTTGGGGTGTCTTCTTTCCAAAATGGGGTCACTTGTGGGGTAGTTATACTGCCCTGGCATTCTAGGGGCCCAAATGTGTGGTAAGGAGTTTAAAATCAAATTCTGTAAAAAATGACCTGTGAAATCCGAAAGGTGCTCTTTGGAATATGGGCCCCTTTGCCCACCTAGGCTGCAAAAAAGTGTCACACATCTGGTATCTCTGTATTCAGGAGAAGTTGAGGAATGTGTTTTGGGGTGTCTTTTTACATATACCCATGCTGGGTGAGATAAATATCTTGGTCAAATGCCAACTTTGTATAAAAAAATGGGAAAAGTTGTCTTTTGCCAAGATATTTCTCTCAGCCAGCATGGGTATATATAAAATGACACCCCAAAACACATTCCCCACCTTCTCCTGAGTACGGAGATACCAGATGTGTGACACTTTTTTGCAGCCTAGGTGGGCAAAGGGGCCCATATTCCAAAGAGCACCTTTCGGATTTCACAGGTCATTTTTTACTGAATTTGATTTCAAACTCCTTACCACACATTTGGGCCCCTAGAATGCCAGGGCAGTATAACTACCCCACAAGTGACCCCATTTTGGAAAGAAGAGACCCCAAGGTATTCGCTGATGGGCATAGTGAGTTCATAGAACTTTTTATTTTTTGTCACAAGTTAGTGGAATATGAGACTTTGTAAGAAAAAAAAAAAAATCATCATTTTCCGCTAACTTGTGACAAAAAATAAAAAGTTCTATGAACTCACTATGCCCATCAACGAATACCTTAGGGTGTCTACTTTCCGAAATGGGGTCATTTGTGGGGGGTTTGTACTGTCTGGGCATTGTAGAACCTCAGGAAACATGACAGGTGCTCAGAAAGTCAGAGCTGCTTCAAAAAGCGGAAATTCACATTTTTGTACCATAGTTTGTAAACGCTATAACTTTTACCCAAACCATTTTTTCTTTACCCAAACATTTTTTTTTTATCAAAGACATGTAGAACAATAAATTTAGAGCAAAATTTATATATGGATCTCGTTTTTTTTTGCAAACTTTTACAACTGAAAGTGAAAAATGTCATTTTTTTGCAAAAAAATCGTTAAATTTCGATTAATAACAAAAAAAGTAAAAATGTCAGCAGCAATGAAATACCACCAAATGAAAGCTCTATTAGTGAGAAGAAAAGGAGGTAAAATTCATTTGGGTGGTAAGTTGCATGACCGAGCAATAAACGGTGAAAGTAGTGTAGGTCAGAAGTGTAAAAAGTGGCCTGGTCTTTCAGGGTGTTTAAGCACTGGGGGCTGAGGTGGTTAAGTTACTTCAGGATGGGGGGTTCTCTGCTCTTGGCCAGACTGGAAAGCGTTGTCTCTTTGTGGAGGCGCTGTCCTGCATTATACACATCACCCACTTATTTAAATAAGTAAGGTGTAATGCTTAATTTGCCCTGCGGAGGCACTGCAGGGAAATTTAAGACTTACTGCCATGTTTCCCCACAATAATGGCTGATCGGTGATTAACTTATAGTCAAGGGACCCTTCTAACAACTAGGGATTGTCTATAGTGGACTGATGAATATCTGTAAAACTTTCGTTATAGCCAGCTATAACAAATTGTTATATATTATTATTATTATTATTATTAAAGCGCCATTCATTCCATAGCGCTGTACATATGAGAAGAGGTATACATACATTATACAGACAATTGCACTAATCATAAACAAGACGAGTTACAAACTGGTACAGAAGGAGAGATATATATGCCTATGAAGCAGAGTTTGGCTGGAAAGAGTAATACCTAGAACCTGTAGCTAAGGGGCAGCACTCGTTGCCAGACTCAGGGATGTTTGCAG
This sequence comes from Bufo bufo, assembly GCF_905171765.1. Taxonomy (NCBI): domain Eukaryota; kingdom Metazoa; phylum Chordata; class Amphibia; order Anura; family Bufonidae; genus Bufo; species Bufo bufo. The sequence goes on from NC_053389.1 coordinate 112,546,238, forward strand.
ACCTTGGAATGCCACTGTTTGCCTAATCCATGTGTGCAGAATCCTTGGTATGATTTTGTTATGACGGGGAGAAGTCACACAGAGACGAGTTATTGTTAATGTTGCACAGCTGCATTTTTGTTTTTTGTTACACTGTTTGTTTTACAGAGTTCCTCTTATTGTACATATTTTGATGCGTTTTTATCCGGTTTCCATCTCATCTGATGCTTCCTGTGAATCACTGGATATACTGGCAGGCACAGCAGGTTAGGACATTTCTATTCACGGATATGTAATTTATTTGACACACAAACAATACCGACATAGCGGTATTTGGCAATGCACCAATAATTATATCTACTTATTCTTCCCTGTATCACAGAATGCTCTTACAATCCTTTTCTATAATATGGCCTAAGAGATATGTGTGTAATACACTGGCCTTGTAGGAGTAGGAGCTGCATTAAAGAGTTATGCCATTAATAAATTGTCAGGTCGCTGGAGGTCGAACCATCGGGACCCCCAATATTTCTAAATGGGTCCCCCAGCCCATTCTCTTAAAGAAACGGTATTACATGTGTTGGTCCACGGCTCCTTTAACGTCTATAGGACTCAGGTAGACGGCGCTTTGTCAGTCTCATAGATGGGTGATAAGTACTCGTTCTGGCACAACCGCTTTAACACTAGGCTGAACTGCATACTGGGGGGAAATGATCATATACTGGCGTTTTATGAGGGTCTGTGTGATTCCCTCGCAGTCCGTGCACTTGAAATCTACAGCAGCTTGGAGCAGAACAGATAACGGAGGTAAAAAGATACTTTTTCTGAGCCTCCTGGCCTCCGCCCCCGAAAACTGGTGTAAAAGCCATTGGTAGTCAGCCATTGGAGGTAGCTGGGGACAATACCGAAAAAAAATGGAATTGCTCTTTAAGACATTAGGACAGAGCTACTGTATGCTTTGCATCGGTCATCAATATTAGATTGGTAGGGGTCTCCAGCTGATCGGTGGAGGGTGCTGGGTATCTGACCCCCACTGATTTGATATTGATGTATCAATATCTAAAAGCTGGAATACCCCTTTAAGCCTTGCAGTGATATGTGGAGCACTGTTATTACACATACAGGTCTATAGTACTGCACAGCACTCTACAATGTAGGGCTATATGTGCTACTATAGGGCTGTATCTACTGTATAATAATAGTGCTCCATATATCACTATAGGGCTACGTACAGGATATTATTTTGGTGCTCCATGTATCACTGTAGGGCTTATATGTAGTTATGGTGAAGTTTGTCTCATTTTAGGACTTTAGGACTTCCTTTGTATTGTACAAGGTTCTGTGCCCCAGATATATATAGTGCCAGGTGCTGTGCCCCTTTATGTTGTACTAGGCTGTTTCCCCCCTTTATATATTGCCAGATTCTGTGCCCCTTTTTTTTATAGTGTCATGTTCTCCGCCCCCTTTATAACGCTTCTCATGCTTAGTACAACCTTTATATAGCGCCAGGTTCTATGTCCCCTTTATATACTGCCAGGATCTGTGCCTCCTTTTTGTAGTGTTCTTTGCTTTGTGCCCTTTTTATGTAGTACCATGAACTGTATCCCCTTTATAAAAACGGCTTTTGCTCTGTGGTCCCTTTAGATAGTACCAGGTTCTTTGTCCCCTTTATATAGTGTCAGGATCTGAGCCCCCCTTATACAGTGCTTTTTGTTCTGTGCCCCCTTTATATAATGTCAGGATCTGTTCCCCGTTTATATAATGTCAGGATCTGTTCCCCGTTTATATAATGTCAGGATCTGTGCCCTGTTTATATAATGTCAGGATCTGTGCCCCCTTTATATAATGTCAGGATCTGTTCCCCGTTTATATAATGTCAGGATCTGTGCCCTGTTTATATAAAGTCAGGATCTGTGCCCCCTTTATATAATGTCAGGATCTGTGCCCCTTTATATAAAGTCAGGATCTGTGCCCCCCTTTATATAATGTCAGGATCTGTGCCCCCTTTATATAATGTCAGGATCTGTGCCCCCTTTATATAATGTCAGGATCTGTGCCCTGTTTATATAAAGTCAGGATCTGTGCCCCCTTTATATAATGTCAGGATCTGTGCCCCTTTATATAAAGTCAGGATCTGTGCCCCCCTTTATATAATGTCAGGATCTGTGCCCCCTTTATATAATGTCAGGATCTGTGCCCCCTTTATATAATGTCAGGATCTGTGCCCCCTTTATATAATGTCAGGATCTGTGCCCTGTTTATATAATGTCAGGATCTGTGCCCCCTTTATATAGTGTCAGGATCTGAGCCCCCTTTATATAGTGTCAGGATCTGAGCCCCCCTTTATACAGTGCTTTTTGTTCTGTGCCCCCTTTATATAATGTCAGGATCTGTGCCCTGTTTATATAAAGTCAGGATCTGTGCCCCCCTTTATATAATGTCAGGATCTGTGCCCCCTTTATATAATGTCAGGATCTGTGCCCCCTTTATGCAGTGATTTTTGTTCTGTGCCCAGTTCTTTCTTTAGTGAAAGGATCTGTGCCCACTTGCATAGTGTCTCATGCTCTGTGCCCTATTCTGTGCCCCTGTGTAAACATACTCACCTGTCCCCAGTCCCACAATGCCATCCAGTGACGCAGGTCTAGCCTCTTCTGGCCAGGCCTGCTCCTGTGGAATGTTGCAAGCGTAAATGTGCCACCTGCATCACAAAAAGCACCGAATGGTGGGGCAGGGAAGCAATGGTTCCCTTGTCCCATCAGCATCACCACCAGCTCGGTTGTATTTGTATCCTGGGTACCCAGATACAATTGAATGCCCAGAATCCATGTAAATAGACCCAGTGACCAGGTGCCTGGGAGAGGGGCTCAAAACCCAGGTGACTCCTGGGAGAACAGGATATCTGCAGACCTCCCAAGTGTTCCTCTTTTGGAGGAACAGTCCCTATTTTTGACCCAAATCCTTCTGTCCCTCTTTGCTCATTAAATGTCCCTCTTTTTGATCTGAGGTATAGAATTGTATTATTACATGTACAATATTGATATAAAAAGTGTTTATCTGGTTCCTCTCTGTATATTAGACCTCACCTTGTATACTATTTCATTACTTGATGCAATTTGGATTTTAGAAACTGCGCGCTGAGAAAACTATTAAAGTGTATAAATATACAAGATTTTTTTTAAAAAATTTCACATAATGAACCATAACCGTCCAAAAAGTTGAAATGTATGAAACTCACACCCCTGCGAGCTGTGTGGGCCGCTGATGCTACGTGTGAGTATATGCAAGTCTTTCCCTGTATCTGTATCCAAGGTACTGTACGAATGACATTCGGCTTGACAAGTCATTATGCCTTTAATATTTTATTATCACTTTGGAGACTGTTTAATGTCTGTAATACCTCTGCGCTTTCTTTGATGGATAATGTACTGAACTATATTGCTCAGTCAGTTGTCATGTTTTACTGGATGCATTCCCATGACAGGCAATGCCTGAGCTTGTCCTCTCTGTGCTACACTACTGACTAAGGTATTTTCTAGTAAAACATTTGCACACATACCAGAAATAAATCATTTTTTTCATCTACAATGACATCTCGGCTTAAAGGATAACTGTCACACTTAGACCCTAATTTCAATTTTCATATATGTAGTTACTAATAACATGATATTCCAGAATCAGTTACTATTAGACTGACTTACCCCATATTTAATAAGATTCAGCCCTTAGCAACCAGTCTGCATAAAACTGCAATTTCACTATTCAGTTAAGATGGCCGCCACTGCCCTCACCCTGAGGCTAATCCCGCCTGCCCTCACTAGCCAGTAACAATAGCCCCCAAAAGTGTCAGTAACCAGAGCCCTCCCCCCCTAAAGGGTTAATCTCCTGCAGCACAAAGGGGTCCTCTTACCACATGTTGCTTTCATTTATACACTGAGCAGATGGCAAATCTCCCTTCCCTGGTGTAACGGTCGCGTACACACACACACAGGGGGGAGGGAAGTGACCACTGCGCTCCACCCTTACCCCTGGCCCTGCCTACTTGCCTCGCGAGTCCTAATGACAGGGGACAACTGGACGGCAATCCCTAACTTGGAGTAAGTGCAGGGATGACAGACAGACAAACAACAGAACGTGAACGGACCGAGTCAATACCAGGAAAGCTGCAAAGTACAAATGGAGCAAGCAGAGAATTGTCAGGAGAAGCCGGGGTCATAAATACCAGGAGAGCAGAGAAGTACAAGAGGAGTCCTAAGAGAGTAGTCAGGTGGGAGCCGAGGTCACAATACCAGGACGGATGCGCAGTACAGGAGGATCAGGCAAAAGGATGGTCAAGGAACAGGATCAGGTAAGTATTCAGCAGTCCAACAAATAGCCAGGAACCTAGAAATTAACAGGCAACCTGTAGCCAGCAGGCTGCCTGTATTTATAGTGGGGAGTGAGGGTCATGTGACGTGGCCAGCGTCACATGACCGACAGACCAACCAGTCGAGCACCGAGTGATCAGCTTGGCGCTCAAGGCAGACTTAGGAGCAAGGAGCCACCCAGCTAGTAAAGCCGCCCTGGGAATGAGGTCAAACACAGAACCTCATTCCAAAAGCTAAGCAACAGTTCTGCGGGCAATGGGGGACCGAGTGCACCTTCGGAACCCCGTGACAGTACCCCCCCTTTTACGAGGGGCCACCGGTCCCAAGACTTCAGGCGATGGCTTTTCAGGGTGTTCTAAATGAAATTTACGAACAAGTCTAGGAGCATGAACCTCCCTGGCAGGTACCCAAGATCTCTCTTCAGGTCCATACCCCTTTCAGTGAATCAGGTACTGCAAGGAATTACGCACCTTCCTGACATCCACTATTTTAGACACCACATACTCGACAGCATCATTAACAAGAACTGGCGGAGGCGAGGCTTTTGATGGTACTACCGGTTCAAAATATTTTTTAAGCAGAGATTTATGGAACACATTATGAATGTGGAATGACTCAGGCAGCTCCAACCTAAAAGATACCGGGTTAATCACTTCCGTGATCTTATATGGTCCAATAAAACGAGGAGCTAATTTTTTAGAAGTTACCTTGAGAGATAGATTCTTGGAGGACAACCATACTTTATCCCCAACCTGAAAGTTTACCCCCCTTGAACGTCTCCTATCGGCCTTGAGTTTTTGAGAACATTGAGCCTTTTCTAGGTTCGATTGAACCCGGGCCCAAACTGTGCACAGTTCGGAGGAGAGTTTATTAGCTTCAGGGTTAGAGGAGGAGACGGACGACCCAGAATGAAAACGGGGATGAAAACCATGGTTACAAAAGAAAAGGGGGAGACCCCAGCAGAAGGATTGACACGGTTATTCAGAGCAAATTCAGCCAACGGAAGGAATTTGACCCATAATTGCTGGTCATCAGCAACATACAACCTCAGGAATTGTTCCACAGACTGATTAAGGCGTTCAGTCTGCCCATTACTCTCAGGATGGTAGGCGGAAGAAAAAGACAACGAAATTTTACATCTTTGACAGAAGGCCCTCCAGAATTTGGACACAAACTGCACACCCCTGTCCGAAACAATATTTTCCGGGATACCATGCAATCGAACAATTTCTTTCACAAAAATAGACGCCAGGGTTTTGGCATTCGGGAGTTTAGACAGGGGAATGAAATGGACCATCTTGCTAAACCTATCCACCACTACCCACACTACAGTCTTACCGTCCGCCAGCGGTAGGTCAGTTATAAAGTCCATCGAGATATGGGACCAGGGTCTACTGGGAATGGGTAGGGGTCGTAGGTTACCAGCAGGGCGAGTCCTAGGTGTCTTGGACCTGGCACAAACCTCACAGGCTGACACATAGGACTTGACATCCCTAGTTAGAGTGGGCCACCAATAAGATCTAGAAACCAGATCCTTAGTGCCCTCAACACCCGGATGTCCACAAAAGGCAGAATCGTGACACTCACCCAACAGCTGGAGACGAAATTGTACGGGAACAAACAACTTATCTGTTGGGGTGGATACCGGTGCCAGATGTTGTTCCGACCTAATGCGAGCCGAGATATCCTGGGTAAGAGCTGCTAAGAAGATTTTTGCTGGTAGGATGGATTCAGGTGGTACCTCAGTAGGTTGAAAAGCCTGGAAGCTCCGAGATAATGCGTCCGCCTTCACATTTTTACTTCCCGGCCTGAACGTGATGGAAAAATCAAAACGAGTAAAAAACAGAGCCCATCTGGCTTGACGGGGATTCAACCTCTTAGCAGACTCGAGAAACATAAGGTTTTTATGGTCAGTGACAACAGTTACACAATGCCTTGCCCCCTCCAGAAAATGCCTCCACTCCTCAAATGCCCATTTAATGGCCAGCAGCTCCCTATTCCCTATGTCGTAGTATCTCTCCGTGGGAGAGAATTCCCTGGAGAAGAAGGCACATGGTCTCAGATTAGTGAGGCTGGCAGGACCTTGTGAAAGGACTGCTCCTGCGCCGTCCTCGGACGCATCCACCTCCACAATAAAAGGTTTCTCCTGATCAGGCTGGATCAGAATGGGAGCGCTACTGAATGCCTTTTTTAATTTTTCAAATGAAGAAATGGCCTCAGTAGACCAATTCTCCAAATCCGCCCCTTTCTTAGTAAGGTCGGTCAACGGTTTAGCAATTACGGAAAAATTCATAATAAATTTACGATAGTAATTGGCGAAACCTAAGAACCGTTGTAAGGCCTTTAAGGATGAAGGTCTTACCCATTCCTTAATTGCTAGTACCTTACCAGGATCCATCTTGAAGGCGTGAGGAGTCAGAACATGCCCTAGAAACAGAATCTCCTGCACACCAAAGACACATTTCTCTTGTTTAGCGGATAGCTGATTCTCCCTCAACACCTCTAATACTTGTCTAACATGAGACACATGGGATTCGAAGTCAGGAGAGAATATCAAAATGTCGTCAAGATAGACAATAACAAATTTACCTAAGAACTCCCTAAGAATGTCATTCATGAAGTTTTGGAACACAGCTGGGGCATTGCTGAGTCCAAAAGGCATCACCTGATATTCAAAGTGTCCTACCGGAGTATTGAACGCCTTCTTCCATTCGTCTCCCTCCTTGATTCGGATTAGATTGTATGCCCCTTTCAGGTCAATTTTGGAAAACCAGGTTGCCCCCAGGACCTGGTTAAATAAATCCGGAATCAATGGGAGGGAGTATCTATTCTGGACAGTGATTTTATTTAATCTCCGGTAATCGATACATGGCCTAAGACCACCATCTTTTTTCTTAACGAAGAAAAACCCCGCCCCCATAGGAGAGACAGAAGGTCTAATATGCCCTTTACCAAGGCTCTCCTTAATATAATCTTCCATGGCCTTGCGTTCGGGCATAGAAAGATTATAAATTCGTCCTTTAGGAAACTTGGCCCCTCTACTAGCTCTATGGTACAATCATAAGGTCTATGGGGGGGTAGAACCTCCGGGGTTGGTGATGAGAATACATCAGAATATTCTCTAACAACAGAGGGTAAAGTATCAGACTTTACTGAGACCCCAGCCTGTACCACGGACAGGCACGAGTCACACTTAGGCCCCCATCTCACCAACTCCCCATTGGACCAATCTATAGTGGGGTTATGTAGTCGGAGCCAAGGCAACCCTAGTACCACCTCAGCAGGTAGGTTCTCCAGGACTAGAAGCGAACATCTCTCTGAGTGGCACACACCCACGGTTAGAGAAATCTCCGAGGTACATAAGCTCACCGTACCACCAATAAGAGGAGTAGCATCAATAGCCATGACATGGATAGGAGTTGGTAAGGCAAACATAGGAATACCCAATCTAACAGCCTACTCAGAGTCAATAAAGCTAGCCGCTGAGCCAGAATCAATAAAGGCCTTACCCGGCCATTTATCTACTCCCAGAGAAATCGTAATGGGTACCGAAAGCTTACATTTAGAAAATTCAGGGTGTACCTGGTCTTTAGGTTGCCTTGCCTTAGGAGACTTGACAGAGAGGACCTTCTTAGGACACTGGTTGATCCAATGGTCAGAATCTCCACAGTAAAAGCATTCTCCACGTCTGCGGCGAAGATTCCCTCGGGTCATGCCAACCTGCATGGGTTCCTCGGTGGAGACCTCAGCATTGTCTCTGGGATAGGCCTCTGGCTGGACCACCATCTGGGAAGAGAACTGTTGTTCCTGTCGTCTCTCTCTAACCCGTCGGTCAAGTCGGACAACAAGGGTCATCATCTCCTCTAAGGTCTCTGGAAGTTGATAACTGACCAGAAGATCCTTTAATTTATCAGACAGACCTGACCTGAACTGACTCTTCAGGGCTGGTTCGTTCCATCCTGAGGGGACACACCACCTTCTGAATTGGGTGCAATAATCCTCCTCTGGTAAATTGCCCTGAACCAGTGCCTTTAGAGCCGTCTCGGCTACTAGAGCCCTGTCTGGTTCATCATAGAGGGTACCTAGGGCCTGAAAGAACCCCTCCACAGAATATAAACAACTGGCGCCAGCAGGTAAAGAGAACGCCCAGTCCTGGGGATCACCCTGTAATCGGGAAATGATAATGCCCACGCGTTGACTCTCGGGGCCAGAGGACACGGGGCGCAAACGGAAGTAAAGTTTGCAACTCTCCTTAAAAGAGAGAAACTTCAAAAAGGTTTCTGGGAGCTTAATCTGGGGCTCAAAATGCGGACTGGAGGCCTGAGGAGTGGAAGAGCCTTGCCCTAACTCAAAAGAGCTGAGTTTTTCCCCTAACTCCTGCACCATCTGCGTCAGATTAGAGACATAGTCAGTCAGGGTCACCAGAGGATTCATAATACAGTGGTTATTGGGCCTGTTAATCTGTAACGGTCGCGTACACACACACACAGGGGTGAGGGAAGTGACCACTGCGCTCCACCCTTACCCCTGGCCCTGCCTACTTGCCTCTCGAGTCCTAATGACAGGGGACAACTGGACGGCAATCCCTAACTTGGAGTAAGTGCAGGGATGACAGACAGACAAACAACAGGACGTGAACGGACCGAGTCAATACCAGGAAAGCTGCAAAGTACAAATGGAGCAAGCAGAGAATTGTCAGGAGAAGCCGGGGTCATAAATACCAGGAGAGCAGAGAAGTACAAGAGGAGTCCTAAGAGAGTAGTCAGGTGGGAGCCGAGGTCACAATACCAGGACGGATGCGCAGTACAGGAGGATCAGGCAAAAGGATGGTCAAGGAACAGCATCAGGTAAGTATTCAGCAGTCCAACAAATAGCCAGGAACCTAGAAATTAACAGGCAACCTGTAGCCAGCAGGCTGCCTGTATTTATAGTGGGGAGTGAGGGTCATATGACGTGGCCAGCGTCACATGACCGACAGACCAACCAGTCGAGCACTGAGTGATCAGCTCGGCGCTCAAGGCAGACTTAGGAGCAAGGAGCCACCCAGCTAGTAAAGCCGCCCTGGGAATGAGGTCAAACACAGAACCTCATTCCAAAAGCTAAGCAACGGTTCTGCGGGCAATGGGGGACCGAGTGCACCTTCGGAACCCCGTGACACCTGGTCTGCGCTGCTTCAACTCTGCATTCTCCAGCTCTGCTGAGTGAGGGAGCGTCTGCTAAGCCCAGGGACAGGGAGAAGTGCACACAGCCCAGGCACTTAGCTGCTGGGGAGGACCTGGCTTTAATCATTTACTTACAGTCCCTGGCTGTCAGTAATCTGACCTTGCACGCTGCAGCTTCTGCGTCCTCCGTCCTTCAACAGATAGACGGACCATGCCTAGCAACCCTATTTTAAGCACAGGTAAAAATAGGAAGTACAGGGAACAAAAATGTGGAATTAAGGGGTAATTGAATACACAGTGAAAGTTGAAATAGGGCCACCAAGGTGATATTAATCACCACAATCCAATACTCCAAAAAAATATATATATGACAGTTATACTTTAAGATACTTTTCATTTTTTCATGCCGAAGCCCCTGGTGCAGAGTTAACATATCAAATCCAGCATGAATAGTCTCGGATTATCAGATAAGCCCAACTTGGCCCCCTCCTTTTTCCACTGACCATACCCACTTCTGTGTTCCGCCCTATGGCCCAATGTGGCAGACGATTGTCTGGAGGGGAGCGTTCCCTCCCAGCAATCGCCTACTCGCTAGCGGAGGAGACCGCTGTTATTACATGCAGTAATATCCTCCACAGCATGGGGAGCAGCGATCTCCTCCACAGCATGGGGAGGAGTGATCACTAGGCCATCGCTCGTCCCCATGCTGTATAGTGGTTTGCTGGAGGTAGATCGTAATTTTTTAACATGTCAAAAGATTTGGATTGCCCAATGAATGAGCTCGTCCAACGGGCAGTCAGTGGCAGTATTGCACTTCAAGTTGATTGCTAATGAGCATTCATGTGAAAGATTGTTAGCTTAGTGATCATCTGCTGAAAAATCGGCAAGTGTAATACAGGTTATACTGTACCCTATGTAACAACACAGTGATAACTCCCTGAATACAGAGAGATAATTCATACCTCCCAACTTTTGAAAACCACAAAGAGGGACAATATGTGCGGCAGCTATTTTTTTCATACTAGGCCATACCTCTAACTCCGCTAAAAACATAACTATAGACACCCAGTCCCCTTAATGCCCCCACATAGTAACCCCTTTGTTCCACATGTGCCCCCTTCACAGTAGTTATGCCTAGATGTGCCCCCTTCACAATAGTTGTGCCCACATTGTGCCCCATACAGTATTTATGCCCAGTTATGCCCCCTTTGCAGTAGATATGCCCAGATGTGACCCCTTCACATTAGCTTTGCCCACTTCACAATAGTACTGTGCCTACTTCACAGTAGAACTGCCCACATGTGCCCCTTCACAGTAGTTATTCCCACATTGTGTTCCTCACAGTAGTTATGCCCACAGTGCCCCTCACAGTAGTAATGCCCACATTGTGTCCTCGTCAAAGTAGTTATGCACATATTGTGTGCCCTTCACAGTAGTTATGCCCCTCACAGTAGCTACAGTATGCCCAGATATGCCCCCTTTACAGTTGCTATGCCCAGATATGCCCCCTTCACAGTAGTAATGCCCAGATGTCCCCCTTCACAGTAGTTATGCCAACATGTGCCCCTTCACAATAGTCATGCCCAGATTGTGTCCCCTTCACAGTAGTTATGCCCAGATATGTCCCCATTTCACAGTAATTATACCCACATTGTGTGCCCTTCACAGTAGTTATGCCCAGATATTTTCCCTTCACAGCAGTAATGCTCACAGTAGTTATGCCCACGTGTTCCTCACAGTAGCTATGCCCAGATGTGCCCCCCTCACAGTAGCTATGCCTAGATGTGCCCCCTTTACAGTAGTTATGGCCAAATGTGCCCCTTTCACAGTTTCTATGCCCAGATATGTGCCCCCTTGACAGTAGTTATGACCAGATATGTGCCCCTTCACAGCAGTAATGCTCACAGTAGTTATGCCCACATGTGTCCCTCACAGTAGCTATGCCAAGATGTGCCCCCTTCACAGTAGCTATGCCCAGATGATCCCCCTTCACAGTTGCTATACCCAGATGTGCCCCTTCACAGTAGTTATGCCCAGATGTGCCTCCTTTACAGTTGCTATGCCCAGATATATGCCCCCTCACAGTAGTTATTGCCATATATGTGCCCCCTCACAGTAGTTATTTCCAGATATGTGCCCCCTCACAGTAGTGATGTCTGGATATATGTCCCCTTCAGAAGAGGTAAAAACAACAAAAAAAAAAGCTGTAAATTCTCACCTAGTTCCACCGATGATCACAGCTCAGCTGCCGGCTCTCCCTAGCAGGCAGGATACTGTTACACATCGCGCTGCCTCTGCCTACACAATCCAGCAGCGTGATGTGTAAGGACATGGTGCTGGGGATCGCCAGCCGCTGAACAGTGAAGTGGGAGCAGAGGGCTTGCATAGATATATCACTCAGATAGGTATATATACACTGCTCAAAAAATAAGGGGAACACAAAAATAACACATCCTAGATCTGAGTTAATTAAATATTCTTCTGAAATACTTTGTTCTTTACATAGTTGAATGTGCTGACAACGAATTTTTTAACCCATGGAGGTCTGGATTTGGAGTCACACTCAAAATTAAAGTGGAAAAACACACTACAGGCTGATCCAACTTTGATGTAATGTCCTTAAAACAAGTCAAAATGAGGCTCAGTAGTGTGTGTGGCCTCCACGTGCCTGTATGACCTCCCTACAACGCCTGTGCATGCTCCTGATGAGGTGGCGGACTGTCTCCTGAGGGATCTCCTCCCAGACCTGGACTAAAGCATCTGCCAACTCCTGGACAGTCTGTGGTGCAACGTGACGTTGGTGGATAGAGCGAGACATGATGTCCCAGATGTGCTCAATTGGATTCAGGTCTGGGGAACGGGTGGGCCAGTCCATAGCATCAATGCCTTCGTCTTGCAGGAACTGCTGACACACTTCAGCCACATGAGGTCTAGCATTGTCTTGCATTAGGAGGAACCCAGGGCCAACCGCACCAGCATATGGTCTCACAAGGGGTCTGAGGATCTCATCTCGGTACCTAATGGCAGTCAGGCTACCTCTGGCGAGCACATGGAGGGCTGTGCGGCCCTCCAAAGAAATGCCACCCCACACCATTACTGACCCAATGCCAAACCGGTCATGCTGGAGGATGTTGCAGGCAGCAGAACGTTCTCCACGGCGTCTCCAGACTCTGTCACGTCTGTCACATGTGCTCAGTGTGAACCTGCTTTCATCTGTGAAGAGCACAGGGCGCCAGTGGCGAATTTGCCAATCTTGGTGTTCTCTGGCAAATGCCAAACTGATTGATTGTCACTCAGTGTTGCTTCCTAAGTGGACAGTTTGATTTCACAGAAGTGTGATTGATTTGGAGTTACATTGTGTTGTCTAAGTGTTCCCTTTATTTTTTTGAGCAGTGTATATATATATACATATGTAATTTATTCTCCACAAAAACTGATTAAAACAGGGGGTAATTCATATTGAGTAGAATAATGGAAATGAATAATAACATTAAATATCTCTCTAATATATCTATAAATGATAACTATAGGCTCTAGCTGATCTTCACATATATATGACAACAATTAATACAACAGTGATTTTTATAATTTGAAGGCACATACTTGGTCCGGACCAATATAATAAATATAGATAGGCTATATATTTGATAAATGGATTTTCAGGTCAATATAAATAGTTGATAGATAGTTAGTAATGTTTATCTTCTAAGTAATTATTTTAAAAAAACTATTTAGATCCGTGGCAGTAGGTTCATAATTTCACTATCATAGTTTTACTGTCTCTGCGTCCTATGGACATGACATACCTCAGTTGTTCCAGGACCGCGGGACAGCCAGGACTGTCCAGCCAGAACAAGGACGTTTGGGAGGTATGATAATGTAGTACATGTTACCTGCAGTCCTATGTAACACCCCAGATAACAAAGTAGTAACTCTTTGAATACAGATCTTGTAGTACAAGTTACCTGCAGTCCTATGTAACACCACAGATAACAAAGTGATAACTCTCTGAGTACATATAATGTAGTAGATGTAATTTTCAGTCATATGTAACACCACAGATAAGACAATGATATCTCTCTGAGTACAGATATTGTGGTGGATGTTAACTGTCCTCCAGACCTGGGGATTCCTGCAATTGATTATACATAGTAAATGTCTTATATTCTCATGTTTTTTTGTTTGGCTACCAGTAAGGTAATGGAAGTTAAACAACAAAGTGACCAGCTAATATCTGCATCAAAGACACGGCGGCTGTGAGGTGAGGGACTACAGCTAAGACACCCATCACCCAAAATACTACTAGGCCAGTACAATACTAGTGATGAACTGCAGCTATTCAACCTGCCTCCAAAATCCTTACTGGTGCCAGAACATTGCACTTGGTAATTGCTGCTATTGAATGTACCTGAAGTTACACTTTGCACTTCGCAAAAAAAGACCGTTTTACATTTTCTTCTGGTCCCATTCTTCAAAACTACATTTTTACTGCACCGATCCCCAGGGATCAATTGTCTGAGGGAGTACACCATGACACAACATTTAATCAGTGCCACTACCACTCCCATCCTCTGCATTGGCTCCTCCGGTGCTCCTTGCATGGGCATTTTTGGTGGCGATAGGCCCCCACAGGGACTTTGGGCCTGAGGCTGCTGCCCCAAACCCCCCTATAATAATCCACCATTGGATCTGATTTACCACATGCCCTTTAAAATACTTGTGTCTTCTTAAGTAGTAGAGGCATTCTGGGCCCTCTCAGGCACCAGGGCTCAGATACAACTGTTACCTCTGCACCTTCTTTAGCTATACCCTTGTATATAATATACTGCTCAAAAAAATAAAGGGAACACAAAAATAACACATCCTAGATCTGAGTTAATTAAATATTCTTCTGAAATACTTTGTTCTTTACATAGTTGAATGTGCTGACAACAAAATCATACAAAAATTTAAAAATGGAAATCAAATTTTTCAAACCGTGGAGGTCTGGATTTGGAGCCACACTCAAAATTAAATCGGAAAAACACACTACAGGCTGATCCAACTTTGATGTAATGTCCTTAAAACAAGTCAAAATGAGGCTCAGTAGTGTGTGTGGCCTCCACGTGCCTGTATGACCTCCCTGTGCATGCTCCTGATGAGGTGGCGGACGGTCTCCTGAGGGATCTCCTCCCAGACCTGGACTAAAGCATCTGCTAACTCCTGGACAGTCTATGGTGCAACGTGACGTTGGTGGATAGAGCGAGACATGATGTCCCAGATGTGCTCAATTGGATTCAGGTCTGGGGAACGGGCGGGCCAGTCCATAGCATCAATGCCTTCGTCTTGCAGGAACTGCTGACAAACTTCAGCCACATGAGGTCTAGCATTGTCTTGCATTAGGAGGAACCCAGGGCCAACCGCACCAGCATATGGTCTCACAAGGGGTCTGAGGATCTCATCTCGGTACCTAATGGCAGTCAGGCTACCTCTGGCGAGCACATGGAGGGCTGTGCGGCCCTCCAAAGAAATGCCACTCCACACCATTACTGACCCAATCCCAAACCGGTCATGCTGGTGGATGTTGCAGACAGCAGAACGTTCTCCACGGCCTCTCCAGACTCTGTCACGTCTGTCACATGTGCTCAGTGTGAACCTGCTTTCGTCTGTGAAGAGCACAGGGCGCCAGTGGCGAATTTTCCAATCTTGGTGTTCTCTGGCAAATGCCAAACGTCCTGCATGGTGTTGGGCTGTAAGCTCAACCCCCACCTGTGGACATCGGGCCCTCATATCACCCTCATGGAGTCTGTTTCTGACCGTTTTGAGCAGACACATGCACATTTGTGGCCTGCTGGAGGTCATTTTGCAGGGCTCTGGCAGTGCTCCTCCTGTTCCTCCTTGCACAAAGGCGGAGGTAGCGGTCCTGCTGCTGGGTTGTTGCCCTCCTACGGCCTCCTCCACGTCTCCTGAGGTACTGGCCTGTCTCCTGGTAGCCCCTCCATGCTCTGGATACTATGCTGACAGACACAGCAAACCTTTTTGCCACAGCTCGCATTGATGTGCCATCCTGGATAAGCTGCACTACCTGAGCCACGGTGTGGGTTGTAGACTCCGTCTCATGCTACCACTAGAGTGAAAGCACTGCCAGCATTCAAAAGTGACCAAAACATCAGCCAGGAAGCATAGGAACTGAGAAGTGGTCTGTGGTTACCACCTGCAGAACCACTCCTTTATTGGGGGTGTCTTGCTAATTGCCTATAATTTCCACCTGTTGTCTATCCCATTTGCACAACAGCATGTGAAATTGATTGTCACTCAGTGTTGCTTCCTAAGTGGACAGTTTGATTTCACAGAAGTGTGATTGACTTGGAGTTACATTGTGTTGTTTAAGTGTTCCCTTTATTTTTTTGAGCAGTGTATATATAAAATTCACCTGTGGAAGTATAGAAGAGAAAAGACACACAACATAAAAATAGTTATTGCAATTAATTAACTAAGTAACTAATTACTATCGTAAGTAATATTCTATCATTTATGGATTATCAGATTCTGTATTAAATTCATTTCACTTCATTTTTTTTTATATAGTCCACAGTCTCTACTTTTTTTAACCACCAAATTGTGTATGTGTCCTCTCAGTACTATCTGCTTCATAGCAGAATAACACTGCTGGTATCCAGGTGGATACCATCAGTAAGTAGGCTGTATCAACCAACCATTAGGGACAATTGACACCAAGACATAGACGAACATTCATTAGCTTACCATTTCCCTCTACTCTCCATTGTTAATGCTAGAACACAGGGCTTACCTTGGCAGGGCCCAAACTCCAGATCTGGTGACATACGGTAATTCATGCTGACCTTAAAGGGGTTTTTCAAGATTTTTCAACTGATGAGCTATTATTTGGATAGGTCATCACTATCTGATCTGATTGGGAACCCTGCCGATCTGTTTGAGAAGGCACCAGTGCTTGCAGCTTTGCCTAGGCCATGTAACGTCCCGTTTATCAGTCACATGGCCTAGGCGCAGCTCAGGCCCTTCAAGCACAGCCATTGTACAATGTATGGCGCTGTGCTTGACAAGCTGAGAGAAGGTTATGGTCGCTACTGCAAGCTCCAGAGCCTTCTGAAACAACGGATCGTGGCGGTCCCAGGTGATGGACCCCACTGATCAGATACTGATGACCTATCTAGAGCAGTGGTGCCCAATCATTTTTCATCTGAGGGCCGCACTAGACATGGTATAAATTTTGCGGGGCAGAACCAGGTAGCTTTGCCAGAAAGTAATGCAAACACTGTGAGGGGGCACGTGTGAGCATTACTACGTGTGAAGGGGCAAATATCTGGGCATTTTTTTCTGTAAAGGGGCACATCTGGGCATTTGTACCATGAAGGAGGCACATGTAAGCATTACTACTGTGAAGGGGGCACATGTGAGCATTACTACTGTGAAGGGGGAACATCTGGGCATTATCCCTGTGCAGGGGCAAATCTGGGCATTATCCCTGTGCAGGGGGCAAATCTGGGCATTACCCCTGTGCAGGGAGCAAATCTGGGCATTATCACTGTGAAGGGGGCATGTGAGCATTACCACTGTTAAGGGGGGGGCACATCTGGGCATTACCACTGTGAAGGGGGGGCACATCTGGGCATTACCACTGTGAAGGGGGTACATCTGGGCATTACCACTGTGTAGGGGGTACATCTGGGCATTACCACTG
Organism: Bufo bufo; assembly: GCF_905171765.1. Lineage (NCBI taxonomy): Eukaryota > Metazoa > Chordata > Amphibia > Anura > Bufonidae > Bufo > Bufo bufo. The sequence continues at coordinate 112,563,445 of NC_053389.1, forward strand.
TGAAGGGAGCATGTGAGCATTAGGCCCCTTTCACACGAGCGTGATTTCCGCACGGGTGCAATGCGTGATGCAAACCATATTGCGCCCGCACTGAATCCAGACCCATTCTCTTCAATGTGTCTGTGTATATGAGCGTTGTTTTTCACGCATCACTTGGGCGTTGCGTGAAAATCGCAGAATGTTCTATATTCTGCGTTTTTCACGCAACGCTGGCCCCATAGAAGTGAATTGGGCTGCGTGAAAAACGCATTGCATTCGCAAGCAAGTGCGGGTGCGATGCGTTTTTCACTGATGGTTGCTAAGAGATGTTGTTTGTAAACATTTCGTTTTTTATCACGCGCGTGAAAAACGCATCAATGCGCATTGCACTCGCGTGGAAATAACTGAACGCAATCGCAGACAAAACTGACTGCAAATGTATGCGAAATGGTGCAAGTTTTCCTGAACGCATCCGGACCTAATCCGGATCGTTCGTGTGAAAGGGGCCCTATTGTGAAGGGGGCACATCTCCGGGCATTACTACTGTGAAGGTGACACATCTCTGGACATAGCAAGACTAAGGCCCCTTTCACACGGGAGAGTTTTGAGAGTTTTGCGTGAGTTGAACGCATTGCACCCGCACTAAATCCCGACCCATTCATTTCTATGGGGCTGTGCACATGAGCGGTGATTTTCACGCATCATTTGTGCGTTGCATGAAAATCGCAGCAAGCTCTATTTTGTGCGTTTTTCTCGCGACGCAGGCCCCATAGGAGTGAATGGGGCTGCGTGAAAATCGCAAGCATCCGCAAGCAAGTGCGGTGCGATTTTCACGCACGGTTGCTAGGAGACGATCGGGATGGGGACCCGATCTTTATTATTTTCCCTTATAACATGGTTATAAGGGAAAATAATAGCATTCTGAATACAGAATGCATAGTAAAATAGCGCTGGAGGGGTTAAAAAAAATTAAAATAATATTTAACTCACCTTAATCCACTTGTTCGCGCAGCCGGCATCTCTTCTGTCTTGTTCTGTGAGGAATAGGACCTTTGATGACGTCACTACGTTCATCACATGGTCCGTCACATGATCCATCACCATGGTGATGGATCATGTGACGGACCATGTGATGAGCGTAGTGACATCATCAAAGGTCCTATTCCTCACAGATGAAGACAGAAGAGATGCCGGCTGCGCGAACAAGTGGATTAAGGCGAGTTAAATATATATATATATTTTTTTTTTTTTAACCCCTCCAGTCCTATTGTACTATGCATTCTGTATTCAGAATGCTATTATTTTCCCTTATAACCATGTTATAAGGGAAAATAATACAATCTACACAACCTTGAACCCAAACCTGAACTTCTGTGAAGAAGTTCGGGTCTGGGTACCACATTCAGTTTTTTATCACGCGCGTGCAAAACGCATTGCACCCGTGCGATAAAAACTGAACAACGGAACGCAATCGCAGTCAAAACTGACTGCAATTGGGTACCTACTCGTGCGGGTTTGCTGCAACGCATCCGGACCTTATCCGGACACACTCGTGTGAAAGAGGCCTAAGGAGTGAAATGCAGGAAACTCTCTAGAAATGCCTTGTGGTGCAATATAAATGAGTTCTCTCTCCCTCATTAATATTGCTAAGCGCGTTCTGAGGAGCAGCCCACGGCCACCAGACATATGTAGTGATCACATATTAAGAAATAGGCTCAGGTCCAATCACTTCCACCACTACCACACCTTGCCAGTCACATCCTCGATAGACCTCCTGATCCCAACTGACTCGTCCTCACCTTCTCCTTCAACGTGCTCTGATGCCTGGCTGAGAGTCCAGAGGGGGTCTGTACGGGCGGGTGTGGGGAGATAGGGTCTTCAGACGCCGCAAAACTAATAATAGTATTGCCCCACAGTATAATTAGGAATGGCGGCACAGGCGCGTCTCTTCTGCAACTGTGCGCAAGCTCCGCCTTCGGTCACTGCATCAGGGCTGTGGAGTCGGAGTTGAGGAGTCGGAGTCAGAGGCAATTTTGGGTACCTGGAGTCGGAGTCGGCAAAAAATAAACCGACTCAGACTCCTACTAGATTTAAATTGGAATAAAAAAAAATAATCAAGTTTAAATGTCCCAATTCACAAAAAGTTATAATTAATTACCGTATTTTTCGCCCTATAAGATGCACCTGCCCATAAGACGCACCTAGGTTTTTGAGGAGGAAAATAAGAAAAAAAATATTTTGAACCAAAAGGTGTGCTTTTGGTGGGTTTTGAACTAATGGTGGTCTGTGGATGACACATTTATGGGGGCATCTGTGGATGGCACTGTTATGGGGGCATCTGTGGATGGCACTGTTATGGGGGCATCTGTGGATGGCACTGTTATGGGGGCATCTGTGGATGGCACTGTTATGGGGGCATCTGTGGATGGCACTGTTATGGGGGCATCTGTGGATGTGTAGTGTCCCACTAGGTAGGCGTGGGCACTACACAAGGGTCAATTGGGTGACGTGTTACTCCTGCTCACAAGGGACAGTAATATTACATTTAACTGTGTACTTTAATGTATTTTTCTATGTATTTTTACATGCAATGTTTCCCCTGTGTCATGCATAGCAGGCCTAATAGGGTGTAGTTAGGCATCCTAGACACTAGAGGGAGATAGGGAGCCCCTAGTATAAATGTCCAGGCCCAGACAGGGAGGAGTTAGGTCATAGTCAGGAGTCTGTGGAGACAGAAGTGAGAAGGCACCAGCCCGGGATATGCTGAGAGCCTCCTCCTGACATGCAGCTAGATAGTCCTGGTTTCTAGTTGCACTAGGAGGCTAGGAAGAGTATAGCCTGCCTGGAGACCAGTCATCCAGCCAACACAGATGAGATACCCTAGTAGTAGGACAGCACCTCCTGGGAGAAACCTGCAGCCACCTTTCAAATCCAGCAGTGAAGACAGCTAGGAAAAGAAGGTATTGTAACCTTAAACAAGTGCCAATACTGGAGGAAGGATTTGTATACCAAGGATTTAAGCCAGCACTTAGGCATCCGGGCCTTGGGATCCAGCCAGCTAGAATAGCTGTGGGGATAGAGCAGCATTGCACTGCAAAATATTAACTGTTTGCCCTCCAAGTATCTTGCAAGATTGAAACCTTCTGTGAAGTAAACCTGCTGTGCATTTAGTATTGTAAAGGACTGCATTATCATCTACTGCAACTGTATGTATAAAGTTGGACTGTTTCCTGAAGTAAAGCAACGTTTGGTTTACCAACTGCGTACTCTATTAATCCTCCTACAAATCGGTGTGCCACCGATACAGGCACTGGCGTCACAAATCTTAAAGGGACCTTACCTAAGGCACTCAAAACACCTACAACATCCAGGGCACCCCACACACCATCAGGCCTGGTCCCTATCTACAGAGTGTGCCCCAGAGGAACTAGTGTCTGCCTCTCCTTTCACTGCTGCATGCCTGCCCAGGGTTCTCCTCAGAAAAGTGAGTAACCCTCGATTGCCCATACCATGACCTCACTGTCGCTATACCCTGCAGGTCTGGCGTGCTGCAGATGGCACTGTTATGGGGGCATCTGTGGATGGCACTGTTATGGGGGCATCTGTGGGTGGCACTGTTATGGGGGCATCTGTGGATGGCACTGTTATGGGGGCATTTTATCTTATGGGGGGGATCTGTGGATGACACATAACAGTGTCCCTGTGTAGTGAATGGGGGCCGGCATCTGTTTCTGTAATAGCAGCGGGGCCCGGTGCCTGCTTCATTCATAAAGTGGGCGGAGCAGGCGCGTGACGTAGTGAGCTACGCTACGAGCGCTCACCCGGCCTCCTGACTGCCAAGAAGTTAGTAGTAAGTAGTACAGCGCTAGATTAAAGATGATTGGAATACTTTAACAATACCCACAAGTTACATATGATTACCGTATACTACAGTGAGCGGGGCCCGGTGTAGTAGAATACAGTGACTGCACCGGGCCCCGCTGCCATTACAGAAACAGATGGCGGCCCCCAGCCCCTCCTCCCTCTCAGCCTATTCACCGGACGGTCGCAGCATTCGCCCCATAAGACGCACTGCTATTTTTCCCCCACTTTTGCGAAAAATACGGTACTTCTCTACTGTAAGAATAAAGGCCAATGCATGCAGTGCGTCACGTTACCGCAAAACGAACACGTTAAGTGACCATGAAGAAGCATGCTTTTCATATGCTTCACTATATGGCATGCAACGCACAGTTAAGGAGCGGCAATACTTATACTTTCCATTGTGTTGTGTTCCGCTGTTACAGGGAACGCAAAGTCCATGGTTAACCTAGCCTCTCACTGATAACTGATTAAGTAAATATGTTTTTTCCAGGACTAGACACTTGTATAAGTGAAGGGAATGGATAGTCCATAGTTCAAGACTGAAGCTGTAAACCATTTGAAAAACTGCTGTCATTCAGCTAAGGCTATAAAAACTTGTAAAATCAGATTGTTAGCCTAAACTTTAAACATGACTATGGGATTCTACTAGGAAAATCATGTTTTACAATAAATGCCCCTTCCCCTGCCCCTTCCTGGATCCCCCCACTGCCCTATCTTCACCTGAAGATCAGCACACAAAGGAGAAGGCAGCAGCTTCCTAGCCAGTAGTTCTGTGGTAATGACATGTATGTTGCCTTTCTTTCCTCAAGGAATGTAAAAAAAAATATTCTCATATTAAATACAGAGGAGTCGGGGAGTCGGAGTTGGAGTCGGAAGTACCAAAAACTGAGGAGTCGGAGTTGGAGTTGGAGCATTTATCTACCGACTCCACAGCCCTGCACTGCATGGGCCGCATGACACAGCTTCGCGGGCCGGATGTGGCCCACGGGCCGTAGGTTGGGCATCACTGATCTAGAGAATAGAATAAAAAGAATCGTGACCAGCGTCTTCTCTTTCTTCAAGTTTATTCCAGTTCACATATAAAACAAGGCAACGTTTCGGCTTATATCAAGCCGTGTGAACTGGAATAAACTTGTGGAAAGAGAAGACGCTGGTCATGATTCTTTTTATTCTTTACAGTTTGGTGCAGAGATGAGCATAGCCGCTGGTGACCGTGCATCTTGCTAAAATTTGGGACATTAGTGCTGTCTTCATACAGTATATTCTTGACTATCCAGAGAATAGGTCATCAGTATAAAACTATTAGAAAACCCCTTTAAGAAACTGAATATTATGATGGAAATTTATACCATTTTTCTTAGCATTTACAATCAGAACCTTACAAATCCTCTTGATCTCAGGGCACATCAAAGTAAGTATAATCACTTAACACTTAGGAAACCTTATGGTCTTTTTTTTTATAAAGAAAAATTATTTATTGATTTAGATGGAGAATTTGAGACACTGAGTGACACAGGAGACGAGCGCATTTCAAGTCTCCAACCTACTGAGACTAAAAGGAGATGAAGACCTGAGATAAACTAGAGATGATAAACCACCGACAGATCCATACTGCAAGATGTATTCGTCTCTGCTGATAATATCATGATACGTTGTACTCTTTCAAAATGTGATTTCTGTAGGAGATGCAGAGGTAGTAAATCACCATTGCCACATAGAAAAATGGCAGTATTATAATTGGCACATGGGAGGTGGAGGGTCTTTTTTTTTTTTACTGATATTGCATTGGGGCTTCAAATCTGGTGACTATGAAGGAAATGTGAAGTTAGGTGAAATGTGAGTTATATCATCCACTTTCTTATGATCTGCACATGTAATTTACTACACTGCGGAAGAAAGTTTTTTTCCCCAGAAATGAAAAAGTTATTATTGAATCATAAAAAATATATAGTATAGTTGTACCTGCGCTGTCAGTGGGTAGTTAACTCTATAAACAATTAGTAAACAGAGCCGCTGCTGGGTACCAAAATGGATGTCGGCTGTCCCGATCCAATTAAACATGCAAAAAATGTATAAAATAAATGGCGGTACCAGTGCTGGAATAAAGAGGGGGTATACAGCAAAACTATTAGAGAGTATGTGTTTTGGTGAAGTGATAGCTCGATGCTGGTGTGTTATATGGCGAATGTTCAATCCATCGATGTTGCAGGATAAATCGCAGTACTTCTTGCTCAACTTCAAAGCGCGAGCGCCGCCCTGGCCGGTGGCTGGCGTGCGCGCGAAGGAGCTAGTTGGTATGGAATTCCGGAGCGTGGAGTGTGACGTCACAATGGTCCTACGGTAAGTTCCAGAGACCAAAAACAATCCTACGCGTTTCAAAGCCTACGGGCTTCTTCGTCAGGGATGGCTGCCGTGTTTGGTCCCCTGGAATAAATAGGTACCCGGTTCCCATGGCTACTGCTTCATTGTCAATATTTCCGCATACATTCCTGAATGGATTGGTAGTAGGGTACGATAGTCTACAAGTTGAACAAAGGGGTTTTAAGTCTAATCAGTCTTCAGATGCTTGATATTAAAATGCAAACAGTTCCATTTCTTGATTTAAACCATTTGGTGCTAGGCTGTTCAGTCTAAAAATCCATTTGCTTTCGTACCGTGACATCTGTTGGATAAAGTCTCCACCCCTTGCATTTAATTAAACTTTTTCGATACCCCCAAAAACGGAACCAGAAAAATGGCCTCCATGGTGTTGGGCATAATGACGGGACAGAGGATGGCCGTCATATTTTTTCTTTGTTATATAAGTGTTCCCCCATTCTAATCTTCAGTTCCCGTTTAGTTCGGCCCACATATATTTTAAGGCAGGGACATCTAATGAAGTACAAACCGGATTCCAAAAAAGTTGGGACACTAAACAAATTGTGAATAAAAACTGAATGCAATGATGTGGAGATGGCAAATGTCAATATTTTATTTGTAAGAGAACGTAGATGACAGATCAAACGTTTAATCCGAGTAAATGTATCATTTTAAAGGAAAAATACGTTGATTCCAATTTTCACGGTGTCAACAAATCCCCAAAAAGTTGGGACAAGTAGCAATAAGAGGCTGGAAAAAGTAAATTTGAGCATAACGAAGAGCTGGAAGACCAATTAACACTAATTAGGTCAATTGGCAACATGATTGGGTATAAAAAGAGCTTCTCAGTGTGGCAGTGTCTCTCAGAAGCCAAGATGGGTAGAGGATCACCAATTCCCACAATGTTGCGCAGAAAGATAGTGGAGCAATATCAGAAAGGTGTTACCCAGCGAAAAATTGCAAAGACTTTGCATCTATCATCATCAACTGTGCATAACATCATCCGAAGATTCAGAGAATCTGGAACAATCTCTGTGCGTAAGGGTCAAGGCCGTAAAACCATACTGGATGCCCGTGATCTCCGGGCCCTTAAACGACACTGCACCACAAACAGGAATGCTACTGTAAAGGAAATCACAGAATGGGCTCAGGAATACTTCCAGAAACCTTTGTCAGTGAACCCAATCCACAGTGCCATCCGCCATTGCCAACTGAAACTCTACAGTGCAAAGAAGAAGCCATTTCTAAGCAAGATCCACAAGCTCAGGCGTTTTCACTGGGCCAGGGATCATTTAAAATGGAGTGTCGCAAAATGGAAGACTGTTCTGTGGTCAGACGAGTCACGATTCGAAGTTCTTTTTGGAAATCTGGGACGCCATGTCATCCGGACCAAAGAGGACAAGGACAACCCAAGTTGTTATCAACGCTCAGTTCAGAAGCCTGCATCTCTGATGGTATGGGGTTGCATGAGTGCGTGTGGCATGGGCAGCTTGCATGTCTGGAAAGGCACCATCAATGCAGAAAAATATATTCAGGTTCTAGAACAACATATGCTCCCATCCAGACGTCATCTCTTTCAGGGAAGACCCTGCATTTTTCAACAAGATAATGCCAGACCACGTTCTGCATCAATCACAACATCATGGCTGCGTAGGAGAAGGACCCGGGTACTGAAATGGCCAGTCTGCAGTCCAGATCTTTCACCTATAGAGAAAAGTTGGCGCATCATAAAGAGGAAGGTGCAACAAAGAAGGCCCAAGACGATTGAACAGTTAGAGGCCTGTATTAGACAAGAATGGGAGAGCATTCCTATTTTTAAACTTGAGAAACTGGTCTCCTCGGTCCCCAGACGTCTGTTGAGTGTTGTAAGAAGAAGGGGAGATGCCACACAGTGGTGAAAATGGCCTTGTCCCAACTTTTTGGGGATTTGTTGACACCATGAAATTCTGATTCAACATATTTTTCCCTTAAAATGGTACATTTTCTCAGTTTAAACTTTTGTTCCGTGATTTATGTTCTATTCTGAATAAAATATTAGAAGTTGGCACCTCCACATCATTGCATTCAGTTTTTATTCACGATTTGTATAGTGTCCCAACTTTTTTGGAATCCGGTTTGTATATTATGCCTTGAGTATTACATGAGATATAGTGATTAATTTTATACAAGTGATGGCTATCTCCTATTTCTGTAATAGGGAATTTTATTGTGCCATACTTAATTTTATTGCAATTCTTGCACAATTTGCATGGAAAAAAACCTTTCTGTCCTATATGGGTAGACATATTTCTTTGAACTGGTTTCAGGGTGGGTGCTACCATAGTGGCCAAATTTGAAGCCTTCCTAAATATAAAGGTGGGATATGTAGGGATCCTATCTCCTATCATTTTATCCTTTTGTAGCATTTCCCAATGTCTTCTAACAGTTCATTTTAAGGTGGATACCCCTTCACTATATGTAGTGATTATCGGAATTTTGATGGGGGCACTGATAGAATTACTCTCAGTAGTTCTTAGTGAGTCCTGTGGTTTATCTTGCAGTAGTGAGTTACGGTCTACCTCTCTAATCTGTCTTATAGTTGGTTCTAAATCCTCTATTTTGTATCCTTTTTCAATGAATTTATTATTTAGATCTATGATTTCTTCTTCACAATGAGTAATGTCTGTACAGTTCCTACGTATCCTAATATATTGGCTGCGGGGAATATTTATCAGCCATGTGGATAGATGGCAACTGTTAAGGGGGATCAAGCTATTACAATCAGTGGGCTTGCGATATGTTTTGGTCTGAATCTGCCCTTTCTCAATAAATATTGTGAGGTCCAGGAAATTCACCTGCTGTCTACTATAATGTGGTGTGAACTAGGGATCGACCGATTATCGGTTTTACCGATATTATCGTCCGATATTCTGTATTTTGACCGTTATCAGTATCGACATCTATTTTGCCGATATTCCGATAACGTATTGGGAACACAGATCGCGCTGCTGTCAGCGCTCTCCGTGTTCCCTCAGCAGCACAGGGGAGAAGGAAACAGCGTCTCCCTCCCCCTGTGCTGCCGCTGCAGCCAGTGAGAGGAAGGAGGACAAGAGAAGGGGCGGGGCTGTGGCCGCTGCGCCACCAATGAAGAGAAATCTCTCATTCATATAAAGGAGGCAGGAGCTGGCTGCAGAATCACATAGCCGGCTCCCGACCTCTATGAGCAATAGCTGCGATCTGCGGTTAACCCCTCAGGTGCCGCGGATCGCAGCTACCACTCATAAAGGTCGGGAGCCAGCTATGTGATTTTGCAGCCAGCTCCTGCCTCCTGTATATTAATTAATGAGAGATTTCTCTTCATTGGTGGCGCAGTGCGCCCCCCAGTATTAATCATTGTTGGCGCAGTGCGCCCCCCCAACCCCCCAAGTATTAATCATTGGTGGATCTATCAGGGTGAATAGGACAAGGGTTCTAGTCCCTAAGGGACTCCTCCCATTTAACATCTTCCAGGAGTTGTAGGATATGTTTGGTGTCCTTAAGGTATGCTGGAAGTTTCTGTACATGACACTGTAGTAAGGTATCAACATATTTGGATAGATTTGCTGCAATATCGATGGATTGAACATTCGCCATATAACACACCAGCATCGAGCTATCACTTCACCGTAACAGGTGCTCTCTAATAGCTTTGCTGTATACCCCCTCTTTATTCCAGCGCTGGTACCGCCATTTATTTTATATATTATTGAATCATACTCATTCTGCTCTGACCTAGGCTGCTGTTCCTCCTCCTGTATATATATTTCTGTATACTCGTGCTGATCTGTGCTAATCTGTTACTCCTGCGTTATACAGTATATACTGCTGTATATGCAGTGGCTATGTTTGAGGTAGTCCCAATGCTACGCTCGTTCCCCCAGACACCGTTCAGGTGTAACCACATTTTGTTGCTCTCCAGAAAGGATGATAAGGCATGGTGCACCCTAATGGAAAATAAGTCCACAGAGTTAGGGTCTACAGTAAACCAGTGTGCTTCTTTACTGAAGGAACTCAAGTGCAAAACAATACAGACAATGCACTGTGCTGGCTTAAGTCTCCTCCTGGGCAGAAGCAGGGCCGGCGCCACCAGTAAGGCGACTTAGGCAGTCGCCTAGGGCGCCATGCAGCAGGGGGCGCCCGGCGCCCGTTGCGGTAGAAAAAAATTAATAAAAAAAATTGCTTATATAAGTTCGGGCGGCCGGCGGCGCCCCTCATGCTGCGCCGCCTGAGTGGCTGAGGCTGAGCGCTTGCCGCTCTAAAGAATCCTGCCTGCGCCTGCTGTGTGCTGTTGTTAATGTAGCGTGGCCGAGCTCTGTTCGGTCCGCGGTACAGGAGCTTTTGTTTCCTGTACCCGGCCGGACTGACAGGAAGTGCACACTAAGTGTACAATAGAAGTGGGGAAAAGAGAGTGACAAGGGGGGAGGGGGTGGAAATAATGAGTGACAAGGGGGGAGGGGGTGGAAATAATGAGTGACAAGGGGGGAGGGGGGGTGGAAATAATGAGTGACAAGGGGGGAGGGGGGGTGGAAATAATGAGTGACAAGGGGGGAGGGGGGTGGAAATAATGAGTGACAAGGGGGGAGGGGGGGGTGGAAATAATGAGAGTGACAAGGGGGAGGGGGGTGGAAATAATGAGAGTGACAAGGGGGAGGAGATGGAAATAATGAGTGACAAGGGGGAGGGGGGTGGAAATAATGAGAGTGACAAGGGAGGGGGGTGGAAATAATGAGAGTGACAAGGGAGGGGGGGAGAGAGTGACAAGGGAGGGGGGAGAGAGTGACAAGGGAGGGGGGGGGGAATAATGAGAGTGACAAGGGAGGGGGGGTGGAAATAATGAGTGACAAGGGGGAGGGGGGTGGAAATATTGAGTGACAAGGGGGGAGGGGGGGTGGAAATAATGAGAGTGACAAGGGAGGGGGGGAATAATAAGAGTGACAAGGGAGGGGGGGAATGAGAGTGACAAGGGAGGGGGGGGAATAATGAGAGTGACAAAGGAGGGGGAGGGAGAGTGACAAAGGAGGGAGGGGCGGGGGAAGAGAGTGACAAGGGAGTTCCCAGAGCCAGACTGCAGCCAGAGACCAGATCATCTTATTGTCCTGGTGGTAAGTAGACAATGCAATATGTTTATTATGTAATTGTTTAGTTATTAATACTACATTGGAGACTAATTTACCTCACATTTAGGGTCCATTCACACATCCGTGTGTGTTTTGCGGATCCACAAAACACAGACAGCGGCAATGTGCGTTCCGCACTTTGCGGACCGCACATTGCCGGCACTATTGCAGACAAGAATAGGACATGTTCTATTTTCTTCAGGATCGGAATTGCGGATCCGGGTCCGCAGTTCCGGATCGGGGCTGCACGTTGTGCGGCCCCATAGAAATGTATGGCAATTCCGTTCCGCAAAAAGAGACGGCTACAAGAAGCTGGATTAACCCTAAGGGAAACATAGCAGTTCTTTTAATTTAAAAGCTAAGAAAGGGGTGGAACATGATATGGGCAGATCATCTGATAAGGGGGGGGGGGGGCGTCAATTTTTATCTTGCCTAGGGCGGCAAAAATCCTTGCACCGGCCCTGGGCAGAAAAAGGTTTTATACTGAGGAAAGGCCTGAGATAGCTGTCCATCTCTATCTCAAAAGTTTGGTACCCTGGCCAAAGGCTGGTGGCCAAGGGTCTATGACCAGTCCAGCTGGTAACCTGTGGCGTGTGGCTCAGCATCTCCATCTCAGCATCTTTTCTGGTCACTCATGCAGACTGGCAGAGCCTCTCCTACTAAACACTGGTCCCTATCTGGAGATACATATGGGCTCTAACTGCTCTCCTTATTTATAGTTTCTAGCTAAACTAAAAACTTCTAGTGGGAGGGCTGGAGTGGAGAAGCATAGCCTAAACAGAAACAATGTTATCATTTCTGTCTATTATAGACTTGTACAGAGGTTTAATGCAAGGCTATGGGAATGAATAAGCAGTTTTTCCAGATATAAACAAGTCTTCAGTCTTAAACAACAGAGCTAAACCAGATAGTCAGAAGGTCAGTGTGTCTGTTCTTTCCCCTCCAAAGCTTTGCACAGGTGGAAAGTGATAAAATCGCTCAGTTTTAGCTGGCTGTGCATAGTAACCCTTTCCACTGTGCATTGCAGTGTATACAATGTACAGTGTAATCATAATATCTCCTAACCACCTCACATCTGGTGGGACAGTCCCGGATTTCAGTGGCTATCCCGAGGTCCTGAAATGGCTGAGGTATTTCCCACTGTCTGTGTCCATAGGATTCAGAGACAGTTGCCTGTAATCGGGAAGCAGGGAACCATCCACTCCCCGCTCCACCATTCAGTTGCTGGCGCTCCCCATTAGCAGCCCGATTCCCGGGCTGGTCTGTGTAGGAGGAGCAGGTGAATAAGCCCCTGCTCCTCTTACACAGCAGCGCGATGTGTGACAGTATCCTCTTGCGGGGCGGTGATATCTGAGCTCATAAGAGGAATAATGTAAGTATTTACTGTTTATTGTTGTTGTTGTTGGGCACATATCTGGCCATAACTACTATGAGGGGGCACATATCTGGCCATAACTACTGTGCGGGGCACATATCTGGCCATAACTACTGTGAGGGGGCACATATCTGGCCAGAACTACTGTGAGGGGGCACATATCAGGCCATAACTACTGTGAGGGGGCATATATCTGGCCATAACTACTGTGCGGAGCACAAAACTGAGCATAATTACTGTGAGGGGCACATATCTGGAATAACTACTATGAGGGTACACATCTGGGCATAGCTACTGTGAAGAGGGCACATCTTAGCATAGCTACTGTAAAGGGGCACGACTGGGCATAGCTACTATGAGGGTACACATCTGGGCATAACTACTGTTAAGGGTGTACATGTGAGCATTACTGCTGTGAAGGGGACACATCTGGACATAACTACTGTGAGGGGTATAACTACTATGAAGGGAGCACAATGTGGGCATAGCTACGGTGAATGGGGCACATATCTGGGCATAACTGCTGCAAAGGGGGAAAAATGTGGGCATAACTACTGTGAAGAGGACCAATGTGGGCATCACTACTGTAAAGGGGACACAATGTGGGGATAACTACTGTGAAGGGGAAGATCTGCGCATTACTACTGTAAAGATTGCACAACTGGGTTTGTGGTCAGGACCTAAACGAGTGGAAGATGCCCAACCACCACCCCCCTACCTAATTGGCCTGAGGTGTGCCTTGGCCTCACTAGGTCGGTATGCCTTAAAAAGGGGGCATACCCTGAATGTGATGGTTGAATGACTGAATGAAGAATGGGAATGGGTGGGCAGGGGACGTCCGAATGCCGACGTGCTGCCTGGGAGAGCCGGACTGCTTAAGACAGGTACCGGCCCCTCCCACAAATCCAGGCTAGCCTGCGGCCAGCCTTAACACTTGTGGTCAGGACCTAAACGAGTGGAAGATGCCCAACCACCACCCCCCTACCTAATTGGCCTGAGGTGTGACTTGGCCTCACTAGGTCGGTATGCCTGAAAAAGGGGGCAAAACCCACCAGTGAGGGAAGGATTGGCCTGAGGTGCTACTCTGCCAATGTACTGAATGCATGGACCAGCTCCGCTTGTGGCTCCGGGATATACCGTACAAAGCACCCCGAGCGCCAGCGCCCCAAGTGTTTAATGATATGCACAGGGACTCCATGCTTGGACGCTGCGGATGCCGCACCGATGCGGAAAGAATGCCCAGAGAATTGAGCCGGATTCAATCCTACACTGGTCAACAGGATGCGAATATGTTTAATGAACTGGCTGGACGTCAGTGGACCAACAGGGAATGGAAGTAATGGGTCGGTGGGGCTGTGAAGACTAAGGGCCAGCAAGAGGTTGTCCAAGACTGTCACTGGACACCATGCGTTTGTGGTCTGGAAGAACTTAACTACATGGCCGGGACCTACCTGCCTTGTTTTGTTGTGAGGCAACTGCAAATGAAAGTTACTGCCCATCCTGACTAAATCTCCCTTGCGGAGAGCCACCGCCCCTTGTCTGGCCTGTGTCACTTCACCTGGTCTTAAAAACCCGTAAAACGCCAAGTACATCGCCGCCTTGATCACCAGGCTGGGAAGGACTCCGAATGGTGACAATGTGAGAACTTCCGACAGGCTACGAAACGTGCTCCCCTTAATAGGTCGACAGACCGACTTGACCGTGACCTGGCTTTTTTGAATGCCTCTGAGGATGGCCTTGATCGGGTGAGCTGAAAATATAGAGGGTCTGTCTGGCTCTTGAAGTGCCCAAAAATGCTGCACCCCAGCCAAATATAGCCTAATGGTGTTGTAGGATAAAGCCAATACCGAATGACAATAAGACACGAAAGCCACCATATACTTGACCTGACCTGTGTCACCTCTAGGATATGCCCACTGAAAGTTCGAAAAAAAACACCCACGCTCGGCGGTACGACCGCAACGTACTGGCCGAAAAAGACTTGGTAATGAGTGAACTGGCGACCACCATCAGAAAGTCTAATCCAAGACCAGCAGCCGCCAGTCCAGTACCGGGGTGCCCACTGAGTCTGCTTCTGGGTTCTGTAAGAAAAAGCGAGAAAAATCTAAACGAGATAAAGCATCAGCTGCAGCGTTGCTGACCCCGTCCAAAAACAGGGCATGAAAATGAAACCCCTGTTCCAGAGCTATCCAGGTCAATCTACGCATGAAAGACATAACGAGTAACAATTTAGATCTGCCCTTGTTAATGATCTCTGCGGTCGCCATGTTGTCAGTGTGGAAAACCACCGTGTGACCCGACCACCTATGCCCCCAAACTATAGCAGCTGCTACGATAGGATAGATCTCGAACAATGCCGACGTCTGAGAAAACCCCGGCAACTGTAGCACGTGTGTGGGCCATGAGCCGGCGAACCAATGTGAGCCCAATATGGCCGCGAAACCTACCGAGGCAGCCGCGTCTGAAAATACGTGTGGAGAATCAGAAGTGGCCCTCGAAATAAACATGGAAATGCCGTTCCACCCGCTGAGAAATCTGTCCCACATGAACGGATCTGCTCGGGCGTTCGCAGTAAGATGCACTGATGCGTCCAAATCACTGGTCTGTTGTAATAAGACTAGCAATCTTGAAATGAATGATCTACCCTGAGGAATGATCCTCATGGCAAAGTTTAACATGCCCAACAGAGACTGCAATTCTCTCTTGGTGCAAACCTGAGACATGAGCAAGGAACGGACACCTGATTTGATTCTGTCGAGTTTGTCTTGTGGCAGACTGGCTGACATGGCGCGTGAATCCAGAGAGATCCCCAAGAACGTGACAACCTGCGCAGGCCCTTCTGTTTTGTGTTTGGCCACTGGAATGTTTAACTCCTTGAAGACCTGCAAGAGAACCTGCAAGTCAACAGGCGCCTGTGAGGGTTCTTCGATCAACAGAAAATCATCCAGGTAGTGAATGACATTCTGGCAACCCTGTTCCAACAAAATCCATTCCAGTGCCTGCGCTAACCTGTCAAACAGACTGGGGCTGCTCTAGGAACCAAACGTCAACTTGGTGGCGAAATAGTACGCATCTCTCCATTTGATGCCATGCCACTGCCAGAGAGATGGGCTAATGGGCAGTAGTTTGAACGCATCAGAGACATCTGCTTTGGACAGCCAAGCCCCCATGCCTGTCTGAAGAATGACCTGGATAGCCTGGTCTACGGAAGTATACTTCAAGGAAAATTCCTCGGACGGAATCAACGAGTTGAGACTTGGAACGTGGGAAGAATGTGGAGCAGACAAATTATAAATCAAACGAAATTTATTGGAATATTTTCCCTGCACCACCCCCACCGGGCTCACCCTCCAAGTGCAGAAAGGAGGGGACTGGAAAGGACCAATGATGAAACCCTTGTCCAGCTCAACTGCCAAGAGTGAATCCACCGGACGAGCATGTTTAGAAGCCGACTGCAAGTTGGGGCATTCATGAGTCTGCTGGGGCAAGGTGATGAGCCCAGTGTGAAACCCCCGTGAAAACCCTTCCACCAGGAATGTACGGAACGGCTGAACCGGATGAAGCCGCAGCAGCTGGTCTAGTGCCTCCACATTCACCCGGCTCAGTCACGCCGGCTTCAATGTGAAGACCGTGACCGGATGTGCCCTAAAACATGTGGCACAGACATGCAGGAGCCTGCACTGGCTGAAGTAGCAGATGGCGTAGACCACTGCAAACAACACAACAAACACCACAAAACAACAACAACAAAACAAAAAAAAAAACGAAGAAAGAAAAAGAGAAAAAAAAAAAACCTGTTAACCCTACGACCTGGTGCCCGTAAGCTGACAGACAAGATGAAGGAATCTAAGCCCCTCCCCTCCCCCCCCCCCCCAGCAGCGTGAAACGATTGAACGAAAAGCCTTCGAGGCTGACAGGGAGTATGATAGTCGTTTCCACTGACGTATGAAGCGAGCCCGAGTTTGTGTGAATCTGTGACGTGGCAGATTAATTAAAAACGAATACTGCGGGCTAACGAACCTACAGACGTGGTAGGTGATGTATGTAAGTATAGGATTTGTGGAAAACAGACCGTATGACGTATGACACTAGTCTACGAGATGAAACGGGGTGTGTATGTCGTGCGAGCGTGTAGCTATATTGGCGGATGTACCTATGCTAGAGGTGTATGGATGAAGCTTGGTGGATAAAGGTTCCTTTTTTTTTTTTTTTTTTTTTCACTTTATTTAACAATCCACTTGTACCCTTTTTTTTTTTTTTTTTTTTTGTCAAACTGCCTGATGTGCGAACTATGTGTCTAAGGTATGTATGTAGTGTATGTGATGAGTGTCAAACATGTGCACAAGCAGCAACCTTGTAAGTAATCAACTCAGTAATGGCACCAGGACCCAGCTGCCAGAGTTTAACCTGCTGAGCCCAGATGACTCGCAGCCCCTGTATGAACTTAGATACAGGTTATGCTGAGAGTGCTGAACAGGCAATGAGCTCCAACTATGTGACAATGCTGCCCCCTGGTGCCAAAACTTGAATTGCATGTGCCTGAACGCAGTGAGGAGAAGCGATCCTCCGGCACTCTTCCCCCTCTCTACACACCCTCCTACCCTCCTCCACGTTGCCACGCTCCCCAAACAAACCAGTTATCTTGGAAAACGATCTGAACAGCTTGCAGACTGAAGTGAAAGGTACACCCGGCTTCTCTGAGATCCGACTCGTGCAGGACGCTTGCTGATGACGTCACACCCGGAAGTAGCAGACGTCCGAATGCCGACGTGCTGCCTGGGAGAGCCGGACTGCTTAAGACAGGTACCGGCCCCTCCCACAAATCCAGGCTAGCCTGCGGCCAGCCTTAACACATAGCTACTGTGAAGTGGGCATATCTAAGTATAACTACTGTGAAGGGTGAAGATCTGCACATTACTACTGTAAAGGGGGCAAAACTTGGCATAGCTACTGTGAAGGGGCATATCTGAGTATAACTACTGTGGGGGAGGGGGGGTGGCACATGTGAGCATTACTACTGTGTGCTGGCACAAAGAGGGAATAGTTACTATGTGGAGGCATAAACGTGACTGGGTGTGTATAGTTTTGTGTGGGGTTAGAGACAAGGCTTTGTATGAAAAAAACTGCCACACATATTGTCACTCTGTGTTATTCAAAAATTAGGAGGTATGGTGTATTAACAGTGCATAAATCACAGTGCAATTTAACCCTTCAAAGTGCAATAACATAGGGAGTTGATGGCTTTGCATATTAGCAATAAGGGCAAATGTCCAAAGTACCCTTTCTCCAGGGCACTACATATACTCGTTCGGCTCCATGCTAAGCAGCTGTTACTCCTGCTGTATACTCGTTTGGCTCCATGTATTCTACTCTATATGACTCTATATTGTGCCATTCCTCTATTTTCCTACTAGAAGTTTGTGATGGTTCAACTTTAACATCAAGGCAGCATTAATAATGTCAAAGTGACAGGTATATATATATGTATGTCTACGGGTAAACTCATTGTAGCTGGTAGTAACAAACAGTCTGTATAATAACACACTGCACTGTCTGAAACGGTTTAAATTAAAAACTATGCAAAAACTATCCTTTTGTGGTGGCAGATGCCTTCTTCTCTGCCTTGTGACCTGTAAATTGGTGGCTGCCATTTTGAGAGATTGATCCGAATCAAATCGCAAAAGATTCTGATTCATCTAACATAGTAACATAGTTTATAAGGCTGAAAAAAAGACATCTGTCCTTCCAGTTCGGCCTGTTATTATGCAAGTTGATCCAGAGGAAGGCAAAAAAAAAAAGCCAATGAAGCCAATTGTCCTCACTTTAGGCGGAAAAAAAAATCCTTCCCGACTCCAATCAGGCAATCAGAATAACTCCCTGGATCAACAACCCCTCTCTAGTAACTATAACCTGTAATATTATTACACTCCAGAAATACATCCAGGCCCCTCTTGAACTCTTTTAGTGAACTCCCCATCACCACCTCCTCAGGCAGAGAGTTCCATAGTCTCACTGCTCTTACCGTAAAGAATCCTCTTCCATGTTTGTGTACAAACCTTCTTTCCTCCAGACGCGGAGGATGTCCCCTCGTCACAGTCACAGTCCTGGGGATAAATAGATGATGGGAGAGATCTCTGTACTGACCCCTGATATATTTATACATAGTTATTAGATCTTCCCTCAGTTGTCTTTTTTCTAAAGTGAATAACCCTAATTTTGATAATCTTTATTGGTCCTGTAGTCCACCCATTCCAGTTATTACTTTAGTTGGCCTTCTCTGAACCCTCTCCAGCTCTGCTATGTCTGCCTTGTTCACAGGAGCCCAGAACTGTACACAGTACTCCATGTGTGGTCCGATTAGTTATTAGTAAAGTGGTAGGACTATGTTCTCATCACAGGCATCTATGCCCCTTTTGATGCAACCCATTATCTTATTGGCCTTGGCAGCAGCTGCCTGACACTGGTTTCTACAGTTATGTTTGCTGTCAACTAAAATACCTAAGTCCTTTTCCATGTTAGTGTTACCCAGTGTTTTACCATTTAGCATGTACAGGTGACTTGCATTATTCCTTCCCATGTGCATAACCTTACATTTGTCAGTGTTAAACCTCATCTGCCACTTATCTGCCCAAGCCTCCAATCTATCCAGATCCATCTGTGGTAGTATACTGTCCTCTTCAGTGTTAATTACTTTACACAGTTTAGTGTCATCTGCAAAAATTTATATTTTACTATGCAAGCCTTCTGCAAGATCATTAATAAATATATTGAAGAGAATAGGGCCCAATACTGACCCCTGAGGTACCCCACTAGTGACAGTAACCTAATCTGAGTGTGTACCGTTAATAACCACCCTCTGTTTTTTTATTACTCAGCCAGTTACTTACCCACATACAGACATTTTCTCCCAGTCCAAGCATTCTCATTTTATATACTAACCTTTTATGTGGTACAGTATCAAATGATTTGGAGAAGTCCAGATATACAACACCGATTGATTCGCCATGGTCGAATCTAGAACTTACCTCCTCATAGAAACTGATTAAATTAGTTTGACATGACCGATTCCTCATGAAGTTATTTGCTTATTTTCATTGAGGTACCCCAAGATAGCATCTCTTAGAAAACCTTCAAACAGTTTACCCACAACAGATGTTAAACTTACCGTCCTATAGTTTCCAGGCTCTGTTTTTGGACCCTTTTTGAATATTGGCACCACATTTGCTAAGTGCCAATCCTGTGGAACAATCCCTGTCAATATAGAGTCCTTAAATATCAGAAATAAGGGTCTGGCTATGACATTACTAAATTCTCTTAGGATACAGGGGTGTATGCCATCTGGGGTCGACGATTTGTCTATTTTAATCTCTTTAAGACGTCGCTGTGCCTCTTCATGGGTTAGACAGGACACTTTTAATGGGTAATTTACATTCTGCATTTCATCTGACAGTTTATTTTCCTCAGTGAATACAGTGGAGAAAAAAATATTTTATAGCTTTGCTTTCTCCTCGTCACTGTCTGCAACTCTCTCCTGATCAAAATGTAGGGGGCCAACACCTTCAGATTTATAATTTTTACCATTTATATTATTGAAAAACATTTTAGGGTTCGTTTTACTCTCTTTGGCAATTAAACTCTATGTCTCTAGTTTGGCTGCTTTTATTTGTCTTTTACATATTTAATTTTTTTCCTTATAGTTTTTCAATGCTTCCTCACTACCCTCCTGTTGTAGTGATGTAACCCCTTAGGGACACATGATGTACCGGTACGGCATGTTTCCCGAGTCCTTAAGGACCCATGACGTACCGGTACATCATGTGTTGTTCCGATCACTGCCGTTCGGCCGGCTGTGATCGGAACAAGGTGCCTGCTCAAATCATTGAGCAGGCACCTCGGCTAAATGCGCGGGGGGGTCCCGTGACCCCCCCATGTCGGCGATCGCAACAAACCGCAGGTCAATTCAGACCTGCGGTTTGTTGCGCTTTCTGCAGTTTCTGATCCCCGCGGTCCCTGACCGCGGGGATCAGAAACTTTAGTATTCCTAAAATACATATGTTTCACCCCCCCCCCACCTAAATGATTTTATCCCAGTGGGAGGTGCAGGGGGGGTGTTGCGGGCGGTGCGGGAGGCGGGCAGTGCGGCAGGCGGGATCGCGATCCCCCGCCCGCCTCCCCTTGAATAATCGTTGGTGGTTAGTGGGTATACCAGGGTGCCAGCACATTGCTGACACCCTGGTATAAACGACTGACATCTGTGATGCGATGTCAGCCGTTTAACCCTTTTCATACCGCGGTCCGTACGGACCGCTGTATGGAAAAGGTTAACAGCTCAGGGAGCTCCCTCCCTCTCCCATCGGGGGGCTGCTGTGCCTTTGCAGCCCCCCAATGGAGAGGGAGAGAGCCCGCAGACACCCCCCAGAGAGCCCCCATCCTTACCCTTCCCCGTCTGCGCAGTTCTGGCCACTACTGAGCAGACGGGGAAGGTTCTCATGGCAACAGGACACCGTCTCAGGCATCCTGCTGTCCATGGTGCTGAACAGATCTGTGCTAAAGGCATAGATCTGTTCAGACAAAGTGTAAGTAAAATACAGTACAGTACACTATATATTGTACTGTACTGTATTATACAGACATCAGACCCACTGGATCTTCAAGAACCAAGTGGGTCTGGGTAAAAAAAAAAGTGAAAAAAAAGTAAAAATCAAAAAACACATTTATCACTGATTAAAAATGAAAAAAATAAAATTCCCTACACATGTTTGGTATCGCCGCGTCCATGACGACCTGATCTATAAAATGGTCATGTTACTTTACCCGAACGGTGAACGCCATAAAAAAATAATAATAAAAAACTATGATGAAATTGAAATTTTGCCCACCTTACTTCCCAAAAAAGGTAATAAAAGTGATCAAAAAAGTCACATGTACGCCAAAATTGTAACAATCAAAACGTCATCTCATCGTGCAAAAATCATACCCTAGCCAAGATAATCGCCCAAAAACTGAAAAAACTATGGCTCTTAGACTATGGAAACACTAAAACATGATTTTTTTTTGTTTCAAAAATGAAATCATTGTGTAAAACTTACATAAATAAAAAAAAGTATACATATTAGGTATCGCCGCGTCCGTATCGACCGGCTCTATAAAAATATCACATGACTGAACCCCTCAGATGTCCACCGTAAAAAATAAAAACGGTGTAAAAAAAAGCTATTTTTTGTCATCTTACGTCAAAAAAAGTGTAATAGCAAGCGATCAAAAAATCATATGCACCCCAAAATAGTGCCAATCAAACCATCATCTCATCCCGCAAAAAATGAGACCCTACCTAAGATAATCACCCAAAAACTGAAAAAACTATGGCTCTTAGATTATGGAGACACTAAAACTTTTTTTTTTGTTTTAAAAATGAAATCATTGTGTAAAACTTACATAAATAAAAAAAATTGTATACATATTAGGTATCGCCGTGTCCGTGACAACCTGCTCTATAAAATTACCACATGATCTAACCTGTCAGATGAATGTTGTAAATAACAAAAAAAACCAGTGCCAAAAAAGCTATTTCTTGTTACCTTGCCGCACAAAAAGTGTAATATAGAGCAACCAAAAATCATATGTACCCTAAACTAGTACCAACAAAACTGCCACCCTATCCCGTAGTTTCTAAAATGGGGTCACTTTTTTGGAGTTTCTACTCTAGGGGTGCATCAGGGGGGCTTCAAATGGGACATGGTGTCAAAAAACCAGTCCAGCAAAACCTGCCTTCCAAAAACCGAATGGCATTCCTTTCCTTCTGCGCCCTGCCGTGTGCCCGTACAGCAGTTTACGACCACATATGGGGTGTTTCTGTAAACTACAGAATCAGGGCCATAAATAATGAGTTTTGTTTGGCTGTTAACCCTTGCTTTGTAACTGGAAAAAAAATATTAAAATGGAATATCTGCCAAAAAAGTGAAATTTTGAAATTGTATCTCTATTTTCCATTAAATCTTGTGCAACACCTAAAGGGTTAACAAAGTTTGTAAAATCAGTTTTGAATACCTTGAGGGGTGTAGTTTCTTACATGGGGTCACTTTTATGGACTTTCTACTCTAGGGGTGCATCAGGGGGGCTTCAAATGGGACATGGTGTCAAAAAACCAGTCCAGCAAAATCTGCCTTCCAAAAACCAAACGGCGCACATTTCATCCCCATTTGCCACTAACTCTTGTGCAACACCTAAAGGGTTAACGACGTTTGTAAAATCAGTTTTGAATACCTTGAGGGGTGTATTTTCTAGAATGGGGTCATTTTTGGGTGGTTTCTATTATGTAAGCCTCGCAAAGTGACTTCAGACCTGAACTGGTCCCTAAAAATTGGGTTTTTGTAAATTTCTGAAAAATTTCAAGATTTGCTTCTAAACTTCTAAGCCTTGTAACATCCCCAAAAAATAAAATATCATTCCCAAAATAATTCAAACAGGAAGTAGACATATGGGGAATGTAAAGTCATCACAATTTTTGGGGGTATTACTATGTATTACAGAAGTAGAGAAACTGAAACTTTGAAATTTGCAAATTTTTCCAAATTTTTGGTAAATTTGGTATTTTTTTATGCACAAAAAATAATTATTTTGACTTTATTTTACCAGTGTCATGAAGTACAATATGTGACGAAAAACAATCTCAGAATGGCCTGGATAAGTCAAAGCGTTTTAAAGTTATCAGCACTTAAAGTGACACTGGTCAGATTTGCAAAAAATGGCCAAGTCCTTAAGGTGAAATAGGGCTGAGTCCTTAAGGGGTTAAATGCTTTCTTTTTTTCATTTATTGCTTTCTTTACAATTTTATTCATCCACATTGGCTTTTTCTTACCCTTTTATTCCCATAAGGTATGTACCTCTCACAATTACAGTTTAGGATTGGTCACTATTTCTCCTGCACTATCCTTTGCAGGACAGGCGATACACGTCATGGGGCTCCCCATTCTAGGATGGAGGAAGGAAACAGGTGGACACAATACACATCATAAATTAAACAAGGCAAGCTTTATGTGACTCATGTGGGGCAAACAAGTGAATTGGTTAAAACTAGTGTTGAGCGAATCGAGCTTTGGATCCAAGATCCGAAGTTGATTCCTAAAAAACTTAGTTTTAATGCTGCATGGAGAACCGTCTCCGTACAGCATTAAAATGTATGGGCTCCAGTGAGGTGAAATTCATTATTACTGAAGTCTCACGAGCCTAGTACAGGCTCTACTGCAATGGAATGCCTTTCCTGATCTCAGCCAGGGGGAGCCGTTCCTGCCCAGGGAGTGCGTGCTTTGTGTTTTTTTGCCTTTCAGATGCTGTGGTCACGATTGGCATTATTGCTGATGGCAGGTATTAGCCCTAGATATCTTCTGTGTGAAACAGCAGACATCCAGTGGCTACAGTGCTCAATCCACTCTGGAGAGGCGGCCATGTTTAAAAATCCGCCATCCGCCATACATGTACGGCAGATGTTGGGAAGGGGTTAATCACATGGAATAATTGTGTACACAGTGCATTTAAGAGACAACAGTTCA
Source organism: Bufo bufo (assembly GCF_905171765.1). Taxonomy (NCBI): domain Eukaryota; kingdom Metazoa; phylum Chordata; class Amphibia; order Anura; family Bufonidae; genus Bufo; species Bufo bufo. The sequence goes on from NC_053389.1 coordinate 112,587,705, forward strand.
CTGTCTGTCTGACTTGTGTAACATCCCAGAGTTATGTTACTAAACTCTTTCTCCCCGCTACATCCTGTTAAGTGTATGTATAATGTCATCCTGTGTAATTAATATCACATCCTCAATAATGTGCATTATCCAAGCCTGTTACATATAATTTCCTGTAATTTCCATGTTCACTAGCAGGTGGCAGCAATGTATTCAGCAGGTCTTAGTTTAGTTTAGTATAACTAGACTGGAATAGTTCATTCCAGTCTAGCTCCCCCCTCTTTGAGCAGAAGTGGGCTGTCCCATGTCCTGTCTCATGGGGAGGAAAGGAAGTTTAGATAGTGTACCAGCCACCCCTGCTTGGGGAAGGCTGTGTTGGTAGGAGCTCCCAGAAATAGGGATCCCAGACCAGGATCTGTCTCGGCTGAGACCAAATATCACCCTTCCCAGACTGAGCCTTCAGCCTCAGCTGGTTGACAAGCAAGCAGCACCTCCAGAACTACAGATCGCCAGGACAAACCATTCCCTGCGAGCAGAACTGTGAATAACTTATCCAGAGACCAGGAGAAGCCAAATTCCTCCTCAGCTAGTCAGGCCCACACCAAGCAGAAGATAGAGCAGAAGACAGATTCCTGCCATATTCTCCAGGCATATAGTATAGAAGCAGAAGAGATATTGATCCCTGCCATACATTGCCAAAAACCTGCTGGGACCTAAAGACTAATGCTGTATCTCATACGGATTTATGCTGCATTCAGTAAAGACAAGTTGGATTATATTACCAGTCTGGATCTCATTTACTGCTACCAAAGTTCCTCAATTACTCCTACTAACAACACTCAATTTATTGCAAGTGAGCCAGGATCCAGGAGTTCAGCCGTACCAAGGTAGGAGACACCGTTGACACTATACAGAGACATTATCCCCACTCTAGCATTCCTCACCTGGTACGTGAGTTACATCTTAAAGGGCCCTGCAACAGTACCCTGCGCAAGCTGCAATTGGCGTCACGAACAAACCATAGACTATTATACACCTATCCTGACCCACTGCATCATTGGCCACCGTACCACGGTCCTGCTCATTGCACTTGCATTGCACCAAACTTCTGGGCATCACCAATCTGGCTTTGGACTCCTCAGGGTTGTAGCAATGAAGATGCTTGTATGTACAGTTATTACCACGGCCTCCTCTTTATGTGGCACAGTACCGTACATCAGTCTTGGTATGCCTTGTATAGCACACAATCTATCTCTCACAGGGCTTGCCTACAGATGGCAGGATGGCTGACCATGGTCACTACTATCGAGGCCTCAGTCGATATCAGGATGTGTGGCAAAGATGCTTCTTTTTACCCTCCAACTCTGGTCTCAACCCCTCTGTGATGCTCAGCTGCTCTGTGGCACTATTTATGCCTTTATTGCTAGTACCAAGCACCTCCACTTGCTAGCTAGCTACAGCTGGCTTTATTTATAGCAGCAGCTTTCCAGCTCACTGTATAAACCTTTTAAATTCGTTAATACCTGCTACTGACAACAAAGTCTTAAGAGCACTACTGTGTATCCGTTCTCAGCCACATGGGGCACTAAAGTTTATTGCTTAAAGGGGTTGCTCTGGATTTTACTACCAATGGCATATCCTCACAACTGGCCATTTAATATGAGTTTGACAGGGGACCAATAGCTGCATAACTCCCAAACAGCTGCTTAACATTATACACAGCTCCATGCATTATGTATTTGATGGAACTCGTTCATCTCAATAAGAGCAGCACTGCACCAACTAACTTAGTCTGCTAAACAGTCTCGAACTGGGGTGCCTAGTAGGGATCGACCGATATTGATTTTTTAGAGCCGATACCGATAATCTGTGAATTTTCAGGCCGATAGCCGATAATTTATACCAATATTCTGTGCATTTTCATTTTTGAAAAAACTTAAAATTCCTACACAAATCTGCTGAAAATGAACATGTTTATTGTTAACGTGTAGATTTTTTTTTCGTAAACCTTTCTTTTTCATTTATACTTAATATTTTGGTGTTTGTGATTTTTTTTTCACACTAACTTTTAGCCCCCTTAGGGGCTAGAACCCTTGTCCTATTCATCCTGATAGATCTCTATTAGGGTGAATAGGACTTCACACTCTCCCTGCTGCCCTGTGCTTTGTGCACACGGCAGCAGGGAGCTGACTATGGCAGCCAGGGCTTCAGTAGCATCCTGGATGCCATGGTAACTGATCGGAGCCCCAGGATTACACTGCTGGGGCTCCGATCAGAAGCTGCCACTGCCACCAATGAGGAGGAGGGGACCCTGTGGCCACTGACACCAATAATTAATACTGGGGGGCTTATGGGGGGGGGGCGCAATGCGCCACCAATGAAGATAACTCGCCCATTAATTCATATTCAGGAGGCGGGTGCTGGCTGCAGAATCATATAGCCGCACCCGACCTCTATGAGCGGTAGCTGCAATCCGTGGCAGTTAACCCCTCAGGTGCGGCAGTCGTTAACTGCCGCGGATGGCAGTTATTTGTCATAGAGGTTGGGTGCAGCTAAATGATTGTGCAACCAGCACCAGCCTCCTGTTGAATTTGAATGAATGAGTGAGTTAATATCATTGGTTGCGCAGTGATCACAGCCCCTCCCCTTCTCCATTCTCCTTTCATTGGTGGCAGCGGCAGCACAGGGGGAGGGAGACACTGCTTCCTTCTCCCCTGTGCTGCTGAGGAAACACGGATCACGCTGACAGCAGTGCGATCCATGTTCCCGATTCGTTATCGGCATATCGGCAAAATAGATGCCGATACCAATAACTTTGAAAATCCTGAATATCGCCCGATAATATTAGTAAAACCGATAATTGGTCGATCCCTAGTGCCTAGAGCCCACCAGTAAAATTTATTTTGGGGGCCCATCGTGTGGATACACTCAAATATTACCTGCTAACACCGCAGCAAGATGCTACCAGATGATTGAATATGGGGGTCCCTGCAGCAACTTTTTATAAGGTAATTCCTGGGGAAAAGAGAATACTGGTAGCTTTCCTCTATACCTAGAAGTCATCTCAGCTCTGATCGTGTCTATAATAATAAACTTGTTAGTTTCTTTAATAATCTATCAAGTTTTTTTTATATGAACATCTGGCTAATTGAGATGCTGTACATTGAATATATGTATGTAGTGCAGTAAGTCTACTGTGTTATGTGCCACTTGTGCAGGGGGTGGGAGATTAGAGGCCCAACTTGCTCAGGGGCCCATCAGGGGATTCACCTGTACCCTTGTGGGCCAGTTCGAGCCTACTATTACACAATGGATTGGCTATGCAGTTTTGGGGCTGACTACTGGCACCAGAGCTACAGCAGAACAGCTGATCTGCAGGGATGCAGTGTGTCAGAAACCAGCAGTTCAAATATTGATGGCCTACCTTGAGGATAGGTTATCAATAGGGATGAGTGAACCCGAACTGTATAGTTCGGGTTCGTCCTGAATTTTGGGGTGTCCGTAACACGGACCCGAACCCGAACATTTTCGTAAAAGTCTGTGTTCAGGTTCGGTGTTCGGCACTTTCTTGGCGCTTTTTGAAAGGCTGCAAAGCAGCCAATCAACAAAGCGTCATACTACTTGGCCCAAGAGGCCATCACAGCCATGCCTACTATTGGCATGGATGTGATTGGCCAGTGCAGCATGTGACCCAGCCTCTATTTAAGCTGGAGTCACGTAGCGTCGCACGTCACTCTGCTATGATCAGTGTAGGGAGAGGTTGCAGCTGCGACGTTAGGGCGAGATTAGGCAGATTAACTCCTCCAAAAGACTTCATTCTGTGATCGATCTGCAGCTGTGGATCATTGAAGTGCTATTATTGACTTGCTCACTTTTTTGAGGCTGCCCAGAGCGTTTTTAGATCACTTTTTTTCTGGGGTGATCGGCGGCCATTTTGTGACTTGTGGTGCGCCAGCACAAGCTATCACCAAGTGTATTTAACCATCGATAGTGTGGTTATTTTGTGCTATATCTTACATCAGCTGCAGGCTGAGCCTGTGTCACCCAAGTGCATTTAACCATCAACAGTCTGATTATTTTTTGGCCATATACTACATCTGGTGCAGGCTGAGCCTGTGTCACCCAAGTGCATTTAACCATCAACAGTGTGGTTATTTTTTGGCCATATATTACATCAGGGGCAAGTTGAGCCTGTCACCCAGCGCCTAAAAAATAGACCTGACATTTCTAGCGTGCAGATAGAAGTCTGATTCTGTGATTAAACCTATACCTGTCACACAGCGCAAAAAAAAACAGGTCTCACATCTCTATTCAACCAAATCTGCACTGTTTTAGCTGGTCAAGTTATTTGTAGTGACCGTAAAAGCACACTTTTTTTTCTGGGTTGAAAAACCATTCCCAAATTTGCCATTCTCAAAATAACTAGTTTCTGGTATTTGAGGCCTACTTGAAATCTATCCCAAAAAGAATATCTTACATTAAAGGTACTGATAGTGTCATTCAGAAAAACCTAAGACACACGCTACCGTGCTGATAGAAGTCTGATTCTGTGACTAAACCTATACCTGTCACACAGCGCAAAAAAAAACAGGCCTCACATCTCTATTTAACCAAATCTGTACTGTTTTAGCTGGTCAAGTTATTTGTAGTGACCGTAAAAAGCACACTTTTTTTCTGGGTTGAAAAACCATTCCCAAATTTGCCATTCTCAAAATAACTAGTTTCTGGTATTTGAGGCCTACTTGAAATCTATCCCAAAAAGAATATCTTACATTGAAGGTACTGATAGTGTCATTCAGAAAAACCTAAGACACACGCTAGCGTGCTGATAGAAGTCTGATTCTGTGATTAAACCTATACCTGTCACACAGCGCAAAAAAAAACAGGTCTCACATCTCTATTCAACCAAATCTGCACTGTTTTAGCTGGTCAAGTTATTTGTAGTGACCGTAAAAGCACACTTTTTGTTCTGGGTTGAAAAACCATTCCCAAATTTGCCATTCTCAAAATAACTAGTTTCTGGTATTTGAGGCCTACTTGAAATCTATCCCAAAAAGGATATCTTACATTGAAGGTACTGATAGTGTCATTCAGAAAAACCTAAGACACACGCTACCGTGCAGATAGAAGTCTGATTCTGTGATTAAACCTATACCTGTCACACAGCGCAAAAAAAAAACAGGTCTCACATCTCTATTCAACCAAATCTGCACTGTTTTAGCTGGTCAAGTTATTTGTAGTGACCGTAAAAGCACACTTTTTGTTCTGGGTTGAAAAACCATTCCCAAATTTGCCATTCTCAAAATAACTAGTTTCTGGTATTTGAGGCCTACTTGAAATCTATCCCAAAAGGGATATCTTACATTGAAGGTACTGATAGTGTCATTCAGAAAAACCTAAGACACACGCTACCGTGCAGATAGAAGTCTGATTCTGTGATTAAACCTATACCTGTCACACAGCGCAAAAAAAAACAGGTCTCACATCTCTATTCAACCAAATCTGCACTGTTTTAGCTGGTCAAGTTATTTGTAGTGACCGTAAAAGCACACTTTTTGTTCTGGGTTGAAAAACCATTCCCAAATTTGCCATTCTCAAAATAACTAGTTTCTGGTATTTGAGGCCTACTTGAAATCTATCCCAAAAAGGATATCTTACATTGAAGGTACTGATAGTGTCATTCAGAAAAACCTAAGACACACGCTACCGTGCAGATAGAAGTCTGATTCTGTGATTAAACCTATACCTGTCACACAGCGCAAAAAAAAACAGGTCTCACATCTCTATTCAACCAAATCTGCACTGTTTTAGCTGGTCAAGTTATTTGTAGTGACCGTAAAAGCACACTTTTTGTTCTGGGTTGAAAAACCATTCCCAAATTTGCCATTCTCAAAATAACTAGTTTCTGGTATTTGAGGCCTACTTGAATCTATCCCAAAAAGGATATCTTACATTGAAGGTACTGATAGTGTCATTCAGAAAAACCTAAGACACACGCTACCGTGCAAATAGAAGTCTGATTCTGTAATTAAACCTATACCTGTCACACAGCGCAAAAAAAAACAGGTCTCACATCTCTATTCAACCAAATCTGCACTGTTTTAGCTGGTCAAGTTATTTGTAGTGACCGTAAAAGCACACCTTTTGTTCTGGGTTGAAAAACCATTCCCAAATTTGCCATTCTCAAAATAACTAGTTTCTGGTATTTGAGGCCTACTTGAAATCTATCCCAAAAAGAATATCTTACATTGAAGGTACTGATAGTGTCATTCAGAAAAACCTAAGACACACGCTACCGTGCAGATAGAAGTCTGATTCTGTGATTAAACCTATACCTGTCACACAGCGCAAAAAAAAAACAGGTCTCACATCTCTATTCAACCAAATCTGCACTGTTTTAGCTGGTCAAGTTATTTGTAGTGACCGTAAAAGCACACCTTTTGTTCTGGGTTGAAAAACCATTCCCAAATTTGCCATTCTCAAAATAACTAGTTTCTGGTATTTGAGGCCTACTTGAAATCTATCCCAAAAAGGATATCTTACATTGAAGGTACTGATAGTGTCATTCAGAAAAACCTAAGACACACGCTAGCGTGCTGATAGAAGTCTGATTCTGTGATTAAACCTATACCTGTCACACAGCGCAAAAAAAAACAGGTCTCACATCTCTATTCAACCAAATCTGCACTGTTTTAGCTGGTCAAGTTATTTGTAGTGACCGTAAAAGCACACTTTTTGTTCTGGGTTGAAAAACCATTCCCAAATTTGCCATTCTCAAAATAACTAGTTTCTGGTATTTGAGGCCTACTTGAAATCTATCCCAAAAAGGATATCTTACATTGAAGGTACTGATAGTGTCATTCAGAAAAACCTAAGACACACGCTACCGTGCAGATAGAAGTCTGATTCTGTGATTAAACCTATACCTGTCACACAGCGCAAAAAAAAACTGGTCTCACATCTCTATTCAACCAAATCTGCACTGTTTTAGCTGGTCAAGTTATTTGTAGTGACCGTAAAAGCACACTTTTTGTTCTGGGTTGAAAAACCATTCCCAAATTTGCCATTCTCAAAATAACTAGTTTCTGGTATTTGAGGCCTACTTGAAATCTATCCCAAAAGGGATATCTTACATTGAAGGTACTGATAGTGTCATTCAGAAAAACCTAAGACACACGCTACCGTGCAGATAGAAGTCTGATTCTGTGATTAAACCTATACCTGTCACACAGCGCAAAAAAAAACAGGTCTCACATCTCTATTCAACCAAATCTGCACTGTTTTAGCTGGTCAAGTTATTTGTAGTGACCGTAAAAGCACACTTTTTGTTCTGGGTTGAAAAACCATTCCCAAATTTGCCATTCTCAAAATAACTAGTTTCTGGTATTTGAGGCCTACTTGAAATCTATCCCAAAAGGGATATCTTACATTGAAGGTACTGATAGTGTCATTCAGAAAAACCTAAGACACACGCTACCGTGCAGATAGAAGTCTGATTCTGTGATTAAACCTATACCTGTCACACAGCGCAAAAAAAAAACAGGTCTCACATCTCTATTCAACCAAATCTGCACTGTTTTAGCTGGTCAAGTTATTTGTAGTGACCGTAAAAGCACACTTTTTGTTCTGGGTTGAAAAACCATTCCCAAATTTGCCATTCTCAAAATAACTAGTTTCTGGTATTTGAGGCCTACTTGAAATCTATCCCAAAAAGGATATCTTACATTGAAGGTACTGATAGTGTCATTCAGAAAAACCTAAGACACACGCTACCGTGCAGATAGAAGTCTGATTCTGTGATTAAACCTATACCTGTCACACAGCGCAAAAAAAAACAGGTCTCACATCTCTATTCAACCAAATCTGCACTGTTTTAGCTGGTCAAGTTATTTGTAGTGACCGTAAAAGCACACTTTTTGTTCTGGGTTGAAAAACCATTCCCAAATTTGCCATTCTCAAAATAACTAGTTTCTGGTATTTGAGGCCTACTTGAAATCTATCCCAAAAAGGATATCTTACATTGAAGGTACTGATAGTGTCATTCAGAAAAACCTAAGACACACGCTACCGTGCAAATAGAAGTCTGATTCTGTGATTAAACCTATACCTGTCACACAGCGCAAAAAAAAACAGGTCTCACATCTCTATTCAACCAAATCTGCACTGTTTTAGCTGGTCAAGTTATTTGTAGTGACCGTAAAAGCACACTTTTTGTTCTGGGTTGAAAAACCATTCCCAAATTTGCCATTCTCAAAATAACTAGTTTCTGGTATTTGAGGCCTACTTGAAATCTATCCCAAAAAGAATATCTTACATTGAAGGTACTGATAGTGTCATTCAGAAAAACCTAAGACACACGCTACCGTGCAGATAGAAGTCTGATTCTGTGATTAAACCTATACCTGTCACACAGCGCAAAAAAAAAACAGGTCTCACATCTCTATTCAACCAAATCTGCACTGTTTTAGCTGGTCAAGTTATTTGTAGTGACCGTAAAAGCACACCTTTTGTTCTGGGTTGAAAAACCATTCCCAAATTTGCCATTCTCAAAATAACTAGTTTCTGGTATTTGAGGCCTACTTGAAATCTATCCCAAAAAGGATATCTTACATTGAAGGTACTGATAGTGTCATTCAGAAAAACCTAAGACACACGCTAGCGTGCTGATAGAAGTCTGATTCTGTGATTAAACCTATACCTGTCACACAGCGCAAAAAAAAACAGGTCTCACATCTCTATTCAACCAAATCTGCACTGTTTTAGCTGGTCAAGTTATTTGTAGTGACCGTAAAAGCACACTTTTTGTTCTGGGTTGAAAAACCATTCCCAAATTTGCCATTCTCAAAATAACTAGTTTCTGGTATTTGAGGCCTACTTGAAATCTATCCCAAAAAGGATATCTTACATTGAAGGTACTGATAGTGTCATTCAGAAAAACCTAAGACACACGCTACCGTGCAGATAGAAGTCTGATTCTGTGATTAAACCTATACCTGTCACACAGCGCAAAAAAAAACAGGTCTCACATCTCTATTCAACCAAATCTGCACTGTTTTAGCTGGTCAAGTTATTTGTAGTGACCGTAAAAGCACACTTTTTGTTCTGGGTTGAAAAACCATTCCCAAATTTGCCATTCTCAAAATAACTAGTTTCTGGTATTTGAGGCCTACTTGAAATCTATCCCAAAAAGGATATCTTACATTGAAGGTACTGATAGTGTCATTCAGAAAAACCTAAGACACGCAACCGTGCTGATAGAAGTCTGATTCTGTGATTAAACCTATACCTGTCACACAGCGCAAAAAAAAACAGGCCTCACATCTCTATTTAACCAAATCTGTACTGTTTTAGCTGGTCAAGTTATTTGTAGTGACCGTAAAAGCACAGTTTTTTTTCTGGGTTGAAAAACTATTCCCAAATTTGCCATTCTCAAAATAACTAGTTTGTGGTATTTGAGGCCTACTTGAAATCTATCCCAAAAAGGATATCTTACATTGAAGGTACTGATAGTGTCATTCAGAAAAACCTAAGACACACGCTAGCGTGCAGATAGAAGTCTGATTCTGTGATTAAACCTATACCTGTCACACAGCGCAAAAAAAAACAGGCCTCACATCTCTATTCAACCAAATCTGTACTGTTTTAGCTGGTCAAGTTATTTGTAGTGACCGTAAAAGCACACTTTTTGTTCTGGGTTGAAAAACTATTCCCAAATTTGCCATTCTCAAAATTGTGGTGAACGGTAACAATGAGGAAAACATCTAATAAGGGACGCGGACGCAGACGTGGACATGGTCGTGGTGGTGTTAGTGGACCCTCTCGTGCTGGGAGAGGACGTGGCCGTTCTGCCACAGCCACACGTCCTAGTGTACCAACTACCTCAGGTCCCAGTAGCCGCCAGAATTTACAGGGATATTTGGTGGGGCCCAATGCCATTCTAAGGATGGTAAGGCCTGAGCAGGTACAGGCATTAGTCAATTGGGTGGCCGACAGTGCATCCAGCACGTTCACATTATCTCCCACCCAGTCTTCTGAAGAAAGCGCACAGATGGCGCATGAAAACCAAGCCCATCAGTCTGTCACATCACCCCCATGCATATCAGGGAAACTGTCTGAGCCTCAAGTTATGCAGCAGTCTCTTATGCTGTTTGAAGACTCTGCTGCCAGGTTTTCCCAAGGGCATCCACCTAGCTCTTCACCAGTGGTGGAAGAGATAGGATGCACTAACGCACAACCACTTATGTTTACTGATGATGAGGACATGGGAATACCACCTCAGCACGTCTCTGATGATGATGAAACACAGGTGCCAACTGCTGCGTCTTTCTGCAGTGTGCAGACTGAACAGGAGGTCAGGGGTCAAGACTGGGTGGAAGACGATGCAGGGGACGATGAGGTCCTAGACCCCACATGGAATGAAGGTCGTGCCACTGACTTTCAGAGTTCGGAGGAAGAGGCAGTGGTGAGACCGAGCCAACAGCGTAGCAAAAGAGGGAGCAGTGGGCAAAATCAGAACACCCGCCGCCAAGAGACTCCGCCTGCTACTGACCGCCGCCATCTGGGACCGAGCACCCCAAAGGCAGCTTCAAGGAGTTCCCTGGCATGGCACTTCTTCAAACAATGTGCTGACGACAAGACCCGAGTGGTTTGCACGCTGTGCCATCAGAGCCTGAAGCGAGGCATTAACGTTCTGAATCTTAGCACAACCTGCATGACCAGGCACCTGCATGCAAAGCATGAACTGCAGTGGAGTAAACACCTTAAAAACAAGGAAGTCACTCAGGCTCCCCCTGCTGCCTCTTCTGCTGCTGCCGCCTCGGCCTCTTCTGCTGCTGCCGCCGCCTCGGCCTCTTCTGCTGCTGTACCACCAACACCACCACCTGCGTCACCAAGCATCTCAACCATGTCACACGGCAGCGTTCAGCTCTCCATCTCACAAACATTTGAGAGAAAGCGTAAATTCCCACCTAGCCACCCTCGATCCCTGGCCCTCAATGCCAGCATTTCTAAACTACTGGCCTATGAAATGCTGTCATTTAGGCTGGTGGACACACACAGCTTCAAACAGCTCATGTCACTTGCTGTCCCACAGTATGTTGTTCCCAGCCGGCACTACTTCTCCAGAGAGCCGTGCCTTCCCTGCACAAACAAGTGTCCGATAAAATCAAGTGTGCACTGCGCAACGCCATCTGTGGCAAGGTCCACCTAACCACAGATACGTGGACCAGTAAGCACGGCCAGGGACGCTATATCTCCCTAACTGCACACTGGGTAAATGTAGTGGCGGCTTGGCCCCAGGCGGAGAGCTGTTTGGCGCACGTCCTTCCGCCGCCAAGGATCGCAGGGCAACATTCTTTGCCTCCTGTCTCCTCCTCCTCCTACTCAGCTTCCTCCTCCTCTTCTTCCACCTGCTCATCCAGTCAGCCACACACCTTCACCACCAACTTCAGCACAGCCCGGGGTAAACGTCAGCAGGCCATTCTGAAACTCATATGTTTGGGGGACAGGCCCCACACCGCACAGGAGTTGTGGCAGGGTATAGAACAACAGACCGACGAGTGGTTGCTGCCGGTGAGCCTCAAGCCCGGCCTGGTGGTGTGCGATAATGGGCGAAATCTCGTTGCAGCTCTGGGACTAGCACAGTTTGACGCACATCCTTTGCCTGGCGCATGTGCTGAATTTGGTGGTGCAGAAGTTCATTCGCAACTACCCCGACATGTCAGAGCTGCTGCATAAAGTGCGGGCCGTCTGTTCGCGCTTCCGGCGTTCACACCCTGCCGCTGCTCGCCTGTCTGCGCTACAGCGTAACTTCGGCCTTCCCGCTCACCGCCTCATATGCGACGTACCCACCAGGTGGAACTCCACCTTGCATATGCTGGACAGACTGTGTGAGCAGCAGCAGGCCATAGTGGAGTTTCAGCTGCAGCACGCACGGGTCAGTCGCACTGTGGATCAGACACACTTCACCACCAATGACTGGGCCTCCATGCGAGACCTGTGTGCCCTGTTGCGCTGTTTCGAGTACTCCACCAACATGGCCAGTGGCGATGACGCCGTTATCAGCGTTACAATACCACTTCTATGTCTCCTTGAGAAAACACTTAGGGCGATGATGGAAGAGGAGGTGGCCCAGGAGGAAGAGGAGGAAGAGGGGTCATTTTTAGCACTTTCAGGCCAGTCTCTTCGAAGTGACTCAGAGGGAGGTTTTTTGCAACACCAGAGGCCAGGTACAAATGTGGCCAGACAGGGCCCACTACTGGAGGACGAGGATGAGGAGGAGGTGGAGGAGGATGAGGATGAAGCATGTTCACAGCGGGGTGGCACCCAAAGCAGCTCGGGCCCATCACTGGTGCGTGGCTGGGGGGAAACACAGGACGATGACGATACGCCTCCCACAGAGGACAGCTTGTCCTTACCTCTGGGCAGCCTGGCACACATGAGCGACTGCATGCTGCAGTGCCTGCGCAACGACAGCAGAGTTGCCCACATTTTAACGTGTGCGGACTACTGGGTTGCCACCCTGCTGGATCCCCGGTACAAAGACAATGTGCCCACCTTACTTCCCACACTGGAGCGTGATAGGAAGATGCGCGACTACAAGCACACGTTGGTAGACGCGCTACTGAGAGCATTCCCAAATGTCACAGGGGAACCAGTGGAAGCCCAAGGCGAAGGCAGAGGAGGAGCAAGAGGTCGCCAACGCAGCTGTGTCACGGCCAGCTCCTCTGAGGGCAGGGTTAGCATGGCAGAGATGTGGAAAAGTTTTGTCACCACGCCACAGCTAACTGCACCACCACCTGATACGGAACGTGTTAGCAGGAGGCAACATTTCACTAACATGGTGGAACATTACCTGTGCACACCCCTCCACGTACTGACTGATGGTTCGGCCCCATTCAACTTCTGGGTCTCCAAATTGTCCACGTGGCCAGAGCTAGCCTTTTATGCCTTGGAGGTGCTGGCCTGCCCGGCGGCCAGCGTTTTGTCTGAACGTGTATTCAGCACGGCAGGGGGCGTCATTACAGACAAACGCAGCCGCCTGTCTACAGCCAATTTGGAAAAGCTGACGTTCATAAAAATTAACCAGGCATGGATCCCACAGGACCTGTCCATCCCTTGTGCAGATTAGATATTAACTACCTCCCCTTAACAATATATTATTCTACTCCAGGGCACTTCCTCATTCAATACTATTTTTAATTTCATTTTACCATTATATTGCGGGGCAACCCAAAGTTGAATGAACCTCTCCTCTGTCTGGGTGCCTGGGGCCTAAATGTGTGACAGTGGCCTGTTCCAGTGGTGGGTGACGTGAAGCCTGATTCTCTGCTATAACATGAAGACAGATTCTGCGCTGACATAAGGCCAGATTCTCTGTTACGGGACCTCTCTCCTCTGCCTGGGTGCCTGGGCCTAAATGTGTGACAGTGGCCTGTTCCAGTGGTGGGTGACGTGAAGCCTGATTCTCTGCTATGACATGAAGACTGATTCTGCGCTGACATGAAGCCAGATTCTCTGCTATGGCATGAAGAGACTGATTCTCTGCTGACATGAAGCCAGATTCTTTGCTATGGCATGAAGAGACTGATTCTCTGCTGACGTGAAGCCAGATTCTCTGCTATGGGACCTCTGTCCAATTGATATTGGTTCATTTTTATTTTTTTTATTTTTATTTTAATTCATTTCCCTATCCACATTTGTTTGCAGGGGGTTTACCTACATGTTGCTGCCTTTTGCAGCCCTCTAGCTCTTTCCTGGGCTGTTTTACAGCCTTTTTAGTGCCCAAAAGTTCGGGTCCCCATTGACTTCAATGGGGTTCGGGTTCGGGACGAAGTTCGGATCGGGTTCGGATCCCGAACCCGAACATTTCCGGGAAGTTCGGCCGAACTTCTCGAACCCGAACATCCAGGTGTTCGCTCAACTCTAGTTATCAACAGAAAAACCCTGGTCAAGCCCTTAAAAGATATGAATAAAGTAAGTCACATGTCCAAAAAGTCCTGTGTCTCCACACATCATATTATCCATCAGCAATAACATCAGTTTTACTCAGTAGTGTATCTTCCATTTAGACAGACCAAGTGACAGCTATGGGGTCCTGGTGGGTCCAGCACTGAGCTCCTTCTTCTACTCTCGACATGAAGACCGTGCATTTTCATGCAGCCACCACTAGGAGTAGTTCAGTGCAAACATATTTTTATAGCTTCCATATCAGTCAATGGTAACTTTATACATTCATGTGCACTGAGCTCCCAGTAGTGGTGGCTGCAGACAGGCAGTTTTAAAATATATTAGGAGAAGGGAAGCAGGAAACATAGAGCTGTGTGAGGAGATTTATCAGTGTATTTCTGTCAGTTGTCTGGTGTAAATGCAATGAAAAATGTGCTATTAAGAAGAATGCCAAATTTATGAAGCATATCTGCCAATTTTTCCAGCATAGAAGTCGGATAAAGTAGGTGAGGTGGAGGTCACTTTTTTATTACAAAATGTCTTTCGCTTAATTTAAAAAAAAAAACATTGTAAATTTGTCACAAATCTGCAATATATCTCTGTGTTCTGTGTTGCCTGGGAGTGTTTGATGCACGTGTACTGGGAAACTGGGTGGAGCAGAGGGACCCATACAAAGTTTTGCTATGGGTCCCTGTGAGATCTGTGTACACCACAATACTTTTGTTTACAACATTTTCACAGTGCAATATTTTCATATATACAATGCATGAGATTTGTATCACTGTGCAGCATCTTCACATACACAGTGCATGATATTTGTATCATTGTGCAGTATCTTCACATACACAGTGCATGATATTTATACAGTCCTGATCAAAAGTTTAAGACCACTTGAAAAATGGCAAAAAATCTTATTTTACATTGTTGGATCTTAACAAGGTTCCAAGTAGAGCTTCAACATGCAACAAGAAGAAATTAGAGTGTGACAAAACATTTTTTGAGCATTCAATTAATTGAAAATAACGATTAAAATGAAGCAGGCTGTTTTTCAGCTGATCCAAATTTTAGGACCACATGCCTTTAAAAGGCCAAATCTGTGCAAAGATGTGGATTCATTGTCATTTTGTGTCAGGTAGTCACACGTTGTGATGGCAAAGGCAAAAAAAACTCTCCCTTTTTGAACGTGGTCAGGTTGTTGAACTGCATAAGCAGGGTCTCTCACAGCGCGCCATCGCTGCTGAGGTGGGACGCAGTAAGACAGTCATTTGGAATTTCTTAAATGATCCTGAGGGTTATGGAACAAAAAAGTCAAGTGGAAGACCCAAAAAAATTTCATCAGCACTGAGCCGGAGGATCCAATTGGCTGTCCATCAAGACACTAGACGATCCTCGACCCAAATTAAGGCCCTTACTGGTACTGACTGCAGCCCCATAACCATCAGACGGCATCTGAGACTGAAGGGCTTCAAAAACAAAAAACGTCTTCAAAGACCTCGTCTCCTTGAACGCCACAGAACTGCTCATTTGGACTTTGCAAGAGAGCACCAAACATGGGACATTCAAAGGTGGAAGAAAGTTTTATTCTCCGATGAGAATTCTTTTTAACCTTGATGGTCCTGATGGTTTTCAACGTTACTGGCATGACAAGCAGATCCCACCTGAGATGTTTTCTATGTGCCACAGTGGAAGGGGCACCATCATGGTCTGGGGTGCTTTTTCCTTCAGTGGAACAATGGAGCTTCAGGAAGTGCAGGGGCGTCAAACGGCCGCTGGCTATGTCCAGATGTTGCAGAGAGCATTCCTCATGACTGAGGGCCCGCAGAAAAGCACCCCCAAAGCATGATGTTACCACCCCCATGCTTCACAGTAGGGATGGTGTTTCTGGGATGCAACTCATCCTTCTTTTTCCTCCAAACACGACGAGTGACGTTTAGACCAAAAGTTTCTACTTTGGTCTCATCTGACCACATGACTTTCTCCCATGCCTCCTCTGGATCATCCAGATGGTCATTGGCAAACTTCAGACGGGCCTGGACATGTGATGACTTGAGCAGGGGAAGCTTCCGTGCAATGCATGATTTGAAACCATGACGGCGTAGTGTTCTACCTAAAGTGACTTTTGAAACTGTTGTCCCAGCTCTCTTCATGTCATTGACCAGCTCCTCCCTTGTAGTTCTGGGCTGATTCCTCACCTTTCTTATCATCAGTGATACCCCACGAGGTGAGATCTTGCATGGAGCCCCAGTCTTAGGGAGACTGACAGCTGTCTTTAGCCTCTTCTATTTTCTAACAATTGCTCCAACATTTGGTCTATTTTCACCAAGCTGCTTGGCAATTGCCCCATAGCCCTTTCCAGCCTTGTGGAGGTCCACAATTTTGTCTCTGGTGTCTTTTGACAGCTCTTTGGTCTTGCCCATGGTAGTAGTTGGCGTTTGACTGACTGTGGGTGGACATGTGTCTTTAAAGAGCTCAGACAGGTGCTACTAAGTTAGATTAATAAGTGGAGTAGAGGTGGACTTTTTAAAGGCACAGTAACAGGTCTTTGAGAGTCAGAATTCTTATTGTTTCTCAGGTGTTCAAATACTTATGTTCAGCAGTGCAAGACAAATACATTCTTTAAAAATCATACAATGTGATTTCCTGATTTATTTATTTTTTTATTCTGTCTCTCAGAGTGGGAATGCACCTACAATGTGAATTTCAGACCCCTCCATGATTTCTAAGTGGGAGAACTTGCAAAATCACAGGGTGTTCAAATACTTCTGTTCCTCACTGTACATAAAGCCGTTAGTCTTACATTTGTCCAACAGTTCAACTAGATGGAGTGACCACCACAACAGGATCAAAGTAACACTGGTCAACCATGATAAACTGAAAGGGATACACATCTGTTTGTAAGAGGAGCAAAGGCTATTTTCAAACCTCTTACAAGACCATGTAAAGGGCTTCTTTTTGACATATGTAGATTATAAGTAGAATATATGGGCACAATATCTAGGTATAACAGTGCAGAGTGATAGAAGTTATTAAGTGAGTCGGCATTTCTAATAAAGCCAGGGAAGCTATAGTAATACGATGTTACTGCTGCTGTACTGATCGCAGATGTGCAGCTCTGTGGATAGATGCTGTTGTCTACATTCCTGTGGGAATTCACCTTAATTAAATTTTTTCCAGAAAAGTCTGATATCTCAAGATACATAAAACCTATTGTACTGTCTGAAGCTTGCTGTAAAGGAGAAGAATGACACATCAGCATCACAATGGAGAAATAATATGCTGCTAACTCTAAATATTCTTCAAATCACTTATTCCAAAAATGTCTTGGTATTATAAAAAAAAAGCTACAGCAGAGAGATGAAAAATCTAAGATGTCTGGAGGCTACTCATGTCGCTCTGCTTTCTATACTCAACACAGTCATGATTATCTGAGCTGAGGCCGAAGCATTATCTGACAGTTATATCATGTGAATGCTCGCCTTAAAGGGTTTGTTGCAGATAGAGTACTGCACCCCATGTGCCCTAGCGAGGAGTGGTTAAGTATCAGCTGCAGGGCTGTCATCAGGAATTTCATATCCCATATGGTCAAACTATGTGGTACCCTCCCCTGACCCTTCTGACATTCATAGCTATAACTTTTTTTTTTTGCATCAGACCATTTTTCCATACACATAAGATTTTAATTTCTATCAACTTTTCTTATTAAATGAAGGAAAAAATTTTAGATTTTCATTTATGCCATTTACCGATCATAAATAATGTGTTCACTATATTGTATGGGTTATTATGATTACAGGGATGCCAAATACAGTTTTGGGATATTTCAAAGTATGTTACAAAAACGCATTTATTGTAATGCTTTTTGCTCAGTTATTTTTTTTAACAACATAAACATTGCAGAAGAATCGTTAATTTCTAACGATAATTTGTTTTCCCTTAGTCCTAACAGCAGCACAGAGGGGGTTAACCACCCACCATGGACTGGTAGGACCGGCAGAATGTTTATGAGCCCAAGAATAACAACTCAATTTAACAATTAAGTATCCCCTTAAAAGGAGGGAATCAACCCCCAGCCCACTGTGTTTATAGCAAGAAAAAAAGACACTTACTAGGGTGGGATATTAGTGTGCTGCTGTTAGGACTAAGGGAAAACAAATTATTGTTAGAAATTAATGATTCCCTTACGTCCTACCAGCAGCACAGATGGGGAGATAGCAAGAAGAAACCCCTAGGGAGGGCCTTCCTGCCTGGCAGAACTAAGAATAGTCTGCCCAAAGGCTGAAAACTCAGCTAGTCTGGCATCTAGTCTATAATGGGAGATGAATGTCGATTCAGCGCTCCAGGAGGCAGCTTTGCAAATCATGTCGAGAGGCATAAGACTCCTCTCGGCAAAAGAAGTAGCCACAGCTCTAGTAGAGTGGGCCTTCACAAACTCCGGAGGGTCCTGAGATTGGGAAACAAAGAATTCCCTAATAGCCTCCTTAATCCACTGACTGGTAGACGGTTTGGATGCCTTACAGCCTTTAAACTTACCGGCAAACAGGATTAGAAGATTTTCATATTTCCTGAACTTCTTTGATCTATCCACATAGATCCGGAGACATCTTGGGACGTCCAGATGATGTCTAGCAGGTTCCTCGGAGGAGGTGGAAGATGTCGACAGAACCGGGAGGGATATCACCTGGTTGATGTTCTGGAAGGAAGGAACTTTAGGCCTAAAATACGGGAGGAATCTAAGAAGTACCCGGTCATGTAAGAAGATGGTATAGGGCTCGTGTGCTGAGAGAGCTTGAAGCTCAGAGACCCTCTTGGCCGAAGTCACTGCAAGGAGAAACACAAGCTTGTAAGTGATGAACTTGAAGTCAACCTCCTCCAACATTTCAAAGGGGGGAGATGCTATCCCCCTGAGAACTACTGATAAATCCCATTGAGGAATGGGTCTCAGTACTGTAGGCTTTAATCTTTCAGCTCCTTTAAGGAACCGTTTGATGAGCGGGTCCTGAGAAAAAAGCCTGTTGAGGCAAGCTGAGATGGCTGAAACTGGAACCGACGGTCTGCTATTGTCGTGTTGATAATCTGAAGGGTACTGGAGACACCACGATAGGATACTTATTCATGACCTCATCCCTGTTTCGGAACACCAACATCAAACACGTTAAGGTGGGAATTTGAAACCCCGGACTATAGTTGGAATATAATACTATATACAGTCTTGTGAAAAAATTAGGACACCCTTTGAAAGCATGTGGTTTTTTGTAACATTTTTAATAAATGGTTATTTCATCTCCGTTTCAACAATACAGAGAGATTAAAGTAATCCGACTAAACAAAGAAAACTGAAGAAAAGTCTTTTCAAGATCTTCTGTAAATGTCATTCTACAAAAATGCCTATTCTAACTGAGGAAAAAGATAGGACACCCTTGCCCCTAATAGCGAGTGTTACCTCCTTTGGCTGAAATAACTGCAGTGAGACGGTTCTTGTAGCCATCTACCAGTCTTCGACATCGGTCTGAGGAAATTTTACCCCACTCCTCAATGCAGAACTTTTTCAGCTGTGAGATGTTTGAGGGGTTTCTTGCACGTACAGCCCTTTTCAAGTCACCCCACAGCATCTCAATGGGATTCAAATCTGGACTTTGACTTGGCCATTCCAGGACTCTCCATTTCTTCTTTTTCAGCCAATCTTTGGTTGATTTACTAGTATGTTTTGGGTCATTGTCATGTTGCATGGTCCAGTTCCGCTTCAGCTTTAATTTTCTAACTGATGGTCTCACATGTTCTTCAAGCACCTTCTGATACACAGTAGAATTCATCGTGGATTCTATGATGGTGAGCTGACCAGGTCCTGCTGCAGCAAAGCAGCCCCAAACCATGACACTTCCACCTCCATGCTTCACAGTTGGTATGAGGTTCTTTTCTTGGAATGCTGTGTTTGGTTTACGCCAAACATGTCCTCTGCTGTTGTGTCCAAATAATTCAATTTTGGACTCATCTGTCCAAAGAACATTATTCCAGAAGTCCTGGTCTTTGTCAACTTTATCGCTGGCAAATGTCAGTCTGGCCTCGATGTTTCTCTTGGAAAGCAAAGGTTTCCTCCTTGCACACCTCCCATGCAAGTTAAACTTGTACAGTCTCTTTCTGATTGTAGAGGCATGTACTTCTACATCAACAGTAGCCAGAGCCTGCTGTAGTTCTCGAGATGACACTTTAGGGTTTTTGGATACCTCTTTTAGCATCTTGCGGTCTGCTCTTGGGGTGAACTTGCTGGGGCGACCAGTCCTGGGCATGTTGGCAGTTGTTTTGAAAGCCCTCCACTTGTAGACTATCTTCCGGACAGTGGAATGGCTGATTTCAAAATCTTTTGAGATCTTTTTTAATCCCTTCCCAGACTCATAGGCTGCTACAATCTTTTTTCTGAAGTCCTCTGACAGCTCTTTTGCTCTCACCATGGTGCTCACTCTCACTTCAACAGTCAGGAGCACACCAAACTAAATGTCTGAGGTTTAAATAGGGCAAGCCTCATTCAACATGCAGAGTAACGATCTACTAATTATGTGCACCTGGTGTGATATACCTGTGTGAGATCTGAGCCAATTTAAAAGGGAATACATGTGAGGGTGTCCTATCTTTTTCCTCAGTTAGAATAGGCATTTTTGTAGAATGACATTTACAGAAGATCTTGAAAAGACTTTTCTTCAGTTTTCTTTGTTTAGTTGGATTACTTTAATCTCTCTGTATTGTTGAAACGGAGATGAAATAACCATTTATTAAAAATGTTACAAAAAACCACATGCTTTCAAAGGGTGTCCTAATTTTTTCACATGACTGTATCTGATTGGCCCCTTTGTTGGGGGTCACAATCTAAGGTGTATATATATATATATATATACACACACACACACACACACACACCTTACTCCTTCTGTTCCTGAAACTTGAACCCTCAGGGTAGAAGGGGCAAGGCCTCTATCAAGGCAGTCTTGCAGGAACTGAAGGATAGCGGAGAGGAGCGGATCTGCAGACGCCACCTCTTTTTAGATACACCAGGATGAGAATATCCTCATAATCCGAGAGTAGGCTCTCTTGGTAGAGTCCGCTCTAGAATGAGACAACGTTCTCAGGACCGACTCTGAAAGCCCTTCTACTCCGGGAAGGGACTGATGAACCTCCAGGCTGTCAGGTTGAATCTGTGCAGATCTGAGCAGAGGTGAGTGTCCCACGACACCAGGGTCTGCTGCGGGGGGAGCCTCCAATATTGTCCTCGACTCATCTGGGTGAGCTGGGTAAACCAGGATCTCTTCGGCCAAAACGGTATGATGGCTATCCTGACGGATTTTCATCAATACTCTCGGAATCATGGAAAATGGGGGGAAGATGTAAGCCAGCCTTAACCTCCAGGATATTGACAGAGCGTCTATCGCCAGGGGGTTGTCCTCCCTGTAAAGGGAGCAAAACCTCTCCACATTGGCGTTGAACCTTGTTGCCATGAGATCCACCTCTGGCATACCCCACTTGAGGACTATCTGCTTGAATATCTCCAGATGTAAAGACCACTCCACCGTCGGAAGACCGCGGCTCAGCTATCATATTGAGGGAGCCTCGAATGTGGATCGCAGGTAAGTGGGAAAGGTTCGACTCTGCCCAATCCAGAATCACCCCGATCTCTGCTAGGAGGGGAAGTGATCTTGTGCCTCCCTGCTTGTTGATGTAAAGTACCGCAGTCATATTGTCTGACTGGACTTTCACCGCTTTGCCCCGGATCTGAGGGGCGAAGTGAAGGAGGGCTAACCGGATTGCTCGAATCTCTCGGAGATTGGATGAGAGAAGCCGCTCCTGAGGAGACAAAGTTCCGTGATCCGGAGTGTCGTCTAGGTGAGCGCCCCAGCCTACTTGGGACGCATCAGTAGTCAATATGATCCAGGTTGGCTGGGTCATAGACCTCCCGTCTAAAAGATGGCACCACCATCTGAGGGAATACAGAGTTCGCTAAGACAGGGAGCACAAGGAGTTTAGCCCGGCAGGGCTGCCATTCCATTTGGAGAGGACCTCCGACTGTAAGGGACGGAGGTGCCATAGAGCCCAAGGGACTGCTTCCACAGACGCTGACATGATCCCCAACATCTTCATGAGAGTCCGGATTGGGACTTGCCGAGGAACGGAAAGGAACTCTGCCGTGTTCTGAGTCCGGGATCTTCTTTCTGGGGTCAACTGGAGAGACATCCCAGCAGAGTTGATTATAAAAAACAAAAATCATTACAGTTTGTTACATATAATTAAATAACACAAAAAATTATTTGGTACCACTGTAATCATAATAAGCTGTACAATATAGTGACCATACAATCATGTATGGTGTAAATTGTGTATTTTTTTCCCTTTCATTTCAGCAACTATTTATTTAGTGTTATGCCTGTGAATAAAATAGCTGTCTAACGATAGAAAATTGAGTAATGCCAACGGAGTAGATGTATAGTGTAATGGTAACTATTCTGTCTGACATACAGTACAGAAGGTCTGGGGTTCAAATGCTGGTGAAGACCTATTAAATACATTTGGTAACAACACAACTTCATTAGTATTTACTGCCCTGAAGTTCATACTAATGGGGCTGCCAATCCCTGCTTGCATCTGTGATGTTCCAGGTGGGAGAAGAAGGAGAGGCAGTGACCTGATGTTACAGACACTCCCTGCGCTGGGATGTAAACTGGTTTAGTTGCCCATAGTGCTTGCATGGCTTAGTTGCCCATACACTGCTTGTTTCCATCCACTGCTACAGAGCAGTTACATGGTGGTCAGGATGTCAGTTGCTGCGCATGCGTGCCTACCGTATGTGTGCTCCCACGGACCCGGTCACTAGAGAAGCTGACGCTTTTTCTTATAGTGTGCAGGCACGCCCACCACTGATGGATTGCAGGGTGGTCGTAACCCCTGGATATGAGCAGTGTATAATGTGATGGAAAAATGAATCCAGCCAGCAAAGGAGGCAACATGAACAGTCCCAATACATAAGTAAGTGCCTTGTATTTACTTTCTCTACATGATAAATGCCACTTGCATTATAGTGCCATAGAGTAACCTGTCAAATAACAGGATTTTTCTGTAAGCAGTTTCAGGAGCTATTAGTAAATTGCAGTAATTGATAAGGTCAATAAAGAGTTTAATTATCCTCGAGTTCACATGAAAATTTGCATTTCGCTAGATTTACGTCCAAATTATATTTAATCTGAGACTAAATACACATCTCCTTAACCGGATTAACAGCATAAATCTGCCGAAAGACCCAAATTCTCTTTTTTTCTTCCAAATTATTAGTTATGGTCACATTTTTTTCTGATGGATTACGTGAATTTCATGCCCCACTGGTGGCTACATTCTGATTAATTTAGTCATTTAGAATCTTAATAATTTCCATGGAATTTATACAACCAATTAGTAATCTTTTATCAGTCTTCCACAGTATCTTTTATCTGTATCCTGTATGCTGTATAACTGGGTTTTGCAAGACTTTGCCCTCATGGCTATATATCTATGTATCATATATTTAAAAAATGTGTGTACTTTCCATCTTTTACTGTACCACTGACGTTTTATAGTTTCAATCGACTGACTTTAAAGGCAACCTGTCACCTCTCAAAACCATCCCAAGCCGCCAGCAGTACCTGCGTGTAGCCAGCAGTGTGTTTCTGATGATGCCTTTCTTCCTGAAGGCAGATGCAGCAAAAGTACTGAAAACGTTGTTTTATCCCCTGCCCGGCGCGCTTCTCCGCACATGCTTGTAGTCAAGAGGGCAGCGGCCTCCTTGCTTCAAGTCACGGTAACCGCGCCCCCTTCCCTGCCCCTTCGCTGTGACTGACAGCGCTTATGCAGAGAGTTCGGCTGCCTTTGCCGAACAGCCACCTGTCAGTCACAGCGAAGGGGCAGGGAAGGGGACGCGGTCACCGTGACTTGAAGCAAGGAGGCCGCTGCCCTCTTGACTACAAGCATGTGCGGAGAAGCGCGCCGGGCAGGGGATAAAACAACGTTTTCAGTACTTTTTCTGCATCTGCCTTCAGGAAGAAAGGCATCATCAGAAACACTCTGCTGGCTACACGCAGGTACTGCTGGCGGCTTGGGATGGTTTTGGGAGGTGACAGGTTCCCTTTAGGCAGGGCAGTGAAGTCAAATTTGCACCTAAATGACTGCTCATTTTCCATAGAAAAGCTTTGTTTCTGGGCGGCAGATCACTATTTACATAGCACGATCTGCTGACCAAAAGAGATGTTATCCAAATCAACGATGCTTTCACCTAATGAACAAGCATTTGCTCATCTATTGGGTGATCAGCGGCACCGTTACACAGAGCAGTTATTGGGAACAAGCATTTGTATGAACGTTCATTCCCAATAGTCGCCCTTTGTAAAGGGGACTTTAGTCCCCACTGGGGGTTAGGAGGAAGGATAGAGGAAGAATATATTGTAATAAATTTAAGGGTGTTCCTTAGTGGAACACGCTGGTCTGCAGGTGAGGAAGCTGGAGCAGAAGATGGGAGTGGTGGCTGCAGAAACAGGTCTTGTCTATAGCTTGCTTACTAGTAGACCCTCTAAACATGGGGGAAAGACCTGCCTGTCTCCCTTGCAATACACTAAGAACTGCCAGTTTGATTACTTCCTACCGATACATAGCTTTTTGGATTACATAGTGCATAGTAAAGTTACATTAGACATTTTAAAATTGTGAACCTGAGTATTAACCCTTTAGCAATGAATCATATCATTAAACCTTTTAGCAATGGATCACAACATTAACCCATTTAGTACTGATCCAGTGGGGATTAGGAGGTTACAGAGGTTATATTTGTTTGCTGTCAGTTGGGGGTTCTATTCCCTGGTGTCTAGTGGGGATGCTGGTAGGATATAACTTCCTAGTTTATTAGGGAGCAGGAGATAAGAATGTTATAAGAGAAGTAGGTTATACTCTGGTATGTCCAATGGGAGAAGGTTAAACTAACTTGTGTTCAGTAGTTAGAACAAAGTTTACTGTACATAGTGTCCAGTAGATAAGGGCACGTTATGTGGCTTAGTGGCTAATAGAGTAGGACAGGTTAGATTTCATGGTGTACAGTGGAAAGAATGGTTAAAATACTTGGTTGTTAATGGGTAGTAAGGCAGATGTTACATTTCTTGGCGTTAACTGTGCCAGTAAGTGAACTATTAGATAGTAAGCTCATAGGGTTGTAGGGCTGAAGGATGGGCAACCATTATTTGAGTTCTATTAAAAAAGTATTTGTGGGAGAAGATGGAGATGTGAATGACACTTGGTGAATATTACTAAAACCCAGCATCCATGGCAGAATTATAACTGTATTGGATTACAGTGTCTGGGCTTTATAATATTCGTTATCAGTATTCATTTGCATCACATCTTAGATACAGTATATTAGTATTTTACTGCTAAATGTCTGCCGTCTGAAAGACAAAACCCGCCATGCTCACACGTGCGTGATAAATCAGTTTAGATGTTGCATTTTGAGGGATCAGGTTTATCGATAAAGTGTCTGAGACTTTCTGTATGATATAGAGTGATACAGTGGGAAAAGAATGAAATGTATTAGCTAGCTCATCGCTTTGACATTGCAGTTACATTAGAATACTATAGGGTGATGATAATTTTATGATAAAAGGATTGTGTTACTTTTGTGCTGATTTTTCTTGTTCCACCTAAATGTTTAAGTGTTTGCAATTAAGTAAACGTGTTGTGTTTCTTGAGAAATGAGACTATAGATTTCATAAACTGACTTTGCATTCCAAGAACGGCGTCTCAAGATTATTTTATATATCCTTTTTAGTTGCAGTAGACGTCTTCCCATTGACTACAAGATTATTGCTGTCTTTGTGGACTAGAAGTTGTGTGACATTGGTTTTAATAGAGACCCACCCCAAGAATTTTCTAAGGAGTTTGCTTCAATAACCTACAATCTTTCAGAGTTCAAATGCTGTGACAATTGGCTGATTACTTGCATCTAGCTCCTGGCAACCCATGGAAGAGGGGACAGCCAAACATTTTGCTTGCAGCAATGGCTCATAATGTGGGATCCAGACTGAGAAAAGGACACCCCTCTTTAACATCTGTATGCCCTAGGTCAGAGATGCCCAACCCGCGGCCCTCCAGCTGTTGCAAAACTACAACTTCCATCATGGCTGGACAGCCCACAGCTATCAGAGCATGCTGAGAGTTGTAGTTTTGCAACAGCTGCTGGGCCGCAGGTTGGGCATCTCTTGCCCTAGGGCATATGGACAGGGTTCATCCTTATGAGGCAATCTCTTTAATGGACATGGGGTTTAGCTATAGGAGAAGATACCAGCATTACAAATGGCACATGACCGGTTGGCCATAGTTGCCAACAGTCCTAAATTTGCAGGGAATGTCCATACTTTTTCAGAAACAGGCCCTGAAAATTCTGTCTGTCCTTGGCCAAAAGTGGGTGGGATTAAACGTTGGAGCCCCAGATCTTCAATGGAATTTACTCTTGAATAGATATTCTCAAAGCTTGAGGCTGCATTAATGAGATATTCTAATGACAACACTTTCTCTCTCTAAGGAAATGAATTACTCTACAGACTACTGCTATTATTTCTTTCATAAGCTCCATCCATCTAAACAGTGTTTAATTAGATTGAAACTGGAATATGATAAATTGACCCCTTCTTGATTCTCCTACTTACATGGCGTCTCTGTGATTGATAAAATCCAGGTGAAGAACTCCATCGAGTTTACCAGTGCAGGGAGTGCAGTTTGACCCAACGTCATTCCCAGGACGCACAATTTCTCTGACACCGCGCATTCTGTAC
Organism: Bufo bufo; assembly: GCF_905171765.1. Lineage (NCBI taxonomy): Eukaryota > Metazoa > Chordata > Amphibia > Anura > Bufonidae > Bufo > Bufo bufo. Next base: position 112,614,455 of record NC_053389.1, read on the forward strand.
GTGATGCTGCTTGCTTTAGATAAGTACAAAAGGCAATCAATCCAGCTCTGCGTTTATCAGATACTGTGGTGATAAATTGTGCTCTCCAGACTGAGAAAACTATTAGAAAAAGATGGGTCGGCACTGCGGTTTGCACGCGTCCAGGGAAGGCGTCCCACTAGTATATAGAGAAGAAGGACCGGCACTCACTTTCTTGTGTGATGATATGAAGAGACGTTTATTCAAGGCATAATAGCATTATCAGTGACTAGTTTCGGCTCAAGCCTTAGCCTATTTTAAACTGCTATACTCCATTAGTGAGCAAGTTAGGATTTAAACACATACACTCCGCCCAGTGATGTCATCATGTTACCATGACAACGTCTCTTCATATCATCAAGAAAGTGAGTGCCGGTCCTTCTTTGCTATATACTAGTGAGACACCTTCCCTGGACGCGTGCACCACGCGCAAACCGCAGTGCCGACCCATCTGGCTTTCTGGGTGCGTGCACATGGACGCCAAGATCTACCCATCACTGTCTACATTCGCCTATAGCAATGACTAGGGACAGGAGATTGTGTCCAAAGTGACAGCCGCTACCGACTTCTTGAAGATCCCGCCAAGCGAATACCGCAGCAGAGACTGGGAGAAAGAATGCAAGCGGCTGGTTTCCCTTGAACTACACGCTGCCAAACTTGCAGAATACCATCGCGCACAGAAGGTTCCACGTGGCCTAAGGGTCAATCTGAGACTGACATTATTTGGTGACAACTTGGTCTACTGTACACAATTTACAAGCATCCTGAATAAGTGTTCTATGGACTTTATTGTACTCACCATCGATCATTTGTCTGGGGCCATGCAACAAACTAAGGACAAAATACACAGTATTGAAGAACAACTAAGGGATTCTCTGAAACCTGAGGATCCATCAGCCATAAAAAACAAAGTAGACAAGATCTGCACCAAATTTGAAAAAAGACATTGAACAGACCAAAAGTACATAAGAGACTCTGAGGACTATTTGTCCGATCACGTATACAGATGGCAAGATTCCTCGGGAACAGCTATCCCCCAAGTCAGACAATTTGGATGGAGAACAGATTCCCTGTCATCCGGGTCTGGGAACGAATCTATCACTGGCGGACAACCGCATTTTTTACAGAAAAGAAACAGCAGCAGAAGAAATCCACCAGGCGGGCAGGACGCCATTATAGGAAACCCGGAGGCCCCAAGGATGACTCGCTCCCAGGTAGTAAAAAAAAAACCTTGTACTTAATTTATCATCCAAAATCCTTAATAGTACCCAATATGGGGTCCTTCAGAAGGGTTTGTCATTTAGACCCACTAGGAACGTTGATACCTTTGATCTTGATATGGACCTACAACGCTTATTCCGTAATATGTGGTTGAAAGCCCATTTTTACAATCATGAAAAAATGCCACACTTGGATGACGTTGGGGCCACAGATAAATTAACACTAAAACAGTTTAACCTAAAGCTTAAAATTAATTTTACTCCACCCAAATCATACAATCAAATTGAGGCATTTATAAACCTGGTCCTGAAAGATGTTACCAACTTGACTTTAAACAGGGACATCTTTACCTGAATCACAATCTATCCATGGAGGAAAAAGCTGCACTTGATCACCTTATGGCAGAGGTGTCACTACCAGAGCTTTGGGATGTTCTCACAGCTCTGTTTCTCCACCCCTGTGATGATGTCACTACTAGAGCTGGGAGGAGTTCTCACTGCTCTGTTTACTTTTGGTTTCCTTCCTCCCAGCTGTTCCTCATGCGTTTGATTTCCCTCTCTTTATATCACCCCTCCTCCTATTGTAGGGCGTGGATTATAGTTCTCATTTCAGTTGTAGCTCTTGCTTTAGTATCTTCACTTGTAGCTATCAGTTCACTGGACCTGTGTTCTGCTGCAGCAAGCACTCCGGATATTGCCAGCTGTCCTTGGATCCGTCTTCTCTGCGGCTGCAACACCTTCAGCTAAGTGTACAGACATTGTTGTGTACCTAAATATTTTCTGACTGGATCTGAGGTGGCCACGGTTCCCTCCATATACTGAGTAGGGCACCGGTGGCCGTGCCCCTTCCACTATTGTAGGGGTTACAGTGGTCATCAGTCTTAGGCACGTGGGCATGCCTCGTTCCGCCATTTGGATCCGGGCATGTGCTTTAGCAGCATAGGGAGAGCTTTGAGGGTCTTACAGGGGTCACCCTTTATCCTCCCTAGTTTGGGTCCGGTCAGTAGCTCTTTTACTGTGTATACTATTGTTGCTCACATACAGCCGTGACAAGAGGGTACTTTGATTTTTAAACCTGCTGACAAGAGGGTCACGCTGGTGATTTTGGATAGATCATATTATGTTAACGAAATTTGTCTAATACTGATACATAAGGCATATTAACACATGATCCAGTGTTCTTTATCAAAAACAAGTTATGCAAAGTGGTGGAAAAATACAGAGAAAATTGAGTCTTTAATGACAAATTGGGAATTTTTGACCAACCAACATCCTGTTACACCCGTATTCTACACATTACCCAAAGTTCATAAATCCATGACTGCTCCACCAGGTCACCCAATTGTAGCATGTACTGACTCCATTCTCTCCCCACCATCTATATTACTTGAGAATGTGCTCACCCCCCTTGTAAAACAATTACAGTGGTCCCTCAAGTTACAATATTAATTGGTTCCAAGACGACCATTGTATGTTGAAACCATTGTAACTTGAGTAATCAGTTTTAAAGCCCCAAAATGTCATCAAAGGTAAGAGAAAATGAAGATTTAAAGAGAACCTGTCACCTCCCAAAACCATCCCAAGCTGCCAGCAGTACCTGCATGTAGCCAGCAGAGTGTTTCTGATGATGCCTTTCTTCCTGAAGGCAGATGCAGCAAAAGTACTGAAAACTTTGTTTTATCCCCTGCCCAGCGCGCTTCTCCACACATGGTTGAAGTCAAAGGGGCAGCGGCCTTCTTGCTTCAAGTCATGCCCCCTTCCCTGCCCAGGTACTGCTGGTGGCCTGGGATGGTTTTGGGAGGGGACAGGTTTCCTTTAAGAAAAATATATAGATAAGGCCTCATGCAAATCGTTGATCCACAAAACACGGATGGCGTCCGTGCACGTTCCGCAATTTGCAGAACGGCACGGACAGCCTTCAATATAAATGCCTATTCTTGTCCGCAAAGCGCGGACAAGAATAGGACATGTTATATTTTTTTAGCGGGGCCGCAGAACGGAGCAACGGATGCGGACAGCACTCCGAGTGCTGTCCACATCTTTTGCGGCCCCATTGAAGTGAATGGGTCCGCATCCGAGCCGCCATTTTTTGCGGATCAACGATTTGCGGACCGCAAAACACACCACGGTCGTGTGCATGTGGCCTAACTTAGACAGATAAAACAAGTTCTTACATATAAGGCCTCTTTCACACGACCATATGGTTTTTTTCAGTGTTTTGCGGTCCGTTTTTCACGGATCCGTTGTTCCATTTTTTGTTCCGTTGTGAATCCGTTTCTGTTCCGTTTTTCCATTCCGTTTTTCCATATGGCAAGTAATTACATAGAAAAAATTGGGCTGGACATAAAATTTTGAATAGATGGTTCCGCAAAAACGGATCGGATACAGAAGACATACGGATGCATTTTCGTATGTGTTCCGTTTTTTTTTGCGAACCCATTGACTTGAATGGAGCCACGGAACGTTATTTGCTGGCAATAATAGGACATGTTTCTTTCAACGGAATGGAAAAACGGAAATACGGAAACGGAATGCATACGGAGTACATTCCTTTTTTTACAGAACCATTGAAATAAATGGTTCTGTATATGGACCGTATACGGAACGCAAAAAACGGCCCGTAAACTGAAAAAAAAAAATGGTTGTGTGAAGGAGGCCTAGCAGTCAGGAATAGCTATAACTAGCAACTAATCCAGCTACTTTACCAGAGAAGTGGCCTGGATTGGTTGGATCTGAGTCTGAGGCATTGTTGTTGAGTCTAGTTTCAACTTATGGTGGGTCAGAAAAGACCATTGTATCTTGAGGTATCACTGTACCATCTTTTCTACTGGACACCAGCCAATTTCTTAGTGAAATTATAGGGGTCAACTGTGAGGAGGATTGCATACTAGTTACATTCGATGTGTGTAGTCTGTATACTTCGATACATCATGATAAGGGTTTACGGGCAATTACTTGGTTACTTGACAATAGTACCTATACTGAACAAGAAAATATTTTTTTTTATTGATCTTTTGACGATCGTGTTGCAACAAAACTACTTTCTCTTTCAAGATACGTTTTACAAACAGCGGAGCTGGACCACGATGGGATCGAATGTTGCACCGCCATGCGCAAATTGCTATATGTCGTGGTTCGAGAAAGAATTTATTTATCCTAATGAGCTGTATAAACAGCATTGTATATTCTGGCAAAGATTTATCAATGACATATTTTGCGTATGGCTGGGTGACATTTGATCCCTCCGGGACTTTACAGATTTCCTCAATTCCGTGTGGGGGGAACTACAATTCACATTACATTGGGGCAATTTTTAAGGTAAATTTTTAGGACACCTGGGTCATCAAAAATGGTAGTGGCGGCTTGTATACAGATTTTTATACAAATAGTGTGTTGCACTACATGAGCAACCATCCCCCTGAGACAAAAAAAATCACTCCCCTTCTCTCAATACCAAAGGGTTAATCGGATAGTTAGCCGGGAGGACTCTAGGGAGCTGAGACTTGATGAAATGTCATCTAAATTTAAGGAACGGGGCTATCCTGATAGAGTACTTCAGGAGCAAACACAAAAGCTCCTTTTACTCAGAGAGCATAAAAACAAACCACCCCGCATTCCCAGGGGCATAGCTAAAGCCTCATGGGCCCTGGTGCAAGAGTTCAGCTTGGCCCCCCTTCCCTCCGTGCTTTGTGTCCAGGGGCAGGGAAGCATATTGCCTTCCTACTGCCTGAAGAAAAAATTGAAACGGCACCCCCACCCCCCATGCCTAATTCTAGACCTAACCCCTTCCCTCCAGCCAGTGTCTTCTTATACGGCACAAGGGTCTTTGGGTCCCCTCAGGCTCCTGGGCCCGGTAGCAACTGCTACCTCTGCACCCCCTATAGCTACGCCCCTGTGCATTCCCCTGGTCGTCAAATATCACCCCTGGATATCGAAAGTCAGATCAGTAATTAACCGACACTAGAATATTCTCCCTAAATCTTACCCACAGGTGACTGAATTTCAATCCCCACCGAAACTAGACACTGATGATGTTATTATGCCTTGAATAAACTTCTCTGCATATCATCAAGAAAGTTAGTGCCGATCCTTCTTCACTACAGACTGAGAAAACATCATCAAAATTATTAAGGCAAATCAATATGCTGGAAAGACTCTAGTGTTTGAGTAAAAATCTCCCTCTTGAAACGTGTGACTAGTACCGTACTTATGTGCAGAACTGATTAACAGTAAATTCAGAACTTGGCAATGGGAGCAGGATTTATTGTACAAACATAGAAATGAATTCTGGTTCTGAAGCGTATACAGACTAGGGTAAAAGAGAACTCAAACTTTTGTCTAAAGAAATTGTCACATTTAAGAGGCCCCCCCATCCTGAAACAAAGGCAATATAGTCCGCAGAGGGGTTATCACTCAGCACCACACAGGCCCGGAATAGCATAGAAATTGCATTCCCCTACACTCACCCAGCACCATCTTCTTCACTCCCAGTGCTCTCTATCACTAGGCATAGTTCATGTCTGACCAGGAACGGACTGGCCCATTAAAGTACAAGAGGATCATCCAGTAGGCCCAGGTTCTGATGCCATAGTGGGCCCCAAAGGAATAGGAGAAAAACAAACATTTGGAATTTCCTTTGGAGCCAATCACCTGCCACTAGGGTCTATTTCTTTGAATCAAATGGTTAGACTTCATTGATTGAGCTTGATAAAGACCAGTAGGTCGAAACGTTGTGATTTTGGTGGAATAAACGTAAGAAAATACTGAAGAAATTGGAGTGCCGCGGTTTCCTTTTATGTCCTAGACTTCATTGATGATATGGGGGTTGAGGCCCAAAAATTAATTCCATTGGTGGGCCCAAGGAATCCCAATTCAGCATTGTGTATGACAGTCGTAATATGGCATCTTGTGAATCATTAAGCTCAGGATGAATAGTGCCCATATTAGAGAATGGTGCAGGACATGGAATTGTGGAAGGACAGGTGAAAATAAAATAACTAGTATTATCACCAATATGGTTTGTCCACAACATTTGCATTGGACAAACTGAACCGGGTTTGGTCCGAACTTTGCTATTTTTCAGAAGGCTGACGAACCCGAATAGTTTCAGTTTAGTTTCGGACGAATTCACTAAAATGACCATTTTAGTGCACATGTCGGCAGGGAAAAACCACTGGGGAGGAAGAAAATGGGGTCTCACATGACTCTAAGAGGAAGTGGGGGAAGGACATGCCCTGATTGGCTCCCAGGCTGACAGACAGCCAGGATCAACCAATCAGTCCAGCAGCAGGCATGGAGGTTCCCTAGCAGAACTAGCCGAATGTCATTCTGTGCTGGGCTGTGAATGAGGGTGGTTGGGTCTTACAGTGTCTGTCAGAAAAACGATCTTAGGGAGTCAAGGAGAGTGAAAAAACAATCAGGGACAATCAGAAATCAATCAAGCTCGTATTCTGATCAGTAATACACCAAACTACTTTCCTGTGAGTGATAACAATTCCGACATAGTGGAAACTGAAATTATTTGATTGTGGGTGGGGGGGGGGGGCAGTTTCAATTAATTAAACTAGCATATAGGTGATCGACACCAATACACAGGCTAGCACACAAAAGTATCTGTGAAGGATAACGAATTTAGGCCTTTTATTTTTCTGTGTTCATAATCACGTTTCCAATCAATTTTTTATTGTATTGGGGTTGTTGATTATATTCAAACTAGCAGCATGTATACCTGATTACTACACCAATAGACAGGGTACCACACAAAGTATCTGGGAGTGATAACGAATTTAGGCCTGTGAGGAATCTCGCAGCCACACCTGACGTCACTACGTTGGGATCACATGGTATGGTCTCGTCACTGTGACCAAGATGTGATATTCAGCACTCCCTAGGAGTAAGGTCAGCTTGGCACAGTTTTACACATACACCCCCTGTCCACATGGGCAAGGAGAGTCAGAGAGGGTGACCCACATGGCCTCCGGCATGGCACAACACTCACTCACATCCCTGACAGGCTGAGAGAGCCCTTTCACTGCCCCAGTGAAACAGTTTCTCGTTAGATAAGACTGTTCTGTTAATGGGATTATATTGGGCCAGAAACTAGCCCAGGTAGCATGTAACGTTATACAGAGAATCTGACTTGTGGATTCGTGGATCGAGATAGAAGAACAGTGCAAAATTAAATTATATAGTCATAGGGAGGAGGTTCTAGTGCCTGGTTCCTGGTGCATGTGGAGACGAAACACGGCGTTGCTACTAGCCTTTACCCTGGGATCTCCATATCGCCCGTTTCCTGCGTCACTATAAACAAGCGAAGTCCAGGAGAACGTTCGGCTCGGGCCCAGGGTCTCAAACATGTAACCAGTGTATGATGTATGGTCATTTCGTAATTCCTTATGAACTCCCAGTTCCATGATGTCTGGGGGAATTACAGGGAGTGCAGAATTATTAGGCAAGTTGTATTTTTGAGGATTAATTTTATTATTGAACAACAACCATGTTCTCAATGAACCCAAAAAACTCATTAATATCAAAGCTGAATATTTTTGGAAGTAGTTTTTAGTTTGTTTTTAGTTTTAGCTATTTTAGGGGGATATCTGTGTGTGCAGGTGACTATTACTGTGCATAATTATTAGGCAATTTAACAAAAAACAAATATATACCCATTTCAATTATTTATTTTTACCAGTGAAACCAATATAACATCTCAACATTCACAAATATACATTTCTGACATTCAAAAACAAAACAAAAACAAATCAGTGACCAATATAGCCACCTTTCTTTGCAAGGACACTCAAAAGCCTGCCATCCATGGATTCTGTCAGTGTTTTGATCTGTTCACCATCAACATTGCGTGCAGCAGCAACCACAGCCTCCCAGACACTGTTCAGAGAGGTGTACTGTTTTCCCTCCTTGTAAATCTCACATTTGATGATGGACCACAGGTTCTCAATGGGGTTCAGATCAGGTGAACAAGGAGGCCATGTCATTAGATTTTCTTCTTTTATACCCTTTCTTGCCAGCCACGCTGTGGAGTACTTGGACGCGTGTGATGGAGCATTGTCCTGCATGAAAATCATGTTTTTCTTGAAGGATGCAGACTTCTTCCTGTACCTTTGCTTGAAGAAGGTGTCTTCCAGAAACTGGCAGTAGGACTGGGAGTTGAGCTTGACTCCATCCTCAACCCGAAAAGGCCCCACAAGCTCATCTTTGATGATACCAACCCAAACCAGTACTCCACCTCCACCTTGCTGGCGTCTGAGTCGGACTGGAGCTCTCTGCCCTTTACCAATCCAGCCACGGGCCCATCCATCTGGCCCATCAAGACTCACTCTCATTTCACCAGTCCATAAAACCTTAGAAAAATCAGTCTTGAAGTTTCAGCTTGTGTGTCTTGTTCAGTGGTGGTCGTCTTTCAGCCTTTCTTATCTTGGCCATGTCTCTGAGTATTGCACACCTTGTGCTTTTGGGCACTCCAGTGATGTTGCAGCTCTGAAATATGGCCAAACTGGTGGCAAGTGGCATCTTGGCAGCTGCACGCTTGACTTTTCTCAGTTCATGGGCAGTTATTTTGTGCCTTGGTTTTTCCACACGCTTCTTGCGACCCTGTTGACTATTTTGAATGAAACGCTTGATTGTTCGATGATCACGCTTCAGAAGCTTTGCAATTTTAAGAGTGCTGCATCCCTCTGCAAGATATCTCACTATTTTTGACTTTTCTGAGCCTGTCAAGTCCTTCTTTTGACCCATTTTGCCAAAGGAAAGGAAGTTGCCTAATAATTATGCACACCTAATATAGGGTGTTGATATCATTAGACCACACCCCTTCTCATTACAGAGATGCACATCACCTAATATGCTTAATTGGTAGTAGGCTTTCGAGCCTATACAGCTTGGAGTAAGACAACATGCATAAAGAGGATGATGTGGTCAAAATACTCATTTGCCTAATAATTCTGCACGCAGTGTATTTGTTGCAGTTGACCAGCTCAGCTCCCTGCAGGGGGGTCATCATGTCAGATGAGTTTGCTTCCAGTCCGGCTGCTGGTGTGAAGTATTGTCACTGTCAGACTTTGAGGCAGGGCCACCTGTGGAGCCTGTTTCCTCTGCAAGATGACAGAAAATGGGCAGGCATTAAATTATAACTCCTCATATTCCTCACAAGGCCTAAATCCGTCTCCCTTAAATTCAGTCTTCTCATGTTTTAAATTGTTTAAATGGGAAATGGTTTTTTACAGTACAAATTAATTTATGAAGTTATTGCGCGAAGTCTCGCGAGACTTTGCGAAGCAATAACTTCGGCTCATTGGAGCCAATACATTCAAATACTGTACAGAGCTCCTGCTCCGTACAGTATTAGAACGAATTTTTATGCGAATCGACTTCAGATGTTTCTTCCGAAGTCGATTCGCTCATCCCTAATTATATTAAAACTAGCATTATATATATATATATATATATATATATATATATGTGATTACTACATAAATAAACAGGGTACTGCACATTATCTTAGAGGCCCTAAATGTCCGGGCTATGCAAGGGTTCCAAACGAAAGACCTAGAGCCAGAATGTGGGTAGTAGCAACACCAACTATCTGGCCATAAGTAGTAGAAGTAGTAGTAGTAGTAGGCCGCAGTTGTCCCTGATGGCTTCGGAGGAGAAAGAGGATGAGATTGTGGATTGGATGGCTCACTCCTCCTTTCAGTCACAGCAGGATAATGTGGAGATGACTTCAGAGTCTGACACTGTAGGCCACGTACCTCCCAAAGAGCAGCCAGGGCCATATCTGCTTTGGGATCTGGTGATGCCACTGACGCTGTGGGTAGGTTAGGCCCAAAACATGCCAGAGCTAAGCTAAGCTCGGCTGCCTCTACTTCTGCTGTGCGAGTGTCTCCCGTCTGACATTTTTTCTCCATGCTGCCGGAAGAAAAAAGCATTGCCTTGTGCAAGCTGTGCAAGAGCAAAATAAGACATAGCCAGGCAAACCCCTCCTTCCTATCATCTATCAGGTCAAGCATTGCCACACGGTACTAGAGCTGATCAGCCCGGTAGAGAATAGCCACACTGGCGGGCAGTGCTCAAGTATATCAAGCAGCAAACATCCCACTGACTACCCCCCCCCCCCCCCCCCCGCGTACTCCAACTGGGCAAGGTGGTCAGTGACAATGGGTACAACATCCTGGCCGCACTGAAACTGGGCGAAATAACACATGCTCCCTGCGCAGTGCACGTCATCAACCTAGTGGCACAGCACTTTCTAAATAAGTACACTGGCTTGCACAAGGTGCTGGCAAAGTCCAGGAGACTATCGAAGCACTTCTGCCACTCTTACATGGTAAGGAACGCTCTCCTGGACATGCAGCAACAGAACAGCCTGCCACTACACCTCTTAATCCATGACATGCCAACTCACTGGAATTCAACACTGCACATGCTCAAGCGTCTGTACGAACAGCGGAAAGCCATAAACAATTTTGTCATGCACCAGACAGCCTCAGCAGCAGGGAGAATGTGTTGCTTTGAGGTGAAGCAGTAGCAGCTCATCCAAGAAGCCTGTCGGGTGCTGAAGCCCTTCGAAGAGGCCACAAAGTTTGTTAGCAGGGACTACTGTGGCATGGACGATGTCATGCCTCTCATATTCATCTTAGAACATATGCTGACACTCATGTGTAACATCCTGAAGTATTTCACTAAACTTCTTACCTCTGCTACAATATTGTCAAGTGTATATGCGTACTTCCATCTTGTGTGATCCAACATTGCATTGTCATTTTGTAAATTTTTATGCCTGTTTCGTATATTTGCTGTAATGTCAATGTACACCAGCAGGTGGCAGCAGTATGCAGCAGGTCATAGTTAGTATCTAGCCTGGAACAGTCCATTCCAGTCTATTCTCCCCTATGTGAGCAGAAGTGGGATGTCCCATGCCATGCCTCATGAGGAGGAGAAGGAAGTTAGGGAGTGTGAGTCAGCCCCCTGTTGGGGTAGGCTGTGTTAGTAGGAGCTCCCAGAAACAGGGATCCCAACCTCGGCTGAGGCCCAAGATCAACCTTCCCAGCCTGAGTCCTCTACCTCAGCTGTGGACAAAGAAAGCAGCCATATACAGCACTATAGATCTCCAGGAAGACAACACCATTCCCTGCGAGCAGTCCTGTAAGTACAGATCCAAAAACAAAGAGAAGCTAAGTACCTCATCAGCTAGTCAGGCCCAAACCAAGCAGACCAAAGACAGAGCAGAAGATAGATACCTGCCAGATTCTACTAGGCGTATGTATAAGAAGCAGAATATATATAAATTCCTGCCACATATTGCCACTACCTGCTGGGATCCTAGACTATTGCTGTACCTGTATGGATCAAAGCTGCAAACCACTAAGTAAACACAAGTTGGACCCTATTATCTGTGTGGATTTCAATTATTCCTCAATTACTCCTGCTAACCACACTCAATTTATTGCATGTGAGCCAGGATACAGGAGTCCAGCCGTACCAAGGTAGGAGACACCGTTGACACTACAATATCTACCACACAGAGATAATATCCCCCTCTGGCATTCCTCACCTGGTACTCAAGCTATTACATCTTAAAGGGCCCTGCTACAGTACCTGCGCAAGCTGCAATTGGCGTCACAAACTCAAAACCATTAATATTGCGCCAGTGTGAAATTGCCCCAATCCGGCTTACTGCACATGCAGCAGGTGACCTTTGCGGAAGAAGAGCAGCTGATGCATCTTCATGTCCACCCTATAGCTGTTGGGCAAACACAAAGAGAATCTGCCATTGAGGAGTATGATGATGAAGATGAGGATAATGAAGATCAGGAGCTGCCACTGCAAATGGGGGGGTGAGTGGAATTGGAGGAGCAAGAGGACGATGATGAGGATGGCACCGGCCAACACACACAATCGTCTAAGTAGAGGGTGGAGCCGGAAAGAACTGGCTCCTCCGGCGTGCTGGCCAGAATGGCCACCTGTATGCTCGCTTGCTTACGCAGTGACAGGCATATCATTGACATCAAGCAGTCTGATGATTACTGGATAGCCCTGCTTTTAGACCCTCGCTACCAAGGCAAAATGGGGGAATGTTTTCCTCTCACAGAAAGGGAGGACAAATTACGTTATTACCAGGAAACACTATGTACGCAGCTTGCCGCAGCTTACAGTGTGTATGAAAGGGAGGCCCCTCTCCGCAACCCACAGAGTCACCCACCTCCAGCTGCCACAAGCAGCAGAAAATGCAGCAGCAGCCATTTCTGTCCCCTCAACATGATAGAGCAGTATTTCTACGTGCCGTAGCAGGCCAGTCAGCAAGCCGACAGCTCCCACCTGAACTCCCAGGTTCAGGCCTACCTAAACTCTGGCCAGTCTCTGGCACATACCCTATTCCCCGACCACATGGATTTCTGGGCAGGCAGACTGGATCAGTGGCAGAGCACACTCTTTAGTCTTTCTTGCCCAGCCGCTAGTGTCATCTCATAGAGGGTTTTCAGTACTACAGGGAGCGTGGTGACACCCAAACAGACCAAGTTGTCCTCCAGTGTCCAAAACATCGCTTTTGTCAAACGAACCAAGCCTAGATTTAGGAAGATTCTTCTCGCTCCTCTGGCTGATTCCAATGAATAGATCTAGCCTTGCTGTCATTGCCCCATTTTGCCACTGTTGCTGTCTGCCTGCCGCCATCATACCACTGCTGCGACCAACCTTCCATCAGGTTCTGTAGGGCTTCTGCTATCTCCATCATGCCACTGCTGCGACCAGCCTACCATCACATTCTGTACGGCTGCTGCTGCTCCCGCCTCCATAATGCCACCTCCACCATTACGCCACTGCTGAGACCTGCCTACCATCACGTTCTGTACGGCTGCTGCAACCTCCTTCATGCCACTGCTGCGACCTGCCTACATTCACGTTACTGCTGATGCCACCGCCGCCATCATGCAACTGCTGCAGCCTACTGACCATCATCTGCTATAAGGCTGCTGCTGCCTCCATCATGCTGCTGCCTGCCTGCCAACATGTACCATATGGCTGCTGCTGCAGCCACTGCTGCCTCAGCTGCTTCTGCTCCTCGCTGCTAATCCCCTACTGTCATGACCATTAATGCAAAGCATCTGCCGCCACTATCACTACTACTACTACTACCACTACTACTATTGCTGCTGCTACTACCCATAAACAGCATTGTATGTTCCATGTCTGTTGCAGCTACTTTTGCAGCTACATGCTACTATATCCATGCCGTACCCTTTCCAAATCCACACTGCACTGCTGCTACTCCAAATTAAAAGGGAGAACCACTTTTTCTTCTGACAATCAACACTTGCGCGTGTCATAGGGGCAGGGATTCTGACCCTGTTAAGGCATAATTTTTTTTATCCCATAACACCGTGTGTGTTTAAACATCATCTACTCCTGATAAGAGACAATCTTTGGAATATTAAAAAGCATAAGACATGTGCTGGCGTGGTGTGTTTTTAACCCTTAGGCTACCAGCGCTGGTGCGATGTGTAAACATGACGCCCACTCGAACAGGCAGCGGACGTCATGGCTGGCAGATCTCTGCTGTTTCATACAGCAGAGACCTGCGGCTAATTACCGTGACCGGCAATAATGCCGATCGCGGTAATTGAATGCTTTAGATGCGGTGATCAAGTGAGATCACGGCACCTAAATGCACAAAAAAGTGTGTCCAATCCGGGCATAGGTAGTTGCGCTGAATACTGTAAGCCTTACTGATGAGGCTAACAGTATTCAAACTGCAATTCTTATTTTGTCCACCAGATGGCAGGCCAGGATAAGAAATGAGCAAAAGTGAGCAAAAAGCTAAATAAGCTAATAGTAAATTCCTGATAAACCTAAATTAAAAAAAAAAAAAAAAAATGTAATAAGCTCATATATGAGGCACATAATGATCACAATTTTTTTTAAAAATATATAAAAGTTTAAATCACCCCCCTTTCCATATAATTAAAAAATAAATACCTAAAATAACAATAAATATAAACATCATGGGTATCACCGCGACCGAAAATTCCCTTACTATTAAAATAGAAGAAAAATCCAATACGGCAAAATGCGTAACGGAAAAAAGGGTCAAAATGGCCAATTTGCCATTTTTTCATTGCTTCTCTTACCCCAAATTTTTTATAAAATGTGATCAAAAAGTTGCGCATACTCCAAAATGGTATCAATTAAAAGTACAGATTGTTCCGCAAAAAATGAGCGCCTAAACAGCTCAGTAGACATAAGTATAAAAAAGTTATGGGGGTCAGAATATGGTGATATAAAAATAAAGATAAACATTTTAGATGTATTTTTACACTATTTATACCTATACATATGGGGTATCGCTGTAATTGTACTGACCCAGAGAATGAAGGGCATGGATCAGTTTTGCCATAAACAAAACGCAGTGGGAAGAAAACCTGTGGAGAGATTGCGTTTTTTTTTCCAATTCCACCCCATTTGGAATTTTTTTACCGCTTCCCACAACATTTTATGCCATAATTAATGGTGGCATTAGAAAGTACAACTTGTCCCACAAAAACTAAGCCCTCATACAGCTATGTGAATATAAAAATAAAAAAGTTATGGCTCACGGAAAATAGGGACGAAAAATGAAAACGCAAAAATGAAAAAACCTCAGGTAGCCAAAGGTGCATTTACCCAGAGCTATGTATGTCAGTTTCACTCAGATATCATTTACTATTGCTGTCATTGCTTTCCACAGCTTTGGAAGGGCAAAAGAATGTCATAAAAAATAAAGAAAAAGAGATAACAAGTTTTCCTAAAAAATTGGAGTCCCAGGAGGCTAGAGGGGGTTATATACCAGCTTTTAACTGCAATTGGAGCAAGTTGTTTTTTTTTAAATATTCGGTGAACTGGACCAGAAGCAAATCTCGACTGGTTCGCTCATCTTTACTTCTTGTGCATATGTTGAACATATCCATAGACATTCCTTGACCCAACATATGTCACAATAGTATACCCTTTTTTTACAATTGTATAGAAAAATGTAGTCAACTGTGCGACTATGGGCGACATATGCAACTGCATGGCACCCGGTTGCAGAGACATGAACAGAATCTAAGCCACGTGGCATTTAAGATTCCATATCTGGAATGTCAGGCTTTAGGGCTTCTTAGAGTACGGCCACACGTGCAGATTTTTTTATGTAGTTTTTGAAACCCAAATCAGGAGTAGATCATCAAAGCAGAGAAGCGTCAATTTTGACGTAAATTTGTTTTCCCTTAGTCCTAACAGCAGCACAAGTGGGGATTTGCCCCTGTGAAGCTGGTCAGGACAGGCGGAATTTTTATTGAAAAAATCTCTGCCAAGTATCATTAATTAATTAATTGATGCCCCCTCCTATATAACCCGCCCCTAGCCTGGACGGGGTTGCTTCTTTAACAAGTAATTCACACAACCAAAAAAGGGTGGGAAATTTGTGTGCTGCTGCTAGGACTAAGGGAAAACAAATTTACGTCAAAATTGACGCTTCCCTTTCGTCCTAAACCAGCAGCACAAGTGGGGAAGTAGCAAGGACTTTACACAAATCTGGGAGGGCAAAATATTATGTGTGAACATTGATACCAACAAATAATTTCTCTCAGTCTAAGGGAGAGCAGCACTTAGAACGGAGTATCCAAAGGCAGCTCCTTCAGCTCGCCTTGAATCTATATGGTAGTGGGAGATAAAGGTGTTCTGGGAGCTCCAAGAGGCGGCAGCGCAAATCTGGTCTAAAGGAATTAACTTCCTTTCAGCATACGATGTGGATACTGCCCTGGTCAAATGGGCAGATACAAATGACGGTGGTGACAGATTTTGTGATAGAAAGGTCAAATGGATAGTGTCCTTGATCCACCTACTCAAGGTAGGCTTGGAGGCTTTAAGCCCTCTGTTTTTCCCTGAGTAGGCTAAAAGGAGATTCTCAGATCTTCTGAAGTCCAGTGTTCTATGTAAATATATCTTTAGAACCCTTAGAATGTCCAGGGTAAGTAACTTTTCCTCCTCTGGAGATGTTGGAGCAGAGGAAAACTTCGGTAATGTTATTGTCTGGTTAAGATTTGCAAACGAAAGCACCTTTGGCAGAAAGGTTGGCAGGAACCTCAACAGGACCCTGTCCTGGAGGAAAGTTAGGTATGGCTCTGCCGCTCCTAGAGCTTGAAGTTCCCCAATTCTTTTAGCCGAGGTAATGGCTAATAGAAAGGTGACTTTGAGAGATAGCAATCTCAAGTCTACCTCGTCTAATGGCTCAAAGGGGGGAACACACAACCCCTTTAGCACTATTGCTAGATCCCACTCAGGGATCGGTCTCAGGATGCTAGGTTTAAGTCTCTGAGCTCCTTTAAGGAACCTCCTGATTAGGGGGTCTTGAGAAATCGGCCTACCAATACATGCCGACAAGACAGAGACATGAGCTCTGAGCGTAGATGGGCTTAGACCCTTGTCTAGACCATCTTGAAGAAACTGTAGGATCACAGAGAGAGGAGGATCTGAGGGAACTACCTCTCTCTCAGTACACCATAGACTGAAAATTTTGTATATCCTGGAGTATTTCTTGTTTGTGGACTCCGCCCGGGAGTGCGAGATTGTTCTCAAGACCTCCGCAGATAACCCTCTAGCGTCTAGAAGGGACCTGTCAATCTCCAGGCTGTCAGACTGAGCCTCCTCAGATCTAGACAGGGACCTGTGTCCTGATACACTAGGTCCTGTATTAGGGGAAGTCTCCAATATGTGCCCTGGCTCATCTGCATGAGCTGGGTGAACCAAGACCTCTTTGGCCAGAATGGTATGATGGCTATCACTGAGGTCTGGTCTTGCTTGATCTTCATCAAAACCCTTGGTATCATGGAAATTGGAGGGAACACATAAGCCAGACTGAACCTCCAAGTTATGGACAGAGCGTCTATCGCTACAGGGTTGTCCTCTTTGTAAAGGGAGCAGAACCTGTTCACTTTGGGTTCAAACGGGTTCCCATCAGATCGATCTCTGGAGTACCCCAACGCTGGACAATCCTGGAAAAGATGTTCTCGTTCAATGACCATTCCCCTGGAACGGGAAGGCCCCAACTTAGGCGATCTGCCACTACATTGAGGTCTCCTCTGATATGAACCTCCATTAGGTGGGATAGGTTGGTCTCTGCCCAAACGAGAATTAGTCCCACCTCCCTCAGGAGAGTCTGGGATTTCGTTCCTCCCTGTCTGTTTAGATAAGCCACTACTGTTGTGTTGTCTGTCCGGACTCTCACCGCCTGACTGCGAATGAGAGGAGCAAAATGATTGAGGGCTAGTCTGATCGCTCTCAACTCCCTCAAATTGGAAGAGAGAAGTCTCTCCTGAGGACTCCAGGTACCTTGTACTGGATAGTCCTCCAGATGGGCTCCCCAACCTAGAAGGGAGGCGTCTGTGGTCAACGTGGTTGGATCAAGGACCTCCCATCTGTTAGGTTCCTCCACCATCTGAGTGAAGAACGGGCTTTTACAGACAGGGAGTGCATCCGATCCAAGTCCTTTGGCTTGCGACTCCATACGGTTAACACTTCTTCCTGAAGTGGGCGTAGATGCTATAGGGCCCAAGGAACTGCCTCTGCAGACGCTGACATGTGGCCTAACATCCTCATGAGAACCCTGATAGACACCCGTCTGGGTGGAAGTAGAAACTCTGCTGCTTTTATTACTCTGTCTTTCCTCTGTGGCGACAGGGACAGGATCATCTGCTGTGAGTCGATCACAAAACCTAGGAATGTTCTCGTGGTGGATGGGATCAACTGTGACTTGTCCCAGTTTATAAGCCAACCTAGAGTCTGCAGAGTGTGGAGAGATTGCTGAAGGTGAGTCTGCAGGATGACTGCGGAGGCGGCTTTTAGCAGCCAGTCGTCTAAATAGGGGACGACTTCTAACCCTAGAAGTCTTAAATGCGCGACAACAGGAGCCACCACCTTTGTAAAGGTGTGCGGGGCAGAGGAGATGCCGAAGGGCAACACAGCAAATTGGTAGTGCTTCACTACACTGCCGATGGTCACCGCTACTCGGAGGTATTTTTTGTGCGCTGGATAGATGGGAACATGAAGGTAAGCATCCTTCAGATCTATCATCACCATCATATCTCCTGGGTTCAGGATGTTTAAAACTGAACGAATGGTTTCCATCCGGAAACGCTTCTTTCTGATAAAATTGTTTAAATAGTGTAGGTCGATGATCATACGTCAATCACCTGATGACTTTGGGACCAGAAATATGGGAGAATAGACTCCCCGACCTTGCTCGCGCGGAGGAAGTTCCTCCAATGCCCCCTTTTGTACGTACTGCCGTACTGATTCCTCCAGGATTAACTGCCTGGTGAAAGTCAAAACCCTCGTCCGGATAAATCTCTCCTTAGGTAGGGAAATAAAGTCGATCGTGTACCCTGATGTTATGACTTCTAACACCCACGGGTCTGGAATTTTTTGATTCCAAAAAACTCGAAATAAATCTAAACGACCTCCAACTGGAGGAATGAACTGAGGGTTTGGGGCTGGAACATCGGGTAAGGACGGGGGGCCGACGGGCTGCTGAGAGTCATGGTTCAGCCCTGCGGTTCCCACGACCATGGCCTCTACCTCTTTTATTTCCTGCAGGATGCCTCTGGGTCCTGTCTCCCCTCTGGAACCTTGCTGGTCTACCTCTTCCTCGACCCCGAAAGGACTGTTGAGGAAGGGACTTCCCCTTTTTATCAGCGAGGTCTTCCATTAAGAGATCCAGCTCAGAACCGAATAGTCTACCCGGCTCATAGGGAAGGGAGCAGAGGTTGAATTACGATGTGTTGTCTGCTGCCCATGGCTTTAGCCACAGGGGGCGTCTACTGGCCGAAGAAAGTGCCATGGATTTAGCAGCTAACTTTAGCTGCTGCTGGGATGCATCAGCCAAAAAATCTATCCCTAACAAAAGGGTCTTGAACTGGTCCAGTATATCATCTCTGGCAACCCCAGAATCCAGCTCAGACTGAATTCTAAGTGTGCGGGCGTGGATGAAATTTGAAACTTCACTGCTGGCGATTGCCACAGAGGCAGAGGCAGCAGCAGTGTAGTTGCGTCTAAGTGAACATTAAGCTCGTCTGTCTAGGGGGTCTTTTAAATTACTTCCATCGTCAGAGGGAACTAGAGTTCTCCTAGAAAGCTTAGATATTGCCATATCCACTTTAGGAGGTGGAAACCAACCCTGCGAGTCCTCCTCCTGCAGGGGAAACATTAATTTAAATCTTTTGGTCAGGACCTTTTGGTCAGGACCTTTTTCCGGGTGTTTCCATTCCAAGGCCATCATTTTTTTCAAAGAATCATCCACTTTGAAGGCCCTTCGCCCCCTAGAGGTGGATTGTGGAGCTTCCCCATGCTGGAGAGACAGAAGACACCACTCGATCCACAGGTCAGTTGCACACAAAACTGAGTGCAACTCTGAGCTCTAGCACCTGGAGGTTTAAATAAGGCGGTAGGCCACACACCCCCGCCTGTTCCACCCCCCTCCCGCCCCTCCCCGCCCCAGCCCTCAGAGGTACTAATAACCTGTTTGATCAAACTAAGCGTACCCGCATATACTACCCTGTGCCGCTGAGGGACGAGCCCCAGTGGAGTCAGCCTTCTTGTTTTTATAATTTTTCGGAGCGCCCGAACAGCGTCCGAGACCAGAAGTGATGCATGACGCACTTCCGGTATTACAAGGATGGCAGAGGGAGGCAGTGTACGCACGTTGCAATAGCCTGCGGCGCTGAAGAAAGCGCAGGGTAAGGCTATGAGTATCAGAGGGGAAGGAAAAAAGGGGGGAAGGGGAAAGACAGATCTTTAAAGCGGACGCTCCTCAGATCCTGGCTGGGATCCATCGTCTGCAGCAGCAGGCAGCGGATCTGAAAAAACAAACAAAAATGTATGCAGCGTACTCAAGTTAGGCTTAGAAATGTTCCTGGGTGTTGTAGTGCAATAGACACTAACCTGAGACGGCTGACTCTCTGCAAGGGCAGGTGATGATGAGAAATGTTCGTGACGCCAGTGCCAATTAAACGGTGGCACGCCGTTTGCTGATAGCAGGAATAACTGAGGAACCACGTGATGTTAAAGCAGAACTCAAACTTTAGTAGTCATCATATAGGGGCATTAACGGAAACGCAGTTCCTTTGCAGACAGTTGATTTTCAATACAGTTGATGCAGGCAATATATGTATAGCAAGGTGACTTCAGAGTGTTAAACACAGGACTTGCAGTACAGGCAGCTTGCACTCTATTCCTGACTGATCCTGGAACATAGAAAATCTTCTCCAAGGCCCAATACCCTAGCTCTGGCGTATATCCTTGGTTTTATCTTTATCAAGTACCTCCTCTGTTGTCTTGAGTACCTCTTGCTTTTCTGAGCTTTGCCTCTGTCTCTCTCTCAGCTTCCTCAGGCTCTTTAATTGAGGGGTTCCTGCTTCTGCATAGGTGAACTCAGGAGGGGAACCTTCTCTTTGAATCTGGAACCCGGTTACAGGGACTGCAATACCCTCTCCTGGTCTGCAGGCTTCAGGCCTGGACTTGACTCAGACATAGTCTGATCTCTAACTCAGTCTAATGTCTCTCTTTCCTCTCCCTGACTGGGCCTTATATAACCTAGGGCTCTCTAGCTCCCTCTAGTGACTCAGAGCTGGAATGACACCCCTAGCAGGCCTGTACATGCAAGTTTCACAGTAACAGGGAAATACATAGCATTACAGTTTATAAAGATGACTTATACCAACTTCCCCATAAATAAGGGGGACGACAGCACACAAGTGACCCTTCTGTAGTGACGGGCATTACAGTCCCCGTACACTACATGTAACACATATTAATATACTCAACCGTACAAGGGGAGAAAACTCCTAAAGGAGTTTTTAGCCTGTCCATTTCCAGTCCACAGGACAGAAAAAAAGCAACCCCGTCCAGGCTAGGGGCGGGTTATATAGGGGGAAGGGGGGGCATCAATTAATTAATTAATGATACTTGGCAGAGATTTTTTCAATAAAAATTCTGCCTGTCCTGACCAGCTTCACAGGGGCAAATCCCCACTTGTGCTGCTGGTTAGGACGAAAGGGAACATATTAGGATTCATGCACAGAAACATATTTTTCTTCGTGTCCGTTTCGTTTTTTGCAGCCTGTATGCGGAACCATTCATTTCAATGGGGCTGCAAAAAATGGAAAGGAGTGTGCATTCCATATCCGTATGTCTGCAAGTCCGTACTGCCGAAAATTAGAACATGTCCTATTCTTGTCTGTTTTCCCGACAAGGACAGGCATTGTTACAATGGATCAAAAAATCTCAGAAAATAATATATGGACAAAGCCCTCACTCTAATGATAAAATCTGAGACTTTTAGCCAATATATTTTGATCAAAACACATCTGTGCCCACCTACCCAGCGCCAAGGTGGTCTCAGGTCAGGCAGGTTCTACTCTAAACCTACCTAGGCCATTGGGCATCTACATTCAGGAGAGCTGACCCTGCACATACGTATAGTGTGCTGATCCTTGTTACCTTTGTGTGCATCAGCAATCAATCAGAGGAGGAGCACACACACCTATATGTACCACCTTAATCCAGGTCGCCTATTAGATAAGTGGGGCAAAAGTGCACATGAATGCTACTCCCAGAATAGAAGCACATTCACACTTGAAGGTGTCACTCCTTCAAGACAAATCAAAAAGATGTGTTTTGATCAAAATATATTGGCTAAGAGTCTCAAATTTTATCATTGGAGTGAGGGCTTAGTCCATATATTATGTATGCATCTACTGTTTTAGGCCTCTTTCACACTTGCGTTGTCCGGATCCGTCGTGTACTCCATTTGCCGAAGGTGCCCGCCGGATCCGTAACAACGCAAGTGAACTGAAAGCATTTGAAGACGGATCCGTCTTCAAAATGCGTTCAGTATTACTATGGCACCCAGGACGCTATTAAAGTCCTGGTTGCCATAGTAGTAGTGGGGAGCAGGGGAGCAGTATACTTACCGTCCGTGCGGCTCCCGGGGCGCTCCAGAATGACGTCAGAGCGCCCCATGCACATGGATGACGTGATCCATGCGACACGTCATCCATGCACGTGGGGCGCCCTGACGTCACTCTGAAGCGCCCCGGGAGCCGCACGGACGGTAAGTATACTGCTCCCCCGCTCCCCACTACACTTTACCATGGCAAACAGGACTTTAGCGTCCCGGCAGCCATGGTAACCATTCAGAAAAAGCTAAACGTCGGATACGGTAATGCGCCGAAACGACGTTTAGCTTAAGGCCGGATCCGGATTAATGCCTTTCAATGGGCATTAATTCCGGATCCGGCCTTGCGGCAAGTGTTCAGGATTTTTGGCCGGAGCAAAAAGCGCAGCATGCTGCGGTATTTTCTCCGGCCAAAAAACGTTCCGTTCCGGAACTGAAGGCATCCT
This sequence comes from Bufo bufo, assembly GCF_905171765.1. NCBI lineage: Eukaryota > Metazoa > Chordata > Amphibia > Anura > Bufonidae > Bufo > Bufo bufo. Next base: position 112,637,119 of record NC_053389.1, read on the forward strand.
GATTTCTCTCCATTCAGAATGCATTGGGATATTCCTGATCAGGATTCTTCCGGCATAGAGCCCCGACGACGGAACTCTATGCCGGAACCCAACAACGCAAGTGTGAAAGAGCCCTTAGTGCATTATTTTCTGTGATTTTATAAATGTAGCCATGCACATCCACATATTTACTATCATATCGTGCAGGATTTTTGTATCTTTTTTTATTGTTACAATGGATCCACAAAAAAAACAGATGTCATCTTGAGCCCTTAAGGACAGATACTATTTCTCCTCGTTTTTCAATCCACTCCTTTGGCTTCAAAAACATATTTATAAAAAACCTGAACATTTGGCCGTACCCTTAGGCCCTTTGCAGACGAGCGTGTCCGGATAAGGTCCGGATGCGTTGCGGCAAACCCGCGCGAGTAGGTACCCAATTGCAGTCAGTTTTGTCTGCGATTGCGTTCCGTTGTTCAGTTTTTATCGCGCGGGAGCAATGTGTTTACTCACAGAAGTTCAGGTTTGGGTTCAAGGTTGTGTAGATTGTATTATTTCCCCTTATAACATGGTTATAAGGGAAAATAATAGCATTCTGAATACAGAATGCATAGTACAATAGGGCTGGAGGGGTTAATTAAAAAAAATATATATTTAACTCACCTTAATCCTCTTGTTTGCCCAGCCGGCATCTCTTCTGTCTTCTTCTTTGGGGAATAGGACCTTTGATGATGTCACTGTGCTCATCACATGGTCCATCACATGATCTTTTACCATGGTGATGGATCATGTGACGGACCATGTGATGACCGCAGTGACGTCACCACAGGTCCTTTTCCTGTGCACAGCAAAGATGAAGACAGAAGAGAAGCCGGGCTGCGCGAGCAAGTGGATTAAGGTGAGTTAAATAATTTATTTATTTTTTTAACCCCTCCAGCCCTATTGTACTATTCATTCTGTATTCAGAATGCTATTATTTTCCCTTATAACCATGTTATAAGGGGAAATAATAATGATCGGGTCCTCATCCCTATCATCTCCCAGCAACCATGTGTGAAAATCGCACCGCATCCGCACTTGCTTGCGGATGCTTGCAATTTTCACGCAGCCCCATTCACTTCTATGGGGCCTGCGTTGCGTGAAAAACGCACAATATAGAACATGCTGTGATTTTCACGCAACGCACAAGTGATGCGTGAAAATCACCGCTCATGTGCACAGCCCCATAGAAATGAATGGGTCGGGATTCAGTGCGGGTGCAATGCGTTCACCTCACGCATTGCACCCAAGTGGAAATCTCGCTCGTGTGAAAGGGGCCTTAGAGTAACTCTTCTCTTTAATATTGCTCCGATGGGTCAGCCAGCCATCCATGATGTGATAATCAGCATCGGAATGGCCCACCTGGGGATAATTCTCACATGGGACCTTCCTCCTAATGAAATGCTGCTTTGGGGTCTGATCCGTGCTAGCAAAGGATAGCCTGATTACCAAATATGTCTTCTATAGAGCCTACTGATTCCCCCAGGTATCTCCTCTTTTCAGTAGCATGTGTTTTGCAGCATCAGACTGGCTTAGTAGGGACCAGCAGGTTACCTGCTGATCTCTTCTTTCTAATAAAATAGATAGATAGATAGATAGATAGATAGATAGATAGATAGATATGGTTGCCATATATGCAGTACGCAGCCCTGCAGGGTATTGCGATAGTGAGGTCACGGTTACTAGGCAAATGAGGGTTGCTCTTGGTTACTCACAGTTTGTAGAAGACCCTGGGCAGGCGTACAGCAGTGATGGAGAGGCTGGCACAGAAGTCCTCTGGGGCACTCTCTGTATATAGGGACCAGGCCGGTGGTAGGTGAGGTGCCCTGGGTGTTGCAGGTTTAATGTGCCTGTGGCAAGATCCCTTTAAGATTCGTGACGCCAGTGCCGGTAACGGTGGCACACTGATTGATAGCAGTAATAAGTGAGGAACACAGTGTGTAGTGAACCAAAACTTTCTTTACTGGAACAGTTAACTATATACAGTTCTTTAGGTTCAGTTCCATATGACAGAAGCAGTTTCAAGCAGGCTTTTACAATAATGGCAGGCAACAATGTTCTTGCAAGATACTCAGAGGGTTAAATACACTCACAGATCAGGCTGCACCTTTTCCTCAGAAATCCTGTGCACTATTCCTCAGAACTCCTGTCTGTCTTGATCCCAAGGCCCGTATGCCCTATTGGTGGCTTTATCCTTGGTAAAGAAACTTCCTCAGGTATATATCTCCTTGCATTAAATAGACTCTTCTGCCCTTCAGCTCTCTTGTCTGGCTGGAAACACTTCTGCTCTGCTCTGTACTGTATTTTGTAGGAACTGCAGGTTTCTCAGGAGGTAACTCTTCCCCTGGTAACAAACTTCTGAGCTAACTCTGGCTCAAGAACCTCAGGCAGGCTTGACTGCACTCACTAGCCTCCTGGACTACACTGCCTCTTTTCCTGTCTGGGCCTAACTATATATATTAGGGGTTCCCTAACTCCCTCTACTGTCTTGGAGGTAGAATTACACCCTAACACGCCTGATACACATTTAAACAGGAAAATGCACATAAATAACATCATAAATAAATTACAATGGTCATATTAGCCATTGTGTAGTGCCCACATTTACCTAGTGGGACACAACATATACAGTGGGACTGTAGAATGTATTCAAAAGTGTTTTTTGGCAAGGGGCATTAATGCGGGATGCATGAACTCACTATGGTGTACAGTTGCATGTATCAGGGCTATACATTTGGTGTACTGTATGCATAGGGAGATGTCCCGATGTGTACCCTGAATGTACACCACAGACATGGTCTGAACATTGCTTACGACTTCTGATAGATAGATAGATAGATAGATAGATAGATAGATAGATAGATAGATAGATAGATATGCAGGGACCTAGTGGATCACTGCTAAAGGGTAATTGTTTGCAAAGAGTTAAAGGGGTTGTCTGGTTTCAAGAGGAAGCCAGGCAACTCAGGGGATCAACATGTAATATAGAACAGATCACTACTTACCTGGCAGATCGTGCACCACCACCCCCTTTCTCCTGGGAGGGTTCTGTTTTCCTGGCTGCAGCAGTGACATCACACCAACAACACGTGATTGCTGCAGCCAATCACTGGCCTTTTCAGTGCAGCTCTGAGGCTAGTGATTGGCGGCAATGGTCACAGCTGCTGCTAGGAAAACTGAGCTTTGCCAGGAGAACCTGAGTGGTGACGCTGGATCTGTCAGGTAGGTAGTCATCTATTCTTTACTACAGGCAGCATCAGACTGGCTCAGTGGGGACCAGCAGGTTACCTGCCGATCCCTTCTTTCTTATATAATGCTGCTATGGCCTCTGATAGTATACCTGTGTACATACTGTATGCATGTGTGATATGTTTGGTAATCTGGGTTCTGTGTATTTATTTAGGGGTCTGGTTTGGGTTCATTAGAAGACTCCAGATCTCTGGCTACCATACTGAGTGGGGCTTCAGGCACATGACCTTAAGTCCTTTGCGGTCTGCAAACCGCGGATCAGCAAAATACAGATACCAGCTGTGTGCACTCCGCATCACGATGCGCCCTTCTGTATGCTTCTATATCCATGCGGCTGTGCCACAAAAAATAGATCATGTCCTATACTTCGCTGCAGCATGCTGACCACAGACCCATTCAGTCAATGGGTCCGGGCGTGCACGCGGCTGGTATCTGAGTTTTGCAGGTCCACAGTTTGCGGACAGAAAAACAATCATGGTTGTGTGCCTAAGGGACACTTTGTCTCCTAATATGCAGTTAGAAGCAGCATGGGCAATGTCCACTGCTGCTACTTAGAAGCAGAATTTGCTATACATGTTAGAGAAATTATTATTGTGCTCTCTACGACATTGAAATCATTTTTCTATATAATTGGGAGGTACAGTGTAGTCATTGAAGGGGTTTTCTGGAATAATTAACTGTTCTCATGTCACCAGTCATTGGCTGCAGCGGTGCAGGTGACCATGTCCATACTCTGGCCAGAAGAAAACAAGCCGGTGGGTGACCAGAAGATAGAGGAATGGAAGCTACTGTAGCATGCAGGATCGGGCAGCAGGTAAGTGTGAATCTTTCAGTAGGTAATGCAGACCAGTACCTTCAGTTAATAGTTAATTATTCCCAGAAAACCCTTTTAATGACTATTTCCTGGGCACATTCCATCATATGTACTCTGAACCACACTATTAATAATTACTAGTCTACAAACCTCTGGAGAAACTAATCTAGGAAAGTCAAAAAGGCAGTTTAAGAACTGTAGCCCTCAACCAAAAGCAACCAAATATTTTATATTTTGACAAACAGAAGTGGAATTAAAATGACAGTGTTGGACTGGGCTGTGTATGGCCCACCGACCAGACCAATTGATTCTGAAGGCCCTTCTTTCATCTATACAAAATCAATGCATGTCCAGTTTTACTTTATAATTATAAGCTGTACCGTAGGTAGCAGGTAAGGATGAATCTTTCAATGGGCGATGCAGGCTAAGAACCTTCAGTTTATAGTTCATTATTTTTGGAAAACCCTATTAAAGAGGTATTCCCATCTGGGACATTGATTGCGTATTCTTCCTTCACTTTGGGGACCAAATTCTCTAGATAGGAGCAGGTCCCAGATGTGGACCTGCATCTTTCTGACATTGATGGCACATCCTAGTGACACGTCATTAATGTCTCAAATGGGCAGACCCCTTTAAATTGCTGGAAAAATAGATCAATAAAATGACATATGCAGTATAGATAGATAGACAGATAGATATGAGATTAATAGATAGATATATAGATAGAGACATATATGAGATAGATAGAATAAAGAAATTCCACTGCACTCCCACGGATGTGATTTAAAAGTAATGTTCTTTAATTAACAAAGCCACGTTTCAGTCCTCTCACTGGGACTTTTCTCAAGCTCCTTGAGAAAGGTCCCAGTAAGAGGACTGAAACGTCGCTCTGGTGATTAAAGAATACTACTTTTAAATCACATCCGTGGGAGTGCAGTGGAATTTCTTTATTTTATTTTCTTGGATGTTGGATCACCTCCACAGTCGCTGGCACACCGTTACTCTTTTTTGATTGCTGTGATGCAAGATAGATAATAAGATAGATAGATAATAAGATAGATAGATAGATAGATAATAAGATAGATAGATAGATAGATAGATAGATAGATAGATAGATAGATAGATAATAAGATAGATAGATAATAAGATAGATAGATAGATAGATAGATAGATAGATAGATAGATAGATAGATAGATAGATAGATAGATAGATAATACGATAGATAGATAATAAGATAGATAGATAGATAGATAGATAGATAGATAATAAGATAGATAATAGATAGATAGATAGATAGATAGATAGATAGATAGATAGATAGATAGATATGGTTGCCATATACAGTGGGAATGCAGAATGTATTCAAAAGTGTTTTTTGGCAAGGGGCATTAATGCGGGATGCATGAACTCACTATAATGTACAGTTGCATGTATCAGGGTTATAAATTTGGTGTACTGTATGCATAGCAGATAGATAGATAAAGATAGATAGCTATGCAGTGACCTAGTGGATCACTCCTAAAGTATAATTGTTTGCAAAGAGTTAAAGGGGTTGTCTGGTTTCAAGAGGAAGCCAGGCAACTCAGGGGATCAACATGTAATAAAGAACAGATAACTACTTACCTGGCAGATTTTGCACTACCACCCCCTTTCTTCTGGGAGGGTTCTGTTTTCCTGGCTGCAGCAGTGACATCACACCAACAACACGTGATTGCTGCAGCAGTGACATCACACCAACAACACGGCCTTTTCAGTGCACCTCTGGGGCTATTGATTGGCGGCAATGGTGACAGCTTCTGCCAGGAAAACTGAGCTTTGCCAGGAGAACCTGAGTGGCGACGCTGGATCTGTCAGGTAGGTAGTCATCTATTCTTTATTACAGGCTGATCTTGTGAGTTGTCCAGTTTCATCTTTAAATGTTATTAACTAATGATAAAAGCACTTATCTCTCTATGTACAATGCGGGACATTTATCAAATGTTATGAAGCATGCTATATTTGTGCCATAATTGTAGAACCATTTTTAAGAATGTTTGCTGGATTCAGACAGTAAAGTTCCGTTCCTGTTTTACCCTCAACATAGAGCCTCGTCTCATGTGTGGGGGGAACAGCTATATTTACTCTAGGGATTGCTATCGGTATTATACTCCCCTGGGATTACAACACTGTTCTAGCCACTTGAAGCTGAATCCTGGTCTTGGGCCCAGGGTGGGTGGAGGACAGCGAGACCCCAGCCAAGCTGTAACGCTGGAAGTGGAGACTACAGTGCTGATGGTGTTCGGTGGAGTGCTTGGAAGTACTCAGTGAGCACTAGGAACTTGGAAGCATCGATTGGCAGAGGCACCCAGTCGGGGTGCCAAGCGGTCCGTCACACTGCTCAATGAAGATAGAAGGTTCTTCTATCTTCATTCAGCAGGACCTGCGCTGATGTCATCGCACTCACCATGTGGTGAGCGTGATGACGTCAGCGCAGGTCGTGTTGCAGGTCCTGCAAGAAGAAGAAAGAAGACAATAACGGCTACGCGATCAAGTGGATGAGGTGAGTAATTTTTTTATTATTTTTTAACCCTCAATGGTCATTTTACTTAGCATTCTGTATTAAAGAATTCTATTATTTTCCATTATAACCATGTTATCTACAGAACACCGGACCCAAACCTGAACTTCAGTGAAGAAGTCTGGGTTCGGGTCTGGGTACCAACATTCAGTTTTTTATCACGCGCGTGCAAAACACATAAAAAAGCTTTGCACTCGTGCGGAAAAAACTGAATAACGCAACCGCAGACAAAACTGATTGAAATTGCGTGCGCACTGGCGCAGGTTTCCCGCAAAGCGAGTGCGCACGCACTGTAATGCATCGCAGAGGGGATCAGACCCCCAAAAGTTAAAGTCCCAGAGTGGGACAGAAAAAAGTTTAAAAAATAAAAAAAGTTTCAAGTTAAAAAAATAACCCTTTCACCGTGTTCGTAACGACTGGCTCTATAAATATATCACATGATCCACCCCGTCAGATAAACACCATAAAAATAAAAAAATAAAAACTGTCACCTTACATCACAAAAAATGCAACACCAAGTGATCAAAAAGGCGCATGTCCCACAAAATGGTACTGTCAGGAATAAGGACCGTCTTATCCGCCTTATCCCTAGTTATTATATGTTTTATGGTTATATGTTGTAGTGTAACATGTTCTGGTGTGATTCACATATATATACAGTGTGTATTTATGTATTTGTATTACAAGGCCAGCATCCATTTATGAATTTGTTTAAGGCTGCATAAAGAGAGAGCTGAGCTGTCTGCCTCGGACCTGGGAAATAGCCAAATTGTCCCCGGGAGGTAGTTAGCACAGAGATGCTAACGAGGATGGGCCCGTTTGCTGGTCACACCTGGGACAGGAGACTCTCTGGCACCTTTTGTCAGCAGGGGCCTTCCTAACCAGAGAATGAACAATCATTTGTAATCCTTCATAACTTGCTCAGGAGGGGGAAGATGTCCCCAAAATCCAGCTCATCACCTCTGGTATGATGCGGGCATCGCATGGACACCAGACATGGCATATCAACTCGCCTTCATCTTCTTAAAAGAAGGATCTCACCTTCCGAGCGTCCTGGACGTGTCGCGTTTGATATGCTAGGACTCGGAACGGTGAGATATGAATTATGAAGAAGGGCTGGGGCTTGTATCTTCACCAGGGCAACTGGGAAAATATATTTTTGATATTTTCATACCTATTCCCTAGTTGGCCAGGGGGCCGGCTGCATGTGTAATGAAGCCCAGCCCAGAGGGGCTGAGTCAGAGGTGTGAGGGAGAATTCCCCTCAGGCCTGCCCCTGGAGGAAAGACATAAAAATTTAATTCCTGTATTATTTGGTGTCACAAAGTGGGAGATCCAATCGAATTGGTTTGTGCACCATTACTCTGCCCAAATCTCCTGGGAGAAAAGGACTTTTACCACGCAACTGCTAAGTATCAGAACTTTCTAGGTTTTCTCCTTTTTATTTTACAATTGTTTGCCATTTATGTATGTCTCTTGTTAATCATTTTTTGTAATCAAGTGCTGTCCATTTTTCATACATCAAAGCTAAAAGTTTAATGGTTTGTCTTGTAATCTTAAGAACCTGTTAGCTCCATGAAGAGTGAGTGTGCAGCCTGAGGCTGTATGTTGTTTTTCCGTGAGGCTTACTACCGTGTGTGTGTCTCCTTGCGAGTGGAACACTCAGGGGTGTCCTGTCGACCTTATAACTAGCAGGTGGTGGCAGCAACGTTTTCGAGTTATTGCGTGGGTGTGTTTGCAGACTTCAGGTGGCGATTTATGCTCGAGTTATGGTCCGGGGCAGGGCGTAACAGCGTGTGAGGGCATAAGGTGAATCGGCCTTAAGGGCTTGGGCAACCCTTGTCACGTGACGCGGTGGGCTGGTCTGGTCCCCGGTACGTGACAAAGTACCAATAAAACCATCACTATATCCCGCAAAAAATAAGCCCCTACATAAGAAAATCACTCAAAAAAAAACAAAAAACTATAGCGCTCAGAACATGTAGACACTAAAACATCATTTTTTTGTTTCAAAAATGCTATTATTGTGTAAAAGTGAAATTAAAAAAAGTATACATATTAGGCATCGCCGCGTCTGTAACAACAAGCTCTATAAAAATATCACATGACCTAACCCCCTAACACCGTAAAAAAATGAAAACAGTGCCAAAATGCAATGACAATGGAGACACTAAAATATGTTTTTTTTGTTTCAAAAATGCTATTATTGTGTTAAAGTGAAATAAAATAAAAAAAAGTAGATATATTATGTATTGCCACGTCCGTAACAACCTGCTTTATAAAAATATCACATGACCTAACTCCTCAGGTGAACACCTTAAAAAATAAAATAAAAACAGTGCCAAAAAAGCAATTTTTGTCACCTAACATCACATAAAGTGCAACACCAAGTGATCAAAAAGGCGTATGCCACCCAAAATAGTACCAATCCAACCGTCACCTCATCCTGCAAAAAATGAGACCCTACCTAAGACAATCGATCAAAAAATAAAAAAGCTATGGCTCTCAGACTATGGAGACACAAAAAAATAAAAATAAATTGTTTAAAAAATGCTATTATTGTGTAAAACTTAAATAAATAAGAAAAAGTATACATATTAGGTATTGCCACGTCCGTAATGACCTGCTCTATAAATATGTCATATGACCTAAACCCTCAGGTGAACGCTGTAAAAATAAATTAATAAAAACTGTGCCAAAACAACCAATTTTTTGGTCACCTTGCCCCATAAAGTGTAATAATGAATGATCAAAAAAATCATATGTACCCAAAAATGTCAACTCTTCCTGCACAAAACGAGCCCCTGCACAAGTCGATCGGCAGAAAAATAAAAAAAATGGCGTTAAAAAAAATGGAGACACAAAAACATTTTTTTTCCAAAAATGCTTTATTATGTAAAACTGAAACAAACAAACAAAGAAAGTAGACATATTTGATATCATTGCGCCTGTAACAACCTGCTCTATAAAAATAGTACATAATCTACACTGTCAGATGAATGTTGAAAAAAAAAAAACGGTGCCAAAACAGCAATTTTTTGCTTACCTTGCCTCACAAAAAACTTAATCTAGATCAATTAAAAATAGTACCAATAAAACTGCCACCTTATCCTCTAGTTTCCAAAATGGGGTCACTTTTTGGGAGTTTCTACTGTAAGGGTGCATCAGGGGTGCTTCAAATGGAACATGACATCTAAAAACCAGTCCAGCAAAATCTGCCTTCCAAAAACCATATGGCGCTCCTTTTCTTCTGAGCCCTGCCGTGTGCCCTTACATGAGTTTACAACCATATGTGGGGTGCTCCTGTAAACCTCAGAATCAGGGTAATAAATCTAAAGTTTTATTTGGCTGTTAACCAAATGTGTTAAAGAAAAAAATGGATTAAAATGGAAAATCTGCCAAAAAAAGTGAAATTTAGAAATTTTATCTCCATTTTTCTTTAATTCTTGTGGAACACCTAAAGGGTTAACAAAGTTTGTAAAATCAGTTTTGAGTAACTTGAGGGGTGTAGTTTCTACAATAGGGTCATTTATGGGGAAGGGGGTCTTCACTATGTAAGCTCCACAAAGTGACTTCAGACCTGAACTGGTCCATAAATAGTGGGTTTTGGAAATTTTCTTAAACATTTTAAGAATTGCTTCTAAAATTCTAAGCCTTCTAACGTCCTAAAAAAATAAAATGACATTTACAAAGTGATGACAACATAAAGTAGCGATATGGGGAATGTTAAGTAATAAATATTTTATGAGGTATCACTTTCTATTTTAAAAGCAGAGAAATAGAAATTTAGAAAATTGTGAATTTTTAAAAAATTTGGGTAAATTTGGGATTTTTTCATAAATAAAGGTAAAATATATTGACTCAAATTTATGACTATCATGAAGTACAATGTGTCACGAGAAAATCTCAGAATGACTTGGATGAATAAAAGTGTTCCAAAGTTATTAACACATAAAGGGACACATGTCAGATTTGCAAAAAATGGCCTGGGCAGGAGGGCGAAAACTGGCCCGGAGTAGAAGGGGTTAAATACCAAACCATTTGCAGATACCTCCCTGCTCTGGGGTACTACAGTATTTGTTTATAGTTTGCTGGGAGGTAAAGGGCACATGTGATATATTGCCCGTCCATCTGCCTTGTTGATTTAAGGTGTTGCTGCAGGAGACATTTTTCAGTTCGCAATGATTTTTCTCCATAGCTGGCAGGCAGCTTTATCCACTGCTGATTGTTACTGGCTGGCAACGTTCCCAGCTACAGCAGGTGTTTTATCAATTAAAAAGTGTTTGCTGGAGCCAAGGTGCCAAGGCATCCGAATAACCCCATGCTTCCAGCATTACATTCCACCAGCTGTATACTTAGTCATGAAGCCAATGCAAATAGGCCCTCTTATTAGTGACTTATGATTGGTAGCAGCCTCTGCGTGACTTCTGCTATGGCATTCCCTAGATTGGTCATACACCCAAATACCAAGAAAGCTCAGACCCTGATTCAACAGTAAAAATGGGAATAAGAAAAAACAGCTGGCAACGTCTGTCACCGAACCACGGGCATGTCGGGAATACAAATGAGTGGACAAAGCATTCTATTATGGTAGCAAATAATAAAACAACATAGTAACATATTATAGTAATAGTTAATCCGGTCTGGTCTGGTTTATTGATATAGGTTTTCTTTTTCCGTTCGAAGGATCCTCACTGAGAACTATATTTAAGGCGTTGTCCCATGGAAAAAATATTTTACAGTTTTCAAACCAGCTCCTGGATCTCAATACTTTTGTGATTGCATGTAGTTAAAAATTTATTATAGCTACTAAGTTAGTCACTGAAATCTATCTCTATAGCGCCCCCCGCTGTTGGTTCTGTTTCTAATTTCTCTGCTCAGCTCACTGAGATGGAAGCACATGCTCAGTTCCATCTTTCTACTGCCCCCAGCTGCAGCAGAAAGGACACACAGCCTAAACTGCCAGCTTGAAATACACTGCTCAAAAAAATAAAGGGAACACTTAAACAACACAATGTAACTCCAAGTCAATCACACTTCTGTGAAATCAAACTGTCCAATTAGGAAGCAACACCGAGTGACAATCAATTTCACATGCTGTTGAGCAAATGGGATAGACAACAGGTGGAAATTATAGGCAATTAGCAAGACACCCCCAATAAAGGAGTGGTTCTGCAGGTGGTAACCACAGACCACTTCTCAGTTCCTATGCTTCCTGGCTGATGTTTTGGTCACTTTTGAATGCTGGCGGTGCTTTCACTCTAGTGGTAGCATGAGACGGAGTCTACAACCCACACAAGTGGCTCAGGTAGTGCAGCTTATCCAGGATGCCACATCAATGCGAGCTGTGGCAAGAAGGTTTGCTGTGTCTGTCAGCGTAGTGTCCAGAGCATGGAGGCGCTACCAGGAGATAGGCCAGTACATCAGGAGACGTGGAGGAGGCCGTAGGAGGGCAACAACCCAGCAGCAGGACCGCTACCTCCGCCTTTGTGCAAGGAGGAACAGGAGGAGCACTGCCAGAGCCCTGCAAAATGACCTCCAGCAGGCCACAAATGTGCATGTGTCTGCTCAAATGGTCAGAAACAGACTCCATGAGGGTGATATGAGGGGCCGACATCCACAGGTGGGGGTTGTGCTTACAGCCCAACACAGTGCAGGATGTTTGGCATTTGCCAGAGAACACCAAGTTTGGCAAAATCGCCACTGGCGTCCTGTGCTTTTCACAGATGAAAGCAGGTTCACACTGAGCACATGTGACAGACGTGACAGAGTCTGGAGACGCCGTGGAGAACGTTCTGCTGCCTGCAACATCCTCCAGCATGACCGGTTTGGCATTGGGTCAGTAATGGTGTGGGGTGGCATTTTTTTGTAGGGCCGCACAGCCCTCCATGTGCTCGCCAGAGGTAGCCCGACTACCATTAGGTACCGAGATGAGATCCTCAGACCCCTTGTGAGACCATATGCTGGTGCTGTTGGCCCTGGGTTCCTCCTAATGCAAGACAATGCTAGACCTCATGTGGCTGGAGTGTGTCAGCAGTTCCTGCAAGACGAAGGCATTGATGCTATGGACTGGCCCGCCCGTTCCCCAGACCTGAATCCAATTGAGCACATCTGGGACATCATGTCTCGCCCTATCCACCAACGTCACGTTGCACCACAGACTGTCCAGGAGTTGGCAGATGCTTTAGTCCAGGTCTGGGAGGAGATCCCTCAGGAGACCGTCCGCCACCTCATCAGGATCATGCACAGGTGTTGTAGGGAGGTCATACAGGCACGTGGAGGCCACACACACTACTGAGCCTTATTTTGACTTGTTTTAACCCCTTAAGGACCGGGCTCATTTTCACCTTAAGGACCAGGCCATTTTTTGGAAATCTGACCATTGTCACTTTAAGTGCTAATAACTTTAAAACGCTTTGACTTATCCAGGCCGTTCTGAGATTGTTTTTTCGTCACATATTGTACTTCATGACACTGGTAAAATGAAGTAAAAAATTATTTATTTTTTTTTCACAAAAAAATACCTAATTTACCAAAAATTTGGAAAAATTTGCAAATTTCAAAGTTTCAGTTTCTCTACTTCTGTAATACATAGTAATACCCCAAAAAATTGTGATGACTTTACATTCCCCATATGTCTACTTCATGCTTGAATTGTTTTGGGAATGATATTTTATTTTTTGGGGATGTTATAAGGCTTAGAAGTTTAGAAGCAAATCTTGAAATTTTTCCGAAATTTACAAAAACTCAATTTTTAGGGACCAGTTCAGGTTTGAAGTCACTTTGCGAGGCTTACATAATAGAAACCACCCAAAAATGACCCCATCTAAGAAACTACACTCCTCAAGGTATTCAAAACTGATTTTGCATACATTGTTAACCCTTTAGGTGTTACACAAGAGTTATTGGCAAATGGGGAGGAAATTTGAGAATTTCATTTTTTTGTCTAATTTTTCATTTTAACCCATTTTTTCCACTAACAAAGCAAGGGTTAACAGCCAAACGAGACTGTATCTTTATTGCCCTGACTCTGCCGTTTACAGAAACACCCAATATGTGGCCGTAAACTACTGTACGGCCACACAGCGGGGCGTAGAGTGAAAGGTGCGCCGTTTGGTTTTTGGAAGGCTTATTTTTATGGACTGGTTTATTTACACCATGTCCCATTTGAAGCCCCCTGATGCACCCCTAGAGTAGAAACTCCCTAAAAGTGACCCCATCTAAGAAACTACACCCCTCAAGGTATTCAAAACTGATTTTGCATACATTGTTAACCCTTTAGGTGTTGCACAAGAGTTATTGGCAAATGGGGAGGAAATTTGAGAATTTCATTTTTTTGTCTAATTTTTCATTTTAACCCATTTTTTCCACTAATAAAGCAAGGGTTAACAGCCAAACAAGACTGTATCTTTATTGCCCTGACTCTGCCGTTTACAGAAACACCCAATATGTGTCCGTAAACTACTGTACGGCCACACAGCGGGGCGTAGAGTGAAAGGTGTGCCGTTTGGTTTTTGGAAGGCTGATTTTTATGGACTGGTTTTTTTACACCATGTCCCATTTGAAGCCCCCTGATGCACCCCTAGAGTAGAAACTCCCTAAAAGTGACCCCATCTAAGAAACTACACCCCTCAAGGTATTCAAAACTGATTTTACATACGTCTTTAACCCTTTAGGTGTTGCACAAGAGTTATTGGCAAATGGAGATGAAATTTGAGAATTTCATTTTTTTGCCTAATTTTCAATTTTAACCCATTTTTTCCACTAACAAAGCAAGGGTTAACAGCCAAACAAGACTGTATCTTTATTGCCCTGACTCTGCTGTTCACAGAAACACCCCATATGTGGCCGTAAACTACTGTACGGGCACACGGCAGGGTGTAGAGTGAAAGGTGCGCCGTTTGGTTTTTGGAGGGCTAATTTTGCTGGACTGTTTTTTTGACACCATGTCCCATTTGAAGCCCCCCTGATGCACCCCTGGAGTAGAAACTCCATAAAAGTGACCCCATCTAAGAAACTACACCCCTCAAGGTATTCAAAACTGATTTTACATACGTCTTTAACCCTTTAGGTGTTGCACAAGAGTTGTTGGCAAATGGAGATGAAATTTAAGAATTTCTTTTTTTTGCCTAATTTTCAATTTTAACCCATTTTTTCCACTAACAAAGCAAGGGTTAACAGCCAAACAAGACTGTATCTTTATTGCCCTGACTCTGCTGTTCACAGAAACACCCCATATGTGGCCGTAAACTACTGTACGGGCACACGGCAGGGCGTAGAGTGAAAGGTGCGCCGTTTGGTTTTTGGAGGGCTAATTTTGCTGGACTGTTTTTTTGACACCATGTCCCATTTGAAGCCCCCCTGATGCACCCCTGGAGTAGAAACTCCATAAAAGTGACCCCATCTAAGAAACTACACCCCTCAAGGTATTCAAAACTGATTTTACATACGTCTTTAACCCTTTAGGTGTTGCACAAGAGTTATTGGCAAATGGAGATGAAATTTGAGAATTTCTTTTTTTTGCCTAATTTTCAATTTTAACCCATTTTTTCCACTAACAAAGCAAGGGTTAACAGCCAAACAAGACTGTATCTTTATTGCCCTGACTCTGCCGTTTACAGAAACACCCCATACGTGGCTGTAAACTGCTGTATGGTAGAATAAAACAACACCCGTCAAGGTATTCATCTAGGGGTGTAATGAGAATTTTTAGCTTTGTTATGGGTTTTATTAGAATGCCAATTGAAATGTGGAGAAACGGGAAATTAGAATTTTTACCAGCATACAGTTTCAAGGGGGTGTTTTATAAAATGATCAAAGGGGGTTTAGTTAAAAGTCAACAGAGGTGTGGTAGATTCTAAAGCAATCTTTTATGCAAAGACCTGGCTTTGAGGGGCACGTCTCACAATGATGAATTGTGTCTTTCCTGATTCCATTTCTGGAGCATACCCGACACCTTTTTTGTGGCCTTCTCCGTGTCTCTGTGGGGGGAACTACCCCAGGGAAATGCTGTCCTCGTATTATTCTGCTCTCACTTCCTGTGGCCCTGCTCCCTTCCCTTTCCTGTTCCCCAAATAAAAAGTTCTTTATTACTTTTTCTTGAAAGTGCAGGAATTTTCCTCTGTTTCCTGCACTTCTGTAAATTACAAAAGCATTATAGAGGGCAATTTGCGTCAGGTGCAATGCCAATTTTTTATACCATGCCCGAGTTTTGCGGAGGGCACTGTATGGTTGCAGTACCTGGTCTGACAGATCCACCCCTCCCATAAACTTATTATAGTCCTGGATGCACACAGGTTTGGGGACTGATTCTGTGGATCCACGTACTGGAACAGGGGTTGATCTGTCGGCATGTATGGTAGTAAGTACAAAGACGTCACGCTTGTCTTTGTACTTAACAAGCATCATGTTATCATTGCAAACTGCCCTGCTTTCCCTCACTCTTATCCTTTGATCTATAAAATTTTTAGGCAGATGTTTTTGGTTTCGTCTGATAGTACCGCATGCAACAGTGTCTCTGGAAAACAGGCATTTCAGTAGTGGGACACTTGTGTAGAAGTTGTCAAGGTACAAGTTGTACCCTTGACCTAGCAGGGGGTGAATCAAGTCCCATACTATTTTTCCTGCTATTCCAAGGAGAGGTGGGCACTCTGGGGGTTCAATTTTTGAATCTTTTCCCTCGTAAACTCTAAATTTATGTGTATAGCCACTTTGGCTTTCACATAGTTTGTAGAGTTTGATGCCATATCTGGCCCGTTTGTTGGGCAGGTATTGGCGAAAATGCAGTCTGCCCTTGAAGTGCACAAGGGATTCATCAATGGACAGATGCTTTTGGGGGGTGTAGACTTGGGCAAACTTGACATTATAATGATCTATAATGGGCCGAATTTTGTATAAACGATCGTATCCAGGATCATTAGGGGGTGGAGAATCGGCATTATTGTTATAATGTAGAAATTTCAGGAGACTTTCGAATCGGGTCCTGGACATAATGGTGCGGTATAGTGGTGTGTGATGTAGAAGGTCATTACTCCAATATGACCGTAGTGATGGTTTTTTAATTATCCCCATATTAAGTATTAGACCCCAAAAATTTTTCATCTCCAAAGGGGTCGTGGGAGTCCACTGAAGGGGTCTTGCATAGTATGAGTTCGGGTGGGCGGCTAAAAATTGATTGGCATAAATATTAGTTTGCTCCACTATCATGTCTATCAATTCATCAGAAAAAAAAAGGTGGAAAAAATCAGCTTCCGTGAAACCTGCAGTGTTCACATGAATGCCTGTAGTGGCCGTAAAGTCCGGCAACTGAGGTACAAAGTTAGTAGCAGAAGTCCAGCTGGGGTCATTTGTAGAAGCTGATGCGCTGCTAACTCTACTGCGTCTGTGAGAGGGTTCGTCAACTGAGGAATCAGATGAAGAGCTATACACAAGAAAAGATTCTTCTTCTCCACTGTCAGCGTCAGACTCTGAGGCAAGTATTTCATAAGCCTCCTCAGCGCTGTACACCCGTTGAGACATTTTGTAAAATTTATATATATATATATATATATATATATATATTCAGAAAAAAATGGAAAAATAAAATTGTGGAGCTTTATATCACTGGTAGAAGATAGAGGTTCGGAGGTATGGGGGGGTTTGAAACAGAGTATTTATAATCGGGGACAAGTACGGACGTCCCCAATATTTTTTTATTATTTTTTTATTATTTTTTTTATTATTATTATTTTAATTTTTTTATTTTTTTTATTTCAATAAACGTCTAACTTACCCTAAAACAAGAGCTCTAACCCTAATAACTCCCTAACTAACCCTAATGATTTGCCAAAAACAGGCATGGATGACAGGGACTGGGGTGCTGATGTACTGTCACTATTGGCAGACAGCACACAGGCACAGGGTCACAGGGGACTAATAAGTGGGGTGATGAAGGGCACAGGAGACAAATGAGGGGTGATGAGGATCACAGGGGACAGATGAGGGGCACTTTTGGTGTGTGTGTTTTATCACAGGTCTAACTGCACTGCCTCCAACTTCTCTGACTGAAATGACAGGATCGAAGGTGAGAGATAGCGTCCTGTACATAACTCATTGTGATTGGTCCTGACTGTGGACCAATCACAATGAATTATGTTCAGACAGCTATTTCTCGTCTCCGATCCTCTCATTTCAGCGACAGCCGGGTGCCAGAAGAGGAGGAGATGTGTGCGCGCATGCGCACACGCGTGAGATCGCTCTTTTGAACGAACGGGATCTGCGGCGGTGATCTGCGGCCGGGACCACTGCTGATCGGTCCCTGGCAGTCAAGGGGGAGATGTTTGGTCCCCGATACAGCACGGTAATATGCGCATCAGGTGCGCGATCTCGGCAGGGGAGCTTTTAAATGAACGCCGTGCATGTAAGGCGTTCTGCGTTCTGGCACAGTTTTCCCCGCCGTACATGCACGGCGTTCTGCGCTAAGGGGTTAAGGACATTACATCAAAGTTGGATCAGCCTGTAGTGTGTTTTTCCACTTTAATTTTGAGTGTGACTCCAAATCCAGACCTCCATGGGTTAAAAAATTTGATTTCCATTTTTTAATTTTTGTGTGATTTTGTTGTCAGCACATTCAACTATGTAAAGAACAACGTATTTCAGAAGAATATTTAATGAATTCAGATCTAGGATGTGTTATTTTTGTGTTCCCTTTATTTTTTTGAGCAGTGTATATCTAGCAGAACAATTGGGGCAATGAATGTGGAGATCTCTGGACACATGATGTGCGGTACAGGGCTGGGTCTAGCTTTGTTAGAAAGAGGTTGCCATGGACTATGTGATGTCTGATTTAAATGTTTTTACATTATTCACCCCTTTAATACAGACTGTTATTATGTCCTCTTACGGGTCTCAGTTTCTCAGTCTTGTTATTTGTCAGGTTTCTGATATACTTCAGGGTACTATTTTACTATATACTGTAATACTACTGCTTGCATTCATTGCATAGACTTTTACTGTTATTTTATCCCAGTGTGTACTTAACAGCTCCTTCATTGAAATGAATGGAATCACCAAGAGGAGATGATTACTATGCTATCTCTCATGAGCAGATTTGGGACAAGGGTGGCAAACAAGGTACCCACCTTATACCCCATGGAACAGTAAAGTGAGAAACGGGGCAACATATGTTCCTTTTAAAAGGTGTCCAGACGGCTAATATACACCCTTTCAGGCCCGGAGGTTTTGCATTTTCGTTTTGCGCTCCCTGCCTTCCCAGAGCCATAACTTTTTTATTTGTCTGTTCACATAGCGATATGAGGGCTTGTTTTTTGCGGGACAAGTTGTACTTTCCAACGCCACCATTTATTATTGCATATGATGTGTGGGGTGAAATTGCAAAAAAAAAAAAAGCAATTCCACCAGTTTTATGGGTTTATTATTTGCGACGTTCAATGTGCGATAAAACTGACCAGTTACTTTTATTCTACAGGTCAGTATGAATATGGCGATACCTTATATGTATAGTGCTTATTGCGTTTTGATAGTGATAAAAAAATAAAAAAGTGGAACAAATCAGTTTGATTTTTTTTGTCGCCATATTTTGACCCTTATAACTTTTTTGTAATTATGTGTATGGAGCTGTATGGGGGCTAATTTTTGTGGGGGAATTTGAACTTTTCATTGTTACCATTCTGGGGTGTGTATGACTTTTTGATCACTTTTTATTACATTTTTTTGTAGAAAATGAAGGGACCAAACACGGTGAATCAGCCATTTGGACGCTTTTTTCCGTTTTGCTGTTTGCCGTATGGAGAATATATTTTTCTATTTTTATACTATGGGCATTTTCACACATTGCGACACCCATGATGTGTATTATTTTTATTTTTATAGTCCTTTTATTTTTATTTTGGGAAAAGGGGGGTGATTGGAATTTGTATTTTTATTTATTTTTTTACACTTTTTTTTATTCCCATAGGGAACTATAACAATCAATCATCTGATACGTGTTTGAAATAGACCAACACTAGTTAACCATTTACTACACAATGTAATGGGATAAGGAATGTCAACCAAATATATAACTTTCAAGTAACTGCAAATATCAGACTTTTCATCTCACTCCTCAGTGTGACACACACTTGGTTTCCAGGAATGTTTGGCATTTTTAAAGAGAAGCATTTGTTCATATACAAAATTCATGGTGTGCTACAAAGTAATATATATAGAGAGACAGAGGGGTGAGTGAGAGAGAGAGAGAGAGAGGGGGGGGGGGGGATAGAGGCGGGGAGACAGAGAGAGGGGGGAAGAGAGAGCCAGACAGAGGAAGGTAGGAGAGAGAGAGACAGACAGAGGAAGGGAGTGAGAGAGAGAGGGGGGATAGAGGCGGGGAGACAGAGAGAGGGGGAAGAGAGAGACAGACAGAGGAAGGTAGGAGAGAGAGACAGACAGAGGAAGGGAGGGAGAGAGAGAGGAGAGAGAGAGAGACAGACAGACAGAGGAAGAGAGAGAGAGAGGAGGGGGGAGACAGAGGGGGAGAAAGAGGGAGAGAGAGGAGAGAGAGCGGGGGAGAGAGGCGGGGAGACAGAGAGAGAGGGGGGGATAGAGGCGGGGAGACAGAGAGAGGGGGGAAGAGAGAGCCAGACAGAGGAAGGTAGGAGAGAGAGAGACAGACAGAGGAAGGGAGAGAGAGAGAGAGAGAGGAGGGAGAGAGAGAGAGAGACAGACAGACAGAGGAAGAGAGAGAGAGAGAGGAGGGGGGAGAAAGAGGGAGAGAGAGGAGAGAGAGCGGGGGAGAGAGGCGGGGAGACAGAGAGAGAGGGGGGATAGAGGCGGGGAGACAGAGAGAGGGGGAGAGAAAGAGAGGAGGGGGAGAGAGAGACAGTCAGAGGAAGGTAGGAGAGAGAGAGAGACAGACAGAGGAAGGGAGAGAGAGAGAGAGAAAGGAGGGGGGAGAGAGAGGGGGAGAAGGAGAGAGGCAGAGGGGGAGACAGAGGGGGGAGATAGAGAGGGGAGAGAGAGACAGGGAGAGGAGGTGGGAGGGAGAGAGGCGAGGGGAGAGACAGGCAGAGGGGGAGAGACAGAGAGAGGGGGGAGGAGCAGAGAGAGAGGGGAGACAGAGAGGAGAGAGGGGGGAGGGATGGAAAGGGGTCTGTAGGGGTTTACTATGTCATAGTAAAATAGGCTTTCAGGGCTAATTAGCATTTTTCAATCTGTTCACTTCTGTTTTTATCTGGTAGGAAAATTCATAGGTTACCAAGAAGCCTCGAAGGCCTAAAAGAGGATCTGTTTCTTTTTTAGTAAGTACTGGCACTCTCTCCTCTATCCGACACTCCTAGCACTGATTGCACATACCTCATTGAAAAAGACAATGAGAACACCTGCAGCATGCTGGGCCCCCCTATGGAGGATGCGCGCGTGAGCGTACTAGTGATAAGGTGCCGAGGATGGTAGTACTCACTGTTTAGTTGTCCCTTGGGGCCAGCAGTGCAGTGGATGGGAAGACAGCACGAAATCCTCCGGGGCACTCTCTGTTGCAGGGAACACCAGCCAGATGTTGGTTGAGATGCCCTTGATGATAATTGGTGTAAGGTGCTTTTGCGGCTGAGCCCCTGTGTACGCGACGCCAGCACCGTAAGGTGCAATGAGAAGGAGAAGTGGAATGATGAGAGAGGCAGTGGTTGAACCAAGCAGGAACTTTACTTGTCAATAACATCACTTTGTCTTTCATACAGATGGCAAAAAGGGTAAAGCTTCAAAATCCAAATTAGCAGGCTACTTATGGTGACGTGCATAGGTTACCTCCAGCCCACTTGTGTAAAGGATGTTCTTACTTGTGTTTGGTTCCTGGTCTTGCTCTGATCCCTCAACCTTTCACTATTAGTTTAGATCCTCTGTAAATGAGTATTCTGACAGATGGCCTTTCTGTCTTTGATTATGGTGGAGCTGCCGAGAATCTCTCCACCTGATGCAAAGAAATCTGGAGTCTGATAAATGACAGTTACCTTCCTTTGTCAATATAGTCTTTAGTTCAATGATCCAACAACCCAAGGGCGATCTCCCTCATGGCAGGCAAACACTCTGCTTCATTATTTGAAAAGGTTGTGGTCTTCAAAGTCATAATCCACTTGATACCCCAGAAGGGTACTCTACAGCATAGGATCCTATAGTCCTGATCTTTGGACTCAATGGTTGAAACCGGTTAGTTCTCCTGGGCAAGTTCAATGAGCAGGAAGCAGGGTATACAGCAGGGTAAACACACTGACGCTGGGTCAGGTGTAGATGATAGTCTAGGTTTGTTTGTGACGCCAATTGCAGCGTGCGCAGGGTACTATCACAGGGCCCTTCCATGGTGTTATAACTCACGTCCCAGGTTAGGAATGCCAGAGTGGTGTGATTGCCTATAATGTCTCTGTAGGGTGATGGTAATGGTGTCAACGGTGTCTCCTATCTGGGTACGGCTGGACTCCTGGCTCACTTGCAATAAATTTAGTGTAGTGATAGGAGGAGTAATAGAGGGATTTTGCAGCAGAAACTGATATCCAGACTTTTTGGCAAAGTTCAAACTCGTCTTTACTGAGGGTAAATTTCATCCAAGCAAGGTACAGCTTTGGTCTTAGGTCACAGCAGGCTTTCAGCAATGGTTGGCAGGAATGAATCTTCTGCTCTATAAACCTGGAGCTTGCAGGAAAGGACGTCTGCTTGTTAGCTCTATACTGTGGCAGGAATTTGGCTTCTGCACTTTCTTTTATCTTGTGCTTTATGGGGACTGACTAGCTGAGGAGGAATATGGCTTCTCCTGGGTCTCTGGACTTTACTCAGTTATATTCTCAGGGAATGCTTTCTTCCTGGAACTGGAGGTTGTCTGCTTGCTTCATCCAGCCGAGGTTGCAAGGCTCAGGCTGGGGAGGTGATCAATGTCTCAGCCGAGACAAGATCCTGGCTTTTTTCCCTATGCAGGTAGCTCCTAACACACACACCCTACCCCTAGCAGGGGGTGGGCTACACTCTGACCTAACTTTCTTCTCCACCCAGGGTGTAGGTTGTGGGAACAGTCCACACCTCCACAGAGGGGGAGCTAAGCTGGAATGAACTATTCCAGCCTAGAAATACTAAACTGTAGCTAACTCCTTACCAATCCACTGCTGCCACCTGCTGGTGAACATGTAAAATTACAACAATAATTTACATTTAACATGGTTTATGCACATTTGTGAATGACAATGTAAAATCATATCAGATGACAAGGTAAAGGCTTTTAGGAGATAGTAGCAGTGTAGTGGAGTGTAGTAACACAACTCTGGGGTGTTACACAAGGCCCAGGAGGACAGAGACAAGACTGTCTCCTCTCCTGCCTCCTAACTCCTCCACTCCTTTTCTCTACTCCCCTTTCACTTCCTGCATCTGCACTATATAAGTAGTGTGTTAGAGACCTCTAGTGGTGAAAAGTATGTAGTGCGGGTTACCAGCCTGAAATATGGATTTAGCAGCATAGACAAAGAAATAGTATAAAATAACATCATATTACACAACAATTTGGAGTGGACCATACACACAGGAGTGGGACACTACACACCTATGAATTCATATATTTCCAGAGTGAATACATCATGGAAAATGAGGAAGAACAGCACAATGCAGAGTTCTATGTAAAGATACTCCAGATTAGTTATTTTATGAGGAATGCACGTAAATACTAAAACAGACATATGATTGCACAGACAGATTGCACAGAATTTGAATTGTTCAGGGCGTCTGTCATCACATTATGAACTAGCAGAAGTTTGAATGCAGCTCTGGATGTCAATGGAGTATAATGCATGATAAGCAAAGCAAAAGTTTTATGATGCTGTTTATGATATGGAGTTCCTCATACAAACTGGCAAAGCCAATCTACTATGATATGCCTAGAACAGGGCATGAGGGGCTGGTGCGTGATTCAGAAAATGATGAATAAAGAGGTGTAGCCCTGCCCCAGGCCGTACACTGGGTATAACATAGGATATCAGTTCTGTCTGGAGGGCTCCTTTATGTTTTTTTTCTTTCTAACATGCAATGAACAAATGTAAAAAGGACCCGTCCCCTCTCCTGATATGTCTGTTTAGTAGATAATTGTATGCTTCATAAAATAAAAATTCGGGACACTGTTTTCTTGGAATTCTATGTTGTGTCATTCGTTATCCATCCTAGAAATGTATCAATAACTGGACAAATGGGTGTTACCATTCGGGGGGCAGTGCCAGACTGTGAAGGGACATACCCTCTTGACAAGGAAATGGTAACAACCAGTTATGCATTTTTCAGAAATCTCTATTAGGCCTCTTTCACACGGGCGTCGCGTGTGAGGGCCGGATAGGATGCGGTTGCGTCGCGGGAAAATGCACAATTTTTTCACGTGAGTGCAAAGCGTTTTAATGCGTTTTGCACGTGCGTGAGAAAAATCGCCATGTTTAGTACCCGGACTTCTTCACAGAAGTTCGGGTTTGGGTTAGGTGTTGTGTAGATTTTATTATTTTCCCTCATAACATGGTTATAAGGGAAAATAATAGCATTCTTAATACAGAATGCTTAGTAAAATAGGGATGGAGGGGTTAAAAAATAAAATAAACTCACCTCATCCACTTGTTCGTGAAGCCCGGCTCGTCTTCTTTCTTCTTCTTTGATGACCTGGGAGGAAAAGGACCTTTGGTGACGTCACTTCGCTCATCACATGGTCCGTAACATGGTCCATCACCATGGTGATGAGCGCAGTGACGTCACTAAAGGTCCTTTTTCTCCCAGGTCATCAAAGAAGAAGAAAGAAGACGAGCCGGGCAGCGCGAAGAAGTGGATGAGGTGAGCTTAATTATTTTTTCTTTTTTTTAACCCCTACATCCCTATGTTACTAAGCATTCTGTATTAAGAATGCTATTATTTTCCCTTATAACCATGTTATAAGGGAAAACAATAAAGATTGGGTCCCTATCACGATCGTCTCCTAGCAACCATGTGTGAAAATCGCACTGCATCCGCACTTGCTTGCGGATGCTTGCGATTTTCACACAGCCCCATTCACTTCTATGGGGCCTGCTTTACGTGAAAAAAACGCACAATATAGAGCTTGCTGCGATTTTCACTCAACGCACAAGTGATGCGTGAAAATCACCGCTCATGTGCACAGCCCCATAGAAATTAATGGGTCCGGATTCAGTGCAGGTGCAATGCTCGCCCGTCTGAAAGGGGCCTTAGGAATAAAATATGACACTGCACAATGCATAATTGTAAGAAATGATGCCTCAGAATTTTTATTTCATTGCAAATCATTACTAAAACAGACATGTCAGGAGAGGTCCTCTTTAAATAAATGTATTCATTTATTCTTACTTACCAACGTCTCAGTCCCAAACCACAGAGCATTTTAAAGGGGTATCTCACACATTGTTTGCATATTTCTAGGATATGCCATCAATATCAGATTGTTGCATATGCCACCTCTGGGACCCACTTCTATCTCCAGAATGGTGCCCCCAAAGTGAAGGAGAGCAGGTTGCGCAAGCGAAACCAGACTCCACTCACCGCTATGGGAGTTCCGAAAATAGCTGAACGCCTGCTCCGTTGAATGAAGAGGGGGCTGTGCATGCAAGATGTTCTCTCCATTCACTGCTATTGCCTCTCTACAGTCAGAAAGTACGGTAACATGACTAGCATCCACGTGTTCTTAAATAAATGGTCTGTCATCTTGCTAATTTGTATGGCTCATCTTCTTCTAATGAGAGCCTTTGCTGCTCTACTGTAAGAAGCGGACGTGCTCTCCTGGAGGTTCTGCATCAGTGACATTACACTGATCAGCTTTCGGCAGGCTCAGACTGGTCCACAGGGTTACAGGTGAATCCCCTGGTGGGCCCCTGAGCAAGGTGGCCCCTAGTCTCCCACCCCCAGCACAACTGGCACATAACCCAGTAGACTTACTGCACTACATACATATATTCAATGTACAGCATCTCAACCAGCCTCTGTTCTTATACAAAACTTGATAGATTATCAAAGAAACTCCCCAGTTTATTATTATAGACACGATCAGAGCTGAGAACTTCTAGGTGTAGAGGAAAGCTACCAGTGTCCTCTTCTCCCTAGGTCCTACCTTCTCAGAGGTGCTGCAGGGACCTCCATATTCAATCATCTGGTAGCATCTTGAAGGCTGGATTTCCAAAGACACCAAACCAGTAGAGGCAGCCATGACAGTGCCTATAGATGACGGGCACCCAGGTTGTTATAAACTCGGAAGGCAAAATCACTGTAACTCTCTTGGAAATCCAGCATCGAGAAACGGCTAAATAGAATACTAAAAGGAGGTGTCTTAGGTTATGCATAAGTGGGAATTTCTCTTTCAAGCTGTTGTCTCAACATGATCCGAATTGGCTATAATTGGCTACCTTCACATCTGCGCTTTTGCTTTCTGCTATTGAGATCCATCATAGGATCTCAATAGCGGAGGAAAACGCTTCCGTTTTGTCCCCACTCATTGTGAATGGGGACAAAACTGAAATGAAGGGAACAGAATGCACCAGAATGCATTCACTTCCGTTTGGTTGCGTCCCCATCGCGGACAGGATAACGCTGCAAGCTGCCTTTTTTTTCTCGGACACACAATGTAAGTCAATGGTGGCGAATCTGTTTTCTCGGACAGAAAAGAAAACTGATCCATCACAGATTGACTTACAATGGTTTTAGAGACTGATCCGTCATGGTTATTTTTGAAATACAAGCGGATGAGTTCATAACAGATGCAGATGGTTGTATTATCCTGATGGAAGTTATGTAGAGGCCGGCACCTCTAAATAACTTTGGTGGATCCACCGCCAGCGCAAAGTGGTTATTAAGACCGGCGTCTAAAAAGCCAGTCTTAATAAATGACCCCCATAATGTGTATTAATAATATACCCTTCACCATCTAAGAGCAAAGACACAAAAGTATTAACCATTTATGATACTCTAGACCACCAGGGATATTAAATATTAACCCATACTCATCCTTGACCAATATATATAATTTGTCATATAACTAAACCTTTCACCACCTCAGACCAGAGATATGAAAGTATTAACCATTTATAATACTCTAGACCACCAGGGGTATTACATAATACATTTTAACTCATACTCACTCTAGCCCAATATATATAATGTGTACTAATAGTAAACCCTTCACCATCTCAAAGCAAAAACACAAAAGTATTAACCATTTATGATACTTTAGACCACCAGGGATATTACATATTAACCCATACTCATCCTAGATCAATATGTATAATGTGTATTTATACTAAAACCTTCACCACCTCAGACCAGAGAAATAAAAGTATTAACCATTTATGTCACTCTAGACCACCAGGGATATTACAAGATTACACAGGAAGGTAGGAGTTACTAACCCCTAAAATACTCCTAAAATGTGTGATGCTGTATTGCAATGTATTGTATTTAGAAAGCTGGTAGAGTATGGCAATGTTCACCCTACAAATAGGTATGCCACATGTCAGTATTCTTACTTGAAGAGGGACTGTAAGCTCTCCAGAGCAACTTCGATCACACACGTTTAAACCCTCCGATGCTATGGTCAAATGTGACCACAGCATCTGGGTGGTCAAAAACTCCCGGTCGTGCATCTGCATCCCCTGTGCAACAGCCTCTGTCCTCCTGAGTGACAAGAGGCTGCTGCACATTAGTTCCTATGGAAGCCCTGCCATAGGAACTTAGTGTAATTGTCATAGACTCCAATGCTAATGCATTGGAGTCTATGAGAGAAGCGATCTAATGATTGTTTGTTATAGTTCCCTATGGGAACTATCAAAAAGTGTAGAAAAAAAGGGAAAAAGTTTTAGAAAATTATTTACAAAAAATAGAAAAAATATAAAAATTCTAATCACCCCCTTTCCCCAAAATTTAAATACATAAACAGTTAAAAAAAATATGTGTCCCATACGGCAAATGGAGAAACAGGGAAAAAAAAGTCAAAAAGGCCAATTCGCAGTTGTTTTGGTCACTTGGCCTCCCACAAAAAATTTAATAAAAAGTCCTCATACAGCCCTGTACACATGAAAATAAAAAAGTTATGGGAGTAAGAATATGGCGATGCAAAGAAAAAAATCATTTTTTCCGAAGTTTTTATCTTTTATCAGTATTAAAATGCAAGGAAAACTATACAAATGTGGTATGGTTGTTCTCGTACTGACCCATAGAATGAAAGTAACAGGTCAGTTTTACCACATAGGAAATGCTGTAACAGCAAAACTGTGGTGGAATTGTGTGTTGTTGTTTTTTTATAATCCCACCACATTTGGAATTTTTTCTCCTACTTCCCATTACATTATATGCAACCTTGTCCTGCAAAAAACAAGCCTTCATATGGCTTTGTGAATGGAAAAATAAAAAAGTTATGGCTTTGGGAAGGCTGGGAGTAAAAAACGAAAGCCAAAAAAATGGAAAATTGCCCCGTCATTAAGGGGTTAACAATCAAGGGCACTCCAGCCACCACCAGACAGGTGACTCTAAAAGTTCAGGGTGTACCTCAAGGGGAAGAAGGATTGCAACCATCCACTTACTGTAAGCCTGAGCACTGGAGCCACTGTGACAACTACAACCACCCCTATTGCTGCAGCCACCACTCCTATCCTCTCCACCTCACATCTGCCCTGCAGGCTGGCGCATTTCATGTGTCCCACCCTGCCCTGCTCCACTCCCCAATCCAAAATCCATCAAGGTCATATCAGGTGAAGTCCTTCAGTCATGAATGTGTACATGTACATGAATACATGTAATAAGTAAAATTTGGATTTCCTGGGACCACCTGGGAATGCCCCTAAATACCGTAGAAAACCAACAATGGCCATGTACCTGTGGGGCAGTGCTATGGAGCCGTCTGCACTCCTCGTGCTGTGTTGCAGAGATATTCTCACCAAGAAGTCATGAACCTGTAATGTGATGGAGCTTGGTCGTTTCATAAGGAGATGTAGTAAGACCAAATCACGACTCCCTATAGCACACGACTGATATAGTGCCGATATAAGGCATGAAGCGTATCGCTATTGTTTTCCACTGTCTAATTTTATTGAATGTTTTCAAATTATTGTTATCATTTTCCATCTTCTTTCTGAAGATAAGGGTTTTTTCCCTTCACGAATTTGCTCTCATCTAACACATATCAATTTGCTTTGAAAAGACGGTAATCGCTGCTCCAATCTGCTGTCGTCCCTTCTCAATGTAATGTAAGTTGGCAGGTAACAAAATGAAAGGTAATTTTCTACCGCATGTTCAACTAGGAAGGAGTCAAAAAATCAATAGCCACTTTTTTACAAATAACCATATTAGCAGTTGGATCACAATGATGCTATCCAGAGAGAATCGAAAACTTATTTTATAAGACTTCATCCAAAAATGTTGAATATTTCGCTTAAAGAGGAATTTTGGTTATATCAACAGGATAGGTGTTAACATTAGACCGTGGAGTCCTACCACTGGGACCCTCACCAATCACGAGAACAGGCGATCTGAAATGAACAGAGGGGGTGGTCGGAAATGCATAAGTTAGGAGCAGCTACGTCAGTGACGTAACTAGAAATGACTGGGCCCCACAGCAAATTTTTGAATGGGCCCCCCCAGCAACTTTTTGCAACCTTCACTGCTGTGGCTAGTCAGACCAGGCCCGGCAGCCGCTCCGTCTGTTTCCTACAGTGTCACTGTATATAATGTCATTGTATAATACTGTTGAGAGGGCCCTAACAATAAAGTCTTTTAGTCCTCCTTCTGTATGGGCCCTTTCTGAGTTGGGGCCCCAAAGCAGCCACCTCCCCTATAGCTATGCCCCTGGGCTACGTCCATATACAAGCACATTAATTTCAGTTCAGCTCTACAGGGTTTGGGGACCCATTCTCATGATCGGTTGAGATCCCAGCAGTAGGGTTGTTGCGGGTATCGAAATTTCGATACCCAATCGGTACTTTTGTCCCGGTATCGATACGATACCGGGATTTCCATTTTTTCAATACTGGGCTGCGCTTCTGCGCAGTCTAGTATCTCTGAACATGAGCGCGCTGCTCTCGGCACGCTCATGTTCCCTCAGCAGCACAGGGAGAAGGAAGCAGTCTCTCCCTCCCCCTGTGCTGCTGCCGCTGCCACCAATGGACGGAGAGAGGGGCGGGCGCCCTGCGCCACCAATGATACGACTTTCTACACAGAGTGGCGTCCAGCGATGTCCGAGCACTCACCATTATTCCTGGGCACTGCTCCGTTCGCCCGCTGTGCCCCATTACTGTCTCCTCTCCTGCTTCACATGCTAATTACTATCGGAGCAATGGGGAGGAGACATCAGCTTCTCTAGTGGGCGTTGCTTCTCCCTGCGCTGCGATTGGACAGCACTACAGCCAGGGAGAAGGAACGCCCACTAGAGAAGCTGATGTCTCCTACCCATTGCTCCGATAGTAATTAGCATATGGAGCAGGAGAGGAAACCGTAATGGGGCACTGCGGGCGAACGGAGCGGCGCCCAGGAATAATAGTTAAGTATTATGCTACACAGAGCGGCGCCCAGCGATGTCCCAGCACTTACTAAGTCCGAACCCAGGAAAAGTAGACTTTAACACATAATACAGGAGGCGGGTGCCGGCAGCAGAATCGCATTGCCGGCACCCTGCCCCTGACAGGGAGCTGCGATCAGCGGCAGTTAACCCCTCAGGTGCGGCACCTGAGGGGTTAACTGCCGCTGATCTGCCAGTACCTGCCTCCTGTATTAAGGGGTAATTATCATTGGTGGTGCAGTGCGCCCCCCCAACCCCCCACCCCATTAAAATCATTGGTGGCACAGTGCGCCGGCCCCTCTCAACCCCCCCAGTATTAAAATCATTGGTGGCAGTGCCCACAGGGTCCCCTCCCCTCCCCCTCGTTGGTGGTGCAGTGGCAGCTTCTGATCGGCGCCCCAGCTGTGTAATCCTGGGGCTCTGATCTGTTACCATGGCAGCCAGGACGCTACTGAAGCCCTGGCTGCCATGGTAACATCCTTGATGCTGTGTGCACAGAGCACAGAGCAGCAGGGACAGTGTGATGTCCTATTCACCCTGATAGAGCTCTATCAGGGTGAATAGGACAAGGGATGAAAAAATCCCAGGTTCTAGCCCCTAAGGGGGGAAATGGTTATTAAATAAAAAGTGTAAAAAAAATAAAAAAGTAAAAAAAACAACCCACCAAAATATTAAGTATGAATCACCCCCTTTTCCCAATTTCACATATAAAATGTATAAATAATAAAACATATTACATATCGCCACGTCAGAAAAGTCCAAACTATTAAGATATTAAAAAAATCTATGCGGTGAATGCCGGAACATAAAAAATAAATAAAAACTGCGCGATTCGCCATTTTTAAAAATGCGGAATGCACGTGGCTTTTTTGGTTTCTTTTTTTCGTGTGGTATCGAATGGTATCGAGTATCGCAATACTTTTTCATGGTATCGAAACCGAATCAAAAATTTGGTATCGCAACAACTCTAAGTAGGACCCCAACCAATATTATAGTTACCCGCTTCTGAGAGAGGTGGAGGAGAGACGGGCGGTTAGCTCAGGTCTTTCGCAAGCAGGGAACCGTCTTATGCCAGGGAGGAGACTGGAGAACCAGCTCAGTGTCTCGTCTGTATTGTTTTGCACTTGAGTTCCTCCAGTAAAGATGCTCAATGGTTTACTGCAGACCCTGACTCTCTGGACTTCATTGGGGTGCATTACACCTTGCCAGCCCTTCGGGAGAGCAGCAACTTGTGATTACATCTTAACAGTGTCTGGGGGACCCAGTGTAGTATTGGGGCCACCTCAAACATGTCTATTCTCTCTGTGCCTAGTTTCTATAATATACAGGGACTCAATCACAGGACCAGCTAGGGTTACCTAAGTCCTGGGGGTAGTTGAGTACTTTGACCCCACTAGAAGTAATAGAAAAAAGTGTCCCATAGGTGGAATTGTGCTATCCAATTGATTATTTCCCTGGATATTGCAGGAACCAGACAGTATGATCAGAAACATAATATGACCTCATGAGGCCTCAGTTGGGGAGAGGTTACATTTGAGGTGTAGTACAGTATGGCTCCATACACCTCTATAGATGACATATTGTGACTATATTGTATGGAGCTATAATACGGCCTCATGAGGCCTCAGTTGGGGAGAGGTTACACTTGAAGTATAGTACAGTATGGCTCCATAGACCTCTATAGATAATGTACTGCAACTATATTGTATGGGGCTGTAATACGGCCTCACAAGGCCTCAATCGGGGAGAGATTACACTGGGTGGACATTTGCACTTTATCAGTCAATGTATGTATATGTGTACAATAAATATAATGTTAGAGAACTTGCCAGCTGCCATGTTATAAAGCAGGACAATCAATTAGTGCTTACTTGGAAAATCATCACTGGCACCATGCCAGCTCTGCCCACCTCATACCTCTCATTCTTGCCTGTCATTTTTCACCACCAGCCCCCTCTCTACATGACACTTTATAACACTCAACATGACAGGGCGCTCAGAGAGCTATACACAATGATAAATTCTGAGTAAACATTTAAGACCACGGCGCAGAGTAAGTAAGATTTACTTTACAGTCTATGCAATAATTACAAGCCGGATGAACATGCCAAACGCTCATTAAGTGGCGTACGTGATCTTTATTGGGCAATGTTTAGTTTCCCCTCTGTGCTTAGCTGTTCTGCTGTCTCTGCAGCAAAATTCTACATTAATAATGCATTCAGGTCACTAAGTCACAGGAGTTACCATTCATCATTCTCTATCTAAGCTTTCACCCAGGAATGGGAAAATTTCTTCAAGGTAAATCAATGGGTGTTTAATGCCAGATTGGAGAATATACTATCCCCCAAAGTAGTCTAGTGATGCACTTCTGCCACTGGCAAATTTATACCATCCACTGAACTTCCCTGCTGGAGACCTTTCTTTAAAATTAGAACATTGAAACCTCCTGGTATCAAAAGAATGCAGAAATAACAAAGATAACTTGCTGCTAAAGTCTATTTACTGGAACATTATAGCTTGTCAATTC
The DNA here is from genome assembly GCF_905171765.1 of Bufo bufo. Lineage (NCBI taxonomy): Eukaryota > Metazoa > Chordata > Amphibia > Anura > Bufonidae > Bufo > Bufo bufo. The sequence continues at coordinate 112,669,811 of NC_053389.1, forward strand.
ATTGATATAGTGTATACACTGACAAGCAAAAGGGCAACAATGCTTTGAACTTTTGACTTTCAGGCTCCATATCTCACCATCCACTACAGCTTCCAACGTGAGACCACCATCATTTTATAGACAATCATCTTGGCTATCTCATACATACATTGGACTTGCAGCTATTTAGCATATGATTAGCTATGGAGATTATTGTCAAGTAACTGCATTGTTACTGTTTAACTTCTAAAATTCTAAATTTCTGATTCGGCACCTGGACACGCAATCTCACTTATTTATAATCTACTAAACACTGGGGAGATTGGGGATGGGACAATTAATGCCGCACCAACAGCCCCTAGGTTCATTACTGCTTGGGAGGATGAAATAGGCACCAATCTTACAGTAGAACAATGGAGTAGATCTCTATTATTTACTCATAAATCATCAGTGTTGTGTAGATTGCAGGAACTTAACTACAAGATACTGACTCGGTGGTATAGGACAACGGTGAAGCTCCACCAGTTTTATCCTTCTGTCCCTGACACCTGTTGGTGTTGTTCAGCGGCAGTTGGTACAATGCTACACGTCTGGTGGGAGTGCCCGGGGGTGGCTCCTCTGTGGCAAGATGTATTCACCCTATATAATTCTCTTTACCGTTCTTCTATGCCTCCCTCACCTACAGTAGCCTTGTTATCTGTTTTTCCAGGCCGGATACAACAGATTAAGAGAGGAGCACTCAAACTCTTTGTTTTGGCCATGAGACAAATAATACCCTGTAGGTGGAGATCAACTGAGAGTCTTCAGAGATTAACTTGGGTATCTGCACTCAATATCCATGTTCGCATTGAGGAACTCTGAGCAGAAGATCTTGACCTAGTACCTGCCTTTACACAGGCTTGGGCACCTTGGCTTCAGTTCCGCAAGTTCTTGTTTTTTTCGGATTGGCTGCTCAATGGAGTTGTTCCTTCACAGGTCATCTAGATGGTCAGTATCTTTAATAAGGTATATACTCTTACCCATCCTAACCTCGTGTATCTTGTCTGTCTTTACATAACCTGCATTATTGTTTCTATATGACTTACCTTTACAAAAAATAATAGTGCCTTATGCTTATGTTCCTACTCAGGTTACATTAATTTCTCTACTATACCTGCTCTTGGTATTCCATCATATTAAGCAGCTATATACAGTATGCCTATGATACTGCATTATGCCAAGCTTTACTGATTGAGACACAATGTTTTCATGCTTATATCACTCTATCGAATGTGTTTCGAATCTTGTTTAATAAAAAATGATTGAACCATAAAATTCTAAATTGCCATTTTTATTATTTTGTTAGTATTTTGTAAATCCACCTTTGGCTTTCAACACTGCCTGAATCCTTCTGGGCATGTTTGCGATCAGACTCAAGCATGTCTCGACCAAAATCTGTTCCCAGGTCTCTTCTACACATTCCCAATGTTCATGCATACTGCTCGACTCACTTGGGTACGAATACAGCTCTTTCTTCAACTCTACCCACAAGTGTTGGATTGGGTTGAGGTCTGGGGGGACAATCCAGCACCTCTACTTCATCGTCACTGAACCATTTCTTCGCCAATCTCGACGTATGCTTCGGGATTTTGTCCTGCTGGAACACTATGTCGTCCTTTAGTAACTTGTAGGATACTCACATTTAGCTCAGCATTGAGACCACCATTGATCCTGGTCAAGTATCTAATGCTTTTGGCTGTGAAACAACTCCATATCATCAGGCTTCCTCCACCTAACTTGACAGTTCTTTCAATTTCTCGATTTGGTAGCCCCTTTTTTCCTTGTTTCTTCCAGACCCATTTGCACCGATTAGAGCCCAGTCTATCGACTTTCATCTCATTGCTCTAAATCACTTGTTTCCAATCTTCTACTGTCCACTGTTTGTACTTTTTTGTGAACTTGAGCCATGGACATCTGTGATCTCACTATTACGGAGCACAAGAGCCACCTCCACTGCCGCGTTTGTCTTGCCAGAACTGATAGTTTACCTGGATGTCCATCTCTTGGCTTTGGAATGTTTGGATGGACTTTATTTCATATTCTTTGAGCTGTCATGGCACTCACATTATGCAGTTTTGCAATTTTCTTGGCTGAGATACTTCTGTCGATGAGCTGGATGATGCTGTTTCTCTTTTCTTGGAAAATCTTCTTCATGGCTTCTCCTGGATTTGAGCCAGTAATGTTTTGCTTGGGAACCATCCTAATAAGACACTCAGCTGATAGGGAATGTGAGAACAGGTTGTAGTATACAGGAAGAAAAAGATTGTTCCACCACCAGGAGCAAAACAGTAACAATGCAGTTACATGACAAGAATCTGCATAACTAATCATATGCTAAATAGTTGCAAGTCCAACTTATGTATGAGATAGCCAAGATTATTGTCTATAAAATGATGGTAATCTCGCGTTCAAAGCTGTAGTGGATGGTGAGATATGGAGCCTGAAAGTCAAAAGTTCAAAACATTGTTACCCTTTTGCTCATCAGTGTGTATTATACAGTATATACCGTAGGTCTTATAGGAGGAAAATATGAAGAAGAAAAAAATTTTTTTCATCAGACCTAAGATCAGACCTCCATTGTTAATCACACCTCAGATCATACCCCCAATCAGACCTCCAATGTTAATTAGACTTCTGCTCAGATCCCCGTCAGACCTCTGCTCAGTCCCCCAATGTTAGGCTAGTTTCAGATCTGCGGCAGGGAACTTCTAATTGAGAACAGCCTGCCAGAGCATTGCCAAATACTACCACCTTCCAACGGGACCCCAGCAGAAGACCATGGAGCAGTGAGTGCAGGATTTGCTCCCCTGTATATACATGCACAACTGCATATGGGTTTGAGCACTTCCTGCCTGTTTAACACCATGACATTTTTTCAGTTTGTTTGTATATAGAGATGCCTGGAGGTGTATAAACTCCAATTTAAATGTGCCTGTTTTCCATCCACAGGCTACATTTAGGTGCACCATGAGGCCTGAGCCATATCAGCCAGTCTTGAGTGGGACTCATGGACTCCTCCCTCCTCCCATTGCTAGCATGGCTGCATGCTGGAGGTAACTGGCGAGTTGTCTGTGAGTCGGAACTTACACTCCTGTAATTCGCCCCCCGGCTCCTGGCATTGGCCATACGGCACAGGTAGGTGAGTGTTAGGACCCGAGCTACTTGAGAAACCTTGGCGCGGTGCTCGGGCTCAGACATGTCCTCCATAGTAGGATATGTTGGCTAATCTATCAATTTTAACATCAGTTTGAGGGTTTAGTAAGACCGCAGAGTGCACCTGTCTTTGCAAATATTATGATATTGTTATCATGGAGCAGTGAGTACTGCCAGCCTTGGGAGCAATGCATTCACCGCTCCCTGCTCCTACTGTAAAATGAGCGCTTCTAAAATGGAAGAGCTCATTAGTATTCACCTTATACGACACACTGTCATTTTCTGCCCACCCTTTGAGACCTTTCTTTTGTGCCATTGGATGACAAATATAATATTTGAAAAAATATTGAAGGTAAAGCTGTGAAAATTACTTATAAAAAGTATATTTTTCCTTTCTTATCATTTTTTTTCTGTTACAAAATATTTCCAGGCAAAACATTTCTAAAACCATTACCATATGTTTGTACAGGGAAGATGGATACCACTTATGTAATTTGTCTACTGGCTTGGCCCACCTCAAGACTTCAAAGGACTAGAGCACATTTTGGATTTTGGCAGCCTACTTTTCTATTGCTGGTTCTATGGCACCGTGCTGCCATTACAGATGTTGTGCAGAGCCAAAACATTAGAAACACCTTCAAAGTGACTTTTTTAAATGTTAACCCCATAAGGTATTCATCCTGGGTAAATCTGGACATTTTAGGCATTCTTTTTAAAAATATAAAAATTTAATCGTATGTATATTTTACGCACAAAAAACCTCTATACTAAACATAGCTAAAATACAAAAAAAAAATTAAAAAGGAAAAAAAATGTGTGTACTTTTGTATATTTTAGACACAGTCTGCTTTAGTATTGCTAAAACTAATTATATTTTTTTATGAAAAATAAAGGGCCATATAAATGTGTGTGTGCATGTAATCAGCTATACTATTTCTAAAACTAATAACTATAGCAATAACTTGATATTTTTTATTTTACTTTTTATTTAGTTTTTATTTTTACCTTTTATTTATGAAAAAAGTGAATTATCCCCTTTCCTGCCACCGTCAGGGCAAGAAAGGGTTAATTCACAGATAGCAGGATCCCAGTTCACTTTACAGCCAGCAGTGGTCACTCCCACATAGCTGAAAGTGGCCCTGCTAGCTTTCTTCAATGAACACATTACCGGTGACCATTTTGGCTGCGCTCTGGGATCTTCACCGCAACTGCAACTGTCTAATAACAGCACGGTCACAGCGACCTGCAGCGCAACAGGGCACTGGCAGATTGTAATGTAACCCAACGCTTTTATACGTCGGGTTACAGTTAACTACCTACCACCACGACATATAAAGTTTGAACACCTTAAATTGTAGATCTTTATATGCCAAAGTTATGTGCTGATTCATTTATTAATACATTTAGATAATAATTAAACAATAATTTGTTTTTCTGATAAAAAGCTCCAAATCCCCTCCATTGGCATGCAATTAACAGATACTATTATGACTGAATGTAGCCGTCACTAAAGGGAGCTTATAAGCTGACTGCATACAGTGTTATTATTGAGTTCAAGGTATAAACAGTATGCAATAAGCTTAAAGGGAACCTGTCACCAGTTTTATGGTGTCCTAACTAAAGGCAACATAAATAAGTGACTGACAAACAGGCTGGGTCACTTTATTTAATTGACCCCAGTCAATCTGCCAACATCTTGCATTGAAAAGCTCCAGCTCATAATGATGAGTCCTGAATATTTATGAGCTCCTGACTCCCCGCCTACCGGCTGCAGATTCACAGTTATTTTCGATATCAATCAGCAGCAGGTGGGAAGGGGAGTGGCTATAGCTCTGAATTAAATATATGCTGGACTCAATGACATCACGCTGGACTCAAATCAGCTCAATAGCATGCGGCATGTGGCATCTTTGTGTGTATATTATGAGGTAACCATCTGTCACACCAGTAAGTGAATACATCTAAGGCACTTTTTAGTAGTTAATGATTGTATATAATTAGTTAGATTATAATCAAATATCCACATTACAGGTTCCCTTTAAAGGCTCCCTCGAGTGGCAGCTATGGGTAGACAGGATAGTGCATTTTAACCTTTGTCTATACAGGTGATTTGGAGCTCTGCTTTATAAAAACAGAACTCCAGCTGCTATAAAGATATATTAAAGGGATTGACAAGTCCCATTGCTGATTTCTTCTTTGAACCTATTTTCTTATATACGGATTGCCATTATGTCCTTGAGTGTCATATAAATCTTTATTTTTTATCCACTTCTGTAACCTAATTTCTGCTGCTTTGCATATGATTGTACCGGTCTTCCCAACAGTCTTGTTGATGAACCAAGAGGATCAAGATCCACAGTATATAGGAAAAGTATGTGTGTGAAACTGTGTTGTAGTTAATGGAATTGTAGGAGGATACAAAACAAAACAAAAAGAAGGTAGCGTAACATTTCTCAAAGAATTGGTTTGTTTTCTGCTACATTTCTGAGGTCCAGTCATATCGTGGCTCATATCATGGTCCAACCCTGCATGCACTCTACACCCGGAATAGTTATTTACATTTTTTCATTGATATACAGTAAATGTTGGTCACTGTGGTTTATAACGTCTTATAAGGATGTGCCCTGTCTATTTTACATACTTGACTGTCAATAATAAGTCACCTTACCTTTGCCCAGCCAGCTAGTATTTTACTGCTGAGCAATAAGAATGTCAGCGATTCCAGCCATAGCATGTGTAGTAACTGTGACATTACTCAGCTGTGTTTATCTCTGATGACTATAAGACGTCCTGCATTCTAAATAAAAATGACTCAGCGAGGACTTTATTTTATAAGTCGCCAAGATAGGTAACATATTCTACAGTAAATTTCAAAAAATGTGTTCTTTTTTTTTTTTTTTTCCACAAACAGGACCTTTCATGTCCATAGGCTATGTCTGGTATTGCAGCTCAATTCCATTTAAGGAAAAGGAGCAGAGCTAAAATACCAGACACAGCCCACAGGCATTAGTAGGTCTTATTCTGGGGATCCTTTCTAAGCTTCAAAGATGAGGTGTCCATTGAAGCTATCTAAAATGTCATAAGGGACACACTGATAGCTGCGAATATACTGTATCTACCATCACAATAATATATTTTCTAAGCGTGAAGACTGAGAACAGTCTTCACGCTCTCTAGGGTTATTTCCTCCATTGTCCATCCGGACCAGAATGGCTTTATTCAAAACAAGGGCACGCATCATAATCTCCATCGGCTCTTTGCCAATATACAGGCCCATGGGGGGACCGCTCGCTCCATCCTGTCATTGGATGCCTCTAAGGCCTTTGACAGGGTGCAGTGGCGTTTCCTCTGGAGGGTTCTGACAAGGATGGGTTTTGGGGAAAGATTTATAAATATCCTTAAATTACTGTATAGATCCCCTACGGCGAAACTGAGTCTTAATGGGATCCTGACTACTAGTTTTGATCTAAATAGAGGTACTCGCCAGGGTTGCCCTCTATCTCCATTGTTATTCGATATTTACATCGAGCCCCTAGCTCTGGCCATTAGGCAGGATGATCAAGTTAAAGAATTTGGAACATTAGGAGTGGAAGATCGTATCTACTTATATGCGGATGATGTTCTTTTTTTTATAGACCACACGGAAATAACCCTCCCAAGAATCATCCGAATGGTTAAACTATTTGGTGAGGTATCTGGTTTTCATATAAATTGGTCTAAGACCAGTCTGATGCCAATAGACCCGCTACCCCAGAAGGAGGTTCTTATAACTCAGTTGGATGTTGTTGATACTCTTCAATACTTGGGCTTGATGATATCGCCCAGGGTTGAAAACTTTGTCCAACTCAATTTGATCCCATTAATAACGAAAACCAAACGAAAACCAAAATAGGGATTTGGTTGAAACTCCCTCTATCTAGAGCTGATCGAGTTTCACTGGTCAAAATGGAGATCTTACCACAATTTCTGCATGTGCTCAGGAATACACCTACCTGGATAGAAGAGAAATATTTTAAACTTATGGAAAGAATAATTAATGATTTAGTGTGGGGAAGAAAACGAGTCAGGTTAAAATTGGAACATCTATACAAACCATTGGAATGTGGGGGTTTAAACCTCCCCTATTTCAAAGGTTTTTTTTTTTTTTGCTGCCCAGTTATTGATGTGTTACGAATGGAAAAATAGTGCACTATTAAGGAGCCTAGTCGGGAGTTATTCATATAATAACATATTTACTCGTTTGGAATCTGGACTATTGATTAGCCAAGTGCGGGGTTATAAACAGATTATAAAATTACTTTCTAAAATGTGGGCTACTACTAGAATATGGTTCAGGGTAAAGGGTTCACTTACATTCACGCCTCTTTGGCATAACGTTCATCTACAGATGTTAGATGGTATAGCAGCGGATAAATTTTGGCAAAAGAATAGGATTTTTTACATTTCACAAGTAGTTAAGGATAGAGAGATTAAAGGGACACTGACAGGGCCAAAAAGCATATTTAGGTATATATATGACATTACAGGTCTTATAAAGTGTATTAGAATCATCTAAGTATCTCCCCTGTCCACCTTATAAATACAGTAAAATGAAGTTTTATAACCTGCTTGAATCGTGTTCAATCTGCCCAAGGGGCGGCGTTTCATCTCAACTTGCGCCCAGCCAGCCTCGCCCCAACTGCCGTTTGAAGCGCCGCCCAGCTCATCAATATTCACTTCGCTGGGCGGCTACTAGTGTCCCCGACGATGAGCCGGAGGACGATGCCCATAGGATTGTACCGGATCTTGCGTCGGGGACACTAGTAGCCGCCCAGCGAAGTGAATATTGATGAGCTGGGCGGCGCTTCAAACGGCAGTTGGGACGAGGCTGGCTGGGCGCAAGTGGAGATGAAACGCCGCCCCTTGGGCAGATTGAACACGATTCAAGCAGGTTATAAAACTTCATTTTACTGTAGTTATAAGGTGGACAGGGGGGATACTTAGATGATTCTAATACACTTTATAAGACCTGTACTGTCATATATATACCTTATCATGCTTTTTGGCCCTGTCAGTGTCCCTTTAAGTCGTTCACGGAGTTATCACATAATGTAGAAAACCTCTCTTGGTTTAGGTATTTTCAGTTGCGGTCAGCAATATTTAGTCTGGATGATAAATCAATGTTGGATATAGATAGTTCATGCTTTTTAAATGATTGGACAGGGACGACCCTCCTAAGAATTAAGATTTCAAATACACTGCTCAAAAAAATAAAGGGAACACAAAAATAACACATCCTAGATCTGAATAAATTAAATATTCTTCTGAAATACTTTGTTCTTTACATAGTTGAATGTGCTGACAACAAAATCACACAAAAAAAAAATGGAAATCAAAATTTTCAACCCATGGAGGTCTGGATTTGGAGTCACACTCAAAATTAAAGTGGAAAAACACACTACAGGCTGATCCAACTTTGATGTAATGTCCTTAAAACAAGTCAAAATGAGGCTCAGTAGTGTGTGTGGCCTCCACGTGCCTGTATGACCTCCCTACAACGCCTGTTCATGCTCCTGATGAGGTGGCGGACGGTCTCCTGAGGGATCTCCTCCCAGACCTGGACTAAAGCATCTGCCAACTCCTGGACAGTCTATGGTGCAACGTGACGTTGGTGGATAGAGCGAGACATGATGTCCCAGATGTGCTCAATTAGATTCAGGTCTGGGGAACGGGCGGGCCAGTCCATAGCATCAATGACATCGTCTTGCCGGAACTGCTGACACACTCCAGCCACATGAGGTCTAGCATTGTCTTGCATTAGGAGGAACCCAGGGCCAACCGCACCAGCATATGGTCTTACAAGGGGTCTGAGGATCTCATCTCGGTACCTAATGGCAGTCAGGCTACCTCTGGCGAGCACATGGAGGGCTGTGCGGCCCTCCAAAGAAATGCCACCCCACACCATTACTGACCCAATGCCAAACCGGTCATGCTGGAGGATGTTGCAGGCAGCAGAACGTTCTCCACGGCGTCTCCAGACTCTGTCACGTCTGTCACATGTGCTCAGTGTGAACCTGCTTTCATCTGTGAAGAGCACAAGGCGCCACTGGCGAATTTGCCAATCTTGGTGTTCTCTGGCAAATGCCAAACGTCCTGCACGGTGTTGGGCTGTAAGCACAACCCCCACCTGTGGACGTCGGGCCCTTATAGCAGACACATGCACATTTGTGGCCTGCTGGAGGTCATTTTGCAGGGCTCTGGCAGTGCTCCTCCTGTTCCTCCTTGCACAAAGGCGGAGGTAGCGGTCCTGCTGCTGGGTTGTTGCCCTCCTACGTCCTCCTCCACGTCTCCTAATGTACTGGCCTGTCTCCTGGTAGCGCCTCCATGCTTTGGACACTACGCTGACAGACACAGCAAACCTTCTTGCCACAGCTCGCATTGATGTGCCATCCTGGATAAGCTTCACTACCTGAGCCACTTGTGTGGGTTGTAGACTCCATCTCATGCTACCACTAGCACCGCCAGCATTCAAAAGTGACCAAAACATCAGCCAGGAAGCATAGGAACTGAGAAGTGGTCTGTGGTCACCACCTGCAGAACCACTCCTTTATTGGGGGTGTCTTGCTAATTGCCTATAATTTCCACCTGTTCTCTATACCATTTGCACAACAGCATGTGAAATTGATTGTCACTCAGTGTTGCTTCCTAAGTGGACAGTTTGATTTCACAGAAGTGTGATTGACTTGGAGTTACATTGTGTTGTTTAAGTGTTCCCTTTATTTTTTTGAGCAGTGTATATATAAACTATTACTTAAGGCACGGTTTTGTGATACACAGTCACCAGGACAAAGAGCCTGGGAGTTGGATTGTCCAAATATACTGTACAATTAGCTATCTAAAATGTCATAAGGGACACACTGATAGCTGCGAATATACTGTATCTACCATCACAATAATATATTTTCTAAGCGTGAAGACTGAGAACAGTCATGACAATCCAACAGTGTCTGTCATTCCATCCTGAAGCCGCCACTTTGGTTCGTGTTATGGTCCTGGGGAAGATCAGGAGCAGTGCATGCAGCAGTCTCATAGCCATTATGGAGGAGATAGTGGACGGCAGGTGTGACACTCACATAACCGGTCCCTTAACGTTGCTGTGCTGACCAGTCAAACTCTGACATGGGATATCAAGATATTCAGGACTCTCCTGGTTTGGACCTTGACTTTTTCTACTGATTAACCTCTTGTCTACTGAGTTGGCTATATCTGTACTCTCCTGGTTTGGACTTTGACTTGTTCTACTGATTAAACTCTTCTCTGCTGATTTGTCTATATTTTCAACCTCCTGGTTTTGACTCGGGCTTGTTTTATTATCCTTTGTGCTTTCCTGTGGTTATCTGGTCTGGTCTGCTCCTGCAAAATTACACCTTTTTCTTTCACCATACTCCTCAATGTAACCTGGCTCCCTAGCAGACAAGACCATCCTGCCTTCTCAGTGTTTTGGTCAGTGATTTCGATCAGGCTCCAATCCTAGTTTTGGCTCTCAATCACTAATGGTAATCACTGACCAAAACTCTGACGTGTGTATGAGGCTTTAGTCTCTGCTGACTGGAGTAGTGTAATCACAACAGGTAGCTCTTGGTAGCTGAGTTTGTTGCATGTGGTTTTGGTCAGTGACGTTTGTAGTTATTATTACATTGACTAAGTTCATCGAATAGCATCGAAGGGTGGATTTAGACAGGACAATTCGGCAGCCGATTGCCGACAGTCAGCTGCTCGTTCAGTGAAGAAGACCACTGCATTTACATGTCTCATTCACAGTATGAGGACAAGGGATTGCTATTGCGATCCCTCATCCTCATACAGAATCATGGTTTCTGAGCAGCAGTTCGCTGTTTAGACAGCACGATCTGCTGCTCAGAAACTATGATTGGTGGTGGTGCCTGCATGAACCCGATGAATGAGCGTGGATCAGTGGGACATTTACATGGGCAGATTGTCGGGAATGACTGTTCGCAGGAACGGTCGATCCCAATACTCTGGACGATTACTGGCTCATGTAAATGCAGCTTAATATTCTCTATCTCATAAAATAGATAAGTGCTTTTAGCACGGTTGTTCCCAATAGAACCACCAGATTCTTTTCCAGCCTTCAATGGTCCACCTCTAGTGTTATACATTCCACCATTGTCATTGTACGCAGTCGCTAGCAATAATAAGGTGATATGACTTTATTTGTGCACTGATTATGCAAAATGTAGTGACTATAAAAATTTGAGGACTATGTATGTGTTCAGCCACAGTCTAGTACAAGCAACTAATAAATTTCTGAACTAACACAAACAAACCTAACATACTCCACATACTACAGAGAATCTTCTTATTCACATAGACCAGTGATTCCAAAATCATCTAGAGGCTACACTGCGGAACCCAAACCCATTGTCCATTAACCCATGATCCATGTAAGTCGGGTAGTCCTTAGTGATATCACTTCTGCAGGCCACAAACCCTAAGACATTCTCTTATTTTATGCCCAAGTAGTGCGTATGATCACCTTAGTAATCCCTCAGGCTCCTTTGCAAATTCATTTCACATTACAGTAAATTAATTCACGCCCCCAAATTAATTCAGACTTCAGACCTCAAGTGAATTCAGACTTAAGACTCCAAAATTAATGGCTCATCACAAAATTAGAAAAACAGTCACGATTCACAGTAACCAGAACAGAGTTTACTTTGGCAAAACATTAAGGTAGGCCGTGGCTTTACTGCCATGTACAGTTGGGGTACGGCCACACGACTTGGTCACGACCCATTCGGGTTGTGGCCAGTTGTGCTCAAGAATTGTGCAGCCAATTAGGCTGTATCTGCCTGTTTTTTAACTCATGAAGACCGCACTGTATAGCCGTATGGCACCTTCAATTCCGTGCGGCCATTAACAATGAAGACGGCTATACAGTGCATTATTCATTAGTTAAAAAAAGACAGCTGCGGCCTAAATGGCATCTTGGTTCGTGACTGCATGGGTCACAACTGCGTCGCATGGCCATACCCAAATTTATAATTGGCAGACAAAGACCTCATTAGCTGTCCAAACCAGAGAAATAACTTGATGTAAAATCTGTAGCAAAGCTGTTGCATAATATTATTCATATATTCATGCATCTGTTCTCTGCTTGAGTCATATTCCAATAGAAAAAAGTTATGTAATAGTCATGAATAGTGTTCGGCCGAACACCGCGTGTGCTCGAGCGCGATGCTCGAGTCTTCTCCCCGCACGTTTGTTGACTGCTACGCAGCCAATAAACGTGCGGGAAAGTACTGGCACTCACTGTAATGCCATAGCCATGTTGGTTACTGGCATTACAGTGATTGGCTGGCCGGAACATGTCATCGGGTGCTATATGACATGCAATGACACGTGGTTCGGCTCAGTCTTAGTCAGGGGGAGCTGCAGTAGAAGGGACAGATAGTGTAGGGACAGGAATTGTTTTTTGTTTTTTTTAGGCAGGGATCAGTGTAATTTTTTTTAGCCGCTGGTGACAGCAACATTACCTGCTCTACATTTCCTGTATAACGTTTGCGCATCCTAAATATCTGTGACATTCAGTGTAATTTTTTTGCCGCTGGTGACATCGACATTACCTGCGCTACTGCTCCTGTATAACATTTGCACATCCTAAATATCTGTGACATTCAGTGTAATTTTTTTGCCGCTGGTGACATCGACATTACCTGCGCTACTGCTCCTGTATAACGTTTGCGCATCCTAAATGTCTGTGACATTCAGTGTAATTTTTTCGCCGCTAGTGATAGTAACATTACCTGCGCTACATCTCCTGTATAACGTTTGCGCATCCTAATCTGTGACATTCAGTTACATTTTTTCGCCCCTGGTGACAGCGACATTATCTGCGCTACATCTCCTGTATTACGTTTGCTAATCCTAAATATCTTTGACATTCAATGTAATTTTTTAGACACTGGTGACAGCGACATTACCTGCGCTACATCTGCTGTATAACGTTTGCGCATCCTAAATATCTGTGACATTCAGTGTAATTTTTTCGCCACTGGTGACAGCCACATTACCTGCGCTACATCTCCAGTATAATGTTTGCGCATCCTAAATATCTGTGACATTCAGTGTAATTTGCGCATACACTTAAAAAACCTGCGCTTCTGTACGCGTGACATACTTGCAAGCATTTATACCATTTAATATGCTCAAGGCGAGCAGTAAGGGACGGGGAAGTGGCCGTGCAGCTGATGGTGCATGCAGTGGCCCTGGGAGCGGTGAAACTGTGCCTGCTGCCAGAGCACAAGAAAAACACTCATCCACGATACCTAGCTTCATGTCCAAGTTTGCAGGGCGGTGCAGGACACCACTCTCGAAGTCACACCAGTACGACCAGGTGGTCGGTTGGATTGCAGCAGATAATGCTTCCAGTCGGTTAAGCACCACCCTGTCTTCCACAAAGTCCAGTCTCAGTAGCCAAGAGTCTGGTCAACAGAATCCTCACGCTGATCCTCCTTCCTCCAACCATGGAGAGTCTTGGAAAACAAGTGATCCCACACTCGGATTTCCGAGGAGCTCTTTTCATCGCTGTTCCTTGATTTGGCCCTCTCGCCAAGCCCGCTTGAAGAGGGACATGAGGAGATCTTGTGCACTGATTCCCAAACTCTTGAGCATCCACAGTCATAAAAAGATGACGGTGGCGAACGGCATTAGTGCTTCACGAGGTGAATGATGATGAGACACAGTTGCCAGTAAATCAATGGCAATTAGTGTCTCAAGAGGTTGATGATGAGGATGAGACACAGTTGTCAATAAGTGAGGTTCTTGTTAGGTCAACAAGTCAGGAGGATGACCAGAGTGAGGAAGTGGAAGAGGATGTGGTGTACGATGAAATCACTCACCCAACCTGGGAAGGTGGCAAGCCGAGCGAGGACAGCAGTACAGAGGGGGAGGGATCCGCAGCACCGCAACAGGCTGTAAGAGGCAATGAGGTGGCAAAAGGGAGAAGGTGGGCCACACCAAACAGGCCCACAGCTGTTCCCCGGAGCACCCCCTTGCGGCAATCTCCCTTGCCAAGGGGTAGGTGCTCCGCAGTCTGGTGCTTTTTTGAGGAAAGTGCAGACAATAAAAGAATTGTCATTTGCAACTTGTGCCGTACCAAAATGAGCAGGGGCGTGAACACTAGCAACCTCACCAGCATGATCCACCACATGGCATCAAAGCACCCTAATAGTTGGGCCGAACACCTGGGTCCACAATCAGTGTCTGCGGGTCACACTACTGCATCCTCTTCCCCTGTGTTACGTGCTGGCCAATCCCCTGTCCAAGACGCCTCCCACCCTGCACCTGGACCTTCACAAGCACCATCAGCTAGCACATCCACTTCTGTGTCCCAGCGCAGCGCAGTGGCGGATCCGGGGGGAAGCAACGGGGCAATTTCCCCCCCCCCCCGAGCTGGCGGCGGCAGGGCACAGGGAGATGAGCGCTTCCATTGTGGAAGCGCTTATCTCCATAGTCATCTGTATCGCCATCCTCAGGACAGCGATACAGATGACTGTGCTGAGGCAGGGGAGGGAGAGGCGTGTCCCTTTCCCTTCCTCTGATAGGTTGCAGGCACTAGAGGCCTGGCGCAGGCAGCGCGATGACGTCATCGCGCCGCCTGAGCCGTACAGCGCGGGACGCAGGCCGGAAGAGGCCTGCATCGCATCGCTGACATGGAAGTAAGTATGTGTTTTTTTTTTGTTTTTTTTATATATACAGGGAGTGCAGAATTATTAGGCAAGTTGTATTTTTGAGGATTAATTTTATTATTGAACAACAACCATGTTCTCAATGAACCCAAAAAACTCATTAATATCAAAGCTGAATATTTTTGGAAGTAGTTTTTAGTTTGTTTTTAGTTTTAGCTATTTTAGGGGGATATCTGTGTGTGCAGGTGACTATTACTGTGCATAATTATTAGGCAACTTAACAAAAAACAAATATATACCCATTTCAATTATTTATTTTTACCAGTGAAACCAATATAACATCTCAACATTCACAAATATACATTTCTGACATTCAAAAACAAAACAAAAACAAATCAGTGACCAATATAGCCACCTTTCTTTGCAAGGACACTCAAAAGCCTGCCATCCATGGATTCTGTCAGTGTTTTGATCTGTTCACCATCAACATTGCGTGCAGCAGCAACCACAGCCTCCCAGACACTGTTCAGAGAGGTGTACTGTTTTCCCTCCTTGTAAATCTCACATTTGATGATGGACCACAGGTTCTCAATGGGGTTCAGATCAGGTGAACAAGGAGGCCATGTCATTAGATTTTCTTCTTTTATACCCTTTCTTGCCAGCCACGCTGTGGAGTACTTGGACGCGTGTGATGGAGCATTGTCCTGCATGGAAATCATGTTTTTCTTGAAGGATGCAGACTTCTTCCTGTACCACTGCTTGAAGAAGGTGTCTTCCAGAAACTGGCAGTAGGACTGGGAGTTGAGCTTGACTCCATCCTCAACCCGAAAAGGCCCCACAAGCTCATCTTTGATGATACCAGCCCAAACCAGTACTCCACCTCCACCTTGCTGGCATCTGAGTCGGACTGGAGCTCTCTGCCCTTTACCAATCCAGCCACGGGCCCATCCATCTGGCCCATCAAGACTCACTCTCATTTCATCAGTCCATAAAACCTTAGAAAAATCAGTCTTGAGATATTTCTTGGCCCAGTCTTGACGTTTCAGCTTGTGTGTCTTGTTCAGTGGTGGTCGTCTTTCAGCCTTTCTTACCTTGGCCATGTCTCTGAGTATTGCACACCTTGTGCTTTGGGGCACTCCAGTGATGTTGCAGCTCCGAAATATGGCCAAACTGGTGGCAAGTGGCATCTTGGCAGCTGCACGCTTGACTTTTCTCAGTTCATGGGCAGTTATTTTGCGCCTTGGTTTTTCCACACGCTTCTTGCGACCCTGTTGACTATTTTGAATGAAACGCTTGATTGTTCGATGATCACGCTTCAGAAGCTTTGCAATTTTAAGAGTGCTGCATCCCTCTGCAAGATATCTCACTATTTTTGACTTTTCTGAGCCTGTCAAGTCCTTCTTTTGACCCATTTTGCCAAAGGAAAGGAAGTTGCCTAATAATTATGCACACCTAATATAGGGTGTTGATGTCATTAGACCACACCCCTTCTCATTACAGAGAAGCACATCACCTAATATGCTTAATTGGTAGTAGGCTTTCGAGCCTATACAGCTTGGAGTAAGACAACATGCATAAAGAGGATGATGTGGTCAACATATTCATTTGCCTAATAATTCTGCACTCCCTGTATATACAATACTTTTACTGGCACATGGGGGGAGCTGTTATTGCTGGCACATGGGGGGGCTGTTATTGCTGGCACATGGGGGGGCTGTTATTAATACTGGCACATGGGGGGCTGTTATTAATACAGGCACATGGGGGGCTGTTATTAATACTGGCACATGGGGGGCTGTTATTAATACTGGCACATGAGGGTGCTGTTATTAATACTGGCACATGGGGGGCTGTTATTAATACTGGCACATGGGGGGGCTGTTATTAATACTGGCACATGGGGGCTGTTATTACTGGCACATGGGGGGGCTGTTATTACTGGCACATGGGGGGGCTGTTATTACTGGAACATTGGGGGGGCTTTTATTAATACTGGCACATGGGGGGGCTGTTATTACTGGCACATGGGGGAGCTGTTTTTACTGGCACATGGGGGGGGCTGTTATTACTGGCACATTGGGGGGCTGTTATTACTGGCACATGGGGGGCCTGTTTTTACTGGGACATGGGGGGGCTGTTATTACTGGCACATGATTGGGGGGTTGCTCTTGTTACTGGAACATTATTGGGGGCACTATAGGGGCATCTACTGAGGCCACAAAGAAGGGGTATTTTATATGGGGGGCTCTGTACAGTACAATTTTATACTGGGACACATTATGGTGGGTACTATGGGGAAGGGGGGAGAGGAGTACTATGGGGTCATCTACGGGGGGCACTAAGAAGGGATATTCTATACTTGCAAATTATGGGGGACACTGAAGACATCTACTGGAGAATTTTATACTGGTACATTATGGGGGCACTAGCAGGAAGGAGGGTGTGGAGCACTATGGGGGCATTTACTGGGGGCACTTTATAGGGGTATTTTATACTGGCACATTATGGGGGCACTATGGGGACATTCGCTCACCTGGGGCATTACAAGGGGGTATGTTTTGCACATTATAAGGAGAATTATTTCTACTGGGGGGGCATTATGGTGGGCTTTATTACTCCCCCATGGTATGACCCCCTAGTAGCAGCACCAGCCCCTCCCTGCTCTGCTATCCCTCTGCCCCTTCTCCAAATCCTTATTATGAAATCTTTCTCATTAGGATAAAACACATCCGCTCCGCCGAGTGCCGCACCCCCCCCCCCCCCCCCCGGTCAAAGTGTTGAAGTGGTGTCCGAGATCCCCAAGGGCCAAGCCAAGTAATTGTAAGTTTTCATGTGGAATATGTTTATGTTATACACATATAGCATACACTGTGCCACACAATATACAGTATACCTCTACACTGTGGAGTCTGTTCTATAAGCATCATTGTTTTGTGGCGGCGGACAGAAAATAATCTGGAAGTGCCCCTCCCGAGACCAGGCTCTGGATCCGCCACTGGCGCAGCGTACAGATGTCCATACCCCAGGCCTTTGAACAAAAGCGCAAATACCCAGCCACAGGCCATAGCACTAAATGTGCACCTTTCAAAATTGCTGGCCCTGGAAATGTTGACATTTAGGCTTATGGACACTAAGGCTTTCCGCAGCCTGATGGCGGTGGCCGTCCCTTGTTACTCAGTCCCCAGCTGCCACTATTTTTCCCGGTGTGCCGTCCCCGCTTTACACCAGCATGTGTCCAGTAACATCACCCGTGCCCTGACCAACGCAGTTATTGGGAAGGTCCACTTAACGACTGACACATGGACAAGTGCTTTTGGCCAGGGACGCTACATTTCCATGATGGCACACTGGGTGAACGTTGTGGAGGCCGGGAGCAAGTCATAACCTGGGATGGCACAGGTGCTACAGACGCCGATTGCGGGCCCTACTTCCATCAGGATTTCCGCCACCACCTACATTAGTGGCTGCAACCCCCCCTTCTCCTCCTACACCTCCTCCTTCACTTCTACCTCTGAATTCTCATCTTGCAGCACCAGTCAGCCATCAGTCAGTAGCTTGAAGCAGTGTAGCACAGCAGTGGGGAAGCGGCAACAGGCCATACTGAAACTAATTTGCTTAGGTGACAAACAGCACATCGCCGCAGAGCTGTGGCAGGGTATAAGGGGCCAGACTGAGCTGTGGCTCTTGCCACTCAATCTACAACCAGGCATGGTTGTGTCTGATAATGGCCATAATTCTGTTGTGCGACGTGAGCACGTGCTGGAACTCCACGTTCCACATGTTGGCCAGGCTTTGTGAGCAGCAGAGGGCAGTAGTGGAATACCAGCTGCAACATGGTCATGGCCTTTCCAGTCAGCTTCTGCTCTTCACAAGCGACAAGTGGGCATGAATGTGTGAGACCTCTGTGAGGTTTTACGCAACTTTGAGGAATCAACACAGATGGTGAGCGGCGATGCCGCTATTATCAGTGTAACCATCCCACTTCTGTGTCTATTGAAACGCTCGCTGCTCACAATGAAGGCAGACGCTTTGCATGTGGAAGAGGTTGAAATGGGGGAAGACAGTACACATGGTGATAGCCAGACCACCCTCAGTTCGTCTTCTCAGCGCGAATTGGATGATAATGAGGAGCAGGAGACGGTTGCCTCCGCTACAGAGGGTAGTACCCATAGCAGGTTTATTCCATCTGTTCAGCGTGGATGGGCCGAAGAGGAGGAAGAGGATGAGGAGATTGAGAGTCATCCTCCTCTTGTCTATTGGGACTCTGGCACACATGACTGACTTTATGTTATGCTGCCTTTCCCGTGACCCTCGCGTTATGCACATTTTGAACACCGATTACTGGTTGTTCACCGTTCATGACCTCTGCTACAAAGAGAACTTCTCATCTCTCATTCCTTTGGTTGAGAGGACTAGCAAAATGGTGCAATACCAGAAGGTCCTTGTGGAAATATTGCTCCAAAAATTTCCAGCTGGCAACGCTGGCGGCAGAGTACGTAGTTCCTTGGGAAACCGAGGAGGAGAGACGAGGGGAACACACAGCAGTTCCAACAGAGGGAGGGCAACACTCTCCAAGGCCTGGGACAGTTTCATGACACCCCGTCAGCACCCTCACCCTGATGCGTGGCCAAATGTCACAAGGAGGGAATAGTTTCAGAAGATGGTGAAGGAGTACGTAGCAGACCGTGTTTGTGTCCTCAGTGATCCCTCTGTGCCTTACAACTATTGGGTGTCCAAGCTGGACACGTGGCACAAACTGGTGCTCTACGCCTTGTAGGTGTTAGCCTGCCATGCCGCCAGCATTTTGTCAGAGCGGGTATTTAGTGCTGCTGGGGGCATAATAACTGATAAGCGCATCCGCCTGTCAACTGAAAATGCTGACAGGTTGACTCTTATCAAAATGAACAAGGCCTGGATTGCCCCTGACTTCTCTACTCCACCAGAGGAAAGCGGCTGAACATAAAGGCACTTTAAATGTGGCTTTTATGGTGTATTGAATTCACTGTATTCCCATGCACCCCTTCCACCACAAAAAAGGGTATATGGTTCAATCTTCCTTTTCTTGTCCTTCTCCTCCTCCATCATATCAACATGCTTATTAGGCTGCCCTCCCTTCTAATGTTTTATAGGGTCAGCTCAGCAGCAGACCCTCACCCCTAATGTTTTAGAGGATCACCAGCAGGCCCTCACCCCTAATGTTTTAGATGGTCAGATCAGCCGCAGGCACTTGCCCCTAATGTTTGAGAAGGTCAGCTCAGCAGCAGACCCTCACCCCTAATGTTTTAGAGGATCACCAGCAGGCCCTCACCCCTAATGTTTTAGATGGTCAGATCAGCAGCAGGCACTCGCCCCTAATGTTTGAGAGGGTCAGCTCAGCAGCAGAACCTCACCCCTAATGTTTTAGATGGTCAGATCAGCAGCAGGCCCTTGCCCCTAATGTTTTAGAGTGTCAGCTCAGCAGCAGACCCTCACCCCTAATGTTTTAGATGGTCAGATTAGCAGCAGGCCCTCACCCCTAATGTTTTAGAGGGTCAGTTCAGCAGAAGACCCTCACCCCTAATGTTTTAGATGGTCAGATCAGCAGCAGACCTTGCCCCTAATGTTTTTGAGGGTATGATGCCCTCCTTTATGTGTAATAAAGGGTGTATTTGAGTGCCAGTTCTTTGTAATTTTTGGCAGCCCTTTGACTTAGTGCATAGGCTTTATAAGTGTAGGAGTCCCACTACCTGAACAATTGTACCACAATGTGAATGAGGCCCTCCTTTATGTGATATACAGGTTGTATTGGAGTGCCTCTTCCTTGTAATTTTTGGCAGCACTTGAACTTTATTTACAAGTAAATATACAGGAAAGAATGTTTCCTAACAATGTTTCCTCTAAAATCGATTTTATCTTTGGTTTTGAGCATATTGTCAGGGACCTGGGAGTCCAAGATGCATCCAGACATCCTCCCCATGCTGTTCCCGAACCATTTCACTGGTGTTTCCATCAATTTCTGACCTTTTCCTATGAACCAGGCACCCTCCCATCTTCAGAGCAGGGGGTGCTTGGTTTAATGCTCGGGTTCTCCTATTGACTTTCATCATGCTCGGGTGCTTTGCAGAGCATCCGAGCATCCCAAAGTGTTCTACTCGAGCACCAGAGCACCCGAGCACTTTGGTGCTCAATCAACACTAGTCATAAATACTCGCTCACTACTAACTTCTACTGATGTGTGACTGTCACACCACTAGTATTTCTTTATGAACTACATGCATTGAATCACACATAAACTGAGAATCAATCCACTTCTATTAATGTGTCTCTCATATCAGTTATGAGATTCAAGATGTTGTCTAGTCCATGTCTCAAAGGGTATTTCCACTTTCAATACACTCCTCAACATTGAAATTGCAGCACCAAGGACATGCCATAAGGTTATACAAATTAAGGAAGTAGCAGGTGTCACTAAGATTTAAAATGAATGGGCATAAAAGTCAGAGTGAGAGGAAAGTTTTTAGCTATGTGAAACTTCAACAATCTGATCAAGTCGTGTCTTATGATTGTGCGATGCCTTCTGTTCTTCGATGTGCCAATTATCACCACTTGTCGCAAACTGAGACGGACAGAATCCTCGAACAGAGAGACCTTGTGTTAGGAGTTATGAGTAATGATGCCACTTTGTGGATAGATGACAGCGTATTAGACATAGAATGTTGTAGACTGGGGGGGAAGGGAATTAATGTTTTTTAAAGACAAAAATCCAAACTGTACTCTGGACAGTTATCACAGAGTTGCTAATGGAATTTTTTAAAAAGGCGAAACTGTACTGCTTTCCCAGGTAACGTGGATGTGCTAATGGAATTAATGCATGCCACAGATGGTATATTTTCAGCCCATACAATACTGCAAGCAGCCTTGTCATAATTCACATTTTGTAATAAACAACTTAAGTTCTTGTGATCAGGAAATCTTTGGTTTAAAGCGCCAGGATTTTCAGCCTTATGTAACCTACCAAATTAAATATTGGTTTAAAAGATTAATATTTCATATTAATGCCATATTCAGCTTTGTTATGCCTGGGTTGGTAAAAAAATATCCTGTAAAACTTTTCAGTCACATTATCTTTCTCAGAGATACCTACAAGAAGTTTTGGCTCACATTGGAATTATGTCATAGAACCTTCCACCTTTTGCATGTAAATTATTTGTGGTTCATATCCCCAGAGATGCAACTAATTGTTGGTCTGGCCAACTTTCCTCTGTTCTTCCAGCATGGAACCCTCACCGATCTAATTGGTATGCGATACATTATTTTATCTCTTTTATAATTTTTTTATGTATTTCTGTCGCAGAGTTCAGCCATATATTAATTTTAAATATCTTTTCTTTCTCTTGAGCTTTTGTTACACTCTTAATAATCTATTAAATGTTATGTTTTAAACACAGACCATAAACGGGAAATTATCTAGCCACAGGCTACTGAATCTAATATTAATTATTTTCCCGGGTTCAAAAGGGTCACTGAAGTGAATATTATATGAGATACATCCTAACACATAACTATTTTATTTTTGACACAGAATTTTTCGTCAAACCAGGGGCACTGACATGGGCACCAGGTTCGCCCCCAGTTACGCTAATCTTTTTATGTCCCAATGGGAAGACACCCACATCCAACATAGACTGGGGATAGACCTGGTACTATGGAGATGGAACTTCAGACATTCCTTTAACAGATTAACAACAATACATTAAATCTATGGTTCTCCTCCAATATCAGTAAGACACAAATAGAGTTTCTAGACTTACAAATCAAGACACAAGAAGATAAGCTAATATGCAGCACTTACCAAAAACCCACAGCAAGAAACAGCTTCATCTTATTTTCAAACTGCCACCGGCCGAGATGGCTTCTCAATATTCCCAAAAGGCCAATTCAGATGCTTAAAACGCAATTGCACGTTCGACCATCAATTTGAACAGGAAGCCAATACACTAAAGGAACAATTCATGACAAAACAATACCCTACAAATGAAATAGAGAAATGTCTCGCTAAAGTAAGAGACCTAGGCAGACCAGCCTTTTTCAGCACTAAAAAAAACTAAATATAAAGAAACACTGGCACTACATACTGAAGGACAAAATAATAGGTCCATTGATCCCTATTAACCCACTGATAACTTATAGCAAAGCACCAAATTTAGGTCTAAAGATCGCACCTTCCATTAAACCACAAAAAAATAAAACACAAGAACACCCAATAAGTAGCTGGTTCAAACTTAATGGATTTTACAGATGCAACAGATGCTGCAACTGTAGACTTACCTGTTTCCCCCCCAAAAAAACTGAAAAAATATGCTCAACAACAAACAACTTCACACATGAAATAAAATAATTCCTTACATGTAGCAGCACCAATGTCATTTATGTTATATAATGTCCCTGCAATAAACAGTATGTAGGAAGGACGAAAAGATCGCTGAAGAAACGGATATCAGAACATATCAACAACATCAAGAAAGGATATGACAAACACTCGCTATCAAGTCATTTCAAAACAAATCATAATCACGACCCAAGCGGCCTATCTTTTGCAGCAATTGAAAGAATAGAGAAGAACTGGAGGGGAGGGGACCATATCACAAAGATGTCCTGTACAGAATCAAGATTCATCTTCGAACTAAATACATTCTTACCTGAAGGCCTGAATGCCAAACTTGAGCTATTTGGATTGCCCTGGGCCAACGAAAAATCGGAGTCAGGCTGTCCTACCAGCACCCGATCTCCCCTTGGTCTCAGGCCCCGCCACCACACCCCCATCAACCCCATTCTCCTGTCAACTCCACGTAGAAGACACAGAATCATATACAAATACACACAATAATATAAAAAGGTTGAACCCATCAAAACCTCATAGAGTCATGAATAATAAAAATGTAATACAATACACAATCAGACGAAGAGGATAAATGTATTGAGACCCTATAAAACCCATCATCAGCCCTTATATATGAATACCCAGCACTTTGCTCAAATATGCTTAAATAGGTATTTTGAGGTTTACACACACATACAGTCAGGTCCATAAATATTGGGACATCGACACAATTCTAACATTTTTGGCTCTATACACCACCACAATGGATTTGAAATGAAACGAACAAGATGTGCTTTAACTGCAGACTGTCAGCTTTAATTTGAGGGTTTTTACATCCAAATCAGGTGAACGGTGTAGGAATTACAACAGTTTGCATATGTGCCTCCCACTTGTTAAGCGACCAAAAGTAATGGGACAGAATAATAATCATAAATCAAACTTTCACTTTTTAATACTTGGTTGCAAATCCTTTGCAGTCAATTACAGCCTGAAGTCTGGAACGCATAGACATCACCAGACGCTGGGTTTCATCCCTGGTGATGCTCTGCCAGGTCTCTACTGCAACTGTCTTCAGTTCCTGCTTGTTCTTGGGGCATTTTCCCTTCAGTTTTGTCTTCAGCAAGTGAAATGCATGCTCAATCGGATTCAGGTCAGGTGATTGACTTGGCCATTGCATAACATTCCACTTCTTTCCCTTAAAAAACTCTTTGGTTGCTTTTGCAGTATGCTTTGGGTCATTGTCCATCTGCACTGTGAAGCGCCGTCCAATGAGTTCTGAAGCATTTGGCTGAATATGAGCAGATAATATTGCCCGAAACACTTCAGAAGTCATCCTGCTGCTTTTGTCAGCAGTCACATCATCAATAAATACAAGAGAACCAGTTCCATTGGCAGCCATACATGCCCATGCCATGACACTACCACCACCATGCTTCACTGATGAGGTGGTATGCTTAGGATCATGAGCAGTTCCTTTCCTTCTCCATACTCTTCTCTTCCCATCACTCTGGTACAAGTTGATCTTGGTCTCATCTGTCCATAGGATGTTGTTCCAGAACTATGAAGGCTTTTTTAGCTGTCGTTTGGCAAACTCTAATCTGGCCTTCCTGTTTTTGAGGCTCACCAATGGTTTACATCTTATGGTGAACCCTCTGCATTCACTCTGGTGAAGTCTTCTCTTGATTATTGACTTTGACGCACATACACCTACCTCCTGGAGAGTGTTCTTGATCTGGCCAACTGTTGTGAATGGTGTTTTCTTCACCAGGGAAATAATTCTTCGGTCATCCACCACAGTTGTTTTCCGTGGTCTTCCCGGTCTTTTGGTGTTGCTGAGCTCACCGGTGCGTTCCTTCTTTTTAAGAATGTTCCAAACAGTTGTTTTGGCCACGCCTAATGTTTTTGCTATCTCTCTGATGGGTTTGTTTTGTTTTTTCAGCCTAATGATGTCTTGCTTCACTGATAGTGACAACTCTTTGGATCTCATCTTGAGAGTTGACGGCAACAGATGCCAAATGCAAATAGCACACTTGAAATGAACTCTGGACCTTTTATCTGCTCATTGTAATTGGGATAATGAGGGAATAACACACACCTGACCACAGCTGAGAAGCCAATTGTCCCATTACTTTTGGTCCCTTAACAAGTGGGAGGCACATATGCAAACTGTTGTAATTCCTACACCGTTCACCTGATTTGGATGTAAATACCCTCAAATTAAAGCTGACAGTCTGCAGTTAAAGCACAACTTGTTCGTTTCATTTCAAATCCATTGTGGTGGTGTACAGAGCCAAAAATGTTAGAATTGTGTCGATGTCCCAATATTTATGGACCTGACTGTATATATGTAGTCCCCTGTTTTATACATTAATGTCGTCTATATCCCATTTATATCTCCCATTTATTTCCTTATATAGATATTTCTCCTATATTTTTATACTTTTCTATATTTTAATATTTTTCCCATATATTTATACAGTAATACTTATATTCCCAACTAATGGACGATTTTTAAAGTAGTTAAAGAAGCTCACAACAAAGTAAAATGTTCCCCATCATAATCATGATTGAAATCAGATCGGAATGATTGAGGGACAATTAACCCTTAATTGAAGGAGGTGGATAAAAAGGGCGCCACTTGTAACAGCGGGTTACAACTGAGGAAGGAGTCAGTGTGGACTCCAAAACGCGTCTGGTGAAATACCTGCTACTAAAGGACACTTCACATCAATAGGAAGTGCTTCCCTACAAACTTACCAGCCCGCATATCCACTACAGCTGATTTGCATAACCAGCTGACTTAGACCACGTGGGATGACGACTCCACGTGGGACACCGAGTTCAGCGCGCGCACAACGGGAACACAGAGAACTCTGCCGGACAGCTCACAGGGGAGGAACGGCCATGCTCATAGAAGACATCTCAAAGGAAACAGCAGGCCGTGTACTGCCTCCATGTGGGACGCCACAAGAGTGCTACACACAATACCTGCCTGCTATTAGGTTTTCATTAGGTATTTTATCGATTAGAAAAAAAAGCCATGCTACTCATTTAATGTAAGGCCGGACACTTACAGGCGAAAACAGTCGAGACTTCCTGACCATTATCAGCTTACTGGAGATATCTAGAAAATACACTGTTGCAATCATCCAGTGGACTATCCCTGTCTGTACAGCTAATCAATAACTATACTGCTGATCAGCTTACATTTTTAATATCCACAGGCTATATTGGCCGAGAACCAACCAAGGGGCTACCCAAGGGCAATTGCACCACTGATAAACTGAGATTCTCAAATTTTAACTCCTATAAATAACAGAGAAACAGGGACTTTGCCCTAGGAGGATCAATCTTGATTATCGTACCACCTCCAGCGACTGAGTTTTCCATTTTTATCTATGCTTCCATTTTACATATCCTTGTGGATCATCCATACTTTTTTCTATATATCATTTTTCTATATATCATTTTTTATATTTAATATATACAAAAATGAAAAAACAATGGCAGCACCGTCCTGGATGTAAGTTGGTGGGTGCAGCAGGCCCAAAATGGATCAATCCAAAAATACAGAAATAGAAAAGATGGGCAGCACTCCAAAATATAAAATGAAAAAACTTTATTTACCCCAGTGGGAAATGCGCGACGTTTCGGCTCCAAACCAGAACCTTTCTCAAGCAGTGTGTGAGGACAAAATGCCAACAATATATAATGGCAAACCCATTCATTGTCATTTACAAAATCAGTGCAATTGAATCACAATAAAGCAAAAAATGATTAAATTGTGCATCATATCAAATATACAACAAATTACAATGTGTACCAATGCAGTATAATATATAATTCCTTAAAACTGTGTACACAATTATGAATAATAAAGAGGAAATGATCATACATAGTTGATTACTTCAATTATCAAAATCAGTGCCATATGTGCATAATATAAATAGGTGCTTACTATAAAATATTACAACAGGTGGGCAAAGGCTGAATAGGAGAGTGAGTGGCCGCCATCCAGGAAACAGCATGTCAGTCGGCGTGCCCGAGTCGTCTCTGCGCATGTCTTGATGACGTACATAGGGCCCTTCCGGTTGTGAGTGCATACATCTCCGCGCAACTGCGCATTACGATTCGGAATCTGTAGCGGCCATATTTATCAAGGGAACAGGACAACCATCACAGCCGTCATGCAGTATTCCCATATGTACATTTCCGCGCAATTGCGCATTGCGATTCAGGCTCTATAGCGGCCATATTTATCCAGGGAACACAACATCTACCGCAGACGTCATGTAACATTCTCATCACGGTCTGTTATATAAGGGATTGGGGTGGCGCCAGCAATATTTTATGCCAGCATAATGTCAGTGGCAATGCGGGGTCACGTGAAGGCTGCGTCCACAGATTAAGGGCGCAGTCTCCACCCATGCACCGCGGTCAGTAACGCCCCCATAAATTAACATGGGACCGTACTGTACACCCGGTCAAAGAAAGGCCCACGCAATATCACCACTAAAGAGGGTTCTCCTCAATATCGCCTCCCATGTAACCCACAGACCATGACTATGTTATATAAAAGGAAAGTAATAAAAAAGAAAGAAATAAAAATAATAAAGCAAATATAAAGACATTATTCAAAAAGACATGGAGATAAACACAGGTAATCCCGACAAAATGCGAATCCTGGTCGCACGCCACTCAAACCACTCCTTGTATTCTCCTTTGCCACACAGCTCTGCAAACCATCTGTAAAAAAAAAAAAAAAAAAAAAAAAAAAAGGGGGAAAGAAGAGAAATTTTTATTTCTAATAAAAGCAAAAAGTTTATTAAAAAATGGCAATCCATAAGGAACTACGGTTTTGTCCCATACAGTTAATCACCAAATATACTCAGGTGCAGTGTATCGGCACCATGTGTTGATCAGGGGCAAGCCACTGACCTATATCACCCCAATATTGTAATCCACATTCAAACCATGCGGTTTGCGGGAGTTAAGTACATGGATCCATTTCAATTCCCTTTTTTTTAAAATACTGACTCTATCGCCACCCCTTCTCAGCTTTGGAACACAATCAATGATGCAACACCTCATGTCTCTCTCAACATGTTTGAATTCTGCAAAGTGTTTCGAGACCGGCAGATCCAGTCTTTTCTTTCTTATGCTCAACCTGTGGTTGTTGAGACGCGTCTTGAAATCCGTAGTTGTCTCACCAACATACAAAAGATTGCATGGACAGGTTAAAACATAAATAACAAAGCTGGAATCACATGTCAGATAATGACCAATCTGATATGTTGTGCCGGTTTGCGGGTGTACAAATGTTTTACCCTTCAGTATGTACCTGCAATTAACACAGGATAAACAAGGGAAGCAGCCAACACTAGATTTTGTTAGTGTTGCCTGTCTACCCTTTTTCGATGTACCCACATCTGCCCTCACTAGCTGATCCTTTAAACTTCGGGACCTTCTATAGGAAATTAGAGGGGAGCTCTGGAACTCTGTGATCGTGTTGTGGCAGCCTTTTAGTATACCCCAATGTCGTCGTATGATGTTCCCTATCTCAACACTCTGTTCAGAGTGTGTTGAGATAAAGGGAATCCTCATCATTTTTGAGCGTTCTTTTTTGGTTATTTTAAGGGTGTCATCCCTATTCAATTGTCTGGCCGCTTCCTTTTTCTCCTTCAATAGTTTAGTTGGGTATCCCCGTTTATGGAACTTGTTAACCATCGCATCAAGGGTTTTATCAAAGCTCTCAGGATCTGAGACAATACGTCTGGCCCTTAAAAACTGTGAGTACGGCAAAGAGTTTACCATTGGTCTGGGATGGTTGCTGCTGTACATCAACAGCGTATTCCTGTCAGTAGGCTTGGTGAACAACTCAGTTTCCACCATACCGCCTGACAGAACCACGTTGGTATCTAGAAATTGCATTTCCGTTTGTGAATGTGCCAATGTGAATTGAAGCATATTATTCCTCTCATTAAGAAAACCATGGAAATCATGGAGCTGCTGGACACTACCAGTCCAAATGAGGAAGATGTCGTCTATGTACCGCCACCACGCCCTGACAAATTGGAAGTGGTGGCTTCCATAGACGACATCCTCCTCAAATCGACGCATGAATATGTTGGCGTAGGTGGGGGCCACATTGGACCCCATCGCTACGCCCTGTTCCTGTATATAATAAGAATCCCGAAACAGAAAGTAATTATATTTCAAAACAATCTCTAATAGAGATAAGACAAATTGTTGACATTGACACGTGAGTGTAGAGTTCTCAAGCATATAGGCCACTGCAGCCAGTCCCTTACGATGGTCGATTGAGGTATAGAGGGAGGTGACATCAAAAGACGCCAATGTCACCCCCTCTACCCCATCCAAATCGACCATCCGAAGCTTAAGCAAAAAATCAGCTGTATCTTGTATGTATGAACTGCCCCCACATGAAAAGCCTCGCAAGATTTTATCCAGAAAAACCGAAATACGGCTAAAGATCGAGTCCGAGCCTGAAACAATGGGGCGGCCTGGTGGATCGACGAGAGACTTGTGGATCTTAGGCAACACATAGATCACAGGGGTGACCGGATGCGTTACAGTAAGAAAATCCACAAGTCCCCCGTCTATGATCCCCGCCTCTAAAGCCCCAGTCAACACATTCCCAATGAGTCCGGCTATCTTGAACTTAGGATCCGTATCAATGTGTCTGTAGATGGTGCTATCACCCAATTGCCTCAAAATTTCCGCAATATATTTATGGGTGTCCAACACGACCACCGCGCCACCTTTATCGGCGGCCTTAATTGTAAGCTCATGGTCGTGTTTCAATTCATTCAGGGCCAACACTTCATCTACAGTCACATTGGGATGATTAAATGGTACATTAGATTGCTTTGCTTTCAATATCTGGATCTCAGTATTAACAGCAGCCATGTATGCATCAACTGCAGGTTCATCAATAACAGGACTAAAATTACTTTTAAGGGAGAGATCGAACATGCCAAGAGAGAATTCACTCATCTTGGCATGCTCGATCCGTCCCCTACCGTGAAACCAAATCTTCAACTTGATGGCCCGAAAAAAAGCATATAAGTCAAACTCAAGTTCAAACCAATCAGCAGTGGTTCTAGGGCAAAAAGATAAGCCCTTGCTGAGTACACTCACTTGAGAATCTGTTAGTTCCTTTGATGAAAGGTTAACCACGGTCACTTCTTCTTGGAAGACACATTCCTGCTGACTGGTGGTCGCTGTTTGTTGTTGCGCAGTCTTTTGACCCCTTCGGTGTCTGCAGCCTCCACGCCTGATGCGCTGTTTTCGGGCACCTCCATTTCCTTCACCCCTAAAAAAGACTGGTCCGTAGCGGTCTGGGTGGTTCTTTTTCTTCTTTTCCATGTTTCTTTGTTATTTTGAATACTTTTGTCGTCAGTTTGCCAGGAATAAATATTACCCCTTCTGTAATCATCAGAGTCACGGTTCCATTTAAAACGCTTCCCCTCTTCCATGTCCATGCGAAAGCTTTGTAATTGGGTAGAGAATGTGTCACGAAATTTGTTAAATTCCTCAGCTGGGGACATACTGATTAATTGCTGCTCCACATTGGATAACTCCAGTGTGACCTTAGATAGTTCATCTTGTAAATATTCAATGTTCAAAAGTATAAAGTCTAAAGCATATCGGTTTGACAGTCCCTCAAACCTTTTGCAATAAGAGGGGCAGCCAGAAAATAAATTTGGGCGCAAATTAGATCTCATCCCTCTTGGGATACGCTGGGCTTTGTAGTACTCTCCCAGAGTCGTCATATGCAGCCCAAGGGAAATGGATCTTTTAGATAAAAATTCATATTTTCTTCTTAACTCCTTAATGGTTGGAGTGACAAGGAAAGCGGCATCTCCCCCAATACCACACAGGATCCTATCCACCGCATCCTGTGTATAGGTGAATCCCCCGGGTGAATCTTGCTCATGGGTAGACATAATAGAAAAAATTTGTTGTAATTCACTCAACAGACGTGCATGCGCCAAAGAAATAGTTGTATACAAAAATGAAAAAACAATGGCAGCACCGTCCTGGATGTAAGTTGGTGGGTGCAGCAGGCCCAAAATGGATCAATCCAAAAATACAGAAATAGAAAAGATGGGCAGCACTCCAAAATATAAAATGAAAAAACTTTATTTACCCCAGTGGGAAATGCGCGACGTTTCGGCTCCAAACCAGAACCTTTCTCAAGCAGTGTGTGAGGACAAAATGCCAACAATATATAATGGCAAACCCATTCATTGTCATTTACAAAATCAGTGCAATTGAATCACAATAAAGCAAAAAATGATTAAATTGTGCATCATATCAAATATACAACAAATTACAATGTGTACCAATGCAGTATAGTATATAATTCCTTAAAACTGTGTACATAATTATGAATAATAAAGAGGAAATGATCATACATAGTTGATTACTTCAATTATCAAAATCAGTGCCATATGTGCATAATATAAATAGGTGCTTACTATAAAATATTACAACAGGTGGGCAAAGGCTGAATAGGAGAGTGAGTGGCCGCCATCCAGGAAACAGCATGTCAGTCGGCGTGCCCGAGTCGTCTCTGCGCATGTCTTGATGACGTACATAGGGCCCTTCCGGTTGTGAGTGCATACATCTCCGCGCAACTGCGCATTACGATTCGGAATCTATCATTTTTTATATTTAATATATATATATATATATATTCTTTCAATTTTTTATCTATACATTTTTTGCATATTTTATTTGTATATTTTAACGTTAAGAAGGGAAATACATTAATTTATATCAAACATATTCTGTCTGCTCTCTACTTGTCTCCAGATATAGTGTGCCAGTCTATTTACCACACCCTTACTTTATTAAAAATATTGAGCTGTTCTGTCACAAAGTGTTAACTGTTTTTCTAGCTGTGTGACTGGTACTTTCACTTTTCCTTTGTGCTGGTCATCTAATAAACCTTATCTCTAAACTACTGAGAGGTCATAAACCTATTTAAGCTACATTCTTATCAGTAAGATCAGAACTGAGCTATAATGAGTGTCTATAGAGCAGAGCTAAGGAGTCCGTCTGCTCCTGGTCTGACGGAAAAGACAGACAATACAAAGGGTGCTGCTAGAGTATGTCAGCTCTGTACAGAAAAAAAATACGCCATATTTTTAATAAAGGCCATTTTTTTTTAAAAAAGGTGTTCTTTTTTAGCTCAAAATGATTACAATGCAATAATAAAAAATTGCCCCCCAAAGGGGTACATATCCTTTAAGGTCCCCATGTGTACCGACTGTCCAGGCAATCGGGAATGAACTATTCCAATTTCCTGATTGTGAGCAGAGGTGAGAGATGCATTTACATGCAGCAATCACCTCTATTATATGGAGACAAGTGACGAGCGATCACTACATGCAGGGTAATTGTTTCTGGACATCAGATCCCTGTTTACATATCCCGATATACTGACCAGAAATTATGATTTTGGGTAGACACATTACCAATTTTCTCACCCGGCATTTGCTTGCTCATTGGGTAATTGGCAGCTGATTTCCACAGGGCAATGGAAGACGAGGGTTCATAAAAAGGTTCGTTCATGTAAAAGGGGATTTTTGCTGAAAAGACTTAGTAGGCCGTGGGCCAAAAGTGTCCAGCATCAATGAGCAAAAGTAGATGGTACCAACAATAAATGTTATCAAACACAAAGACACAAAGAGATCAGTATCTGTCAGTCCCATTTTCTGCACATTCAGTGAGTCACTCTTCTCACAGTGGTTGTTGATCTACTACAAAAACTATTCTGGCTCTTCTGTGCAGCTCTCATTTATTGAAATCCGATGGCTAAAAAACTTTTAGTTCAAAGTGTCCTTGTAAAAGAAAATGGAATCTGAGAACAGATGCCTTCTGTTCACTGGAGAATAAACGTTTTGTTCTATGAATCTTATAAAATATGATAGGAGACGAAAGCTAGCGTACAGTGTGTGCCGCTGATATCATAGCCCCAAATAGCAGATCCTATCTTACTGCTGCGGAATGTCATTGTCTCTCAGTCTCCCCACACCCTTTAATTAATGAGTATCTACCGGATTCTACTGAACTACATATGATAAAAACACAAAAAATCTTTCACTATAGAGCACCAACATAATTAGCAGTGCGGTACTGTTGGGGAAGTAACAAACAAGTAATATAGCAAGCATAAACTAAAACAAATGGAGACAGGATCCTGCCCAAAAGAGCTTACAATCTTTGTGCAATAGCAAGCAGTCTGAAATAAAAACGGTCTTTGTTGCCCATAGCTGTCAACCATGGTGCTGTTATTTTGTGGGGTTTTTTTTGCCTATGCTTTACATACTCCACTATGGACATTGGTTTCACAGTACCTCCTTTTCTTTCATCGGTGCACATTACAAAATGTGAAGCCGATGTCCACAGTGGTGTTTGTAACGCACAGATGCACAACACAATTTCACCAAGGGGGATGAGTGATATCACAGGGACACGGGAAGGGCGATAGAGAAGAGAGGGAAGGAGCTGTTAACAGTTAGGACAGGAAGGCATGGAGACTTGTGACAATAGACAACGTCCCCGGGGGAATTTTGGGCCTAATTTGCATAAGGGATGAAGATCATGTTCTGGTGCAAGCAAGCTACACAAAGGCTATGAAAGGTATGTTTAACACGCTGCTCAGCTGTACAGTGGGAGGCTGCCGGTAGTCAATTAGTGAAAAGTGTTCTGTCCTCCTTATGTGTAAGTGGGGCATACGTGGACAGGCGGCTAAACTCCCTCCTAGCAACTCAATGACACAGGAGTAAAATCCACTTAAAATTTTATTGCAAGGATAGGGTGAAATTGAAAACAGAAAGAAAATGCAATTAGCATAGGTGAGCATGTGGCAATATGCTATAACACATAACAGTGCAAAGCTTTGCGGAAAAAAAAACATATGCATGAAATACAGGTTACAAACAGCATACCATATAAATGTGCAATCCTGCAATGTAAACTAACAATCTAAACATACCAGCGATGCCGCATTGAGTCTGGGTGTATCCTAAGTTAATCTTGGGAAAGATGGCTGCTATGAGCAGAGCTGATGATGACACCAAGGTCACAAATACAATTGCTAACATGAGAAATACCAAAGAACTAAATGCTGGGTGGTTAGAAACTGTTTACAAGGTACACACATAATAGAAAATAGCCAGACTCCATTCAAAGGTGATTTCTGGGTTTACTATAGTTTTTGTGAAACCAAACAGTACCTCAGAAAATTACAAAGAATTATTTATGGGGACCTAGTAGTAACGCTACAACACTACTATAATAAATCACACTAAGAGCCCAAATGAAATGAACAAAAAATACCATATAAAATACATCAAAGAATTTTTATTAGACCATAATTATATAAAATACATATAGGTCAAAAACATAGAGGAGACCAGAAAGAAGTATCCCCCACTGAACCCCTGCAGACAGAGACTAAGTGACACCTAATACATCATAAGGGTATAGATAAATAGCTCCCTAAAATGTTATAAACTTGTTGTGGAGCGGGATCAACAGAGTATACATGTAGAGAATAATATATAGAAAAGTCCTGGAAGGGGATATCAATCACCATTATCACATAATCCGGGCGACATCACAGAAATTATCAATCATTTGAAACCTAGTCAAGAAAAAAACTGACCAAATAGAGCGAGAAACAATAGTACACTAAAAGATTTAGTTACCCATATTGAGTACTGTATGTGGCCTGGTTCGCCTGGCACTGCTGCTACTTTGACGCACATTTCGCCAACCCACTGGCTTCGTCAGTATTGATCAGTGGGTTGGTGAAATGCACGTCGAGGTAGCAGCAGTGCCAGGCGCACTAGGCCACATACTCAATATGGGTAACTAAATCTTTTATTGTACTATTGTCTCTCGCTCTATTCGGGTAGTTTTATTGTGGATTAGGTTTCAAATGATGGATCATTTCTGTGATGTTGCCCGGATTATGTGATAATGGTGATTGATATCCCCTTAGCTACTGAGGAAGGGGTAATGTGATACCCCGAAACGCGTCTAGCCTAGACAGGACCCCAGAAATTTGGACCACTTGGGAAGCTGGAGAACTGACTGGATTGTCGCTAAGAAGGAATCGTCTGTCACACGAATGGCTTACTTGGAATATAATCTGTAAGGCCTGAGTCCATGGGGAAGGCCTGAATACATGTGCCAAACAATTGCCAGTGTGCGAATTTATTGACAAACTATCGGTCTACAGACTCAGAGGACCATATTATTTCCTTCGTTGACCTACCAAGGGAGACGGTAAGACCGTTCAATTTTATCCAGCACCTTTATTCATATGACTCTTAGTTTAGTGGGAAGCTGCTGGTGGAGGTTATAAGCGGGACGCCGCTTAAAGTTTGTTCAGTGGATTGCGTATTGGGACTGTAGTTTTTGGATACCCCTGCGATTAAATCGAATAGGACAATATCAGAGGACACTGTTTATCGCCACCATTATCTGAGGTGACTTTTCCATACAAATATTCGGTTGAATATTCATACGAACATTTTATTATCGAGTATTCCAATTTTATTCCTCGAATTCTAATACATTTTAGATCTCTATTTTCCAGGTGTTTTACATGATTGTACTGCATGTTGTGTGTTTTATATATATTGATATTTAGTGTTTATTATCACAGCCAATATATACTGTTGCTTATTGCTATTTTAATATATGCTATTTAATATATGCTAATAAATCTCAATTGGTTCAGATATCCTGAGAGTGCCCATTTAATTTTATTTTATTTTTACTGCCTCTGGGAGTGGACAGGGTGAGTCCACCCGACTGAGTGCACCTCTTGGGGCTGTAGTTACTCTTGTGCGTTACATTTATCTTTCTTTCAGTAATGTAAATACTGCCTTTTTTTCTGAAAAGGCAGTGTTTACATTAAAAAGCTTGCAGAAACATGATATAGACACCAGAACTACTACATTTAGCTGTTGTGGGTCTGGTGACTAAAGTGTCCCTTAATATAGAGGGGGGGGGGAAGAATCAGTACAAAAGTATCAAATAAAATGACAGTATCATTAT
This sequence comes from Bufo bufo, assembly GCF_905171765.1. Classification (NCBI taxonomy): domain Eukaryota; kingdom Metazoa; phylum Chordata; class Amphibia; order Anura; family Bufonidae; genus Bufo; species Bufo bufo. Next base: position 112,706,135 of record NC_053389.1, read on the forward strand.
TCTATATTTGTGTCAGAAGCACAACTTCTGACGCAAATATATGGTATTTTGCAGATTACTTTTTTTTTTACAATGTGCAGATAGAACTGTACTACTAACCCCTCCATCCACCCCTACATACAGGGTAATACAGCGCCACATACCTCTTACATCCAGTGACGTCTCTTTGATGTAGATGTTCTCTTTCCTCATCTTCTCCTTTCAGACCTTCAGACCAGACACCATTTTTTAGCCATTTCTCGTCTCTGCAGTTTGACAAACAAAATCTTAGTTTACTGCTTAGTTTACTGCTTTTCCATCATCCTCCCATCTTCTGGACAAATCATCCTACCACCCCCAATACTCTGCATGCCATGCTCCCCAATATTATACAGCAAAAACAGATAAACCCCCTGATAATAGTAGTACAATGCAGATAGTGCCCTTCAATAATTATTGGCACACAATGCTCTAAAATAACTGTGCCCAGCAAATAGTGCCCCTGACACTAATAATGTAAACATAACGTCCCGCAAAAATAATTGTGGTAAGATAATACTGTGCAAACTAAGAAGACAGGTTGGCATCAGCAGGAGCTGCTCAAACCCACATGCAGTTGTGCATATATATAGGGGAGCAAATCCTGCACTTGTGGCCCGTTGCTAATGGCAATCCCCAGCAAAATGCATACAATGGAGGATGCCCGCGGCGAACCACAAGTACCACAATAGACATCCTACACAAGGTAACAAGTGCGGATGTGATAATTAATATAACAATATAACAAAACAATAACAAACATAGGTGCACTCTGCAGTCTCACTAATTCTCAAACTGATTTTAAAATTGAGAGATTAGTCAACATATCCTACGGTGTAGAACATGTCTTAAGCCCGGACACCACGACAAGGTTTCTCAAGTAGCCCGGGACCCTACACTCTCCTACCTGAGCCATATGGGCAATACCAGGAGCCAGTGGGCAAATTACAGGAGCATAGGGCCGACTCGCAAACAACTCACCAGTTACCTCCAGCATGTGGCCATGCTTGCAATGGGAGGAGGGAGGAGTCTGTGAGTCCCACTCAAGACTTGCTGATATAGCCCAGGCTTCACAGGTGCACCTAAATGTGACCTGTAGATGGAAAACAGGCACATTTAAATAGGAGTTTATACACCTCCAGGAATCTATATATACAAACTAAGAAGACAGGTTGGCATCAGCAGGAGCTGCTCAAACCCACATGCAGTTGTGCATATATATAGGGGAGCAAATCCTGCACTTGTGGCCCGTTGCTAATGGCAATCCCCAGCAAAATGCATACAATGGAGGATGCCCGCGGCGAACCACAAGTACCACAATAGACATCCTACACAAGGTAACAAGTGCGGATGTGATAATTAATATAACAATATAACAAAACAATAACAAACATAGGTGCACTCTGCAGTCTCACTAATTCTCAAACTGATTTTAAAATTGAGAGATTAGTCAACATATCCTACGGTGTAGAACATGTCTTAAGCCCGGACACCACGACAAGGTTTCTCAAGTAGCCCGGGACCCTACACTCTCCTACCTGAGCCATATGGGCAATACCAGGAGCCAGTGGGCAAATTACAGGAGCATAGGGCCGACTCGCAAACAACTCACCAGTTACCTCCAGCATGTGGCCATGCTTGCAATGGGAGGAGGGAGGAGTCTGTGAGTCCCACTCAAGACTTGCTGATATAGCCCAGGCTTCACAGGTGCACCTAAATGTGACCTGTAGATGGAAAACAGGCACATTTAAATAGGAGTTTATACACCTCCAGGAATCTATATATACAAACTAAGAAGACAGGTTGGCATCAGCAGGAGCTGCTCAAACCCACATGCAGTTGTGCATATATATAGGGGAGCAAATCCTGCACTTGTGGCCCGTTGCTAATGGCAATCCCCAGCAAAATGCATACAATGGAGGATGCCCGCGGCGAACCACAAGTACCACAATAGACATCCTACACAAGGTAACAAGTGCGGATGTGATAATTAATATAACAATATAACAAAACAATAACAAACATAGGTGCACTCTGCAGTCTCACTAATTCTCAAACTGATTTTAAAATTGAGAGATTAGTCAACATGTCCTACGGTGTAGAACATGTCTTAAGCCCGGACACCACGACAAGGTTTCTCAAGTAGCCCGGGACCCTACACTCTCCTACCTGAGCCATATGGGCAATACCAGGAGCCATTGGGCAAATTACAGGAGCATAGGGCCGACTCGCAAACAACTCACCAGTTACCTCCAGCATGTGGCCATGCTTGCAATGGGAGGAGGGAGGAGTCTGTGAGTCCCACTCAAGACTTGCTGATATAGCCCAGGCTTCACAGGTGCACCTAAATGTGACCTGTAGATGGAAAACAGGCACATTTAAATAGGAGTTTATACACCTCCAGGAATCTATATATACAAACTAAGAAGACAGGTTGGCATCAGCAGGAGCTGCTCAAACCCACATGCAGTTGTGCATATATATAGGGGAGCAAATCCTGCACTTGTGGCCCGTTGCTAATGGCAATCCCCAGCAAAATGCATACAATGGAGGATGCCCGCGGCGAACCACAAGTACCACAATAGACATCCTACACAAGGTAACAAGTGCGGATGTGATAATTAATATAACAATATAACAAAACAATAACAAACATAGGTGCACTCTGCAGTCTCACTAATTCTCAAACTGATTTTAAAATTGAGAGATTAGTCAACATGTCCTACGGTGTAGAACATGTCTTAAGCCCGGACACCACGACAAGGTTTCTCAAGTAGCCCGGGACCCTACACTCTCCTACCTGAGCCATATGGGCAATACCAGGAGCCATTGGGCAAATTACAGGAGCATAGGGCCGACTCGCAAACAACTCACCAGTTACCTCCAGCATGTGGCCATGCTTGCAATGGGAGGAGGGAGGAGTCTGTGAGTCCCACTCAAGACTTGCTGATATGTCCCAGGCTTCACAGGTGCACCTAAATGTGACCTGTAGATGGAAAACAGGCACATTTAAATAGGAGTTTATACACCTCCAGGAATCTATATATACAAACTAAGAAGACAGGTTGGCATCAGCAGGAGCTGCTCAAACCCACATGCAGTTGTGCATATATATAGGGGAGCAAATCCTGCACTTGTGGCCCGTTGCTAATGGCAATCCCCAGCAAAATGCATACAATGGAGGATGCCCGCGGCGAACCACAAGTACCACAATAGACATCCTACACAAGGTAACAAGTGCGGATGTGATAATTAATATAACACTGGTGGTACTTGTGGTTCGCCGCGGGCATCCTCCATTGTATGCATTTTGCTGGGGATTGCCATTAGCAACGGGCCACAAGTGCAGGATTTGCTCCCCTATATATATGCACAACTGCATGTGGGTTTGAGCAGCTCCTGCTGATGCCAACCTGTCTTCTTAGTTTGTATATATAGATTCCTGGAGGTGTATAAACTCCTATTTAAATGTGCCTGTTTTCCATCTACAGGTCACATTTAGGTGCACCTGTGAAGCCTGGGCTATATCAGCAAGTCTTGAGTGGGACTCACAGACTCCTCCCTCCTCCCATTGCAAGCATGGCCACATGCTGGAGGTAACTGGTGAGTTGTTTGCGAGTCGGCCCTATGCTCCTGTAATTTGCCCACTGGCTCCTGGTATTGCCCATATGGCTCAGGTAGGAGAGTGTAGGGTCCCGGGCTACTTGAGAAACCTTGTCGTGGTGTCCGGGCTTAAGACATGTTCTACACCGTAGGACATGTTGACTAATCTCTCAATTTTAAAATCAGTTTGAGAATTAGTGAGACTGCAGAGTGCACCTATGTTTGTTATTGTTTTGTTATATTGTTATATTAATTATCACATCCGCACTTGTTACCTTGTGTAGGATGTCTATTGTGGTACTTGTGGTTCGCCGCGGGCATCCTCCATTGTATGCATTTTGCTGGGGATTGCCATTAGCAACGGGCCACAAGTGCAGGATTTGCTCCCCTATATACATGCACAACTGCATGTGGGTTTGAGCAGCTCCTGCTGATGCCAACCTGTCTTCTTAGTTTGTATATATAGATTCCTGGAGGTGTATAAACTCCTATTTAAATGTGCCTGTTTTCCATCTACAGGTCACATTTAGGTGCACCTGTGAAGCCTGGGCTATATCAGCAAGTCTTGAGTGGGACTCACAGACTCCTCCCTCCTCCCATTGCAGGCATGGCCACATGCTGGAGGTAACTGGTGAGTTGTTTGCGAGTCGGCCCTATGCTCCTGTAATTTGCCCACTGGCTCCTGGTATTGCCCATATGGCTCAGGTAGGAGAGTGTAGGGTCCCGGGCTACTTGAGAAACCTTGTCGTGGTGTCCGGGCTTAAGACATGTTCTACACCGTAGGACATGTTGACTAATCTCTCAATTTTAAAATCAGTTTGAGAATTAGTGAGACTGCAGAGTGCACCTATGTTTGTTATTGTTTTGTTATATTGTTATATTAATTATCACATCCGCACTTGTTACCTTGTGTAGGATGTCTATTGTGGTACTTGTGGTTCGCCGCGGGCATCCTCCATTGTATGCATTTTGCTGGGGATTGCCATTAGCAACGGGCCACAAGTGCAGGATTTGCTCCCCTATATATATGCACAACTGCATGTGGGTTTGAGCAGCTCCTGCTGATGCCAACCTGTCTTCTTAGTTTGTATATATAGATTCCTGGAGGTGTATAAACTCCTATTTAAATGTGCCTGTTTTCCATCTACAGGTCACATTTAGGTGCACCTGTGAAGCCTGGGCTATATCAGCAAGTCTTGAGTGGGACTCACAGACTCCTCCCTCCTCCCATTGCAAGCATGGCCACATGCTGGAGGTAACTGGTGAGTTGTTTGCGAGTCGGCCCTATGCTCCTGTAATTTGCCCACTGGCTCCTGGTATTGCCCATATGGCTCAGGTAGGAGAGTGTAGGGTCCCGGGCTACTTGAGAAACCTTGTCGTGGTGTCCGGGCTTAAGACATGTTCTACACCGTAGGACATGTTGACTAATCTCTCAATTTTAAAATCAGTTTGAGAATTAGTGAGACTGCAGAGTGCACCTATGTTTGTTATTGTTTTGTTATATTAAGATAATACTGTGCCAAGGAGCCCCCACAGTAATAGTGCTCCAAAAAGTCCCACCAATAGGAATAATTCTCTGCTAGCGCACACTTGGTAGAAATAGTGCTCCTACAGTGCCCCCAACATATCCCCACTGTGCCCCAGAAGTAATAATGCTCCCATAGTGGCCATACTAGTAATAATGTTCCCCATAGACCACCCTTACTAATAAAGCCCATCATAATGCCCAGTAGTAATAATTCTCCTTATAATGTGCCAGTGCAAAAAATACCCCCTTTGAATGCCCCCAGTTGAGCTAATGTCCCCATAGTGCCCCCATAATGTGCCAGTATAAAATACCTCTAAATAGTTGTGACGGACTGAACCGTCACTGGGGCTGCTGGAGAAGCCTGAGAGCCAGCCTCCTTCCTACGGACTATGGACCCAGAACTATAGGGACCCCCTCAGACCTTTTGGGGTTACAATGAACTATGAACCCTGATTTATGTGTGGAATTTATATGCCACATATTTCCTATTGCCCATCAAAGGTGCAGGGTGTGAATTCAGCAACACAAAAAGGGGTTAACTCTGCACTGAGACTCCCACTGATTGTGTTAGTGATGGGATTAAGATAGATGACTCTAGGAGCAGCTGACTCCTAGATAAGTAGATCACCCTATGATACACTCAGGAGATAATCCCATCACATGTGTCTCCTCTCTCCCTATTCATTCATTATGGAGGGGGTGAAGATGTCTGTTTGCATGTTGTTCATGGTTGATTGATTTATGTTGTTAGACTTCTTGGACTGTATATATACTGAGTTGATCTTCAATAAAAAGAGTTCCTATTTTGGCCTTCAGCATAGAGCCTCATCTCATGTGTGTGGGGATTGCTATACGCTGTATACTCCCCTGGCTATAACCCCTAGCTCTTGCAAGAGCTGTTCCTGTTCCTTGTTCCTATGGTGGTTACGGTGTCGAGCGGAGTGCTTGGAGCCCTCAGGAAGCGCTAGGAGCATCCATCAACGGAGGTACCCAGTCGGGGTGCCAGGAGATCTGTTACAATGGTGGCAGCAGTGGGATGGCGTTCTAGTGCGAGGAGAAGCAGCTCGGAGACACAGTTCATGGAGTATATTAAGGGCAACGCTAGTATCCGTATAGCGCCCCTCGCTACAGCAGGATGGAATCGGCTAGTGTTCAGACAGCATTCCACTACGAGGAGGATGACCTGGACTGGAGGGATGCAGTCCGGAAAGGCTTCTGGCACAAGGCCCTGGAAGATGTACAGCATCGGCCGGGCGAGAGTCTCCCCAGTGAGGAGCAGTGGTTGCGGATGCGAGTGGCCCTGCGAATGCCCCTTCCGGGAGAGCAGCCCCTGGATGAGTGGGTGACAGAACTCAAGAGCCTGGTATGGAGGGAGCTTTGGCTAGATGACTCCTACCAGGCACTCTGGTGGTATGTGATTCGGCACTTCCCCTGGATGGCTGAGCACGACAGACCCGAGGGTGAGGATTATGATGGCCCTGGCCTGTTGTTTGAGGCCTTCGTAGAACCGGAGTTCAGAGATGCTGGAGAGTCCCGATTCTGGGATATCCATTACTACAGGGACGCTATGCATGATTGGGCTACAGCGAGAGAGGTGAGACAAGCCCTGGCATCTCTAGTGACAAGGGAGTGGGAGCTGGAGCAGGATTACCAATACTTCTTCAGCTCAATTCGGCCCCAATATACACTGCCAGAGAGCTGGGTGGCAGTCCTAGATCTACAACCCTACAGCTGGGAAGACCCAACTGAAGTATCCCCTGCTCAGTACCAGCTGCGGAGGTAGGGGACTTCATAGACTGGTCCTGGGGGGAACCCCATATGGTAGGTGGAGATGGGACCGAGGTCTCTCCACCGGCCCTACAGGGATGCTGGGCGGTCGGCCCAGATCCCCAACGGCAGCCAGAGTTTCAGGGAGTAGGGACAGTCGGTCCTGCTCCCCAGTGGCAGTATGTTTTGCAGGGAGAGGAGAGCATAGTCTCCATTCCCCAGCGGCAGTGTACCTTGAAGGGAGAGGAGACAACCGGTCTCTCTCCCCAACCACAGGGGGACAGTACCCCTAACTCCGATGGTGCAGATGGGACCGCGGTCTCTGTACCAGACCTACAGGGATGCTGGACAGCCGGTACAGATCCCCCACCAACCCCGCAGGGATGACAGCAGCAGGATTTAAGCAATCCCTCCTCTCCACAGCCGATCCGCAACAAGGTCCTGGGGGTAGGATTGCCTGACCCCATCTCAGCGGAAGAGCTGGCATCTGGGCAGAGCGCAGTTGGCCTCTGACCTCCCCTATCCTCTTGTCCAGAGGCTGACTCTCCACAGGCTACCCCAGCGGAAGAGCTGGCATCTGGGCAGAGCACAGTTGGCCTCTGCCTCCGCTATCCTCTTGTCCCCCAGCCTCCTTCATACGGACTATGGACCCAGAACTATGGAGACCCCCTCAGACCTTTTGGGGTTACAAGGAACTATGAACCCTGATTTATGTGTGGAATTTATATGCCACATATTTCCTATTGCCCATTAAAGGTGCAGGGTGTGAATTCAGCAACACAAAAAGGGTTAACTCTGCACTGAGACTCCCACTGATTGTGTTAGTGATGGGATTAAGATAGCTGACTCTAGGAGCAGCCGACTCCTAGATAAGTAGATCACCCTATGATACACTCAGGAGATAATCCCATCCCATGTGTCTCCTCTCTCCCTATTCATTCATTATGGAGGGGGTGAAGATGTCTGTTTACATGTTGTTCATGGTTGATTGATTTATGTTGTTAGACTTCTTGAACTGTATATATACTGAGTTGATCTTGAATAAAAAGAGTTCCTGTTTTGGCCTTCAACATAGAGCCTCGTCTCATGTGTGTGGGGATTTCTATACACTGTATACTCCCCTGGCTATAATCCCTAGCTCTTGTAAGAGCTGTTCCTGTTCCTTGTTCCTATGGTGGTTACGGTGTCGAGCGGAGTGCTTGGAGCCCTCAGGAAGCACTAGGAGCATCCATCAATGGAGTTACCGAGTCGGGGTGCCAGGAGATCCGTTACAATAGTGCTCCCAGTAAATGCCTCCATAGTGCTCCTCTCCCCCCTTCTTCCTAGTGCCCCCTTATAATGTACCAGTATAAAATGCCCCATATATAGTGCCCCAGTAGATGCTGAGGACGGCGATACAGATGACTATGGAGATGATAGCTTCCACAATGGAAGCGCTCATCTCCCTGTGCCCTGCCGCTGCCCCCACTTGTCACCAGGGCCACGCCACCTGGGGCCATCACCTCACTTTGCCTAATTGGCGGTGCGGCCCTGCTAGCGCCCCCTGGAATTTTGCACCTGGGGCAACGGCTTCCCCCAGGCTATGCCACTGGCCAGCGGGGCTCAAGAGGCAGCTGCCTTGGGCCACCCAGGAGCAACTGGGCCCGGGGTAGCTACCCCTTTTGCCCCGCGTTAAAGACGGCCCTGTCTACATGTATACTCTGTTGATCCCGCTTCACAACAAGTTTATAACATTTTAGGGAACTATTTATCTATACTCTTATGATGTATTAGGTGTCACTTAGTCTCTGTCTGCAGGGGTTCAGTGGAGGATACTTCTTTCTGGTCCCCCTCTATGTTTTTCACCTATATATATTATATAATCATGGTCTAATAAATATTATTTGATGTATTTTATATGGTATTTTTTGTTCATTTCATTTGGGCTCTTAAATAAAAAGTTCCAATGGCTGCGCTCACCTGAAGTATCTAAGATGGAGGCACGGACTGTGCTTGGAAAAGGCACCAAATTGAAAAAAAGGATCTGTATTAGAGTATCCGAAACGCGTAGACCTGTTTGCTATGTTGGATTTTTAATTCTGTGTGTTATTGGAATAAAGAACTTCATCTTTTTTTGGAAGCTGGACATCTCCTATCATTTTTATACATTTGGGCTCTTAGTGTGATTTATTATAGGAGTGTTTACTATGGTTTTTAACAGATATGCTCATGTAGGTACTTACCTCACGTACATCTTCTCCATGCTTTTTTTTTTCACCATGTAAACAAATTACTCTGGTTTACATCCTGCATGTAGGACTTTATGTTGCTTACTCTTGATGCACTTCTCTGTTCTCTACCACAGCTCCAGCTAGTTACATAGACATTCAAGAAAAATCACTAAAATGAAGTGGCCTAAATGGGAGGAAATGCTCAGAAACCCCAAACACTGTAGCGTGTTTATATCTTGGGGGGGGGGGGGGGGAATTCCTCTGCATGTGATCCATTGCTAGCGGCAATCCCCAGCAAACAGTGCATACAATGGAGGATGTCGGCAGCGGACCACATCCACCACAAAGGCATCCTACACAAGATAGTGTAGTGTGTGGATGATAATACGCACCTTTTGCATTGATTTACATAGACATTCCCCAATCACTGCACGCCCATGGATATGCCATCACAGGAAATAAGAAAGAGCTGTAATGACAGGGTTGCCACAGCCCAGAACAGGTGATAGGCACAATAAATGTAAAAGAAATACTGTACATCACAAAGTTACAGCAACCTTCATCATTTTTTTATTTTAAAGGATGTTGATGCAAACTAGAAAATGCCTTTTATGGGGAATATGAATAAAGCTGCATGAGCCCATCACCCAGCTAGTATCTGAGCCAACATGGATATAAAGTGACCTAGGTAAACTGTTGTCTCACCTGAGACATTGGTGGCATATCACTTGGATTTGCCACCAATGTCAAATAAGTGCAGGTCCCACATCTGAATGGTGCAACATCAAAGAAGTCCTGCAGGAGGAAGTTAGAGGGAGAATGGGTCATGGGTCATTGGCTGAGTGAAGAGCATGAGACCAGAGAAATGTGATGGTGCAACACTGTGATAAGCTTTGTAGAGTAGTAGGACAGTTTCTGCAAGTAACATGTAACCAATGTTATAACCGACAAAAAGCAGAGGCATTAGTATAAATCACTAAAAAAAGACATCACCGTTCTGCTATATCTGTGATAGATACAAACCTTGTCAGTCTGCGTTCACATCTCCATACTAGGCTCCATTAGAAGCCCTTGACCCAGATTCCTTCAAAATGTTGGACAAAATAGTGTAGCATTCTGTAATATAATGTCTGGTAATATGACTCCATGATGGAAACCCAATTGACCCCCATTACCTGTAATTGGCAGCGTTGGTGACCGTCGAGTGATGGATTCAACACTTCCATCATTTTTGTTGTTATGTACCTATGATGGAGCACCTATTCCTAAATGAACTGAGACTAAACAGGTTATACATCAAAGAATATATATGTACTTTATTTAAATACAAATTACATAGAAAAAAAAAAGAGAACATGATTAGAGTTGAGCGAACACCTGGATGTTCGGGTTCGAGAAGTTCGGCCGAACTTCCCGGAAATGTTCGGGTTCGGGATCCGAACCCGACCCGAACTTCGTCCCGAACCCCATTGAAGTCAATGGGGACCCGAACTTTTCGGCACTAAAAAGGCTGTAAAACAGCCCAGGAAAGAGCTAGAGGGCTGCAAAAGGCAGCAACATGTAGGTAAATCCCCTGCAAACAAATGTGGATAGGGAAATGAATAAAAATAAAAATAAAATAAATAAAAATTAACCAATATCAATTGGAGAGAGGTCCCATAGCAGAGAATCTGGCTTCACGTCAGCAGAGAATCAGTCTCTTCATGCCATAGCAGAGAATCTGGCTTCACGTCACCCACCACTGTAACAGTCCATTGTCATATATTTAGGCCCCGGCACCCAGGCAGAGGAGAGAGGTCCCGTAACAGAGAATGTGGCTTCATGTCAGCAGAGAATCAGTCTGCATGTCCTAGCAGAGAATCATGCTTTACGTCACCCAACACTGGAACAGTCCATTGTCAGATATTTAGGCCCAGGCACCCAGGCAAAGGAGAGAGGTCCCGTAACAGAGAATCTGGCTTCATGTCAGCAGAGAATCAGTCTGCATGTCCTAGCAGAGAATCATGCTTTACATCACCCAACACTGGAACAGTCCATTGTCAGATATTTAGGCCCAGGCACCCAGGCAGAGGAGAGAGGTCCCGTAACAGAGAATCTGGCTTCATATCAGCAGAGAATCAGTCTGCATGTCATAGCAGAGAATCAGGATTTATGTCACCCAACACTGGAACAGTCCATTGTCAGATATTTAGGCCCAGGCACCCAGGCAGAGGAGAGAGGTCCCGTAACAGAGAATCTGGCTTCATGTCAGCAGAGAATCAGTCTGCATGTCCTAGCAGAGAATCATGCTTTACGTCACCCAACACTGGAACAGTCCATTGTCAGATATTTAGGCCCAGGCACCCAGGCAGAGGAGAGAGGTCCCGTAACAGAGAATCTGGCTTCATGTCAGCAGAGAATCAGTCTGCATGTCCTACCAGAGAATCAGGCTTTACGTCACCCAACACTGGAACAGTCCATTGTCACATATTTAGGCCCAGGCACCCAGGCAGAGGAGAGAGGTCCCATAACAGAGATTCAGGCTTCATGTCAGCAGAGAATCAGTCTTCATGTCATAGCAGAGAATCAGGCTTCACGTCACCCACCACTGGAACAGGCCACTGTCAGATATTTAGGCCCTGGCAACCAGGCAGAGGAGAGAGGTCCCATAACAGAGATTCAGGCTTCATGTCAGCAGAGAATCAGTCTTCATGTCATAGCAGAGAATCAGGCTTCACGTCACCCACCACTGGAACAGGCCACTGTCACATATTTAGGCCCAGGCAGAGGAGAGAGGTCCCATAACAGAGATTCAGGCTTCATGTCAGCAGAGAATCAGTCTTCATGTCATAGCAGAGAATCAGGCTTCACGTCACCCACCACTGGAACAGGCCACTGTCACATATTTAGGCCCAGGCACCCAGGCAGAGGAGAGAGGTCCCATAACAGAGATTCAGGCTTCATGTCAGCAGAGAATCAGTCTTCATGTCATAGCAGAGAATCAGGCTTCACGTCACCCACCACTGGAACAGTCCATTGTCACATATTTAGGCCCAGGCACCCAGGCAGAGGAGAAAGGTCCCATAACAGAGATTCAGGCTTCATGTCAGCAGAGAATCAGTCTTCATGTCATAGCAGAGAATCAGGCTTCACGTCACCCACCACTGGAACAGGCCACTGTCACATATTTAGGCCCAGGCACCCAGGCAGAGGAGAGAGGTCCCATAACAGAGATTCAGGTTTCATGTCAGCAGAGAATCAGTCTTCATGTCATAGCAGAGAATCAGGCTTCACGTCACCCACCACTGGAACAGGCCACTGTCAGATATTTTTAGGCCCCGGCACCCAGGCAGAGGAGAGAGGTCCCATAACAGAGATTCAGGCTTCATGAGAATCAGTCTTCATGTCATAGCAGAGAATCAGGCTTCATGTCACCCACCACTGGAACAGGCCACTGTCAGATATTTTTAGGCCCCGGCACCCAGACAGAGGAGAGGTTCATTCAACTTTGGGTTGCCCCGCAATATAATGGTAAAATGAAAATAAAAATAGGATTGAATGAGGAAGTGCCCTGGAGTACAATAATATATTGTTAAGGGGAGGTAGTTAATGTCTAATCTGCACAAGGGATGGACAGGTCCTGTGGGATCCATGCCTGGTTCAATTTTATGAACGTCAGCTTGTCCACATTGGCTGTAGACAGGCGGCTGCGTTTGTCTGTAATGACACCCCCTGCCGTGCTGAATACACGTTCAGACAAAACGCTGGCCGCCGGGCAGGCCAGCACCTCCAAGGCATAAAAGGCTAGCTCTGGCCACGTGGACAATTTGGAGACCCAGAAGTTGAATGGGGCCGAACCATCAGTCAGTACGTGGAGGGGTGTGCAAAGGTACTGTTCCACCATGTTATTGAAATGTTGCCTCCTGGTAAGACGTTCCGTATCAGGTGGTGGTGCAGTTAGCTGTGGCGTGGTGACAAAACTTTTCCACATATCTGCCATGCTAACCCTGCCCTCAGAGGAGCTGGCCGTGACACATCTGCGTTGGCGACCTCTTGCTCCTCCTCTGCCTTCGCCTTGGGCTTCCACTTGTTCCCCTGTGACATTTGGGAATGCTCTCAGTAGCGCGTCTACCAACGTGCGCTTGTACTCGCGCATCTTACTATCACGCTCCAGTGCATGAAGTAAGGTGGGCACATTGTCTTTGTACCGTGGATCCAGCAGGATGGCAACCCAGTAGTCCGCACACGTTAAAATGTGGGCAACTCTGCTGTCGTTGCGCAGGCACTGCAGCATGTAGTCGCTCATGTGTGCCAGGCTGCCCAGAGGTAAGGACAAGCTGTCCTCTGTGGGAGGCGTATCGTCATCGTCCTGCGTTTCCCCCCAGCCACGCACCAGTGATGGGCCCGAGCTGCGTTGGGTGCCAGCCCGCTGTGAACCTGCTTCATCCTCATCCTCCTCCACCTCCTCTTCATCCTCGTCCTCCTCGTCCTCCAGTAGTGGGCCCTGTATGGCCACATTTGTACCTGGCCTCTGCTGTTGCAAAAAACCTCCCTCTGAGTCACTTCGAAGAGACTGGCCTGAAAGTGCTAAAAATGACCCCTCTTCCTCCTCCTCCTCCTCTTGGGCCACCTCCTCTTCCATCATCGCCCTAAGTGTTTTCTCAAGGAGACATAGAAGTGGTATTGTAACGCTGATAACGGCGTCATCGCCACTGGCCATGTTGGTGGAGTACTCGAAACAGCGCAACAGGGCACACAGGTCTCGCATGGAGGCCCAGTCATTGGTGGTGAAGTGGGGCTGATCCGCAGTGCGACTGACCCGTGCGTGCTGCAGCTGAAACTCCACTATGGCCTGCTGCTGCTCGCACAGTCTGTCCAGCATGTGCAAGGTGGAGTTCCACCTGGTGGGCATGTCGCATATGAGGCGGTGAGCGGGAAGGCCGAAGTTACGCTGTAGCGCAGACAGGCGAGCAGCGGCAGGATGTGAACGCCGGAAGCGCGAACATGCGGCCCGCACTTTTTGCAGCAGCTCTGACATGTCGGGGTAGTTGTGAATGAACTTCTGCACCACCAAATTCAGCACATGCGCCAGGCAAGGGATGTGCGTCAAACCGGCTAGTCCCAGAGCTGCAACGAGATTTCGCCCATTATCGCACACCACCAGGCCGGGCTTGAGGCTCACCGGCAGCAACCACTCGTCGGTCTGTTGTTCTATACTCCGCCACAACTCCTGCGCGGTGTGGGGCCTGTCCCCCAAACATATGAGTTTCAGAACGGCCTGCTGACGTTTACCCCGGCTGTGCTGAAGTTGGTGGTGAAGGTGTGTGGCTGACTGGATGAGCAGGTGGAAGAAGAGGAGGAGGAAGCTGAGTAGGAGGAGGAGGAGACAGGAGGCAAAGAATGTTGCCCTGCAATCCTTGGCGGCGGAAGGACGTGCGCCAAACAGCTCTCCGCCTGGGGCCCAGCCGCCACTACATTTACCCAGTGTGCAGTTAGGGAGATATAGCGTCCCTGGCCGTGCTTACTGGTCCACGTATCTGTGGTTAGGTGGACCTTGCCACAGATGGCGTTGCGCAGTGCACACTTGTTTTTATCGGATACTTGGTTGTGCAGGGAAGGCACGGCTCTCTTGGAGAAGTAGTGCCGGCTGGGAACAACATACTGTGGGACAGCAAGCGACATGAGCTGTTTGAAGCTGTCTGTGTCCACCAGCCTAAATGACAGCATTTCATAGTCCAGTAGTTTAGAAATGCTGGCATTCAGGGCCAGGGATCGAGGGTGGCTAGGTGGGAATTTACGCTTTCTCTCAAATGTTTGTGAGATGGAGAGCTGAACGCTGCCGTGTGACATGGTTGAGATGCTTGGTGACGCAGGTGGTGGTGTTGGTGGTACATCCCATGTTTGCTGGGCGGCAGGTGCCAACGTTCCTCCAGAGGCGGAGGAAGAGGCCGAGGCGGCGGCAGCAGCAGAAGAGGCCGAGGCGGCAGCAGCAGAAGAGGTAGCAGGGGGAGCCTGAGTGACTTCCTTGTTTTTAAGGTGTTTACTCCACTGCAGTTCATGCTTTGCATGCAGGTGCCTGGTCATGCAGGTTGTGCTAAGGTTCAGAACGTTAATGCCTCGCTTCAGGCTCTGATGGCACAGCGTGCAAACCACTCGGGTCTTGTCGTCAGCACATTGTTTGAAGAAGTGCCATGCCAGGGAACTCCTTGAAGCTGCCTTTGGGGTGCTCGGTCCCAGATGGCGGCGGTCAGTAGCAGGTGGAGTCTCTTGACGGCGGGTGTTCTGCTTTTGCCCACTGCTCCCTCTTTGTCTTTTGCTACGCTGTTGGCTCGGTCTCACCACTGCCTCTTCCTCCGAACTGTGAAAGTCAGTGGCACGACCTTCATTCCATGTGGGGTCTAGGACCTCATCGTCCCCTGAATTGTCTTCCACCCAGTCTTGATCCCTGACCTCCTGTTCAGTCTGCACACTGCAGAAAGACGCAGCAGTTGGCACCTGTGTTTCGTCAACATCAGAGACGTGCTGAGGTGGTATTCCCATGTCCTCATCATCAGGAAACATAAGTGGTTGTGCGTTAGTGCATTCTATCTCTTCCACCCCTGGGGAAGGGCTAGGTGGATGCCCTTGGGAAACCCTGCCAGCAGAGTCTTCAAACAGCATAAGAGACTGCTGCATAACTTTAGGCTCAGACAGTTTCCCTGATATGCATGGGGGTGATGTGACAGACTGATGGGCTTGGTTTTCATGCGCCATCTGTGCGCTTTCTGCAGAAGACTGGGTGGGAGATAATGTGAACGTGCTGGATGCACTGTCGGCCACCCAATTGACTAATGCCTGTATCTGCTCAGGCCTTACCATCCTTAGAACGGCATTGGGCCCCACCAAATATGGCTGTAAATTCTGGCAGCTACTGGGACCTGAGGTAGTTGGTACACTAGGACGTGTGGCTGTGGCAGAACGGCCACATCCTCTCCCAGCACCAGAGGGTCCACTAACACCACCACGACCATGTCCGCGTCCGCGTCCCTTACTAGATGTTTTCCTCATTGTTACCGTTCACCACAATAAGAAAAATATTATTCGGGCCAATGTATTGAATTCAAATTCAGGCCTTTTTTTACAGACACCTAACACTAAGTCTATCTGGCTATTTATTTAGGTACCGTATTACACTAATACACGCACACCAGTAATGACAGATTTAGCTGAATATAAATTTGAGGCCTATTATTTAGGCGCTGGGTGACAGGTATACGTTTAATCACAGAATTAGACTTGGATATGCACTGTAGCGTGTGTGTTAAGTTTTTGAGAATTACCCTATCAGCACCTTGAATCTAATATACCCTTTTAGGGATAGATTTAAAGTAGGCCTGATAAGCAGAAACCACTAATTTCGAGAATTGCAAATTTGGGAATTGTTTTTCAACCCAGAACAAAAACTGTGCTTTGACGGTCACTAAAAATAACTTGACCAGCTAAAACAGTACAGATTTGGATGAATATAAATGTGAGGCCTATTTTTTAGGCGCTGGGTGACAGGTATACGTTTAATCACAGAATTAGACTTGGATCTGCACTGTAGCGTGTGTGTTAAGTTTTTGAGAATTACCCTATCAGCACCTTGAATCTAATATACCCTTTTAGGGATAGATTTAAAGTAGGCCTGATAAGCAGAAACCACTAATTTCGAGAATTGCAAATTTGGGAATTGTTTTTCAACCCAGAACAAAAACTGTGCTTTGACGGTCACTAAAAATAACTTGACCAGCTAAAGCAGTAATGACAGATTTGGATTAATATAAATGTGAGGCCTATTTTTTAGGCACTGGGTGACAGGCTCAACTTGCCCCTGATGTAGTATATGGCCAAAAAATAACCACACTATTGATGGTTAAATGCACTTTGTGACAGGCTCAACTTGCCCCTGATGTAGTATATGGCCAAAAAATAACCACACTATTGATGGTTAAATGCACTTGATGAAAGCTTGACCCTGATGTAGGATATAGCAAAAAATAACCACACTATTGATGGTTAAATGCACTTGGGTGACAAGGTCAGCTTGCCCCTGATGTAGTATATGGCCAAAAAATAACCACACTATTGATGGTTAAATGCACTTGATGAAAGCTTGACCCTGATGTAGGATATAGCAAAAAATAACCACACTATTGATGGTTAAATGTACTTGGTGGCAGCTTGTGCTGGCGCACAAGCAAGCCACAAAATGGCCGCCGATCACCCCAGAAAAAAGTGACTGAAAAACGCTCTGGGCACCCTAAATGTAGTGTCCCACTATATAAGCGTGGGCACTACACAAGGGTCAATTGGTGTGTGCGTTACTCCTCCTCACAAGGGACAGGAATGTTATCTTTAATTGTGCATCTTATGTATTTTATAATGTATTTTTGTATGTAATGTTACCCTGTAATATGCATTATCAGGCCTAGTTGGGTGCAGTTAGTCATCCCAAACGCTAGAGGGAGTTAGAGAACCCCTAGTATAAGTATCCAGGCTCAGACAGGGGGAGGGAGTTGAAGGTCAGGAGTCTGCAGAGACAAGTTGGGAGGCCCAAGTCAGAGCCTTCTCCTGACATGCAACTAGACAGCCCAGGCTTCTAGTTGCTACCAGGAGACTAGTAGAGAGATCCTAGTCTACCTGCTGATCAAGAGAGCCATGGTTAGTTCAGAAGATCTACCCCAGGGGAAGAGTTTGCCTCCTGGGAGAAATCCTGCAGTTCCCACCAAGTCAAGCAGAGTCAGCATGTCCAGCTAGTACAAGTAAGCTGAAGGGCAGAAAGGGTAGAAATGTAAAGCAAGAATGAGTACCTGAGGAAGATTGTTACCAAGGAAAAAAGCCAGCATTGAGGTATCCGGGCCTTGGGATCAAAGCCAGACAGGAGTTCTAAGGAACAGTGTACACTATCTCCGAGGAGTCTGTACAGCCTGATTCTGCGCGTGTGGATGTTTACCCTCTGTGTATCTTGCAAGGAAACAGTATACCTGCCATAATTGTGAAACCCTGCTTGCTAAGTGTACTTGATATGGGGAACTGAGTTGACATCCAACTGTACAAAGTTGAACTGATTACAGTAAAGCAAAGTTTGGTTCACCACACCATCTGTGTACCTCACTTATTAAGACCATCC
The DNA here is from genome assembly GCF_905171765.1 of Bufo bufo. NCBI lineage: Eukaryota > Metazoa > Chordata > Amphibia > Anura > Bufonidae > Bufo > Bufo bufo. Next base: position 112,724,391 of record NC_053389.1, read on the forward strand.
ATCGGTGTGCCACCGTTACCAGCACTGGCGTCACGAACCTTAAAGGGACCTTGCCCCAGGCACGTAATACACCTGCAACATCCAGGGCACCTCATCCACCATCAGGCCTGGTCCCTAAATACAGAGTGTGCCCCAGAGGACTCCTGTGCCAGCCTCTCCTTCACTGCTGCATGCCTGCCCAGGGTTTCCCTACAGAACTGTGAGTATCCCTCGCTTGCCGTTAACCGTGACCTCACAATCGCACTACCCTGCAGGTCTGGCGTGCTGCATAAAAACACTGAGCAATTGAATAGCAGCAGTTCAATGATCCACAGCTGTAGATCGATCACTGAATTAAGTCTTTTGGAGGAGTTATTCACTGCCTAATCTCGCCCTAACGTCGCAGCTGCAATCTCTCTCTACACTTGTATCAGCAGAGTGACGTGCAGCGCTACGTGACCCAAGCTTATATAGAGGCTGGGTCACATGCTGCACTGGCCAATCACAGACATGCCAATAGTAGGCATGGCTGTGACGGCCTCTTGGGGCAAGTAGTATGATGCTTGTTGATTGGCTGCTTTGCTGCCTTTCAAAAAGCGCCAAGAAAGCGCGGAACACCGAACCTGAACCCGGACTTTTACGAAAATGTTCGGGTTCGGGTTCCCGTCACGGACACCCCAAAATTCGGTACGAACACGAACTATACAGTTCGGGTTCGCTCATCCCTAAACATGATACATCAGATAAAAATAGTGGACTACACCTGAGGAGGTATTCACAGAATATACGTATAGAGGAAAAAACAAAAAGTCATGTAGGCTGGCCCAATTTATAAATGCATATATGCCAGTGGTAAATGTATATGCATATACATGTGTATATACAGTATATATGTGTGACACCTGACAATACTAAAGTGCAAGTGCATGTTATCTAATATAGCTATGTCTACATATCAGATAGCAATACGCCAGTAACATAAATGAGACTACCTAAATCTTCCAAATAAATATGCTGGGAACACAGACATAAAGACCTGGACTAAAAAATAGAACCGAGTGTGTGTGCAAATACACCACTAAGCGTTTAAACCTCATACATAAAGTCACAATAATATCACATACCGATCATAAGGATATCCACCTAAGGAGAGCCACGTACCCCGATGCGCGTTTCGGCGATGCCTTCCTCTGGGGCTATGATGGAGCAGACTAATGGAAATAATTTCCTGAAGTTCAGACAGTATTTCACAACTCAGATTCCGCATCATAGATGGGGAGGTGATAGAGAACATTCACTAAAGAGACTTGAATTGAGGGGGATTTTTTAACTAGATACATTGGAACCAAAGGGTCTGAATAGGGAGTTTATAATAGGTTTACTCTACTAAACCTAACGGGACTACTGTTCACCTCTCATGTCTTTGATTGATTACCATCTGTCATGGAGTAATTGCTATAATTTTAACCTTTGTTTGTGCTATATTTATGCCTTTTAATTCTGTTTTAGGTATCCACTCTGCAGGCGAAACCTGGGGTAATATACAGGTGAAACTCGAAAAATTTGAATATCGTGCAAAAGTCCATTTATTTCAGTAATGCAAAATAAAAGGTATTGCATTAATGCAGCTTAAAATTAGAATTTTGTGAAAAGGTTCAATACTCTAGGCTCAAAGTGTCAGCTAATTAGTCCATACCCCCTGAGCAAAGGGTACCTCAAAATAGTGATTTTAGTGTTTCATAAGCTGTAAGCCATAATCATCCAAATTATACCAAATAAAGGCTTGAAATATCTCGCTTTGCATGTAATGAGTCTATCTCATATGTTAGTTTCACCTTTTAAGTTGCATTACTAAGAAATGAAGTTTGCACAATATTAAAATTTTTTGAGTTTTACCTGTATATGAAAAGAACTTTGTCTAGACACCTTGAAGCAAGTGGTAGATAGAAGGCGTTTTTTTGTTGTTGATACATAATGGCCGCTGTTATCATCTCTTTAAGGCCTCATGCACACGACCGTTCTGTTTTGCGGATCCGCAAAAAACGGAAGCCGCCTGTGTGCCTTCCGCAATTTGCGGGAACTGGCGGCCGATTGCAGAAATGCCTATTCTTGTCCGCAAAACGGACAAGAATAGGACAGGTTATATTTTTTTTGTGGGGCTACGGAACGGAGCAACGGATGCGGACAGCACACGGAGTGCTGTCTGCATCTTTTGCGGCCCCATTGAAGTGAATGGGTCCGCTACCGAGCCGCAAAAACTGCGGCTCGGATGCAGACCAAAACAACGGCCGTGTGCATAAGGCCTAAGGATTACTTTTAAAATGGTTCTAGATGGGACATTTCCCAGCTGTGGACTGTGGACTTGCTTTGTTCAAAGGGATGCTGTTATTCTGTCTAATTATTAATCTTTGTTCTAATAGGCCCATGTTGGCATTTCCCTTCTTCCTTGCTAAGAAGGGGCTGATAAGAATGGGGCAACTCTAGAGAGAGGATGGGAGCCATGTCTGGCTACCTATCCGATCTCTGGAACTGTCCAGATTGGCTGTTTTGGGTTTAGGTGTCTCCCCAACATCTGAAGGGACACGCCCCCTCCCAGTGAGTGGTTGGCACACCTGATTAGTGGATCCATTCCCCTCAAAATTGGGTATGCACTGTAATGTGGAATAAAAGAATGGAGGTGACGTCCCACTCACTGAAAGTGAGGGGCACGCCCCCACTTAGTTCTGGTATGGATGAAGTTCTCTCCCGAGCCTTTATCCTACTTTCCTAACATAGACATAAAACTTATACTAACTTGGGTTTGAATACCCCTCCTTTGAACCAAGAAAGCCAGCAGTCTTTATTAGGAGATTTAAATACCTATTATTATTTTTTCTTGGTGGTTGTTAAGATTATTAATGCCCCTGATTAGGGATGAGCGAACCCGAACTGTATAGTTCGGGTTCGTACCGAATTTTGGGGTGTCCGTGACACGGACCCGAACCCGAACATTTTCGTAAAAGTCCGGGTTCGGGTTCGGTGTTCGGCGCTTTCTTGGCGCTTTTTGAAAGGCTGCAAAGCAGCCAATCAACAAGCGTCATACTACTTGCCCCAAGAGGCCATCACAGCCATGCCTACTATTGGCATGGCTGTGATTGGCCAGTGCAGCATGTGACCCAGCCTCTATTTAAGCTGGAGTCACGTAGCGCCGCACGTCACTCTGCTGATACAAGCGTAGGGAGAGGTTGCAGCTGCGACGTTAGGGCGAGATTAGGCAGATTAACTCCTCCAAAAGACTTCATTCTGTGATCGATCTGCAGCTGTGGATCATTGAAGTGCTATTATTGACTTGCTCACTTTTTTGAGGCTGCCCAGAGCGTTTTTAGATCACTTTTTTTCTGGGGTGATCGGCGGCCATTTTGTGACTTGTGGTGCGCCAGCACAAGCTATCACCAAGTGTATTTAACCATCGATAGTGTGGTTATTTTGTGCTATATCCTACATCAGCTGCAGGCTGAGCCTGTGTCACCGAAGTGCATTTAACCATCAACAGTCTGGTTATTTTTTGGCCATATACTACATCAGCTGCAGGCTGAGCCTGTGTCACCCAAGTGCATTTAACCATCAACAGTGTGGTTATTTTTTGGCCATATATTACATCAGGGGCAAGTTGAGCCTGTCACCCAGCGCCTAAAAAATAGACCTGACATTTCTATTCAACCAAATCTGTACTGTTTTAGCTGGTCAAGTTATTTGTAGTGACCGTAAAAAAACACTTTTTTTTCTGGGTTGAAAAACCATTCCCAAATTTGCCATTCTCAAAATAACTAGTTTCTGGTATTTGAGGCCTACTTGAAATCTATCCCAAAAAGAATATCTTACATTGAAGCTAGTGATAGTGTCATTCAGAAAGACCTAAGACACATGCTAGCGTGCTGATAGAAGTCTGATTCTGTGATTAAACCTATACCTGTCACACAGCGCAAAAAAAAACAGGCCTCACATCTCTATTTAACCAAATCTGTACTGTTTTAGCTGGTCAAGTTATTTGTAGTGACCGTAAAAGCACACTTTTTTTTTCTGGGTTGAAAAACCATTCCCAAATTTGCCATTCTCAAAATAACTAGTTTCTGGTATTTGAGGCCTACTTGAAATCTATCCCAAAAAGAATATCTTACATTGAAGCTAGTGATAGTGTCATTCAGAAAAACCTAAGACACACGCTAGCGTGCTGATAGAAATCTGATTCTGTGATTAAACCTATACCTGTCACACAGCGCAAAAAAAAACAGGCCTCACATCTCTATTTAACCAAATCTGTACTGTTTTAGCTGGTCAAGTTATTTGTAGTGACCGTAAAAGCACACTTTTTTTTCTGAGTTGAAAAACCATTCCCAAATTTGCCATTCTCAAAATAACTAGTTTCTGGTATTTGAGGCCTACTTGAAATCTATCCCAAAAAGAATATCTTACATTGAAGCTAGTGATAGTGTCATTCAGAAAAACCTAAGACACACGCTAGCGTGCTGATAGAAGTCTGATTCTGTGATTAAACCTATACCTGTCACACAGCGCAAAAAAAAACAGGCCTCACATCTCTATTTACCAAATCTGCACTGTTTTAGCTGGTCAAGTTATTTGTAGTGACCGTAAAAGCACACTTTTTTTTCTGGGTTGAAAAACCATTCCCAAATTTGCCATTCTCAAAATTGTGGTGAACGGGAACAATGAGGAAAACATCTAATAAGGGATGTGGACGTGGACATGGTCGTGGTGGTGTTAGTGGACCCTCTGGTGCTGGGAGAGGATGTGGCCGTTCTGCCACAGCCACACGTCCTAGTGAACCAACTACCTCAGGTCCCAGTAGCCAGCAGAATTTACAGCGATATTTGGTGGGGCCCAATGCCGTTCTAAGGATGGTAAGGCCTGAGCAGGTGCAGGCATTAGTCAATTGGGTGGCCGACAGTGGATCCAGCACGTTCACATTATCTCCCACCCAGTCTTCTGCAGAAAGCGCACAGATGGCGCATAAAAACCAAGCCCATCGGTCTGTCACATCACCCCCATGCATATCAGGGAAACTGTCTGAGCCTCAAGTTATGCAGCAGTCTCTTATGCTGTTTGAAGACTCTGCTGCCAGGGTTTCCCAAGGGCATCCACCTAGCCCTTCCCCAGGGGTGGAAGAGATAGAATGCACTAACGCACAACCACTTATTTTTCCTGATGATGAGGACATGGGAATACCACCTCAGCACGTCTCTGATGATGACGAAACACAGGTGCCAACTGCTGCGTCTTTCTGCAGTGTGCAGACTGAACAGGAGGTCAGGGATCAAGACTGGGTGGAAGACGATGCAGGGGACGATGAGGTCCTAGACCCCACATGGAATGAAGGTCGTGCCACTGACTTTCACAGTTCGGAGGAAGGGGCAGTGGTGAGACCGAGCCAACAGAGTAGCAAAAGAGGGAGCAGTGGGCAAAATCAGAACACCCGCCGCCAAGAGACTCCGCCTGCTACTGACCGCCGCCATCTGGGACCGAGCACCCCAAAGGCAGCTTCAAGGAGTTCCCTGGCATGGCACTTCTTCAAACAATGTGCTGACGACAAGACCCGAGTGGTTTGCACGCTGTGCCATCAGAGCCTGAAGCGAGGCATTAACGTTCTGAACCTTAGCACAACCTGCATGACCAGGCACCTGCATGCAAAGCATGAACTGCAGTGGAGTAAACACCTTAAAAACAAAGAAGTCACTCAGGCTCCCCCTGCTACCTCTTCTGCTGCTGCTGCCTCGGCCTCTTCTGCTGCTGCCGCCGCCTCGGCCTCTTCCTCCGCCTCTGGAGGAACGTTGGCACCTGCTGCCCAGCAAACATGGGATGTACCACCAACACCACCACCTGCGTCACCAAGCATCTCAACCATGTCACACGGCAGCGTTCAGCTCTCCATCTCACAAACATTTGAGAGAAAGCGTAAATTCCCACCTAGCCACCCTCGATCCCTGGCCCTGAATGCCAGCATTTCTAAACTACTGGCCTATGAAATGCTGTCATTTAGGCTGGTGGACACACACAGCTTCAAACAGCTCATGTCACTTGCTGTCCCACAGTATGTTGTTCCCAGCCGCCACTACTTCTCCAAGAGAGCCGTGCCTTCCCTGCACAAACAAGTGTCCGATAAAATCAAGTGTGCACTGCGCAACGCCATCTGTGGCAAGGTCCACCTAACCACAGATACGTGGACCAGTAAGCACGGCCAGGGACGCTATATCTCCCTAACTGCACACTGGGTAAATGTAGTGGCGGCTGGGCCCCAGGCGGAGAGCTGTTTGGCGCACATCCTTCCGCCGCCAAGGATCGCAGGGCAACATTCTTTGCCTCCTGTCTCCTCTTCCTCCTACTCAGCTTCCTCCTCCTCTTCTTCCACCTGCTCATCCAGTCAGCCACACACCTTCACCACCAACTTCAGCACAGCATGGGGTAAACGTCAGCAGGCCATTCTGAAACTCATATGTTTGGGGGACAGGCCCCACACCGCACAGGAGTTGTGGCGGGGTATAGAACAACAGACCGACGAGTGGTTTCTGCCGGTGAGCCTCAAGCCCGGCCTGGTGGTGTGCGATAATGGGCGAAATCTCGTTGCAGCTCTGGGACTAGCCGGTTTGACGCACATCCCTTGCCTGGCGCATGTGCTGAATTTGGTGGTGCAGAAGTTCATTCGCAACTACCCCGACATGTCAGAGCTGCTGCATAAAGTGCGGGCCGTCTGTTCGCGCTTCCGGCGTTCACACCCTGCCGCTGCTCGCCTGTCTGCGCTACAGCGTAACTTCGGCCTTCCCGCTCACTGCCTCATATGCGACGTACCCACCAGGTGGAACTCCACCTTGCATATGCTGGACAGACTGTGCGAGCAGCAGCAGGCCATAGTGGAGTTTCAGCTGCAGCACGCACGGGTCAGTCGCACTGCGGATCAGACACACTTCACCACCAATGACTGGGCCTCCATGCGAGACCTGTGTGCCCTGTTGCGCTGTTTCGAGTACTCCACCAACATGGCCAGTGGCGATGACGCCGTTATCAGCGTTACAATACCACTTCTATGTCTCCTTGAGAAAACACTTAGGGCGATGATGGAAGAGGAGGTGGCCCAGGAGGAAGAGGAGGAAGAGGGGTCATTTTTAGCACTTTCGGGCCAGTCTCTTCAAAGTGACTCAGAGGGAGGTTTTTTGCAACACCAGAGGCCAGGTACAAATGTGGCCAGACAGGGCCCACTACTGGAGGACGAGGAGGACGAGGATGAGGATGAGGAGGAGGTGGAGGAGGATTAGGATGAAGCATGTTCACAGCGGGGTGGCACCCAAAGCAGCTCGGGCCCATCACTGGTGCGTGGCTGGGGGGAAACACAGGACGATGACGATACGCCTCCCACAGAGGACAGCCTGTCCTTACCTCTGGGCAGCCTGGCACACATGAGCGACTACATGCTGCAGTGCCTGCGCAACGACAGCAGAGTTGCCCACATTTTAAAGTGTGCGGAATACTGGGTTGCCACCCTGCTGGATCCCCGGTACAAAGACAATGTGCCCACCTTACTTCCTACACTGGAGCGTGATAGAAAGATGCGCGAGTACAATCGCACGTTGGTAGACGCGCTACTGAGAGCATTCCCAAATGTCACAGGGGAACCAGTGGAAGCCCAAGGCGAAGGCAGAGGAGGAGCAAGAGGTCGCCAACGCAGCTGTGTCACGGCCAGCTCCTCTGAGGGCAGGGTTAGCATGGCAGAGATGTGGAAAAGTTTTGTCACCATGCCACAGCTAACTGCACCACCACCTGATACGGAACGTGTTAGCAGGAGGCAACATTTCACTAACATGGTGGAACAGTACCTGTGCACACCCCTCCACGTACTGACTGATGGTTCGGCCCCATTCAACTTCTGGGTCTCCAAATTGTCCACGTGGCCAGAGCTAGCCTTTTATGCCTTGGAGGTGCTGGCCTGCCCGGCGGCCAGCGTTTTGTCTGAACGTGTATTCAGCACGGCAGGGGGCGTCATTACAGACAAACGCAGCCGCCTGTCTACAGCCAATGTGGACAAGCTGACGTTCATAAAAATGAACCAGGCATGGATCCCACAGGACCTGTCCATCCCTTGTGCAGATTAGATATTAACTACCTCCCCTTAACAATATATTATTCTACTCCAGGGCACTTCCTCATTCAATACTATTTTTAATTTCATTTTACCATTATATTGCGGGGCAACCCAAAGTTGAATGAACCTCTCCTCTGTCTGGGTGCCGGGGCCTAAATGTGTGACAGTGGCCTGTTCCAGTGGTGGGTGACGTGAGGCCTGATTCTCTGCTATGACATGAAGACTGATTCTGCGCTGACATGAAGCCAGATTCTCTGTTACGCGACCTCTCTCCTCTGCCTGGATGCCTGGGCCTAAATATGTGACAGTGGCCTGTTCCAGTGGTGGGTGACGTGAAGCCTGATTCTCTGCTATGACATGAATACAGATTCTGCGCTGATATAAGGCCAGATTCTCTGTTACGGGACCTCTCTCCTCTGCCTGGGTGCCTGGGCCTAAATGTGTGACAGTGGCCTGTTCCAGTGGTGGGTGACGTGAAGACTGATTCTCTGCTATGACATGAAGACAGATTCTGCGCTGACATAAGGCCAGATTCTCTGTTACGGGACCTCTCTCCTCTGCCTGGGTGCCTGGGGCTAAATGTGTGACAGTGGCCTGTTCTAGTGGTGGGTGACGTGAAGCCTGATTCTCTGCTATGACATGAAGACAGATTCTGTGCTGACATAAGGCCAGATTCTCTGTTACGGGACCGCTCTCCTCTGTCTGGGTGCCGGGGCCTAAATGTGTGACAGTGGCCTGTTCCAGTGGTGGGTGACGTGAAGCCTGATTCTCTGCTATGACATGAAGACTGATTCTGCGCTGACATGAAGCCAGATTCTCTGCTATGGCATGAAGAGACTGATTCTCTGCTGACGTGAAGCCAGATTCTCTGCTATGGGACCTCTGTCCAATTGATATTGGTTCATTTTTATTTTTTTTTACTTTTTATTTTAATTCATTTCCCTATCCACATTTGTTTGCAGGGGATTTACCTACATGTTGCTGCCTTTTGCAGCCCTCTAGCTCTTTCCTGGGCTGTTTTACAGCCTTTTTAGTGCCGAAAAGTTCGGGTCCCCATTGACTTCAATGGGGTTCGGGACGAAGTTCGGATCGGGTTCGGATCCCGAACCCGAACATTTCCGGGAAGTTCGGCCGAACTTCTCGAACCCGAACATCCAGATGTTCGCTCAACCCATGATTCATTCATTTGTTAGATAAAAATGGCGCAACTCTAGCTAATTATTATTCCGTTTATTGGTATCACCACTACCAAGTTGGTCTAGCAGCGCAATACTCTGTTCTGCCACTGGCATCAAAGCGTATGCCCAATGGGAGCGGACACTGAGTGGCTCCCTTCACCTCCCCTGGTTGTCAGGGACGCAGGCGCAGTGGTGCCCTTGACACAGAAGACCTGTTCTAGTATTAGCATAGCGATCTAGAGTGAAGGAGAAGCGCGCAGGCGCACTAGCGCTTTGGAGACGCTGGGTCCTACAGGCCTCCTCACACGTGCACACCACACTCATATGCAGGGTAAACGCGCCTTTTTCGATGAGGACATGCCCAGATAAGAACACTATGCCCACAGGGATCGCCTATTTGGTTTATCAGATTTATTACTCATATTTAGCTAATCTCTATTATCACAGCAACATGATTGTATGTTTGTATATAATGTAAATGAATTGTGCTTGATTTGCATACTGATTATACAGATGGTCAGATTTGTACCTTGATTTCGGTGAATAAACAACATATTCCCTGAAGCCCTGGGAGTGCTGCGGTTCATTACTACTTGAGGAATAACGGAAATCATTAGCGCCGATGTGAAAGTAGAGTAGTAGCTTAGATGAGAAATGATTAGGGTCTGCACAGCTGCCAACAGTCCCAAATCTGCAAGGACTGTTACTAATGTCCTGAGACAAAAACGGGAGGGACTCATGTAATGAGTTCTCAGGGTGGGGCTTACGTGCCCCAAATTTACCAACTACAAAGTTAGCAAGTATGGGCCTAAATTAGTGTTTTAGCAGTGTGACAGATAAAATAGTGATAGGTATGATAGTAACTACTCTATTTCTTTTAGGGGGTTCAAAGGAGCCACTGCAGTCAAGATGGTTGAAAGGGTCATGGGTCTCAAGAACATTGGTTTGGGGTCATCCTCTAATACCATTGGGGGGATTTGAGAGTTTTCCTTTAAGACCCTTGGATTCAAACATAAGTGTGTTTAGTCTGTGTTTGGTCTCCATCTCACTTTTTTCAGTTGTTTCCTTTTTTTTTTTCCCCCCCCCCCCCCCTCTACAACAGTAGAGAAATGATGCTGGATATTCCAGGGTTCCTTATGAGGCTATTTATGTGGATGATAAAAGTCACACACTCTCATGTTTCTCAGACTACAAAAGACCTCATTGATATCTTGTAAACAAGACAAAATCACATTAATCAAGTACAAATCATCTGATTTTGTGTTTTTGTGACTTAGTGTTCCAGTAAAAATTCAGTGTCTTCTAAATAATATCCCATCCCATTCACATCCTATTCATACCATGAGTATTAAAGGACCCTATCGATTGGGAACACCATGTCTTCAATAGGGCCCAAGCTGCTTCCTAAACATTTCAGAAATTGAAATCATTCTCAACTCAAATAACACATTGAATAAGATTTAAAGGGCATCTGTCAGCAGATTTGTACCTATGACACTGGCTGGCCTGTTACATGTGCACTTGGCAGCTGAAGACATCTGTGTTGGTCCCATGTTCATATGTGGCCGCATTGCTGAGAAATTGCAGAGAGAGCTGAGTCCATTGCTCCTAGAGGCTAATTTCCGTATATAAAAACATCATTTTCTCAGCAATGCGGGCACATATGAACATGGGACCAACACAGATGCCTTCATCTGCCAAGTGCACATGTAACCGGTCAGCCAGTATCATAGGTACAAATCTGCTGACAGATGTCCTTTAAGATGCCATGGAGGAATCATTTCATAATTTCTAGATAGACTTTAAAAGGAAGATTTCAAGTATGAAACGGAGGCCTCTAGATAAAAAAATAAATAATGGTGGCCTTGTCCCCAGTTGCAGTAAATATTGGTGGAAAATGTCGCAGGTAGATTTTAATAACATATAAATAAGCCAAAGATAAAATTTCCCTGATATCATTGTATAAAATTATAACTGCAATCCCTCGTTATACGGTATATGTATTATAGGTACTCATCAGTCAAAAAGAGTGAGACACATTTTAGCATCCATGTTTTGGCTTGCACAAATTACCAAAGCTACGACCATACAGCGTAAAAGCTGCCTAAAATTTGCAACATTTACAGTAGCTGCAAACCAGATGAGATTAAAAAAAATATGTTATCCACATGCTGTGGAAGTATCCGCACCAGAATCTGCACATAACTGTGACTTTCAGTGCAGATTTTAAGACTGTAGGTAATTAGAGATCAACCCCACATGGGGAAAGGGCACACAGTCAGGCCTGCTAAAACCATCAACCTTTAAATAAGAGACTGACAACCGAATTCCTTTTAATGCTGGGTGATGATCGGCCACAGCTTTCTTTATTTAACAATAACATCATAACTGTCAATGGCGCAGTATGCCAGCCGCTGGCCTCCCAGCGGGCAAGTCTGCCATGTGCCATAACCACTTCCAACTGAGTTATATACCGCCAGCTGTGACTTGTATACATATTCTTATTCTCCAAATATTCTTCATCTTTTTTTTTTTATTTTTTATTCATTTTTTTTTTTTATAAAAAACCACAAATGAGGACAAATCGGACCCAGTCCCACAACCACCCCCAATTCACAGGGAGGGCGGGAGGGAACCAGCTCGTCCACCGTCAAGAGGAAGTAAAGAGGGGGAACCGTCGTTTATATAACCCCCCAGCACCGCCCCTTCCTCTGATGCAAACCAGGCCTCCTTACCATTTAACCCCTTCTACACTATCACCTCCAACATGATCTCCAACTCCAACCACAGCCCTAACCCTTACACATTTGGGGCAAAGGGGATAGGGGGAGGACCCCCAGTCTCTAATCACCCTCCCTATGCTGTCGGGTGCTTGCCAGACTGTAGGTAATTAGGGATTAACCCCACATGGGGAAAGGGCACACAGTCAGGCCTGCTAAAACCATCAACCTTTAAATAAGAGACTGACAACCGAATTCCTTTTAATGCTGGGTGATGATCGGCCACAGCTTTCTTTATTTAACAATAACATCATAACTGTCAATGGCGCAGTATGCCAGCCGCTGGCCTCCCAGCGGGCAAGTCTGCCATGTGTCATAACCACTTCCAACTGAGTTATATACCGCCACGGAGGAGACTCGTGCCTACACGGGGCTCCGACCACCACCCAGCAAAAACATGGCCTGTTCAATTCCATCCTGAATGCCCGAAAGGAATATATCTAGCCCTATATCATTAAGAAGAACCCCGTCCGGCCTCATCAATGCCTGGTTGTCACCTTCGAGCTGCCTGTGACGAACAACTACTGAACCCCTGGAACGCACAAACCGAGAGATTCGAGCATTCACTGTCCGCCTGCCTTTTTCCAAAGCCTCACCATCCCGAGCCCCGTGCCAAACTACCCTCGGAACGATCTCCGACCACACTAACACCATTTCCCTGAAGAATGACGGAAAACGCTCCACATCTGAACGCCTAAGCGTTAACAACTCCGCAACCCTCAAGTGGCACAGGTCGTTACCACCGGCGTGAACCACCAAGATTACCGGGCCTACTGAATGCGTACCAATCTCCACCACCTCCGTAAGCAACTGCGACCACCTCAGGCCCCGTACACCTCTCCACAAGACATCGATATTCCTGAATCCAAGATTGCGCCCGCCAGGCCGTCCTTCAGCCCGCTGTGCAGCCCAGAACACGTAGGAGTGTCCAACTATCCAAACTGTCGGACGCTCGGCACCTGAAAAGACAATGCTGTTAGAACATTCCACCAACACAAATAACCATGACCCGTAATACAGATTTTAAACCCATACTTCCTTCAAAACGGTACTGAAAGTACGATTAAAACTGATATCATATATGGACACCAATGTAACTTCAAAGCAGCAATCCGCATAACCTCAGCCTCCGGCAAACCAGCTCTCGCCGCCTCCGTAGCAGTACCAATGCGAAACGAATGGGTTCCGAACTCCTTCGGATCGGCCCCAACAGCCACAAGGCACCGTCTAAAAACTGCCGTAAACTGAAATTTAGTAACCGGAGACCCGTCCTCATGAGAAAAGAAATTAGCACCCTCGCGCCTCCTATTCCTGAATTCCGCCACCAAACTAACGGGGCAAGCGGAACCCGGAACAGGGAAAAGCGGGATCCATGCCCCATAACCATATTAATCAGTCTTTGACCGACGAACCCTGATGCGCAGGGAGTCATTGGCTAAAACCACGTCCTGCTCCAACAAACCACCCGCCTTCTTAAGCGATGGAGCAAACAATTCCCCCACCCGCAGGGTGGCGAAGAAGGCAACGCTGAAACTGGCAGAAAACAAGGATCTCTCATAGGCAGATTTACAGACGCCAGCGCAACTGATAATAAGCCTGCACAGCAAAGAAAAAGACACCGGACGCCGCATATCCCGCGTCACATACTCCTTACGCCAGCCACGCATAGCCTGACGGACCACAAAGTGTTTTGTCACATCCACCCAACCACATAACTTAAAAAAGAAAGCCACGCCCGACAAACGACGAAGGGCAACAGGAGCAGGCACACCTAAACGAAGCAACCATTCCACCGTGACCTCCAGCCGGATATCTTCCAGCGTAGAAACGTCCCTGGACCCCACCATCGCCAACCACTCAGACCAGGCCTTACCATGTGATTGCCACGTAGCCGGGGAAACAGAGGAGCTAATAAGCGACATCAACCGTCCACCAGCCGCCACAGGAACGGAGGGCACTCCTTGCCAAACTTGTCCGCCCCCGGATGAAGTTCCCGGAAGACCTGCCAATGAAATCGAGAGAGAGCATCAGCGACCCTGTTATCTACCCCTGGAACATGACGGGCCCGAAAGTAGATGTTATGCTCCAGGCATCGCAAAACCAAGTGGCGCAACAGAGACAAAATGGGAAGAGAAGAGGAGGACAAACGATTAATAACTTGAACTACCCCCAGATTATCAGACCAAAAACATACATGCTTATTGGATAACCTGCCCCCCCAAATCTCCACTGCAACCACAATGGGAAAAAGCTCCAGCAACGTCAAATTCCTGCAGAAAGCGGACTCCCGCCACGACTCCGGCCAAGGAGAAGAGCACCATTCATTGCCTAATATGGTACCAAACCCACAAGACCCGGCCGCATCCGACCACAATGACAGCTCCGAACTCTTAATCTCCTTAGATATATAACAAGTATGACCGTTATAGCTGCCTAGAAAGGATCGCCACACACCCAAATCCGACTTAAGAGACTTAGTCAACCGAATACGATGACCCGGGGCAGACACACCCCTAGTAGCCAATGACAACCGGCGAGAAAAAACGCGGCCCATGGGCATAACCCGGCACGTAAAACACAGCAACCCCAACAGAGACTGGAGTTGCTTCAACGTCACTTTCTTAACAGCCATAAAACCCTCAATCAGCTCCAACAACCTACCTAACTTGTCCCCACCGGAACCGCTTGACCTTGAACAACCGTATGAACCAGGCTCTGAGCCCTGGAAGTACAGCTAGGCACCGGCCTCGTTCGCCGATTACGAGAAACTCTGCCAGACTCCTCAGATGCGCCCGATGACCACTCCGAAGATGAGGGGGAACGCCATCTGGAGGATCTGGAGCGTCTACGACTCCCGTGGGTCCTAGAACGGCACCGGGACGGACGCCTGCAATAAGGGCGCTCATCCCTGCTACCTTCCACTGAGGAAGAGGGAGAGACAGAGACTTCCCTGCACCTCCTCTGCCTGACTGCTGCAGGAACCGGTGACAATAGAGAGGGGGGAGGGGGGTGGGTAGTGGACATACCACAGGGGGCGGCCATCATCTCATTCACTGGCACACTAACTGGCTCCCCAGCTACAGGTGCCGCCAGTGCCACAGCCAGCCCCTGCCCCTCATTAACAGGGGGGGGGGAACGATTGTGATGGAGGAGGTGTAGGAGGTGATTCCTCCACAATCGTGCTCTCCCAGGCTCCCATTCCCCTGCACACACTCTGCACACTGCCGGCCGGAATCGCACTTCCGGGAGACTGAGGAAGGGGAGGAGCCACAGCACTGCGCTGCGCCCGCCCATCCACCACCCGTCCACAGGAGCGGCCCGGCCTGGAACCGCGCCCGGAGCGAGCAGGTAACTGCACAAGGGGAGAACCCAGGGAACGGCTGCGGTGGGAGGTAATAGGTAATGGGGGGCTATGGCCAAGACGCGCCGGGGGGCGGGAACGCCGTGCGGACCGCCGATCCCCCACATAACTCCCAGAGCTACCGGCAGGAGCCGGGAGCTCAGTGACAGCAGCAGGCATAGGGGCCGGAGTGGAGGAAGGCAGAGGGGAATGCAAGCTGCCCATAAAACCACGCAGCCATCCCTCTCCTTCCTCTTGAACACGCGCCAGGAGGTATTCCCTCAGGGCAACATCTCCCACAGACATGATGGTGGCAAGGAGGGTACCGCAACCAGCTCGTCCACCGTCAAAAGGAAGTAAAGAGGGGGAACCGTCGTTTATATAACCCCCCAGCACCGCTCCTTCCTCTGATGCAAACCAGGCCTCCTTACCATTTAACCCCTTCTACACTATCACCTCCAACATGATCTCCAACTCCAACCACAGCCCTGACCCTTACACATTTGGGGCAAAGGGGATAGGGGGAGGACCCCCAGTCTCTAATCACCCTCCCTATGCTGTTGGGTGCTTGCCAAGGGCTTCTGTAACCCCCCAAAAGTAATTTTTCATTTTTGGGCTAATTAAAATCCTTATAGTGCGATTATTCAATATATAGTGCTCTTACCTTTTTCTGTGGCTTAGTTTCTTTAAAAACCGCCCTACTTGCTGGTAGCGAGGTAATTAACATATTATAAAAGTGCGTTTTTTAAAGAAACTAAGCCACAGAAAAAGGTAAGAGCACTATATATTGAATAATCGCACTATAAGGATTTTAATTAGCCCAAAAATAAAAAATGACTTTTGGGGGGGGGGGGTGACAGAAGCCCTTTAAATCCACGTCATGTCCATTTCTGTCTGCAGACCTCTGCCATGGATTCCACCCTTTTCAATGCAGATAAAGAATGAAGAACAATAGATGTAACAGATTGATAAATCCCCAGTGATATCGCCCCCATTTGTTCCCAGCCAGGCACGCACCAGTTTTTGTAAATGATGAGCATTATAACACGTTCAAAAACTTGGCCAAAAACGATGTAATCTTAGGAAGGACAAAATTAGAAGCTTTGTCTCAGACAATAGGTTACGCAAACCTTTTTACTAGAATTATCCGGGTAATAACCAGTAACACAATTGTTTTAATACAGTCATGTCTTTACAAGAATAGAAAACATAAAAATGCTGCAAAGCATTACCTACACGTGTAACCCATGATTCATCCTGTTCTGTTAAAACGTTTGTGACAACTAGTGTTGAGCGAATTGAAGTTCATGAACTGGACTTTGATCTGAATTTCAGGGAAAAATTAGGTTCACCACAAAGCCAAATTTCCTCGTGCTATATGGTAACATAAATTTTCCCTAAAACGGCAGTAAAACAAAAAAATTCATACTCCCCTTATCCATTTGCAAGCGAAGAGTCCTCCGAGGTCATCTTGTTTGAGTATCCCATGCGAAATCTCGTGCGCGGTGACGCATAACGTCACAACGCCAGTCAGTGTGTTGACATCATCGCACACCGCACAAGATTTCACGCTGGATCTTCAAGCAAGATGGCCGCAGCGGGCTCTTCACGATCAAATGGATAAGGTGGGGTGGTCATCTCAGAGGGCGCATCAGCGATGAACACAGCATTTGAGGTGTTCAATAACGGGGGTGGCGAAATCGCAGCTCCCAGTCATTGCGCCCGCTAATCACAAAGACATGTGCTTCATGTCTAAGTAATTCGTCACAAAGCAAATTTCTTTGTGAAATTCGGCAAGCAAGCCGAATCGAAGTTTTGACAACTTCGCTCATCTCTAGTGACAACCAACATGGCAAATATTATCTCCATACTACAGGCCAGAGGGGACTGTGTATCTTTAATTCACCTGAATCAAAGATGCAGTTCGCTGCCCCAATGCTTTATCTAGAAATCCAAGCCAAGACAGAATGGTTGATTGCCTCCTCAGTAATAATAGTGTCCCTATAGGGCCACCATTAATGCCCCTACAGAGCCACCAGTATAAAAAAAAATACCCTATAGTTCCCTGTATGCTCCCCAAGGGGCAGAACAAAGAAAATAAAATATTCACTTGAGTCCTGGTCTATGTAGCTGTGCTCCAGGGTCCAGACCTCTTGTCACAGCGACGCCGACATCCCAGCTTCATGCCTGGTTGTTTGTAGCCTATGAGGGTGAACGGCAGAGTAGGCAGCCTCGCAGTATTCAATATTATCACCATCCTGCATGTGCCTTTGGTCACCTGCTGGGTACTTAAGTACCTGAGACTCCCAGTATTATTTAACACTGGGAGCATCAGATTGTTATGTATCTGGTTGGTGGCTGTGAGGAGGACTCATTTGGCCCCCTGGGCATTAGCCCACCGGGGCATTCCTGATACAGCCTGTGCCTGTCCAACCCTCGTCACCACTAGGGGGAGCTCATGCTGTATACATTCCCATCCACAGAGCTCTCATGTACGTACTAAGTGAAGCAGAAGATTTGGAGCTGAATGGAGGAGATTTTTCAATGTATTTATGACACTTGTCTGGTGTAAATACATTGAGAAATATGGGCGGTGGGCATTTAACCAATCAGATATCAGTTTTTTTGCCATTAAAATGTTACAGGTCGTTTTCTGCGATAGTTGAAGATATAACCACCAATTAAGAAAAAACACCCACTGCCATATGTAAAGATATACATTTTATTTAATCCAGCATGTTAAAAAGCATATATGACACAAAAATGTATAAGGCACAGTACAACCACATCATATCAGGTAAATAAAGTGCAATGTGCAAAAAATTATAAAATATATTGTAAATATATTAAATGGTTATATATAAACAATATAGCCCTCTCGCAATAATACAAACAGCACAGTAAGTTCCTAGTGAGTGTGCTCCTAGGGTGTCAGCCTGTGATCTAGCTGCTATGAAAGCAGTCTCAAGTGGAGCTACAGACAAGAGGGACAATTTATCATGTCCTGCATTCCAGAATCCTGTCATCGAAAAGTTGCGAAATAAGTTTTTTTTTACAACTTTTTGCGTTTTTACATCACTCACTCCAGTTTTGAAAAGTGGGTAGGGAAGAAGGCGTGGTTAGCTATGTAAATAAGTTTTACTCCAGATTCATGACTGGGACTTTTTTAAAAAGTCGCTAAAAAGTCCTAAAACCACTCCAGTAGAAGGGTGATGCAGAAGACTGGAGTAGTAATTCTAGACAAAAGTATTAGGTTTAAAGCTGCATAAAATTTAACAAGCCACGTGGGCCAATAAATGTGCCGCAAAGTGCTTCAATGCAGACTCAAGGAAAACTGACTTCAAATATTACCCTCATGTTAAATTTACCCCAAGGAGTGAGGCCTGGTGAAGCCCATCCATACTGTGAGTGCTGACTGCAACTATATTGAAGGTTAAGCAGCCATATGGGAATTGTGAGGACTATTGCCAGTAAAGGTAACACATAGGTTCTGGCTTTTGGACTTCACTGCATTTTGACTAGGTATAAAGGCCTAAGGTTCCTAGTGACACAAGAGAGAGAGAGAGAGACAGACAGATGTTAAATGTCTACACTTTGCAGTGGGCATTGTAGAGGCCCCTTTTAAGAGAAAGTTGCTCCCTGGGCTGGATTGGAGAGAAGCAATTTAGAGTAAGGAAAGAGTATTTGGATGCAGTGCATTGGATTAACTGTATTACTTCAGCCTAGAAGTAGATGAGACGGTTAATTAGAATTGTGCCTACTTCTACAAGTATGCGTTTTTGCAACTTGCAGAATTTTCAGTAAAGAACAGGTTTTTTTTGTTTCACCAAGTCGGCCTTATCATTGTTTTTGCTGCACCCAGATCCCTGCCCTGCATCTTATCACTATTCCAACACGAAGGGCACCCCCAACTACCATCAGTCAGGTGACCTCTCACCATGGTGTGTTTTCCCAGGGGGAATCGATGCGCCCCTCCGTGCTATGCAAGGCCCCAGGGAAGTGCAGAATTAGGATCACCACCCGGACTACCGCTCCCATATGCTCCTCTAGCACTTTCTCATGCCTGCTGCATTTATGACTAACATCCATAATCCGGACCTGTCACTCGCATCTCCAAGACTTCTGTCAAACTGCACCATTTCTCAAAAAGGTGCTACCTCAGGCAATTAAGTTAACTTTTAACACCCACAGTTTTAGGCACCCTCAAGATACAACTTTTTGGAACCTAATCTAACTCTTCGCACATTTAAAAAAAGGTCAGAGATTTAGGTAGTCGTGACCAATTATTTGAAAACTCTGTGGTGTCTAGAATTATTGCTATTGAACTGAGTGTACCTTATTTGATTCTAAAACATAGTGTTTATTTTGCTTCATTAAGATAATGAGACACTTGATATAAAACAATGCTGGTGGTGCACTGCTTTACTGGAAGGTTGTCAGGTATATGTAATCTCTGTGAGGGATTGATAGCTTTAGACCCGAGGTTCCAGCGGCTGGGGGTCGCCCTTTTCAGGGCGGGTGCTCCGATCACAGCCTGTCAGGGTTCTCCCAGCTTTCAGAATTAGCGTATACAGGGATAGAACCTAGGCTGAGCATCCCCAGTATGACAAGTAAATTCTAATCTAACTCTTCTTCATTCATGCCCCTCTCAAAATTATTCCTCAGAATCAGATCCCATCATCTAACTGTATCCACCATACCCCATTCACACAGAAGCACTACAGATACTGGCTGGTGACCAGCTCATGCACCTTTACACATACACCTCTATTTACTGTATGGCGGGGCCATTATACATCACAGGCACTTTTTACTTCTTTTGTTCCCCCCACTATTTTATCATAGATTGTAAGCTCTTGGGAGCAGGACCCTCACTCCCATTGTTTGAATTGTTAATTAATGTGGGTGATTCAGTCAGCACAACCCTGTATGCAGGTGCACATCGCTATGGCGAAATACATATACAAACGCAAAATACAAATGCAATAGCACTCTGCAACCAGCATTCTGCCCTGTCTCTATGCTGGATGAGGCATTGGTGTACATTTTGGCCAAAGCGTAATAAGCCACTCACCACGTCAAGGTCGCCTCTATGGAGTGGTCCCTAACACTAGTTCCTACCTGTTTATGGGCCATGACAGCCACACAAAGTCCAGGGAATGCAGGTGCAGCATGCACGCCAAGCACACTCTGCTTTTAATCCCGTCCGGTGCCATTACAGCTTTCATCGGATCCAGGGATGCAAGTACCAACATGCATGCTGAGCCCACTATATACTTCTCCTGGAGCCAAATGGCTACTGGTAGGTGCTATATAAGCAGACTCAGTTTTATACTGACTTTAAAACCAGCCTCCAGGACAGATTGACTGGTCAGGTGTGCATGACTGCTTGGAGATCGCCACGCCTCCAATATGTTACAAAGAAAAAATGTGGGTGATTCAGTCAGCACAACCCTGTATGCAGGTGCACATCGCTATGGCGAAATACATATACAAACGCAAAATACAAATGCAATAGCACTCTGCAACCAGCACTCTGCCCTGCCTCTATGCTGGATGAGGCATTGGTGTACATTTTGGCCAAAGCGTAATAAGCTTTGGCCAAAATTTGTGTGTGACTTTGTGGGGCTGTCATGGCCCATAAACAGGTAGGAACTAGTGTTAGGGACCACTCCATAGAGGTGACCTTGACGTGGTGAGTGGCTTATTACGCTTTGGCCAAAATGTACACCAATGCCTCATCCAGCATAGAGGCGGGGCAGAATGCTGGTTGCAGAGTGCTATTGCATTTGTATTTTGCGTTTGAATTGTTAATTAGTCTGGTACTCTGTAATCAGGGGCGTAACTACCATAGCGGCAGACCATGCGACTGCTATGGGGCCCAGGACAAGAGGGGGCCCAATCTTAGTTGGGATTATCTCCTCTTCTACTGGAGGTGAAAACTTGGTCAGGACTCGACCCTCTAGAGGAACAACTTTTAGCAAATGAGGCAGTGGAAAAATGGTCCAAGGGTCATTGAAAAGGGCTTAGAAACTCTTCTGTCATGTGTGGGGGGATGGGGGCTGGTTTGATCCTTGCTATGGGGCCCTTACTTCTCTATGTACGCCACTTTCTGTAATGTCTGTTGGCGGTACGTGTATCCTCTGGTTTGTAAAGTACTGTGGAATATGTTGGTGCCATATCAATAAAGATGAAAGATGAACGATTTGATTCTAAATTAATTGTACTCGTCCCGAATTTTCCCAAAATTCTGGTCAATCCTGAATCTGAAGTTTTGGCAATTTGATTTGGGCAAATTTCTCAAAATGGTATGATAAAAATGGTCATTTTTCAGATCAGAAGAAAGATAAAGAATGAGGGTTATATGACCCCAGGCGGCAGTGTCAGACTGGGGTGCCTAGGACCCACCAGTAAAATTTATTTTGGGGGCCCACCATACAGATACATTCAAATATTACCTGCTCACACAGCAGCAAGATGCTACCAGATGATTGAATATGGGGGTCCCTGCAGCACCTTTGAGAAGGTAGGTCCTGGGTAAAGGGGACACTGGTAGCTTTCCTCTATACCTAGAAGTCATCTCAGCTCTAATCGTGTCTATAATAATGAACTGGGGAGTTTCTATAATAATCTATCAAGTTTTTTTAATATAAACATAGGCTGGTTGAGGTGCTGTACATTAAAGGGGTTGTCTCATCATAGACAATGGGGGCATATCGCTGGGACCAGCACCTATATAGAGAACGGAGCCCCGCAAGGTGGTGGCTGGCGGACCCCGCTCCCATTCATTTCTATGGGGCCAACAGAAAAAGCCAAGCCAGCGCTCGGCTATTTTCGCCGGCCCCATTAAAAATGAACGGAGGGCGGCTGCGCATGCGCAATGCGCCCTCCTTCACTTGCGGTGGGACCCACACCTATAAGACAATGGGGGCATATCCTAGCGATATGCCCCCATTGTCCATGATGAGACAACCCCTTTAAATACAGTATATGTCTACTGTGTTATGTGCCACTTGTGCAGGGGATGGGACACTTGGGGCCCACATTGCTCAGGGGCCCAGGGGATTCGCCTGTACCCCTGTGGGCCAGTCCAAATCTGCCAGGCGGTATGTGTGTGTGTGTATACACATTGGCAGGCATTTGCTGCAACTGTGAACCTTTTTGTAACGTAATTCTACCATGCAGTTTGTTTTAAAGAGGCTGTCTGTTATCACCAACGTTACAATCTGTTTACCTAGAGCCATATAGGCCACTGTCAAATGCTGGCTTGGTTTTAAAGAGCATGAAATGAATTGCATAAAGGCGGGTTTAGACTGTACTATATAGCAGTGTTCTACAGTCGGCTGCTCGTTCAGTGAAGGAGACCACTTTATTTACATACAGAGATCTCCTTCACGGTATGAAGACGAGAGATCACTATTGTGATCCCTCATCCCCATACAGAATCGTTGTTTCTGGGTGGCAGATCTCTGTTTAGACTGCATGATCTGCTGCCCAGAAACTATGATTGATGTGCCTTCACGAATGACAGGATCGCCCAATGAATGAGCGTTTCGCTTGTTCATCGGGTGATCGGTGACACATTTACACGGGCAGATTGTCGGGAACGAGCGGTCACAGGAACAGTCGTTTCCGATAATTGGCTCGTGTATATCCACCTTAAGTCCTAGGAGACCTCAGAGTCTCAACCACAATTTGTCAGGGCAATTGAGGCACTTTCGGTTCAGGTTGAATTTATTTGGACACAAACTGAATCACCCATCTAATTCCGCTGAATGGAATCCAAATCGCTATAGAAAGTAAGTTGGAAAATTGTATCATTATACAAAGAATAACATTTATTTGCCTTTAATTCCATACTTACTAATTTTGTAAGTTGCTCTACTGTCCCAAATCTACAGTGTAGGTGCGCTCTCCACGGCACACCCACTGCCGCCATGTTCAGTGGCCAGAGTCAGTGGAGAAGTAGGGAGGGAATCCCTCCCTCCTATGACGCGGCCGCCGCAGAGCCCAATAAAATGAGCGGGCTCTGACGCTGCCCGAACCACTGCCACCAATGAATGTCTGGCTAATATTAAAGCAGGAGGAGGGACAGGGGTGGGTTTACCGCTGCGCCGTCTCAGCTAGTGTGCTCGGCGAACGGCAGCAGCCTCCTCCTCCTTAGTGTCCTCCCCAGAGTCAAGCAGCCAGCACAGCAGGTATTTGGCTACTGTGCCACCAATGATAAATTTAATACAAATACAGGATGCGGGTGCAGGCTGTACCCGCCTCCTGTATCTGTATTAAAGGTTAATTATCATTGGTGGCACAGTGCGCCCCCCCCCCCCCCAGTATTAAAGTCATTGGTGGCAGTGGCCACAGGGTTCCCCCCCCAACCTAAGTAATTTCATTGGTGGCAGTTCTGATCGGAGCCCCACCAATGTAAGCCTGGGGCTCTGATTGGTTACCATGGCAGTCAGGACGCTACTGAAGCCCTGGCTGCCATGGTAATCTCCCTGCTGCTGTGTGCACTATGCACAGGGCAGCAGGGAGAGTGTAAGATCCTATTCACCCTAATAGAGCTCTATTAGGGTGAATAGGGAATATCGGTATAAGTTATCGGCTATCGGCCTGAAAGTTCACAGGTTATCGGTATCGGCTCTAAAAAAATCTATATCGGTCGATCCCTAAATAATATCTGAAATTGTAAATTAAATTGCGATGATTATTCAAGCGGCGCTGTAGACAACTGAATGTATGATGCGTTTTGTATTAATTTTCATATAATTGGCCAGCTGGTATACAAATGTAATAATATATAAATCTCCAGTTTGTCACATATAACTCCCATTGCATAATTCTTCAACTTCGCTGACGTAAGTGCATTAGTATTATATATGGGGTAATTAATGTTCCAAATCAGGTGGGGCTCACAGCCTCCTCCTCCCTCCCATTGTTTTAGTGATCTTACTATGGAGGTATGTAAGAGTTTGGCTGTGAGTTGGTCCTTAGCACCTATCAGACTGTGTTCACACACAATAGGTAGTTTAGCGGTAGGATCCACACCACACTGAGACACCTTGACGGGGTGCGCAGGGTCCGATATGTTCCTGACTGGAATATATTGGTTAAAGACTCAGCTTTTAACATCAGAGTGAGGGTCTTGCCAGTATGGTCAATCGCATATCATTGTGGTGCACCTTTTTTCAGTGATTTATGTATTCTTATATTTTCATCCACACATTATTTCATCTTGTGTAAGATGTTTTTGTGGTGCATGTGGTCCACTGCCGGCATCCCCCATTGTATGCATTTTTGCTGGGGATTGCCATTAGCAACAGATCACTTGCGGAGGATCTGCTCCCCCGATTATAAACACGCGAGTGTTTGGGGTTGAGCATTTCCTCCCATTTAGGCCACTTGACTCAGTGATTTTTGTAATTATTGTCCCCTCTTATAGAGGCAGCTTTTTGTTCCTTATATTCATTGATAAAAATATTAATTACTTGTTGTAGTTAGTATAAGAAACTTGCAATTACGTTAACAATCCTTTGCATAACAAGAAGACTCTGCGTCCGGAATGAAGCTGTGGTGTTGCGGTCGCTGAGCTATGCCGGCTCGGCTCTTTCGGCGTCCCACGTGTTCGGAGGCTGTTGGTTAGATCGGCCGCCAGTGACTGGTTGGTAAGTGGTTGACGTGGATCGCTCCTCTTTACTATGAAAATTCAGATCACAAAAAGTTCAGTTGTGAAAGGGTAACCAGTCCGTTTCCGTAATGTAATACTACAGGCAAGTTATAGCTGCTCTCATGTTCACTGTCAGCGTTATTCACACCAAAAGGGTTTCGGAGCCTCGTGCTCCTTCTTCATTGGTCAGCAGTGAACATCCTAATAAATTGTTTTTAAAGATGATTCTTTAATTGGGGGAAGGTATTTATTATAATCCATGTTCATGTGAAAGTGTGGACTGGATTTCCTTAGTGAAATAACTCATATAGCAATCTTCAGATTAAAAGAAAACATGAACATATAATCTTGCATATACAATATCCGTGGCCTTGCATAAATAAGACACAAATAAACATATAGTACAGATTGGTATATGACCTACAGATCTCTGGAGGCTATAAAGAGGTAAAATCGTCAAAGAAGGGGAGATATAATCATCAAAAAAAGGAAGGTATACTCATCTAAAAAGGCGGGGAGGCATAATCATCAAAAACGCACCAGCGTTATTGATGCGTTTTCAATGCGTTTTTGCCTTTAAAGGTATTTATAGCTAGATGAGTTGTATTGATCTGGTAGGTTGCATTACTGGTATAATGAGTTCTTATTTTACAAAGAATTTTAAGATCCCTCATTTCATGATGGTAATTTTTTCAAAAACCAATAATAATAGTGTTGTAACATAGTAACATAATTTATAAGGCCGAAAAAAGACATCTGTCCATCCAGTTCAGCCTGTTATCCTGCAAGTTAAAAACACTAGTTAACACGCGTATGTATTTTTATTGCGTTTTTGATGCGTTTTATTTATCCAAAGATCCTTATTGGTACAATAATATTTTAATTTAAATTTTTTTTCAAGTGTATTGTTTTTCATATATATTTCACATTACTTATTATCTATATGTTATTATGTTATGTAACTGTATTTTCCCTCCTCCATCTTCTTTTGTTTTTAGGCGTGCTTTCCAAATTCAGAGGCCTTATTTGGAGGCCTTTTTTAGGATATAGCAGCACCACAGCTTCATTCCGGACGCAGAGTCTACTTGCTATGCAACGGATTGGTAACGTAATTGCAAGTTTGTTATATTAACCACAACAAGCAATTAATATTTTTTATCAAAGGACAGCTGTTCGATGAATATAAGGATCAAAAAGCTGCCTCTATAAGAGGGAAGATTAATAACCCCTAATATAATACTAATGCACTTACGACAGCGAAGTTGAAGAATTATACAAGGGTAGTAATATGTGACAAACTGGAAATTTATATATTATAAAATTTTTATACCAGCTGGCCAATTATATGAAAATCAACTGAAACGCATCATACAGTATATTCAGTGATAAAAGAACTGGGCACTCTCAGGATATAGGGATCATACAGTATATTCAGTTGTCTACAGCGCCGCTTGAATAATCATCGCAATTTGATTTGCTATTTCAGATATTATTTATACCGCGTGATAATATGTATTATTAATTTTACCAGGGAATTATGAAACTGCAAATCATGGGACTTATTAATATATTTAACATGTATTTATAAATGTAATAATTATGTTTTTTTGAGTCAATAATTATAAAAAAAACATAGGTTTGACGGTGTGATAGGATATATATACTATTTCATCGATACTGCGGCTAATGTGATTGCATGTTTATCATATTGTACTTTGCTGCTATATTCTTACTTTTATTTTAACTTTTTTATATTTTAGAATAAATGATTTATGTACATATATGCATTTGACGACTCCTTGCAACGCCAGATAGTTGAGTGCCCTCCTAACTATTTACTCTTATTATTGTAATTCCATACATAGAGGCCTCATGCGGATGATAGTAGTTTTGGTCCACATCTGATCCACATTGTTTGTGGATCGTATGCGGCCCCATTCATCTATATGGGTCCGCAAAAAATGCAGGTCGTCCGTGTGCTGTCCTCATCTGTTTGGCCATTCTGCAAATTATAGAACATGACCTATTTTTGTCCATTTTTCTGATAAAAATAGCCAATTCCAGTAGAAAAATGAGGCATGGTATACATATTTGGTGGATCCGCAGTTTACGGACTGTAAAATGGATACAGTGGTGTGCATGATTTCATATTAGCAGAAGGAAAAGTAATGGCAAAGTTTGGACGGTCCAATTTTCTCCTGCCAGTAGACGTTATTCTTCGGCGCTGTAAGCAGGTTGTAATTTATAATGGAGTGTTCATTGCGCTCTATTTCATTTCGATTGCATTGTGTATTTAATTTGAAAAGCTGAATGTCAAAACCGAACAACACAAGCAAGACTATTTATTCCCATATAAAGGAAGACGTTTTAATAACATGGAGACTGAGAAAAATAAAGGATGCAATAAATCTAATGGTGGCTCAGCTTATTAACTGAAATATAACAATATAGCCACTTTAGAAAATGTGTGAAATTATTGTTGTTGGATTGTAGGAAAACTAGACCAGAAGCGGGGGTGTTACCCGTAGCAAGCAATCCCATCACTGCTTTGATATTTAGTTCTTTAAAAAAAATAAAAAAAAATATGGGTTTGGTTTTCTGTTCCCCCTTTAAAGGAACATAAAGGACAACTACTGTGGTGTGCATAGTGGCCTAGTTTTATGTTAAAGTGGTTATACTATGATGGATATAAAAAAATTCAAATCAGACATCATACTGTACAGTACATGACAATCTAACAATGCCAGAACCAGCCCTGTACCTCATATGAAACCAGAGATCACCCCATTAATTGTTCTGCTAGATTTAGTTCAGGCTGGCAGCTCAGGGGGCGTGTCCTGTCTCAGGGGTGTGTCCTTCCTGCTGCAGCTCTCTCCCTTTGTTTTTTAACATATATGCTCATGTAGTTACTTGCCTCATTTTTCTCTGTTTGGACTCTCTTGACTTATTTTCACAATGTAAACCAATCACTTTGTTTTCTTTACCTCCTGTAGGTAGCACTTTCTGTATCCAACCAAACCCATGATGCACTAATCATTTCTCTATCACAGTTCCAGCCCAGTTAGTTTGTAGCCCCATCCCACTCAGCTAGTTACATAGATTTTCAGTTCAGTTTCAGCTACAGATTTTCAAAATCTGCATTGTGTGATCACAATCCATTTACTCCCAAAAATGGCAGTGCATCTTAAAATGTGAGTACTAATGAGCTTTTCCATTATGGAAGCTCACTAGTACACAGTAGGACCAGGGAGCCGTGTATACAGTGCCCATGGTGCTGGCTTTACTTACCGCTCCCTGGTCTTTTTCCGGCGCCGTGCATACCCACCAGATCATAGTGCGGCACTGTAGGAAGAGTGTGCAGGTTCTCCAGTAGCAGCGCCGCCCAGAGCAGGGGAGGTAAGTTATTTTATTTATTTTACATCTCATCTAAAGGTCTGATTAACATTGGGCGTCTGATCTGAGGTCTGATTAATGTTGGGAGTTTGATTTGTGTTCTAATTAACATTGGGGGGGTCTCATAGGTCTTATTAACATTGGTGGGAGTCTGATCTAAGGTTTGATTAACATTGGGGGTCTAATCTAAGGTCTGATTAACATTGGGGGGGTCTGATCTGAGGTCTGATTAGTATTGGGGGGTCTGATCTGAGGTCTGATTAACATTGAGGCATCAGATCTGAGATAGGATTTACATTGGGGGTGGTGTGAGCTGAGGTCTGAGGTTATCAGGCCATATAATGTCCCAACGTTTTTGTTGTTTATATTTCATATTTCTTGACAGATACCTTGACAAATGTCTTGTAACGGCTTTCATGGTCTAGTGGTAGTGGACTGTGACACTTTTGCCGTGCATGCTTGTTGCTAGTGGCAACGTGTTGTTTGCATGAGTTTACACTTCCCTTTTAAGGCTGGTGTTCCTTCCCATTTTGGTTTGTTTAGGGTTAAAGGAGTGTGCAAGGGGGAGCTGGGTGTGGCCTCATGGCTCTTCTTATACTGGAGTTGTGAGTTTGAGGTTAGTGGTATGTCTTTGTTTCAATGAGAAGGAGCTTTGCTCCTCTCTGGATGTGTCACCTGTCCGTGAGAGCCTCCTTGTGGAAGATCAAGGTCTTTAGCAATGTCATCCCGATGTTTCCCATTGTCCCCTTACCCTTCCTCACCTGTTTATGATGTTTGGTGTGGGTTTATGTATAGGGTGTTTGTTGTACGTCATTTGGTGTTCCATATCTGGTCTATTTAGTGTTTGTAGTCCCGCATGGTTGTTTGACATTTCCCCTGTCTGTGTCTGCGGAAGTGGGCTCCATGGTTTTCCGGAGGGGTGAACCACAAGTCTGCAAGCTGTAGTTGTTCCACCCAGTCGTTGGGGCAGGTAAGTGGCGGTTGTTCCAGTGCGTGTCGTTTGCTCTGGGCTCTTACCTGCCGTTATGTGTTTATGCTTGCTCTCTGCTCCTTCATTGTTGCTAGGCCTGTGGGAGACTTCGGTTCTTCCGTGTCTTGGTGGAACCAGTTGTCTCTTTCTCCTTTCAATACCATCAGGGATCATCAAGGCAAATTAGGGTCCAAGGTTCCGGGTATGAGCCCTCCCACCATCAGGGTTGGCTCATACAGTCAGGAGGTCAGGGATTGTATTTAGGGATGTATAGGAGGTGACCTGCTCCCTTATATGGCCTGATAAAGATATATATATATTTTTGCTTATAAAGCAAAAAATATGATAGATACATTTGGTGGATTAACAAGAGGTTGAGGTCAGATGGAAGAGTATGATTGCAGGATCACAGTGTACATGGTTTGTTTGTAGCCTTTAACCAGGGAGTCACATAGGTTTGCATATAGCTGTATATACAAGAAAGTTTTTATTTTAAACATTGACATTTGCTTTTTCACTTTAGATATATTGTAGCAAAAATAAATTGCTGAATAAAATGCTCCCTTGTCACCTTATTAGGCTGGAAATACATGCACACATTTGTGATACAGTTGCGGTTATTTTGCAGATACATTTTTCTTCATTGTATTGCACAGCAAAATAATAAAAGCCACACTTATATGCAACTAGGCTGATCTGAATATACGATAATATGAATTATGCTACGACATTACATAATATCTGTATATGGCCCCAACATAGGAACACTTTTATAGCATCACCCCTTTGGACTCATGCACACTAGGATTGTAGGGCTTAGGGGCTGTACAGAGCTGTGACATGGCATTATGACAGCTGACCACTGACTCCTATAGCTCTGTGCACACACCTGCTAAGTATATGAAGTCCAAGACCAATTTTAGCTTGCAACATACAGAGTAACGCATGCAAGAAATATCTGCCTTTAGCAAATTATTGAAAGACAGAAGCCATAAAAATACTCAGGTGCTAGGCTGGTGTCACATAGTTGTTGTTTTTTTTGTGTGTGTTGAAGCATTTTGCTGTTTTTGGTGAGTTTTTATTTTAGATGGCTTTTTGTGGACCTTTATAGTTAAAAAAAAAAAAAAAAAGAAAGAGCTACAGATTACATTGAAATCTATGGGAAATATTTAATGCAGCATGCATTTTTTGTAGTGGCATTTTTTCACCCTTGAGGTGCGTTTTCCTGTTAATTTTTTTCTATTTTATTTTTTTTAATCGCAGCATGCTCTGGGGTTGGCATTTTTTTCTCATTGCCTGATGTCTTTTTCCAATACACTAATCTGTCTATCTATCTATCACTATTGTATTTCTTTTTTTGGGGAGGGGCTGCCCTGCTTGAAAAAAATGTGGCCATAAAAAAAGCACATCTTCAGTCAGTTCAATATTTTCAGGTTTCTGTAAATTCCGTATAAATCCATGATTACACATTCGGGCATATTCTTGGCACGCTGTGGGACTAAAATGCTGCTATAAACTTGATCCCAGATGCACTATTTCCTCACTGCACCTGCCAACAGGGCTGTGCCCGTCCTTTTGTGTTCTAGTGGATTAATAAAAGTATGCAATCTCTACCTAGCAGGCTGCCAGGATTATAAAAGGAAATTGCATATAAGCCCCTAGCAAAGTTTGTCCCTGTACCTAAGAATAAATAATTTCCTTAATGAAGAGCTAATAAGCTGGCATCATGCCACCCTTGATCTGATTTACCTAAGATAACCCATAGCCCCAAGGTGTTTTAGGTGAGACTAATAAGCGGCAACATCAAGCCTCCAAGGTAATGTGAATTTTACAGGAGTTCATTTGCATGCATGATATTCCCGTTTCGTTATAATATATTCACTACAGCAGATTGTATTTAGGCACAAGCTGCAAAATACTTAATTGAGGTGTGTGTTACTATTTTCTGTGTAGATGAGCTATAGCTATAACCATAAAAGTATCACATAATGGAGAAAGAGAAAATGCTAGCTACATTATATTACCAGTATAAATCACCAGCATACAACATAAAAACATACAAGAAACAGGAGAAAGCAAAGGAATAAAGTCAATGACAACAGGTCACTTGATTTGACAGTAAGGAAAGTCCTAATGGGGCCATCCCCTTTAGGCCTCATTCAAGCAAGTAAACATACGGTGTAGCGTTAACCCCTTCTACCCTGCCCAAAAATCTCAAATTTACCCAAAATTTAGAAAAATTCACAATTTTAAAAATTTCTATTTTTCTGCTTTTAAAACAGAAAGTGATACCTCATAAAATATTTATTACTTAACATTCCCCATATGTCTACTTTATGTTGGCATCATTTTGTAAATGTCATTTTATTTTTTTAGGACGTTAGAAGGCTTAGAATTTTAGAAGCAATTCTTAAAATGTTTAAGAAAGTTTCCAAAACCCACTTTTTAAGGACTAGTTCAGGTCTGAAGTCACTTTGTGGGGCTTACATAGTGGAAACCCCCCCATAAATGACCCCATTGTAAAAACTACACCCCTCGAGTTACTCAAAACTGATTTCACAAACTTTGTTAACCCTTTAGGTGTTCCACAAGAATTAAAGGAAAATGGAGATTACATTTTCTAAATTCCAATTCCAATGAATGTAGTGAGAGCAACCCCCTTTTTTTGCAGATTTACAATGCTGGAGATGTGCACTCCAGCGAGTCATGCACTCCTGATTAGCCTGTCTGCCCCATAGGTTGATTTTAATTAGTTTCAGTATAAATCTATAGCCTGCTCTCACTACATTCATGGGAAGCTGTCTGGCACAAGGAAAGGTATAGAGTGGGCTCGGCATGCATGTTGGTACCTGCATCCCTTGTAATGGAGGCCATTATGGCACCAAAAATGGTAAATAGCAGAGTGGATCCAGCATGCATGTGGATCCAACACTCCCTGACCTTTATGGCGGCCATTATGGCGCATAACAGGTAGTATTTAGTGTTAGGACCCGTCTAACAGAGATCGCCTTGACGTACGGCAGACGGGCTCCGATGGTTTTGTACAAAATGCATTGGCCAAGCATCTCACTTTATAAATAAGCGTAGCATTAGCATTATAATTTTTGGTATTATTGTACTTTATCTGATTTGCAGGGTGCTGCTGCATTGTCTCTTTTTTCCCTCTATGTTACCTTGTAGATGACTCCCCTTGATCTACAATTGAGAAAGCACTTGATTGAATACATTTTACCTGTTACATTACTGTAGAAATCCCTGCCCCTCATGATAAAGGGGCAGGCAACGCAGCCACTGCAGCGAAAGCAGCCAGATAGTGGTTTTAGCCATGTAGCCGCATTTACACCGGTTTTGCTAAAGTGACTATGCACTAAGCGATCCCGGAGACTGCGACCCTTCCGATACGTAATTTGCGCATTTGGTGCAACAATTTGTTTGATGTCGGGATCCAGGAGAAGGATACCCCAATGTTTTGAAATGACACGTCTCACTTCCCCTGCGGCACCATCATAAGTACCAATCAGTCGTATAATGTTATCCGCAGTCTTTTGGGGTGAAGAAGTTCAGTTCGACTTTTAAGCCAGGCTATCTGATAGGCTTGCTTTAAAATGGAATCAAGATAACCCTTTTCCTTAAACCTAACTTGTAGGTCTCCTGCTTGTTGCTTGTAATCGTTCACAGTGGAGCAGTTCCTCCTCATCCTCAAATATTGTCCGATGGGGATTCCCTTTTCAGGGGGAGGGGATGGTGGCTACCCCAGTTCAACAAGGAGTTAGTGGATGTGAGTTTTCTGTAAGTTTTAGTCACCAATTCTCCCCGATTCCTTCTCATAATGACAATATCCAAGAATGGGAGGGCATCTTTTTTAGTCTCTGAAGTAAATCGCAGGCCAACCTCATTAATATTAAGGATGCCCATGAAGTGATGCAGATCTTCAACCTCCCCTTTCCATAACAGGAAAATATCATCGATGAATCTGACCCATGTGACCACATTCTCAGTCACATGGGCCAGAGGGTCACCAAAGACCATGGTCTTCTCCCACCAGCCCAGGAACAAATTTGCATACGATGGGGCACAGGGGCTCCCCATCGCTGTGCCCCATCGCTGGTGGTAGAAGACCCCGCCAAACAGAAAATAGTTGCAGGTGAGTGTAAATTCCAGGAGTCTCAAAATCAAACAATTATGTGCACGAAACTGGCACCCTCTGGTCATCAGGAATGTCTCCACTGCCCTCATCCCAAAATGATGTGGGATGGAGGAGTAAAGCGCCTCCACATCAATGGTGTCGAGAAGGTCCCCTGTGTCCCTGATGTAGGAGGGTAATGTTTTAACAAAGGGGGACAAAATGTGGTCGATGTATACCCCCACGTTTTGCCCCAGGCTATTAACCCCGGAAACTAGGGGTCTTCCCTTAAGGGGTTTAACCCCCTTATGAATTTTTGGGAGGCCATAGAAGGTTGGTATAGTCGGGTATTTTTTGTAAAGGAAATTAAATTCATCCTTCGAAATGAGACCCTCTGATTTACCCTCACAAAGGATGATTTTCACTATTTTCTGGTATTTTGCAGTAGGATCAGTCTTGATTTTCTCATATGTGTCGTTGTCTCCCAGGAGGTCAAGGTAGAGTTTTTTATACTTAGATGTATCTAAGATAACTACAATATTGTCTGATGGGGATTCCCTTTTCAGGGGAAGGGGATGGTGGCTACCCCAGTTCAACAAGGAGTACATTGCCTCCTTTGTCTGAAGGCTTAATCGTGATCTTATTGTCACGTTCCAAATTCTCCAGTGCCTTATATTCATCTTTGGTACAGTTAAATTTAGGTTTATCAAGAGTAAGATGTTCCAATTCCTGGGAGACCTGGTTTAAGAAAACATCAATGCAAGAAGGGTCGCCTACTGGTGGTATCCTAGTGCTTCTATATTTGAGTGTAGTGAAAGGCCCTTTACCTTTCTGCACAGTGTTCTCACTTAGACTGAATAGAAGTTTAACATCTTGTAAAATATCTGACAGAATCCCCATTTCTCTACTTTCCCGCCTATTGGCCAAGGCAAAGTGTTTGTGCCATTTCAGTTTCCTACCAAAAAGGCTGAGATCCTTCGTCCAATTAAACAGGTTGAAAGATGAAGTGGGTACAAAGGATAAGCCTTTGTTGGGTATTGCCATTTCGGCCTGTCCAAGGTTCCTGGATGATAAGTTTAATATCTGCCCGCACTGTTTAGTGACGGGGTCACAGGTGGTGGGGATCTCGGTTGATTGCGATTTCTTAGGTGGTAGGGAACTCCCTGTTCTAAAAAACGTTGTCCAGTGTTTTCATAAGATCCTTGTGACCCCCTCCCTCTTCTCCGCCCCCGACCTCTTCCGCGATGAATTTGGCCGCCTTCCTTATCACTTTCGGAGATGTCAGTCTCACTAGAGGAGATATCAGAATCTTGTTTCCTAGTTTTTTGTACTCCCCGGTCAATAGTGGTATATACCCGGTTTTCTCTAAAATCCTGTAAGTCTCTGTTGAACTGGCGATGCTTTCGCTCCTTCAAGTGAAACTGAAATCTCTCGAGTGTGTTTTTTAATTGTATTTCTTTATTAGCAAACTCTGGCTCCTGTTTTAATTTATTCGTTACTTCTATTTGCTCTTTCAGTTTAATATCTAATAAGGCCGGGTTTGTTTTCTCTTCCTCCAGTAGCAGGCCTATGAAGCGTAGGGAGCTTTTAGTTTCCTCCTCCTCCCATGTAGTCATTAATATTGAGCTCCTGCACCTGCTAGCTGGAGTCAGAGTAATCCTTAGACCGCTGGGAACTATCTGATGTTTCAAATAGTTCTCAAGGGATTGTATCTCCCACAAGGAGCTAATCTGTTCCTTGAAGGTTTTAGTTAGTTCCTTGAAGGCGGCTTTGAAGGAGGGGGTGTACCTCTTTAGAGAGAGTGTTTTATCCGGAAAAAAACATCACATGCTTCAGATAACCATTGATTTTTATCTAAACCAGTGGCCAAAAAACCTGCCATACCTAATATGCGTAAATCAAAGTGATCACTTAACTGGAGTTGTAACCAGTCAAACCAATAGTAATATACAGTGGGGGAAATAATTATTTGACCCCTCACTGATTTTGTAAGTTTGTCCAATGACAAAGAAATGAAAAGTCTCAGAACAGTATCATTTCAATGGTAGGTTTATTGTAACAGTGGCAGATAGCACATCAAAAGGAAAATCGAAAAAATAACTTTAAATAAAAGATAGCAACTGATTTGCATTTCATTGAGTGAAATAAGTATTTGAACCCCTACCAACCATTAAGAGTTCTGGCTCCCACAGAGTGGTTAGACACTTCTACTCAATTAGTCACCCTCATTAAGGACACCTGTCTTAACTAGTCACCTGTATAAAAGACACCTGTCCACAGAATCAATCAATCAAGCAGACTCCAAACTCTCCAACATGGGAAAGACCAAAGAGCTGTCCAAGGATGTCAGAGACAAAATTGTAGACCTGCACAAGGCTGGAATGGGCTACAAAACCATTAGCAAGAAGCTGGGAGAGAAGGTGACAACTGTTGGTGCGATTGTTCGAAAATGGAAGGAGCACAAAATGACCATCAATCGACCTCGCTCTGGGGCTCCACGCAAGATCTCACCTCGTGGGGTGTCAATGGTTCTGAGAAAGGTGAAAAAGCATCCTAGAACTACACGGGAGGAGTTAGTTAATGACCTCAAATTAGCAGGGACCACAGTCACCAAGAAAACCATTGGAAACACATTACACCGCAATGGATTAAAATCCTGCAGGGCTCGCAAGGTCCCCCTGCTCAGGAAGGCACATGTGCAGGCCCGTCTGAAGTTTGCCAATGAACACCTGAATGATTCAGAGAGTGACTGGGAGAAGGTGCTGTGGTCTGATGAGACCAAAATAGAGCTCTTTGGCATTAACTCAACTCGCTGTGTTTGGAGGAAGAAAAATGCTGCCTATGACCCCCAAAACACCGTCCCCACCGTCAAGCATGGGGGTGGAAACATTTTGCTTTGGGGGTGTTTTTCTGCTAAGGGCACAGGACAACTTATTCGCATAAACGGGAAAATGGACGGAGCCATGTATCGTGAAATCCTGAGCGACAACCTCCTTCCCTCTGCCAGGAAACTGAAAATGGGTCGTGGATGGGTGTTCCAGCACGACAATGACCCAAAACATACAGCAAAGGCAACAAAGGAGTGGCTCAAGAAGAAGCACATTAAGGTCATGGAGTGGCCTAGTCAGTCTCCGGACCTTAATCCAATCGAAAACCTATGGAGGGAGCTCAAGCTCAGAGTTGCACAGAGACAGCCTCGAAACCTTAGGGATTTAGAGATGATCTGCAAAGAGGAGTGGACCAACATTCCTCCTAAAATGTGCGCAAACTTGGTCATCAATTACAAGAAACGTTTGACCTCTGTGCTTGCAAACAAGGGTTTTTCCACCAAGTATTAAGTCTTTTTTTGTTAGAGGGTTCAAATACTTATTTCACTCAATGAAATGCAAATCAGTTGCTATCTTTTATTTAAAGTTATTTTTTCGATTTTCCTTTTGATGTGCTATCTGCCACTGTTACAATAAACCTACCATTGAAATGATACTGTTCTGAGACTTTTCATTTCTTTGTCATTGGACAAACTTACAAAATCAGTGAGGGGTCAAATAATTATTTCCCCCACTGTATATGGCACCCATAAATATTGAAAATGTAATTGATAAGTGGGGTTGCCTTAAAAAATAACTTTTAATAGTCAATGCTTAATAGTAGGCCCAATAGTTTAATTCGAGACTACATGCATTAGTAGTCATACACCACCAAATGAAAAAAGGTAGAGAAACATTGGGGTATCCTTCTCCTGGATTCTGACATCAAACAAATTGTTGCACCAAATGCGCAAATTACGTATCGGAAGGGTCGCAGTCTCCGGGATCGCTTAGTGCATAGTCACTTTAGCAAAACCGGTGTAAATGCGGCTACATGGCTAAAACCACTATCTGGCTGCTTTCGCTGCAGTGGCTGCGTTGCCTGCCCCTTTATCATGAGGGGCAGGGATTTCTACAGTAATGTAACAGGTAAAATGTATTCAATCAAGTACTTTCTCAATTGTAGATCAAGGGGAGTCATCTACAAGGTAACATGTCACTGCGGCCTAGAATATATAGGCAAAACCACCTGAGAATTTCGAAGACGGGTGGGAGAACACCTAGGTGACATTAGAAACGGTAGGGACACCCCCTTGGCCAAACATATAGAAGCTAGCCATAATGGCAACGCCGAGGGCATGACATTCATGGCCATTGAACTTGTTCCTCCGTTGAAAAGAGGAGGCAACTGGGACAGGAAAATACTTCAAAGGGAGACCTGGTGGATATTTGAATTGAGGACCTCACAACCAAATGGCCTAAATGAGCAACTTTTCTTTGGGTGTTACATCGAGGAGACCAGGTCATCTCGTTGACTAGTGGCAGCTGCCCAGTTGCCTCCTCCAAGAGGAACGAGAAAGATGAGTCCATTAAATCAGACTAAACAAACATACATCTTTGATCATCAATTGGGGTATCTTTGATACTCACAATGACCCTCATTGTGTGTTTATATATGGAGTGGGGCAATCCACCCTCCATTTGTGGGTTGGATGCCCGATCTGTACTATATGTTCATACTACATATAGGGACCCATCTGTCTGTCTTACTTCCTGGAATGGGGCTATATTAGGTCCCCCTTAATTAATTTTCTGCTAATACGTTTATTCTGCTGCACCAGATACCATTGGGAAATATAACCTGTTTATTTCTTCAACTCTAACCTGTCCAGTGAACCTGCTATTTTAATACCTTGGTAGCGCCTTCTATGATTCTAAAAGAGCGACGCACTTTGTTTGGCCATCTATGCCACTATGTATGGTTGTTTGGGGGTGGCTGAGCTAGCTCATCTCTTATACCCCTCATCTCCATATCCCTGCCCCTTAATGCTGTCCGATTCACCGCCCTCTAAGTGTAGGGGACGGACATTGGGCCACACTGACACACCTTCAGTGTGTGTCCCGATTATGTGACTCCTCTCCGTGATGCGGCGCACTCGTGACCAGTGATGTCACGGCCTGCGTGATCGGAGCATGTGATCTTGGGGGCGGATCTACCTAGGCCCGCGCTGACTTAAAAGAACGCCAGCACGGGCACTCACTGCCATCACTGCCATATGCAGGAGAAGCGGACCATGAACTGCTGCACATAGAGGAGCTAAGTATCAGTTTTTTCACAATACTGTTTCTTTCCTGGCTGGCCCCAACACATTTGGAAGCGCCGCGGACTGGACATTTCTCTATTGTGCACATGCGTGTACTTGGTCTTGTTATGTATATGGGTCCCCTGATGACCTGGCTGACTGCCAGCGAAACGCGTCGGGACTGTTTTTAGTACTATATGATCTGTATGTCCTTGGATGAGTGATACCTTTGTATTCCGATGAAGCTGGGCAGTCACTGTCATTGCCTGCAAGGGACACTAAGGGACATATAGTGAGGGTTTCATCTTGAGTTAGAACCTAGGGATATATTAGGGGAAGAGACCCAGCATCTGTCTCCCTCTTTATCTGTATCCCTATGTTTCGTAAACTCACCCTCTCAGCAAGTGTTTACACCTCACACTTGCCTCTTTTCTCTACCTTTTTTCATTTGGTGGTGTATGACTACTAATGGATGTAGTCTCAAATTAAACTATTGGGCCTACTATTTTAACCAATGACTATTAAAAGTAATTTTTTAAGGCAACCCCACTTATCAATTACATTTTCAATATTTATGGGTGCCATATATATTACTATTGGTTTGACTGGTTACAACTCCAGTTAAGTGATCACTTTGATTTAGGTTCCTGTCTTTCAGAGATCGCCTTGACGTTTGGCAGACGGGCTCAAATAATGGCTTTTTTTTACACAGTTTTTTTTATGGTGTATATCGGACGAGGTGGATCATGTGATATATTTATAGAGCCGGTCGTTACGGATGCGGTGATACCTAATATGTGTGTTTTTTCCTTTTTTTCCTATTTTTTTTATTCTAAAATCAGCGGAAAGGGGCGATTTTTTGCTTTTTTTAATTTATTTCTGTCCCACTCTGGGACTTCAACTTTTGAGGGTCTGATCCCCTCTGCAATGCATTACAATACATCTGTATTGTAATGCATTTGTCACGAATAATGTGGAGGGGAGGGACACCAGAAAGACAACAGAAGGGAGAAGACAAA
Organism: Bufo bufo; assembly: GCF_905171765.1. NCBI lineage: Eukaryota > Metazoa > Chordata > Amphibia > Anura > Bufonidae > Bufo > Bufo bufo. The sequence continues at coordinate 112,764,075 of NC_053389.1, forward strand.
GAACTAGGCCTCAAGGCTAGGGAGAGGGGAAAGCTCACCTCCTAGGAAACCCCTAAATCTAGCCCTGACTCCTATCAGTATTTATAGACCCTGAAGGTGGGAAAATACATACTCCGGAATCTATACCCTAGGAGCCCTGAGATGCCCTAGAGGTAGTGAAAGGGAAAGAGACTACTGGTTACTTCCCAGGTGAACGAACCAGCGTCTCCCTGAGGCCTAGTAATAACAAGCACAAGGGAACAACCAAATACAAAGAGCAGTACAACTTTCTATAGAAAATGTATAAGCAGGAACACAGGTAAGGTCCACACACCAACTCTTCAAAATCCAAGCAGAGAATATCAACCACATGCTATGAAGTGTGAAACCAAACTAAATAGGGAAGCAGTAATGACTTCCAGCTGCACCTGACAAGAGGTGTGGTCATTAGTAAACAACAACACTGAGAATCAAGAGACTGTCAGTTAACCTCACGTGCAGTCAGTCTGTCCGATCTTCTAAGCTCTGTCACAGAAGGTACCGTGACAGAATTGCCTGTTAGTGTATTACACTGAGTAATACACTAACAGGTTGCCTAGGAGACCCAGCCTGGGTGTCACAGCCACTATCTCTGGCTGTGACCTTCCGTCCTTGCTCGTTCGGCGCTCCTCGCTGAAGTTTTGTTTCTGTGTGCTATTTGTGGTTCTGTATGGGTTAACTCCCCTGTGTTCCTATTTGGAGTTAATCCTCTGTCTGCTCCATGGGTGTGGTCTCTCTGCTGCACCCATGGAACCTGTATATAAGGCTGAGGTTTCCTCCATTCTGGGTCAGCTCTCCTGGTGTGTGTTGTCTTGTCCTGTCCTGTCCTGCTCCTGGTTTGTACTCTCTCTCCCATGCTGCTGACCCATGGGATCTGTGTCTGTCTGTGCTCTGTGGGTTTCCCTACTTGTTCATTAACGTCCTCTTTCCCGTCCTCTTTCCGTTATCTGTTCTGCCAGTTATGTTTTAGTTACTTTGTGTGTTTTCATATGTCTGTGTTCAGCAAGCCTTTGCAGCAGAGTGGCATGCGCAAGGCCATGCAGTTTACTACTGGTGGAGCAAGTCCTTCTCTGCTCATTGCCACTCCTGCTCCCTTGTGTGAACTTCTGCTTGTATTATTAGTTGCCCTGTTTTGTATTTGCCTGTCTGTTATGTTTGCCTATGTGCCGTCGGTACCTTCTGGTACCTGTTGTCCATTCGTTCCTGCTGTCACTGTCTAGTTCACGCTCCAGAGTGGACCCTGGCAACTTCCTGTGGCAAAGTCTAACCCTACCATCTAGGGCTCTAGTGAATACCAGGAGTTGCTTAGTCACGCCCATCTGGAGTATTACTAGACAGTGGCGCAGTGGGGGTTTTCTCCCACTGTGCTGACGGTACATAGAGCTCATGTTTTGTCTGTGCTGCCTTCTGTTACGCTGAGCGCTCCGGGTCCCCTGCTGGCCTCGGAGCGCTCACAGCATATGCCCCCAGGCAGCACTCCAGTGTCTCGGCGTGTGCGTCCTCGCTCTCTAGGGCGCACGCGCGCCGAGACTCTTAGATTCAAAGGACCAGTGCACCAGTGATTGGTGCCTGGTCAAAAGGGGTTATTAAGGGTTAAGGTTGTGAGAGGCAGTGCTGACTTAATTAGGCTGCACCTGTGCACTGCCCATTTATACCTTCTCCTCCCACAGCTTTCTGCCGGATCTTTGTGCCTTGTGCCTCAGAGAAAGCGTTCTCTACGATGTTAGTTTGCCTTACCTGTTGCCGTACCCGTTGCTACCGTCCACTCGCCTTTGAACCTTTGCCGCCTGCCCTGACCGCTGCTACGTCCGACTACGCTCTTACCTTCTCCCTGTGTACCACGCCTTATCAGCTGCAAGAGAGGTCGAGTTGTTACTAGGGGACACGACCTGGTAGTTACCGCCGCGGCAAATCCACCTCGCCTTGCGGCGGGCTCTGGTGAAGACCAGTAACTGCTTAGAACCGGTCCTCTAGTACTACCCGCGCCATCGCCTCTCTGGTCCAGAGGATTCACTACCTGTCCTGCCGGTTCGTGACAGTAAGATCCGGCCATGAATCCCGCTGATGTTCCCCTGCCAAGCCTGGAGGACCTCACCACCATTGTGGCCCAGCAGGGTCAACAGCTGGCCCAGTTGACCGCTATGTTGCAGCAGCTCCTGCCTTCTCTGCAACAGCCAGCTCCTCCGTCTGCTCCTGCTGCATCACCTCCGCCTGCAGTTACCACCGGTTCCAGAATCCGTTTGTCCTTACCAGACAAATATGACGGAGATCCTAAGCAGTGCCGTGGGTTCTTGTCGCAGTGCTCTCTCCACCTCGAGCTTCTGTCCGACCAGTTTCCTTCTGAGCGAGCCAAGGTAGCCTTTATACTCAGTTTACTGTCCGGGAAGGCCCTGGCCTGGGCTACACTACTATGGGACCGCGCAGATCCTGCCACCGCTTCCGTCCAGAGCTTCTGCCTAGAGTTCCGGAATGTTTTTGAGGAGCCTGCCTGGGTTACCTCCGCAGAGACTGCCTTACTAAATTTGACCCAAGGAGGTTCTTCCGTGGGTGACTATGCCATTCAGTTCCGCACCCTGGCCTCTGAGCTGAACTGGAACAATGAAGCCCTTTGCGCCACCTTCAAGAAAGTACTTAACAGTGAAGTAAAGGACGTTCTGGCTGCACGTGAGCTTCCTTCCACTCTTAGTGACCTCATCTTGCTGGCCACTAGGATAGACAAACGTTTCGCCGAAAGACAAGAGGAACTCCTCCTTGAAAAGGAAAAAGCTCGTCCTAGACACTTTCCTCGTCTGGCTCTCGTTTTTCCGCATCCACCTCAACCTGCTACTGGGTTTTTCGCCATGGAAGCCATGCAGGTGGATCGGTCACGCTTGACTCCGCAAGAACGAAGCCGCCGCAGAAACGAGAACCTGTGTCTGTACTGTGCCAGTACCGAGCACTTCCTTAGAGATTGTCCTCTCCGTCCACCGCGTTCGGGAAACGCTCGCACCTAGTAAGCGTGGGAGAGGCGTTGCTAGGTGTGGATTCTTCCTCTCCACGTCTCATCATACCCGTGCAGTTGATCATCTCTTCCACGTCATAGCCCTGTCTGGCTTCAACGTCATAGCCCTGTCCTGAATTGGTCCACCCGTGAGATCCTGCGTTGGGGCTCCTCCTGTTCGGACCGCTGTCTCAAGCCTGCTCTGTTCAAACAGAACCCGCAAGTTTCTCCGCCTTCTGGGCTGACCAAGCCATACCATTCCTTCTCGGATGTCTTCTGCAAGAAACAAGCTGAGATTCTTCCTCCTCACCGATCCTATGATTGCCCGATCGACCTGATACTCGGTTCTACTCCACCTCGGGCAGAATTTATCCTCTCTCACCCCCTGAGACTCTTGCCATGTCCGACTATATACGTGAGAACATACAGAGAGGATTCATAAGAAAATCTTCTTCTCCTGCTGGGGCCGGTTTTTTCTTTGTGATTAAAAAAGATGGCTCCCTCCGCCCCTGCATTGACTACAGAGGTCTTAATAAAATTACCATCAAGAACCGTTACCCTCTGCCTCTAATCTCTGAGCTATTTGATCGTCTCCGAGGGGCTAAGATCTTCACTAAATTGGACCTTCGAGGGGCCTATAATCTGATCCGTATCCGTGAGGAAGACGAATGGAAGACCGCCTTTAACACAAGGGACGGCCATTTCGAGTATTTGGTGATGCCCTTCGGCCTCTGCAACGCACCTGCTGTCTTCCAGGAATTCGTCAATGATATTTTCAGGGACTTACTTTACACCTGCGTGGTCGTATACCTGGATGATATCCTCATCTTTTCCTCCAATTTGGATCAACACCGGGTCCATGTGCAACAAGTTCTTACTCGTCTTAGGAGAAATCGCCTGTATGCTAAACTTGAAAAATGTCTTTTTGAACGGACCTCCCTGCCTTTCCTGGGATACATTATCTCAGCCCAAGGACTTCAAATGGACCCAGCCAAACTCTCGGCGGTTCTGGATTGGCCACGTCCGTCTGGTCTCCGAGCCATACAAAGATTTCTGGGCTTTGCGAATTACTACAGGCAATTCATCCCTCACTATTCCACTCTGGTAGCTCCTATCGTGGCCCTCACTAGAAAAGGAGCTAACCCCAAATCCTGGCCTTCCCAAACCGAGGAAGCCTTCCAGTCCCTGAAATCCGCCTTTGCCTCTGCACCCGTTCTCTCTAGACCAGATTCCACCAAGCCCTTCTCTCTTGAAGTGGATGCCTCCTTGGTGGGAGCCGGAGCTGTCCTCACCCAGAAGTCTTCCCGGGGCAAGACTTCAACTTGTGGCTTCTTTTCTAAAACATTCTCTTCTGCAGAGAGAAATTACTCCATTGGGGACAGGGAACTGCTGGCTATTAAATTGGCACTGGAGGAATGGAGACATTTACTCGAGGGCGCCACACATCCTGTGTACATCTTCACGGACCACAAGAATCTGGCTTATCTCCAGTCTGCTCAGAGATTAAATCCCCGTCAGGCTCGTTGGTCTCTGTTCTTCGCCCGCTTTAACTTTGAGATCCATTTCCATCCGGCTTGTAAGAACATTAGGGCAGATGCTCTGTCTCGCTCCTCTGATGTGGTGGGCGACGAGTTAACACCTCGATATATTATCCCTCCAGAACGCCTTATTACAGTCGCTCCCGTGGACCTGCGCCTTCTTCCTCCTGGCAAATCCTACGTACCTCCACGTCAGCGGCTGCGAATTCTCAAGTGGGGCCACGCCTCCCCTTTTGCCGGTCATCCAGGGGTGCTAAAGTCTCTCCAACTAATCTCCCAAAGGTACTGGTGGTCTTCTCTGGAGAAAGATGTCTCGGACTTCGTCCAGGCCTGTACGATTTGCGCCCGGGATAAATCGCCTCGCCAGAAACCAGCGGGTCTCCTCTTGCCTCTACCTGTTCCTGAAGTTCCCTGGTCTCACATCGCCATGGACTTTATTACAGATCTTCCCTCCCCCCATGGCAAGTCCGTTATTTGGGTCGTGGTGGATCGCTTCTCCAAGATGGCTCACTTTGTACCCCTGCCCGGTCTACCCTCTGCACCCATGTTGGCCAAACAATTTTTCCAACACATCTTCCGTCTCCATGGCCTTCCCAAACATATTGTCTCGGATCGTGGGGTACAATTCGTCTCCAAACTCTGGAGGGCTCTATGTGCTCAGCTCGGGATCAAATTGGACTTTTCTTCTTCGTACCATCCTCAGTCTAACGGCCAAGTAGAACGGGTGAACCAGATTTTGGGTGACTATCTGCGTCACTTTGTATCCTCACGCCATGACGACTGGGCTGATCTACTTCCCTGGGCGGAGTTCTCCTACAACTACAAACAATCCTCTGCCTCTAACAAGTCTCCTTTCCTTGTAGTTTTTGGCCGTCATCCTCTTCCACCTCTGCCGCAGTCTCCCACTCCTTCTTCTGTACCTGCCGTTGACAGTCTTGTACAGGATTTTTCCTCCATCTGGCGAGAAACCCACGCTGCTCTCCTCAGGGCTTCTGCCCGTATGAAGGTTCAAGCTGACAAGAGACGCAGATCTCCACCGGAATTTCGTCCGGGTGACAAGGTGTGGCTCTCCTCTAGGTACATCCGATTTAGGGTCCCAAGTTACAAGTTGGGCCCTCGTTTCTTGGGACCCTATAAAATCAAGAGTCGTATCAATCAAGTTTCTTATCAGCTCCATCTTCCTCCCTCCCTCCGAATCCATAACTCCTTCCATGTCTCCCTTCTTAAACCTGCTGTCTTTAACCGTTTTTCTCCCAAGCTTGTTTCTCCCACCCCTGTCGCCGGTACCTCCGATATATTCTCTGTCAAGGAGATCTTGGCGACCAAGATCTCCCGGGGGGAAAGATTTTTTTTGGTCGACTGGGAGGGCTGCGGTCCTGAGGAGAGGTCATGGGAGCCGGAGGAGAACATCCTGGACCGCAGTCTCATCCGCAAGTTCTTCGGTACCAAAAAGGGAGGGAGACCAAAGGGGGGGTACTGTTACGCTGAGCACTCCGGGTCCCCTGCTGGCCTCGGAGCGCTCACAGCGTATGCCCCCAGGCAGCACTCCAGCGTCTCGGCGTGTGCGTCCTCGCTCTCTAGGGCGCGCGCGCGCCGAGACTCTTAGATTCATAGGACCAGTGCACCAGTGATTGGTGCCTAGTCCAAAGGGGTTATTAAGGGTTAAGGTTGTGAGAGGCAGTGCTGACTTAATTAGGCTGCACCTGTGCACTGCCCATTTATACCTTCTCCTCCCACAGCTTTCTGCCGGATCTTTGTGCCTTGTGCCTCAGAGAAAGCGTTCCCTATGATGTTAGTTTGCCTTACCTGTTGCCGTACCCGTTGCTACCGTCCACTCGCCTTTGAACCTTTGCCGCCTGCCCTGACCGCTGCTACATCCGACTACGCTCTTACCTTCTCCCTGTGTACCACGCCTTATCAGCTGCCAGAGAGGTCGAGTTGTTACTAGGGGACACGACCTGGTAGTTACCGCCGCGGCAAATCCACCCCGCCTTGCGGCGGGCTCTGGTGAAGACTAGTAACTGCTTAGAACCGGTCCTCTAGTACTACCCGCGCCATCGCCTCTCTGGTCCAGAGGATTCACTACCTGTCCTGCCGGTTCGTGACACCTTCCCTGGTTTTTGTTTATGCAATAAACTCTTGTGTCTGTACCTGATTTCCGTTTATTGCTTGACGACGCGGTGGTTTCTCCTGGGACCTCCAACTCGTGACAGAATGAACAAGTGAACTTTCAGAGTTTTTTTTGTCCTGTGTTCCTGCTTATCTGTGGTGTGTGTGCATTCTGTATTTCCCTCTTTATGGTGCCTTTAGGTATCGGATTTGGTTGCCTTGGTGTACTGGCTGCGGTGTTCTCTGTGTATGCTGGTTGCCAGGGGTGACGTCCGGTTTAACCTTTTTTGCTTGCAGTTCTGCCTACGGCCGTGTTTTCCGTTATCGGCGCAGGTATCTTCTCCTGGGCCTCCGGAAGGGGGTGTCAGCATGTCTGACCAATTAGTTCTTTGCAGACATGCCATTCTCCGGAGGTAGAGTGGAGGGGGAGGTGTTAGCACACTGCAGTTCACCATGACTTTTGTGGCCGTGTAGGCTGGCTGCATTCCTCTTGGCGTACTGGCTGCGTTTACCGTGTAGGCTGGTTGCTAGGGGCTGCGTGCTGGCTGCGGTCGTCTTATGTGTTCTGCTTGTGTACCTCTGTACCCCTTTGATTCAGATTTTTCTTTGTATTCCTGTCTGGTTCCTGTTCCTGGTCCCAATCCTCCGGAAGGGGGTGTCAGCATGTTTGACCAATTAGTTCTTGGCAGACATGTCATTCTTCGGAGGGAGAGTGGAGGGGGAGGTAACTTCTTGGTGCGGTTCACTTGACGTGTATGCCGTGTTGGCTGGCTATCTTCCCCTGGCGTACTGGCTGCGGACCCTCTGTGTAGGCTGGTTTTCAGGGGTTGGGCTGGTTGCGGTCGTCGTATGTGTTCCTGCCCTTGTACCTCGTCACCCCTTTGATTTCTGTCCCCTTGCCTGGTTCTGTTTGGTTTGTTGCCCCACTTCTTCCCCTTTCTGTTTGGGAGGAGAGGGGGGGGCTTTGAGGGGTGGGAGTGTCACAGCCACTATCTCTGGCTGTGACCTTCCGTCCTTGCTCGTTCGGCGCTCCTCGCTGAAGTTTTGTTTCTGTGTGCTATTTGTGGTTCTGTATGGGTTAACTCCCCTGTGTTCCTATTTGGAGTTAATCCTCTGTCTGCTCCATGGGTGTGGTCTGTCTGCTGCACCCATGGAACCTGTATATAAGGCTGAGGTTTCCTCCGTTCTGGGTCAGCTCTCCTGGTGTGTGTTGTCTTGTCCTGTCCTGTCCTGCTCCTGGTTTGTACTCTCTCTCCCATGCTGCTGACCCATGGGATCCGTGTCTGTCTGTCTGTGCTCTGTGGGTTTCCCTACTTGTTCATTAACGTCCTCTTTCCCGTCCTCTTTCCATTATCTGTTCTGCCAGTTATGTTTTAGTTACTTTGTGTGTTTTCATATGTCTGTGTTCAGCAAGCCTTTGCAGCAGAGTGGCATGCGCAAGGCCATGCAGTTTACTACTGGTGGAGCAAGTCCTTCTCTGCTCATTGCCACTCCTGCTCCCTTGTGTGAACTTCTGCTTGTATTATTAGTTGCCCTGTTTTGTATTTGCCTGTCTGTTATGTTTGCCTATGTGCCGTCGGTACCTTCTGGTACCTGTTGTCCATTCGTTCCTGCTGTCACTGTCTAGTTCACGCTCCAGAGTGGACCCTGGCAACTTCCTGTGGCAAAGTCTAACCCTACCATCTAGGGCTCTAGTGAATACCAGGAGTTGCTTAGTCATGCCCCTCTGGAGTATTACTAGACAGTGGCGCAGTGGGGGTTTTCTCCCACTGTGCTGACGGTACATAGAGCTCATGTTTTGTCTGTGCTGCCTTCCCTGGTTTTTGTTTATGCAATAAACTCTTGTGTCTGTACCTGATTTCCGTTTATTGCTTGACGACGCGGTGGTCTCTCCTGGGACCTCCAACTCGTGACACTGGGGCTGGATCTCCTCGGCCCCCGTAGAAGGCAGGTCCCGATGCCGTGCAAAGCATTGGGCAGCCTGTGCATGGCATCGGGCTGCTTTGTCACCCATCGGGTCCCCACCACAGCAGCTCGGGACCCGATGGGCTCCCTCACCTACTGCATGCATCTCCTTTGCCTAGGGCAAAGAAGGGGTTAATCCACCGGTATCAGCATTTACAGCGATGCCGGCAGATACAGCAGGGGCCCGGCTATCAGGGACTGCCAGGCTCCTGCAGTGATAGGGCGTGCACCACTCCGGTGCCCGCTCGATCACCACGACATAATAGAACGTCAAAATGCGGCAAGTCACTTGCCGCCATGACGTACTATTATATCATATGTCAGGAAGGGGTTAATAAAATTAATTAATTCTGGCATAATTTGTTCCCCAAAAAATTTCCAAAAATTCTTTGCATCAAATTTAGACCCTTTTTTTTAATTTTTTTTGCCTCGCTCAACAATCGGGTCATGTCAGTGGAAAAGGGCTTGGCTTAGTGGGAAAAGGGCCTGGTTTAATGGGAAATACAGTGGATATAAAAAGTCTACACACCCCTAGATGTTAAAATGTCAGGTTTCGGTGCTGTAAAAAAAATGAGACAAAGATAAATCATTTCAGAACTTTTTCCACCTTTAATGTGACCTATAAACTGTACCACTCAATTGAAAAACAAACTGAAGGGGGGCGTGGTCTGGCTGCCTAGGCGGATGGGTGCATAGAGCCTGAGCTCCCGTGCCAGCGCCGATTTAAGCGACTCTACAAAGCTCAGTGATACTCCATTCTGCCTAAAAACCGAGGGGAACCTCTCAGGACATGACTGGGCGCAGAAAGAAGGCGGCTAAGCATCCTAAACTTACGAAGTTCTACTTCTCCAGAGATGCCGGGAATATCCAAGATGGCGCCGGAAGGGAAGCGGTCTCTCCTACTGAGCACGCGGCGACACTGGACCACCCGCTGAGCTCTCCGGCTACAACTCTGCGGAGATCGCTCTCTGACTTGGCGCTCCCCACCCAGCTGGAACTGGGAGATCACCGCACATCCACTAGCGGGTCAGAGAGGCCTTTAGGCCTGGAAGACGCACAAGGTCCGGTGAGTCACAGTTCCTCGCCCCGTCTCACATCAAGGAAGCTTCCGTCTGCTTCTCCCCCTTCCACGCAGGAACTCTCACAGCTACAGGCCCATCATGTGGCTGCTAATATACCCTTAAACAGGGTCTCAAAGAGCTCTCCTATAGTCCCGGATGAGGACGGACAAAAAACAACGCAACTAGCGTTACCGGTGTCTAACACAGCCCTCATAGACACAGCCATGCGGGACATGCTTATCCTACAGCGGCGATCCTTGCTGCTGGACATAAAGTCCATCATGGCACCTCTGCGCTCTGACATTGATGAACTGGGGGCCCGAACGGACCATCTGGAAAACAAATACCCTAATCGACACTCACACAGAGCTGGAGGCAGAAGTAGAAAGCATTAAGGCCAAAATGGCCGACCTTGAAGATAGAAGCAGACGCAACAATATTAAGTTGAGAGGGATTCCAGAATCGGTGACTCCTAAAGAAATCCCTGAATATGTGCGGTCTCTTCTGAAAGCAGCTCTACCAGATTGTCCTGAAAGGGACTTGGAGATTGATAGGGCGCATCGTGTACCTCGACCGTGACATCTGGAGGACTCAGTGCCGCGGGATGTGCTAGCCAGAGTTCATTTTTTTCAGGATCAAAGAACAGCTGATGTCTTCGGCGAGGAAAAGTGGGGGCCTCCCTGCACCCTTCCATAAGGTACTCTTATTTGCCGACTTATCTGCAGTTACATTGCGTTTGAGAAGGGCCTTCTTACCTATCACATCGGCCCTTAGGAGTGCCGAGATACCATACCGCTGGGGTTTTCAAGTTCGCCTGCTGATACACCATGACGGAACCTTCCACTCTATCAAAACCCTGGAAGAGGGTCTGGCGCTTTTACAAAGCTGGAACATCCCAGTTTCCGCCACGGATGAAGTTCAACGCCATGCTCCAGCCAAAGTCCGTAAAGACTGGTCAAGAGAACGCTGAATCAAGCTTATTTTAGGCGAATACGCCTCGCCTTCAGGTGCTGTACGTTTGTACGGGTTCTGTTGTAAGAAACAGTCATGTAATGTCTCTAAGTTTCATTATCCTGGTAAACTGTGTTAAAATTTAATGTAAAATGCCTGCAGTATTCGTTTGGTCAATAGATGGCAGCATAGGACCAATTTGCATTTGAGTTTACCATAGAGAAAGTGTATTACTGTGATACTAGTTCTTTAAGGCAGCAGCTAAGTGTTGAAGTGACACGCCCCTTATGATGTCACCCTGCCTCAGTGTGAGCAGGAAGAAGGAGGAAGAGAGACTTGAACTACAACTGCCGCCATATTGGCAAGATAGAAAACAAGTTCTGTGTTGTGTAAGACGTGCGTGGAGATACTAAAGGACTTCCCTGTGTGGCCAAGCTGTGTGAACTTCGGTCTAGAGACGGATGGAGTACAAAGAAACAGTGCATTTAGTGAAGCCAAGTTAAAAAGGACTGTGTGCAGCAACTAACCTGTGGAGCCGACATTGGGCTGTGTGGATTGCCCCAAACAGTAAAGAGACTCACAGTGCTGTCGAGGTACCGGACAGTAACTGTAATAATCCTGGATTATATTCAACTGGTTTTCCGGCCTGCTGAGGAGGACTTCTTTGTTGCAGATCCTGCGCTGGTTAAAGGAAAAGGACGACATCGGGCCCCACCGTGCACTTCCACAAACTGTAAGCGGTCCACTTGGACTACTGGGATAAGGGGGGTGCGCACCCGCTTGAAAGTTAGGGTCAGTTAGGAACGGTTTCTGGGACTATTATTTCTTAGTGTCCGCACTGCGAATACGGACACAACAAAGGTGAAAATTGTTGCAGTGTTTAACTTGTATTGTTTATACTGTTTTGAAGATTTTTGCTTGTCTTTACCTCTGTAACTTCACTGTTAACCTGCTTTTATTAATTTATAGTAAATGCAATTTTCTTAATCTTGACTTCTGCATACGCACTCTTTTCTGGTGGCGGAGTCAAATCACCTGCCTTGCTCTCGGTTCACACTGTCGCCCTAACCTGCCTTTTTCCTAGGTTGCAGACGGGACATTTGCCCTGCTTCTTGTATTGAGCCTCTTTTAGGCTTACTATGTTTTACATTTGTTTGATTTTGCTGCCTTACCTCCTGTGTTTTTGGGGGTTAATTTCTTTAGAAGTTCATATACTGGCTGTCCTCTCTTGTGCTACCTATGTCCGGGTGATGCAGACGTCCTCGCTGGGAGACGTTCTGTGTCTTGTATCTCTCTTATTACCTGCCAGTATTAGAATGTTGTTTATTTTGATTTATAATGGTAATAACATTTGCTAGCTTAAATGCCAATGGCTTAAATGTAGCTGACCACATAGATCCTCTAGGCCGATTTATTATATTAATATGCACTCTCAACAATGTATTATTTACCATAGTGTCTCTATGTGCACCCAACCATGGCCAAGTGCATTTCTTTCACAAGTTAATGAAACTGATCCGCAAGAAGCAACAGGGAAAATTGGTGATCTGTGGTGATTTTAATTTGACATCAGATCCGAGAGTAGATACTTCTACCTCCTCAACACGGGCCACCCCCTCACTCGCTGCTACTTTCTGGAAGGAGGAGCTTTATGACGTTTGGCGTATCCAACATGCGTCTGCTAGAGATTATTCATTTCACTCTGGGGTTCACAATATGTATTCCAGAATCAACATGTTTCTTGTGGATAGAGCACTTCTTCCCTACGCCCAAAACTCCTCCCTAGAAACTATCAAATGGTCTGACCATGCAGCTATTACCTTGACGATTTCGGAATCTATTAACTCCCCTCAAACATTACTTGTGGCGAAGCAGCCCCTTTTTGCTATCAGACCCTTAATATAGATCCCGCATAGAATCAGATCTCAAGGACTTTGTCAAATTTAACAACTCCTCTCACACGGATCCAGTGACTCTATGGAATGCTCACAAGGCATGTATCCGGGGCTCTTTTATACAGCAGGGTGCGATACGAAAAAAACAAATGGAAGCTAAAATGTCAGACATCTTGTCCCAGCTACAACAGGTAGAGGCGAACATCAAAGCGAATCCTACCCCTCTGTTAGCGGATGAGCTCAGACGCCTTAGACAGGAGCTGAGAGGTTATATGCTTTCCTCCTATGAGAAAATGCTTCACAAAACAAAAGCGACTTATTATTCACAAGATAACAAGGCAGGTAAACTTTTGGCGTCTAGATTCAAGGCTCGTCATACAAAAAGCAGAATCCCACACATTTTCCACCCGCACTCTCAGGAGAAGGTCTACTCCCCCATAGACATTTCTAATGGCTTTCAGTCATACTATGCAGACCTTTATAATTTGCAGAACTCACATCCCACCCCAGGAGAGCTATATGACCGGGTCAACCTCTATCTCAAATCCTTACGCTTACCAACACTAAATAGTTCTCAGCTTCAGGGTCTTAATTCCCCGATTACTACCGAGGAGGTAGAGGCAATGATTGCGTCTCTTCCAAGAGACAAAGCACCTGGCCCCGATGGCTTTGCTAGCCACTATTATAAACAGTTTAAGCAGGTTATCAGTCCTTACCTAAAAAACTTCTGTCAAGCTGCTATGTCCCAGGGATCTCTGCCAGCTGAAAATCTACAAGCCCTTATAATCACTCTCCCTAAACCTGGTAAACCGCTTGATAGACCCCAAAATTTTAGGCCCATCTCCCTCCTAAACCAGGATGTCAAAATATATGCGAAGCTTCTGGCCACCCATTTAGCTAAAATTCTCCCTTCCATTATCCATGTGGACCAGGCCGGCTTCGTCCCGACCCGTCAGACCTATTATAACACGAGACGCTACTAGGTATTTTTCATCATGTCCACAAGAATGGAATTCCCACGTTGGCCCTCGCTTTAGATGCAGAGAAGGCGTTCGTTCGCCTTCTCGGTACTCGAACAAATGGGTTTAACCGCACATATACTCACCGCTGTTAGAGCACTTTATAGCAATCCAACAGCCAGAACGTTTGTGAATGGGGCCTTGTCGGATGTATTCAAGCTCACGAACGGCACCAGACAGGGATGTCCTCTATCCCCCCTTATCTTTATAATAGCCATGGAACCACTGGCCCAGGAGATTAGACAAGACCCCAATATTACAGGGGTTACTGTGGGTGGACGATCCCATGTCATATCGTTGTATGCTGATGACGTATATGTCTAACCCTCACAAACCCTGAGGAATCCATGTCGGCGGTTATAGCCCAAATTTCCCAATATGGCGACCTTTCATACTACCACCTCAACTCCTCCAAAATGCAAGCCTTGCCTATTAACTTACCAGAAGCCCTGGTGTTGAATCTTCGTAACACTTGGAATTTCGATTGGCGACATCACAGCATTAAATACTTAGGCGTCAACATGTCTTATACCCAGGCCCAGTTGTAAGGACTCAATTACGACTCTCTCCTACTCTCCACAGAAAAGGAACTCGTAGAGTTTGCTAGATTTGATACCTCGTGGATGGGGAAGATCGCTACATTTAAAATGTTTATCCTTCCTAAGTTTTTATATTTGTATCGCACTCTGCCCATAATTCTCCCAGAGAGGTTCTTTTCCCGGGCGCATTCACTTCTCTCTAATTATGTCTGGGACAGAAAACACCCCAGGATAGCTCGGGACATCATAACCAGGGAACGTCGTATGGGAGGCTTAGCATTGCCAGATCTAAAATTGTACTATGTATACTCTTTGGTCTCCATGCTGAAGGGATGACCTCAGTCTTCCCAGGACCTACCTTGGGTTCACCTAGAAGCATCACAGGCTGCCCCATACTCCTTGAGGGTGTTGTTAAATCTACCATTTTGGAAGATCCCTATTCCCAAAAACCTAGGCCCGACGGTGTTGGCATCGCTGAAGGCATGGTCTACATACCATATATTAGCAGATGCTGATGATCTCCCTACAATTGCCTCTCTTCCCTTCTCTCTGCTCCGGACCCTACTTCCTCAATCTGATTTGTCATTGTGGGCTTCGGCCAATATCCTTACGGTGGGGGACCTATTAGACCAAGGGGTATTACAACCTTTTCAATGGATAAGTGAAGAGATTTCAATCCCAAGCTTGGAATTCTTTAAATATCTCCAGATCCGACATTTATTACAGGACCTGGAGCCATCTGGGGTAAAACTAGACAAATTAGCTAAATTATATATCACAGGCAACATGAAGGGTTTGAAGCCCTTATATAATTCCATTCTCCAGCCGGGGCATTTTTTTTTTTAATTCCATCATTTTTATTAAGAATTGCAGAGTAGCAGAGTGTAACATTGCAGAGTAGCGTATAGTGGACGCAGCCACGAAAGGACGAGATTGTACAAGTTATACAAACGTCAAATAACGTGTAAAATATTATGCCGTAATAAAGGAAGAGTAAAGGACAGTGCACATAGTGAGAATACATGTAAACTAACATCAGTGGCTTCCATAATATCATTGTTATTGTACACGAGTCACAATTTTCGTCATCTCCAATCTTGGATATCAGCAAGGTAGCTATGACATCATTAATAACCTAAAATGGCCACACTGTTGACACTAGCTAGTTGTCAAAATTCTAGTAATCTAACACAGGAACTACAAATAACGAACACTAATAAAGAGATCCGTCTAATAATGAGGCCCAGCAGTAGGAGGGACCTAAGTATGAGGACACTAAAGGCGTTTCAGAACTATTCCATTAACAGGAATCTGAACATGTGAGAATCAATCTAGTGGGAAAATCTCGGATGAGCCATCCAGGGGCTCCATGTATGTTCATATTTCACAGGAGAAAGCATTGAGGGTGGAATCATCTTTTCGTACCGAAAAGTTGTATTTAAGTCGGTTATCACTTCTGAGATGTCAGGGGGGGTTAGATTTTTCCAATGGCGAGTTATAATCAGCTTAGCGCTGAGCAGAACATGCCCTATTATGGGTCTATATGAAGGGTGTGAGTGTTGAATGCCCAAGAATAAAAGAGCAAGTTCTGGGGTCGGGGGAATTGCATGCTTGGTCAGTTCTCCTAATAGCGCAAATACCTGTCTCCAGAAGTTAGTGATAATTGGGCACGACCACAGGACATGAAGTAACGAGCTACATTCCCACATCCCCTCCAGCATAAGGGAGAAGTAGAAGGGTATATTATATGGAGTCTTTGGGGTGTGAAATACCAATTTAGGAGCGTCTTGACACCCGCCTCATAGTGGGTAACACATTTAAAATTGGAGGTCAAGAAACCAATAGCGAGAGACCAGGAATCTTCAGAGAATGCACTACCCAATTCCCGCTCCCACTTCTTGAAAGGTTTGGTTTTAACAAACTTAGCTTTATCACCCATAAAATCATAGATGCGACCAGTTGCTCCTTTCCTCAATAAGCCCTGGGAGTAATACAGGGTGGGCCATTTATATGGATACACCTTAATAAAATGGGAATGGTTGGTGATATTAACTTCCTGTTTGTGGCACATTAGTATAAGTGAGGGGGGAAACTTTTCAAGATGGGTGGTGAACATGGTGGCCATTTTGAAGTTGGCCATTTTGAATCCAACTTTTGTTTTTTCAATAGGAAGAGGGTCATGTGACACATCAAACTTATTGGGAATTTCACAAGAAAAACTGGTGTGCTTGGTTTTAAGGTAACTTTATTCTTTCATGAGTTATTTACAAGTTTCTGACCACTTATAAAATGTGTTCAATGTGCTGCCCATTGTGTTGGATTGTCAATGCAACCCTCTTCTCCCACTCTTCACACACTGATAGCAACACCACAGGAGAAATGCTAGCACAGGCTTCCAGTATCCGTAGTTTCAGGTGCTGCACATCTCGTTTCATCTGAAGGCAATTGTCTATGCTGTGAAGATACGAGATGTGCAGCACCTAAAACTACGGATACTGGAAGCCTGTGCTAGCATTTCTCCTGCGGTGTTGCTATCAGTGTGTGAAGAGTGGGAGAAGAGGGTTGCATTGACAATCCAACACAATGGGCAGCACATTGAACACATTTTATAAGTGGTCAGAAACTTGTAAATAACTCATGAAAGAATAAAGTTACGTTAAAACCAAGCACACCGTTGTTTTTCTTGTGAAATTCCCAATAAGGTTGATGTGTCACATGACCCTCTTCCTATTGAAAAAACAAAAGTTGGATTCAAAATGGCCGACTTCAAAATAGCCGCCATGGTCACCACCCACCTTTAACCCCTTAAGGACGCAGGGCGTATCGGTACGCCCTATTTCCCAAGTCCTTAAGGGGCGCCCCAGGGGTTAATCGGAACGGGATTTCGGCTGAAATCATTCAGCCGGCATCCCGTAACAATGCAGGGGGGGGTCATTTGACCCCCCCGCATCGACGATCGCAGAAAACCGCAGGTCAATTCAGACCTGCGGTTTTCTGCGTTTCCGGTCCATTCGGGTGTCCTGTGACCCGATGAACCGGAAAAAGACTGCGATCGGTGGCGTAATTTTACACCACCTATCGCAGTCCGAGGATTTGGAGAGGCGGTGCTGGCCCTGGTGCTGAACGCCGCTGTCCAGGGTGCTGATTGGAGCAGGGGAGAGAGGCGCGAGATTCAAACTTCCTGCGCTCCTCTCTCCCCTCCTCTTCCTGTCCAGCACCCTGACCGTGCAGCACCGTCGAGAACGAGCTCCTGTGTCCCCGCAATCGGCATCCATCACCCTCCTGCACCCATCGCCATCCAGGTAGGTTAGGGTCAGTGAGGGAGAGGCACCGTTAGGCAGGGAAAGAAGGGAAAAGTTAGTTAGAAAAAAAAAAAACTTTTATTTCCAAACTTTCTTTGATCCATCCATCAGACCCCAGATCCCCCCCTGCCACTTGCCCCCCCCCACCAGACCCCCCCACCACCAGACCCCCACCCCACCCCACCCCCCTTCCCCACCACCAGCCCCCCCCCCTCCCCTGACCACCAGCCCCCCCCCCTCCCCTGACCACCAGCCCCCTTACCACCACTTTTTTTTTTTCTGCGTGCGCTGACTGGCCGGCACTTTTTAGCGTCCGTCCAGTGTTAGCGCATCGCCCGCCCCACCACCCCACCGACGTTGTACCGCTGATCAGCAAGTTTGAACTTTTTTTTTCCTAACACTTGCCCTTTCTTTTTTTGCCTTTTTTAGTACGCGAACACCCGTTGCCCCCACACACACGCACATATAATAAAGGTTTCCACACACGCACACATACACGCACACACACCCATGGCCCGCCGGATGTTCTCGGCCGAGGAGGCATACGCCCAGATTGCCTCCGACTCTGAGAGCCCCAGTGAGGATGAGGATGACCCCACGTTCCTTTTATCATCCGCATCCTCCTCATCATCATCTGATGACGATGAGCCACCAAGGCGGCGGAGACGCCGCCAGGCGGAGCCAGGGGCCCCACATGCTAGGGATCCTGTGGCCCACCCTAGTACGAGCAGCCCTGGGGTTCGTACTGGTTTCCCGGCCCACCAAATAAGTCCACCGGAGCCCCCTGCCGATGAACTTAGCTGGTGTCCCCCAGTGGACTTTGAGCCTGAGATTCCGGATTTTTCTGGCAATCCTGGAACCCAGATTCCCACAGTGGGGTTTACTGAAATAGACTATTTTAGTTTTTTTTTCAGTAACCCACTGGTGAATCTGATGGTGGAGCAGACGAATCTGTACGCCCAACAGTTCGTCGCTCAAAACCCAGGCTCATTTTTGGCTAGACCCGGTGGCTGGACGCCGGTCAGTGCAGCCGAGATGAGGACATTTTGGGGCCTCGTGCTGCATATGGGTCTAGTCCAAAAACCCAGTGTCAGGCAATACTGGAGTGGGGACGTCCTATACCAGACCCCACTGTACAGTATGGTCATGACACGTCCCCGGTTTGAGGCCATCCGGAAATGTCTGCATTATTCCGATAATGCAGCATGTCCCCCCCGAAGTGATCCTGCCTATGACCGGCTGTACAAGATACGGCCGGTCATCGATCACTTTGGGGCCACATTTCAGCAGGCCTACGTACCTGGAAGGGAGGTCGCGGTTGATGAGTCTCTCGTTGCGTTCAAGGGGAGACTCAGTTTCCGCCAATATATTCCCACAAAGCGGGCGAGGTATGGCGTGAAGCTATACAAAATTTGTGAGAGTACCTCAGGGTACACTTACAAATTTCGTGTGTACGAGGGGCGAGATTCCCGGATTCAACCCCCAGAATGTCCCCTCACTCTGGGTGTTACCGGGAAACTCGTGTGGGACCTTATGTACCCACTGCTGGATAAGGGTTACCACTTGTACGTGGACAACTTTTATACCAGCATTCCCTTGTTCAGGTCCCTTGCCGCCAGATCCACGTTCGCTTGTGGGACCGTGCGGAAAAATCAACGCGGCCTCCCTGCCTACCCCCTCCAGGTACCTATCCCCAGGGGTGAGACCCGTGCACTTACCAGTGGAAACCTGTTGCTGGTCAGGTATAAGGACAAGAGGGATGTCCTTATGCTGTCCACAATCCACGGTAACGGCATCACCCCAGTCCCTGTGCGAGGTACCGCGGCAACGGTCCTCAAGCCCGATTGTATCGTCGCCTACAATCGTTATATGGGAGGAGTTGATCTCTCGGATCAAGTCCTCAAGCCATATAACGCCATGCGCAAAACCCGGGCATGGTACAAAAAAGTTGCGGTCTACTTGGTGCAGGTTGCCATGTACAACTCTTTTGTACTATCCCGAAGCGCTGGCAGCACAGGGACATTCCTCCAATTCTATGAGGCAGTCCTCAAGGACCTGATCTTTTCGGACCGGGAAAGAGCAGGCCGGAGTACCTCGGGAATTGGAGGCGCCCGGATCGTCCCTGGCTAACACTTTCCAGGTGTGGTCCCCCATACTGGAAAGAAGGGACGAACCCAAAAAAAGTGCAGAGTGTGTCGCAGGAGGGGGATACGGAAGGACACCACCACTCAGTGCGACACTTGCCCCGATCATCCGGGCCTCTGCGTTATCGATTGCTTCAGGGAGTATCACACTTCCATGGAGTACTAAATTTTTATAATCCCCAACAGTCCACTAGAGAACATAAAAAACTATGGCTCTCAGACTTTGGAGACACGGAAACATTTTTTTTTCCCCAAAAAAATATTAGTTTTAGTGCAGGCATCCTCAAACTGCGGCCCTCCAGATGTTGTAAAACTATAACTCCCAGCATGCCCAGACAACCTACAGCCATCAGCAGGGCATGGTGGGAATTGTAGTTTTACAACATCTGGAGGGCCGCAGTTTTTAGGATGCCTGCTTAGTGTCTCCAAAGTCTGAGAACCATACATATTGGGCATCGTCGCGTGCGTAAAAGTCGTCGCTATAAAAATAACTTTTGCCCAAACGCCTCGGATGAACGGTGTTAAAAATATAAAATAAAAACGGTGCCAAAACACACATTTTTGGGCAAAATTTCCATTTGAATTCTTTTTGCCGGTAATAAAGCAAGGGTTAACCGCCAAACAAAACTCAATATTTATGGCCCTGATTCTGTAGTTTGCAGAAACACCCCATATGTGGTCGTAAATGGCTATATAGCCGCACGGCAGGGCATAGAACGAAGGGAACTCCATATGGTTTCTAGAAGGCAGATTTTGATGGACAGTTTTTTTTTTGACACCATGTCCCATTAGAAGCCCCCCCTGATGTAGCCTAGACTAGAAACTCCAAAAAAGTGACCCCATCTAAGAAACTACACCCCTCAAGGTATTCAAAAGTTACTTTACAAACTATGTTAACCCTTTAGGTGTTCCACAAAACTAAATAGCGAATGTAGAAACAATTTTAGATTTTTTTTTTTGTTACATTGCCTCAAAAAAGAGTAATATAGAGCAACCAAAAATCATATTTACCCCTAAAATAGTCCCAAAACAACAACCACCTTATCCCGTAGTTTCCTAGATGGGGTCACTTTTGTGGAGTTTCTACTCTAGGGGTGCATCAGGGGGCTTGAAAGGGTACATGGTGTAAATAAACCAGTCCAGCAAAATCTGCCTTCCAAAAACCATATGACGTTCCCCTTCTTCTATGTCCTGCCGTTTAGCCAAATAGTAGTTTACGACCACATATGGGGTGTTTCTGCAAACTACAGAATCGGGGCAACCCATTTTGAGTTTTGTTTGGCAGTTAACCCTTGTTTTACTCCTGGAAAAAATTGATTATATTGGAAAATTTTCCAAAAAATAGAAATTTCAAAATTGTTTCTCCATCTGCCATCAACTCTTGTGGAACACCTAAAGGGTTAACAAAGTTTGTAAACCCAGTTTTGAATACCTTGAGGGGTGTACTTTCTTAGATGGAGTCACTTTTTTGAAATTTCTATTCTAGGGGTGCAACAGGGGGCTTCAAATGGGACATGGTATAAACAAAACCAGTCCTGCAAAATCTGCCTTCCAAAACCCATATGGTGTTCCCCTCCTTCTATGTGCTCCCGTTCGGCCAAACAGTAGTTTACGACCACATATGGGGTGTTTCTGCAAACTACAGAATCGGGGCAACCCATTTTGAGTTTTGTTTGGCAGTTAACCCTTGTTTTACTCCTGGAAAAAATTGATTATATTGGAAAATTTTCCAAGAAATAGAAATTTCAAAATTGTTTCTCCATCTGCCATCAACTCTTGTGGAACACCTAAAGGGTTAACAAAGTTTGTAAACCCAGTTTTGAATACCTTGAGGGGTGTACTTTCTTAGATGGAGTCACTTTTTTGAAATTTCTATTCTAGGGGTGCAACAGGGGGCTTCAAATGGGACATGGTATAAACAAAACCAGTCCTGCAAAATCTGCCTTCCAAAACCCATATGGTGTTCCCCTCCTTCTATGTGCTCCCGTTCGGCCAAACAGTAGTTTACGACCACATATGGGGTGTTTCTGCAAACTACAGAATCAGGGCAACCCATTTTGAGTTTTGTTTGGCAGTTAACCCTTGTTTTACTCCTGGAAAAAATTGATTATATTGGAAAATTTTCCAAAAAATAGAAATTTCAAAATTGTTTCTCCATCTGCCATCAACTCTTGTGGAACACCTAAAGGGTTAACAAAGTTTGTAAACCCAGTTTTGAATACCTTGAGGGGTGTACTTTCTTAGATGGAGTCACTTTTTTGAAATTTCTATTCTAGGGGTGCAACAGGGGGCTTCAAATGGGACATGGTATAAACAAAACCAGTCCTGCAAAATCTGCCTTCCAAAACCCATATGGTGTTCCCCTCCTTCTATGTGCTCCCGTTCGGCCAAACAGTAGTTTACGACCACATATGGGGTGTTTCTGCAAACTACAGAATCGGGGCAACCCATTTTGAGTTTTGTTAGGCAGTTAACCCTTGTTTTACTACTGGAAAAAATTGATTATATTGGAAAATTTTCCAAAAAATATAAATTTAAAAATTGTTTCTCCATCTGCCATTAACTCTTGTGGAAGACCTAAAGGGTTAATAAAGTTTGAAAAAACAGTTTTGAATACCTTGAGGGGTGTAGTTTCTAGAATGGGGTCATTTTTGGGAGGTTTCTATTATCTAAGCCTCACAATATGACTTCAAACCTGAACTGGTCCATAAAAAGTGGGATTTTGAAGATTTCTGAAAATTTCAAAATTTGCTTCTAAACTTCTAAGCCTTGTAACATCCCCAAAAAATAAAATATCATTCCCAAAATGCTACAAACATGAAGTAGACATATGGGGAATGTAAAATCATCACAATTTTTGGGGGTATTACTATGTATTACAGAAGTAGAGAAACTGAAAGTTTGAAATTTGCTAATTTTTCAAAATTTTGGTAAAAATTGTATTTTTTTATGCAAAAAAATTAACTTTTTGGACCCAATTTTAGCAGTGTCATGAAGTACAATATGTGACGAAAAACAATCTCAGAACGGCCTGGGTAAGTCAAAGCGTTTTAAAGTTATCAGCACTTAAAGTGACAGTGGTCAGATTTGGAAAAAATGGCCAAGTCCTTAAGGTGAAATAGGGCCGAGTCCTTAAGGGGTTAAAAGTTTCCCCCCTCACATATACTAATGTGCCACAAACAGGAAGTTAATATCACCAACCATTCCCATTTTATTAAGGTGTATCCATATAAATGGCCCACCCTGTACAATTGGAGGATCCCCAAATGTGTGGGCGGAGGCTCTTTGATAGTGGTCATTAACAAATTTTTAATCCTAAGGTAATTAAATATCTCGCCGGATGGGAGTTGGAACAGTTGTTGAATAATATTGAATGGGAGAATCCCATCAGCAGTAATGAGCTGAGAGAGACCCTTTCAATACCCTTCTCGCGCCATCTGCACAAATTGATATCCTGAAGTATTGATTCCAGGGTATAAGTGTCTGAATGAAAGAATAAGGCATCTTTAGAGTCTGGGGATGTATTGTGGATTTGTAACCAAAGCCTCCCCATATGTTTTATGGTCATAAGGGTAAGGTCAGGGACCTTCCTGTTCAATATAATGCCTATTAACAAGTCTCTCAATGAGCCTCCATTAATTGAATGAGATTCAATTTGATGCCAAGCCTTGGTACAATCTTTTTTCCACCATTCTCTGGCTAGCGATAATCCAATGGCTTTGTGGTAGTCGCTGATATGAGGTAGGCCTATCCCTCCAGCTTTTTTCCATAGAAAAAGTTGTTTCTGGGCAATTCTGGGTTTGGATGATTTCCATATATATTTGGATAGAATTGACTGTGCCTTTTTAAAGAATAAAGTAGGGAAGGAGATAGGGAGAGCCCTAAAGACATAAATCAGTTTAGGCAGAGTCATCATCTGGAATGCCGCCACCCATCCCACCCACGAAATCTCTTTCATGGAAAATTGGGAAAAGTCAGAGGACATGGTCGAGAGCCGAGGCTCGTAATTTTGCTTGTATAGAAGGGAACAGGGGTACGTGAGCTTAATTCCCAAATATGGGAGTTCCGAGTCTTGCCAGTCTAGGGGATATCGGGATTTTTACACTGTTATATCTTTTTGGGGAATATTGAGAGGTAGGGCTTGGGATTTAGAGTTATTAATTTTATAGTAGGAGAGTGTGCAAAATTGCGTTATTATGTCAAAGGCAAAGCGTAATGATTCTTGAGGGTTTGACAGGGTAAGGATGATGTCATCCGCATATAGAGATATTCTGTGGTCCCGTCCGCCAATGTCTACACCTTGGATGAGGGGAGTATTTCAGATGTGTTGAGCCAGAGGTTCCAGGGCTAAAATGAACAAGAGGGGTGACAATGGGCACCCTTGACGAGATCCATTGGTAATCTGGAAAGGGTCAGATAGCACCCCGTTTACCCATATTCTAACCATGGGGGAGGTGTATAAGCTGGAGAAGGCATTCAGTATGTTGCCCTTGAACCCCATCTTCTGGAGAACCGAGAATGCGAACGACCAATGTAAGCGGTCGAACGCCTTCTCGGCGTCCAGTGTCACTGCCAGCATAGGGAGACTATTCTGCTCAGCATAATCGAACAGATCCACCAATCTTCTAGTATTATCCGATGATATGCGGCCTTTAACAAACCCTGTTTGGACGTCTTTAATTAGGGAAGGAAGTATGGGTGACAGTCTACTGGCTATTAATTTGGCGAATATTTTTATGTCCGAATTGAGTAATGAAATTGGTCTGAAATTTTGGGGTACGTTTGGAGATTTTCCAGGTTTAGGCAGTGTGACTATCAGGGCTGTAAGCATCTCGGGTGGGAACGGGGACCCTTCAAGGGCACGATTAAAAACGTCCAGAATATAGGGGGATAGTATGTGAAGAAAATGCCTATAGTATTCATTAGACAAACCGTCCGGGCCTGGGGATTTGCCCGGAGGGAGTGCTGTAATTAACTTTTGGAGTTCCGTGGGCGTGAGCGGGGCGTTTAGTGATTGTAGCTGTGAAGAGGAGAGGGTAGGTAAATTGGATTGAGCCAGGAAATCCTCCACTAAATTGGGGTAATTATTTGTTAAAGCAACCGTATCTTTAAGGTTATAGAGAGTATGGTAGTAGGTACGAAATTGTTCAGCGATATCTCTAGGGTCTAATAATTTTGCTTTAGATGATGGGTGGATGAGAAATGGGATTTTTGTTTTGGATTGCTGAATTTTGACTTGGTTAGCCAATAGTTTACCCGCTCTATTTCCCTGTGCATAGTATCTCGATTTAAGTCTTAGCAGAGATTTGGAATAATTGTGGGATAACAGGCTTCTCAATTTATCCCTCTCTGTTCTCAGTGAGATGGATATTTGAGATGTAGGCGATGTCTTGTTGAGACTCTCAAGGTCAGCAATGGTCTTAAGTAACTGAGAGATTTATTTTTCCCTAATTTTCTTTATTTTGTGTTTCAGTCTAATCAGGGAACCTCGTATGAACGCCTTATGGGTCTGCCACAGAATATACTTATCTGAGACAGAGCCATCATTAAAAGTGAAAAACTCTCGTAGTTCATTAGACAGCTCTTTAACTGATTCTGGGTTAGAGTATAGAAAAGTGTCATTACGGCAAATGGGGGCACTTGGGGATTGGTAAAGGTTCTCTAGGGTCAATGTTATTGGAGCATGATCAGACCATTGAATGAGTCCAATGTCTGTGGATATTGCATGTAGTAAGGTGGCTTGATCTACTAAAAACATGTCAATACGGGAATATGAGAGGTGAGGCGGTGAGAAGAAGGTGTAGTCCCTCTCCACGCTATGTTGGGCTCTCCAGATGTCTATGAGGCCCTCTGAGTGTAACAGAGAGGCTACCCCATCCCCCAAGCGACGTGTTGGGCAAGTAGAATCCAATGACCGATCCATCACTGTGTTAAAGTCACAGCAGAGAATAACTTTCCCTTGTTTCAAAGAGTTTACCTGTTTCAATAATTTGCGTAGAAAGGTAATTTGGTGGTCATTAGGTGCATAAATATTGACTAAGGTGTAAATGATGTTGTTAACAGAACATACCAGGATGATGTATCGGCCATTGGGGTCCACTTTTGATGAGATGGTAGTAAAGGCAACTGAGTTCTTGACAGCAATGAGCACCCCCCTAGACTTCTTACTGAAATGAGAGTGCAATATATGAGGAAAGGAACGATGGTGAATACGTTTAGCGTCCTCCTCCAATAAATGGGTCTCCTGGATACAAATAAGGTCCGCTCCAGCTTTGGTTGCCTCCCGCCAAACATAGGATCTTTTCTGGGGGCAATTGAGCCCTTTAGCATTTAGCGATAGAATTTTGAGACCCATATGGATGAGGGGAGGATCCAATCTCTTAGACGGATAAACAGTCAGTCGAAAATTAACTAATCAACCTTATAAACAGTAAACTACTGTCTAATAATAAGCAGATTTTTCAATCGACCACAGTAAGATAGTTAGCGATTTAGCAAGAGAAGGGGTATAGGTGGATTAGAGGAGAAACAGCAGGGAAAAGAAAAGGTAATAACACAACCCCAGGCGGTCAGAATCCGTCTGTGCGGTTTCGGTGGCGTAAGTCCAATGGTGAGGCTGAGAGGACTTTCAACCGTATGGGATATTCAAGTATTCAATCTGCACCTAAACATGAAAAGGGATTAAACAATTGGCCCCATACAATTAGTGCAGTAACGTTTCCACATTCCCTTAACCTTGTTTGGTTGGCAGCAAAATACCAAAGAGGACACCCGTAATCTAGACCAGTACTGATCCTGTTGAGGGAGTTAAGTGTCCCGTGTTTCAGACGAGGTTGGAGGGTCATTCCGGCGACGATCCCGCGTTTCTCCACAGAGAACTGAATGTCCCAAGATTGGAGGAGATTGTGACCATCTTCAACGGTTTTCACCACATGGGTTTTGCCATTTCTCCAGATCAGTAATTTTTGTGGGTACCCCCACTTGTATTGAATGTCATTGTCCCTGAGAGCAAGGGTAACAGGTTGCAGTTCCCTTCTCTGTCGTAGCGTCGCCATAGATAGGTCAGCGAAGAGCCTGACTGATTGAAAGGGAGCAGGTAACTGATCGCAATTCCTGGCTGCTAGCATCAAAGCCTCTTTTGTATGGAAAAAATGAATGCGAGCCAAAGTGTCTCTTGGGACATCAGCCCTTAGAAGAGCTGGTTTAGGGATCCTATGGGCCCTGTCTATGATCATGTCAGGGACTGGGATTCTCTGTAACAGCGTTTTGATGAGGCTCTTTAGATATGACTGTAAATCTCGGGGTGCCACATCTTCTGGGATGCCCCGGAACTTCACATTGTTCCTCCTGGAACGATCTTTTATGTCAGCGATTTTGCTCTTAATAGACTCAAGGTCATCTGCCATATCATTATGGGCATCTATGATGTTGTTCTGTGAGGCCGCAAATTCGGCCATCTTATTTTCTACATGTAGTAATTTGCTCTCTGTCTCTTTAACTTTGGCCGCTAAGGGGTTAATCAATTATGTCTGCACATAATGACTGGTGCAGTGCCAAAAGCATATTTTTAATTGAGTCCTCGCATAATGGTTTATTGGAGGTTTGGTATGCGATTATAGGGACTGCTAGAGGGGTTTCTGACGATTTCACCCATATCACAGTACTGACCTCAGGAGGATGAGAAGTCTCCAGCCGCGGCCTCTGCTTCTGGGGGCTAGAAGACGGTGAAACTCCAGAGCGGTCTGCGGAGGCGCCATTTTGCGAAGCCAGAACCTCCGGAGTGTGAATCTCACTTGGGGTCGGAGGAAGCGAGGGAAACTCCACTTCATTTAAGGAGAAGACCTCGGGCTCCAGGGGAGGAGACGGTGAGAGGGAGCTGCGCTTCGGCGATGAACTGTTGCAAGGAGACGGAGGGTAAGTTCCGGTGCTGGAGCCATCGCCATCTTTAGCTGGGCCCCTCTCAAAGAAGCCGTCCAAATTCCCGCTTTGCAATTTAGGCAGCTGCCTCTTAGACCTCCCCATGATATCAGGATGGGTGTCCAGCGTCAATACAGGCTAGAAGGCAATGAGAGGAGTAAAAATGGCTCTGGGGAGCTCGTTTGTAATCGCTCTGGTGCAGGAGCTTCAAGATCAAGCGGCCATTCCTCTCCCAGCCGGGGCAGTGAATGATTTAATAGAAAAAAGGTCACAAAGTACAGTATATGAAAGGTTACATGCGATCACTAGTAACTAGCTTCAGGCAGTGTGCTGTGCTTAAGGAAACTAGCATCATACATTAATATTTCTCGATTTGACAGCACACTGCCTGAAGCTAGTTACTAGTGATCGCATGTAACCTTTCATATACTGTACTTTGTGACCTTTTTTCTATTAAATCATTCACTGCCCACATTACTATACTACTAATCCCAACCTACTACAAACCTGATACCCACAGGGAATACTTTAACATATACTAAGCACATTGTGGTCGCATATATATTTATTTGGCTTAAAGGAAACAGTCTATTTTGCTCTAATGAAACTCTCCTTTAAGGAAACATAACTTTACTTATGTATTTAGGAGAAATAATTAATTTCCAGGTTTTTGTACTTATGTCACTTACTTGCTGGTATATCGTATCTACCCCAGGAACTTCCTTCCACTACTTTGACTCAAGATGGTCTCCAGTCCTCTTCACCTGGGATATCCTATTAACTTATCAAAAACTACCAACACACAAGACCCCAGGAATTTCTGCTATTATGATCCTCATTATGATTATTACTTTATACCATCTCACAATGTACTAATTTTATCATAATCTCTCTGCTAGAGATACTTATGACAGTCTATAATTATGATGTAATATCTTCCTGTGAATATTTCTTGATATCTTTAAATCTTGTCTATATATAAACTAGGCCGTGAACAAGGTCTGAGTGCAGACCGAAATGTTGGCCAGTGGCTAAAATATAATCTTTTCTGGATGGATTAACAATAACAAATTAAATAAGAAACTTGCAACAGAAAATAAGAGTGGTATGGTGTTTTCCATATTTTATGAGTTCCAAAACTACCACTGAGCACCGCCTTCACTCCTGAGGTGTGCCGTTCAACTCTCTTCTTGAATTTATGAAGGCCCACTTGTCAGTCTGATTCAAAGTTCTGTAGCACCTTCTATGTGGAAGAGTCACTGCAGGGCCTGGGAAGGTTCTCTGCACTAGCTGTGGTTAAAGCTCTCTCAGGGTTGCTTTTATGTTGAAATTGGGTATTCATCTGGATGTTACTAAGGCTTTTGTTGTCAGTCAGGTAGTTAAAGGCTGAGGCTGAAAATTATGCCACTGCACGTTGGGTGCCTGGTTGTCAAAGGAAGCTGGGCACCCAGTAGGGAATGCAGAAATATGTTTAACCATTTCTGCTGTCCACTTACACATTGCTAACAGCGCCACTGCCTCTATTGATGGCAGTGATCACATGTTCACTTGAACTGCTATCAAATGACTAAACTGCTGTGTTTAACAAGACCCAGCACAGCCATGATTAAGACAAGGCCAAGGGCGGTTTTCCCTAGAGTAGTCATGACATGTGTAATAAAACAATATTCCCCAAAGGTCTTTCTTGACCTACTGAGAGGTAAGTAGTAAAACAAAAAGTTAAAATGAAATACTATATATTCCATACATTATGGGAAAAAAAACACTAATAGCCCCTGCCAATGTGCCCAAAGGCTTAGCCCTGAAGTAATTCTCCTACCAAGACCATACATCAGAATAAACGTTAGCGGATATATAAATTATATTTAACAATTTCTCTATGTATACAAGCACATTCTAAAACCCTTCCCTTGGGCACAAAGAGAGCTTGTCCAGTAGCTGGTTCTACCTTTCATTTAACCCAGTGTCTGCAGAAAGCAAAATCTATGAAACCTAGTCACACGTTATGCAAAAAATCCATACTTTTGTGGTATGGAAACAGTTAACCAGAAGCTGCATGAGAAAGCTAATGAGATGGCTTGCCAAATGTACAGCTGTTCAGGAAGGAAAAAAATACAATTGTCCTTTATTAAAATACAATCGTTTTACTGTTGAACGTATAGATATAAAATACTGGATAGGATCCACGTAAATTTAATGGCTGCATGGACAGACTTGGACGTGGTACGTTCCAGCTAAACAAAAAGTCTAAACATAGCAATTGGCCGCCTCTCTCTCTGCTGCTTTCAAAGCTAATCCCAGATCAAGCAACGCCGGTTCGCATTGAGGAGTAAAACAGAAATCCTTACACTTGGCAGCTCCTTTTGTGATGTTATCATCCTGAGAAAGGTGCCTCTGCTGAAAGGGTTTGCATTTATATAGCTGTTTTAGATCAGTTTCTATAATAGAGCACAAGGGTAGTAAATGGTTCCTAGCCAGACCTTGAGATGAATTGAAGTTAATTATCAGCTCCTGGCAGCATATATTATTTGTCTTCTTAAAAAAAAGACCAGATTTCACTGCATAGACCAGTAAGTGGGTTGTCTGATGCTGGCAATGGTGGAAAACTTGTCTCTAAGTGCAACATGCCCAGAAAGGGAGAGGAGTGGAGGATGGGAGTGGTGGTAGCAATAATGAAGGTAGTTGTACTCACGGTGGTGGTCCTCACTCTGATACTCCCTCGGGAAGTGCAGTGATAGATGGGTGTATTGTTTCATCTCTCAGGGCACACCCAGGTTTTTGGGAGTTCTCCTGCTTGGTGAAGGTTCGGGGAGCCCTTGGTGTTGGTGGGTGTTGTGGGGTGCAAGGCAGGAGTTACTGCAGGCAAATCTGAGCTCTGTTTAACAGTAGAACAGTTCTTTACTGGCAAATAAAGTTCAAGCACATCCATTACAGTTTTCAGCATGCATGGACTGGCAGATCTTACACAGTTTTGCAATTTCCACAGTTCTTACAGTTTCACAGACTTAAAAGGTGGTTAAAGAAGTTATCCAGGGTTAGAGTAACATGGTTGCTATCTTCTAGAAACAGCACCACACTTGTCCATGGGTTGTGTCTAGTATTGTAGCCCAGCTTTATTCAACTGAATGGGGTTGAGCTGCAATATGCCATGCAATGTATGGGCAGGAGTGGTGCAGTTTTTTGAAGAAAGAAGCCATATTTATCTGATTATGGACAAACCCTTTAGTTAATCTTCTCAACACCATTCTTCTCTCAAGCTCAAACATGCAGACATAGGGGTGCAACACTTCTCAGTCCCACCTAGCAACAGTTACTAATGGCCTTCATATGCCTCGCAGGAAAACCAAATCAGATTCACATAGCTAATGATAATGGACAAGTGACTTAAAGGAGTACAGCAGGCCAAAGTTGAAATTTCAAAAAGGTTTTTAAAAAAAGCTGCAAAAACCTCTTTATGCTGACAATAACTGTTATCATGCCTAATTAAAAAAGCTATACAGTATTAATACCGTTAGAGATGAGCGAATTGATTCTACACTAATGAAATTCATTATGTATTTCCGAAAAGATTCCAATTTCAGTGAATTTGTTACACACCAATCGCTCAACATTGCAGTCACCACTTTATAATTCAGAAAACAGAGAAGAAGGCATTTGCCACCAAAAAGGGTACAATTTTTAATAAAATAAATCCAACAGTACAGTGCGGTCTTACCGTAAAAGGTTGGATATAGTCCTGGGAGACCTCAGTGTGTCATACATGACATTTGAGGGCAGATGGGGGCACTTTCAATTGGGTTCTAGCACACAATAGGAAATGGAATAATTTTAACTAGGGTCAAATTTATTCGACTCAAGTCTGATGGCCAATTCCAACAAAATGGGCCCAAAATGAATTTTGAGAAAATTCACTCATCTCATTTCTAAATACCATCATACACTACACATACACTACACACAACATACAAGTAGCTAAAGCTGACCAATAGACATTCTACCATTTAACAGTTTGATTGCCCCATTACATGGTTACATAGTTGGTAAGGCTGGAAAAAGACACAGGTCCATCTAGTTCAACTTATAATCTTACTGTGATCTGCAGGTAAGCAAAAAAAAAACATAAGAGTGAGTGTCTGTTGCCTCATATTAAGGGAGAAAACTTCTTTCCTGGATGAGAGTAAATCTCCACTAATCTAGTAACCATAAGACGTCATACATTCAAGAAAGGCTTCCAGGCCGTTCATGGACTTGACCACAACGATGACAACATCTGTGGTACGTAGAACAAATTTGTTCACACCGGGTTTTCTCCGCTGTGTATAGGGTTCCCACCCCAAAGTGTAGTATAATAGATATTTTCTATTAGTTTACACCAATACAACATCACGTAGATACATACTACACATCAGTGCCGTTCACATATACCATTCACACCATTTCATCTAACATCACACTGTAATTACATCACTTTAGCTCTAAATATACACTGCATTATATTACCAGTCTATATACTAACACATTTGGCTATGTACACTCATCCATTAATATTATCCCTTTACATATAATCACATATTGCCACATATCCTCTTTTCCCTTCTATTATGCTATACTATACAATCCCTTATCCTTTTGCTTCTTCCTAAAGTCCCCAGTGTTGTTTCAGATGACTACATCCAACAGACCAATTCACTTCCGGTCGTTGGAACGCAGTCACGTGACCCGATGCGTTCCATTTGCCGATTCACTTCCGGCCAATGGAACGCACGGCGTCACACGTGCTCCATCTCCCAGGTCCGCCCCCTCACATGGCGCGCTCCCTGGCACTCTTTTAAAGCAGTGGATCGCACTGCTATGGGCACACACCTCAAACCACTGGTGCTGACAGCACCTGATCTACACTCGTGTATCTTCCACATTCTCCTTCCATCTCCAGCGGCAATGGTAGGTCCTCCTGAGGGGGGATAAGGCTCCTTTATCTGTTTGATATTTTGTTCTCATTATCATACCTGGGGTTATTAGTCTGTGACTTATTAGAATTGGCATCATACTAGAATTAGAGGACTCTGTTTAGATATGGCTTTTCCTTAATTCTATTCTTCAGGAACCATCGCACCGCCATGTAAATCCTATGTTATATGCCAGTGTAATACTATGTAGCTACTGAATTGTAATTTTACATCAGGATGATCTCTCATTAATTATCTGCCTGCCATTTTTTCTTTTTTTTTCGTGTTTGTTCCTTTTTTCTTATTTTTTCACCTTTTATGTCCTTATATAATTTGTCCTTATAATGGTTTACTACATAGGTTTATGTATATGCCTTGTATATGTATGTACATATATATGACACTATTACTCTCTGTTCCATAGTGTCTGATGAAGGCTAATATAGCCGAAAACGCGTTTACACATGAATGTCGCATATAACCTGCAAAAAATAAATTGCAATCAAAGAAAATCTCTCACTGCTGTGATTTCTATTATACAACATCTGTGGTAGAGAGTTCCATAGTCTCAATGACCTTACAGCAAAGAATCACCATCTATATTGATGGGGAAACCTTCTGTTCTCTTGACTTAGAGGATCTCCCTTTGTTTCGATTGCAAACCAAGATCATCAGTAAGATCTCTGTACTGTCAATTCATGTATTTGAACATTGAAATCAGATCTCCCCTAAGCTGTCTTTTTTGCAGAGTAAACAAACCAAAGTTTGACAGCCTGTCTTTGTACTAAAAGCCACCCATTCCTTTAAAGGGGTTTTCTGGGTGTTTAATGTTGATGACTTATCCTCAGGAGTTCCTCTCTTACCACCTCTTCAACCTTTTTGAGGAACTACTGCAGGTCCTTCAATTTATTGTGCAATCATACAATCTAATTGATTGGTTTTATAAGAAACTTCACACACAATATTCCCCGATGAAAGTCAAACTCTCCACTGATATTTGTATTGTTTATTTCTACTTGATTAGAAATGTTAAGCAATACGCATGTAAAGTTTTTTCCGAAATGAACACTAAACATGCTATCTCATCCTCTATGTTATGTCCAGGTGAATACTGTAAAGTATGCACCGTCCCGACACATAACCCTGTTAAGACTGCATGGGGTTAATCTAGAAAAATAAATTCGTTCTCCAGCATTTCTTAAAAATCAATGCTTTATTAAATGCTCCTTAAAAACATCTAGCAAGAACGAGTAAAAAGGCCTATGCGTTTCGGGCATAGGCTGGCTCGTCCTTAGTCATGGCAGAGTATGACTAAGGACAAATCATGTCCAAAATGTGTAGGATGTTTTTACTGGTTCTTGCTAGGTGTTTTTAAGGAGTATTTAATAAAGCATTGATTTTTAAGGAATGCTGGAGAATAAATTTACTTTTCTATTAGAATTACACTGCTGTGTGTGTCTGATTCAGACCCCTCCCTGCACCCGGTGTCTGGACTTTCATCATTAGAAGACTGCTGGTGAGCGTACCTTTGTATGTGCTTTTCTATAATGGGTCAGACTACCTTCACTCCTTCAATTTTACACTGACCTTCCATTAAAGCTGCAAACTGAGCATAAATCACACCCCAACACAATCCACACACCCCAGAAAAATGCTGCCAACCGGGCCCAGTGGGAGACCCAACAAATACAGTAAATGCTGCTAACCAGCAGTCAGTTAGACGCTCTTAGAAAGGTTATTTATGGATTCCTTTACAGCGTACGAGGACTAAATGTGTACTAACATTTTAAGTTTTAAATAGACAAGGTGCATTGCTTACAACAGGATAGAAACAAGAGAAATAAAATAAGTCACACACAAAAAACAAGCAAATGGTTATGGAGGGTTAATGGAAGACCTAGCACTTACAGGCTGCAGTCACTACTTCCTTGAGGGTAGGAGAATAATGGAAAACAGTCTTGCGACCCTTAAAGAAGTTCTCTCACTTCAACAAATGGCATTTATGATGTACACAAAGTTAATACAAGGCACTTACTAATGTATAGTGATTGTCCATATTACTTCCATTGCTGGTTTGATTCATTTGTTCTATCACATTATACATGGCTCGTTTCCATGGTTATGACCGCCCTGCAATCCATCAGCGGTGGCCATGTTTGTACGCTATAGGAAAAAGCAGCAGCCTATGTGCGCTCCCCCAGTCTCAGCCACCAGAGAGGCTGGCACTTTTTCCTATAATGTGCAAGCACGAGCACCACTGCTGGATTGCAGGGTGGAGGTAACCATTGAAACGAGCAGTGTATAATTTGATGGAAAAAGGAATCCAGCCAACAAAGGAAGCAATATGGATAATGACAATACATTAGTAAGTGCCTTGTATTAACTTTTCAACTTAACAAATTTCACTTGCAGAACTGATACAACCCCTTTAAAGGGGTTGTCTCACTTCAGCAAATGGCATTTATCATGTAGAGAAAGTTAATACAAGACACTTACTAATGTATTGTCATTATCCAAATTGCCTCCTTTGCTGGCTGGATTAATTTTTCCTTCACATTATGTACTGCTTGTATCCATTTGTTACAACCACACTGCAATCCAGCAGCAGAGGCCGTGCTTGTGCAGCAGGCCAGGTATGGAGGTAGAGAGGATCCGAGTGGTAGTGCAGATGAGAATTGTAGTGGTTGTCCTCCCCAGCACTGAGAACATGCAGTGAAAATTAAGGAGTAGACTGGTGGGGTATAATGATGGGACTGGTTTTGGTATAAAAGATCCACAGAATTTTACTGAAGTCGGTAAACAGGTGATCCCCACATTCACTTGAAATGCAATCTTTACAGTATAGTCGACTCAAGTAATTCCCAAAGGTTGTATACGGGGGCTAGTTTCTCTCTCAGGGTCAGTACACACAGAGTTTTTACTTGCTCTGATTTTGGAGTGTTTCTGCCTCAAAATTAGCTCCAAATCTGCTTTAAAAATGCCTCAAAACAGCCTCGCATTCATTTCAATGGGAGGCAGCAGTTGCTTCTTTTTTATACGTGTTTTTCACATGTATAAAAGAAGCGCGTAAAAAAAGAAGCAGCATGTTCTATCTTGTGGCAGAGTCAGCGCTGATTTTCCCAATC
Source organism: Bufo bufo (assembly GCF_905171765.1). NCBI lineage: Eukaryota > Metazoa > Chordata > Amphibia > Anura > Bufonidae > Bufo > Bufo bufo. The sequence goes on from NC_053389.1 coordinate 112,799,584, forward strand.
AAGTTAATAGAAAGTAGAAAAAAATGCACCGTTTGAGATGTGCACATACACGTGTATTTTTTCGTGTGTAAATGCACCAAAAAAAAGCACAGAAAAACTCTTGGGGAAAAAGTACTATAGAATTTATTAAAGTAAGAAATCTGCCTGAAAAATGCTTCGCAAAAAACGCGTCAATAAATGCGCGTAATTTGGAGGCGTAAAAAATCTGCTTGGATTCTGCGCTGATTTTTTACACATGTATTTTGAAAATCAGCAGTATGAACTTAGTCAGACTGTTCAGTCTCTCTTTTTTCCGACCTAAAGGGATGCACTCTCTCTATTATTAGCTAGTATATCTACTAAGTATATGATATCCACAGTATCCTCAGAGGAATCTCTGAACAGGGGGCCTTCCTGTCGTTTAGTTATGGTGGGCAGCTTGTAGCTTATAATGTTCCCACCACATGCAGAGGAAACTATAGCCAGATTGGGGCCGTTACTTTCTTTGCCAAAGTAGTCCTCAATCCCTTTGTGATAGATAAACCTTCTGTAGATCTTTCCCCTTCTAAAGGATGGTACATAAACTTCTTGTAGTCTGTAGGGAAGTATATTCCTACAGGATCTGCTCCTTGCTGCTGTGAGGTCTTCAGCCACAGACTCCAGGAACCAGCCCTGACTAGCTTCATGGTACCTTCCACTCCCTACACAACCGTATGGCATATGTAGTATATGTATATAATACATGAAATACAGTGACATTAAAGCTGGGTTCAGACCTGAGCGTACTGACCTGAGCGCTCTGTATGCGCGATTCTCCGGGCGTCTCACATACGCGGCTCCGGAAGTATGCGAACGCCCATTGTCGCGCGTTCCCGGAAGTCTATGTACGGGAACGCGCGACACTACGCCCCAAAGAAGCTCCTGTACTTCTTGGGGCGTAGGGCGTTTTACAGCGCGTTCGTACACGCTGTAAAACGCTCAGGTGAGAACCATGCCCATAGGAAAGCATTGGTTCTTGCCTGTTGAGCGTTTTACAGCGCGTAGGAACGCGCTGTAAAACGCTCAAGTGTGAACCCAGCCTAACACTTTCAGTGCTTTGCAGTGTATTTCAGGACACTGCAATTGGACATTATAGGAAAAAGCACTGGCCTCTCTGGTGGCCAGGACCGCAGGAGTGCTCATAGGCCAGCTCTCTTCACTATAGTGTGCCAGCAATGACCACTGCTGCTGGATTGCAGTGGTGGTAGTAACCCCTGAATACAAGCAACGTATAATCTGATAGGAAAATCCAGCCAGCAAAGGAGGCAATATGGACAATCACAATACCTTAGTAACTGCCTTGTATTAACTTTCTTTATATGATAAATGCCATTTTCTGAAGTGAGACGATGTGGACCTCGCTTTATTATTTTAAATATTTATGCTGTTTTCTGTTTTGATTCCTTGGCTCGAATTTCAGAACTGACCAGTTATTTATTAGGGAAAAGATTTGCTTGCAACGTTTTGGTGTCCGTCTGACGAAACTGAGCCAAACGGATCCGTTCTGACACACAATGTAAGTCAATGGGGACGGATCCGTTTTCACTGACACAATAGAAAACTGATCCGTCCTCCATTGACTTTCAATGGTGTTCAAGATGGATCCGTCTTGGCTGTGTTAAAGATAATACAAACGGATCCGTTCTGAACGGATGCAGATGGTTGTATTATCTGAACAGAGCCGTTTGTGCAGACCCATGACGGATCCGCACCAAACGCGAGTGTGAAAGTAGCCGAATTGTGTCTTACACATCTTCTACTATAAGACGCATAGTGCTTCAGCAAGATTACTCTGTGCATGATTTTCTGAAAATGGCCTGGGCCATAGAAATAGAAGATCATTACAATGGAAAATGTGATGATGTCCATGTGTGCAGTGTCCTGAAACACATAGCTTAATATTGTGATTGTGTTTCATGAAAATGTGCTTTTATACGAGTTCCCATAAAGTTTCATAGGGAGGGGGAGGTTCTAATAAGCCTCCCAGGGCTGACTCCATCCTGCTCTATGAGAGGAGAAGAAGGAGGAGAGTGTGATGTCTGAGGAAAAAGCTGCACCTCAGCAGCCATTTTGGAGAGTTATCTAAACTGCAGAGTTAGTTCCATGTACCAGCCCATAGAAGAGAAAGATTACAGAAGATCCAGGCAACCCAGAGAGGGAATGAGAATATTGGCAAAGGAAGGTAATTGTCGTTTATCAGGCTCTAGTCTCCTTTGCATTTGGTGGAGAAATTCTAAGCTACCAGCTGCCCACCATAACCAAAGACAGAAAGGCCACCTGTCAGGAGATAGTATTCCTAAAGAGGATATAGAAGTATATGACAATACAGTACAGCAGAGATAGTACATCCCTCCAGCCTGGAGAAACAAGGGATTGATTGTTATAGAGGAAAACTACCCCTTATGCAACTTTTGGTAACTAACCTGAGCCATTGTAGAAGCTGCCTTGCTGTAAATAAAACAATAGCTGATCTTAGGGAGACCAGCTACAGAAAACACTGTGGAGCCTCATTTAAGAGTCTCGACACAGCAATCCAAAGTGCAAAGCTCCCTGGGAAACAGTGATATGCAAAATAACCGTGGGGCCCCAGTTATGGGTCTTCAACACAGTGAAAGCCAGATATCCCTCAAAGGAAGGAAAACCAAGCAAAGGGGTGTCCCCATTACAGAGATCACCAAATCCACCATATTAAGGGGCCCCTATGTCAAGATCCCGCTCTTTTACAAGCTTTAAGGATGTGATGGGGAAGACCTAAGCCAGTTATCCATCCACAGACAGCTGTTTCAGGGTGTTGTCCCTCATCAGTGTGGAATAGGATTCTGGCTAACTGGGAGCAATGCCTTGGAGACTACTCAAACAAAACAATAGCTGATCTTAGGGAGACCAGCTACAGAAAACACTGTGGAGCCTCATTTAAGAGTCTCGACACAGCAATCCAAAGTGCAAAGCTCCCTGGGAAACAGTGATATGCAAAATAACCATGGAGCCCCAGTTATGGGTTTTCAACACAGTGAAAGCCAGATATCCCTCAAAGGAAGGAAAACCAAGCAAAGGGGTGTCCCTATTACAGAGATCACCAAAACCACCATATTAAGTGGCCCCTCTGTCAAGATCCCGCTCTTTTACAAGCTTTAAGGATGTGACCTCTGTAATGGGAATCTCTGTAATGGGGACACCCCTTTGCTTGGTTTTCCTTCCTTTAAGTGATATCTGGCTTTCACTGTGTTGAAGACCCATAACTGGGGCTCCATGGTTATTTTGCATATCACTGTTTCCCAGGGAGCTTTGCACTTTGGATTGCTGTGTCGAGACTCTTAAATGAGGCTCCACAGTGTTTTCTGTAGCTGGTCTCCCTAAGATCAGCTATTGTTTTGTTTTAGTAGTCTCCAAGGCATTGCTCCCAGTTTGCCAAAATCCTACTCCACACTGATGAGGGGCAACACCCCAAAACAGCTGTCTGTGGATGGATAACTGGCTTAGGTCTTCCCTGTCACATCCTTAAAGCTTGTAAAAGAGTGGGATCTTGACATAGGAGCCACTTAATATGGTGGTTTTGGTGATCTCTGTAATGGGGACACCCCTTTGCTTGGTTTTCCTTCCTTTGAGGGATATCTGGCTTTCACTGTGTTGAAGACCCATAACTGGGGCTCCACGGTTATTTTGCATATAGCCTTGTTTTAAATGACTTTGATGACCTTTTGGATCAGCTTCAGTAAAGTACTGGGAATTTTTAAGAGAACTGGTCTCCTTATTGTGCAAACTTATCACCTATTTTCACCTTACAATGCTTGCATCACGAACACCAGGGACCCTGCCTCCACAGCACCTTAAACCCACACCACCAAGGGCACCTCAACCACCATCTGGCATCAGTCCCTGGACAACAGAGTGTGCCCCGAAGGAACTGGTGCTGTCCTTCCATTCACTGCACGCCGGCCCAGGGAGCGCTACTAAACGTGAGTCAAATTTCTACTACCCCCATCGACCCACCATAACTCACACATACTGCCCCTGCGGCCTGGTCGCTGCATGTGCATAACCTAAAACATAAAACTACAGTAGACAATGAAGCTCAGAAACAAAAGAAATGTTACTGATGTGGAAAATATTTTCCTCATACAAACAAATGCCCAGCTTTAGGGCAAACAGTCTGCAAATGTAGTAAAGAGAACCATTTTGCAGCTGTCTGCAAATCTGCATTTAAATTTCTTTCAAATCCAGCCAAACAGGCTAATGTACAAGTATTGCATCAGGCTGCAGAGAAGACACCCACGACAACTGATGCCTATGTTTTCATTATGTCTACAACCAAATCAGCGCAGTCTCCAAGTGTTACATTCACTATATTCAGTACTGACATTTACAATTGATACAGGAGCATCAATGAATATCATAGACAATGATACCTACAGTATGAACAAATGAAGATGCAACCTGTCCTAAAAACTGTTCACAAATCTTCCTATATGGATCTCAGATCCCACTGCCCACTGTTGTAACATTTGATGCCGAAATCCATTACAAAGACAAAATGCAGAGAACGAGGGCGTGGTTTGCCAGCCGAGAGAGATGGCCGCTTGAGCTTTGAGCTCCCGAGCCCTATCAAGCGACTGCAAAGCTACAGCAAGCTAACACATATCTTAATCGCCCGAAACTCTTACAGCGACATCCCCCCTTATACCCATGATGGTTAGAGGGTCGAGATCTGTTAAGAAGCAAGGGAAACTGGACTTCTACGTGGAGAGGATAAAAGAACAAGATGGCGCGGGTTCGCCCGCCTCCACGCGCTCCTCGAGATCTGCAGAGCAAGACTCCCCCACGACCACTCCAGTACAACGGAGGAGCCCGCAAGCCTCTCAACTCTCCTCAACCCACTCCTCTCCAGCGGATGAGCCTCCCCCAGCCCGGCCTGAGACGCACTTACCAGACCGAAGCAGCCCTCCTGGGTCCCGGGCAGGCACAGATATCTCTCCCTGCCAAAGCCCGCAAAAGCAGAAGCCACGGCTTCAAGACGACACGCATGGAGCGACGGAGGTGAGTGATCAGAGCGCTCCGTCACTAGCAGATTTCCCCACTACGGACGATCTAGCAACCGGCAGCATGATTAAGGAGATGTTAGTAGCCTTCAGCCGCTCCATGCACACGGAAATAGCGGCCTTGCTGTCTCCTCTGCACGCCTCCATTACCGAGGCGGACAAGCAGGTTACTCATGTAGAGTCAAAAATGGGGGACTTTGCCGTTTCACATAACCAGCTTGTAGATGCACACGAAGAGCTTACAGCTGAAGTCGAGAGACTCAAAAACAAGGTGGTGGACCTAGAGGACAGGTCCCGCCGTAACAACATCAAGCTCAGGGGTATACCGGAGGACATACCACCTAAAGAGTTAGAGGCCTACATTCTCGATCTTATGAGGTCGCTCCTGATAAATATGAGCGATAAAGATCTTACGCTAGACAGAGCACACAGAGTGGCCCGTCCAAAACATCTTCCTGACTCTGTTCCTAGAGACGTTCTAGCTAGGGTCCATTTCTTCCACGTAAAAGAATTACTGATGAATGCAGCCAGAAAGAAAGGCCGCTACCTGCTCCGCATGAGGGGATCAAAATTTTCGCCGATTTGTCAGCCTCGACCCTGCAACAGAGAAGAGCTTTAGCCCCCTTTACTGCTGCCTTACGCGACCACAACATACCTTATCGTTGGGGCTTCCCCACTAAAGTTCTAATCCAGCATCAAGGGACTCTGCATGCAGTGTTTTCCCTGAACTCAGGAAGAAAATTACTAGAAGGATGGAACATTTCCATTAAGGACTCTCCTGATCCTCAAGCAAAAGGTCCAGAACCCATTACAATGGACTGGCAGACGGTCCCGACCAGGCGTAGACCACATCGCTGACCAGTAATAGGTTAACTTGTTGAGTCGTTACCTGTTTCTGTTTAGGACTCGGGCGGTCAGTTAGGCAAGAACTGCCTCACAAGCCCACAAAATGGTGCCTGATAGCAATCAGGTGTCGTTTCACTGTTATAGTTTTTTCCTTCTTTTCTGTTTATTCCCTAAGTTTATTTTTTGCTTTTTTACAATTCCTCTACAAATGCTACTAGATGTTATTCAGAGGGGTCAAAGGATAGGGATCAATTTTTCAAGTGACCTAGATCGGTTTCATGTCTTCAAGTGCACCATATATAGGATTCGCCGTTCAGATCTACCATTTCCTCCTGCACCATGGTACTTAAAGTTGCAGCTTTAAATGTAAAGGGCCTGAATAGCCCTTTTAAAAGGTCCATGTTGTGGAAGGAAGTCCGTGAGCTAAAGTGCGACATCTTCTGTGCCACAGAAACCCATCTGCTCCAATCAGATGGTCATAGGATCCACCACCCTAAGTCCCCCCACATTTATCAGTCACACTTCTGCAAAAAACAAAGGGGAGTTCTAGTGGCTATCAGCCATTCAGTGGCCTTTTCTTTGAAATCTTCAGTGCTGGACCCTAATGGCAGATATATAATTTTAGTCTGTTCTATTAATAATGTTGACTATACTTTGGTTTTTCTCTATGCTCCTAATAGACATCAATTTTACTTTCTTCGTCGCTTAGCTGCAAAAGTACGTGGGATAAGATCTGGCCATGTGATCTGGAGCGGCGATTTTAACTCCGCATTAGACCCAAGAGTAGATACCACAACTCCCTCCAGAGAGACTCCTGGAGCTATTAATTCTCTTTTCCTGCATGAAGACCTATATGATATTTGGAGAATACAGCATGGCTCTGAAAGAGACTACTCTTTCTTCTCCTCGGCTTGCCAATCATACTCCAGAATTGACATGTTCTTAACCAGCAGGTCAGTGATTGCAAACACAATCTCGTCATCTATACACACGATCACATGGTCAGATCACGCTCCGATTTCCTTATTCCTGAAGGAATCCCATCTCTCCAAACCTTACTCTCCATGGAGAAATAATACGTATGTCATAGATCACCCTGTACTGTCTCAGGAGCTTAAATCTGAATTGACTGAATTCTTTCACATAAATGATGGTTCAGTTAGCAACCCATCTATGCTATGGTGCGCCCACAAGGCATTCATCAGAGGTGTCTTTATTAGAATAGGTAGCAGACTCCAAAGGGAACGTAAAGAAAAAATAGACAAGTTAATAAATGAGATAAAAAGAATAGAGACCATTAATAAATCTCAAGTTTCCTCTACACTCTCAGATAGTCTTAAATCATTGAGGTCCCAACTCTCTGCATGTTTTCTACACAAGTATGAGTTTAGCTTAAAGAGGATGCAGGCCAACTTTTATTCTCAGGATAACAAAGCAGGCCGTCTGTTGGCTAACCGTCTAAAGCAAAGAGCCGCTAAAGCAAAAATTCCCTATCTACTAGACCACACCTCAGGGAAGAAAATATTATCCCCAATGGGAATAGCAGATGCTTTTGGTGACTTTTATGCCTCCCTTTATAATTTAGCCCCCCAAGAACGAGTCTCACCACCAGCAGCTGACCTCATAGATGCCTTTTTAGATAAGTTAGGCCTAACAAAACTGACTAATGCCCAATTACAAACTCTTAATGCCCCCATAACCACAGAAGAACTTAAAGCCATTATTAAAAAACTCCCCCCACATAAATCCCCAGGCCCAGACGGCCTATCAAACTCCTACTATAAGGCCTTTTTTGACCAGCTCTCTAGACACATGTTGTTATCCTTTCAATCTGGCAGAGAACTGGGATCCTTCCCCAAAGAAATGCTCGAAGCGTTAATAGTGACCATACCAAAACCTAACAAACCAACTGATGATCCTAAAAACTTCCGCCCCATTTCCCTCCTTAATACGGATATAAAATTTTTTGCCAGAATCCTGTCATCCAGATTGGCCCCCCTCATTCCCCTACTAGTGAACTCTGACCAGGTTGGTTTTGTAAAAGGCCGCCAGATACAAGAAAACTCTAGAAGGGTACTGAGTCTTCTCTCTCGTATCCAAAAAAACAAGATCCCGGCCCTTTTTGTTACGCTCGACGCTGAAAAAGCGTTTGACCGCATTTGTTGGTCTTTTTCTTTTGCAGTTTTAGCCAAAATGGGGATAGAAGGCCCTATCCTAACCTCTATCCAAGCCCTATATAAAGACACATCTGCCAGAGTCTGGGTAAATGGATCTCTGTCTAAACCATTTTCCATTTCCAACGGAACCAGACAGGGTTGCCCCTTCTCCCCCCTAATGTTCATATTATTCATCGAACCCCTTGCCCAAGCCCTAAGAATGGAGGAGAAAGTACTAGGCGTACAGATAGCAGACCGCGTTCATAAATTGAGTCTGTACGCTGATGATATAATACTCACGCTTACAGACCCTGCATCCTCCCTGTCCTCAGCCCTAGACATTATCACTCACTTCGGCCAACTATCTTACTACAAACTAAACTCTTCCAAATCCCAAGCCTTACCCATTAACTTGTCCCCCCAAACAGTCCAGCATCTCCAAGGAAAATTCATTTTAGATTGGCAACCTAATCAAATTCAATATCTAGGTATTAACCTTACCTCCTCAACCCATGGTCTTTTTCTAGCTAATTACCCCTCCTTGCTATCTAACATCAAAAAAGAACTTGACCAATATGATAAATTTGAAGTGTCTTGGATTGGCAGACTGGCCACCTTTCAAATGTTCGCATTACCAAAATTCCTTTATTTATTCAGGGTCCTACCCATCAAAATCCCTATAGCATACTTCTCGCAATGTAATAAGGTACTGAACGCCTTCCTATGGCATGGGAAAAAGCCTAGAATTGCATCCAAAATCCTACACACCAGGAAACAAGTAGGAGGCATTAGCCTACCTAATATCTATGACTATTACTTAGCGTCACAAATAAGCCCTCTGGAGAGTTGGTGGAAATTAGACTTTTCTAAACAATGGACTCACATTGACTCCACAGAAGTGATAGGAGGAAACCTCAAAGATATACTCATAGCCTCATTATCCGAAAAGTTTATTAATCCTAAACTGTCTTTCCTTGCCTCTAACGCCCTAAACTGCTGGATAAAATATCATACCCTCACTAGCAAAGAGGCTCCTTCCAATATGAATCCAACTCCTTTAGCGGTCCTTGACCATCTTGTCCCCGACTTGGGTGTAGGTACATGGAGAAGATATGGCCTGACAGAAATCCCCCAACTTTATCAGAATGATAACCTAAAGTCCTTCGAATGCCTACATAGCAAATATAAGGTTCCCAACACTGGATTTTACAAATACCTTAGAATCAGGCACTTCCTTACTGAAAACCCCACTTTACCATCCATCAATAGACAATTAATTGAGATCTGGTCAATACCTACTCAAATCTCAAAAACCCTTCGCCCTATTTATTCCCAACTCAGTAACAAAGATAACTTCAACAAATCCACACCGTTGATATCGTGGGAAAAAGACTTAAAATCCGAATTCTCTTCTCTGCAATGGAAAGCAGCGTTCAAATATGTTTCAAAAAACATAACATGTGTAACACAATATGAATCATTTGTGAAGACCGCTTTAAGATGGTATTTCACCCCTGAAAGGCTACACACTATTTATCCATCGGTATCACCAAGATGCTGGAGGGACTGTGGTAATAAAGGCACGTTATTCCATATCCTATGGGACTGCCCAATAGTAAAGCCTTTCTGGGTTGAAGTCTTTTCCCTAATCTCCCAACTCTCAAACACAGAGTCAACCCTGTGCTCCCCTTCCCCCTCCTTAGCATTATTGATGATAGATATCATGGATATACCTAGCTCACTTAGAGGTATAGTTTGTCATATCCTCCTCTCAGCCAAATTGGCGATCACCTCCAAATGGAAATCTCCATACCCGCCCACTATACTTGAGGTCACTCAAAGGGTCAACAAAACTTGTCTATATGAACAAATCATGGCTTCTGCATCCAACAACACAACCTGTAACACAAAGAAATATGAAAAAACATGGGGTATTTGGAAGTCTTCTAGATATATGCTCCCCCCCTGATCTCCTGATCTCCTGCTCTTCTTAGCAAAATTGCAGAAGACTATTCTGCATCCATGTATGTCCTCATTCCCCCCCCCCCCCCCCCCCCCCCCTTTCTGGTGCACTCTGAGGAATTGTAGAGTCTATGTTTTATTGTTATTGTTTGATTTCTTTTTGTATATTATTTCTGTACAATCTGTAAACTCATATTTACCATCTATGCAGACCTGCGCTTCCGCTCCCTCTAAAAGGGATTTGTTGCTCATCTATAACTGCGCTCACCTGCGTGTGTTGAGCAGTTCTAGCTGTACTATATATTCATTTACACGTATGTACTTTGTACTTCTGTTCCTTTTATGAATATACTTCAATAAAAATATTTTGACTGTAAAATGCAGAGAACAAGCTTTTCTATATTACAAGGCTGTGGAGGCTGTCTTCTTAGCTACCATACTGCCATGAACCTTGGTCTCATTCAGATCATTCATACAATAACTGATCCTGCTGACAAGTAAGTACAAACCATGGTTAATTAATTTTCTTTGTTATTCAATGAACTTGGAAAATTGAAGGATTTTCAGGTAGATCTTCATGTGAATGAAAATGTTAGTCCAATTGCACAAGCTTATAGGCGCATTCCCTTCATCTGAGGAAAAAAGTGGAAGAAGAGCTCCAGTCCTTAGAGGATCAAGATATTGTTAAAACAGTCACTGATCCTACCCCATGGGTTTCTCCAATTGTGGTGATTCTAAAACCAAAAGATCCTGACAAAGTACAAATTTGTATGGATATGCACCTTCCAAATGTTGCCATTCAGATAGAAAGACACATCGCTCCCACAATAAATGACATTATCCATCTATTAAATAGAGCAACTATTTTTTCAAAAGTGGACCTTAATAAAGGTTACCATCAGCTACAGTCCAAAGTCAAAATACTTGACAGCATTTTTCACACATTAAGGCCTTAGAAGGTAGAAGCGCTTAACCTTTGGCATTTGCTTTGTAGTAGAAATGTTTCAAGATGCCATAAGGAGTGTAATCCAACACATTCCCAATGCTTTCAATTACAGTGATGACATACTAGTCTTTGGCAAAACCCAAGCTGAACACAATCCTGCATTACATGCTGTTTTTGAGTGTTTATCGTTACGAATGAATTTGTCACAAATCGATATAAATCAGGTACACCCACGACACTCTGTCTTAGGGTACGGCCATATAGAGCCGCCATGCTGTGGGTGGGTTGCGTCCATACTGCGGTGAAGACCGTAGCAGCCAATTAGCCTGCAGCTGCCTTTCATTTAATAATGAAGACTGCACTGTATAGTTGGTCTTCATTGTTAATGGCCGCATGGCTCCTTTTAATGCACCTTTAAATGGGCTGTTGCTGGTATGGGGTTTGGCTGGTTAGGTGGGGGCACAATATACAGGCATACCCATTTCTCCAACCCCAGCGCTCTCCTGCCCTACAGGTGGGAGCCCTTCTTCTGCCATCTGCTTTTCCTCCCTTTCCACATCATCGAATATCAATGATGATAAGACCAAAAAGGATGATTTGGAAGAAGTAAAGCTAGCAAAAGATGAGGATGGTCATCATTAAGACCTGCCCACCTAAAGGGGTGCAGACTGGATGGTATGGGTTGGCACGCTGGCACTGATGGTATTGAATTACATATTTTTGTTTATGGCTGATGTAGGAATAAGTAAATGTAAGAATAAATAAATAAAACTGATGCAGAATAAGTCTCCCTGTACTCTCACTCTCCAATATTCTTCTATGAATAGTTTTCAGCAACACTGTTCCTAGCGCATGAGCCCTTGCCACGTCTCTCCCTATGCTCAGCTCACAGGGTAATGGCGGAGACCAGATGGGATGAGAGTTTTGTAGGGCTGTGACATCAAAGGGGATGTATATACATTGGAATAGCACACCAGTTTGCGGCTATGGTGCGACTAGGGTTCTTCAGCCCAACAAATTCTCCAGATAGATTCAGTGCACACGCCTCACAGGGGATGGCTATCTGCGGATTGGCTGGCTGCACAGCATTATGGGTGATCTTGCATTCCTGGGCTTGTCCCCTCTACACTTAGTTTTGCTTTCTAACACATGCAGCTGCCATTATAGGAAAACCTGATTTGTTACCACGGAGCGCTAGGAAATTCGGATTAGTTGCAAATCGAAGTTTTGCTAAACTACTCTTCGAATGCTTTGCTTCGCTCAACACTATGTTTATCATCTCATGGACTCGCATTAAACAAAGAGAAATATAAATTTACCAAATCTTCCTCAGAGTTTTATGGTCAAATTCTAAAAAAGTACAGTCAATAAAAATGGCCTCCATTCCTCAGAATGTCAGTGAAGCTCATTCCTTTCTTGGAATCTCCAGTTACTGCGCTAGATACATTCAAAATTTTCAACACTTAGTGCACCATTACGAGAACTCACAAAACAAGGCTGTGAATTCAGGTGGTCTCCAGAATGCCAAACTTCTTTTGATACTATTAAAAATGAACTCTTTTCAACAACAACTAATGGCCTACTTTGATCCAACTTCACCTACTGAATTGATTGTAGATGCGAGTCCAGTGGGACTAGGAGCTATTCTAGTACAATACGGAACCAATAGTTCAGATCTATGGATCATTTCTTATGCTAGCAAAGGCTTAAGTACAAAAATAAAAACTTATTTCTTCAACCTCAGTAAACAGTGTCATACTGGAGTTGGACAGCATTTCTCAGTATGGTATTCCACAAGTAGTCAAAACAGATAATGGACCTCCATTTAATGGGCATGCATTTGTACAATTTTCTGAATATTTTGGGTTCACACACAGGAAGAAAACACCTTGCTGGTCACAGGTGAATGGACATGTGGAAAGTTTAATGCGCACATTTGGGAAGAGAGTTAAAGCAGCTTATTTAGAGCACGTACCACTGAAACAAGCGCTGTACAACTTCCTGTGCAACTACAAAAGTACTATAGAAAGTCAAATTGAAGCGCTCACCTGCGTATCGAGTCGAAAGGCACGGATAGAGCCAGGACAAAGCCAACGTAAACTGCATAAAAAGTAGAAAGGTCCAGCTTCCGATAAAACTTTATTTGATGTGGTAAAATCCATACAAAACAATACAGGTGCAAAATCAATGCGTTTCGGATCTTACATTAACAATCCTTACTCATGATATAGTCATCTATATCATGAGTAAGGATCATTAATGTAAGATCCGAAACGTGTCGATTTTGCACCTGTCTTCAGAAAACAGTCTCCAACAACCAATACGTTATCCTGTGAGAGCCCCATCGAGACTTATTGAGGAGGTATATTTGTGGTTCTTTGTATCCTGCCTATGGACTATTAAACTATTAGTGACTGAAAAACTGTGATGTTTATGTTTTATGTTTTTTCCTTTATTAACCACTTAAGGACCACAGGTTTATACCCCCCTAAAGACCAGGCCCTTTTTTACAAATCGGCACTCCACAACTTTAGCGGTTTATTGCTCGGTCATGCAACTTACCACCCAAATGAATTTTACCTCCTTTTCTTCTCACTAATAGAGCTTTCATTTGGTGGTATTTCATTGCTGCTGACATTTTTACTTTTTTTGTTATTAATCGAAATTTAACGATTTTTTTGCAAAAAAATGACATTTTTCACTTTCAGTTGTAAAATTTTGCAAAAAAAAAACGACATCCATATATAAATTTTGCTCTAAATTTATTGTTCTACATGTCTTTGATAAAAAAAAAATGTTTGGGTAAAAAAAAAATGGTTTGGGTAAAAGTTATAGCGTTTACAAACTATGGTACAAAAATGTGAATTTCCGCTTTTTGAAGCAGCTCTGACTTTCTGAGCACCTGTCATGTTTCCTGAGGTTCTACAATGGCCAGACAGTACAAACACCCCACAAATGACCCCATTTCGGAAAGTAGACGCCCTAAGGTATTCGCTGATGGGCATAGTGAGTTCATAGAACTTTTTATTTTTTGTCACAAGTTAGCGGAAAATGATGATTTTTTATTTATTTATTTTTTTTCTTACAAAGTCTCATATTCCACTAACTTGTGACAAAAAATAAAAACTTCCATGAACTCACTATGCCCATCAGCGAATACCTTGGGGTGTCTTCTTTCCAAAATGGGGTCACTTGTGGGGTAGTTATACTGCCCTGGCATTCTAGGGGCCCAAATGTGTGGTAAGGAGTTTGAAATCAAATTCTGTAATAAATGGCCGGTGAAATCCGAAAGGTGCTCTTTGGAATTTAGGCCCCTTTGCCCACCTAGGCTGCAAAAAAGTGTCACACATGTGGTATCTCCGTATTCAGGAGAAGTTGGGGAATGTGTTTTGGGGTGTCATTTTACATATACCCATGCTGGGTGAGATAAATATCTTGGTCAAATGCCAACTTTGTATAAACAAATGGGAAAAGTTGTCTTTTGCCAAGATATTTCTCTCACCCAGCATGGGTGACTTCATGTGAGATTTTATTTTTTGACACAAGTTAGTGGAATAGGAGACTTTGTAAGAAAAAAATAATAATTTCAGCTAACTTGGGCCAAAAAAATGTCTTAATGCAGCCTTACAGGGGGGTGATCAATGACAGGGGGATGATCAATGACAGGGGGGGTGATCAATGACAGGGGGGTGATCAGGGAGTCTATATGGGGTGATCACCCCCCTGTCATTGATCACCCCCCTATAAGGCTCCATTCAGATGTCCGTATGTGTTTTGCGGATCCGATCCATGTATCCGTGGATCTGTAAAAATCATACGGACATCTGAATGCAGCCTGACAGGGGGGGTGATCAATGACAGGGGGGGTGATCAATGACAGGGGGGTGATCAGGGAGTCTATATGGGGTGATCACCACAGTTATTGATCACGCCCCTGGAAGGCTCCAGGGAGACGCCTGTATGTGTTTTGCGGATCCGATCCATCTATCAGTGGATCCGTAAAAATCATGCGGACGTCTGAATGGAGCTTTACAGGGGGTTATCAATGACAGGGGGGTAATCAATGACAGGGGGGTGATCAGGGAGTCTATATGGGGTGATCACCACAGTTATTGATCACGCCCCTGTAAGGCTCCATTCAGACGTCCGTATGCGTTTTGCGGATCCGATCCATCTATCAGTGGATCCGTAAAAATCATGCGGACGTCTGAATGGAGCTTTACAGGGGTGTGATCAATGACAGGGGGGTAATCAATGACAGGGGGGTGATCAATGACAGGGGGGGGTGATCAATGACAGGGGGGTGATCAGGGAGTCTATATGGGGTGATCACCCCCCCCCCCCCTGGAAGGCTCCAGGGAGACGCCTGTATGTGTTTTGCGGATCCGATCCATCTATCAGTGGATCCGTAAAAATCATGCGGACGTCTGAATGGAGCTTTACAGGGGGTTATCAATGACAGGGGGGTAATCAATGACAGGGGGGTGATCAGGGAGTCTATATGGGGTGATCACCACAGTCATTGATCACGCCCCTGTAAGGCTCCATTCAGACGTCCGTATGCGTTTTGCGGATCCGATCCATCTATCAGTGGATCCGTAAAAATCATGCGGACATCTGAATGGAGCTTTACAGGGGGGTGATCAAAGACAGGGGGGTAATCAATGACAGGGGGGTGATCAGGGAGTCTATATGGGGTGATCAGGGGTGATCAGGGGTTAATAAGTGACGGGGGGGGGTGTAGTGTAGTGTAGTGGTGCTTGGTGCTACTTTACTGAGCTACCTGTGTCCTCTGGTGGTCGATCCAAACAAAGGGGACCCCCAGAGGACCAGGTAGCAGGTATATTAGACGCTGTTATCAAAACAGCGTCTAATATACCTGTTAGGGGTTAAAAAAATCACATCTCCAGCCTGCCAGCGAACGATCGCCGCTGGCAGGCTGGAGATCAACTCTCTTACCTTCCGTTCCTGTGAGCGTGCGCGCCTTCACAGGAAATCTCGGCTCACGCGAGATGACGCCAATCGACGTTAGTGTGACCTGGGAGCGCCGCAGAGATGACTCCTTTCGGCGTTAGTGTGACGGTAAGTGGTTAATGTTGTTTTGTAAACAGAAAACTGTGTGTGTGGGGGGGAGTGATGTAACATACAGCAAGCATCTATCTTCTTTTAAGGAGATAGTGGCCTGCTATTCGCTGCACTCCCCCGTCACCAGATGTTTTGATCTGTGAGACAGGGAGATTCAGCGGCAGCTGTGCAGGATCCGGAGAGACGCGGGTGCCGAGGAGCAGCTAAGTATAATGTATACGAGAGGCCTAGACATTGGGGGAAGGGGGGATATTTTAGACTTTGGGTAACCCCTTTAAAGGCAGTAATCAAAGGGAAAGAACCCAAAAAATAAACCTTGCCATCTAGCAACAATGTTTCAGCTCTACTTAATGGAGCCTTTGTTAAGATGTAATAACATGTGCCATACAGGATATATAAATAATACTAGTGCCAATCACGTGTAACATAATTGCATGATTATCGAAAAAAATCTAATAAAACATGATTAGACTTCAAAATTCCAAGAAATGCTTGATTATACAGTGTCTCTTCAATTTGTGGCATGATTGCAAAAAGTCATCCTTTGTTTTAAAAATGATCTGGTGCATGAAGTCCATAAAATGACATAATCCCCATATGTGAATTAATCAGGTGTACAGAATAAATCAATTGTGCATAATAAAAACAATTAAAAATCTCTTTGTAGTCCATAGGCAAGTCTCACCAGGAGCTCTAGTACGGCGTCAGGAAACATGGTGCACGCATGACCACCCATCAGTACTCGCGCGAGATACGGTATTACAGAAAAAAGAACTCAGAAAGCACAGTAAAGATGGCCACCGTCTATTAGGTATTCAGCGTGCATGCGTCTGCCCATAAAATTACGCAGCCAGCATGGGCCGTATCAACATATTAGTCACCTAGGTGACCATAAACAAACCATGTTCCATGGATACCATGTGGTGATTAAATACCACTATTGGAGGAGGTCCATCTTGGTGGGGGGAGGTGTCCTGAAAAGGGCATCAGTCACCGGCCCACCTAGAATAAACAGATCACCGCGGCCAGCACCAATAGGGTGTCGGACGTTGACATTACTGTAATTCATCCAACATTGGAAACAGCCCCCTACCCTATTAGGGAGAGAGGTCCCAATGTCACATTTATGTGACTCAGGGTCGCATCCCTATTCAAGGGAGTGGTTCTATACACAATCTATGGTTCCATATACTAATATAAAACAAAAGAGATAAGCAGCTATCAAGGGTCCCACCCTCCACTGTCCCAAGGGGCAGAGGAAGGAAGAAGCCAAGATATGAAGGCAGACACCATCCCCACACTTACTGGTTTTAAATGACATTCAAAAAATAACACAAAAAAATTGAATACAGCCTTGATGATCTTGGGGTCCAGCATCCGGCGTAACTGTCCTGTTCACATTCATATATAATGATATTGCCTAAGGTAAAAGAAAAAGTAATTCAGAAGCACATGTCTTTCCATATACTACATAAGGTCAGCGTGGACACTATAGGACACTATGGGACCGCTAAAAAACACGGAGGCACACAAGATTGTCGTCCGCGTCCGTTTTTTTTCCTATCATTTGCATGGCAAACCTGTCTTAGACTTTTTTTTTACATCCCTTTATGTCTGGTGGTCCTCCAAAAATAAAGGAAGACACACGGAAACAAAAACAGAAACGGATCACGGAACAACAGAACCCCGTTTTGCGGACCGATAAAAACAACTGTCGTGTGCATGAGGCCTAAATTCCACATTCAGTCCCTTGGTGTGAGGGTCTGAAGTGTATAAATCCAATAGAGCTCCCTTTTCTTTAATAGAGCTGACCTATCCCCACCACTTCTCAATACAGGTATCTGTTCCAAAATCCTGAATCTAAGATCTCTTTCAAAATGTTTGGCTTCTAAGAAGTGCTTGGACACGGGTAAATCCAAACTTTTCTTCCTGATAGAATATTTATGCTGGTTCAGTCGGATTTTTAAGTCCCAAGTCGTTTCACCCACATATAGTAGGTGGCAGGGACATTGTAGCAAATACACCACATAAGTGGAATCACAGGTCAAAAACTGCTAGATTTTAATCATCTTACCAGAGGAGGGGTTCAAAAAAGTATCTCCCCGCAGTATTAATGGAAAATTTACAAAATTATAGCAGGGATAGCATCCAACATCAGACCTAACTAGTCTGTCACCCAAGTTACGATTTTTGCGATATGAGCAGAGAGGTGGAGCACTGAATTCCTTAATCTCCCCAAAATTACTCGTCAGAATGCTCCAATGTTTCCTGAGAATAGATAAAAAACGTACACTATCCACACTATAATCTGAAACAAATGGAATCCGCAACGCTTGTTGCTTTATTGTAGTGGATCCCTTAATAATATCCTGTCTGTCAAGGGCCTTAGTTCTATTTAGGCAGTCAGATACTAGCTTCCTGGGGTAACCCCTTGAAATGAGTTTATTTCCCATCTCTCGTAATCTAGACTCAACCTGTGTTGGATCCTGTACTATCTTTTTTACTCGCAGCATCTGACTATACAGAAGAGACCGAATAATAGGTTTAGGATGATGACTTTCATATCTTAATAAGGTATCTTTGTCAGTTGCCTTAAAATATAAATCAGTGCAAAGGGTCTCGCCTTGTATGCTGACCTTAGTGTCCAAAAATTGTATCATCTCTGTCGAATAGGTCAACGTAAACTTAATCCCCGGATCAACTGAATGGAAACCTATGAGATCCTCTCTGGCGCCGACACAAGTGAGAAAAATGTTGTCTATGTAACGCCACCACCCCAGTATATGGCGGAATTGGTGTCTCACATAGACAAACAGCTCCTCCAGATGTGTCATATAAATATTTGCATAGGTCGGCGGCACATTAGACGCCATAGCGGTCCCTCAGATTTGTATAAAATAATCATCTTTTAATTCGAGTTAGAATGAACCTGAGTAGAGATAAACCTGAATTCCTTACATTCTGGGGTGTATTCTGTAGGGGACAGACACCGAGACACTGCCTGTAGGCCCAAATCATCGACGTGTACAAACTTACTACGTCGAAGGAAGTCAAAATGGCTTCCTTTGGAACCTGTATATTGCTTATTTTAGTAAGGAAGTCATTAGTATCCTTTATGTAGGACCTAGCTGATGTGGCAATGTGTCATCTATAATGCCACCATTTCTAGCCATTTCCAACATACTCCTGAGCTCTCTTAAAAAAGTGAACTTCGGATTTCTGAACTTTCCTGTATACTTTCTCGTCTGCCAATTGTGATTTAATCTCATTAACATAACATGTGATATCCATGACCACAACCCCACCACCCTTATCTGCTGGTTTGATGGTGAGGCTGTGGTCCGATACCAAATCAGTAAGTGCTTGAATTTGCTCAGAGGTCATATTCACATTCTCAAGTTGTCTTGAGTATTTCAATGTCCTTTTTCACAGCATTAATAAATGCCTCCATTGCCGGATGGTTAATTATTGGCCCAAATTCACTTTTCAAAAAGAGACCCATATTTTTCAGACTCAGTTTACTTATAGGGCCCAAATCTAATACCGTTCTCTGATTTTGCTCCACAAACCATATTTTTAACTTAATCGATTGAAAGAACCTGTGAAGGTCCATCTCTACATTAAAACATTTGGTTTTAGATACAGGGCAATAGGACAGCCCATACTGGCTGTGTAATTCGATGGGTCTATCTATGGTGGTTTCCAATGTTGAGTGAATGCCAGTAATGTAAGCGTCTGACACCCTATTGGTGCTGGCCGCGGTGATCTGTTTATTCTAGGTGGGCCGGTGACTGATGCCCTTTTCAGGACACCACCCCCTACCAACATGGACCTCCTCCAATAGTGGTATTTAATCGCTACATGGTATCCATGGAACATGGTTTGTTTATGGTCACCTAGGTGACCAATATGTTGATACGGCCCATGCTGGCTGCGTAATTCTATGCGCGCACCATGTTTCCTGACGCTGTACTAGATCTCGTGGTTATCCAGCTCCTGGTGAGACTTGCCTATGGACTACAAAGAGATTTTAATTGTTTTTATTATGCACAATTGATTTATTCTGTACACCTGATTAATTCACATATGGGGATTATGTCATTTTATGGACTTTATGCACCAGATCATTTTTAAAACAAAGGATGACTTTTTGCAATCATGCCACAAATTGAAGAGACACTGTATAATCATGCATTTCTTGGAATTTTGAAGTCTAATCATGTTTTATTAGATTTTTTTCGATAATCATGCAATTATGTTACACGTGATTGACACTAGTATTATTTATATATCCTGTATGGCACATGTTATCACAGCTTGACAAAGGCTCCATTGAGTAGAGCTGAAACGTTGCTGCTAGATGGGTTAATAAACCATCCATCTTTTTCACGTTATGCTGGAGTGCTGCCTTTTTTCTACTAATAGATAGATAGACAGATATAATAAGATAGATAGATAGATAGATAGATAGATAGATAGATAGATAGATAGATAGATAGAACCTTGGCATACCCCATAGATCATCAAGCTGATCCTTATTTTTTTTCTTCCCACATACTTCTTAATCTTCTCTCCCTTAAATCTGTTGTGATTAGTGAAGAACTGAATAATTGATTGTCCCAGCAGTTTCATAAGGCAAAGAGTGAATTTTCATCTGATCTCAGCCATGCATGCCATATTGGAGGTTTCATAAGGTCAGCAATAATTGTCATCATCTTCTTAATGGTCTGGAGGCTACATAAGGCACATTAATAGGACAGACTCTAAAGCTTTGAGGACTGAAGTGCGCACACTGATTAATGACAGGTCCAGGGGGAGCAGCAACAGGTAGAGTCTTTATATTGTCAGTTTTTATACTGAGCATTATCAGATCTATCCTCACCCTACCAATTAAGGTGGCACAATTACTAATGCCGGGCCACTTGATAGCATTAGGAGATCACTGAGAGGCTTATATATTGTTCTTTTTCATAACAGACATCTTACATTTCTGGAACATCTCATTAGTCACAGTATGCTCCAGTTATATGATGACACTTAAAGAGGTTGTGTTGGATTATAAGCAAGGAATGTATCATTCAGTTTTATCCAGACCAGCAATTAAGTATTGGGTCCCGACTATGGGCCTACCTTGATGAAATTTGAATGCTTTTGATCTTGAAAAAGTCATCAATAAATCAGAAAATAAGCTGCAATATATCAATGCTTGGCATGTGGATGTGTGCCCATGTCTTTTCCTATTAAATTTGCTTTTATTGCTTTTATTTTCTGCTGTTTAGAGATTTGCTTTCAGTCATTGTAAGCATGCCCTGTAATCTGAGCAGAGGTCAATGTGCAAACATCATCTATTGTAAACAGTGGATCTGAAACACCCCCCGAGTAGTGTTACTATTCTTTCACTCCGCTACTGTCTTTTATTGCTAACACCAGTGTCATTCTTGTATTTATTTCCAGGTCCTTCACAAGTGTGCATTTATCTTACTGTTATTCAACTGTTTTGTTCATGTAATATGCCTGGTTCACCAGCAGGTGGCAGCGTATATGGCAGAGAAAGAGAGAGATTCTTAGACAGAATGGAACACCATTCCATTCTCCCCGCTTTGGGCAGAAGTGGGCCAGTCCTGCCTCTTACCAGAAGAGAAGGGTTGCAGTTCTAAATTGTTCCGGTTCAGACTCCATATTGGAGCTGAGAAGACCTAAAAGATATAGCAGCCAGAGGAAAGTGTTCTTCGGCTGGAAGTCAAGTTTTTTACCGAGTGTCAGGAGGGGGATAACAGCCAAAGGCAACCCAATCCAAGGATACCAGAACAGACCTAAAGTACAGAAATCAAACCCAAGCAGAGTTTAGCACCTCAGAGAGAAAGCAAGCAGAGTTATTAAACAAGCCTGTCAGCCCAGCAGAGAAAGAGAGAAAGCAGAGTTACAGTTGCAAGAAAAAGTATGTGAACCCTTTGGAATGATATGGATTTCTGCACAAATTGGTCATAAAATGTGATCTGATCTTCATCTAAGTCACAACAATAGACAATCATAGTCTGCTTAAACTAATAAACACACAAAGAATTAAATGTTACCATGTTTTTATTGAACACACCATGTAAACATTCACAGTGCAGGTGGGAAAAAGTATGTGAACCCCTAGACTAATGACATCTCCAAGAGCTAATTGGAGTGAGGTGTCAGCCAACATGGAGTCCAATCAATGAGATGAGATTGGAGGTGTTGGTTACAGCTGCCCTCCCCTATAAAAAAACACACACCAGTTCTGGGTTGCTTTTCACAAGAAGCATTGCCTGATGTGAATGATGCCTCGCACAAAAGAGCTCTCAGAAGACCTACGATTAAGATTGTTGACTTGCATAAAGCTAGAAAGGGTTATAAAAGTATCTCCAAAAAACCTTGCTGTTCATCAGTCCACAGTAAGACAAATTGTCTATAAATGGAGAAAGTTCAGCACTGCTGCTACTCTCTCCTAGAAGTGGCCGTCCTGTTAGATGACTGCAAGAGCACAGCGCAGACTGCTCAATGAGGTGGAAGAAGAATCCTACAGTGTCGGCTAAAGACTTACAAAAGTCTCTGGCATATGCTAACATCCCTGTTAGCGAATCTACGATACGTAAAACACTAAACAAGAATGGATTTCATGGGAGGATACCACAGAGGAAGCCACTGCTGTCCAAAAAAAACATTGCTGCACGTTTACAGTTTGCACAAGAGCACCTGGATGTTCCACAGCAGTACTGGCAAAATATTCTGTAGACAGATTAAACCAAAGTTGGGTTGTTTGGAAGAAACACACAACACTATGTGTGGAGAAAAAGAGGCACAGCACACCAACATCAAAACCTCATCCCAACTGTGAAGTATGGTGGTGGGGGCATCATGGTTTGGGGCTGCTTTGCTGCGTCAGGGCCTGGACGGATTGCTATCATTGAAGGAAAAATGAATTCCCAAGTTTATCAAGACATTTTGCAGGAGAACTTAAGGCTATCTGTCCACCAGCTGAAGCTCAACAGAAGATGGGTTGTTGCAACAGGACAACGACCCAAAACACAGAAGTAAATCAACAACAGAATAGCTTAAACAGAAGAAAATACGCCTTCTGGAGATGTCCCAGTGTTCTGCTTCGCGTTATTGAACTGTTGTATAAAACTAGTCAGACAGCTTAACAATAATTCAGAAGTCAAGAAACGTGAGACATCAGATCTGTATGTATTCTTTTTTCTGAATAACTTTGTAAAACTACAATATAAACCTAAACAAAACATATGTGTCAATACATTAAACATAATACAGCAGCCTCACTCCATCAGTGAGAGTACTCACAGAAATTCCATCATAAGTCCAGGAATAGATCAAGAGCTCTCTGCATGCAGCTTGCTAGATCCAGGAGCAGTCATGAAATGGAGGAAATACAGTTCCAGGTTAAAGGTTACTGCCTCTGACTCTGAGAAAAAACCACTTCCTGTAAAGTTCTGGAAAAGTACTAACTAACTCTGATCACTAGATGGCAGCAACGTCAACATAACATTTCAGTATAATCTTTACAGCACATTACATACATTTATTATGCACAAAATGGTCAGAACACTCCCTGTCTGGCATAATTTATTATGTCACTTCCTAAATAACTACTGCTATGCAGAAAAAACATATAAACAGGAAATGGAATCCTAGCTAATCTGAAACTAAAACTATAATGTCAGTTATAGGTCTAAGATAAATTTTGGAAGTCCCATTCTTTGCAATGTCGATCTCCACCTTCCTAGAATTGCCATCCCTGCTTGGTAGAGCATTAGCAATAAGTCCTACAGGCTACTCGTTCCTGCTCTCTTGGCTGTCCTTCAACAGAACAACATCACCCACTTTTACATTTGGGCGATCCTCAGTCCATTTCCTACGGTGTTGCAGATTTGACAGAGCATTTGCCAAGCATTGTACTTGCTTCCATTGTTTAGCATGAACTTGTGTTGTACTTATGGTTCCAGATGGAGCAGACAAAGAGTTTACCTTTTGAGTCAACAACATTGCTGGGGTAAGGACCATAGGTGTATCTGGGTCTGAGGACACAGGAACTATAGCCTGGCATTCATAATAGCTGTAACCTCTGCATAAAGGTGCTTAAAGGACTTAGATAGTGAAAATAAGCGGGTTAATATGAAGCTGACAGACATGGAGGATAGAGCACGCAGGAACAACTTGAGAATACTGGGCTTCCCTGAAGGTGTAGAGGGGGAGAACCCCGTAGATTTTTTACAAAAATGGTTAATAGAGGCATTGGGAACTGGAGGGGACCTACCCACGCTTTGCGTGGAGAGAGCCCACAGAATGCCTTTCAAAAGCCGCCACCTGGTGCCACCCCCCTGCCCCTTTTTGATCAGAATACTACGCTCAAGTGATAGAGATTGGGCGCTTCGCGCAAGAGGGAATTAGATGACATCGAATATTACGGGAAATCTATACAATTATATACCGACTTCTCTAGGGACACTCAAAATAGCACAGGGAGTATTACGATATAAAGAAAGATTGCGAGAGGTTAACATTAATACTCTATGTTGTACCCGGCAAAACTAAGAGTGGTCTATTGGGATACTGCAATTTTTTTTGACAAAGCTAGAGATGCCCCCCTTGAATGGTTGGACTCCGTGCTGAATAAACTACACGATGTCGGATGAGGCCTGTGGTATAGTGGTCGGGTGGCGGGGGGACGGAGGCGGTGGGGGTGGACCCACTGGCGGATGGGCAATATGTAAGAGGTTGACAAGATGTTCCCACATCAGTGAACCAGTGTGGGGGGGGGGGGGGGGTTGGGGGGTGGGCCCAGATCGGGGGAGGGAGGGGATATGTTCGGGCACGGTCACGGCTGTCGCCGGATGGCGCGGAAGACTCCATTTCAGGTTTAAAACGCCATGATTGATAAAGTTTTAACATGGAATGTACGCGGGGCTCGGGGATAGAACAAACGTGTGATAGTTTTTGACTTGATCTCTCGACATCTTCCCGCAATTGTAGGACTATTGGAAACACATGCAGCACCTGATATACCTGTTTATTTAATCAAAAAGTGGGCGGGGCATCAGTTCCACTCCAGTTTCTCGTCATACTCCCGCGGGGTCAGTGTATATGTCCATAGAGATGTGGACTTTGTTCCTCTGGAACATCAGATTGATGACGACGGGAGATACATTTTCCTTTATGGTCGATGGAATGGGCGACACTGTATACTGGCTTTCGTGTATGTCCCACCCCCGTTCGCTATGAGTGTCCTGACTCACTTGGCCTCATTTGCGTATAGTAAAGAGTGGTGCCCGGTGTTAGTATCCGGGGACTTCAATTGTGTGTTAGACCCTGAATTGGATAGATTATCTAGTGCTGTAAAATACAGTCAGGGAAAACCATTACTGCTCCGAGGTTTTTGAGGAGGAAACAGGGTAGTGGACATTTGGCGGGCGCTATATGGCAACAAACAGGCGTTTTCGTGTTTTAGTAAGACATATAGGGCCATGTCCAGAATTGACATGGCTCTGGCCAATAGCGAGATGATCGCTCTAATTTCAAAAATGAAATATGAGATTCACGGAATTTCAGACCACTCACCTATTTTCTTAGCTCTTAAGATAGGGGGTCACCCTGCCACTATAAGACCTTTTAGATTGAACCCACATTGGTTAACTATTATAAAAGATCAAGAGAAGATAAACAAGGAACTGGCCGTATTTTGGCGAGAAAACATCGGTACAACACATATCCACTTTGTGTGGGACGCAATGAAGGCATACCTTCGTGGGTTATATTATAGCAGAATAAAATCCAAAAGAACAGAGTTCTTTAAAGAGGAAAAAAGACTGGAAGAAAATGTAAAATTTCTAGAGGGTGGGATTAGCACAAATAATGATACAAGTATGCGAGATAAGTTAAAAACTGCCAATGACCCACTATAAAACTACATGACCAAAAAGGCACAAATAAACTGTTCTTCCAGGGATACGAGCAGTTCATTGAGGCAGGAACCCCGGGGAAACTGTTGGTCTCCATAGTTGCCAATCAGAAGCCCCGTTCAAAGATTAGACAAATCCTAACCGGGGACGGTCATAAATTAGACAAAGCTGCACAAATTGAGGCAGAATTTGTAAAATACTTTAACAACCTATATCGCTCTGAGGTAAACGACATAGAGACTCCCATAGATGTTTTTTTGAACCAAATTGAGGTCCCCATATTGTCTGAGTCAGATTCGTCTTTCCTGGGCGCCCCTATTCTCCTGGTGGAGTTACGGGAGGTCATAGCAGGTATTCAGGGGTCTTCGGTTCCCGGATCGGACGGGCTCCCGTTTGGCATTTATAAGAGCCACGCGGAGATCCTGCTGCCTGGGTTGCTGGAGGTCCTGAATGAATCCTGTACTATTGGGAAACTGCCCCCCTCCCTAATGGAGGCAACTATTACACTTATCCTGAAGAAAGGGAAGGATGGAAATAAAGTAGAGGCCTATCGACCTATATCATTACTCAATTCAGACTACAAGATAGTCGCTAAAGTCCTCGCAAACAGACTAAAAAGGGTAATCCCGGTGTTGGTACATACAGACCAAACGGGATTCATCCCCGGGCGACAAATTCAGACAAACATAGGGCGAGCCTTTTTGAATGTACAGACGGGGGGGGGGGAGAGGACCGACTCCATCCTGTCTTTTGGACGCGCTAAGGCCTTCGACAGGGTGGAGTGGCCCTTTCTCTGGCGGACTATGCCACAAAATGAACCTCGGGGCAAACTTCATCGAATGGGTTAAAATGCTATATAATGGCCCAGCGGCCAGAATTAATATAAACGGAGTGATTTCTCCCTCCATTTGTTTGCAACGGGGGTACTCGGCAGGGGTTGCCCTCTTTCGCCATTATTATTTGCAATCTTTATGGAACCCCTGGCTTGTAGGATTAGGGCGGATGCGGGAATTGTGGGATTTGGTGAAGAGGAGCGGATGATAAGATCAGTTTATACGCTGACGATGTATTGCTTTACTTAATGACGGTTGGAGAATGTTCCACGCGTCATGCAAATTATAGATGAGTTCAGCAGGGTGGCTGGATATGAGATAAACTGGTCCAAATCCGTCCTCTTCCCCTGAATCGAGCACCCCACAAAATGCGTTAAAGGTAAAAGTAATATCCACATGGACCATCTGGAATATTTGAGGATAAAGATGGCATGCTCAGTAATGGACTATAATAAATTGAACACTATTCCCTGATAAATAAAGTAAAGGAGGGGGTTCGGGTCTGGCAGAACTCCCCCCTTCTCGCAGATTAATAGAATTGCATTGATCAAAATGATTCTTCTGCCTTGGATATTGTACGTGATCGGCCCTTGCCCCATATGGATTGAGGACGGTTTTTTTCAACTGGATTGACAGGCTGGTCTATTATCTGATATGGGGCAGAAAAAGGGTTCGCATTAAGTTAGGATACCTATCCTTGGCCGAAACAGACGGCGGTCTCGGTTTACCATATTTCCAAGGCTACTACCTCGCTTCCCAATTGCAATGGTGTACTAACGTGGGGAGACGGAATGTTGTTATCCTATCTTACTAAAACAACGGATACGCCCCATATCCAACATCTTCAGTACACTAGAAACTGGCTCCTTGGGCACCTGCCCGATAAGCTCAATGTTACAGAGGGTATGGAATAAGACCAGGTCTCTCTTGCAGATTACATACGCCCAGGAATTCACCCCGCTATGGGATAATCCCTTCCTAGACGAATTTCTTGCGCTTAATGACAATAACTTCTGGACTCGGAGAGGGATTACGATGTTTTCACATATTTGCAGTTCTGGTAAACTAAAACCTATAGGTGAAATATTTCACGAGACACCCATTACGGCTCTAAGTCACTATAGATATGCTCAACTTAAACATGCACTCGCATATATGCGAAATAAAATTTCCCAAACACCAGTTACACAATTATTATTAGGCTTTTGTTATGATTCTTACGGGAAAAAAGTCAGGGTTTCACAAATCTACACTAGATTTAGAATGGACTTAAGCACTGTTTTGAAATTTAACTCTGTCGGCAAATGGGAAACGGAATTTAGGGGTAAGTTACCCTTTACCTGGTGGCGGGGAGGCATACCAAAATATTAAGAAGGGCCTCTCTTTCACGTCAGCACGGTTGACACAATTTAAAATAATACATCGACTATACCTCACTCCGGGTCTTCTCTCCAAAATGTATGGAAAAAAAGGAACAGAATTCTGCTGTATGAAATGCCTGTGCCCTGCAGCCGGATATATTCACATGTTGTGGAGCTGTCCGGCTCTAAAAACTTTTTGGCAAAACATACTTCAGGGTATGGAGTTAGTAAGGGAAAATAGTCCCGCTGTAACAACTGAATTCGCCATACTTGGGATAATTCCCCCGGAACTTAAAATTAGAACATTGGAAAGTGTACAGAGACGCTGGTTGAAGGGACTCTTGGTGGCTAAGGTATTAATTCTAAGGCATTGGGTGATGGATAGGGCCCCCACTCTACCAGAGTGGGAAAGATTAATGCACAGAGTTAAAGAATTTGAGGATATTAAAGTTAAAGGGGAGAAATAATGGATATAGGTGAGTGGAAGTGGCTGGAGTGGTGCTGATAACCTAAAACATCTCAGGGCCCCCACGCAAAAATATATCCGCAGACTGGTATATAAACTAACAGATTGGAACTATGACGGGACAGCCGTGACCCGGCCTGGGTGGGTGGGAGCGGGTGGGGGGGGGGGGGGTTATCGGGTAGGGTTTGTCCATGGAGAGAGGTATATAAGCACTTACTTTGGGTTTCTTTTAAAGGCTTGTTTTGACCGGAAAGTTAAGGTAATATGCCAGAACCTTATTAGCTTGTATACTGTGATGATTATATACTTGAGGATGAATTTGGATGTGTATTATATTCCTGCTTCCCCTTTTTTCTTTTTTGCTTTTGTATTTAATTAAAAAAAAAAAAAAAAAGGTGCTTAAAGTCTCATGGGTCAAGTGAGCAGTTTTGGTTTGTAGCAACATAGCGTCCAAGATTCGCTTGGCAATACCTATAAGTCTCTCCCAGACACCACCCATGTGTGAGGAGTGTGGAGGATTAAAGACCCATGTACATCCTCTGTCTTGAAGAAAGTCTTGCAATTGTGATTCGCTGGCACAAATGTTAAGTTCCTTGCAGGCTCCTACAAAGTTTGTTCCTCTGTCAGAACAGAGCAGTTTTGCTGGGCCATGAATTGAGAAGAATCTCCTCAAGGCATTAATAAAGCTTGATGTTGACATGGTTTCATGTAGCTCTATGTGTACAGCTCGAGTGGACAAACAAGTGAAAAGGACTGCCCATCGTTTACTGTCTGCGCTGCCTCCTCTAGTGCGGCGGGTTAAAATAGACCACGGACCAAATACATCTAAGCCCACATTGGTGAAAGGTGGTTGAGCAATTACTCTGTCCTCTGGTAGCTCTGCCATCTTTTGACTTTGTAATCTTCCTCACAGCTTGCGACAGATGACACATTTGTGTATAACAGCTGATACCAAGCGTTTGCCACCAAGAATCCAGAAACCTGCGGATCTAATTGCACCCTCTGTGATGTGTCGCCCTTGGTGAACTACTTGTTCATGATAGTACCTGACAAGCAGTGTCGCAATGTGGTGATCATAAGGTATAATGACAGGCTGTTTCTCTTCCTTTAAAAAGTTCTGCAAGAGACAAACGTCCACCTACTCTTAACAACCTATTTTTGTCTAAGACAGCTTAGTTTTGGGAATGTCTTTTGTTTTTTAATGCAGTCAATTTACTTCTGGAAATGTTTATTTTGAACAGAAGAGATTATAACAGACATTGCCTTAGCAAGTTCTTCTAGATTGACTTGCTCATGGAAACTTTCCCACCTTCTGACCTGATTGCTGCTGGTTTCCCTCTGGAAGGTTTTAGCGACATGGATGAGTCTGGCTAGGGTCTTAACTAATATCTTCCAGCAAGAAAATCTATCAAAGCAATGTGAGTGAAGTGTGGCTTCAGAAGCTCTGGTGCTGAAGCTTGTAATTTCAAATCTGATTTCAGGGTCAGCTTCAGGCTCTATGAGTGGATAAACATTAGCAGTGTCTATCTGCTCACAGTGTGGTTGGTACAGAAAGGATGGGCCTGAGAACCAAATAGAGTTCTGAAGGCATGCTGCTTGAGTAGGCCTAGTGGCATAATCTGCAGGGTTTTGCTCTGTAGATACATAGAACCACTGATCTGGGTGTATAGATTGCCTGATTCTATTCACTCTGTTGGAGACATACAGATAGAACCTCCTAGTGGTGTTGCAAATGTACCCTAGGACAGTCTTGCTATCAGTGAAGAATTTCACAACATCAAAATCAGTGTCTAGTTCATCTGTGATTAGCTCAGACATTTCGACTGCAAGTACAGCAGCACACAACTCTAAACGAGGAATCATGTGGGCTGGTTTATAGGGCTTAATTTGGACTTTCCCATGACAAATCCAACATGACACACATTTTCTGCATCAATTACTTTCAAGTAAGCTACTGCACCTATAGCTGTGGTGGATGCGTCTGAGAAGATGCACAGTTCTTTCCTGCAAGCTGATGATAGAGATACGGGCACATAGCATCTGTCTATCTTTAGGTGATCTAACGCTTGCAAGGATTCTGTCCATTGAACCCACTCACTTAGCCTCACCTGTGGAAGCAATGCATCCCATTCACTTTTCCCAGATGACAGTTCACAAACTAAGGCCTTACCTCTTATAGTCACAGGTGATACAAACCCTAGGGGATCATAGAGGCTAGTTATGGTGGATAGAATGCCTCTACGTGTAAAAGGCTTTTCCTCTGAGGAAACTCTGAAAACAAAACTATCATTTTCTAGATCCCAACTTAGGCCTAGGCTTTTCTGCAAGGGAAGGGTGTCTGTACCTAGGCAAAGATCTTTAAGGTCCTTAGCTCTGTCTGCTACAGGGAAGGCTTCCATTACTTTTTGGCTGTTGGAAGCGATTTTATGAAGACGAAGATTGGATTCTGCCAGCATTTGCTTTGCTTTACTGAGGATGGAGATTGCATCTTCAGGTGTGCTAGCAGAAGCGAGTCCATCATCTACATAGAAATGTCTCAATACAAAGTGTTTGGCTTCTTGTCCATAGCACTCTGCATTTTTCTGGGCCACCTTTTGCATGCAGTATATAGCGACAGCAGGAGAGGGGCTATTGCTAAATACGTGCACTTTCATTCTGTACTCAACAATTTCTTTGTCTATGTCATTGTCTTTGTACCAGAGAAAACGTAGAAAGTCTCTGTGGTCTTCTCTGACAAGAAAGCAATAAAACATTTGTTGCACATCTGCTATGAAAGCAACAGGCTCTTTTCTGAAGCACATGAGGACACCTAGCAAAGTATTGTTTAGGTCAGGGCCACTCAACAGTACGTCATTTAAAGAGACTCCTTTATACTCTGCGTTGGAATCAAAAACTATTCTGATTTGGTTAGGTGGATGGTAAACACCAAACATCGGTAGATACCAGTGTTCCCTGTCTGTCTCAAGTGGTCCTGCAACTTCAGCGTGATCATTGTCTAGCATCCCCTTAATGAATTCAGTGGAATCTCTTTTCACTTCTGGCTTTCTCTGCAGTGTTTTGCTGAGTGAATGCAAACGCTTCATGGCTTGCTCCCTGTTACTAGGCAAAACACGTCTGGGTGTGCGAAAGGGGAGAGGAGCCACCCAACTGTGATTGTCATCTTGGTAAGCCTCTTTATCCATAATCTGCAAGAAGATCTGATCCTCTATAGAGAGGGCCTGTTTATCATCATCTTTAGTTTTCTGAAATACTGTTATCCCTAGATTGTCTGTCTCAATGTTTGAATTGACTTCTTTTTTTACCATATACTGTAGAAGAGTCACAGTGTTGTGTTGACCTGCCAAAGCTTTCCTTGACAATGAAGTTGTTGTGACAGGGACTGAGAAGGGATGTGCATCCATTTGTTAACACAGACGTCTTCAAAGTGCTAATGTTGTCAGGCTGGTGCACTGTCCCCAGGCTTCTCCTACAATGACCCACCCCAGGTCCAGTCTCTGTGCATAGGGGGCATTATAAGGTCCATTGATTTGCTGGCGTACCTTGTGTACCTGAAGGATATTTCTTCCAAGAAGTAGAAGGATAGAAACATCTGGCTCAACAGCTGGGATAAGGTGAGCAATTGAGCGGAGGTGAGGGTGGTGATGGGCTACTTCTGGAGAGGGAATCTCAGTTTTGTCGTCAGGTATCATGCCACACTCTATTAGGGTAGGAAGTGGGAACTGCACTTTCTTATTGAAGGATTCAATGGTAAAGTCAGTAGCTCTTCTCCCTGTGGTTTCAATTGTCCCCGCACATGTCCTTAGAGTGTATGGAACTGCACTTGCCTTAAGGTTAAAGATATCAAAGAAATCTGACTTTGCAAGGGATCTGTTGCTCTGTTCATCTAGCACTGCATACATTTTCACTGCCCTTTCTCTCTTGCCAGTGGGATACACAGTCACTAGACAAATTTTAGAGCATGATCGTGCACTCTTGCCTTGTCCACATACTTTGGTGCAATTAGACATTACAGAGGAGAGTGGGGTCTCTTGTTGCTCCCTGCCCTGATCTTTTCTGGGTTCTACAGTCTCTAGTAAGGCAGGAGCAGGGCCAGGGTGCAAAGCTGCACTGTGTCTCTCACTGCCACATTCTGTACATTCTACTGGTATTTTGCAGTCTTTGGCAATGTGATAAGTAGATCCGCAGCACTTGAAACAGATGCCGTTTTGTTTAAGGAAGGACATCCGCTCTGCAATGGATTTGCTTCTAAAGCCTTTGCATTTCTTTAGTGGATGTGGTTTTTTGTGTATTGGGCAATGTCTATCAGGGTTTTCTATGGTGTGTACCTTGAGAGTGCTTTGGCAGTCTGTGACTTCTGAAGGTACAGCTGTTTTGTGTGTGGATACATAGGTCCTACCGTGAGGTCTCTCAGGTCTGTGTGATTGATTGCCGCTGGTGGTGAAGGCAAAACTGGGATCACTTCGGATTTTCGCTTGCTGTCGGACAAACCTAGAAAACACAGAGAAAGGGGGAAAAGCGACTCCATAATCTTCTTTGAATTTACCTCCTACAGACATCCACTTGTCTTGCAGATTTGAGGGTAGTTTCTCTACTATGGGATTAGTGCCTCTAGCTGTATCTAGATACGAAAGTCCTTGCAAGTAGCCAACCTCTTTGGCATATTCTATCTCTAGTAGAAGATCACTTAGTTCTTGTAGCCGCACGTTGTCTCTGTAGCCCACCTTGGGAAAGACTTCAAGTTTTTTCAACAGTGCTCCTTCTATTACCTCTGGGGATCCATAAGTTTCTTCTAGTCTTCTCCAGGTCATGTTGAGTCCTGCTGCAGGGTTGAACAGGTTTGCTCTTCTCATCCTCTTAGCATGCTCTGCTGACTCGGTACCGAGCCATTTTATCATTAAATTAAGCATTTCTGCTGGTGATAAGTTCAGACCTTCAGTGGCATTCAGAAAGGAAGATTTCCATGCCCAATAGTTTTCAGGACAGTCATCAAATTGGAGAAAGCCTGAGCTAACCATTTCTTTGCGGATGAGATATTTGGTGACATCCACTGCACATTGTTGTTCGCGCATGTAAAATATAGGTTGAGGTGATGGGAACACTTTTTTTTTGTTCTTAGGGGTTTCTGGTGCTTCATTCTTGGTTTGCTGGCAGCCGCTGACCTCATGTGGTTGATTGGGCCTGCTCAGGGGGTATGTTGATCTCGGCCTGAATTCCTTTGCTTCAGGTTTAAGAGACTGTTCCTTTGTATGCGCATCAGTAAGGTTCTGGACGTACTCACTTGTACGATCTGCAGAGAATAGAGGTTTTTCTGGAACCTCTGAGTCTTTATATGATTTTTCACTTCCTGACCGACTTGTTCCCATGTAGGCAGCCGCCTCTGCTTCAGCAGCTGCAGCTGCAGTCTGTCGCTGCAGGATGAGCAATTTTGATTCTAAAACCGCTTCTTCTTGTGCTATGGCAGCTTCCCTAGCTGCTTTCTCTTGTGCTATGGCAGCTTCCCTAGCTGCTTTCTCTTGTGCTATGGCAGCTATCTTTGCTGCTAACTCCTGCATCATCATGGCTTCTTTTTCTGTGTACTGTAGCTGGACGCGGGCAGCTTCTGCCTTGGCACGAGCTCTAACTGCTGAGGAACTTGCTGAGGACATCTTGCTAGCCCGTGAAGTTCTGGACACATGCGACTTTGCATCGTCTTGCTGGGCACTAGGAATGTTCTCCCTGCCTTGCTGTGTCAGCGGTAGCGTGGCATCAGCCTGGTACTTTCTTCCTGATCTTAGACTCATGCTGCAGTAATGGTGTCTCAGTTTATTCCAGACCGCCACGTGGGTTGTCTTTTTACTGTTCTGCTTCGCGTTATTGAACTGTTGTATAACACTAGTCAGACAGCTTAACAATAATTCAGAAGTCAGGAAACGTGAGACATCAGATCTGTATGTATTCTTTTTTCTGAATAACTTTGTAAAACTACAATATAAACATAAACAAAACATATGTGTCAGTACATTAAACATAATACAGCAGCCTCACTCCATCAGTAAGAGTACTCACTGACAATTCCATCATAAGTCCAGGAATAGATCAAGAGCTCCTCTGCATGCAGCCTGCTAGATCTAGGAGCAGTCATGAAATGGAGGAAATACAGTTCCAAGTTAAAGGTTACTGCCTCTGACTCTGAGAAAAATACACTTCCTGTAAAGTTCTGGCAAAGTACTAACTAACTCTGACCACTAGATGGCAGCAACGTCAAACATAACATTTCAGTATAATCTTTACAGCACATTACATACATTTATTATGCACAAAATGGGCAGAACACCCAGTCAGAGTCCTGACCTCAACCCGATTGAGATGCTGTGGCATGACCTAAAAAAAGCGATTCACACCAGACAAGAATATTGCTGAACTGAAACAGTTCTGTAAAGAGGAATGGTCAATAATTACTCCTGACCATTGTGCACTTCTGATCTGCAACTAAAGAAAACGTTTGGTTGAAGTTATTGCTGCCAAAGGAGGTTCAACCAGTTATTAAATCCAAGGGTTCACATACTTTTTCCACCTGCACTGTAAATGTTTGCATGGTGTGTTCAATAAAAACATGGTAAAATTTAATTCTTTGTGTGTTATTAGTTTAGGCAGACTGTGATTGTCTATTGTTGTGACTTAGGCTACTTTCACACTGGTGTTAGGTGCGGATCCGTCTGGTATCTGCACAGACGGATCCGCACCTATAAATGCAAACAATGGTATCCGTTCAGTGCGGATCCGTCTACATAACATCTTTTTCAGATCTGAGTTTTCACAATCGTGAAAACTCAGATCCGACAGTATATTCTAACACAGAGGCGTTCCCATGGTGATGGGGATGCTTCAAGTTAGAATATACTAAGAACTGTGTACATAACTGCCCCCTGGCAGCACCCGATCTCTTACAGGGGGCTGTGATCCGCACCTGAGGGGTTAATTGTGCGGATCTCAGCCCCCTGATCGGGAGCTGCCAGGCAGCAGGGGCCAGACCCCCCTCCCTCCCCAGTATTAAAAGCATTGGTGGCCAGTGCAGCCCCCCCTCCCTCCCTCCCCAGTATTCAAAGCATTGGTGGCCAGTGCGCCCCCCCCTCCCTCCCCAGTATTAAAAGCATTGGTGGCCAGTGCGGCCCCCCCCCCCCTCCCTCCCTCCCCGGTATTAAAAGCATTGGTGGCCAGTGCGGCCCCCCCCCCCCCTCCCTCGTATTGTTGTGCCTTTTTTATAGGTAAATACATTCATATCCAATTCATTATTGTCAAGATGAATGTTCATTACCTTTAAGAGCCATGCTCGACTATAGTTGCAATTTTGTATGTCTTGAGTAGGCCGAAGTAAGGTCACACAAAGGTTTCTGCTTTATAGTGTTATTCTTCTCATGAATGTACCAGTCTGAGAAGAATCCTCCTTGTCTACTTTTGAATTTATGACGGGAGATAAAGATAAGTTCTATGCAGCTGGTGATAATTACCTATACAATTAGGCATTTATTAATGCAGCAAAATATATAATATGTATGTATTCATTTTGACCTTAAAAGCTTTAATTCAAAGCTATACAGATTAATTCTGACACTTGTAGCAATTAGAGACAGACCTCTAGGCCTCTCTCTGAATGTTTCTCACACTGTTGATTTATTGATATGAATGGCCTTGTTTTCTCACAGAGATATCAGTACCTCCTCTGTCATACCAAAGATGTGATTAATTGTTACAAAACACACATCTTCACAGACACTCTTTTTGAGACAGATATTCTCCTAATGAGAAATATATATGTAATATACTGGATACATGTTGTCTTCGTAACATATAACAATATAATATAAACAAATATATATATGTCCTACTGATTGTCTTACGCTAAAGACTAACTAAGGCTCATTAAATGAATACATACATATTATATATTTTGCTTCATTAATAAATGCCTAATTGTATAGGTAATTATTACCAGCTGCATAGAGCTTATCTTTATCTCCCGTCATAAATTCAAAAGTAGACAAGGAGGATTCTTCTCAGACTGGTACATTCATGAGAAGAATAACACTATAAAGCAGAAACCTTTGTGCGACCTTACTTCGGCCTACTCAAGACATACAAAATTGCAACTATAGTCGAGCATGGCTCTTAAAGGTAATGAACATCCATCTTGACAATAATGAATTGGATATGAATGTATTTACCTATGAAAAGGCACAACAAATCCCCCCTTTTCAGCATATTTAATTTCGTTATTAGAAGGTTGAATAGGCTGAAATGCAATAAAGGGCTAAATGCTTCAAATCATTATGGATTGGGGAACGAAAGTTTTACCTTGGAATAAATGTATCACAATTTTGTGTGTACTTTTTTACGACACAAGTCTAACGTACAAACTCTATGGTTAGTTAAACTACAAGTAGGTTACGTTCCTTGTATTAGTGATAAACGCGCCGGTTCATAGAACGCATATTATACAATTGTTTCGTTCTTTTCTTTCTTTTATGACCACTGTAGAGAGAAAGACGTTTCGGTCATTTTCTGGACTTTCTGGAAACGTGTCTCTAGTTAAGATCTTTCTTTGGTCCTCTAACTCAATAACGTTGCTGCTAAAATGAAAAACTGGAAGTAATAGCTTCCTGGCTTGTCAGCAACTTGGAAACTCGAATTAGCGAGCGGTGCTTGGCATCATATCTTCATGTCTGCGATCTCGAATACTTTGTTATGTTGCATTGGTGTGATGTACTTTTGCAGCGGCTGTCGAATCTCCTGGGGCTCTGCCCACTTGTCCCTCCTGGATACATCTTGGATACATCTGGTTTGGCTCCGACTGGACGTCTCTTGCGTCACGGATAGCCTTGACCTCAGGTTCTCTTGGTTCCGGATACAAAGACTTTTAGGATTCCGCCATCTGTCCTTCCATCTACACGTGATCCCATCTTGGGCCATCATCTAAGCTTAAGAAAACAACAGACAGTATGAGCAAACAACGCAGCAAAAACTTTATCAAACATATACCTGCCTATTTTAGGCCTTTGACATATGCCATATTTTAGCCAGCAGCAAGTTGAGGACTTTTATGGTTTTTTTTCCAAAGAAAAACAAACTACAGGGTACCATGAATAGATATAACTATTCTTCCTCTGCTAGGCTAAAATAGCCTTAGGTATTATGCCTATTTAGGATAATGACCCAATCAATACTTTGAGACTACCTCGAAACAGAGTAATATATATGTGTCCATATATCTACATGGAATACAGTGACGACAAGTTAGTCACAATTGATAGACAAACAATATGGTTAGTATAACTGTTCAGTCTCTTTTCAGTCATACGATACCATCACCAATCATATGAAATTTATGATGTGTCTCCATCTTCAAATTTTAGATTTTTCAATCTCAGTTCAGCTCTTGGCGTTTTTAGCACTGAAATAAAACTCTACACAAACATTATGTTAATGATCCTGTGGAAAAATTTGATTAGTAATCAATATCATTAATCATTTATTGACTTGTTATAATTATGAATTTAATGAAGCAGTTCGCTTTGTTTACTGGACATTCCTATGTCAGCGAAGTATTAAACAACTTTTCCTTTACTCTTTATTCACTTTATGAGATAAAGAATTTACATTCAATGAAGTTGAGAGAATCTTACTCTTCCTTTCCATTAGGCTGACTTAAGAAATCAGCTCGCAGCGCAGCTCTGCGACCTCTGACCTTTTCACTGACATCTACCTAGACTTAAGGAATGTGCTCCTTCCCCCCTCCCATCTTTAAGATGGTGGGCAAAATTTTCGGACATACAGCATCTGCAGGAAAACTGATTGTATACATGACACAGCTCTGTGACCCCTGGGAGTATACTGTGGTCTGCTGTTACTCAAACTACTCCTCACCTCTCCCTTAGGAGACTTTTTAAGGCAACTAGGGTTAATTAACAGAGCTATTTAAATACAGTTTTGCGCTTTTCACTACTAAAACAAATTCACAGGTTCTAGATATTCTGCTTAAAAAAAATATATAATATATCACAAACAAATAAAAAAATCTGAAACGAATAATCAGAGATAGATGGAACAATTCCCTCCTTGGGGGATTATCATATCTGTAGCAATTGCAAATTGTACATTAGGATCCTATAAGAAAGCATGGTTACGTCAACATCACTAACCTGTTTAAAACTGTTCTCTTATAGATTCTGTTTATCAATAACATTGGGTCAGACTTTATGTATAAAGTTCCTCTATTATCCTGTAACGCCCTGAGCTACTAAACTCAACCTCCCTGTATATGGGGGTAAATCTCCAACTATGGGAGTTAACTGGCCAGGAATTAATAGGAAGGTTCATGAGTCAAACAAAGGACTAGAACCGGACTCTGTACCGCCTAGGCTAATGAGACCTACATCTGTTCCCTATCTTGGGACAATTTACTATTAATTTCTGGCGATACAAAAACATCAATTGTGTTTAGCATAGACAAACAACTCCTGAGTTGATTTACATGTCATGCACTGGTTGCATTCGTGTAATAACACTTTACTGCAACAACTCATCTGCGGTTCTGGTATGGGCTTAACCCCTTCAGTACCAGGACATTCATTTTGACTATGTATAGACCACGCCCTTCTAAGGGTTGTAAACGTGATCTGGCTGTAGCATTCTAATGCCAGCAACAATATACACAACAATTTATCATTAATATGTCATCTCATCAATCAAATCTCGCTGGGGCCTCCATTTATGTCGGGGGGGGGTAATAATTCAATTAAGAATTATTAATTATGGTCATAAAAATAATTAACCATAAAAAAATAAAATTTATAAAATTTGTCATAAATTCTTAAAATCATGACCTGGTGAATTGGGGACAACCTAATTAATACAA
This sequence comes from Bufo bufo, assembly GCF_905171765.1. Classification (NCBI taxonomy): domain Eukaryota; kingdom Metazoa; phylum Chordata; class Amphibia; order Anura; family Bufonidae; genus Bufo; species Bufo bufo. The sequence continues at coordinate 112,839,125 of NC_053389.1, forward strand.
TTCACATCTGAGTCTGACTATTTCCTCAGATAAATAAGTTCTTTTTGACGTGAGATGACGTTAATGATAAAATGTAGCTCTGCATTATACAATAATACACAGGTATTATAAAAATATGCAGATTTATTGGTTACAAGATTATATACATAAGTAAATAAACACAATGATACATGTAAATAAATATATATAGCGTTAATATAAAGCATTACAAGCTTAACAATACATGTGAGTGGAAATAACTTGTCACATTATAACCAAGCTATTATTAGGTTAGGATATCAAAGTAGGAACATAATTTATATACATTACTTCTGTTCAGAGAACACCTCATGATATCAGGATGGGCATGTCTAATCCTAGACATCATTATAGAATGCTAAATACATTCTGCCCCCCTCTAACCAACTACACATCACATGACTTCAAGATGGGCAAATCCATCCAAGGATAACTTAGAAGAAATAACTGTATCCTTCCGCCCCATCCTGAACTATTTTCACATATATGACTTTGGTAAGACTATTAAGACAAATAACAGGGATCTAGGATCTTAAATGGGAAGGACTTGAAACAAGTCTTTCCTGTGGGAATTCATCACTTAGCTTGGCGAAGAATGTTCTTAATAAGCTACTGCTTCACATGGGTGAATAAAGACACAGTTTTTTCAAGTCTTGGAGTGCTGTCCTATTTCTGGTATATATATATATATACACTCACCTAAAGAATTATTAGGAACACCTGTTCTATTTCTCATTAATGCAATTATCTAGTCAACCAATCACATGGCAGTTGCTTCGATGCATTTAGGGGTGTGGTCCTGGTCAAGACAATCTCCTGAACTCCAAACTGAATGTCAGAATGGGAAAGAAAGGTGATTTAAAGCGAACCTTTCACCTCATTTTCACTTGTTAAACTAGCCACAGTACCTTATAGATTATATTGAATGTGTTGTTATCCATGTTAGTGCCGCTTTCCTGCACTTTTTATTCATAAAAAAACCGTCTTATAAAGTTCTGATTTCTGCTCCAACAGTCAGGCAACAAGTCAAGGGGGTAGCCCTTCCCTCTCCTCTGGCCGTACCTCCCCTGCCCTAACGCCGCCTCTATGCTTTGTGATTGACAGCCGGCTCAGTCGCCGGGACGGCGCTTCTGAATCCTGCGCATGCGCCGTCCTCCTCATTCGCCGCGCGATCCCGTCTTTCTGGCAGACAGAAGCGCGACCATGTAACAGGATCACGCATGCGCCGTACGCGATGCCTGCCTGTCTGCTCTCCCTCCCGTGCGCGCGCTCCACTATCTTCAGGCTCCAAGTGCCCCACGTGATCACTGTAGACTTGCCGCAGATTGCAAGCCAGTGATCATCGTGAGCCCCAGAAAGACGGGATCGTGCGGTGAATGAGGAGGACGGCGCATGCGCAGGATTCAGAAGCGCCGTCCCGGCGACTGAGCCGGCTGTCAATCACGAAGCATAGAGGCGGCGTTAGGGCAGGGGAGGTACGGCCAGAGGAGAGGGAAGGGCTACCCCCTTGACTTGTTGCCTGACTGTTGGAGCAGAAATCAGAACTTTATAAGACGTTTTTTTTATGAATAAAAAGCGCAGGAAAGCGGCACTAACATGGATAACAACACATTCAATATAATCTATAAGGTACTGTGGCTAGTTTAACAAGTGAAAATGAGGTGAAAGGTTCGCTTTAAGCAATTTTGAGCGTGGCATGGTTGTTGGTGCCAGACGGGCCGGTCTGAGTATTTCACAATCTGCTCAATTACTGGGATTTTCACGCACAACCATTTCTAGGGTTTACAAAGAATGGTGTGAAAAGGGAAAAACATCCAGTATGCTAGGTATGCAGCAAAGCATTTGTGAAGCCACAACACGCACAACCTTGAGGCGGATGGGCTACAACAGCAGAAGACCCCACTGGGTACCACTCATCTCCACTACAAATAGGAAAAAGAGGCTACAATTTGCAAGAGCTCACCAAAATTGGACTGTTGAAGACTGGAAAAATGTTGCCTGGTCTGATGAGTCTCGATTTCTGTTGAGACATTCAAATGGTAGAGTCCGAATTTGGCGTAAACAGAATGAGAACATGTATCCATCCTCTGATGGCTACTTCCAGCAGGATAATGCACCATGTCACAAAGCTCGAATAATTTCAAATTGGTTTCTTGAACATGACAATGAGTTCACTGTACTAAAATGGCCCCCACAGTCACCAGATCTCAACCCAATAGAGCATCTTTGGGATGTGGTAGAACGGGAGCCTCGTGCCCTGGATGTGCATCCATCAAATCTCCATCAACTGCAAGATGCTATCATATCAATATGGGCCAACATTTCTAAAGAATGCTATCAGCACCTTGTTGAATCAATGCCACGTAGAATTAAGGCAGTTCTGAAGGCAAAAGAGGGTCCAACACCGTATTAGTATGGTGTTCCTAATAATTCTTTAGGTGAGTGTATATATATATATATATATATATATATATATATATATATATAAAAGCAATTATTTAATGCTTTGCTAGATTATGAGTATAGATTCTTCTGCAGGTAGAATAAAGCCTCACAATATCCTAAGACTACATCTCAATATGGAGATGATCAATTAATTTAATTATTTATTTATTCGCCAATCTAAATGGTATAATTTCACCCACACTATCAAATTAGTCTTAATAAAATGAAATATAATTTTCTGTGTCTCTTACCAAGTCCTAGTAGGAATCTCACTTCTGCTCCTAGGAAAGCTGGGTGGTCCATCACAGCGCATCTCACCATGGCTTTCATCTTGATGGACCCTCAAGAGAGCTCAACTTCCCTTCTCTCTCTTTTTCTCCTTTTTTCTCCCCCTTCTACCTTCTGTGTATGGCTTATGATCACAAACTTATTAGTTAGACCCACCTTCCTAGTTTGGAACTTTCCAATCATTGTCGGATGGGCGTGACCATTGATAAAAAATGTGACATCATAACCTTACCCAGAATGCACTTTTGCTACTGTTGTAATGTCACCTACTGATACCTAGGTGGCACTGCTATGTAAGCTATTTGCATCATAGTATAAAGGGTTAACTTATGTAAGTCTGAATAAAACGTATTCTATACATTTTGACCTTAAAAGCTTTAATTCAAAGCTATAGGGATTAATTCTTACACTTGTAGCAATTAGAGACAGACCTCTAGGCGTCTCTCTGAATGTTTCTCACACTGTTGATTTATTGATATGAATGGCCTTGTTTTCTCACAGAGATATCAGTACCTCCTGTCATACCAAAGATGTGATTAATTGTTACAAAACACACATCTTCACAGACACTCTTTTTAAGACAGATATTCTCCTAATGAGAAATATATATATAATATACTGGATACATGTTGTCTTCGTAACATATAACAATATAATATAAACAAATATATATGTCCTACTGATTGTCTTATGCTAAGGACTAACTAAGGCTCATTAAATGAATACATACATATTATATATTTTGCTTCATTAATAAATGCCTAATTGTATAGGTAATTATCACCAGCTGCATAGAGCTTATCTTTATCTCCCGTCATAAATTTAAAAGTAGACAAGGAGGATTCTTCTCAGACTGGTACATTCATGAGAAGAATAACACTATAAAGCAGAAACCTTTGTGTGACCTTACTTCGGCCTACTCAAGACATACAAAATTGCAACTATAGTCGAGCATGGCTCTTAAAGGTAATGAACATCCATCTTGACAATAATGAATTGGATATGAATGTATTTACCTATGAAAAGGCACAACAATACGAGGGAGGGGGGGGGGCCGCACTGGCCACCAATGCTTTTAGCACTGGGGAGGGAGGGAGGGGGGCCACACTGGCCACCAATGCTTTTAATACTGGGGAGGGAGGGGGGGGGGCCGCACTGGCCACCAATGCTTTTAATACTGGGGAGGGAGGGGGGCCACACTGGCCACCAATGCTTTTAATACTGGGGAGGGAGGGGGGGCCGCACTGGCCACCAATGCTTTTAATACTGGGGAGGGAGGGGGTCTGGCCCCTGCTGCCTGGCAGCACCCGATCAGGGGGCTGAGATCCACACAATTAACCCCTCAGGTGCGGCACCAGAGGGGTCAATTGTGCGGATCACAGCCCCCTGTAAGAGATCCGGTGCTGCCAGGCAGCAGGGGGCAGTTATGTACGCAGTTCTTAGTATATTCTAACTTGAAGCGTCCCCATCACTATGGGAACGCCTCTGTGTTAGAATATACTGTCGGATCTGAGTTTTCATGATCTAACTCAAATCCGATGGTATATTCTAACATAGAGGCGTTCCCATGGTGATGGGGACGCTTCAAGTTAAAATATACCATCGGATTGTAGAAAACTCCGTTCCGATGGTATATTAATAGGGACTTCTGACTTTACATTGAAAGTCAATGGGGGACTGATCCGTTTGCAATTGCACCATATTGTGTCAACGTCAAACGGATCCGTCCCTATTGACTTGCATTGTAAGTCAGGACGGATCCATTTGGCTCCGCATGGCCAGGCGGACACCAAAACGCTGCAAGCAGCGTTTTGGTGTCCGCCTCCAGAGCAGAATGGAGGCGGAACGGAGCCAAACTGATGCTTTCTGAACGGATCCTTATCCATTCAGAATGCATTGGGGATGAACGGATCCGTTCGGGGCCGCTTGTGAGAGCCCTCAAACAGATCTCACAAGTGGAACCCCATACGCAAGTGTGAAAGTAGCCTTAGATGAAGATCAGATCACATTTTATGACCAATTTGTGCAGAAATCCATATCATTCCAAAGGGTTCACATACTTTTTCTTGCATCTGTACCTGCCAGTTTATGCCAAAGCTTGCTGAAACCAAGATAAAGCCTGAATGGCCTGAATGTAAGAAAAGCCTGAATACTGTCTGGATTCAGGTTTAACCAAGAAAAGCTGCTGTTAAAGTTTACAAAGGTCTGGACTCGAGTTATTCTTCATCCCCTATCTCAACTATTTCCTTTTTTGCTTCGGAGCCTAAGCCTGGGGTACCGCTGTATCCAGGTAGGTGCACCGTGTCACATAGAGACTATTAATGGCCGCTCCACACCACTTGGCATTCCACTAAACCTGGGATGCGATAGGGCCCTGAGGGGGTGGCGCGTTTCCGATCCTGATTTATCTATATATAGATGATACCTCTTGTAATCCTGTCTGTTATGATAATAAAATGACTGCTAAAAAATGATCTGTACAGAACAGGAAGTGTATGACTACAGTTAGACTCAGTGGTTAGATTAAAAACTGTAGGATTTCAGGATTTTTTAAAAATGCATGGAAAAATCACCAAAAAATCTGTAGAAACATGAAGGTGGCTTTCTGATGACAGTCCCTTTAAGGCTAATATGTGTGTGTCTGGTTTAATACTATTGTGCCGCAGTCATTTATTACCCTGACAACACAATCTTTTGATCCCTGCGTTCTGTTTGTCTGTAATTTTGCTCTTGGGTCCCTGCTTTGTAAGGAATATCTTCTAAATGAAATGAAGGAAATGAAAGAGTCTTTGAACAAAATGTTATCCTAACTTCAAGTTTCCTGCACCTGTTAGGCCTCTTTGACACGGGCGTTGCGGGAAAATGTGCGGGTGCGTTGCGGGAACACCCGCGATTTTTCCGCGCGAGTGCAAAACATTGTAATGCGTTTTGCACTCACTTGAGAAAAATCACGCATGTTTGGTACCCAAACCCGAACTTCTTCACAGAAGTTCGGGCTTGGGATCGGTGTTCTGTAGATTGTATTATTTCCCCTTATAACATGGTTATAAGAGAAAATAATAGCATTCTGAATACAGAATGCAAAGTAAAACAGCGCTGGAGGGGTTAAAAAAAATATATAAATTTAACTCACCTTAGTCCACTTGATAGCGCAGCCCGGCATCTCCTTCTGTATTCTTTCTTCAGGACCTGGGTAAAGGACCTTTGATGACGTCACTCCGGTCATCACATGATCCATCACCATGGTAAAAGATCATGTGACGTACCATGTGATGACCGGAGTGACGTCACCAAAGGTACTTGACCTATAATGAATGCTCACCACAGGTCCTGTTCAGTAAAGGAGACAGAAGGAGATGCCGGTATCGCGATCAAGTGGACTAAGGTGAGTTAAATTTTATTTTAATTTTTTTTAACCCCTCCAGCGCTGTTTTACTATGCATTCTGTATTCAGAATGCTATTATTTTCCCTTATAACCATGTTATAAGGGAAAATAATAATGATCGGGTCTCCATCCCGATCGTCTCCTAGCAACCGTGCGTGAAAATCGCACCGCATCCGCACTTGCTTGCGGATGCTTGCGATTTTCACGCTGCCCCATTCACTTCTATGGGGCCTGCGTTGCGTGAAAAAGGCAGAATATAGAGCATGCTGCGATTTTCACGCAACGCACAAGTGATGCGTGAAAATCACCGCTCATGTGAACAGCCCCATAGAAATGAATAGGTCGGTATTCAGTGCGGGTGCAATGCGTTCACCTCACGCATCGCATCCGCGCGGAATACTCGCCCGTGTGAAAGGGGCCTTACTCTCAATAAGATACGTGTTTGCTTGGTAAGATCTCTTAAAAGATAAGCTATGAGAAGCAGCGTGGGCACTATCTGCTAGAGAAGATATTCAAACGTCCACCCACTGCTATTCAAGGTCCTGGAGATTGTGTAATTCATATTATTAATATAAAAAAACATTTCAGGTTGATGAAAGAAGAGCATTAAAAAAAGGAAATGGAGTTCGGATCACATAGCTAGCAATGCTATCTAGATAACTCCTAAACATACAGTACATTCGGAAAGTTCTCACACCCTTTTACTTTTTTTCACATTTTGTTATGTTGCGGTCTTGTGCTAAAACAAAAATAAAAATCAGGTTTTCCCCATCATTCTGCACTCAATACCCCATAATGAGAAAGTGAAAACAAGATTTTGGGCATTTTTGCAAATTTATTAAAAAGGTAAAACCAAAAGTTTGTATGGAAATAAGTAGAAATGAGCAAAGTTTTTAAAAAAATTGCTGCGCAGCTGCCTTACATGTAATAAAAAAAAACGCACTGTATAGTCCTTCATTGTTAATGGCAATGTGGCACCTTTAATGCATCTTTAAACAGGGGCTGTTGCCGGTATGGGGTTTGGCTGGTTAGGTGGGGTGACAATATGCATATTATTGGTGTTCTTCCCTACAATTTTCCTATTCATGTCAGACACACATTGTCTACGTTTTAACATACACTGCTCAAAAAAATAAAGGGAACACTTAAACAACACAATGTAACTCCAAGTCAATCACACTTCTGTTAAATCAAACTGTCCACTTAGGAAGCAACACTGAGTGACAATCAATTTCACATGCTGTTGTGCAAATGGGATAGACAACAGGTGGAAATTATAGGCAATTAGCAAGACACCCCCAATAAATGAGTGGTTCTGCAGGTGGTGACCACAGACCACTTCTCAGTTCCTATGCTTCCTGGCTGATGTTTTGGTCACTTTTAAATGCTGGCGGTGCTTTCACTCTAGTGGTAGCATGAGATGGAGTCTACAACCCACACAAGTGGCTCAGGTAGTGCAGCTTATCCAGGATGGCACATCAATGCGAGCTGTGGCAAGAAGGTTTGCTGTGTCTGTCAGCGTAGTGTCCAGAGCATGGAGGCGCTACCAGGAGACAGGCCAGTACATCAGGAGATGTGGAGGAGGCCGTAGGAGGGCAACAACCCAGCAGCAGGACCGCTACCTCCGCCTTTGTGCAAGTAGGAACAGGAGGAGCACTGCCAGAGCCCTGCAAAATGACCTACAGCAGGCCACAAATGTGCATGTGTCTGCTCAAACGGTCAGAAACAGACTCCATGAGGGTGATATGAGGGCCCGATGTCCACAGCTGGGGGTTGTACTTACAGCCCAACACCGTGCAGGACGTTTGGCATTTGCCAGAAAACACCAAGATTGTCAAATTCGCCACTGGCGCCCTGTGCTCTTCACAGATGAAAGCAGGTTCACACTGAGCACATGTGACAGACGTGACAGAGTCTGGGGATGCCGTGGAGAACATTCTGCTGCCTGCAACATCCTCCAGCATGACCGGTTTGGCATTGGGTCAGTAATGGTGTGGGGTGGCATTTCTTTGGAGGGCCGCACAGCCCTCCATGTGCTCGCCAGAGGTAGCCTGACTGCCATTAGGTACCGAGATGAGATCCTCAGACCCCTTGTGAGACCATATGCTGGTGTGGTTGGCCCTGGGTTCCTCCTAATGCAAGACAATGCTAGACCTCATGTGGCTGGAGTGTGTCAGCAGTTCCTGCAAGACGAAGGCATTGATGCTATGGACTGGCCCGCCTGTTCCCCAGGCCTGAATCCAATTGAGCACATCTGGGACATCATGTCTCGCTCTATCCACCAACGTCACGTTGCACCACAGACTGTCCAGGAGTTGGCAGATGCTTTAGTCCAGGTCTGGGAGGAGATCCCTCAGGAGACCGTCTGCCACCTCATCAGGAGCATGCACAGGCGTTGTAGGGAGGTCATACAGGCACGTGGAGGCCACACACACTACTGAGCCTCATTTTGACTTGTTTTAAGGACATTACATCAAAGTTGGATCAGCCTGTAGTGTGTTTTTCCACTTTAATTTTGAGTGTGACTCCAAATCCAGACCTCCATGGGTTGAAAAATTTGATTTCCATTATTTTATTTTTGTGTGATGTTGTTGTCAGCACATTCAACTATGTAAAGAACAAAGTATTTCAGAAGAATATTTAATTAACTCAGATCTAGGATGTGTTATTTTTGTGTTCCCTTTATTTTTTTGAGCAGTGTATGTTGACGTGAATATGATCTACTAGAAAGCCTATCGATTATTTTATCAGACTCAAAAATGAAAGTATCCACATCTGAACAGTTGCGTCTCGCATGAATAAATTCACCTTTTGGAATGTTATGTACAACATGAGGTGGATGACACGAGGAGGCATGTAGAATCGTGTTACCTGACAATTCCTTCCTGTGAGTGGAAGTGCAGATTGTTGATGTGACCGCATCCCCCCTCAGACACAAATCCAGAAAATTAACACTGACCGAATTAACACTTTGCGGTTGTGCATGGTGGGAATACGTCTGGACTTAGTGCACAGGGCATAGAAAGAGGGGGATTATAAAAGAAAGCTATTGAATAGGGAGGCAAATTGGATGTTCCAGCTAGCAACCTGTCATCCAACTGGTCTCAATAAGAGACATGATCTAATACTGCAATATTAGTGAAAACATTTTCTGATATATTTATTTATTATTTTTATTTTTTATTTTTTTTATTTTTATTTTTGAGGCTTTAATGTGATTTTATTTTGTAAAATCATTATTTTCTATGTGTGCACATGTGTGTGTTTTTGATTGCACATTCTGCTCCAACCATGTGACCTGTTGATTGCAGGACCAGGTGGTGGGTGAGCATATATAGTATGTCATGATGAAGGACCCAGAATAGAGGTGGTCTGAAACGCATAACAATACTTTTTTTCCTGTAACAGAAAGTTTTTTAACCACTGAAATAAAGGTCCCCTGCTTTTGATTAGAGCTGGACTTCCAAGTGTGTTTCTGGACTATTGTTTGAACAGCCAAACCCAGGGCTGCACAGCAGGAAACAGGTGGGAGCTGCTTTTTCCAATACTTCACCATCAAGACTTTGAGGGATGATTTGGAAGAAGTAAAGCCAACATAAGATGAGGATGGTCATCATTAAGACCTGGCCCCCTAAAGAGTGCAGACTGGATGGTATAGGTTGGCACGCTGGCACTGGAATAATAAAGGCGTCCATCTTATTGGTATTGAATTACATATCTTAGTTTACGGCTGATGTAGGAATAAGGAAATGTAGGAAAACATAAATAAAACTGACGCAGCATAAGTCTCCCTGCACTCTCAACTATTCTTCTATTAATCATTTTCAGCAACACTGTCCCTACCACATGAGCGCTTGCCACGTCTCTCCCTATGCTCGGCTCACAGGACAATGGCAGAGACCATGCGGGATGAGGGTTTTATAGGGCTATGACATCACAGGAGATGGCTATCTGCGGATTGGCTGGCTGCACGGCATTGTGGGTGATCTCGCATTCCTGGGCTTATCTCCTCTGCACTTAGTTTCACTTTCTAACACATGCAGCCACTATTTTAGGAAAACCTGATTCATTAACATGAAGCGCGAGGACATTCGGATTCATTGCAAATTGAAGTTTCCCTAAACTTCAGACCAAATTCCGCTTCAAATGCTTCGCTTCGCTCAACACTAGAAAAGAGTATTCATCCTTTGCTATGCAGTTTACATTTATTAATGTTTTCAATGTTTGCATGTGCCTTTGTGCAGAAAGCAGTGTGCTGCTCCTTGTAGTCCTTGTTTGTTTTTGCATTGCAGCCATGGTAGCGTGCCCCTGAACTCCTTTATGGATAGTTTGGAGGTGCTTTTGTAACTTTCTTTTGCATTGTTCATTTGGGGAGTAGCTTCCCCTATTTAAACTGTGCACTCCTGCCCATCTGCCTAGTGCTGGATTCTACATATCCCTGAAATTTGTAGGCCAAACACCCAGGAGTGGCAAGACTGTTAGGCCCCTTTCACACGAGCGAGTATTCCGCGCGGATGCGATGCGGGAGGTGAACGCATTGCACCCGCACTGAATACTGACCCATTCATTTCTATGGGGCTGTGCACACGAGCGGTGATTTTCACGCATCACTTGTGCATTGCGTGAAAATCGCAGCATGCTCCTCTTTGTGCGTTTTTCACGCAACGCAGGCCCCATAGAAGTGAATGGGGTTGCGTGAAAATCGCAAGCATCCGCAAGCAAGTGCGGATGCGGTGTGCGATTTTCACGCATGGTTGCTAGGTGACAGTCTATAAACTGTATTATTTTCCCTTATAACATGGTTATAAGGGAAAATAATAGCATTCTGAATACAGAATGCATAGTAGGTGATCAATTGAGGGTTAAAAAAAAATAAAAAAATTAACTCACCTTCTCCCCTTGTTCGCGTAGCTCCCGGTCTCTTCTTTACTTCTCAAAAGATGAACTATCGGCTAAAGGACCTTTGGTGACGTCAGATCACATGCTCCAATCACATGGTCCATCACCGTGGTGATGGACCATGTGATTGGAGCATGTGATCTGACGTCACCACAGGTCCTAGCCGATAGTTCATCTTTTGAGAAGTAAAGAAGAGACCGGGAGCTACGCGAACAAGAGGAGAAGGTGAGTTAATTTTTATTTATTTTTTTAACCCTCAATTGATCACCTACTATGCATTCTGTATTCAGAATGCTATTATTTTCCCTTATAACCATGTTATAAGGGAAAATAATAAAATCTACACAACACCTAACCCAAGCCCGAACTTCTGTGAAGAAGTTCGGGTTTGGGTACCAAACATGCGTGATTTTTCTCACGCGAGTGCAAAACGCATTACAATGTTTTGCACTCGCGCTGAAAAATCGCGGGTGTTCCCGCAACGCACCCGCACCTTTTCCCGCAACGCCCGTGTGAAAGAGGCCTTAGTGTAGGTGCTGTGATAGATGGGCCCGACATATTCTAATTTTCATATAGTGACTTTAGCAGTAACGTAGTTTATATTTATTCATGTTTTCAATGTTTGTATGTGCCTTTGTGCATAAAGCAGTGTGCTCCTACTTGTAGTCCTTGTTTGTTTTTACCTACAGTGAAGCAAGGTGGTGGTAGCATCATGGTGTGGGGGTGTTTGTCAGAGGCTGGGACAGGGATACTGGTTCGAGTTAAAGGAAAGCTGAATGGAGCAAAGTACAGAGATATTCTTAAGCTACTTTCACACTGCCGTTTTGGTTTCCGTTTGTGAGATCCGTTTCAGGGCTCTCACAAGCTGTCCAAAATGGATCAGTTTTGCCCTAATGCCCTAATGTATGTAAAAGGATCCTCTCAGAATGCATCAGTTTGGCTCCGTTCCGCCTCCATTCCGCTTTTGTGTCCGTCTGACGAAACTGAGCCAAACGAATCCGTTCTGACACACAATGTAAGTCAATGGGGATGGATCCGTTTTCACTGACACAATATGGCACAATAGAAAACGGATCCGTCCCCCATTGACTTTCAATGGTGTTCAAGACCGATTTGTTTTGGCAATGTTAAAGATAATACAAACGGATCCGTTCTGAACGGATGCAGACGGTTGTATTATCTGAACGGATCCGTCTGTGCAGATCCATGACGGATCCGCACCAAACGGCAGTGTGAAAGTAGCGTTAATGAAAACCTGATCTAGAAAGCTCTGGACCTCAAAATTGGCTGAAGTTTCAGCTTCCAACAAGACCATGACCCTAATTACACAGCCAAGACCACACAGGAGTGGCTTAGGGATAACTGCAGTATTTAATTGTCCTGAAGTGGCCTAGCCACAGCCTTGACTCAAACCCAATCAAACATCTGTAGAGAGAACTGAAAATGGCTGTCCACCGACGTTCTCCACCCAGGCTTACAGAGTTTGAGAGGATCTGCAGAGAAGAATGGCAAAAAAATCCCCAAATCCACATGTGCAAACCTTGTGGCATCATACCCAAGTAACCAGGAAGCTGTAATCAGTGCCAAAGGAGCTTCAAGGGTAACTGTCATGTTTTCATTTAAAAAAAAATTCAATTTTAGCATATGTTACTGCTGCAGCAGCATTATACATAAAGCAATCTTTAGTTTCTCCACATACCACTGTTTTCCTTGAGTTTTTCCCTTGGTTACAGCTGTTTAAACATTTACAATATGAGGACCTTCTCAAGATGGCTCCTCTGCCAGTTCTCTGAGGCCAAAACTGCTTTCCCTCACTTTCCATACACACTTGCTGTAGCCAGCAGCTCCCTGCCAGCCACTCAGATTGGATTACTGGGAGACACGCCTCCTCCCTTTGAAGCCTAATGCAGGCATGCAGTGTGAAGGACCGCCCCTCTGTCTTCTGTTTATACTAAAAGGAAGACAGACAGGCCCTAGCAACGGTCTTTTTAGGGAGCAGTGGACATTAATGGAAGCTGTTATTATAAGGTAATTACAGATCTTTTGACAATCATTGACAGACTAACTCAGGTATACATGCCTAGCTCTAATAAACTAGCAAATAAATAAAAAAAAATATGACAGTTACCCTTTCAACTAAGTCCTGAGTAAAGAGTCTGAATACTTAATGTGGATGCAAGATTTTAGTTTTTCCTTTTCAATAAATTAGCAAAATATTTCTAACATTATGTTTTCACTCTCATGGGGTATTGAGTGCAGAATGATGGGGAAATTTTTGAATTAATTTTTATTTTAACACAAGGCCGCAATATAACAAATGTGAAAAAAGGACTATTATGCCACTGTGGGTTTTTTGCCAATATATGTGCATTGTCTGAGGGTATTCTTTCTCATTATAGAGAGCTCCTAGTATGCCAGGCCAGGTAATCCCCTCTGGGATTCCTAAGCCTGCCTGATGCCAGTATATGTAAGCTCTGCTAATTTTCATGTACTTTTTCCAGAAACCCAGAGGAACATTAACTGGGTTACTATACTCCTCATAAATACCCAGTGCCCTCCGTAAGAACAAATAGCACCCCAAAAAGGCATCTCAGGTGTTCTTGGCCACTGTTAGACCTCTTTCACACGAGCGTGACGGATTAGGCCCGGATGCGTTCAGGGAAACTCACACCAAATTCAGTCAGTTTTGTCTGCGATTGCGTTCAGTTGTTCAGTTTTTTCCGCGTGGGTGAAATGTGTTTTGATGCGTTTTTCACGCGTGTGATAAAAAACGGAAGGTTTACAAACAACATCTCTTAGCAACCATCAGTGAAAAATGCATTGTATCTGCACTTGCTTCCGGATGCACTGCGTTTTTCACTGAAGCCCCATTCACTTCTATGGGGCCAGGGCTGCGTGAGAAACGCAGTATATAGAACATTCTGCGTTTTACGCAGTACTGATGCGTGAAAAAAAAACGCTCATGTACACAGACCCATTTAAATGAATGGGTCAGGATTCAGTGCCGGTGCTATGCGTTCACATCATGCATTGCACCCGCGCGGAAAACTCGCTCGTGTGAAACGGGCCTTCGACTTTCCACATCTGGAAAGCTGATTAGATAGTGAGATGTTGAAATTGAACTCCTATAAATCCCTGGTAGGGCTACAACTTGGATATGAGAATTAGGCTACTTTCACACCAGCATTTTTGCTGGATTCGTCATGGATCAGCAAATACGCTTGCGTCACAATAATACAACCGTCTGCCTCCATTATGAACACCACTGAAAGTCAATGGGGGATGGATCTGTTTTCTATCATGTCCGAGAAAATGGATCCTTCCCCATTGACTTACATTGTGAGTCATGACGGATCCGTCTTGCTCCGCACCACATCACGGGAGGAAAAACACTGCTTGCAGCGTTATTCTCTCCATGAGGGGACGCAACCAAATGGAACGGACTGCATTCTGGTGCATTCCTTTCGTTCACTTCAGTTTTGTCCCCATTGACAATGAATTGGGGCAAAATGGAAGCGTTTTTTCCCCGCTATTGAGATCCTATGACGGATCTCAATAGCGGAAAAGGAAAGTGCAGATGTGAAAGAAGCCTTAATTTTGGGATGCAGGAGATCTGCAGAGGGTTAAAAGGCAGGCTACCAGATTATTAAATGGGATGGAAAGTCTTTTTTTTTATTGGATGCTTGAGAAATCCATCCACTTCAGACCACCATAGTTGGCTTCTCCAAGGCAAGAGTCTTCTCTGCAGAATTTTCTGCCCAGATGTCTTCAGTTTCTCACTTTACACATCCATGCATCTTATTAACTAACAGAAACTCCTCTTAGTGCCACATGCTGTGCCTGAATATACGGTAATAGCAGTATACACTGTGCTCCTGAATACAGTCATGTCACATACTATGGTGGTGGGTCTTCTCTAAGCCTCCATATAGGTACCCTATGGGTCTACTGTGGTACTCTTGCAGAGAAGGTGTCAATGGATTAGTCCACTATGCTGTAGCAAGTACCTATGTAGGTCTCCTCTCTAAAAAAAAAAAGAGACCTTATTAGCAAACAAGCGGGTAGGGGACTGGAAAGAGCATGGAAACGACAATCAAGCCCCTCTCTTCTTCCTCATATAATGGGGAGTTTGATATTGGTTATGCTCCCCATTCGTCTATGTACACCATATGCTCCCCAGTCTTATACATACTCTTATGGTATCTGTACATGGACATACAATGGTCGCTTACATTCATCTTGTTCTTTAGCGTCTATTCTTTCCAACACGCCCCCAAAAATGTATTTTAATACCATATGCCATTTTAATCAATGAGCTCTTTGTCATGTCCTTGTAAGAGAGCCAAAACGGAGAGAAATCTCCGTCTGTTCTGGGGTCAGAAAGGAAAGAGTATTCCAGATATGTTGATGTAAAGCTAAAATGATAGGCATTACGTTATTTGGTTAGATTTCAAGAGTGCTTTCTCTAAGGGACAAAAGGAGCTAAGAAACATTTCATGATCCTACAGGAAGATTCCTTAACATCAGAACAGAAACATCCATTCGTAACTCAAAGGAACTTAAAGAATTGCTAAAATGCAGTACTGAACAGGATTTTATGAGAGAGGATACCTACACAGGTCATTCCCATGTTTCTGGTTACTTTGGAGCTGCTAGCCTTTTAAGGAATCAGAGGATTTGTGCGCTTACAGGAATTGTTTGATTTTAAGAAACTCTTAACATAATCCCCCTGAATATAAGTTGATCACAGGGTGACCCACTCCGAAGACCCATAGTGATCAGCTTTAATCTGCTTGGAGAACGTTGTAGCAAGTGTTCAGTGCTCCCGCAGCGCCATCACTGGGGAAATTAGGTGTTACCTGGTGCTGATCAGTAACATTGGACTGTGTAATGCATGGTACTTCAGAGATAGAGACACTTTTTGTAGCTTTTCTCCACTTTAGCTTATTGACAGAGGTCCCGAATTAAATATCTCCCCTTCTATTGACACATACTTCTGTAATATGGGATTTGGAAATGGGTCAGACAACTCCTTTAAAAAGAGAAGGCAGTCCAAAGCGTAGACTATTGCTATCACCATAGTATACTCATGACCATGACTAGAGAAGCCAGACATCACATAATTACATCTTTTCATATTGACAAGACCCTCAAAGACCAGCCTTCAAGGGTTTATGCCATTAAAATGAAATTCAGACATCTTATAGTAAATGACAATCTCTGATTAACAAAGCTAGAACCAGCCCTGTACCTCACATGGATCCACATGGATCTACTAGATTCTGTTCAGGCTGACAGCCCAAAGGGAGTGTCCTTTCTCAGGCCGCATCGCCTTTCTGCTGCAACTCTCTCCCTGCAACCGCCACATCTTATAACACAAGCTGGAGGCAATTTTAAGATGGAACTGAGCATGTGCGACCATCTCAGTAGGTGGGCATGCACATTTCTATGCAGATTAGACACGAGGGTGTGTCATTATGATGAAGTAAAGAGAATCTCTCTATACTGGAGCATTGGTAACAGAAACTAAATTACAAAAGTAACTAGTCTTTGAGGCTGAATTATATAAAATAACATTTGATGGCGGCACAACACATTTAATGATTGTAGAATTGTAAGTTCTTCTTTTACTTGGGTGATGTCTCAATTCCAATTGATAATTTCTTAAATTGAGGTGAAGAATGGTGGTCACTTGTCAGGGGTTGCAAAGGTCAGAGTCACCTAAAGGGGGGGCCAAAAGCCTCTCAGTCTCATAAGACAACACCATTATTATAAATGACACATGGTAGGTGGGGGCCTAGAAGTTTCAAGTTACACCTCTGACCATATGCATCTTATATTGGTCACCCATAGTGAAAGGTAATAGAGGACATATTTCTAAGAATAGCAAAAAGTTATCATGGAGAAAAACCACCACAAACTGCTACAATGTGGAAACCATACTGCAGGGATGGCCAACCTGTGGCTCTCCAGCTGTTGTAAAACTACAACTCCCACCATGCCCTGCTGTAGGCCGATAGCTGTAGGCAGTCTGAGCATGCTGGGAGTTGTAGTTTTGCAACAGCTGGAGAGCCTCAGGTTGGCCATCCCTGCCCTACTGTAACAGTGAATGCAAGGAACCTAAATCTTTACAGTGTGCAGTTACAAAACACATGGAGGGAGTGCAGAGACTGCACATCTGTAGCCCCAGAAACCACATAAGGCATTTAGAGAGACTTTACAAAAGAAAACTAATCCGAGTCCATGATATGTCTGATGTTTGGTATTGTAGTCTATATGGCAGGTGCCAGCAGTGTCAGCCTGACGGTGAGATGAGAAGGTTCAGTCTATACAAAATGATTTACTTTCCATTTGACTCATTATACGGTATATACTTACATCACTGTAATTTACCGCAGGGACTCTCTGGTGAATATATTATTTCTTTGCTCTTTCTGCATTTCCCAGTAGACGTGATCCTGTGGTTTCCGAATTTACAAGCGAGAGAAAAACATATGAAAGTAAGGGGATGAGGCATCCAAATGACATGCTAATTAGAAGGTAATTATAAAGGACAGTCATTGACAGAAATGGAAGGATCGCACTGATTATATTTCCCACGGTTTTCCTTACAAAATTGCTAATCTACAGACTGCACAAGTAGAGCATGCATAGAAAGAGAGCGCGAGCGCTGCATTGTTACCTTCTATGGGTTTATTGTGGAGTAATTATTATACATGCATTACTCTAATGGACTATAGAAAGAAAACGAATGCTTATTCATAACCCATTACTGGAGCAACAGAACTGAAAACGAGTAAAGAGGAACCTAGGGAGATGTAAGGAGAGATCGGGTAGATGGATGGACGGACAGATACATACTGTACACCTTCTAAGCATTAAATTCGGGTGTTTCATTCTGTCCCATAGCCACAGGTGTATAAAGTCCATCCTCTAGCCTTGCAGTCTGCCTTTACAAACATTTGTGAAAGAATGGGGCATTCTAAAGAGCGCACTGCACTCCAGCGTGGTCCTGTAATAGGATGGCACCACTACCGCAAATCAGCACATGAAATTTCTTCCCTCCTAGATAGTCCACCGTCGACTGTGAGTGGTTTTATTACAAAGTGGAAGCATTTAGGAACCACAGCATTTCGGCCATGAAGTGGAGACCACGTAAAGTTACAGAGCAGGTTCTGCTGGGGCGCATAGTGCATAAGAGTCACCAACGCTTTGCTGACCCAATACCTGCAGAATCCAAACCTCCTCTGACATTAACATCAGCGCAAAAACTGGGTGCCGGGAAATTCATGGCATGGGGTTCTATGGCCAAGCAGCTGCATGTAAGCCTTACATTACCAACCACAAAGTGTTGGATGGAGTGGTGTAAAGCACAAGACCACTGGACCCTGGAGCAGTGGAAGTGTTTTCTGTGCAGTGAGGAATCACATGTCCTGATGGACGAGTTTAGGGTGTAGCTATAATAGAAGCAGGGGAAGCGGCTGCTATGGGGCCTGAACTCAGAAGTGGCCCGCCCAAGAGGAGGCCTAAAAGATTTTATTATCAGTGCCCTGTATTATACAATAACATTATATACAGTGACATGACATACAGTATATATGGGTGCAAAACAGACAGAGTGGCTTCCGGGCCTGACCTAAGAGAGTGATCTTGACTAGCCGCAGGAGTGGGGGTTGCACGGGAGGAGCGGGTTGTAAAGAAGTTGCTGGGGGGAGGTAGGGAGAGTTGCTGTGGGACCCTGTCAGTTCTAGTTATGCCACTGCGTGGTTGGTAGAGTTGGTTTCAATGAACTTGACTAGCCTCCAC